>NC_056683.1:56843532-58121657 GCF_018350215.1 Panthera leo | reverse complement strand
TTTTCTTTCTTCTCTCTAAACCCGCGGCATCCCTCCCTCCTACAGGCAGTCCTATGCGTCTCTTTAGCTCCAGACTGCATCTCTGCCCTTGCTACCCTCTTCATTGTGGTCTCTTCTCTACATTTAGCTGTGGAGAGACTGCCTTTCCAGTTTTCAGGTCATTTCCTGAGTTATTTACACTGATACAGGTGTTATCTAGTTGTATCCACTGGACAAGGTAAGCTTAGGACCCTCCTACTCTGCCATCTCCCTCGCAAGTCCTTCTTTGTTATTAATTTATTTTGAGAGAGAGAGAGAGTAGGGGAGGGACAGAGAGAGGGAGAAAGAGATTCCCAAGCACACTCCATGCTGTCAGCACAGAGCCCGATGCCCGGCTCAGTCCCACTGACCATGAGATCATGACCTGAGCCAAAATCAAGAGTTGGACACTTAACCTACTGAGGCACCCAAGCACTTTTATTCTTCTTTGTTTTGCCTTGGAAATGCACCAGAGATGTGAATTGGTTTTGCAACTTCAGCTCATTATAATATTAATTTTAACCAAAAAAGTAACTGTATGACCATTATAAATAATTAACTTAAGCATGTATGAAATAAAGTCTTCTATAGTCTTGTTTCCCAGAGATAACCATTTGGAATAGTTTGGTAAAGAGATTTCCAATTGTTTTAAGTATAGAACAATATAGTAATAGTAATAATAATAATAATAATAATAATAATAAAATACTGAATATTATACATGATATCTTGCAGTTTTAAATCCATCTCTTAAGTAATTTTATTCTGTTTTTATTTCTAGTTCTATGTGCATAACCTCATATTCTACGTATTGTGTATTTCCTTTTACATAGCGTTTACATTAAATCAAGTCTCATATTATACCCGTTTTTCTCTTCTTGTTCTGTTTTCTCCATTTCCTTAATAGTCTCCCTCAAGAGCATTTTTTCAGAGGACTTAGAAACTACTCTTTGCCTAAGAGTCTGGTCCTGGGGAATCCAATGAAACCTATACATACTTCCTACCTCATTATCTTTCATACATATCCTCTTCTGCAGATTCCTTTCCTCAGTTTGTGCCCTTATCTTTTCTTCTTAGAACTATTCAATAACCTTATAAGCCATCTTTTATGTCCAATATTTTGTCCAATCAGTTCATTATAGTAGAGTTTCTAGTGGGCTTATATTAAAAAAAATTAAGAATGCTAACTAAATTTTATTTTTTATTTTTTAATGTTTATTTATTTTTGAGACAGAGAGATTCAGAGTGTGAGTAGGGGAGGGGCAGAGAGAGAGGGAGACACAGAATCTGAATCAGGTTCCAGGCTCCACGTTGTCAACACAGAGCCCGACGCGGGACTTGAACTCACAAACCATGAGATCATGACCTGAGCCGAAGTCAAGATGCTTAACTGACTGAGTCACCCAGGCACCACCTAAATAACTATTTTTAAAACTTTAGTGCCTCTTAATTTTCTATAGAACAAGTCCCACGTCATTTTTAGGTGTATTTTCAATATTTCTATTCTCATCTTGATTTTTTATTTAGTCAGATCACAACAATTCCATTTATCTGGAAATATGAAGAACTTTCCAAATCCCCCATAACTTAGGTGCTTATGGTTTTTGGGTGTGTATGTGTGCTTCTTATTCATACAGACATGGCCAAGGTCATCCTGCTGTTAAGAGGCAGAGTATCATTAAACTAAAGGCTTTTCACTCCAAATATGTTGTCTTTTATATCATCAGCCTTGACTTCAGATTCTGTCCCATAAAAGTAGTTCAAATTTACAGTCATGCAAATGTTTAGTTTTACTCTCTGACAAATTCAAATGTTTGTGAAAATCTGAAACTATCTTGGTACTAATGCCTTGTCTTTATAATGGTTACATAGGGGCGCCTGGGTGGCTCAGTGGGTTAAGTGCCTGACTTTGGCTCAGGTCATGATCTCACGGTCCATGGGTTCGAGCCCCGCATCAGGCTCTGTTCTGACAGCTCAGAGCCTGGAGCCTGTTTCAGATTTTGTGTCTCCCTCTCTCTCTGCCCCTCCCCTGTTCATGCTCTCTCTCTGTCTCAAAAGTAAATAAATGTTAAAAAAATATTATATAATGGTTAGATAAAAAGATATACTAAAAAAATAAATTCCATGGATAATAAGTAATGTGTATTTATCTTCTCTATTTTAAAAAAAAATTTTTTTTAACGTTTATGTATTTTTGAGACAGAGAGAGACAGAGCATGAACGGGGGAGGGGCAGAGAGAGAGGGAGACACAGAATCAGAAGCAGGCTCCAGGCTCTGAGCCATCAGCCCAGAGCCCTACGCGGGGCTCGAACTCACGGACCCTGAGAGCGTGACCTGAGCTGAAGTCGGACGCTTAACCCACTGAGCCACCCAGGCGCCCCAATCTTCTCTAAATTCCCATAGCACATTTTTATTTCTCCTATGACATAACCATTGTTTATACTATTAATTTATATATTTTAACTCTACTAAGAAATATATTTTTTGAAGTTAGAGAATACTTTTTATTAATTTTTACAAACCAATAATGTTTTTCCTATAGGAGGTGGTCAATAAAAATTTTGTAAATGATCAACTATGGACTGAAAATAGCATATGTGGCTATCCCTAAAATCTCCTGGGTGTAAGTTAATTTTCTATGATTCTGAAGTCATTTGAGGTTATTTTAATGCCTCAGAGTCATTATTGGGGACATGAGTAATTGTTACGCTAACAGCACAACTATGAAATTATGGCTATTTCTCAGAGATAGATTGTATAATGATTACAAAAATCAGCATATTTTGATGCCTTTTCCTCTTATTTCATTCTCTTAAAAATATTAATCATCTATCACATCTATAATATGCTTCTTAATTAAGAGTAAAATAATTTCAAAGAGACACTACACAATTGTATCAATAACTAAAGGTGAAAATATAATGGGAAAACTGTATACTTGTCTCCCATAAAATCTAAATGCCATCCTATCCATAAAGCAGGCCTAATAAATTTCATGGCATACCATAAGACTATGCTTCTCCATAGTTTTATCTCCTATGGCATATTCGGCAATGTATGGAGATACTTTTGGGGTCACAACTCATAGAGGAAGTTGCTTTTATCATCTAATGGGTAGAGTACAGGATTTCCTTAAGCATCCTATAAATCACAAAACAACCCTCAAAACAAATAATTATCTGGCCCCAAATGTAATAGTGATAACATTGAGAAACTATGCCATAAAGAAAGAGGATAGAAAAAAGAATATATCCTTTATAAGATTCTTCATTAGGAATATCAAGATGTAATCAATATTAGGATTAATCTGTAATGTTGTTATTGTAAAGAAGATTCTAAACTCTGTACACCAAATTGCAAACAGCAAGCAAGAATCTTTGAATTTCTCCAAACTGAAGATATTCCATACCTTAAATTGCTAGGTATAGTGCCTTTCCCCAGAGTGGATTAAAACATCTTTAAAACCAGTATATACGTTTTAGAATACATGGAAGTATACAGAAACAGCCCCAAAACAGTATCTGCATGGGGGCTTTATTAATGCCTCAGAAAGTATCTTTATAATGTAAACTAAATAACAATAAATTTCTATAAATATTCCTCAACTGTTAGGAGTTGTAAACGATACAGAAAGAGTAAAAGTTTTTGAAATGGTAATTCCGCTTTGTAAATCTTGGGGGGCGGGGGATGTGGCTGAATAGTGTACATTTCGCTGAAAATTTTACTGAATGAAAGTTAATTATACCCATATTGGTTGATTTTTTCTAATAATTATAGTTATGTTTTTAAATTGAAATCCCACATATGTGCCTGTCTGTTCATTTAAAGGATACTTTGATCCTGGTTGTAAAGTTGGTTTTCTTTAAACTGCTTGAATTCTGGTGATACCTGATTCAAAACATGACAGGAGGTTACAAGATTTCTTCTTATTAAGTTTAACAGTTCGTTTTACCTATGTTCAGAATTAAATTGATTAATCAAACCTCAATTTCATTTATTAGAATCATAGTTCTTTACCCTCTAATCTCCAAGATTTTTCTAAAATAATTTAATAAAAAAGATAATCCACTCATATTAATATGTGCTTAGAATGCAATATTGTTGCCATTGGATGACTCTGTAATTGACAAGTGATTGAAGTAATGGGAAAAAATACTCCAAAGGTATGCACTTCTGTATTTGTCCATAAATTCACATATGTGCCCATGAAAGCATTCCACTCCTTTCCCATTCTGTAACTATACTATGTGTGACTTAGACTTTGGTAACTTAACATGTCATTACATGTTAAAATCATCTCTGGGATATCTGCTGGAATGAAAATATTTGTTCATTGAAAATTGGCATATACCCTAAGTAATACAGAAGAGAGTTGGAACCTGTGCAAGAGAAGGGACATTGTCTGATAATCTAGAGACAACACACACACACACACACACAAAAACAAACAAAAAAATATTTTTGGGGGGGTCTTTGCACAAATGGTATAAGTTGCTAAACCATGATTTTATTGTTAGTTTGAGCAGGTAGAGACTTGAGATTGCACTGTACGTTGTTTTTATGTTGATAGGAATACAACTTACATTATAATTGTACTTTAAATTGTGTGAATACTAATCTGCAGATTTATCCTGTGTTTATGGTCCTAAACTAGACTGCTGAGAATCAGTTAGAATGAGCCTGAGCCATAAAACTAACTGTACCTTAAATTGAACAAAATTAATTTTTGCAAGGGTACATGATTAATTAGTACCACTTCCACATTGCTATCTTCCAGTAATTTCCCTTATGTCTGAATGCAAGTTGTTCGATATGTATGCAGATAAGATTTAAAACCAGATTTACCTTTCATTTGGGGGAATAAACTGAAAATTATCTGGCATTCAGATCATGACACGCTTTATGTAAAATTTCTGTAAAATGTGACTCTGTAAAGATATTTCTTTTAGTCTGTATCATTTAGTTGGTATGAATGCTGGATATTCTCGCAAGGGCTACTGACTAAGAAACTCTTAAATTAGCATAGATCCCCTGCCAGGCATTCCATTGCATTAAAGGTACAATTCAATGTAACCAGTTCTATAAAATCAGAGATAGCAGAGCATAGCAATGGGAGAACAGAGGAAAATAATAAAATGCACTGAAAGGTCAAACATGTAATCCATTTTTAATTGTGGTAGTTTATAATTTAGAGTACTGGTTGGGAAAAATTATGAAATATTTAGGACTACAGGGTACAATGTTGTTATGATTTTGTTTAAAAATAAGAAGACAAGGAAATTAATTAAATGTGAAAAGAATCTCTTTTATCTGTGATAACAGAATCTGTCGACTGAAAAGTAGAGAGATTAAAAAGGTCTTTAGGAGGGTCTAAAAGTTCTCCCTGTGTCCTATTATTATTGTGCCCATACACTTATGTAATGTTAATAAAGAAAGAGCCTACATGTCCATCAACTGATGAATGGATAAAGAAATTGTGGTTTATATACACAATGGAATACTACATGGCAATGAGAAAAAATGAAATATGGCCTTTTGTAGCAACGTGGATGGAACTGGAGAGTGTGATGCTAAGTGAAATAAGCCATACAGAGAAAGACAGATACCATATGGTTTCACTCTTATGTGGATCCTGAGAAACATAACAGAAACCCCTGGGGGAGGGGAAGGAAAAAAAAAAAAAAAAGAGGTTAGAGTGGGAGAGAGCCAAAGCATAAGAGGCTGTTAAAAACTGAGAACAAACTGAGGGTTGATGGGGGGTGGGAGGGTGGGGAGGGTGGGTGATGGGTATTGAGGAGGGCACCTTTTGGGATGGGCACTGGGTGTTGTATGGAAACCAATTTGACAGTAAATTTCATATATTAAAAAAATAAATAAATAAATAAATAAACAAACATTAAAAAAAAAACTGAGAACAAACTGAGAGTTGATGGGGGGGGGGGAGGGAGGGAAGGGTAGGTGACAGGCATTGAAGAGGGCATCTTTTGGGATGAGCACTGGGTGTTGTATGGAAACCAATTTGACAATAAATTTCATATATTAACAAAATAAAAAAAAAAATAATAAAAAAAATAAAATAAAAAATAGATTTTGAATCTGTAAGGTACTGTGTGAACCATAAAATTATTTTATGAATCGTAAATAATGCTTATTATTCATTATCTTTGTAAGAAGCGTGTTTGAACCATAAGAAAGGAAGGGAAAATTTACTTTTTTATGAATTCCATAAATTATTTTTCCTACTGTTCTATTTCTAATTTCCTTAGGCATAGTTGCTTATTTTATCATTTTATATATATATATATATATATATATATAGTACTATATATAGTACTATGCTATTAATATATATACTAATATATTACATATATATAGTGAAATACTATATATAATAGTATGTATATAGTATGTATACTATTATATATAGTGTGCATATATATGTATATATATATATAGTACTATATACTAATATGGTGTTTTTCTATATTTGCTTATTTCACTATTATATATATAGTACTATACTCTTAATATATATACTAATATATAATATACTAATATACTATATATAGTATAGTATATTAGTATATATACTATATATAGTATAGTATATTAGTATATACTATTACTATACTATATTGTTATATACTATAGTATATACTATTACTATGTATATATATATATATAGTATTTCTCTTATATATAGTATTATATATATATAATCATAGTGTTTTGCTATAGTACTATGTAATAGTTCTTACTATGTATACTGAAAATGCAGTACTAATATATCATTAAAAAATGGGGCCCTATAATGTAATGCAATATTATATAATCTTGACATTTAAAAGATCTTCAAAGCAACACAGTCATATGTTTTCTTAGATGAAGACCACAAAACTCATAGCATTTAAATAACTTGTACAAGTTCACAAAAATAGCAACGGAATATGATACACAGAATTCCTTATTCATATTTCATGATGGCAGCCATGTTGATTATTGTGTGTCTGTATTCATCATAAGAATAGAGCAGAATGTAGATAGAGCCAGTACATTCCTCAGATCAAACTTTCAAATCATTCATTTTTTTTCTTCAGCTATAATAATCATATTTAAATATCCCATCTATCATTTTCTTTCCTTCAACTACTGTATTTTTTCATATACCAAAAATCCACTTTTAAATGAGATCTTATTCTTGCCTCATTATTTATACCCTTCCATTTATATTTAAGACCATATAACATGCTTATTTTTAAACCTTCTGATTTAAAAGTCTGCTTCATTTGGCATATGTCATCTTTCTTTTATAGTGATTATCTTTCAGGTGTCTACTTATTTGACCCATGTTGAACTAGGGATATCAGACACCAGTATTTTATGTTCACAAAGCTCCAAATACCAAGACCTGGATTGTGTTTATTCTTAAATTTATTCTGGATTGTGTTTATTCTTAAGGAGATGAGGGTGTAGCTGCTGAATAATTTTTGCAAGATAAGCACTGTATAAGTCTAGAGAATGTTACTCACATAAACAACCATACGGGGTTGGCCTTGGAGACAGGTGATTTCCAGGGGAGAGATCACATAATTACTGAACTTGTTCTGATCACTCCGTTTTGCAGTTAATTCATCTAACAACACTTTTTAAATTATTATTCTTTTAATTAATTGACTTTTTAAATTTTTTAATGTTTACATATTTTTGAGAGAGAGAGAGACAGAGTGCAAGTGGAGGGGCAGAGAGAGAGGGAGACACAGAATCCGAAGCAGGCTCCAGGCTCTGAACTGTCAGCACAGAGCCCATCGTGGGGCTCGAACTCACGAGCCATGAGATCATGACCTGAGCGGACGTCTGACATGTAATCAACTGAGCCACCCAGGTTCCCCTTAATTAATAGATGTTTTAAAGCAGTTTAAAGTTTACAAAAATACTGAGTGAAAAGTCCAAAAAGTTCCCATATACTCCACTATCCCCACCCCAATTTCCCCTTTTATTAACATCTTGCATGAATGTGGTACCATCTTGCATTTGTTACAGTTAACGAACAAACAATGACACTTTACTGTTAACTAAAGTCCATAGTTAACTATGGGTTACTATTCTATGGGTTTGAGAAATGTATAATGGCATTAATTTACCATCATATTATCATACACAATAGTTTAACTGCCATAAAAATATTGTTCTACCTATTCTTCCATCCTTCCAGCCTCAACCCCTGGCAACTACTGATCATTTTACTGTCTCCATGGTTTCACCTTTCCAGAATGTCATACAGTTGCAATTATACAGTGTATAGCCTTTTAGAATTGGCTTCTTTCACGTACCAATATATGTTTAAGATTCCTCTTTTAGCGGCTTGATTCTTCATTTCTTTTGTCACTGAAAATCCCATTGTTTGGATGCACCACAGTTTATGTATTCGTTCACCTACTGAAGCATGTTTCGTTGCTTCCAAGGTTTGACAATTTTGAATAAATATGCTATTTGTCTCTTAGTTTGTTTGTTTTGTTTTTTTGGGCATATGTTTTCAGATCATTGGGTAAATTCTAAGGAATGTGATTATTTGATTGTATGGAAAGAGTATGTTTAATTTTGTAAAAAACTACCAAAATATCTTCTGAAGTGGATGTAACATTTTGTATTCCACCAGCAACAAATGAGAGTTCCTGTTCCTCTACATCCTTGCCATCATTTAGTTTTGTCAGTGTTTTGGATTTTATCCATTCTAATAGGTGTGTAGTGATATCTTGTATTAATTTGAATTTTCCTAAAGATGGATGATGTTGAGCATCTTTTTCATATGTTCATTTGCCATCTGTATATCTTCTTTGGTAAAGTGTCGAAATACTTTGCCCATTTTTTAGTTCTATTGTGTCCTTATTGTTCAGTTTTAAAACTTCTTTTGTATTTTAGATACCACCCTTTATTCATATGTGTTTTGGAAATATTTTCTCTCAGTTAGAGGCTTGTCTTCTCATTCTCTTATGACACCCCAAGAGACTTCTTTTTTCTTTGAGTGAAGGCATCGTGCTTAAATTTTTAGAGAGAAGCAGCAATCCAGCAGGAAGTTTTCTCGTGATTGTAATCCATCAGAAACTGGGTAGATCTGTTAGAAATAGAGGAGAATGCCTAACGGTAGATGGTCTTCTTTTTTTGTGTGTAATAACCCTTGCAAACATTTGGACTTTTTAATTTTACTCTGCCAACACTTGGAGCCCAAGCTTTTGCAGATTTTTTTGAACATGGTGCAAGCAATATCTTACCTCACATGGGGTGCATTTCAAATGTGGATCCTTTCCTTTTCATGATCTTAACACTCTCAGCTTCAAGTTAAGATAAATTCTTCGCTACCCATAATGGCATCAGCCCCCATCCAAGTTCTTCTGGTATCTGATACATGTATGTAAACACATTCTGGATTCTAAGTAGCAGCCAGACTTTGGATTATGCATTATTACAAGATTACACCTACCAGTACTTTTCTAAAATGAACAAACTAAATCAATTAGTTAATTTGAAAGGAAAGCATTTAATCAGCTGTTTAATTGGATTGGAATCTCACAGAAACTTAAATGTTATCCTTAAATATTCATGTTCATAATTCTCTATATTTTAATATTGTCCACCAGCATTAGATAAATGTAGGTAAGGTTTATTTTATAATTAATTATCCCATGGTCTTGAAATTATTTTCAAATTCATGGCAATTTCTTCAGATTAAGATAGCTTTTGTTGTTAGAATTTAAGGTTTATAGACAGAGCATGAAGTAAGTTAGAGGATGGTTGTTAATTTCCCAAGATACCTCATATATGAACCAAAGGAGGAATAGTCTCAATTTAAAACAAGCAAGATGAAATTGCAAGCATTTTATTACTTATAGTTTATAGTGTCCACTACTTGCAACCTGTGGCAAAGATTTTATTTAAAAGTAACAACTTTGCTGTGATCTCATTATGAAAACTAATCAACATATTAACAGCAAAGCAAGCATAAAACACATTTAAGGAAAGCTCAGGACCTGTTCATTACTTCTGGTCAGAGTGTGATATTTGAAGCACTATAAACAAATCAAAGGAAGTGCGCAGCCTTACGTGCATTCTGTTTCTTCATCCTTTTAGCTGCCGTTTATTTCTTTTGGTTATTTAACTTTATCAGACTTTATCAGAACATTCCAATAGCATGCTCACTACCAAACTAAGGCCATTGGCTGTCAAGTGCTTTGAGACTCCAAGGTATAAAGAATAGTAACTAAAATCATGTAATTATCTGGAAGCCAGAGTTCCTCTTAATACAGCAGTCTGACTTGCCTATTTTATATCACAATCTGCTATATAATTAGATAACATCTGAAATGTAGTAGGGACCCTAATGACAGGAATGTTCTTGTCTGACTTCTTAGTCTAGCTAATGAAGCATGGGAAGAGATTTTCAGCAAGTGTCAACTGTTTTAGCTTGTGATACCAATTTGACAGTGTGGCAATTGGTATTCATTTGCTAAGCACCAAAAGAAAATACTATTACATGTGTTTATATTTTTATTTGGAAATAAAGTAAAGGCTTATTATGATATTTATGGTGAGAGCTTAGAGCAGTCTCACTTTAAATATAGGCAGCCTTACTATTTCTGATAATTTTATATAATGACACAGACAGCAGTAGTCAGCAAAGAACTGAATACAATTTCTCCCTCAAAGAGTGTATGGCCTACCGGAGAGCCAAAAATATATATTTAAATGAAAATATAAAGGGTTACTTCTTTTCCTATATATGTTCAAGAAATGGCTCCTTATATACCCTGCATCACAATGAAAAATCTTTCTGTAGTGTTACAGATTGTCATAAACCCTCTGGTTCAGTCAGTGTATCTTTTATGATGTAAATAGGATCCCCTATAGCTATTTCTAGAGTAATTTAAAACTCATCCTATGAAACTTCATAAGCCACTGAAATAGGAAAAGCATATCTGGCCAGAAAAACAGGTTTGCTAGATCTACTCAAGCAATGAATTTTTAAAGGGTTTGCTTAAAACAACAGAGTATGTCAATTGGCAATATCAGTCCACATATGAGCTTTCAAATGCTCTCCTTCTAAGTCCAGGCAGCTGGGTGATTTGTATGATATTTGATTCTTGTTTTTTCAGCAGCCCATTTTGATTTAGTGCCATTTGCATTTTTATAGAAACAGCAGTTCTGCAGCAGGCTCTGTTTTGTTGATAAATTTTGCAAGGGGAAAAAGGTAAAGGGTATGTAGAACTTGAACCTGATAGAAAATGTTGTTTTAAAACATCAGCACCAATGAAAGATAAGTCTCAGAGGAAACAAAACACAAATAACTAGCAATTATATTTTATCATTTTCGGGTTTTTTTTTTCAAATTTAGATATACCACATTCCTGTTTACACCTTTTTTTATATACTTGTAAGGTTTCAGACTTTTAACAAGAATTCATGAAGAAGTTTCCATATAAAAACACTAATATAGTTATTGAGAATTTTAACTATAGATAATAATATTTCTCTACTGTAGCTTCTCTGGTCCTGAAGTCCAACTTAAGAGCAGGACTGTTCTTAAGAGGGTTTTATGGCCTAAATAAAAAATATACAATATTTAGAATGTATGAGAGTGACGACAGGAATAGCATGAAACCTTTATTTTGTGTTTACCTTTAATATTACTACAACTATTCAATATGTAAATAATTATGCTTATTTTATAAAAGAGAACACTGAGGGGTGCCTGGGTGGCTCAGTCAGTTGAGGATCCGACTTTGGCTTAGGTCATGATCTCAAGGTTCGTGGGTTTGAGCCCAGCATCAGGCTCTGCGCTGACAGCTAGCTGGGAGCCGGGAGCCTGGAGCCTGCTTAGAATTCTGTGTCTCCCTCTCTCTCTCCTCCTCCCCCACTCGCACTCTGTCTCTCTCTGTGTCTCAAAATAAATAAATGTTAAAAAAATTTTTAAATAAAT
Organism: Panthera leo; assembly: GCF_018350215.1. Classification (NCBI taxonomy): domain Eukaryota; kingdom Metazoa; phylum Chordata; class Mammalia; order Carnivora; family Felidae; genus Panthera; species Panthera leo. The sequence goes on along the minus strand of NC_056683.1, from coordinate 58,109,667 downwards.
AAAAGAGAACACTGAAGTTCAGAGAAGTTAATCGTTTCCTTCAGGTGATTCAACTACTAAGTAGACTTGGGATTTGAACCATGGTCTAGCATCCTGTTGCCTCAGGATAATTTTGTTGATAGGGGCACCTGGGTTGCTCAGTAGGCAGGGTGTCTGACATTGGCTCAGGTCATGATCTTGTGGTTCATGAGTAGGATCCCTGCATCAGGCTCAGTGCTGACAGCTTGGACCTGCTTCAGATCCTCTGTCTCCCTCTCTCTAACCCTCTCTGACTTGTGTGGGTGCTCTTTCTCTGTCTCTCAAAAATATATATTAATTTTTTTTAATTTTTATTGAGAGAAAAGCCTGTTAAAAGTAGACCATGTGAGCAGTCTTGATATAAGGAAAACAAGAAGGCACAGAATGACTGGATGCAGCCTTGGGAGTAGAAGTAAATATATTTGGACTGGAGGTGAATGTCTTAGTACAAACTTTGCTGCCTGCTCAAGGTTGCAGTGCAAAGCATACCTGTTTGGTCTGTTTGTTTATTTGTTTGTCTGTTGACTTGGACTTTACACAGTTTTAGATTTGATTTTGAAGGATTTAAGCAGTCATGAGATTTTCAGCCTTACCACTCCCTGCTGGCTTACCCCAGGGAGAGTTTCACTCCTTGACATCTGTCCCAAACATCTCTAGGCATTTGAGTTTGCACTCCCAGATTACAGTATAAGTAAATCTACTTATCTGATAGGTATTAGAAATACCTTTCCCCGGAGACAAAACACTAGTCCGTGAGACAAATGTTAAATAGTTGGAAATATAAATATCATTTACAATATTCTAATTTACCATCAAGTGGAAGAACTGCGGGTAGGAGCACAAGGTGTCAAATTAAATGAAGGAATCAGATAAAATGTGGTAAGTTTAACAAAGAAAGTAGTTACAAGGATGGATGAAACAAAAATCTAGTCTGAGAAGAGTGATTTTATACCGGGACGTTCAAATGAAGGTGAGACATTTGGAGACTGATTTTAGAGAGACCAGATTAGGGTAGACCGACAATTAGGAAACAAGTACATGTTATCAAGAGATTCAGTTTTAGGAATTGTAGTTTAAACTTGACAGATGAAGATCCAAGGGCAGAAGACAAAGTCCTTGTAGGGGCATTAGTCAAAGATTAGGATGGGACCTTAGTCACTACAAAAATGGTGTACAGAGGTAAATGGAAAGCAAATGCTAAAATTAACATTCTAAGTTTAATTAAAATGCTAAAATTAACTCCATGCTAAGCAGATACATAAGTGAATTCAGGTGCTTTTATGCTTTTTCTTCTCTACATGGGTCTAAGAGTGACTTCAGATTGAATGAAGATAAACCTGCAAATTAACATTAAATAACCCCAATTACAAGCCTTTGCAGTTCTAACCATTGGTTTATGTTAACCGTTTTCTGTTGTTTTCCCCTGCCTTTTAATATAAAAGAAAGAGGAATGATAAGGAAAGATTAGAGACCTCTTGACAAAAGATCTTCAGTTTCCTGAATCTCTTTCCCACAACCAACCCTGGAGAAATCTTGGAGGTACAAGCAAAATTCTGAGAGAGATTAACATGAAATTTGTGAGGTTCTCCTAAAAAGACCCAGGGCCCTTTTACATCTGGTTTTGGGAGCTGGTGAAGTGTGGGCCACATGGAGATCTACAGCTGGATTTTAACTGCACTAACACAATAAATTCCTTTCTTGCTGAGTTACAGGTAGAGACTATACCTTATCACAGGAAGGAAGCTTCATTTGCAGCAAATAAGGAAATCATGGGAAGTAATTTCCAAAGCCATGACTCCCCAAGCAAGGATGAATGGGTTTGTTTTATTTAGGGTTAGGGTGAATATTCAGAAAGGGGAGTTTTGTCATCATATGTAGAGTTAGGTCGTGCACACACCTTAAAGGAACGTGCCTATACATACATTGTATGTTATGTTAATGAGGTTGGCGCTTTTCCTTGGGAGGAGATTTTAGTATTATAATCAGGATAAGGTAACTCTTGGTCACTCCATGGTCCATCTGTGTGGTATGAAGCAGTGGTTGAGCTCAAACTGGTCTGGGTGGTCTTGGCTGGCCAGAGCTCTACATCAGGACAGTCGTTATTTCTTTTTTTTTTTTTTTTTTAATTAATTAATTAATTTATTTATTTTTTTTTATTTTTTTATTTATTTTTTTTTTCTTTTTTAATATATGAAATTTACTGTCAAATTGGTTTCCATACAACACCCAGTGCTCATCCCAAAAGGTGCCCTCCTCAATACCCATCACCCACCCTCCCCTCCCTCCCACCCCCCAACAACCCTCAGTTTGTTCTCAGTTTTTAACAGTCTCTTATGCTTTGGCTCTCTCCCACTCTAACCTCTTTTTTTTTTTTTTCCTTCCCCTCCCCCATGGGTTTCTGTTACGTTTCTCAGGATCCACATAAGAGTGAAACCATATGGTATCTGTCTTTCTCTGTATGGCTTATTTCACTTAGCATCACACTCTCCAGTTCCATCCACGTTGCTACAAAAGTTTGGCCCATTTTAAAATGAAGTTGTTTATTTTCTTATTGTTGATTTTTAAGAGGCTTTTCTGTGTTTTGTATAACAGTACTTTACCAAACATGCCTTTTGCAAATATTTTCTCCCAGTCTGTGTTTTGTCTTCTCATTCTCCTGCTACTGTCTTTTGCAATGCATAAATTTTTAATTTTAGAATTATATTACAATAAAATAAAATAAAATTACAGTACAACTCATCACTTCTTTCTTTCATGAATGGTGCTTTGGTGTTGTATTTAAAAATTCATTGACAAACCCAAAATCATACAGATTTTCTCCTATGTTGTCTTACAGGAACTTTATGGTTTTGGGATTTACATTTAAGTCTATGATCAATTCTAATTTTTAAAGGGTATGATGTCTATGTCAAGAATTATTTTTTTAAGTATGTAGATATTTATGATTTCCTACATATTCCATAAAAAGACTATCATTTCTTTTTGAATTACCTTTTCTTTTTTGTCAAAGATAAATAGATTATATTTGTGTGGATCTATTTCTGGGATGTCTATCTAATTGTCTATTCTTTCACCAGAATCACACTCTGATTTACTGTAGCTCCACAGTAACTCTTGAATATGGGTAGTGTCAGTATCCAACCTTGTTCTTCTCCTTCAATATTGTGTTGCTGTTCTGGGTCTTTTGCGTCTACACACAAATTTTAGGAGAAATTTGTCAATGTTAATAGAATAGCTTGCTGGTATTTTCATTGGCATTTTATTGAATCTATAGATTAAGTTGGGAAGAATTGACATTTTCACAATGTTGTATCTTCCTATCTATGAACATGGAGTATTTTCTCCATTTATTTGATTCTCCCTTGATTTACTTAACCAAAGTTGTATAGTTTATGTCATGTAGCTCTTGTGCGTGTTGTGTTAGTTTATACCCATTTATTTCATCTGTCTGTTGTTGATGTAAATGGCATTATGTTTTATTGTCAATTTTTTGGCATTTTCTATGTAGATGGTAATACGTGAACCATGTTTTATTTCTTTTTCTTGTCATATTGCCTTTGACAAGACTTCCATATGATGTTGAAAAGGAGTAGTGAGAAGAGACAACATTGCTGAATGTACATATGTATATTTCTGTGTATGTGGATTCATTGCTGAATACATATACAATAGTCACCTCATTTTGTTAAAGTTAATAAATATTAGATGACTTTATCAGCTTTATAGATTACCAGTATTTTTCTATTATCATTTCTATCTTAATACTTATTATTTATTAGGTTTGGAAATACTTTGGTGTCTGACATGAAATAGAAACTCAGCTTTTTACCCTATTTTTGCTTTCCCAGATTTGACGTAGGTGTTCCAACAGGTTTATTAAGGAACCCATTAATTTCCATTGGTTAAATATGCTACTTCAACTGAAAGAACCTATTTCTGAACTTTCTATCCTAATCCATTAATAGCATTCTTGTTTTTAATTTTATTCAATGGGAATTCAAGTGTCTTTGTTGGGGCCTGTTAGCTAGGTGATATTTTAATTGTGAATGTGTAGTTTTCAATTTCTAATAATTTTATACATAATTTCAATAAGGGCAGTAAGTAGATCCCAAGATGAGAGAGAGGATACAAACACATAAATAAGGATATAGAATATTTATTATATATTAAAGGTGGCATAAAAAATAAATGTAGAAAAATAGAGCACTTAGTAAAATATGTCAGGATGAAAGGCTATACATTTGGGGAACATGATTAGGTCTGTACCACACACTTGCAATAAAATTAATTCCTAATGTTAAAGATTGTTAGGTGAAAATTAAAGACATGGAAATATAGGTGAAAGTGGGAATGTCTTTAGAAATATGACCTAAGGAGAAATGCAAAATATTGATGAATATTATTATGTAAAATGTTAAACATTCTGTACCTCAAGAAATGATAAAACTAATTTTAATAACAAAAGGAAAGATGTGAAATAATGTGACAAATATTTTTGCATAACTTAGTAAAATATTTTTATTTTTTAAATTTTTTTAATGTTTGTTTATTTCTGAGAGAGAGATAGAGAGACACATAGCATGAGCAGGGGAAGGGCAGAGAGACAGACACAGAATCTGAAGCAGGCTTCAGGCTCCAAGCTGTCAGCACAGAGCCCAATGTGGGGCTCGAATTCATGAACTGTGAGATCATGACCTAAGACATGAAGTTGGATTCTTAACTAAGTGAGCTACCCACCCACCCTAATTAGTAAAGGATTTTTAAAAATCAATAAGAAACAAAACATGAACAATAATAAAATGAACAAAAATGTGAATATTTAATGCTTGAAAAAATAGGGAATGCTAACAAGTATATTAAAATTTTCAATTCATATTTTAATTAAAGAGCAGATTTCTGACAAAACTGCAATGTCATTTAATCTTCTTAAATTAGGCAAGATATAAAATACTGTAATATATACTTTTGGTAATTATGTATAAAAATGGTGAAGTACAATTCTTTTAGGGATCCATTAGATAATGTCTGTCAAAAGACTCTGATCTAACAATAAATAAATAATTCAATAAATATTATTTAACAATAATCAATATTGTTTGTATTATTTAGCAATAGATAATCAAAAATATTATCTAACAATTCAATAAATAAATTGGAGACATTTCCTGTGTTTATATGTGTGTGTGTGTGTGTCAGTGTACAACAGAGATTTTTTCATGATAGAAACATTGAAAATATATACCACAATAAGTGATTGGATACATATATGTACATATGTGTATATGATTATACACACATGTTTATATATGTGTTACAAATTTAAGTGTATAGTCAGGTAATATAGAATTATTATTTATTCTTTTCTTCTTTATTGATTTTCATCACCAGGAGAATCTGTTTCTGGAGTGTTTCTTCTATATTCTCATACAAATAATTGTATCCAGAAATAAATATGATGTTGTAGATGAGTATCATTACATCATGGCCTAAGAAACCATATATTGTATATGAGCTCATATAGGTCTACCAAGAAACACACACACAAACACAAACACACAGGCAACATTTAAATGTATTTATCTGTTGTGGATAGAATTCTTGAGCTTTGCCTAATTTTATTTATTGATGCACTGTATTTTTATAAAACAAAATTTTAAAGTATTATAATAAGAAAAGATTATTTTAGAAAACGTTTGTTTGGAAGATGGATTGAGATGATAAACTGGTCATATGCATTTACATCCCCTTTCAGTTAAATTATTTGAAAAATCAAAAACCTGTTGTTGGTTGTTTTTGTTATTTTTAGGATAAAGTTTTAACAGTGCCAGCAATTAAGAAAGAATAGTTTTGGTGGCCAAAGCATTTTAACAAATTTTGGAAAACAAACTCATGATTGTCAAAGAAGCAAGACTGAAGTAAACCATAGCAGAAAGAACACACAAAGGTGGAAAAAAACAACAACAAAAACAACTAGTGTAGAGGCAATTGAAATTTCAGTAATAATCAAAGCTCAATGTATACATAAAAAGAATAGGAGGAGGACCCAAGCCCAGGGGAATCCGGGCAATTACGAGATAGTACTGTGAACTTCAGGCCATTCTAGCTCACCTTGTGCTTTTTCTGAGTCAAGCAGTTCTGATCCCAGGCAAAACTGGACTGCTCTTAGGAAATGGAATGGAATGATCAGCAGTAAGACCTATTAACATGGGTGATAGGGCCTGAGATTAAATCACAGGTTAAGTAAATTCTGGTTCTCCGAAGTAGAGACAAGGAAAATGAAAGAAAAGGCAAGATGAGAAATGAATAAAAATGTTTGTCTTCTAGTAAAAGCCTCATAATTCAAAAAATTGCGAAAGGGTATCCACCAAACCTAAATGAACCATGCCACATCCACTTAGAAGGGATTTGAGGAAGCCTTCTTATCCAGGGCACAGGACCCCTTAAAGATCTACACACCCACTGAGGAACCCATTACAGCTGCCTACACGAATAAAATTATAGCTGCCTACACGAATCAACAGATCCTTATACTCTAAACTAAATGACAACCATGTTCACAGAACTTTGAAAAACTACCAGCATGGAAGAGAAGACCATGATAAACAGGAGAGCTGATATAGGAGAAAATATGTGAAAGTTTATACTAAAATTAACTTTGTGAAAGAAAACATATATTTTAATAAAAAAAGGCCTATGTTAGGCTGCTATAAAAACCAAAATTCAATCATAGGACTCTCAGGAAACATAACTAAAGATGGCTTTGGTATAAAATTCACTGTTAGTGGGGGGCCTGGCTGGCTCACTCAGTTAAACATCAGAGTTCAGGTCGAGTCATGATCTTACAGTCCATGCGTTCCAGCCCCACGTCTGGCTCTGTGCTGTCAGCTCAGCGCCTGGAGCCTGCTTCAGATTCTGTGTGTCCATCTCTTTCTGCCCCTCCCCTGCTCACACTCTGTCTCTCTCTCTCTCAAAAATTAAAAAAAAAAATAATTTTTTTCTTAAATTAAAAAAAATTAAAATTCATTGTTAGTGAACTTTGCTGTATCTTAGAATGAATTACCCTACAAAGAGCATGGGCCTAGGGATACTGGTGGTATTGTTGAACTCTAATGTAGCTGGCTTCACTTTTTTTTAAAATACTTTATGCAAGCAAAGAGTTCTATGTATAAGTGTGAAAGCTCATTTGAGTGTTCCTTTATGAGTACTATTACTGCTAATAATAATTCACTTGGAGATATTATGTGCTTTAAGTAGTATTTGACTCATCATGGTGCTGCATACCTTCAAAGTCTCCCAAAGTCACTTATTTTAAGCAGCATCTAGTTTTGAAGATTGAGTTTAAAAGAAATTTACTGAAACAGTGGACTTCAGAATCACTGGACACTGTTATGGGTCAATGCACTTACAAATTCCACTCAACTACAGTGGTAAAATAATCTGTTTTTCTATGGGATAGATCCTTCTGGGATTTTTTTTTCCGTGCAGAAACTAAAATGTTATAAAAACAAGTAGTGATAAACCAACTACTCTGAGAATAGATTGTCTGACTTTTCTGACTAGAACTGTTCGAAAAGAAAAAATGTACCTGTATAGCCTTCCAATGTATGTTCTTTTTTTTAAGTTTATTTATTTTGATATTTGAGAGAGAAAGGGAGAATCGGAGAAGGGGAGAGGCTGAGAGAGGGAGAGACAGAATCCCAAGCAGGCTTTGCAAACTCAGCACAGAGCCTGACACAGGGGCTTGAACTCAGGAATTGAACCATGAGATAATGACCTGAGCTGAGATCAAGAGTCAAATGCTTAACCTGAGCTACCCAGGCGCCCCTCAATGTATGTTCTTTTTATCAGCAGATAAAATGTCCTTAATATGATCTTTTCAAAAATAATTTTTAAGGACGTCTGGGTAGCAGGGTCAGTTAAGCATCTGACTTCATCTTAGGTCATAATCTTGTGGTTTGTGAACTTGAGCCCTGTGTCAGGCTCTTTGCTAAACATGGGGCCTGCTTCATATTCTGTGTCTCCCTCTCTCTCTGCCCCTCCCCACTCATGCCCTGTCACTCTGTGTCTCAAAAATAAATGAATAAACATTAAAAATTTAAAAATTAAATAGTTTTTAATTTCTTTAAAGACTTTCGATTCCTGTTTATATCTGTGTCCCCTTTACATCTGAAATATGTCCGTATAATTATTTTAAGAGTCATTCAAAAGAAAATTTCCATAGGGCCAGATCCCAAACAATCTCTCAAACTCCCACAGTATGCTTCCTAATACTTACTGATGATTAATTATTTATAGAATCATAATAGCTAAAATTAATAACTTAGGAAACAACAGATGTTGCCAAAGATGCATAGAACGGGGAACACTTTTGCACTGTTGATGGGAATGCACACTGGTGCAGCCACTCTGGAGAACAGTATGGAAATTTTTCAAAAAATTAAAAATAGAGCTACCCTATGACTTAGCAATTACACTACTAGATATTTATCCAAAGGATACAAAAATGCTGATTTGAAGGGGCACATGCACCCAAATGTTTATAGCAGCTCTATCAACAATAGCCAAATTATAGAAAGAATCCATATGTCCATCAAATGATTAATGGATAAAGAAGTGGTGGTATAAAAAAATAATAAAAATAAATAAATTAATTTAAAACAGAGGGGTGCCTGAGTGGCTCAGTCAGTTAAGTGTTTGACTCTTGATTTTAGCTCAGGTCATGATCTCACATTTTGTGTGTTTGAGACCTGCATTGGGCTCCACACTGACGGTGCAAAAGCTGCTTGAGATTCTCTCTCTCCCTCTTTCTGCCCCTCCCCCCTCTCCAACTCACTCTCTCTCTCAATAAATTTAAAAAAAAAGAAGAGATGGTGTATACACACACACACACACACACACACACACACACACACAATGGAATACTACTTGGTGATCAAAAAGAATGAAATTTTGCCATTTGCAGCAACTGGATGGAACTAGAGTATATTATGCCAAGTGAAATAAGTCAGCAGAGAAAGAGATATCATAGGACTTCAAGAAATACAACAGACGAACATAGGGGAATGGAAGGAAAAATAAGGTAAAAACAGAGAGGGAGGCAAAACATGAAACTCTTAAATACAGAGAACAAACTGAGGGCTGCTGGAGGGGAGGTAGGTGGGGGGATGGGCTAAATAGGTGGGGGGGATGGCCAAACTTGTTTGGATGAGCACTGGGTGTTATATGTAAGTGATGAATCACTGGGTTCTACTCCTGAAACAAATACTACATTGTATATTAACTAACTTTAATTTAAATAAATAAATGAAAAAAATAAAAACTACTAGGGAGTACAACAAAGATCAAGTTATAGCTAGTGCCTGTTCTCACCAAAGTTATTGTCAAACTTCATGTGAAGGAAACTGAGAACAAAAGTAAAGAAAATTATTTTCTCAGTGAGAATAAATAAATAAGCAAGTACATTTATCAACATACATTACAATGTATACATAGAGACATGACAAAATGTGTTCGACTTTACTATAATATTCTTAGTTCCTTAAACTTGCTTTACTTTCTTCAGTCTCTGACTATGTTGTCCCCCTTGGCTTCACACACTTTATCCCCAGCTTCAGTTGGGTACCTTCTATCCATGTTTTCTACCTCAGCTTCCTTATCTCCATCAGGAATTTTTTCTGAATCTTTAAAAAATGTCTGAATATGGCCTTTAAAATATTTATTTATTTATTTATTTATTTATTTATTTATTTATTTATTTATTTTTGAGAGAGAGAGAGAGAACGTGAATGGGAGAGGGGCAGAGAGAGAGAGAAAGAGAATTCTAAGCTGGCTCTGTACTGTCAGCACAGAGCCCGACATGGGCTCAAACGCACAAACCATGAGATCATGCCCTGAGCTGAAGTCACATGCTTAACCAACTGACCCACCCACGCACCCCTGAATATGTTTTCTAAGTGATCCAATCATATCATATCCTGTCCTTTTCCATCTTTGCACTTATCAAACTATATTTAAATGATTAGTCATTCACTAGATTGGCTACAACATAGGTAGACAAACTATGAAGGCCAAATCCTGCTAATGAGCTAAGAATAGTTGTTACATAAACAAAATCTTAAAAATAAATAAAAATTAGAGTCATATTTCATGATGTGAAAGTTACATGAAATTAAAATTTCATTGTTTATAAATAAAGCTTCATTGGAATGCAACCCTGCCTACCCATTTACGTATTGGCAACTTCTGAGCAAGAATGGCAGAAGTGCGTAGGTGCAACAGAGATCATAAAATACTAAACTAAAAATATTTACTATATAACCCATTGCAGAACATGTTTGCCTACACCTTGTCTTCAATATCAACCTACAATGATGTCCAAAAATATAATAACTTCAAGCTCGCAACTACCTTTCCATTCAGTGAATCCCCAGGGTACAGATTAGTGTCTTTATTTCTTTTCCTGCTTACTCTTGTGGGAGCTCAGATCTCATTACCGCTGCCTCTGATACTGAATGATGCAGAAACTGGCCATCTTCTAAATGAACATTGTTGTGGTCAGTACCACGCACACCTGCTGAAAATGGAGCAGGGCAACACCATAACTGTGCTGAAACCTTAGCTATTCCTCAGGAAGAGCTTGAAAAGCACAAAAAAAAAAAAAATGTTTAGCCCTGCAGTAATATAATGGATCACACCTTGTTTAACCATTATCCCACTAACCAATGTAGCTTTCATCTGGAGTATAAAAGAAAATAATATAAGCTCTTATTTTCCTCTTGAAGAATCAGGTCTATCTCACTGTAACATCAAAGTGACTCCCTGGCATTGGCTCCAGGTGCAATAAACAAGCCACTAGGTGACTCAAGGAGGCAGCTGGTTAAGCCTTGTTCAGCACATAAGCGATTGGCAATACTCTTTTCCTGAAATCATTACCAATGTAAGAAACATAGACTCTTCCTTATTCTTGTGCCTACAGAAATCTCTCATGATCTTCTTCTGCCTTTAATGTTGTTATCCATACTCATAGAAACAGAGAATAGAATGGTGGTTGCCAGGGGCTAGGGAAAGGGGGGAAAGTGAAGTTGGTGGAGAAAAGGTGTAATGTTTCAGTTACCTAGTTCTATAAGATAAATAAGTTCTAGAGAGCTACATTACAACATTGTGCCTATAGTTAACAATACTGTCTTGTGCACTTAAGATTTTACTAAAAGGGTAGATCTAAAGTTAGTTGTTTTTACAATTAAAAAACTAAAATAATAAGATAAATGTTATTATAATCATATTTTATATACACAAATAATATATACATATTTTATAGACATGAATGATGGCAGAGGAGAAAATAAGGTTGTAAGCAGCATTTTCTTTGTTGTTAAAGGATGGTCCTGCAGTCAAAACTTCACACATTAAGGTGGTTTGTGGCAATTTGATTTTCCTCAAACTTCAAACCACCTCAGAGAGAAACTTTTACTCCTGAACTTTATCACCAAAGGGCATATTTTATGGTTGCATATTCATTTAAGGACATTCTTATCAATTTATCAAAGAACTACCCTGAAGTTATAATAAAACTTTCTGATATGACCAAGGAAAGGAAATGGTTAAAGGAAATGGTTCACATTGGTGACCCCTATAGAAAGAATTCCTTGCCAATAATTTTCTACAAGGAACAAAAAGGTAAATGACCTTTTAAAAGGACCAAAGCATACCATCAGGCTCTGTTTCAACTGTTCTAAATTGCTCATAAAATATAATTCAATTTCCACACCCCTGCCCATTTTGTGTGGGTACCCATTTTGCTAAAATATTCATGTATATGAAGGAATTATTAAAACTCATTATCAGCATCATCATATTTATATATTCTATTTTTTAAATATGAAATTTCTGAAGTTGCCTTTTTTATTCTTAAGAAACACTTTTAGAATTTTAGTGTAACTGATACCAAAATATTTTAAAATGATATTCTACTCTATTACTGCCTTGAGATATTCATATCAAAAATATATTAATCAAATGTAATATTTAAATATATTGCTATTCAGATATTTCTTAATTATTCTATGATAATTTAAATTTTCTTCCATCTTAATAATGGGGATATTGCAATGACTCAATTGATACTTCACCCATAAAACAATGCTTTTTTGCCTTTATGTGATTTAGGAGTAAGAATTATTTGCAGCCCACATGAACATATAGTGTGTCTCTGATTACCTTATAGGGTAATCAGTGTAAATATGTGTATATATATGTATATATTAATAATGTAAATATATAAATATATTTATAATTTATGTATAAATATATAAAATAAAAATGTAATATATATATACTATGTAATTTGTATGTATTATATGTAATTATATAATATATAGTATAATATATATGTTTATATAAATATAAAATATATAAATGTATAAATATAATATATATTAATATAAATATATAACTATATTTACAATGTAAATATAAATAGATATAATAATATAAATATATAAATATATAAAATATATTTAAAATTGTATATCTTTTTAAAATATATATATTTATTTTAAACTTTTCTTCCCTTTCTATTCATAGTTTTAAGTGATATGTAGATTTTAAAAAATATTTGACTTCTTTTTAGTTTCCTTTTACCTAACTGGACACATCTCTTTTCTCTAGGAATCAATTCTTCCTTTGCCTGATTCAACCCTTTTCTGAAAGTGAGAAATAATGCAAATTAATTAATACTTCAAAACAATAAAATACCCAAATTCTGTTCATAGGCTTATGTAGTAAGAACTTAGTAGACCATAAAATAATAAATATATTTGATTTTGTTTATCTGTGAAATGTTCTCAAATTTGTTTTTCAGTAGAAGGGCCAGTATGAAAGTACTGACAGGATAAACGCAATGAATATTTTTTGGATATTTTTTTTCATGGTAAAGGAAGGGAGGAAGGCAGGAATATAGGAAGGGAGGGAGGAAGGGTGGCAGGAAGATATAAGCAAAAAATGTCTTAAGATTCAGGAGCAGGTGATAAAGGCTTTTACCTCTTTCTACTCATTTAGAATGCTTGATTTGGTGTGAGACTATATTCGTATCACTTAAAAGGTAAAATAGACACATAAATGAATGCAACAAAATAGAAAACCCAGAAATGAACCCACAACTATGTGCTCAACTAATCTTCAAAGCAGGAAAGAATATCAGATGAGAAAAAGACAGACAGCGTTGGGAAAACTGGACAGCAACATGCAAAATAATGAAACTGGACGATTTTCTTATACTATACACAAAAATAAATTCAAAATGGATCAAACACCTAAATGTGAGACCTGAAACCATAAAAATCCTAAAAGAGAATACAGGAATGTTTCTGGCATCGGCCATAGCAAATTCTTTCTGGATATGTTTCCTGAGGCAAGGGAAACAGAAACAAAAATAAACTAATAGATGAAAAGATGTTCAACATTACTCATTCTCAGCGAAATACAAATCAAAACTACAAAAAGATATCATCTCACAACTGTCAGAATGGTGAAAATCAACAGCACAAGAAACAACAGGTGTTGGTGAGGATGTGGAGAAAGAGAGACCTTCTTACACTGTTGGTGAGAATGCAAACTGGTGAAGCCATTCTGGAAAACAGTATAGAGTTTCCCCAAAAACTTAAAATAGAAGCACCCTACAATCCAGCAATTGCATTAAGGTATTACCCAAAGAATACGTAAATACTAATTCGAAGGGATACATGCACCTTGATGTTTATAGCAGCATTACCTGCAATAGCCAAATTATGGAAACAGCCCAAGTGTTCATCGACTGATGAATGGATAAAGAAGAGGTATACATACATATAATGGGATATTACTCAACCATAAAAAAGAATGTAACCTTGCCATGAGCAACGACATGGATGAAGCTAGAGAGTATTATGCTAAGTCAAATAAGTCAATCAGAGAAAGACAAATTCCATATGATTTCACTTATGTGTGGAATTTAAGAAATAAAACAAAAGAGCAAAGGGAATAAAAAGAGAGAGAGGCAAACCAAGAAACAAATTCTTTGTAACTGACTGTTACCAGAGAAGAGGTGGGTGGTGATAGGTGATCCTAAATAGGTGATAGGATTAAGAAGTGCACTTGTGATACACGCAGGGTGATTTATGGAAGTGTTAAATCACTGTATTGGACACCTGAAACTAATATTATACTGACTGTTAACTGTAATTTGAATAAACACTTTTTAAAAAAGTGATACAAATATTTCTTTTAAGAATTTAGGTTTTCAAAACTTTTTCCTAGCTTATTAACTGAAATTAACCTAGCTATTTTTTTTTTTCCTGGGTCCTCATTATTTGAAAATAGAGCCAACAACTCAACAAAGTACAACTGAAAGTTTTGTGCTAAATATTTTCAGAATTTATTAATTGTGAGATGTACTCACAAAGGTAATTCCTTAACATCCAGCTTCATTTCTTTAAAATGTATATCTTTGGGGCGCCTGAGTGGCTCATTTGGTTGGGCGTCCGGCTTCAGCTCAAATCATGATCTAGCAGTCTGTGAGTTCGAGCCCCGCGTCAGGCTCTGTGCTGACAGCTCAGAGCCTGGAGTCTGCTTCTGATTCTGTGTCTCCCTCTCTCTGGCTCTCCCCCGCTCACACTCTCACTCTCTCTCTCAAAAATAAGTAAACATTAAAAAAAAATTTTTACTGTATATCTGTGGTAATTTGTAATGTTAGAGCAAATTTTTTTTTTCAAAATAAAAGGAGCAATGAATATTTGTTTTAAGAAAAATTGGCAAGCAATATATTGCTTGTTGTATTTGTATTCCCCTTTTAGAGTTGGGTTTTATAGTAAGTTATTTTTAATATTATTATTCTACAGGGAATTTATTTTTAACGTGATACTCTGCAGGTAATTTTATGAAGTAAATTCCATTTCAAAACTGGAACAGTCAAAACTAAAGTAGACAATAGATATACTTCTTGAAATCAATACACTATAAATGCATATTTTCTTTCAAGATGGTGAAGCAGTGGTGTATTAAAAGGTATAGTCACTCTCGCATAGAAAGGGACTCAGGGTACCAAATAAATTTTAAACAATTTTATATCAAAGGAAACGTGTGTGTGTCTGTATGTGCATATGAGTGTGTGTACACATTTTCAAATATATGAAAATATATGCATGTTTACCTTAGGAACCACATGCATACATATATCTGCTTCTCCCTGTGTGGATAAATAGAAAAAAAAAATAACAAAAAGAGAAGATAAATCTTTTGGAGAAACTAATCATGTCTTAGTCTCAGCAGAGGCAGCAGAATAAGCCCCACTTCCCTATCATATCACCCTCATGTTGCCCTTTACAGAAACTTTACAAGCAGCTGATGTCAGCTACAACTAATGGCTTTTCAGGGGGCCCAATGATTTCAGCTCAGACTCTAGCACATGAATGTATAGGTAATCAAGGAACAGAGCCCCCAATGTGTGTGTTGCAGAAACAAGTTAGCCTTTGCCTTCTGAAACTTGCTGAATGAGGAATCCATTAATTTCTTTTTAATTTGTTCCAGCAATCACTATAACAGTTACAACGGAAATTTTTACATTTTCATATTAATGTTATTTGATATATTATATTATAAATGGGAGAATAGAAACATCAGGTATATACAGTATGCTTTATCCGTGCTTATTTTTTCTATTTGCTTTTAAGCTTTTAAAGAAATTAAACTAATACTAGTAATAACATCAATAGCTATTTTTTGTTTGAGCACTTAATATTTACCACAAACATATGTTGTTTCTGATAATTCTCAAAAACCACTTGTGAGGACATAGGTATTATTATTAGCATTGTTATTATTCCTATTTAAATATGGAGAAACATGGAGAAACTAAGTCAGTTTCTCAGGAAAAGGGGAGTTATAAGTAAGTTCTCAGTGATAATCAGAATTTGTGGTTGACCTTCAAACAGGCTGCATCTCTACATTACATTGAGAAAGTAAATGTCTCTTCATCCCTCACTGTTCCATATGAATCTCTTCTGAGCCTTGAGTTTCCAACTTCCTAGAGACAAAATTGTAATGGCTTTATATTTGATAGTTTCAACTCACTTATGCGGAAATCTCTAACTGAATTCAAGTAGAGTTAAGAAATCTCCAAATCCACCAATGGCAGGAAAATGTGACGTGAAAATGTTTAGTCCTTTATTTCCCACATAAGACAGTCTCTTTTAGCAAAATATTTTCAAAAAGCGTGCTTATTTTCCTTTCTTGCTGTTCCTTCTCCCAGGAAGCTACATCAAAGAATTGGAGAGGATGGCTGGCTCTGAGGGGCCAACTATTCTTCATTGGAACAGCCAGGGCCTTTTGACATGTCTCATCTCATCAGTTGTCTTTGTCAGTTTCTGACTTCACGGGGTTCCTACTGAAGCATCCGTGGCTGGGGTCACATGTAGCCGTTCCTTTTGGCCCTGGGAAGGCACTGTGCCCTTGACTTGCTCATCACCTCCAACTGACAATCCCAATTAAAGGCCATGCTGATTTATTGAGATTCAAGTCTGTTCCACACAATAGCTTCTTTCTTCTAGGTCCTTTTGATGAGTCCACAGCATCTGGCAGGAGACACAGGCACAAAGTTCTAAGCTTCCTTTGCTCCAGCCATAGGAAGTAGTTTTGGTTCATTTCATACCTCACAGCCACCGAAAGAGAATTTGAGTGTGTAGATTGTTTCAGTCTAGCTCTCTCTCCTTTTCTGCTTCCATCTGCCCTGACACCATTCCTGCTTTCAGGCAGCTTTAAACCGGAAGCTGTGTTATAGAGAACATACAAGTAGAGTGACCAACCATTCTGGTTTGCTCAGGACTGAGGGAGTTCTGGGGATACAGGATTTTCAGTGCTAAAGCTGGGAACATTGTAGGCAGACCTGAATGGTTGGTCACCCTACATACAAGATAATATCTAAAAATCCTCACTAGAGTGGAGCCTCAAGGAGAGGCCTGTATGTGTGGCATGCAAAAGTTGAAGAGAAAAATGGAAGAGTGCATATGCTAATGTGGAAGGATAGAAAGCGTATAACCTATTTGGGGTGAGAGGACAGGAGGCCAGTGCCAAATTATCTTTGCCCAGAGAGTTTGGACTCAGCATTCTGATAAGTATAGAATATTTTTAAACATCATATCATTGGGGGGCACCTGGGTGACTCAGTCGGTTGAGCGTCCTACTTCGGCTCAGGTCATGGTCTCGTGGTTTGTGAGTTCGAGACCGGGGTGGAGCTCTGTGCTGACGACGCCGCTCTGTGCTCACAGCTGGGAGCCTGGAGCCTGCTTTGGATTCTGTGTCTCCTTCTCTCTCTGCCCCGGCCCCACTTGTGCTGTCTCTCTCTATCAAAAATAAATGAATGTGATAAAAAAAATTTAAAAAAAGACATCATATCCTTTGTACTTTCAATGAGGGTACAAAAGTGCAGGGGTAGGTTAGCAAAATTCAATGTACATTTTTGTGCTGAAGATTTATTTGACTTCAATATTATGCAAAACTTTTAAGTGTCATAAAAAGGTGTTTTCACTTGCTTTGACTTATTTTAGCACTGTTACATATGGCCATTACCCATGGTATTAACATGTAGTATCCTCTAGAGGCTATCTTACTCATTTTATGAAGTGTTTTGTTACCTTGTTTTCAAGAATTTTATGCTTGAAGGTTTATTCTTTGCTAATTGTCAATATTTCATCCTTATTTGCTATTATTAAAAATAACTCAAAAGCAGTGAGTTATCTTACTCATTTGTAGATCATTAGATAATCACAGCCTCCTTTTTTTGGTTTTAGATGTAGTTCTCTCTTTACCTGTGACATATATTTAGAAACTCTAGTTCCTTTTTAACCATTCAATTACTAATTTATTCTACTCTTGCAATGCAACTGATTATATTTTGAAATGAGATAGCAGAAATGAATTAAACTATCAGTGTTATTTCTTTCCAAAAATAGGATGACTCTTCTTATACATTTCAATTCATTTTATATGTGCACATTGTTTCCACTATAACAGTAGGTGAAATGACAAGAGAATTGCTTTAGGTAAAATAATATAGATAAAATTATATTTATAAATGCATAAAATAACTTATAATTTGCTTTGAGTGAAAGTAGACTAAGAGAAGTGGTGATAAGTTGTTCATCATAGCACTGAATCTATGAGATGATCTATATACAATGATCAGTGATATATCGATATATTCTTTTCAAAAAAGAATTTGGTTATCTAGCCAAGTAGCTTTTTTTTTTTTTTATTTTTTAATATATGAAATTTACTGTCAAATTGGTTTCCATACAACACCCAGTGCTTATCCCAAAAGGTGCCCTCCTCAATACCCATCACCCACCCTGCCCTCCCTCCCACCCCCCATCAACCCTCAGTTTGTTCTCAGTTTTTAACAGTCTCTATGCTTTGGCTCTCTCCCACTCTAACCTCTTTTTTTTTTTTTTTTTTCCTTCCCCTCCCCCATGGGTTTCTGTTATGTTTCTCAGGATCCACATAAGAGTGAAACCATATGGTATCTGTCTTTCTCTGTATGGCTTATTTCACTTAGCATCACACTCTCCAGTTCCATCCATGTTGCTACAAAAGGCCATATTTCATTTTTTCTCATTGCCACGTAGTATTCCATTGTGTATATAAACCACAATTTCTTTATCCATTCATCAGTTGATGGACATTTAGGCTCTTTCCATAATTTGGCTATTGTTGAGAGTGCCGCTATAAACATTGGGGTACAGGTGCCCCTATGCATCAGTACTCCTGTATCCCTTGGATAAATTCCTAGCAGTGCTATTGCTGGGTCATAGGGTAGTTCTATTTTTAATTTTCTGAGGAACCTCCACACTGCTTTCCAGAGCGGCTGCACCAATTTGCATTCCCACCAACAGTGCAAGAGGGTTCCTGTTTCTCCACATCCTCTCCAGCATCTATAGTCTCCTGATTTCTTCATTTTGGCCACTCTGACTGGCGTGAGGTGGTATCTGAGTGTGGTTTTGATTTGTATTTCCCTGATAAGGAGCGACGTTGAACATCTTTTCATGTGCCTGTTGGCCATCCGGATGTCTTCTTTAGAGAAGTGTCTATTCATGTTTTCTGCCCATTTCTTCACTGGGTTATTTGTTTTTCTGGTGTGGAGTTTGATGAGCTCTTTATAGATTTTGGATACTAGCCCTTTGTCCGATGTGTCATTTGCAAATATCTTTTCCCATTCCGTTGGTTGCCTTTTAGTTTTGTTGGTTGTTTCCTTTGCTGTGCAGAAGCTTTTTATCTTCATAAGGTCCCAGTAATTCACTTTTGCTTTTAATTCCCTTGCCTTTGGGGATGTGCCGAGTAAGAGATTGCTACGGCTGAGGTCAGAGAGGTCTTTTCCTGCTTTCTCCTCTAAGGTTTTGATGGTTTCCTGTCTCACATTCAGGTCCTTTATCCATTTTGAGTTTATTTTTGTGAATGGTGTGAGAAAGTGGTCTAGTTTCAACCTTCTGCATGTTGCTGTCCAGTTCTCCCAGCACCATTTGTTAAAGAGACTGTCTTTTTTCCATTGGATGTTCTTTCCTGCTTTGTCAAAGATGAGTTGGCCATACGTTTGTGGGTCTAGTTCTGGGGTTTCTATTCTATTCCATTGGTCTATGTGTCTGTTTTTATGCCAATACCATGCTGTCTTGATGATGACAGCTTTGTAGTAGAGGCTAAAGTCTGGGATTGTGATGCCTCCTGCTTTGGTCTTCTTCTTCAAAATTACTTTGGCTATTCGGGGCCTTTTGTGGTTCCATATGAATTTTAGGATTGCTTGTTCTAGTTTCGAGAAGAATGCTGGTGCAATTTTGATTGGGATTGCATTGAATGTGTAGATAGCTTTGGGTAGTATTGACATTTTGACAATATTTATTCTTCCAATCCATGAGCAGGGAATGTCTTTCCATTTCTTTATATCTTCTTCAATTACCTGCATAAGCTTTCTATAGTTTTCAGCATACAGATCTTTTACATCTTTGGTTAGATTTATTCCTAGGTATTTGATGCTTCTTGGTGCAATTGTGAATGGGATCAGTTTCTTCATTTGTCTTTCTGTTGCTTCATTGTTAGTGTATAAGAATGCAACTGACTTCTGCACATTGATTTTGTATCCTGCAACTTTGCTGAATTCATGTATCAGTTCTAGCAGACTTTTGGTGGAGTCTATCGGATTTTCCATGTATAATATCATGTCATCTGCAAAAAGCGAAAGCTTGACTTCATCTTTGCCAATTTTGATGCCTTTGATTTCCTTTTGTTGTCTGATTGCTGATGCTAGAACTTCCAGCACTATATTAAACAGCAGCGGTGACAGTGGGCATCCCTGTCGTGTTCCTGATCTCAGGGAAAAAGCTCTCAGTTTTTCCCCGTTGAGGATGATGTTAGCTGTGGGCTTTTCATAAATGGCCTTTATGATCTTTAAGTATGTTCCTTCTATCCCGACTTTCTCAAGGGTTTTTATTAAGAAAGGGTGCTGGATTTTGTCAAAGGCCTTTTCTGCATCGATTGACAGGATCATATGGTTCTTCTCTTTTTTTTTGTTAATGTGATGTATCACGTTGATCGATTTGCGAATGTTGAACCAGCCCTGCATCCCAGGAATGAATCCCACTTGATCATGGTGAAGAAATCTTTTTATATGCTGTTGAATTCGATTTGCTAGTATCTTATTAAGAATTTTTGCATCCATATTCATCAGGGATATTGGCCTGTAGTTCTCTTTTTTTACTGGGTCTCTGTCTGGTTTAGGAATCAAAGTAATACTGGCTTCATAGAATGAGTCTGGAAGTTTTCCTTCCCTTTCTATTTCTTGGAATAGCTTGAGAAGGATAGGTATCATCTCTGCTTTAAATGTCTGGTAGAACTCCCCTGGGAAGCCATCTGGTCCTGGACTCTTATTTGTTGGGAGATTTTTGATAACCGATTCAATTTCTTCACTGGTTATGGGTCTGTTCAAGCTTTCTATTTCCTCCTGATTGAGTTTTGGAAGAGTGTGGGTGTTTAGAAATTTGTCCATTTCTTCCAGGTTGTCCAATTTGCTGGCATATAATTTTTCATAGTATTCCCTGATAATTGTTTGTATCTCTGAGGGATTGGTTGTAATCATTCCATTTTCATTCCTGATTTTATCTATTTGGGTCATCTCCCTTTTCTTTTTGAGAAGCCTGGCTAGAGGTTTGTCAATTTTGTTTATTTTTTCAAAAAACCAACTCTTGGTTTCGTTGATCTGCTCTACAGTTTTTTTAGATTCTATATTGTTTATTTCTGCTCTGATCTTTATGATTTCTCTTCTTCTGCTGGGTTTAGGCTGCCTTTGCTGTTCTGCTTCTATTTCCTTTAGGTGTGCTGTTAGATTTTGTATTTGGGATTTTTCTTGTTTCTTGAGATAGGCCTGGATTGCAATGTATTTTCCTCTCAGGACTGCCTTCGCTGCATCCCAAAGCGTTTGGATTGTTGTATTTTCATTTTCGTTTGTTTCCATATATGTTTTAATTTCTTCTCTAATTGCCTGGTTGACCCACTCATTCGTTAGTAGGGTGTTCTTTAACCTCCATGCTTTTGGAGGTTTTCCAGACTTTTTCCTGTGGTTGATTTCAAGCTTCATAGCATTGTGGTCTGAAAGTATGCATGGTATAATTTCAATTCTTGTAAACTTATGAAGGGCTGTTTTGTGACCCAGTATATGATCTATCTTGGAGAATGTTCCATGTGCACTCGAGAAGAAAGTATATTCTGTTGCTTTGGGATGCAGAGTTCTAAATATATCTGTCAAGTCCATCTGATCCAATGTATCATTCAGGGCCCTTGTTTCTTTATTGACTGTGTGTCTAGATGATCTATCCATTTCTGTAAGTGGGGTGTTAAAGTCCCCTGCAATGACCACATTCTTATCAATAAGGTTGCTTATGTTTATGAGTAATTGTTTTATATATCTGGGGGCTCGGGTATTTGGCGCATAGACATTTATAATAGTTAGCTCTTCCTGGTGGATAGACCCTGTGATTATTATATAATGCCCTTCTTCATCTCTTGTTACAGCCTTTAATTTAAAGTCTAGTTTGTCTGATATAAGTATGGCTACTCCAGCTTTCTTTTGGCTTCCAGGAGCATGATAAATAGTTCTCCATCCCCTCACTCTCAATCTAAAGGTGTCCTCAGATCTAAAATGAGTCTCTTGTAGACAGCAAATAGATGGGTCTTGTTTTTTTATCCATTCTGATACCCTATGTCTTTTAGTTGGCGCATTTAAACCATTTACATTCAGTGTTATTATAGAAAGATATGGGTTTAGAGTCATTGTGATGTCTGTATGTTTTATGCTTGTAGTGATGTCTCTGGTACTTTGTCTCACAGGATCCCCCTTAGGATCTCTTGTAGGGCTGGTTTCGTGGTGACAAATTCCTTCAGTTTTTGTTTGTTTGGGAAGACCTTTATCTCTCCTTCTATTCTAAATGACAGACTTGCTGGATAAAGGATTCTCGGCTGCATATTTTTTCTGTTTAGCACACTGTAGATATCGTGCCAAGCCTTTCTGGCCTGCCAAGTTTCAAAGGAGAGATCAGTCACGAGTCTTATAGGTCTCCCTTTATATGTGAGGGCACGTTTATCCCTTGCTGCTTTCAGAATTTTCTCTTTATCCTTGTATTTTGCCAGTTTCACTATGATATGTCGTGCAGAAGATCGATTCAAGTTACGTCTGAAGGGAGTTCTCTGTGCCTCTTGGATTTCAATGCCTTTTTCCTTCCCCAGTTCAGGGAAGTTCTCAGCTATAATTTGTTCAAGTACCCCTTCAGCACCCTTCCCTCTCTCTTCCTCCTCTGGGATACCAATTATGCGTATATTATTTTTTTTTAGTGTATCACTTAGTTCTCTAATTTTCCCCTCATACTCCTGGATTTTTTTATCTCTCTTTCTTTCAGCTTCCTCTTTCTCCATAACTTTATCTTCTAGTTCACCTATTCTCTCCTCTGACTCTTCAAGCCGAGCCATCGTGGATTCCATTTTGTTTTGCAATTCGTTTAAAGCGTTTTTCAACTCCTCGTGACTGTTCCTTAGTCCCTCGATCTTTGTGGCAAGAGATTCTCTGCTGTCCTGTATACTGTTTTCAAGCCCAGCGATTAATTTTATGACTATTATTCTAAATTCACTTTCTGTTATATTATTTAAATCCTTTTTGATCAGTTCATTAGCTGTTGTTATTTCCTGGAGATTCTTCTGAGGGGAATTCTTCCGTTTGGTCATTTTGGAGAGTCCCTGGCGTGGTGAGGACCTGCAGTGCACTTCCCCTGTGCTGTGGTGTATAACTGGAGTTAGTGGGCGGGGCCGCAGTCCGACCGGATGTCTGCCCCCAGCCCACTGCTGGGGCCACAGTCAGACTGGTGTGTGCCTTCTCTTCCCCTCTCCTAGGGGCGGGATTCACTGTGGGGTGGCGTGTCCCGTCTGGGCTACTTGCACACTGCCAGGCTTGTGTTGCTGGGGATCTGGCGTATTAGCTGGGGTGGGTAGGCAAGGTGCACGGGGGCTGGAGGGGCAGGCTTAGCTCACTTCTCCTTAGGTGATCCACTTCAGGAGGAGCCCCTCTTCCGTGGGCCTCTGGTCTGCGCTTGACTCCGGAGACTCCCTTCTGCTAATCCTCTGGCGGTTTTCTGGGTTCTTTAGGCAGGTGTAGGTGGAATCTAAGTGATCGGCAGGACGCACCGCGTCCTCCTACGCCGCCATCTTCCGGAACCCCCCTAGCCAAGTAGCTTTTATCTCTTAATAGCTACCTGTCTCATTACAAATAAAAACTAATTTTCTACTCTTTAGGAAGATATAAGAGTGTTTTCTTTTTTTTCCCTGCAAATCGATTACCCTGTTCCCCAAAGCAGATTGTTTAGTAAAAAAAAAAAATTAGACTTAGCTCCATCTCTTATTTTTCTCCTAGACCAATGTAAAGGAAGGAAAATAAATCTGTACCAGGAAGAGTGTAGTATGTCACTGCTTCGCTTTACAGTCAGGATATTGCACACCTTGCATTGCAAGGACAAAGAAACAGGGTCTGTGTCCTCGTGTCAGAAAAAAACAAAACTCCCTCAGGGGTTTACCACAAGCACAATAATAATAATAATATAGACTGGGAGCAAATTCTGTTTCTTCAGGTTATCACTCAGGGAAGAGAGTTATAGATTCTTTCCTTTGTCATTGTTCTAATCAAAAGACACCAAACACTCAGGGGCCAAGCTGACCAATCACTGGTAACCTATCTCTCTCTCTCTCTCTCTCTCTCTCTACATATATATATATATATATATATATATATATATATATATATATTTAGAGGATTGGGATAAAATTGTCTGTGAAAGGGATGTATACATTTTAAAATAATACATCTTAAAATGTTATAGAATAGTTATGACACCAAAATTTCCAATATTCCAATATTCCAAAATTCCAATATTCAATTTTTGGATAAGAAAGATGAAATAAAAGATAATCCCAAGGCAATGTAATAAATGTTACAATAGAAGTCTGAACAAGATGTCAGGGAGTAGAGGAGAGAATTACTACCCATTGTCTTAAGAAAAGGAGTTGACAGGAGTGACTTTTCAAGGCACAGTAGGACTTCTCTACAGAGAGATTATGGATGACCACATTCCTAACCAACAGAGAGCATCAGGCATGTAGGGCATGTCTCTCCTGGGAAAGAGAGAATTTTGTTCATAAGTTAGAGAGTTGAGTAGTAAGAGATAAGAATGGGGAGTAGGTTGAGAACAGGTTATATAGGGGTTTCTGTGTTATTGTAAGAATTTTGTATTTTATAAATTAGATAATAATCGGGGACCTGGGTGGCTCCGTTGGTTGAATGTTGGACTTTGGCTCAGGTCATGATCTTGTGGTTTGTGAGTTTGAGTTCCACATGGGGCTCTGTGCTGACAGCTCAGAGCCTGAAGCCTGCTTCAGATTCTGTGTCTCCCTCTCTCTCTGCCCCTCCTCTGCTCTCTCTCTCTCTCTCAAAAATAAACATTAAAAAAATTTTAAAACATTTAAATTAGATAATAATTTAGTATGTGTTTGTGAAGATCCATATACCAAGTCTTAAAGAAAGAGTATAAATGAGCCTAATGCCAAAGTGACTATATTAAAATTTTTCTTCTTCCTGAACAACTTCGTCAAGAAATTCCATGTCTGTAGAAAAAGCACTGCAGATTTATTATTTTTCAATTCAGGAAATATGCTGATTTTGATTTTGAAATTTATCTTCAATTATCTGTTTCTTGAGTGGTTTTTCAGGATGCTTTTTTTTCTGCAAGTACCTATGATACATAGTAGGATAACAGTACATATATGTTATTGTGAACTCTGTGCAGGAAGATTTATTGTGCACTGAGTAGAAGGGGCCTGCTTGTCTTAGTTTTACATGTAAGACATGAAGCACAAAGGACTACAATAATGCTCCAATTTTAATACAGCTCTGTTTTCAACTAAAAATAAAGATAAGTCAGAGAACTATAATTATCCCAGTGCTTACAATCATGAAAGTTTTTTTTTTGAAGCTTACATGTATTATTTTAGCAAGTATTGTAAATTACTTGCTAAATTAACACATCTTAAATTTGTAGAAAGAATCTTAGATCTAAGGTATTTGGAAACAGGCTATGAAATATCACAGCTTGAATTCTGCTGTGGTCCTATTCCTCATTCATATTTTATATGCATCTAATGACTAAAAATCAAAGTCTTTGCTCAAATTAAAGTCTCAGATTGAAAAACAGTAGATGCCTACAAGCATATCATTAAATGGAATGGAATGTTTTGGTGCTGCTGAGGACTTTAAATGCTGTTATAAATCAAATATAACAGTCAAAAGAATTTGGAACAACTAGATGGAGCTTAATTCTGAAACAAAGTTTGGAACCAAATTTTCAACTTAAAGGACAAATATTAAATGTTTAATACCTAAAGAATGTAGAGGTCAGTTTATGACTCTATTATGGTACACTAAATTCATATATTTGTTTTGGGTGGAAATAATTTTTGCTTCATAATTTGCTAAAAGAGCAATTTCAAATAGAACAAGTCTCAAGACAAATATTATCTTGATATGTTTGACTGTTGTGTTTTAACATTTATAAATGTATAAATACAAAATGCAATTCTATATAAATGGATATTTATATAGACATGTAAAATAGCCTTTAAATTCCTTTTGTGACATGATTTATTCTGAATTGCCATTTATAAGGGAATGGCAATGCAGATGACTTTTAAATTTATAACCCTAGCTCTCTTATCTTTTATTTTCTTTCTAATTTAGGTTTCTATGGCTAACACACATTATGACACATTTTGGTGAAAAAATCTTATTCACCATTTAGTTATTTCTACTACTACTACTGTTATTTAGGTGTTAGCTACTACTGCTTTCATTAGTGCTTTAAATTCAAAGTCATGGTTTTGTCTTTATTCATGCCTTCTTTACTCTCGGGCTCTTTGCTTCTGTACTCTTCTTTACTATTGTATTACTTCTTGGATCTAGAGCCACTAGATGAGACTCAAAATTTGTCATATGAAACCTGAGAAACAAGCCGATTTAGTTTTAGTACCTCTTTTGCTGCCTGTTTAATTATATATTTAGCTTTTGGCAAAATCTTTGTAAAGAATAGCTTTGTAAAGATAGCCAGGTAATAAAATGTTTAGTCATTTTGATGCCTTTTTGGAATAAATATCATGTTCATACGGAAAATTGAGTCTTATAAAGTAAACCAAAAACCATTTTTTTCTACAAATTAATCCCGAATCACATAATAGAATACAATTATAAAACATCCTTAGAAAATATAAATGACTCCAATTACTCTAAGCATTCTATTATTAGCGATATTAAGATATTTTCTGTGATGCCTAAATACTAGATTTTACTCCTCCCAAACTTTATCATTTACTCAAATATCAAAAGTCAAAATGTCTGTGAAAGAGGGAAAAAATGCACAAAAGCACAATGGCTATACTTATGGACCCCAAAGCAGACAAGCTGGGTTCCTGGCTCTGACACTGACTAGTCACAGAAGCTTGTGCAAGTCATTTAATTTCTTCTAGCCTCCATTACCTAATTTATAAACTACATTTATTTTAATATTATTCTTTGCAGGCAGTATAGTCCAACTTAGTGTAAACAGAAAGGAATTTTGTATAGGGTACGATGTAGTTCACAGAATTTCCAGGTAGGCTTAAAAAATAAGCTTCATGCAGGGTGACTGGGTGGCTCAACTGGTTAAGCCTCAGACTATTGGTATTGGTTCGGGTCATGATATCACAGTGGTGAGATCAAGCCCCTCCCCCCTCCGCCTTGGGTCCTGTGCTGACAGCATGGAGCCTGCTTGGGTTTCTCTCTCTCCCTCTCTCTTTCTCAAAATAAATAAATAATCTTTAAAAGCAACAATCAAGCAAGCAAAACAAAACAAACAAACATGCTTCATGCAACATAAAAAGGAAAGAGACAGCCTAAAGAAAGTTTGACTATAACTTGACTATCCTCATAGAATCCCCCTGTAGCACAATATCTGGGGTACCAAAGAGCAGATGGTACTTCAAATCTACTTCGCAGTTTTTGATGGCATATTTGCTTAACAGAATCTAGGTTCTTGAGTCTGGTTTTGAACCTTTTATTTTATTTTATTTTATTTATTCAGGGAGACTTGTCAAAATAATTTTAGAATGATCATTAAGATATCCAATCCATAATAGTAGTGAAACCATTTCTTATGGCCTTTTGAATTCTAAGGGCTCAAGTGCATGACCTACAATATATAGTGTTGGCATGTAGTAAGCTTTCAAATGTTAGCAATAGCCACTTTTCACTTAACTATGCTTTGAACATTTGGGTCTAATCAAACTCTTAAAGAAGAGAATAAAAAAAAAAAAAACTATCTCCAAACTCCGTGTTTTTTAGTCTTAGAAGACAATGGAGCTTCTAATAAATTCTAAGTGTTGTATCGTTTAGAAATTGGATAACAGAAAAATGTTAAAGGTAGATGAACAAAAGGTGAGCAAAATACAGTCTACATTAATAGTGTACTACATGTGAAAGTATGTTTGTGTTTTATATCTCATCATTTTGGTAAGAAAATATAAATAATCAGCTAGTATTGGGGCGCCTAGGTGGCTCAGGTCATGATCTCGCGGTCTGTGAGTTTGAGCTGTGCGTCAGGGCTCTGTGCTGACAACGCAGAGCCAGCCTGGAGCCTGTTTTGGATTCTATGTCTCCCTTTCTCTCTGCCTCCCCTACCCCCCCCCCCCCCCCACCACACACACACTGTCTCTCTCTCTCTCTCAAAAATAAACATTAAAGTTATTTTTTAATTTTTTTAACATGTATTTATTATTGAGAGACAGAGAGACACAGAGCATGAGCAGGGAAGGGGCAGAGTGAGGGGGAGACACAGAATCCCAAGAAGGCTCCAGGTTCTGAGCTGTCAGCACAGAGCCCGATGCGGGGCTCAAACTCACAAACTGTGAGATCATGACCTGAGCTGAAGACGGACGCCCAACCGACTAAGCCACCCAGGCGCCCCAAATTTTTTTTTAAAGAAATAATCAGCTAGTGTTAAAGATATGTGCTCATAAAATCTCTGGCATATAGGATTTTTAAAATTATGGAAGTTATAATTTTCTAAATTCTTAACGTTGAAAATAGTTAGAGATGTTGTGTAAGGCATGCTAGTATTCCCACACCCATTTGGGTAATTAAAACATCTGGAAGATTCAGATTCCACTGTGTTTTCTCAACCTCTGTCTTCTCTGGCCACACAGGATTCACATATGTCCTTCTTTTTGTGGAGCGCCATGATAAATGAGTTCTTTTGAAAGGCTAGGTATTTCGAGTATATATAATACTTAGCTACAAAGGCCAATCTTGTAGACCGTGGAAATTCAGGTAGAGACACAGGAATTGGGAGAGACTTTTATTAAGGAATAATTGGCAGAATGATATGACCCACCGGTTATGGAAGTTCATAGCCAAGGACTAATCAACTAGATTCCAGATATTTAAAAAAAAAAAAAGGAATTCTTAGAGATTTAAAACTAGTACAGCAATGATAAACAAAGAACAGATTGTCTATTTACCATAATTTTCAATATCTGCCTTCTGTTCCTCCCACAAAATAGACAGAGATAAGCACTATAACCAAGGTAACTGACAGATATTTGACACTGACATATTTGCTATTTCGGTATTTCTGAGTACTCAAATTTTCCTCCTTAAAGTAGCTGGAATGCCAACATCTCTGAAATGTGTTATGTGTATATATAATTAAGTATGTTTAGTGTGTTTCCTAGTGAATTATATGCCTTTAAATATAATATGTGACCCAAAAACAAAAGTTACCATGAAAATGTCTCTTTGCTTTTAAGTACCACACAGTACAATTTAACTACTAATGCAGTAAAAATATATGTTCTAAGCACTTTTTATCAGTGCTATATTCTTAATCATATTTATTTGCAACAGTTCTAGTTGATATAAATTGTATATATATGTAGATATTATATGAAGAGCATCAAAGAAAAAAACAATAGCTGACAATATTCATCATCAGGCATAGAAAACAAAACTTCAATCTAAGTGACATACATAATTATTGCCTTTCAAATCATGTATTTTGGGGGGAATAGACTTAATATAAGATAAAGAAGACGATAATTCTGAACCCCTGGGCAAATCCTAAAGCAGAAGGAGAGAGAATGGGGATGTATGAGAGAAGTAACTCCCAGTGTGAGTCCTGAATATTCTAGGGCTTTCTTCTGCATATATTAATGTCTTGAACAGATCACTGAGAGGGATGAAGGAGCCATTAAATTATTCTGACAACCACAGATCAAAACTGATAGTAACATAAGGGCTACCATAAAGGGAGATGTAGAGAAGAAAAAAGATTTCAGAAAAGCATTGGAATTGCCCAAAGAAGGAAATTGCTGGAAATGAAAGGTAGTTATATTTAGCCCAAGTCTTGTGTTATTAAAGAGTCAGGAAAAATTACCCTGGACCTGGAATATATGACCTTTGAATACTAAAAGTTCTTATTGATCCTTATCAACATTCATACTGTAGTGTATTCTGTACTCACAAAAACTAAGCTTAATGTGTGTTACTTTGACTAACTATACCTTTACTTGTAGGATGGTTAAGACTGGTGGCCTGCAGACAGTTACAGAGAGAGAAATATTATGTTCCCAAACTGTTGCTTTGAGGAAGACAGCTCCAGGCAAGAAAGCTCTTAGCAACTAGTAATCTGCTGAGCCCTCCTATTTCTAAGACCAGACATATACCGTGGCAGAATTAATCAGCCACAGAAAATTGAAATGATCAAATTTTCCAGCCTTTTACAATCTGTAAAAGTATAGGTGAATCGTATTACAATGCCAAAGGACATTAGACAGCCTGCAGGAAGATTTAGAGAATTGGGGTGACCAATGAGGGATGAGCTGTCAAACTTACTTTATCCATATAAGAAAAACATTAGCTTCTATACAATCTGGACAGAAGATTGCTATGAATGGATATTGGGGTAGAACTGACTCAAAATACTTAAGAGGGAGCCATGGAAAAAGCATGACGGATACTGGAAACCCAATGACACCAAATTAGTTAATCATATTCCCCAAATAGTTGTTTAAAAAACATACAGATGAACTATTGTACTCTTTCATCATAAACATTTGAAAACATAGCCCATATAAAAATTGAAAAATATGAGAATTCAAATGCTTCTTTCTCACACCCCAGTGGTTCCTTTTCTATATCCACTATGGGGGCCACAGCAACCTAGTGAGGCTATGGTTTAAAGGCTGTGTAAGAATGTACGTAACACTTGTAATGAAATGAGATGAAATTATAAGATGTATACTCCTCTACTTTGAGTCAAAGAAATTAAATTAGACTCTACCCTACTTACAGCTGTTTTGAATTATATTACATATAAAGCAAACAAAATGTTCACAGGTAACTATTTCCACTAAAATTGAAGTTACTATGAGTAGAAGAATTTGTCAATGTAGAATCCTCATAATATTTCAAGAACATATAAAGTTTTTCTCTCCTGAATTTTTACATAGTAATGCAAATTTTCTGTATCCCAAGGGCTAATAAGTTTTAAAACATTGTTGCTTAGGTATCTGCCTAATGGACACAGAATATTCTTTGGAGATGATGAAAATATTTTGGAACTTGATAGAAGTGATATTTGTACAACATGAATGTATTAAATGCTACTTCCAAGTAGTTTATTTTATTTGTACATGAATGTACCTCAGTTAAATGGTTTATTTTATTGTACATGAATTTACCTCAGTTAAAAAATATTATTGCTTACCAAAATAAATGTATTTATTTTTATTTTGCACACTTTAAATCTCTATTCCCCTATTAGGCTTATAAATAGTTGATATTATGTATGTTCATATGTATTTATCTACTTTTTAAATCCCTGCTTCCCTGTCAATTTACTAATAGTCTGCATTTTTATTACACATCTTTCAGAAAGGTCATTGTAATGCTTAGAAAATGTTTCCTGAACTTTATGGAAAACGAAAATTAACTGTTGGAGAGATATTTCAAAAGAAAGAATAAAACAGTTTCCTTTTTTAAAAAATTATGTGAATTTATTACCAGATATTAGTATATTTTGTTTAACCAAAAAGCCAAAATAGAAAGTAGGATACATGACACTCTGCTTTCCCTTAAATTGCATATGAGAATTTTACTTTACAAGATTAAGAAAATATTGATAGAAATTTGCCCATATCTATTCTGAGTTTTAAATTAAAAAAAAAAAAAAAACATATCTAGGGGGCTCCTTGGTGGCTCATTTGGTTAAGCTTCTGACTTCAGCTCAGGTTCGTGAGTTCGAGCTCCACATCAGGCTCTGGGCTGACAGCTCAGACCTGGAGACTGCTTCGGATTCCATGTCTCCCTTTCTCTGTGCCCCTGCCCTGCTTGCACTCTGTCTTTCTCTCTCTCTCTCTCTCTCTCTCTCTCTCTCAAAAATAAACATTAAAAAAACAAACAAAAAACATATCTATTTCCAATTTTGATAGTTCTGAGCAGAAGTCTTTCCACTATACCTAGAAATATTGTTTAAGAGTGTTCTAGTATACAGTTTGCAGTCAAATATTATTTTTTGAATCCAGGTGATCAAAATAATTGTCAATTCTTTTTTACTCTTGTTTAAAATTTAAAATAAATATTCCCTGAGTTAAAGATTTCTTGATCATATTTCGTTTCTTCCTCAACAAAACCAGAACTGTTCTTTTTTACTTATGTGTATTCTAAAACTAGATTACTTTTAGTCTAGTGTGTACAATGTGTATGAATTATTATACACATATTCATTTGACAGTTGCTGCCTTGTTTTTAGCTTAAGCTTTAATACAGTTATTTCTTATACTACCTAACTGCATTAATGCACATGGCAGATTATTTAACTTTTAATCTACTTCCATACAGGCAGTGAAACTCTTCTTGAGTGTTGGTTATGAACACTCCAGAACCATCCTAGCAAATATCTAAAATAACCTAACATTGAGCAGGTGATGAGATGCTTTGATTGTGTCACTTTAATGTGACCTCAGGAGACCCACTATCTGATAAGAAGCACAATACAAATAGCATCTGTTTCTCATTCTAAGTCTTATCCAATTTGGGATTTAAATCTCTTTTAACTAGAAAATCTAATTTATAGATTAGTAGTGTGTGGCCCTAGTGGTTTTCAGCTCATTTCCTGATTTCTTTGCCAACTGGAAAAATGATTCAATGATGCTACTGGATGATATGTTGAAGACTTTGTTGTTTCTAAAACTCACTGAATGGCAAAATATCTGTTTTAGAAAATAAGAGTCTTCATAATAGTTCAGTTTCATAAAAGACTGCCAATTAAGCAACACTTCTTTTTCTTTTAATTTTTTAATGTTTATTCATTTTTTGAGAGACAGAGAGACAGAATATGAGCAAGGGAGGGGCAGAGAGAGGGAGACACAGAATCTGAAGCAGGTTCCAGGCTCTGAGCTGTTAACACAGAGCCTGATGGGGGGCTTGAACTCATGAACCACGAGATCATGACCTGAACTGAAATTGGATACTCAACAAAATGAGCCACCCAGGCACTCCTAGCCAACACTTCTCATCAACATTTTTGATCTATAAAGACATAAATATATGTCAAAACTTAACAAAGATAGTCATCTATGCACTATAAAATTGTCTTACAGTAGAAATAGAAAATGATTTGATAGTGGTTTCTGTTTGTTAGAATGATGTAACAGTAATTAAAATATGATGACTTATATTTCAACTAAAGAGCAGTAATATTTTGACATCTTTTACCCATTTTTCAGTTTACATTATAATTTGATTTTTTTGTTTTATTTATCTAATTTTTTGTTTGTGTTGTTTTAAAGTGAAAATGATTCTGCAATTATTTTGTCTTTATAATGAGTCCACATATTTTAGCCTTTATTTCCAGATAGATAGTAGACAGTATCTCCAAATAAAATTTGCAGATAAAAAATCAAGTAAATGATCTAGAACACTTTTGCTATTTGAAACAATGAATGGATAACAATCGATTTTTCTACAAATACCCTAAGCTCTATAACATTTGATCTCGTGATATGAAAATCCCATTTATTGTAAAATAATAAAATTTCTTTGAAAATCAGTTGGAACAGTAAGAATAGATCATTTGTTAGTGAGAAATTTCTAAAATATCTGTAGTTAAGAATGACATACATGATTTTTTTAATTGAAGATCGATAGTAAACATATTAAAACTGTAAAAAAGAAACTCTATAGTACACAGAACCAAGAAAACATACCTTGAAATTTCTCAACCAAGTATTTTAACTTATATAATTATGCAATTACATGTTTAGTCAGATATAATAAAACCAAAAGCTATTTTATGTTGGTCCTGATTAATATTATGTCTTGTTACTTACATATATCATATTTATGAAATTACTCTATCATTCTATAGGCACTACCACTGATGTTCCAGATAAATTACAGATTTAAATGTGTAAAGAATGCAAATGATTGAAACAAACTTTCGTAACACATATTAGTCATATACAAGAAATTCATGTACACCATATTTATTTATTAAGCCTCAGCCTAAACTTTCCTTAGCTTCTGTCTTACTTGGCTGGAGGGAAATTCAACTGGGATCATTTTTGAATCTCCTTTTCCCTTATCCCAGAACAAAAAATAAATCTTAGAAGACAGCCCAATGTTGGAGGAAGCGGAATAAATCCTCAGATCACCGGGCTTCTACATTTACTACTGAATTATCTTACTGCCCTGCCTACATATTTCCTTTATCACTAGTGGTTTTGGAGCTTTCATACTCAACTTAGGGTGTAGGAAGCTTTCACAAGACTGGAAAACTGAACGCATATGATCAGCCTCGCTGTGTACATGAAACCACTCCCTGAGAGGTACTGTAACTGGGGGATATTTCAAAGGAGAGGTAATCAGCTCATAATTAATTCATAAAACTCACTGATTTTTTTTCCTACTCTTAAAGAATTATTCACTCTTCACGCCCTCAAAATACCTCTTCTTTCTCCTCCTCATCTGAATCCCTAACATAGTCTCCTCAAATAAATTTGGTCATTAACAAAAGAGAGGAAGAGATTATTGCATTTAATAAATCCCAGTATATGCCTGAAGCTATAGATTGCAAATCATCACTATGCCATATGTAATGGATGGCCTCAAGCTAGATCCCCTGTCACTGTAAAATGTAGGACTTTCTCCACTTGAAAAGTGTGTGTGGTGGGGCGCCTGGGTGGCTCAGTCGGTTGAGCGTCCGACTTCGGCTCAGGTCATGATCTCACAGTTTGTGGGTTCCAGCCCCGCATCAGGCCCTGTGCTGACTGTTTTCTCAGAGCCTGGAGCCTGCTTCAGATTCTTGTCTCCTTCTCTGTCTTTGCCCTTCCCCTGCTCACGCTTTGTCTCACTCTGTTTCTCAAAAATAAGTAAATGTAAAAAAAAAAAAAAATTAAATAAAGAAAACTGTGTGTGGCCAAGAAAATTAAGCATTTTGCACATGCACTGTTATAAAATAGAGTATCATTCATTTGTATTCAGGTCTCAAAATAAGAAAAATAATGGAGCTTATCAATCCTCTTCCTTATTAGAATTTACACTGGAATTGGTTATTTTCTATAAACAGAATGTGGCTTGCTTGTGAATCAGTAACATCAACAACAACAAAAATTAGATGAGATGTCAAATGTTCTTTCTGGACAGATTCTGGATGTGTGACTTTTATATGGATCTCTGACTTTTAGCCATGCAGTGACAAGCGTCAAACATACCCCACCCCAGACATGTGAGAGGTACCAACCAGAGTGGAGCCATTACCCTTCTCTGGCATAAATGCTGTATGGTCTCATTCTGCTTAATTATGCTAGAATACAGGTCCCAAATAAATTAGGTTCCAAAATAAAACTAAAATAAAATAAAGCATTAAAAGCAGCAAATAAAAAAAAATGTTTTGTTCTGCTTCCATAGACCACTGTTCCCCAAGGTGAGAAATACAGGCAAACTAATAATCCTTTAACTGTGTTACAGATTCTGTGACCTTAGACTGAAGTACTAAGTCTAAAAGACTAATATCAGTCATTCTCATATTTTTCAGTTTTTATGAGTTGAAATTATAGTTGAGC
This sequence comes from Panthera leo, assembly GCF_018350215.1. Taxonomy (NCBI): domain Eukaryota; kingdom Metazoa; phylum Chordata; class Mammalia; order Carnivora; family Felidae; genus Panthera; species Panthera leo. The sequence continues at coordinate 58,073,895 of NC_056683.1, read as the reverse complement.
ATTTAATGTAAATTTTGTAGCTGCAATACAATAATGCATTTCAAGATTTAGAACATTCATTGGAATTGCTTGTAAATGTATTTTACATAGAATTATTATAATCTCAGTAGCTTCGTGTATTTTATTGTATTAATTTTTGCATGGCTTCATAGTTTTCATTGCTCAATATAAAGTGGTCACTTCTCAGTGAAGTAAGTAGTGACACATTTCTACAAGTATTAACATGAAATAAGACTAAATAACATTTCTTATTCAATTGTTTTCTTTTCCCAAGATAAGGATTTTTCTACTTCCCTCACCACCACATGGACGATGAACCCCTAATGGAGTTAGTCTAGGACACTAACCTTTATGGTAAACTATAGTTTGGAATTTCTGAAAATTTGGAGGTTTTGTCTCATTGTTTTAAGGTCCTTATAGAATGTTTTTGATAAATAACCATTTTTTAATGTTATTCAGGACAACAATCAAGGACTTGTGTTAGACAACAAATTACAAATCCTTATGCGTATAGAAAAATAGCAGCTTTGGATGGAACTGTCTGATAAACAACGATAGGTTCAACTAGGAAATAAAATAATTTTGAACATCTAGTAGATTTGTAACCTGTTGGGTACCATCAGCAATTAAGGTGCCTAACCGTATCTCTGCGGTAATAATACACTGATATGTTTGCACCATAGAACTTTCTTATATGTGGTCATGATAATTATGTTCTTCTTTCGTCTTTATAGGAAAATCGATACTGCAGCCCATAAGATTATAATCTGAGTTCCTTGGTTGAAATATATAAACATTGCCTGTACTTTTGACCTTGTTTCCTGTTTAGATTTTAAATATCTGCATTAAGAATTTCTCTAGGAAATGGTATCACAGCATGGTTTTATTTTCTCAATTTGAGTAAATAGCTTTAGTTTTCAAAAACCAAATATTAATTATTATAAAGTTATTGAGATGTCTCTGAAATAATTGTTGCATGACTAACCCTTTTTACTCAGAGGGTGGACAAGACTTTTTGATTATTTTTAGCTATGGTGGGTCAACTAAAATAACTTGAGGGGCCCACTGCAAAATGAAAATGTGAGCTTCTTATTCAAATAATGAAAAACTGTGCTGTTAAAATTACCAATATATAAACATTTTTTCTTTCTTCCATGGTCTGTCTAGACTTGTTTTATTTGTGATTATCATTGTTCTAAATAAAGTGAAGTCTGATTAGGTTGTTCTAGTAAAGAAATTTATTTTTATGACATTTTTAAAGATACATCTCTAGAAACTTGTCATGTCACAGTGGATTATTACAAGATTTCATCCACAGTAATGATCTTGGTCTGCATTTGTGTCAATAAACTATCAGTCACATTTTCCATGTGCCTAGGTTCAAAGTAATGGATAAAAGCTAGTATATTACATTGTTCCTTCGCAAGCTGGGATGGTATACAACTCAGAGGGCAAATTATATTCATCTAAAGTGAGAATTACCAGGTAACGAAACATCATAAAGTAATATGAAATTGTAAGTTGTATCCCTCTGTTTCCCAGACAGGGACAAGTCCCTCAGCTTATCATGAAATCTTCCTTTGTAGAATTTAGGGCTGTTATTTTACATTCCTTTGTGTAATTCCTTATTCTCTGTCTTCTCTGGTTGTTAGTAAGTTCCCCTTGACTGATTTTGTTCACATTGGTATCCCTCATCCCTGGCTCAGTGTATAACACAGTGGTGAGACTCTGCATATATACTTAATAAATATGACCAGTTAAAACACATAGAAATGCCTAATAAAAGAATCATTTCACAATAGAGATATCATATTAAAAGCAGTTAGAGGGGCGCCTGGGTGGCTCGGTTGGTTGAGCGTCCGACTTCGGCTCAGGTCATGATCTCACAGCTCGTGAGTTCGAGCCCCGCGTCGGGCTCTGTGCTGACCGCTCAGAGCCTGGAGCCTGCTTCTGCTTCTGTGTCTCCCTCTCTCTCTGCCCCTAGCCCACTCACATTCTGTCCCTGTCTGTCTCAAAAATAAATAAACATTAAAAAAAATTTTTTAAAAAGCAGTCAGAAAGGGACACATGGGTGGCCCAGTCAATTAAGCGTCTGACTTTGGCTCAGTTCATGATCTCGGGGTTTGTGGGTTCAAGCCCCTTCGGGCTCTGTGTTGACAGTTCAGAGCCTGAAGGCTGCTTTGGATTCTGTATCTCTTTCTCTTTCTCTGCCCCTCCCCTGCTCACTCTCTCTCTCTGTCTCTCTCTCTGTCTCTCTCTCTCAATGTTTACACTCTCTCTTTTAATGTTTATTTACCTTTGAGAGAGAGAGAGAGAGAGAGAATCCGAAGCAGGCTCCAGGCTCTGTGATCCTGAGAACATGACTGGAGCTGAAGTCGGAGGCTTGACTGACTGAGCCACCCAGGTGCCCCCAAATAAAAAAAAAACACACACACACACACACACATTTAAAAAAAGCAGTTAGAAAGGAAAATGTTTGGCTTACTGACAAAGACTGCACAGAAAAGGTGAAATAGTAACAATTATGATAATGGTCCAAAGGTGTAGAGAGAATTCAGAAAAGATTTGGTAATCAATACCTCTTAATGATTCTGAGAAAAAATATGTTAATGTAGTTTCATTGTTACTGAGTCAGAGTTAGTGCAATAACACTGGAAGAATGAAGATAATATTAGGAAATCAACATTTCTATTATTTCTTTAATCATTCTTTACAGATCTTTATATTGAATTTATGGAAAATATTACAAGGAGTCAGTCATCTCTTTGTTGTTTATTTAATGCTCTTAAAATATAATTTTATTTTAATGATATAATCCCTATTTATTTTTAATTATTGAACTATCCAACTTTTATAAAAGGCAATATTCATACAAGTTTCTTCAAATATATAAGGGAGAAAGTATAGGAATAATAAATTGAAAAAGCTATCATGGAATGTTTCAAAAATTGTTATAAATTTAAATTAACACATTTTCAGAGGCATTTCTTATGAATTTTCATTAATCAGTAGGATAAGCTGTTAGAGGAAAAAGTTTGTAATAATATGAGATAGGCTTGAGAACTTCAGAAGCTAATTTTTGAGTGTGCATCTAATAATTAATATTAAATTTAATTCATTTAAAAAAAACCCATCAGGACCAAGATAGCATCTTGATCATAACTGAAATATAAAATTCTAAAAGAGTCTTAAAGTAAGCTAATTATAATACAAGCTTCTGTTTTTAGGTTTGCAACATGTATCATCACTCTTCTGTATTCTTCTTTTATTTACATTCTAACATGGAATAGGAATTTTATTGATGTTTAGTCTACCAATATAAATTACATTTTATATGTCACTAAAATGCTACCTACAACTTTATGATAGTCAAAAGGAAAAATAATTTCTCAGATCCTATACATGAATTATAATAATTATAAGTATTTATATTTTCCTAGTTTTCAATAATATATAAAATAATTCAAATATGTTCAATCATTTCATTTTACTTTAAGAAAGTGAAACCCAACTCATTACATAATTTAATTGCTATAAAATAGAAATAGTTCAATAAGATAAAGTATAAGTTGTACAGTATAATTATTATTTTTATTTTTTAAACCATATAGTTTTATTTTTCCCATATGGATAAATTAGTATTTGGGAGAAGTATATCGATACTATTTTAAGATCAATTGTATCATTATCCAAACTTGAATGTAAGTAGACAGCAGAAAAAGTCAGAAAACTTATACTGTACTATGAATTGAGTCATTTAGATTTGACATTCTAATCTTAAAATATAACTTATTCTACAAATTCATGACTTAGTTACCTATTAATTTATTTAGGTTCATTTAAATATACTTCCATGCAATTTCAGGCATACATCAGGGGAAAATAGAGGAACAATGGAGGAACAAGAAAAGAAGCATCAATATGGTTTTCTACCACTTTTTTTCCTTAGAACATAATTAATGAGAATATCATCATATGTGACTACTCAAAGATATATTAAAATTAAGAAAAAAATTTGGTAATCTTGGTTTACCCCATGTCTGAAAGGGTCCTAGTTGTACCCATTTCTATCTATGTGCACTTTATATCACACCTCCATTCTCATGCACACACATACACAAACACACACACACACACACACACAACCTCCCCCACCACACACACACACTTTCTAGAATAATGAATTTTAGGTAAAAAATCAGTCTTTGTATTGAGAGAGGACTTAGAGAAAATGGAGCATAGTCACCTCGTGTTTTACAAAAACTTGTAGTAGACAATAGAAATATTTAGAAAAGTTCACATAAAATAACAATTTATGACAGGTTATATAAACAAAACTTCACAGTTTTTGCTAAGAAGATCAATCTTATTATGATCTCTTTGCTCTTATAGCAGTATTTTCAGAAGACAAATTGCAGCAAAACAGATGCAAAGTAAAAATTATGCCTATTGTATACACCATACATCTACTTTTCTCTATAAACAAATTTGCTAAGGAATACTTCAGACAAAACTTTAAAGTGTCAGAACCTTTTATTTTTCTATAGATAACTTTCACAGATAAAATGTGTGTTACTGGGAGTGAAGGTCAAAGTGTTTATTCACTTCAGTCCTCAAAAAGGTCTTCCTGAATTGTATTAATTTGATCAAAACAGAATTTCTTTATATGGCCCCAGCATATCTTCACTCCACCCAAAGTATCTGTGATGTGAACAGAAGGTCAAAGATTGGGTAAGCACTAAAAATATAATAGAAATTATGGATCTCATCTCAGGATTTTGTTTGCTTTATTATTATGTTAAATGAAGCTATACTGAGGGCCTCATATATTCTGTTATTTTAAAATATTTTGCCATTTCCTTTAAAAATAAATTACTATAATTCATATAATTTATATTCTTGTCATGTCTGTGCCTTATTTTTCAAATGAAAGTAAATAGTAATCTTGTTTATATAAAAGATGACACTGTTTTGATCAAATCTCTTCGGTTCTGTTTCTTCCAAGGTGAATTTTTAGTTATTCTACACTGAAAACTAGAAAGCAGAAATAAAGGGTCACTAGACATTGAGTTGCCTGTTCCAAAGGGATCTTTAGTTATTGAAGTTAAGGTCAGATCTTAGAATAAATTTGCCAAGAGGGAGATATTGTGATATTTAATAACGTGGATAAAGTCAAGTTTTTTGAAAGTGTGACCTGTTAATTATTATATTTGTTATTGATATAAATATGTTTAATAGTCACAAAAGTATGCAGTAGACTTCTAAGTAGAGGGGATAAAATGATCATCAATACACTCTCTCCCTAAGAGCTAGCAATTCTACTTGAGGACAGAAGAAAGGTGGGTAGATTCATGGAGAGAAAAACAATGAAAAATTGAATAATATTAAGGAAATGATGAAAGATAGTAAGAGCTAAACAATTCTGTATAATAAGAAATCCATAGGAGATAAAGTAATTAAAGAAAGTTTCTTGGGGAAAGTTATAATGGTCGTGAGCATTCAAGGTAATGAAAGGAGAGGAGCACTGAGATATGTGTAATAATGGAGTAAAAGCTTAGAAAATAACTAGTTGTATAACAGAATAGGGAAGTATATTCCTCCTGTTGGCTGGAGGTCTATATGTGAATATTTGCTGAATCATAATCTATCACATCAAAGAAAGTGAACTTTGCCACGTGGCTACTGGAGTGCCATTAAAAGGCTTTGGTCAGAAGTTATGGGGTCTGCTGGTAAGGTGTCAAATAGAGAAAAAGTAGTGGAGCCAGACCTGAAATATGTTCAAACCAAAATAACTCCCTGTACTCTATCCATTCTTGATCTTTGAACCATTGTTTCAACCTAGTTGCCGTTGTAAGTGTACTTATCGTAGTCTTGGCTTTTGTTATTTGTCAGCAATCATCTTAAACATACATTTTAAACAGGCAACAAATTCCCCCCAAAAGTTGTTTGGAGTCTTATGTTATTCAACAGTGCAATCCCCTCGTCCCATGATGGCAAATATATCCATCCAGCACAAGTCCCATCTTCATTCTTCTCATTTCAACAGTTCTGTGTGGACACACCTTCCACACATTTTTAGAAATTATTTGCAACATCACTTTTCTTCTATTTCTCCGTCTCAGAGCAAGAATTTGTTTCATGTCTTTCACTGTGTACTGAATGTCATTCTTAAACGAACTGAGCTATGGTTTTGTTTCAAGTCAGTCAATAACTTCCTTTCTTGCATTTTAATTCTCCTGCTTTATTGGTATTTCTCTTATAATTGTAAATACATTGTGATCCTTTCTTTTTTATGAAAAAAAAGGAAATGAATAACAAAATCAAAAACCCTTCTCTCGTCCCAAATGCCCTTTCTAGCATCAGTCTTATTTCTTCCCTTTCTTTCATCAATAAAAACATTTTTTATGTTTTTTTAATGTCTATTTATTTATTTTGAGAGAGACTGGGGAAGCATGAGCAGGGGAGGGGCAGAGAGACGGAGAAAGAGATTCCCAAGCAGGCTCCACACTGTCAACACAGAGCCCAACACGGGGCACGATCCCACAAACCGTGAGACCATGAACTGAGCCGAAATCAAGAGTCAGACACTTACCCAACTGAGCCACTGAGGCGCCCCCTCATCAATAAAAATTTTAAGACTTATCTATTTGCTATTTTTTCTTCTTTATTTTCTCACTAGGTACCCTACCTTTCAAAATATTCAGTTGTTACCTTTGCATGCATAAGCAAAGCTATACTTTCACTTTTCCAACTATTTCACCCAGTTAAACCAATATAATCTCACAAACTTGAGGCTTTTAAAATCTTGATTCTGTTTGTGTTTTGATGAATTCCATTTCTTCCTTAGTGTATTAGTTAGTTACAGCCATAATATCATGTGCAGCAGTTAGCATCTGTTTCACACTTACTCATCTGTAGATTAACTGGAATTCAGCTCATTTACACTTAGCTCAGTTGCACTTGTGTCCTAGCTGTGAACTGAGTTTACCTGTTTCTCATTCTCCTTACACCTCCAACCACCTGACGCACATTCTTCTTATGGGAAAAGAGAAGTATAAGACTCAGTCAAATCTGAAAAACAATTTTCTAGTTTTGCTTAGATCATTTCCACTCTTATCCCACCCAGCAAAGCAAGTCATATAGCTATGCCCAACATCAATTAGTCAGGGAAATGTATTCTTCTCATGGAAGGAAATAGGGCATGATTATTTGCTAAGCAGTAATGTAACTTACCTCACTTGGGTTTTATGACACTACACAGCCTTGGTAGTGATTTCAATTCAATTTTCAAATAGAGTTAGAAGTGATGATAAATTTGACATTGTCATATTCAGTTGAGTATGTGGCATTGGACATTGCACTGACTAGACCACTTCTTATTATTATTATATTTTTTTTAGAGAGAGACAGAGGGCATGAGTTGGGGAAGGGCAGAGGGAGATAGAGAATCTTAAGCAGGCTCCACACTTAGCACAGAGCCCAACAAGGAGCTCGATCCCATGATCCTGGGAACGTGACTTTAGCTGAAATCAAGAGTCAGACTCAACCAGCTGAGCCACCCAGGTGCCCCTAAAAATCACTTATTCTTTTGAATTGTTTTACAACATCTATGTCCTCATATTTCGTGCAACATACATGAATGCAGCCCATGCTCTGTGCCAGGGTCAGGTCATTGTTCAAGCATCATGTGATGAGAAAGTAGACTATTGTTGAGATAAAATCATGGAATCCTTTTAAACATAAAAACAGGCCTCACCTTTACTTTTTTCCCAATTGTTTTATTGCATAAAAAGACAACATAAGGGTACTCAGTTGGATGAGCACCTGACTTCAACTCAGGTCATGATCTCATGGTTCGTGAGTTCAAGCCCCACGTGAGATTCGCTGTTGTCAGCACAGAGCCTGCTACAGATCCTCTGTCCCTCTCTCTCTGAGCTTCCCCCACTTGTGTTCTCTCAAAAATAAATAAAGCATTTAAAAATAATGAAAAATAAAATAATTTTAAGAAGACAACATAAACATGTACTGAACCATTTTTAAGTGTACCATTTAGTGGTATTAAGTCTATCCCTATTGTACATCCATCACCTCCATCCATCTCCAGAAGTCTTTTCAGCTTGCAGAGTTTCAGTTTTTAAGTCATTAGTGTCATGATCTTCTTTAAATATTTGTTAAGAATTCACTTTTGAAGCCATAAGGTCCAGAGCTTTTCTTTGCTGAGTGGGTTTTGACTTCTTTTCCTTGTTATTGTTGTTGTTAATTCTGTTTCTATTTTAATATTTTAAGATATAAATGATTGTATTAAAAAAAGGAGTTCAAATAAACTACTTAATATTACACCACAAGGAACTAGAAAAAGAAGAAACTTAGCTGTAATTTAGTAGAGGAAGGAAATAACAAAGAAAAACCATAAATAAATAAAATAGAGATCAGAATAAACAAATAACATTGAAAGTTATGATCAGTTTTTCAAACAAAATAAATAAAATTGGCATTGCTTTAACTACATTAAGAAAAAGAAAGAAGACTCACAAGCCAAAATGAAAAGTGGAAGAAAAAGCAATATAACAGAAACTACAGAAATACATAGTGTGATAAAGATTACTATAAACAATTATATGCTAACTAATCAGATAACTTAGGGAAAAAAATAGATAATTCCTAAAAATGCACGAAGATTGAATCATGAAACTTGAGTCCAGGAAATAGGGAGTCTTCTTAGACCAATAACAAGAATGAAAGTTTAATTAGTAACCAAAAATCTCCCAGCACAGAAATGCCCAAGACTACATGGTTTCATTAGTGAATTCTGCCAAACATTTAAAAAAATAATTAATGACAATATTTAGCAAAATCTTACAAATAATGGAATAGAGAGGACACATTCAAAATCATTCTGTGAAGCCAGTATTACCCTGATACCAAAGCAGGATAAAAACAATATAAGAACAAAAAAGTCTAGTTTGTCTAATAAAAGTATTGCTATACCAGCTTTCTTTTGACATCCATTTGCATGATAAATGTTTATTTACCCAGCCACTTTCAATCTGCAGGTGTCTTTAGGTCTAATAGGTCTCTTATAGACAGCGTATAGATGAGTCTTATTTTTTTTTATTCATTCTGACACCCTATATCTTTTGATTGGAGCATTTAGATCACTTGTTTCAAAGTAATTATTGACAAATATGTATTTATTGCCATTTTATTAATTATTTTGTCATTGTTTCTGGCGATTTTCTCTGATCCTTTCTTTTTCACTTTTGGTCTCTCTTTTGCACTCAGAGAGTCTCCTTTCATATTTGTTTCAGTGCTGGTTTAATGGTCACACTCCTTTAATTTTTTTCTGGGAAAGTCTTCATCTGTCCTTCTATTCTAATGACAGCCTTGCTAGATAGAATATTCTTGGCTGCAGATTTTTCCCATTTAACACTTTGAATATATGATGCCACTCCCTTCAGGCTTACAAATTTCTGTTGAGAAATCTCCAGCTAGCCGTATGGGTTTTCTCTTGTAAGCTAAGGACTTCTTTTGTCTTTCTGCTTTTAAGATTTTTTCATTATCACTGTGTTTTGCAAATTTAATTCTAATATCTGTTGTTATTAATATCTAGATGTCTAACATCTAACATCTGTCTAATATGTGTTGGCGTGCTTTTGCTAATTTTGAGGGGAATTCCCTGTGGCCCCTAGATCTGAATGTCTGTTTCCTTCTTCAGATTAGGGGAGTTTTCAGCTATTATTTCTTGAAATAAATTTCCTGCCCCCTTTTCTCTCTCTTTTTCTGGGATTTCTTTAATATGAATGCTACTATATTTTATGGAGTCAATGAATTCCGTAAGTCTATTCTTGTGATCCATAAGTTTTCTTTCTCTCTTTTGTTCAGCTTCATTATTTTCCATTATTTTGTCTCCTAGGTCACTAATTATTTCCTCTGTTTCTTCCAGCCTGCTATTCATTCCAATCTTGTTTCTTGCATTCTTCACCTCTAATTGATTCTTTTTTAACTCTTCTATCTCTGTGGTAAGTGTCTCGCTGATATCCTGATAGTCACTGATATTCCTCCATCTTGGCATTTTGTCTAAGTCTCTGCCTTCTTCTGTGTGTTAGAAAAGGCAGTTATGTCAGGGTGTCTAGGTGGGTCATTTGTTTAAGTGTCCAACTCTTAGCTCAGGTCTTGATCTCAGGGTCATAAGTTCAACCCCTGATTTGGGTTCTGTGCTGGGCATAAAGCCTATTTAAAAAAAAAAGAAACAAACAAACAAAAGAGGAAAGAAAAGAGAAGAAAAAGAAAATAAAAGGAAAGGAAAGGAAAGGAAAGGAAAGGAAAGGAAAGGAAAGGAAAGGAAAGGAAGAAAAAGAAAGAAGAAAAAGAAAGGAAAGCTAGCTGTGTCTTCTGCTCTTGAAAGTAACGGCCTTGGGAAGAAGAGGTCATGTAGTGCCCAGGGCCTGCCACTTCAGGAAATGTCTCCAGTGTGTGCTACATGTGCTCTACTGTTGTGTTTTGCTGCTCTGTCCTTCAATCCAGTTGTCTGCAGAGGCTCTCTTTGCCTGCTCTAGGCAATATTTTGTCCCTAGCCTGAATGTGGCAAGTTTTAACTAGGTGTGCTCTCTGGTCAGGAGATGTGGTATGGCAGGGGTTTTTGGTGGTCCTCTGTGGGTGGGACCTATCATACTGGGGCTCAGGCAAGCTTGACTGAGAGGGGCAGTTCTGCCAGAACACAGGGGGTGGGGTGTGGTGTAAGCAAGTTAGGCAGCTAATGTCCATGCTGAGCTACTCCCTGCAGGTGGCTCTGTGTTTATGCTGAGGGATGAGAGAGAAATAGCACCAGCCAGCTCCTTTGCTCCCAGAGAGGTGTCTCCGTGAATGCTGCCTCTCAGGGAAGTGCTCGTAGAATAGTGAACAATCTCTCCCCTATGTACCCCAAGTGTTTTTCAGATTGCTGTTTCCACACTGTCTGCTCCAAGTTGTTTGCCTGCCTTATTTCCAGGAGCATGGCACTGCCCTCCTGGCTCTATCCCAGCCAAGCCCACTGACCTTTAAAACTCGAGGTTTTAAACCCACTGTTTGTAAGAACTCATGATATCCATCCCTTCTCGTATTCCAAGCCAATGGCTTTGGGGAAGTGTTCTTGTGCATTCCCCTGTGTGTTCTTCTCTCTCTTTTCCTTCTCCATGATCATAGCACCCTCCCCTCCACAGCACCTGTGATCCTTTCCTCCCTAAAACCACATCTCCACACTTCCTAGCTTCTTCAATGTGGCCTCTTCTCCCCCTTTAGTTGTGGAGTTTACCCTTCAGTCTTCAGGTCGATTTCTGGGGTATTTAGGATGATTTGATAGTTATCTAGTTGTGTTCATGGGACGAAAGGAGCTTAGGGTCCTCCTACTCCAACACCATTTTGTAAATCCCGAGAATTTTGATATCTGATTCAATCTCCTTACCAGTTAGAGTTCTATTCAGATTTTCTATTCTATCATAATTTAATCATTAATGAATAGATCAGTCATTAAACAATAACTCCCCATTCATCTGTCCTCCAGCCCCTGGCAACCACCATTTTACTTTCTGTCTCTATGAATTTGATTACTCTATGAATTTATGATTATTTGATTACCTCAAATAAGTGCAATCATAGAATATTTGTCTTTTTGTAACTATCTTATTTTATTTATCATAATGTTCTCAAAGTTTATTCATTTTATAGCATGTCAGAATTTCCTTACTTTTTTAAGGCTGAATAATATTCCATTATATGCATATATCATATTTTGTTTATCCATTCATCAGTCAGTGAAAACTTGGGTTGTTGGCACATTTTAGCTATTATGAATAATGCTGCTATGGGCATTGGTGTAGAAATATTTCTTCAAGACTCTGCTTTCCATTACATTGCAAGACTCTGCATTTCCATTTCCAGAATGGAATTGCTGGATCATATGTTCATTCTGTTTTTAATTTTTGAGGAATTATTATATTTTTCCAACATCTGCACCATTTTACATTCCAATTGGTATCTTCTCATTTATTTATTTTATTTCATAAATGTTTTTATGTTTCATTGTACAAAATTTTTACCATGTTGGCTACATTACTTTCTAAATGTTTTTATTATTTTTGACACTACTGTAAATGAAACTGTGTTCTTAATTTCCTTTTAGGATTGTTCATTGTTACTGTATAGATACGCAACTATTTTTTTGTATGTTGATGTATCCCGCTACTTTGTTGAATTCATTTATTAATTTGAATAGACTTTTGTGGAATCTTTAGGATTTTGAAATATAAAATCATGTCATCTGTGAACACAGATAATTTTCTTCTTCCTTTCCAATCCAGATGCCTTTTATTTATTTTTCTTGAATAATTACCCTGGCAAGGACTTCTAGTACTATGTTGAATAGAAGTGGCAAAAGCAGACATCTTTCCCTTGTTCTTGATTTAGATGAAAAACTTTCAGTTCTTCACTGTTGACTATGATGTCCACTGTGAGCTTTTCATCGATGGGCTTATTATGTTGAAGTAATTTTTATCCATTCTTACTTTGTTGAGTGTTTTTATCATGAAATAATGTTGAATTTCAAATGCTTTTTATGCATCAACTGAAAGGATTTTATGGACTTTTTTCCTTTTTTAAAAACATTTTGTGTTGTATGGGGCAATTTTCATATGTTGAACCATCTTTGTATTCCAAGAATAAATTCTATTTGGTAAAATAGAATCATTTTTATATGCTACTGTTTTGCATTGCTAATATTTTGTTCAGGATTTTTGCATCCATGCTCTTAAGGGATATTGATAAGCAGGGTTTTTAATTTTTTAATTTTTTTAATGTTTATTTATATTTGAGAGAGAGAGTGAGAAAGAAAGTGTGCAAGTGGGAGAGGGGCAGAGAGAGACAGGGACAGAATCTGAAGAAGTCTCCAGGCTCTGAGCTGTCAACCCAGAGTTTGAGGCGGAGCTCAAACTCATGAGCTATGAGATCGTGACCTGAGCTGAAGTCGGATGCTCACCAATTGAGCCATTCAGGCAGCAATAAAGTCCAAGGCTTTTCTTTTTGGGAGGATATTTTATTACTGATTCAATCTCCTTGTTAGTTACAGGTCTATTCAGATTTTTTTATTTGTTCATGGTTTCTAAGTGTAAAAAGTTGTCCATTTTGTGTAGGATATCCAATGTGCAGGTACAGTTGCTCATAATAATCTTAAAATCCTTTTTACTTCTATAGAATTATTAGTAAAGCCCCCATTTTCATTTTTTATTTAAATATTTTGAGTCTTCTTATCTATTTTTTTTTTAAGTCCAGCTAGCTACAATTTGTCAGTCCTTCTTCTAGCTTTGGTTTTAGTTTGTTTTCTTTTCTAGTTCCAGTTGTAAAGCTAGAGTGGAGATATTTCTTGGTTTTTGTTTGTTTGTTTGTTTGTTTTAACATAAGCATTTATAGCCATAAATTTACCCCTTAGCACTGCTTTCACTTTGTTCCATGTGTTTTGGTATGTTGCGCTTATGTTTTCATTTATCTCTAAGCTTTTCTTAATTTCCCTTAAGATTTCTTGATTTGATCCACCAGTTGCTTAAAATATGTTAATTTCCACAAATTTATGAATTTTCCAGTTTTCCTTCTATTATTTATTGACTTTTAATTTCATTTCATTGTGGTTAGAATAGATACTTTGCATATTATCTGTCTTTTAAAATCTATTTGCACTTAATTTGTAGCCTAACATATTGTCTACACTGGAAAATGTCCTATGTGCATTTGAGAAGAATATATATTCTTGGGTAGACTGTTCTGTACATGTCTTCTGGGTCCAGGTAGCTTATTGTGTTGTTCAATCTCACCTTTACTTTAGCTATGCTGTTACGCTGCTGTCTTCATCTTCATTCACAAGACATGTGAGAGTTTTTTACTACTTAAGTTTCAGAAGATAGTTATGCAGCTAACTACTATAACACATTTAGAGAGAGTGAAAGAAGCACCAATAACCTGTGTTTCCTGACAACCTAATAGGTAATAAGGCTGCTGCTTGGTGATAGGTTGATGCAAGGGAGTTGATTCCTGGGAAAATTTATTACTGCTGGATGACCTATGAATTATATGTATACAAATAAAGAAACAATTCAGTATCTAATAAATTTAAGCCCACGATTTTCATGCTTTGAGGGAAGTAGAAAAGCTGGTGCAAACAGAATCTATAATAATAAGTAGAATTTTACAGTGCAGAAATGATTGTCCCCCAGAATAATATAGTATTTAATATGTTTAATTATTCAGTTTTATGAGTGACCTAATATTTTAAGCTGTAGATCTATACTTTGATGAAAATAAGCTTCAAATTATTTGTTTACGTTTATTGCCAGTTAAGAATTAAAAATACAAAACTCATCACAATTATTTTCTTGTCTCCTTAGTCCTCCAGAGAGAATTTCAGTAACATCAGTATGCATCCCGTCACTTTGTCTTGGCTCCCATTTGGTGACAGGATTCATTGCTTTTGCTAGAAAATAAGATTACTGTAGTGCAAATTATGCATGCTCAGTTGCAATTTTCCTCTGTGTGAGGTTCTTTAAGTGCACGTTATTCATTGTTTATGAAATGTTTCATTTGTAAATCTGTTCTGAAAGCCTGAAATGGAACATTACGCTTCTGTGGAGCCCTCTCTTATAGATTTTGTTTTCATTCTAGAGGAATTATATTTTAAATATTATATCTACTTTCTACTGTGTTATCTTCCACACCCTTCCTTAAATCTCAATACATCACTATCACTCATGTGAAACAACCATTAACTTCATTGAATAGAGTCACAGGATTCAATTCTATAAAAGGACTTTGCTGTGGTTGAATTAGTCAGGGCTATATTCTTACATTTACCATAGAAGAAAAATGTCCTTTCCAAGGACATTTCCAACCTGAATCTCTTCTTTTCCTACTTTGGCATTTTGGTAGAAATATAGTGTGATTGTCATGAAACAAAATAGTTATATAACATCTACCTGTAATTAGCTCTTAAGTCATAAGTCATGTTTACTTAAATAAGGCACATAGATCATGCTTGCATATTTAAAAGATTAGATCATTTTAGTTGATTCAATAAATGTTTATGAACTCAAGTGCTAGGCAATGTTGAAATACTTGAAATGCTAGGAATTCAAGGATAAATTAGACATTCTCTGTCCTCCAGGGCTCATTTACAAGCAGGCAAATAAATTAATGGATATCCATCACACATAATAACAACCAAATAATTTTACTGTCTAGAAAAGGAAACCATTAAGTTTGCCTGGTAACATGAAGAAAAAGTGCTTTAGGCTCATAAAAGAGGGGTGAGATCTGAATTGGACCCTCGACGATCAGTTGGATTTTGTTTGGCAGATGAAAAGATGAGAGGCAACTTACACAAAAGGAATAGAATGGGAAAAAAGTCTTGGAAATTGTCAAATCATAAAATTGTGGGAAAGGTAAGAGGCTCTTTGAATCTGTAACGTGAAGTGTTGATTAAAAATGGAAGTCGTTAAAACACTTTGGTTTATACTGCATCATGATAAAGATTTTGGATTACATTTTGTAGGCATTGGAGAGTCCCTTACATGTATCAACAAGGTAGTGACATGATTAATTTCATGTTTTATGAGGCCAGCTCCCTAGAAATTATAGAGTATAATAACAGAGGAAGAGGAAAGGAGGTTGATAAAAGCAGTTCTGAAGGTAGAAACAATAAGACTTATGTATGAAATGGATGTGGAGGTTGATGTGGATTCAGTGATGTCTTCCAACTTCTGGGCTAGAGAGGTCTTGCTGGATGGTGATGCTGTTTAATTGTGAAATAAGACTCAGAGGAACAGGTCAGAGAAGATATGATTTTAATTTTTAATATGTTGTAATGTCCATCTGATATTCACTCAAAATGC
This sequence comes from Panthera leo, assembly GCF_018350215.1. NCBI lineage: Eukaryota > Metazoa > Chordata > Mammalia > Carnivora > Felidae > Panthera > Panthera leo. Next base: position 58,057,987 of record NC_056683.1, on the reverse strand, counting down.
CAAGAAAAAAATTAAAATATTTGTAATTATCTCTAGTTTAGGAATCAAGATGTAGGCAATATCAGAAATAGGTGATAATGGATGCCAAAATAACAGATACATTTATACAGCGGGGAAAAAATATCTTAACTAAATTCCTAGTTAAGATTAACAATGATGGGACCAGAAGAGGACACAGGGAAGGAGTAGCAGTATGACCCAATCCATGCAAAGAGATGGCATCAAAGAAACCAACATTATTAAAATGCAATTGAGATAAGATTTTAAAAACAACTTTTGTATTTGAAAATTAAAAAGTCCGGGGCGCCTGGGTGGCTCAGTCGGTTGGGCGTCCGACTTCGGCTCAGGTCATGATCTCGCGGTCCATGAGTTCGAGCCCTGCGTCGGGCTCTGTGCTGACAGCTCAGAGCCTGGAGCCTGTTTCGGATTCTGTGTCTCCCTCTCTCTCTGACCCTCCCCTATTCACGCTCTGTCTCTCTCTGTCTCAAAATAAATGTTAAAAAAAAAAAAAATTAAAAAAAAAAAAGAAAATTAAAAAGTCCTTGTTGGCAGGTCACATCTGAGGTACTGCTAAAATATCAAGCTGCATATCCAGCCTGTAGCTGAAAATCACATCTGCAGTTCAGGGAGTGAGTCATAGAGAGAAATTTAGCCATGATGGGTGTCTGGGTGGCTCAGTCGGTTAAGGTTAAGCGTCCCACTCTGGCTCAGGTGATCTCACAGTTTTTGAGTTGGAGCTCCGTGTTGGGCTCTGTGCTGACAGCTCAAAGCCTGGAGCCTGCTTCGGATTCTATCTCCCTCTCTTTCTGCACGCCCCCCCCCCCCACACACACACTCATGCTCTCTCTCTCTCTCTCTTTCTCTCAAAAAGAAATAAGCATTAAAAAAAAGAGAAAGAAATTCAGGCTTGAGAGTTATCTGCACAGAGGTGATAGAGAATTACTTGAAAATGGATGATATTTCAGGTGGAAAAATATAAAGGAAGAAGAGATGTAAAAAGGAAATCTCGGCAAATATAGACATTTAGTGTCTGCAGAAGGAAAAAAAACGCGGTGATCAAGAAGAATGGAAAGAAATGAGTGTTTTGTGGTAAAAAGCTAAAAGGAGCAAAGCCTTAGGAAGCAAAGAGGTGGTTATGACCTTTAACTTGGAAAATATATTTTTTTTTAAAAAATGAGAGAAAACATTGTTAAGGTTGTAATTAGAAGTGTATTGAAAATGAAAAGCAGTTTGGTGGACTGGTGAGGGAAGAATACAGATTGCATAGAAATGAGACATAACAGCATAGGTATGCAGGGCCTGGAAATGATGGTGGATAAAGTGGAACGGGCCAGGGAAAGCTACTTTTTCCGGATTTCTAAGTGACCATTGTGGAAAGTGGCAAAAGTGAATAGCTAGCGTTAAAGGAGACTGAACAGTCAAGAAAGGGCTTCTAGATAAGAATTGAGAGGACAGGTAAAAGTCTTCTTAAATTATTATTTTTTTAAGCCTAGAAATACAAATCTAAAAAGTGTAATATAATACCAAAAGGAAAACTGAATTTCTACAAATAGTAACTTATACATATAATTTTTTTATAATTCTGACCACTTATTTGAGACATTTCTCACATAATATTACTATTTATTTTTTTTCAAATTGGGAAAAGAGATATAAAAGTAATGGTTTACAGTTACTTTTTAGAAATGTGTTTGTCTGAATGGATGAGTCAGATTCAATACTGTGCTGATAGTAAGGACAAGGGCATAAGAATGTTTTGATTCTGATTTTGTCTCTCTACAAAGACAAATCAACTGAACCAATAATGATTTAAATTATTGTTTCTCTAAGTGAGTCTGAGAAGTAAATAAGCCAATGAGATATAGGACTTTGGAGGATTGGACCGATATTCTGGCTGGATGGCCAGATTAGGCTGACAGAGCACAGCAGGAAAATGTCACAAAGCCTTATAGCCTCTCCTCAATGAGTGGGATGAATGTACTGCGTTACTTGTTTAGTCAGGTAACAGTTGTTTACCCATTTCTACCACAATGACTTTGCATTTGGATAGAAGTATTTGTGTATGAGGCCTTACTGTCAGTAAAATCCTGGTCTGAAAGGGGACAGACAGATAATACATCATTTATTATAAGCCATATCCATTTCGGATATGTAAGAGAATTTTGAATGGAAGATTTCCCCATATGAAACCAGGAATGGGAGAATAGAGAGAAGAAATACTTGGTGCTATGACCTTTTTCTACGTTCTTCTTTATTTATTATACCCAATAAATATATTATTTGTTCTCTTCGTATTTGTGTTTTGTTCTTTTGTTTCAATGCCTAGTGTTAAGATTCTTAATTTAGTCAGGTTATTTAGATGTACTATAAGGGATTTTGTAGTAACTCGCTTCATCAATAATTTATCTAGCAAAATTTGAAGCCGGCTCTTAAAATTGGCTTTACTTAAATGTGGTATATTTGTGTTAGTAGTGTATTATTTGTTCTCTTTCTGAAATTTTTATTTGCAAGTAAGTTTAATTTAACCTTTGTAAAAAGATTTAATATTTTAAGTATTTGCCAAATGAGATATGCAATTATATATATATTTGTATATATACATATACATATATATATATAATTTATTGTGAAGGCATTCTGACATATTGCTAAAGATTATGTATCTTCCCCATTCATTATTAACGCTTTGTGCTAGCACATGAAGTTTCAAAAGAAATCTGATTTTAAGATATAAACTATGCTTTACTGAGAAATAGGATTGCATGTTTTATGATTTTTGAGCAGCACATGGACTTCGGTGGTTTAAAGTGATATCAAATCAAACACATTTTAGACTAAGTCTGTAAAATATGAAAGCAGACATATTTCCATTTACACTGGACTTTCTGCTTCAAGTTAAAAATCTGCACTCATGATAGGAAGTGGAAAGCAATCTGAATTCTTTCTCAGCAATGTACTGTCACCTACCTGTGCTAGTAGGTAAGACAACAGAAACTATGTCAAAACTGCACGTGCTCTGAGATGCTGGCAGGCAAATGACATATAACACAAAATTGCTGATAGCATTCCCTCTAGGAGTCCCAACGTGTATGGCTCGGAGAACTGGTGTATGTCTAACTTCACCTCTAAGCTCTTAAATCAGCAACTCAGGTTCACTGTCAAATCATCACTAAGTGCACTCTGTAGCATGGCCCTTTGCGTTAAACATTTAAAACAAACAAAAAAAAAAAAAAAAAACAAAAGCAACAATAAGACGATTATTATGAGTGCCAAATAAATCCTCAGTGATTGATTTTTTTAGCAGATAGAGCCAGATAGAAGTGGAACCACCATGAGGTTATGGTGAAGGAGAATGTCAAATAGCAGAGCAGAGTTACAGTGATGATAAGCACAGATAAAAGATCGCTGACCATTGGGACACAGTGTGGTGATTAGAATAAAACTGCTGAGTCTGTTTGCCGGGGCCAAAGAACTAACAGGGAAAGGCTGTGACAAAACTTGTGAAAGGTCCCCAAACCACCTTCACATTTCCGCAGAGTACCGACGGGATGGCAAGCCATGCCATGCATCCAGCTTTTCCGCAATGCTCCAACTAGCAGACAGCAACTCATTCTGCAGGGCCATCTTCAAGGAGGAAGGATATTGATTTATAGAAAATGATATTAGACATAAAGGATAATGATACATAGATCACAGATGCTGCATCAACATATGGAAGAGTTCTTGCATCAGCAAATAAAAGGGGCCAATAATGTGAAGAGAGTGAGCATAAGATTTATTAGGAGGCTTTATTGCTCTGTGATTTATGAATCGCCACAGATGGCAGTGATGTAGTATAATATTCACAAATATGATGCAATAAAGATTATTAAAGCATCTAGCAGTGCCATTTTTAGTTTGGACTATAAAAAGAAAATATCTCTGGGCACTCTACATAGAAGATATACACATACTCTTGATTTTTAAAGATGACCGCATTGGACTGTCTCTACTGTTGCATTTCTTCTGAAAGAGTTTTGATATGTTTCTCATTTTTCTGTTGTAAATGTGTAAGTGACTGACAAGGGTAATGAGTTGGTGAGGATTTGCAGGTATGGCTCATGAGTCAGAATGGCAAGGGCATTAAGGACACAAACTGTGGATGTAGAATGCTATCCCCTCTGCAGAAGCCTGATCATATTTTCTTGAATCAGTTCCTTGATTTCTTAGGAGGAAAGAGATCCCTCCTCTGAAATCTGCAACTATGGAGCCATTGCGTTTTACCCTTTCCGAGTTTTAATATAAAGAGTAGCTGCTACAGACCATACACTAACAAAGTACTCAGAATTTAAAGATGTATTTTCAACCTAAAGTTAAGTTTTTGTCTCTGTGATAACAATTCAAAAATCCTATATAACACTAGAAGCATAATGTTGACACTTACTGAAGGGAACATGAGGAATCTGTTATTAAACTTATCCATTTTATATAAAAAAAATCATCACTTTTCAAATTTGCTTAAAATAGAATTATCCTTAAGTTAATGACAATTTCAATTGATGTAAATGGCCAGAGAAAAACTGACTCAAATACCTGTGTCAAAAAGAACACCTAATGCAATTGAAATGAGCTTATTTCCTAGAATTATTTTGGGAAACACTGGTAATGAAGTGCATTCCCTTCTTGGCTATGAGAAAATTCAGTTTTATATTAACAGCTACTGTATTTTTAGGTAAACTATAATAGTACTTGAATCTAGCTCTGTATTGTTCAAAATGATAGCTGTGAATACATTCAGAATTATAAGTTTCAGTTTGCTTTCCCAAATAAGTTACTGAAAATAATATTTTATATGTGATAGAATGTTGCCTTATTTCTCTTTTTATTCGTTTTATTCTCCTCTGCCTCTTACTTTTATCATACCTGCTAACACTCCTGTCCATCTCTCATACTCTGTTGCCTTGGGCTGTGAAAAATTAACTATGCATCAGCTTAGCAAACATTCAATTATATTTTCTCATCTGTGCTGCCTAGGATTCTGATTTGCGAAACTGTCAGATTTATCCCCTTTCTCGTCAAAATATCTTTTGACTTTATTATATACAGTCCAACCATTGTCATGCTGACAATCCTAATATATGCTATTTCTTTTAGATCATCTCCGTTGTTAAAATTGAATACAATGCTCTCTTTTTTTACCTACCTAAAGCAGATCTTTTTTTCCCTCCATCACAAACTGAAATCTTCAGCTGTGGAGCCATTTCCATTCCGCTATACTGTTTATTATGTTGAAACATTTACAGCCCAGTTGACAATGCTTTAGCTTCTCCCTAAATCCATGATTTATTTTATTTGTGCAACATACGTTACTCTGGAAACTGTGTAACGTTTGAATAAACTGACTGCATTTACTGGGTGTTAGACTCTAGGAAATCATCTTCATAAAATCAGTTTTGTTCTGAATGTCATCTGGTTCCAACTGAGGAATCCTACAAATGTAAGGCCTAGTTACAATGGAACTAGAATTCAAACTAACAGTAACAAAACTAAATTCAGATTTTCACATGATCATTGTACCAACCAAACATATTACTATAAAAATCAGCCTTAGTACTCTGTATCTGTAAGCAACAAAATCTCTGAAGTACCCTGTTGAGGTAAGCAGGCTATGCTTACATAGTTTCATAAATAGGGAAATTTTAAGAGGAGGGTATATAATTTTCCCTCATTTTCGTAAAGGTAATGGGTAGAGTAGAATGAATTAATTGTAAGGAAGTAATGTTACCCTTGGAATGAATATAAGCTCCCTGAAGAAAAAGAATCTTTTGTTCACTGATACATTCCTAGTGTTTATTAGACTGCTTGATCCATTGGAGGCCATCAATAATTATTGGTTAAAGGATAAAATAAGAGGGGTGTCTGGGTGGCTCAGTCGGTTAGGCATCCAAATTCAGCTCAGGTCATGATCTCGCGGTTGGTGAGTTTGAGCTCCACATCGGGCTCTGGGCTGACAGCTCAGAGCCTGGTGCCTGCTTTGGATTCTGCATCTCCCTCTCTCACTGCCCCTCCCCCATTCATGCTCTGCCTCTCTGTCTCTCTGTCTCTGTTTCTGTATCTCTCTCAAAAATAAATAAGCATTAAAAAAAAGATGAAATAAGAATAAGTCTCAAAACAATAAGTCCCACTGCCTGCTCTGAGACTTTGTACTTCCTTCTTCTAGGACTCTTTTCTCCAGAGATTCAAATCAAGATTTGATCCCTCACTTCCTTTTTTCTTTGCTCAGATATGACCTTCTTAGTAACTCCTTCCATAAACACCCTATTTAACATTTAAGTTTCTCCTGGGTACACCTATCCCTAGTTCCTCATCCCTGTCTTTTCTCACTCTCCTTTAGCACTCCTTGTTATCTAATACATTTTACCTATTTAAGATTCATTCATTCATTCATTCACGCACCCATTCATTCTCCAGCTACTTACTGGAATGTGAGCTCTATATGGGCAGATGTTTGTGTCTGTTTTTTCTTATTCCTTTTGTTATTGTTTGTCTGTGGTACTACTGAATCAGTAACACCTAGAACAGCACCTGGCACTTTGTAGACAATAAGTAGTTGTAGATTGAATGTATAAGTTGGAATATTTGGCTTAAAGAATATATGGGTAATTTATTATATTTGTTTTAGTTTATGGAATGCTACCTGGTTTTAGATGTCTAAAATGTGCTCAACAATATGAAATAAGGGGCACCTCAGTGGCTCGGTCAGTTAAGTATCCAACTCTTGATTTCGGCTCAGGTCATGATGATGGAGCCCCATGTTGGGCTCTGTGCTGATAGTGTGGAACCTGCTTAGGATTCTCTCTCTCCCTCTCTCTCTGACCCTACTTTGCCCTCTTTCTCTCAAAAATAAATAAACTTTAAAAAATATGAAATAAGCTCACCATACTTTATTTAGGCTATTAAAAAAATAAAAGCAAATCTTTATACATTTAGATACTTAAGTAGGATACCAAAGGAACCACCAAAACTCATATATATATATATATATATATATATATATACACACACACATATATATGTGTATATATATGTATATATATATAAAAATTGATTGATGGAAATAAAAATAAAAATAAAGATAGGTGTGTGTGTGTATTATATTATATTGGAGGAACTCAGAAATATATTTTGTTTTGCTATTTTTTCCCCCTTCACTAATATGGTCTTCTTCTGGAATCGATTTTTCTCTTCCAGCCTATTTGTCTTACAAAAAAGTTCTATCTATTTATTAAGTAAAAAAGACTTGAGGAGATGGAAGTCTGTAGGAAATTTGATTTAAGAACAAACAGGATTGTAACTATTTAATAATTTGCAAAACATTTATTATTACCATAGAAATATAAGAAATATAAAAAATATATTTGTTCCAGACTGTAGTAAGAATAATGGCTTTCCAAAGATGTCCATATTCTAATCTCATAGCCTCTGAATATACTACCCTATAGCGCAAAGGGGACTTTGCTAATATAATTAAGGATCCAGAGATGGGAGTGTCTCCTGGATAATCCAGGTGGGCCCAATGTAATCACAAAGATCTTTACAAAAGAGAAGCAGGTGGGGATAGAGTGAGATTGGGGATGTGATAATAGAAGCGAAGGTCGGAAAGAGATTTGAAAATATCACGTTACTAGTTTTGAACACGGAAGAAGGGGCTAGGAGTCAAGGAACGTTGGTGGCCTCCGGAATCTGGAAAAGGCAAGGAAACAGATTCTGTCCTAGAGCCTCCTGGAAAAACCCTGTGCTCTGCTGACACATTGACTTAACTCTAGTGGGACCTATTCCAGACTTCAGACCTCCAGAACGGTAAGATAGTACATTTCTATTGTTCTAAGACACTAATTGTGAAGTACTTTGTTACAGCAGCAAAAGGACGCTATTACATAGGCTTACTTACACCTCTTCCAACTACAAGATTCAGGATTTACTTGTATGTGTACAAACTCTAGTGAAGCATAAGGAAATACTGGCCTAAAACTAATTATGGGGGCAAATGCAATTTGTCTGTAGTGCCTTTCCCATCTTTCTGAGGCTCATTTCTCTGGAGCTTTTTCTCTGTTCCTTTCATGCTTCTCCTCAAGGTAGTAACCTATGATTGATTGGTTAAATTTAAAAAGTAGAAATATGACTACATTCAGGTTTGAAGGCAAGTTGGAAAGAATCTCTTGTATAAAGAAAAAAAAAATTATGTCCAGAAACATTAGTTTTCTTGATGAAATGATATTTTAACATGCCTGATATTTTTACAAGAAACCAAGTTCATATACCTTATCCATAACCAAAGTGTAAAAGGGCTGAGCCCAGAAAAGTTTCCATTGTAAATACAGTTTGGTTTAAAGTAGTAGTCTTCCTTACCCAATAAGAGCTTACTCCTCTTGTAATGAAAGGTATAAAAATATCTGCATTAGTTTTCTATTCCTATAATAATTACCACAAACTTAGCACTTGAAAACATTACACACTTATTATCCCACAATTCCATAGGTCAGAAGATGGGTGGGGTTGTTTGGTTCTCTGCTCCAGTCTTCACAAGACCAAAATCAAGGTGTCTGCTGGCTCAGCAGAATCGGCTTCTAACCTCATTTAGATTATCAGCAGAATCCAATTACTTGTAGTTACAAAGCCGACCTTTCCTTTCTCTCGCTGGCTGTCAGTCTGGAGCTTCTCTTCAAAGCCTCCTGTCCTGCATTCCCACTTCCAATTCCTCCCTCCATTTTCAACTTACCAGCAATGTGCCCAGTCCTTCTCTTGAATCTCACTCAATCCTGTTGCCTCTCCATGACTCCAACCTAAGAAAGTTTTCTACTTTTAAGGGCTCTTGTGGTTACAGTGGGCTCACCTGAATAAGACAGGCTCTATCCCTAGTTTAAGGTCCAAGATCTTAATTACATATTCAAAGTCCATTTTTCCATTTATTTGCAATTCCAGGAATGGGGGGGGGGGGCTGTTAATCTGCCTACCGTGATATAAAACATGTATTAAGTACTATGAAACCCCATGGTGTGTGCTGAATGCTCAATGCACATTATTTTCTTTAATTCTTCAACAGCCCTATGAGATTGATACCACAATTTTTCCCTTTTCACAGAAGGAAAAGCAGTATCATAGAGGTTCGTGTTACCTGGTCAAGACGTTCATGGACAGAGTCAATTCTGCTCTGTGGCATATGCATTCATAAAAAAGTACCACTGTAAGCAAAATCATGCAATAAAATTCACAAGCCTTATGTGAAAGATGTGTAAAGGGCATGATACTCAACAACAGTTAGGAACACATTTTTAAAAAGATAGGGAACTAATAAAAGTGGTAGTATAATTATATATGCATAAATAATTAATATTTTAAAATTACATTAAATATGCACTTTACCGTGATAAAGACCTTGAGTTTGCTTTTTGGAAGCAGATATTGGAAGGGTTCAGCTTCTGAGTTATTGTGAAGTAGTGGAAGGAGGGTTATCTGAAGTCAAATGGAAGGTTGTAACTGCAGATGTGCTCCGACGTGCCTCCTAACACACATGGTGAACTGAGGGAATTGGTAGATGTTTGAGATGTGTGTTTATGTTCGCATGGTGGATTCCTACATGCCTTTGTTCAGCAAGAAGGTGTTTTCAGCATTCACCTTGTGTCTCTCAGGATTGAATTCGTGCATGACAAACATGAAATTCACGTTATGCTCAAATTGTTCCCTAATATGTCAATTACACTGGAATGAATTTATGTTTACAAAACAAGTGTTATAACAAAACTGACTGTAGTAAGAGGCAAAATAGCTCAGAGCAGTGTCATTTCATAAGAGTGCCGGAGCTTATTACATATCGAGAGAGAGAGAGATACGTGCATTCTGCACACATCAAAAAAAAAAAAAAAGGCAGTATGAAAGATAAATAATTTTGAGGAATTTTCACATTGAGTTAAATATATATTATAACCCTTTCTCAAGATTTTTTGAGGTACTGACTCTCCTCGTAAGACCCAATAAATCAGCATTGTACTGCAATTTCTGGCCTCACTCAACTTTAAACCTAAGTGTAAACATCCATAGCAATCACATGATGGAATTTTGAGAAAAGCCTCATAGCATAGTTTAAAGGGCATGTACTTCAATTTGATATGCTCTTTTTGAAATAAACAGAAAGAGCTCTGTATTTCTCAAGCTACAGTTTATTTCGGTCATCTATACCTTGGCACAGCTATAGAGTAAGGGGAGGGAAAGAGAGAGAGGAGAAATTAGGAGAATATTTTCAAGTGCTTAATATGTTCTAAGCACTTTATACACAATCTAATTTTGTACCCCCAACAACTGGGGGGAGGTAGATGTCTTATTAACCTATTTATTTTATAGATCATGATTATGAATGTCCAATAAGTCAAATAACTTTTCCCATAACATGCATCAGTCAAGTGTAGGATGAGGATTTTAAAACATCTCTGTTAGTTGGCAGTGAAATCCGTTACATCGTGGCCTCCACACTAAAGGCCTGGTTATTCTTTCTTTCCTTTTTAAAGTTCATTGATTGATTGATTGATCTCTACACCCAACACTGGATTAGAACTCCCAACCCTGAGATCAAGAGTCACATGCTCTTCTGGCTGAGCCACCCAGGTGCCCGCATCCTGGTTATTCCTTATCTGAATTTATAACCTAGATTCAGTAAATATATTTTGAGAGAGAGAGAGTGCATGCACACACACACACACACAAGTTGGGGAGGAGCAGAGAGAGAGAATCCCAAGCAGGCTCTGCACTCTCAGCGCAGAGCCCAACATGGGGCTCTATCTCACCAACCATGAGATCATGACCCAAACTGAAATGAAGAGTCGGGCGATCAACCAACTGAGCTCCCAGGTGCTCCTTAGATTCAGTAAATATAAAAATAACCTGTTCTATCCCCCCAAAATAGCTTTCCTTTTTTTTCCTCATTAATATGATCAATTAGTTATTCAAGCCCCAAATCTTGAGATTATCTTTGTATCCTCCTTCCTCTACCACCTGCGATAATTTATCAGTTCTTTTTAAAAATTTTTTTAATATTTATTCATTTTTGAGAGACAGATGACAAGTGGGGGAGGGGCAGATAGAGGAAGACATAGAATCTGAAGCAGGCTCCAGGCTCTGAGCTGTCAGCATGGAGCCCAATGTGGGGCTTGAACTCACAAACTCCAAGATCATGACCCGAGCCGAAGTGGGACTCTTAAACGACTGAGCCATCCAGGTGCCCCAATTTGTCAGTTCTTAATGATTATTGAAGCATTTCTATAATCTTTCCCAGTGTTCCTATTTTTTTAACCACCATTCTAATGGGGAACATATCACCTGAAAACAATATCACTGAAATAATTGCAACTTGTCTCTCACAGAGACCAGCATCTCCAGGATCTACTGTTTCAAATTAATCTTTTAAAATACCAACATGTTTAGCTTGCTATTAAGAAATCCACAATAGGGGCGCCTGGGTGGCTCAGTTGGTTGGGCGGCCGACTTCGGCTCAGGTCATGATCTCGTGGTCAGTGAGTTCGAGCCCCGCGTCGGGCTCTGTGCTGACAGCTCAGAGCCTGGAGCCTGTTTCAGATTCTGTGTCTCCCTCTCTCTGACCCTCCCCCATTCATGCTCTGTCTCTCTCTGTCTCAAAAATAAATAAACATTAAAAAAATTAAAAAAAAAAAGAAATCCACAATAACTGAACACAATTAGGCCTCTGAAAATATATGGTTTTGTGAGCCCTTGAAAATGAAGAAAGTAGAGAACCTTATGTATTGGAATATAATGCCTGCAGTAATGCATTTTTTTTTTAATTCAAGCAGTAATGCATTTTTATGCACATTTTCCCAAGGTTATTAGTTTCATGGAGTTTTGCCAAAGTGGGATAGTCCTCTTCCAGGAACTCTGAAATAAGAAGTACAGGAAAGCCATCCTCAGCATAAGAAGAAGCTTCACAGAAGACATTTTTTAACACACATATTAAGTAGCCTGTGCTTGGGTCTCAGAATCATAGCAATTTCGAGGGGCTTTAGTTTTGCAGGATTGTTCATTTCACCTGCAACCATGAACAAGTCTTGCCCTTCAGTAAATATGTACACAAGCAATACACGTTCATATTTCTTTTTGCTAAGTTCCCTACACTCCCCAAGGTTCCTGCTGCCAAGCTGCTTGACTGGATGCCTTCAGGAACCTGTGTTAGCTGAACAATTAACACCTAGACTTTTATAAACATATAAAGGACACCTCCCCCTTTTAAACAAATGGAGAGCATAATAATTCTTTTATTCAAAACTCTGCTAAAAAATAATGCCATTAAAAGATCAAACTTGGGGCATGATTGTGAGTTTTCATGCTGACAGTATCATAAAAAGAATTTTGAAAGCCGTCACGTTCCATGCAGAGGCTACAGGTGACCATTGTTCCAATCCAGATGAGTTTAAGTTGAATAGGAGTAAGAGGAAGTTCAAAGCCAGTTTTTTTTTTTCTTTTCCTGCTGCAGTTTTGAAAAGCATATTCTGAAACCCAAAAGGGAACGCTGCTCAGTGTTTCAGTATGTTTGGAGGAATATTTACTGCTTTGATTTTATATTTATTGCCCATAATACTGGCATTTTAGGACATAAAGTTACTTTACAAAGTCATATTAGGTGCACTTATTTAAAAAATGCATTTTCCTTGGCTGTTTTACACTTCAAAAGATGGATAGGGACATGTGGGTGCTTGAACCTTGTTTAGTTTGGTTTATGAATATTTTGAGTGTGTCAGTGGTATCGGGGATGCTTTCAGAATGCCTTGTTCTAACAGTTGTTTTGATGTGTGGCTTTATGAATTTGATCCTTTGAAACAAGCTGTGCTACACTCCATTGCCTTGGAGAAGTCTGCTCTGTTGTTACCCGATTACCTTCTGTTTCATTCTACAGCCTTCCCACTTCTTCTCCAGGGCATTGGTACCAAAGTGCCTAAGTATTTCCACTCATTGAAACAAATTGCAAGAGAGATGAATAAATCGTTTGTTCACAAAACTAGTGTAATGGCACTAGTAGCACTAGTGATGATGGAGTTGCCATGTTGGAACTGCAACTTTTTGGTATAAGAATTCTTGTGTAGTTGGTGCTATTATCCAATAAATACACACAAGATTCCTTAAGTTCTCTAGGGCCATTCACTGTTTACAGAATATTAATTCATGACTCTATATTTCTCTTACCACATCCCCTCCCTTTTAAATGTATTTCCACTAATCTTCTCCCCTCCTTAATCAAGACTCCCTATGATGTATGTTCCACCTAAGCTGTGTGCCTCATAGGTTAATATTTCCATGCAAATTCTAGGTGAGCCAAATTAAGAGGGTTTCTTGTACTCATGTTCACATACACCTCCCACACACAACTTGTTTCAGGCTGTGGAATGGAATATTCAGAATATGAATTCAGAAATTTTTTTCTAGCTAGCTAGGTTGGACTCATTTTTTAAATAATATATTTATTTATTTTTAAATTTACTTCCAAGTTAGTTAGCATATAGTGTAATAATGATTTCAGGAGTAAAATCCAGTGATTCATCCACTACATATAACACCCAGTGCTCATCCCAACAGGTGTCTTCCTTAATGCCCCTTGCCCATTTAACCCATCCCTCCATCCATAACCCCTCCAGCAACCCTAAGCTCTCTATATTTAAGAATCTCTTATGTTTTGTACCCCTCCCTGTTTTTATATTATTTTTCCTTCCCTTCTGTCACCTGTTTTGTATTTTAAGTTTCACATGAGTGAAGTCACATGATATTTGTCTTTTTCTGACTAATTTTAGCCTATTACACTCTAGTTCCATCCACATTGTTGCAGATGACAAGATTTCATTCTTTTTGATTGCCAAGTAATACTCCATTGTGTGTGTGTGTGTGTGTGTGTGTGTGTGTGTGTGTGTGTGCATGCGCGCGCATGTATACCGCACCTTCTTTATGCATTCATCTGTCAGTGGACATTTGGGCTCTTTCCATACTTTGGCTGTTGTTGATAGTGCTGCTACAAACATTGGGATGCATGTGCCCCTGTGAAACAGCACTCCTGTATCCTTTGGATAAATACCTAGTAGTGCAATTGCTCATTCTTTAAACTTGTTTTACTTATCTCTTCATTTATCATAGTGCCTACTAAGTACCTATTATGACAGGCACTGTACTCTAAGGGTATAAAAATGAATAAAAAGTAAATTCTTTAAGCAACTCCATAAGACTCCCATGATAAATCCCTCTCTGTCTTGACCCATTTACTCAGAGACACAGAAGTCCAGTCTCTTCTCCAAATTCATGTATTGTTCTTATACAATTTTGTACATTGAGCCATACACGTGTGCCTGAATATCCCCCTCATTACTTTTAATACATATGACATATTTCAACCTTGAACAGATGACATATTTTGACCCTGAACAAATGACTGTGTATACATATATATGTGTCATAATGTATAAAGTTGTGTTTAAAATGGTTTTTAAAAAGTGTTAGCTATCTTTGAAATACAAAGGAGTATTTTCTGTGCTCTGAAATAGGAGTTTTTGAGTTCAACTATTAAAATATAATGTTGTGTTTAGCTTGTAGCAGGTGGTTTAAAGCCTTTATTTACATGTAAATCAATTACTGGTCCAATTGTGAGGTAAACAATATCTTTTTAATTATTACTAATGGAGTGTCTAAGTACAGAATTAACAGCTGATTCATGCCTTACTGAAATGAGATGACCTTGTCAGAAAACTGTATTCTACAGAAATCCCTGTATCTCTATATTCTAGTACATTTCTCGGGGTGATACTTTTTCTCTGTCCTTGGACATCAGGTCCACAAAATCCCTGTGTAACTTTCAGGTTTATTAGAGGTGGCAGCAACTATATTATTTCATAAAGTGAAAACCAGGCTGCTGCTTTTGAACTATAAAATAAGTTGTCCTGACCATAACTCAAGCTATCCCCAAGACCTTTTGTGTGTACCTGTGTAAATGTTCCACAGAAAAATGAGCAACCTGAAGTAAATGGTGATCTTCCCAACTGTATCCTAAAAGGAACTATGTGAACAGGTGGGATGCTTTTTCATGATGGGTAGTATTTTTCTCATCAATTTCAACCCCCCATATTTGTGATACAAGACTACTGCTCCATGACAGCCTATTAGTTTTAAATGCAGAACTCTCTTACATCTCATTAGTTGATATTTTGAATGTTGCTTGATTCTTTTTAAATCATCATTATTATGCCTCAGTGAAGTTGAGCTCCCTTGTGACCAATCACAACATGTCTTATCTGCTAAAGAAATATAAATACAATTCACATGAGCAGCATGAAGAATCCTGTAAATCTTTGCTGTTGACATTCTGAAAGTGGCAGAATAGGGGAAATCATACCCTGAAGCTCAGTTTTAGTAATTTGTTTTTTCTCCAAAATCTGGCATTGCATGAAAACTGTTCAAATTCACTCCCCTCTTTCTGCTCAAACTTCTCAAAAACTTCTGTTTGCCTGTCTCACAGGCCTCATAGCACTCTTCCTCCAAGTCAATTTTGTTTTTTATAACTTCTTTGAATTAAGCACCTGTACTCATTACCCCCATTAATAGAATATACTAAATCAAACCTATGTAATTTAAAAAAAAAATAATTTTTTTTTTATTTTGGGGAGAGAGACAGAGTATGAGTGGGGGAGGGGCAGAGAGAGCAGGAGACATAGAAACTGAAGCAGGCTCCTGGCTCTGAGCTGTCAGCAACAGAGCCCATGACCTGAGCTGAAGTCAGACGTTTAACCGACTGATCCACCCAGGCGCTCCCCCCTCCCCCCATGTAATTTTTATTAAAGAGGATGGGCAGAAAATGGGAAGCTGTGAATACTTAAAAGTCTTATCTAGTTTTGTTTAACTTTGTCTAAATTTTACCTAGAGCTTAACATATTTCATGTAATAATAATATTAGCTGGTGGCTATAAAGGGACAGATGCAACTGGGTATGAAGTATATAATATTTTTCCGGAACCTTTTTGCAAACAAAACCGTTTTGCTTTGGAAAACAAAAAGCAAAAACAAAAAGGTATCAAGGTGTGTGTCTCTGTGAGTGTTCACATGCGCTCATTTTGTTTAGTTAAACGCAAAGAGATGAGATCTAGGACTAGATATCATGTAGCCTAATGGTTAAGAGTGTGGGCCACAGAGCAGGAATACCTAGGTTGAAATTCTTTTGTGTATTCAATATCAATTTCTCTTTGGGCAAATTACTTAATCATTTTGTCCCTTAGTTTTCCACTTAATGAGTAGAAATAATAATATACATTGCATAAGCTTGTACTGAGAATTAGATGAGAATCTTTGGAAAGCCCATAGAACAGGCTGTATATGACAATTACTAAATTCTTTTTTTTTCCTTAAGTTTATTCATTTATCTTGGGGGGGGGGGGGCAGTGATGGGGGAGGGGCAGAGAGAATCCCAAGCAGGCTCCGCTCTGTCAGTGTGGAACCCAAAGCAGGGTTCAAACTCATGAACAGTGAGATCATGCCCTGAGCCAAAATCAAGAATCAGAACCTTAACCAACTGAGCCACAATAACTACCAAGTTCTAAGTACAAGTTGCTAACAACAGTGAAATTATTCTTTATAAGACTGAGAAATGGACTGAACCCATTTTCCGTCTACTAGCTTCATTTTTCTTCCACTAAAACTGCACCATATTTGTAGAATTCCAGATTCACTTTTGATTATGCATGGGTAAATTCTGCTCAGATTTTATTGCCCAGAGTGTCCATACCAATTAGTACTGTAGTTATAATCTTTTACTCATAAACTGTCACATACCCTAGGGGAGCTTTTAAAAAAATTCAGTATTTTCAAAACTTGATTTACTGTTTTTCAGGAATATCCAGAAAACTTAATTTCAGTGTCTTTTCTGAACAAATTAAATTCTGGGTTGCAGAGAATAAGAAACAAGTCAAAATTAAGTCATCTATGCATGTACTATTAAGTTTGTTTACTTTTGGTTATAACGACTAATTAACGATACATGCTCTGAGATTTTCCATTAAATTTTTACTATGGCTTTACATAATGGAATAAGTATTAAGTCCTTCAAGCAATCATGTTGTTTGAAATATACATATGTATATATGTATTATATATGTATTTATTTACACAGAATAGAATTATACAGGAAAAGCTATTTTCTAAATTCATTTTGCATCCAGTAAACTTGTCATATTTTCTATTTATCCAAAGTTTAGCCAAATTTTAAATATTGTACATATAATAATTGTATATACTTTCTGTACCAAATTTTGCTTTAGGTGTATGAACAAATGCATATGTTCAAAGTGAAAATATTTGCATATTAAATGTATTTTAAGAGTGCTCACAAGGTTAATGTGAATATGACAATACCTTCTGTGAAATATCATGTGAAAAATATCTACATAAAGAGAATAATGGATTTGTGGAGGGTTTTTTTTTAGCTTTACTGAGGTATAATTAACAGACAAAATTGTAAGATATTCAAAGTGTACAATATGATGTTTTGACATACATGTTGTCAAAATTCACATGTATATTATGAAAAAGTTTCACCGTCAAGTTATTTAACATATCATTCACTTCTCACATATATCTTCTTTTTTTTGTGGGAAACTTTAAGTTTTACTATCTTAACAAATTTCAATTATATAATACAGTATTATCAGTGATAGCCATCATGTTATACATAAGATCTTTAGAATTTACTCATTTATAATGTCAAGTTTGCTCACTTTTACCAACCTTCCCATTTCCCCCACCCCTCAGACCCTGGCAATCACAGTTCTTTTTACTGTTTCTTTAACTTTGACCTGTTTTGTTTTGTTTTGTTTTGTTTTCTTAAGAGTCCACATGTAACTGATACCATGCAGATTTGTCTTTCTATGTCGGCTTTTATCACTTAGCATGATGCTTCCAGGTTTATTCATGTTATCTTAAATGACAGGATCTCCTACTTTTTCTCATGGCTGAACCACTTTCCCGCGTGTATATATACCACATCTTCTGTATCCATTCATTTGTGAACACTCCGTTGTTTTTTTTTCATATGTTGGCTATTGTGAATAATGCTTCAATGAAAATGGGAGTGCTGATATCTCTTCAAGATAATGGTCTCATTTCTTTTGGATTTATATCCAGTAGTGGGATTGCTGGATCATATAAAATTCTTTAATTTCTTTTTTTTTTTTTTTTTTTAGGAACCTCCTAGTGACTATAACCAATTTACATTCCCACCCAGTACAAGTATTTCCCTTTGTCCACATCCTTGCCAGAATTTGTTACCTCTTTTCTTTCTGACAATAGACAAAACAGGTGTAAAGTGATATTGTGGTTTTAATTTGCATTTCCTCTATGATTAGTGATGTTGAGCACTGTTTGATGAACCTATTGGCCATTCGTATGTCATCTTTAGAAAAATGTCTATGCAAGCTATTTGCCCATTTTTTAACTGGGTTATTTGTGTGTTTTTTGTGTTTTTTGTTTTTTTAGCTATTGACTTATATGAATTCTTTGTATACTTTGTATATTAACCTCTTATCTGATATGTGGTTTACAAACATTTTCTCCATTTTATAGATTGTATTTCATTTTGTTAATGATTTCCATTGTGGAGCAGATGCTTTTTAATTTCATGTAGGGCTTTTGTTTGTTTTTGCTTATGTTGCCTTTGTTTTTAGTGTCAAATCCAAAAAATCCATTGCCAAGACCAATGTCAAGGAGCTTACCCCTAATGTTTTCTCCTAGGAGTTTTATGGTTTCATATCTTAATTCAACTCTTTAATCCATTTTGATTTTGTTTTTGTGTATGTTATAAAATAATGGATTGGGTTTTTGACCCAGTAAATTCTTAGCTGTTCAACTTTGGGCAATCTACTTAATTTTTCTGTATCTAATATTTGTCATGTGTGCATTGAGGATTTAATCAGTAAAGAGAATAGGGGTGCCTGGGTGGGTCAGTCAGTCAAATATCAGACTCTCAGTTTCGGCTCAAGTCATGATCTCATGGTTTCATGGGTTCAAGCCCTGCATCAGGCTTTGCACTGACAGTGTGGAGCCTGCTTGGGATTCTCTCTTCCTCTCTCTCTACCCATCCCCCTGCTTGCACTGTCTCTGTCTCTCTCAAAATAAATGAATAACTTTTTTAAAAATTTAAAAAAGAATATCCATGTCCCTTTTTATAAGATATTTATTAGCTTATCTCCCCACCCACTTTTCAAAAGGAAATACTTTTGGAAGTATATCTCCTATAACGTATTCTTATTTTTATATTTCTTATTTATACTTGAGAAAGCTAATGTCCTAATTCTGGATGTATTGAGCATGAAAAAACTTTATCATAAACCACAAAGTGGATTCCTAGATTTTTAGCTAGAGGGCACAAAAAAATATGTTATAAACATTTTGAAAATCAGCCTAAAAAATATAATAGGCCTAAATAAAGCATCACCAACGAGATCACCAGTTGCTCATGACATTAATTTTCATGCTGCAAAGTTAAAATAAATGGTCTATCATGTTAATGGTTATCTCACGTTTTTGTTTTTGTTTTTTGTTTTTGTTTTTTTTTTTGAAAGAGAGAGAGGGGGTGGGGGGAGAGACAGAAAATCCAAAGCAGGCTCAGAGCTATCAGTACAGAGTCCAACATGGCTTGAACTCATGAATCATGAGAGCATGACCTCAGCCAAAGTCAGATGCTTAACCTACTGAGCCACCAAGGTGCCCGGAGTATCTCACATTTTAATACGAACAATGTATTACTGCATCCTTCCTCTGTAGGACAAATTTTCTTACCTGGCTAATGGCTTGTTCATACAGTATAGCTTCTCATTTTGGATTTCAATGGTCTACACAATTTATATCCAGTACTGACATTAGTATATTTACTGCACCAAAAACATCTAAAAGTGATTTATGGACAATGATCTTCAGATTTTCCTAATAGAGGTATACACATGAGTAAAGATATTGTTTAAAATAATTACATAGCTTTTGAATATAAATTGTTTATACAAATGTTTAAAATATAGGTAAATTTATAGATCTATAAAATAGAAAAAAGAAACAAGTAGAAAATAGATGGCATTACTACCTTCTTCATGTAACTAACAGTATGTATAAAAAATGCTCTTAATGTATTCCATCAAGTGTTATTTTTAAGCTTGGGATACTGACTAATTTTTAAGGGGCTATAGGTTATTCCTTAAATACATTTACATATTTATCAAAGAAAATCCTTTTTAAAGTTTAAAATTTCTGAAAACACTGACCATTAATATCACTTTTATAATGAATATGTATTTCATATTTTCAAATGGAAAAAATGTTATAAATGGATACATGTTCGTTAGAAAACACCAAGGAAAAAGAAGCCCAATAAAGGAAAGTCCTAATGTTCAATGATAATCATGGTTCACATTTTCATCACTTTTCCAGATGTATATTTTTAGTACTATACTTAAGCCTATATATTTTTACAATTGTTCATAGAAAGATCATTTAGTGCATTGTTTATGTCTGTGTGTGTATAATCTTTGTCCTCTGCATGGATTAACTAATATAGTATTCAGAATAAACATGAGATGTCAAGAACTGTGAAGAGACTGAGATTTCACTCCACTTGCAAGCTTACTAGATAGACTGCCACAGTTTCATACATGCTGATAGAATACAAGAGACAATTAAGTCAAAGATGAAGGACTTGATTAGTTGTGGTACAGCAGACACCATGACCTTCATGTTTGTTTTTGCTCTTCTAGTCTCTCAGTCCTATATAGCAATGCATAACAGCTCAGGTGTATGCTGCACATGCTGTGGGTTTGTGTCACCCCTGGGAAAATGCAAGTTTAGGAAACCCTGATCCTTTATAGAGAGCTGCTAGCAAATATACCCAGCTTTTCCCATGGAGAGAAACATTATCTTACCCGCTCCCACTCAGGTCAACAGCACAGAACTCTGCCCTTTACTCTAGAAGGAGACAAGCATCTTTGTAAAGATAGTAGAGAACAAAAGTTGTCAATGTCTCTGTGCACATGACATGCAGAGACACAAGAGACCTATGGAAGTTTATCTCCCAGCATACGGCTGTAGTTTTAACAAGCTGGAAAGTTCAGACACCCAGAAATTTGGAATTGAGAGTAAGAGGATTAAATTATTTTGATCTGATCTATTTAATAAAAGACATAAACAAATTTGGGAAATCTAATTTGTCTACATTTATCTTTATATCTTAAAATCAGCCAGGGGCACCTGGGTGGCTCAGTTGGTTAATCATCTGACTCTTCATTTCAGCTCAGGTCATGACTTCATATCTTGAGACCAAGCCTCACGTTGCATCAGGATCTGCTCTGGGCTTGGAGTCTGCTTAAGATTCTCTATCTCTCCCTCTCCCCTTTCCCTTCTCCCACTTGAGCTGGCCTCTTGCTGTCTGTCTGTCTGTCTCTCTCTCTCTCAAAAAAAAAAAAGCCCAATATCAGAATAAGTTGTTTTGAATATAGATTGTCTTTGTGTGTTTTACGGTTGTATGCAATGCTGCCAAATGGAGATACAGTTTTGCACACGTCTGTTATTTTAAACCAGTTTTTAGAATGGCTAGGTCAACAAGATATGAGAGTACTCACTTTTCCCAGGCCTGAACTCCTTCTCCTCAGGTCCTTTACTTACCTGGGTTTAACTTATTATGTTGAGAACTAAAGATTTTGTTAAATAGTACTCCCTCAGTTGTATTTTTGTGGGCTCCTTCTTGTTTTTCCAGGTATTTTTGCTTTGTGTATTTCTATTTTCTGTAGTTACGTACATTAAAATCCGTGGTTTATATTTTACATTAATTCATAGTAACCTACCTACTTTATTTTAATAGGTAATTTAACTTCACTTTCAATTATTTTTGTTAGAGAAAATTTAAGCTGCTTTTACAAAGTGATCTCAAAATATTTTGGCTTAATTAACGTAGATGTGTATTTCTCTCTTTTATAACCATCGATTTGTTATAAGACCTATTCAGATTTTTTGGAGTAACTCTGCTTCATGAGGTCATTCAGTCATTGTTCTCCCATTACCCTCAGGGTTTTTGTTTGTTTGTTTTGTTTTGTTTTTAATTATTTTCAGAGGACATTGCTCCAAAATCCTTACCTGCTAGCCTCAGAAGTAAAATCATATTCCATTGGATTATATCATTACCTGCCCAAACTTATTTACAATGAAGGCTGGGAAATACAATCTAGAAGACTCATGCTCAACTACAATTTTGTTGATGTATAAAAAGGAAAAATGTAGGGGTGACTGGGTGGCTCAGTCGGTTAAGCTTCCGACTTCAGCTCAGGTCATGATCTCTGGGTTTTTGGGTTCAAGCCCCACATCGGGCTCTGTGCTGACAGCTCGGAGCCTGGTGCCTGCTTTGCATTCTGTGTCTCCTCTCTCTGCCCCTCCTCCACTTCTTCTCTCTCTCTCTCTCTCTCTCTCTCTCTCTCTCTCAAAAACGACATTAAAAGAGGTTTTTTAAAAAAGGAAGGAAAAATGTAGCACGTGTTAAATGTTTTATATTAGAATGCTCCTATTGAAATGAAACAAGTTACAGGTATAAATGGGATTACGATCATACATTTTCAACTATTTCCCCCATATATTTTTTTTATTTTTTTTCACTTCAAATACATATGTAAGTCAGTTGTCCAAATGCCTTCATAGTATTTCATACAGATTAGTTCAGAATTTCTTTCATAGTTTCTTTGATTCACCTCTCCTAAGGTGAAACTTGTCACTCTCTAGAAATAGGATTTACCTAAATTTAATTTGAAATGTCAGTATGTATTTTCCTTCTTACACATGTTTTTCATCTGTAAATAAAAAGCAGACTTCTCGGGGCACCTGGGTGGCTCAGTCAGTTAAGCATCTGACTTTGGCTCAGGTCATGTTCTCACATGAGTTCATGAGTTCGAAGCCTGCAGCAGGTTCTCTGCTAACAGCACAGAGCCTGATTTGGATTCTCTATCTCCCTCTCTCTTTGCCACCCCACTCTCCCCCTGCCATCTATCGCTCTCTCTCAAATATAAATAAATAAACATTAAAAACAAAGTGGACTTCTCTTAGTGTTTTGCCCATTCTTACAAGAATGCTGGGTTAAAGGCGGGGAAATAGCATTGGAAGGCTTACCATTGGTCCTCTTTCTCACTGCCACCATTAATCCCCAGAAAAAAGGCAGGGGGTTGCAGTCAGATTTTCCACTCTTGTGTAGTCCAATATTCCTCTATTCCTGCCTCTCCAAAAAGACATTTTTTGGGGCCCTTCAGGATCTTCTCTACATGTTTATAATACTGTATTGCATTTCTAATGAGAGAGCTGTGTGTCTCCCACACTGTTCTTTTAAATTGGTTGAAATTAAATTGTATATAGTAGATATTTTTCAAAGAATGCAGTGTGGCATGGGGTGCCTGGGTGGCTCAGTTGGTTAAGTGTCTGACTCTTGATTTCAGTTCAGGTCATGATCTCCCAATCATTGGGCATGGAGCCTGCTTAGGATTCTCTCTCCGCCTCTCCCACACTCTATTTCTAAGAAATAAACAAAAAAATAAATGAAATAAAAAATTTTTAAAGACTCTAGTGTGGCAATTTTTAGCCTACATAAGCTTTTCTGCTTTATTTTTATTCTTTTTCATCATTTTGTTGAATTTAAGAACTAATATGCACTCACACTGACATTTTTCGGAAAGCTGGTGCATGAAATAAATTCAGGGGTTTTTATTATTATAACAAGGCTCAAATGAGCTTTGTCTAGTTGATGATGACACATATAAACATAGTTAAATGTAATTTTATGAATACCTTTATTGAATTAAAATACAGCACAAGAATAATTATTCTCTAAAGTTTTCTTGTGTTGGAGGTTTATTAAGATATCTTATTTCAGGGGTGCCTGGGTGACTCAGTTGGTTAAACATCTGACTTCAGCTCAGATCATGATCTCCGAGTTCGTAGCTTTCGAGCCTTGCACTAGCTAGGTGCTGACAGCTCAGAGCCTGAAGCCCCTTTCACATTCTGTTTCTCCCTCTCTCTCTACCACTCTCCCACTCATGCTCACTTGCTCCCTTACTCTCTCTCTCAAAAATAAATAAACATTAAAAAAAATTAAGATATCTTATTTCTCATGTACAAATCTTATTCCACATGAAAAAAAATGAAAAACAGATGATGACACTGAATTGACTTTTGTAGTTATCAAAGTTTTAATTTTAGCAAAATTACAATCAAAGTTGTTTTAAAATATTCACTTTTAAAGTTTGGTGTTTAATAGTTTTATCCCGAGGTGTGTGTTGGGAGACATCTCTTCATTGATTTCTCAGATATTTTATACACCTTGCAAACAGACACTGACCACCTTTGTCTTTTCTGGTATATTGATATAACAAACAGTCTGGATGGTATCTCCCCTCAGGAGCAGAGAACAAATTTGTTTACTGTCCAGTATAAACAAAATACTGCCCTTGGAGCAGTGGTAAGGTGGTTTGTAACTCATTCTGAACGATTTGGGTTTCCAAGCTCAGCGTTCCTTCGGTGGCACAAAACGACTTCATGAGCTCCAGCCACCTGAGTCACTCTTACATTGCCCTGTGGGACTTGAGCAAAGGGAACAAAAAAATATAAAACTTCCTACCTGCTGAGCTATGAGTAATGAGGTTCTTTTTCTTTGACCTTGTCTTTTTCTTCTGCCATCCTGCATAATATATGCCATGTTAACATCTTAGCTTGTGAGCAGGGCAAACTTCAGAAACTTCCTCGTTCTTGAAAGTGTAAAAAAATAGTTTAATCACAGTATTATTTAATCACATATTTAGTCACATATTTCATATTGATAGGTAAAATGTTTTTTTAATTTTCTCTACCAGTAAAATATTTTTCCTTCAAGTCTTGTTTAAAGCATTGCTTTAGCCACTCAGACTTTCCTACCCCCAAAACCACATATTCTCCATAGAAACTGTTAGTTACCCTTTAAATATTTCTATACCAGAATGCTTGAATTCATCTTTTCAAATATTTATGACTGTATCCACAGTGCACACTACAGAGTATATATAGCATTAAATATTCAATAAAAGTATACTAAATAAATAAATGAATAATGAAAACTCTTTCTGATTTTGTGTTCTTTGTATGGCCCTTGACAGTATAAACTATAAAGAACTCAGAGTTCAATAGAAAGAACTTTGAAAATCATTACTTTGTGGGAGGACTTACTTACAGATGTTCCTTGAGGTGGTACATCTTTCCAGACCTGTTCAAATATTTCACATGACCTTCTGAACCGATTACATAAATTGATTGGTTTAAGTGAATGCACATATTTTTTAATTATTAATTAACATTTTCTTTTTAAGTCTATTATAAAGTGTTTAAAGTTATTCGTGTGTGTGTGTTGTATATGTATGAGCATATTAATTAAATACTTTTTGGTCCTTTAATTTAGAGAAGCATGGGGCTGTAATCATGAAGGACTGATACTGGTAGTCTCCATCCTGTATTTTATCTTGTAGAAAGAATGTATAAAGTTTACATTTTTTCTTCTACTTATATAAACATCCATCCTAGAGAACTGTTCTACCTTTTAGAAATTTTCTTTTCAAATGTGTAAAAATTGTCCAAGTATATTTAAAGCCCAATTACCTTGAAAGACAATGGCTACCTTATTCTTACTTAGGTAAAGTTGAACTTCAAAAAATATCTGGATTGGCAGCTAGTGAGAAAAAAAATCAGTTTCAACCAATAGCACAAGGATAAAAGTTTTACTGCATTTTACTTTAATAGTAAAATGATATGTACTCCTTTCTCAAAGCAATTGTTAGACAAACCAAGTCAAATTCAACAAAATTGGATATCATATTTTTGAAAAATACATCTATTTGCATCTATTTTTTATTTTTAGTTTTCAGCTATTATCATTTAATTTTCTGACTTAGAAAGATAAAATATTTTCTATAAGAAAAAAAAAAAACATCAGAACGTGGTGATTTCAAACTTTGCTTTCATTGGTATAAATCTTTTTTTTTAATACTTCTGAAGTTTGCATTCAGATTCTCTCCCAATTTTTTCACAATAGAGTAAGTCAACAATTCCATCTGTTTCTCAGTGCTCATCATGGTAAGTGCCCTCCCCAATCCCCATCTACTATTTCACCCTTCCCACTTACCTCCCCTCTGGTAACCACTAGTTTATTCTCTATAGTTAAGAGTCTGTTTCTTGGCTTCTCTCGCTCTTATTTTGATCATTTGCTTTCTTTCTTAAATTGCACATATGAATGAAACCCTATGATATTTGTCCTTCTGACTGACTGACTTCACTTAGCATGATGCTGTCTAGATCCATGCCTATTGTTGCAAATGGCAAGATTGCAGTCTTTTCTATGGCTGAGTAATATTTTATTGTATATCTTCTTTAGCCATTCATTTATCTCCCCATTTAAAAAAAAAACTTTAGCATCTGCTTATATATTTACTATTTGTATTAGAGCATTATTATTAATGTATTATTAATGTACTATTAATATATGTATTATTAATTATTATTAATACTATTATATTAAGAGCATTGTCTAATTCCCTTGTGATTTTTACATTTGACTCTTGAAGGATTTAGAAGTTCATTGCTTAATTTCCAAATATGTGTGATTTCAGTCAATACATTGTTTTAATTATTTTCTTTTGAACTTATTGTGTTCTGAGCATGTCTGTAAGATTTTAATCTCTTATATTTACTGAGACATATTCTATAGCCCAGCATGTTATTTTCTTTGGTTAATGTTTCTTTGTACTTCAGAAGAATATATATTCTGAAGTTATTGAGTGTATATTTTTACAACTAAATTAGATCTAGGTGCTTGAAATTTTAATTCACATCTTTTATGTCATTATTATATTTTCAAGATTGTGCATCAAATGCCTAAAAAGAAACTAAAATTTCCAATTATTTATTTCTCTATTTTTAGGTACATTTGTATTTAGGATCATTATATCTTCCTAATATTTTGCTTATTTCATCACTCTGAAATTTCTTTCTTTATCTCTGGTGATATTCATTCTCCTGAACTCTTTCTTGTCTGATATTAATATATCAACTTCAGATTTCTTATGCTTCTTGTTTGCAGTAACATTTTGCCATCCTTTTGATTTTATCTTATCTGTGTAGTTATATTTAAATTACATATCTTTATTAGGCTATATATTTGGGCTCCATTTTTATCCATTTTGAGATTCCTAACTTTATGGCTGAATTTGGGTCTACCTTGTGGTTATTAATTTTTATGCATCCCATCTGGTTTTGATCTCCTTTTCATCCTCTTCTTTTTATTTATTTATTTTTTGGTTGATTGAAGGTTTTTAATATTTCATTTATTTTCTTGAGTGTATCTTTTTGCCTTTCCTTTTTTAGTTATCTAGTGATTGAATCTAGTTTCTTTTGCCCTATCAATTCCAATATGAAGCATATCCAATAAATTTTTAATTTAAGTAATATAATTTTTAGCTCCAAAATTTCCTTTTGTTACTGTATTGTAGTTTCTGTCTCCCTGCTGATATTTCCTATCTGTTAATTCATCATAACCATATTTTCCTTTAACTATTTGGATGTATTAATAATGGCTGCTTTGAGTTCTTTGTTAATTAAGGCTAGCTAAAGCATTTGAGGGACACAGGCAAAATTAGTATCTGGGTTAAAATTTCTTGTTTTTCTTCATGTGTATATAACAATGTAATTTTATACTGGACATTGTGGTGGATATGTTGTTGAGTCTCTTTTTCTGGAGAAATTTTGACTTCTGTACCCAGCAGACAGCTTAACAGGATTAAATCCCTAAACTCCATCTTCCCTACAGTGGGCAGCAGCTAAAGTCTCTGCTGAGTACCTTTAACTTTATAGCAACTGCCATACTTTGGGATACTTGGAATCTCCCCTGTGAATCAACTGTTCATGGGTTATTTAAGGACCTGGGTGAATATTTCAAACAAATTCAGATTTTTGAACTCCCACTTCGTGGCGCTTTTTTTTCTAGCATTTGCGCCCCCCTCCCCCACCTTCCAGTTATTCTTTCAGTTATTGTCCCTCTATCCTCTGATTTATGAAGCCATGGGATTGCAGCTTTACACTTGATCTCGTAGCCACCCATTTACAGGAAGGCACTATGTTTTATCCTCAGGCAGTAGAAATTCAGTAATAAATCGCATTCAGTGCAATTATTTTCTTGTAAGTTTGAATCTCCTCTAGTTTCTGCCTGTATTTTTTTCTTTTTGTCACTCTCCAGTGCCTTCAGTTATATTTTATATTTTCAGATTAAAAAAATTTATCTGCAAGAGGATTATTCTGATACAAACTCTTGTGCCAATACCTAAAGTAGCTACTTTTGAAGCTGCTTTCTGAGGTTTACTGTGAACACTGCCCCCAGACCCCAACCCCTCTCACTCCATCCCCCAACCCAGTATTCTTGTTAGCTGCCTCTTTTTCTGATTTTCTCCAGTAAGTTAATTGGCCTAAGGTTAGGTCTATTACTTTCATAAATATACCAGCCTCCTCTTAAGTGCTTACCTCTAAAATCTGCACTGTTTTCAAAATTTCCTTTAGGCTTGAACTTTTCCACATCCTGTTTCAAATAAAATCAGTTCCTTAGGGAGTGTGTAGCAGCCCTCTGTTTTATGCACTGGCTCTTCTCTTGGGCAAAATCTCTAAGCAACAGCTTCAAACCCTGGGTGGATGTGATGACCTCTGGTTTTCTCTGAATGTGGAATCTCCTCCATCTGTAGGCAAGCAGGGGCTAGGAAAAACTGACTCCCAGTATTCTTGACCTGCTACAGTGGGGGTAGAACTTCCGCCCCGAGAGTGAGAGTGGGGTAGAGCAGGAGACCTTGACCTTTCAGCCACACTCCCAGAATTTAGCCTTTGGACTCAAAGATTAAGGAGAGGAGAAACGCCTGCAGGTGGCCTTCCCCCTCACAGTGAGATACTGTATCTCTTGAGCTGAGGGCAGAGGAAGCTTCACCTCCTTCCACACACCCACCCAAAGGAGAGATTCCAACACACTGAGCTGGGAACTCAGTTAGTGGTTCTACCTCAAGTGGCACAGGCTTTCATGCTCTTTCAAGACTTAGTAAGTTTTCTTGAAAAATGTTTGTTCATTTGCTCTATGGCTGCCTATGGGATATAAAATGATGGTTTTTTTGTTACAATTTTTATCAGTTCAGATTGTTTCTCTGGAAATCACATCAACAAGGCAGCTCATGCTGGCGTTCTGGAAGTAGACTCCCCTCTTCTTCATTTATAGGCCTATCCTCCTGTTCTCATTGCTTCTTTCTCTTTCAGTTACTTTGACTCTAGCACACACAAATACTCTTTCCAAACTCTATTTTATTTTGACTTCTTTTACTTATTGAATAGAATTTTATTTCCTGTCATCTAAGTTAATATATATATATATATATATATATATATATATATATATATATATATATGTGTGTGTGTGTGTGTGTGTATCCCTCATTGTAATGCACACAAAAAAGACATCTTGTTTTCACATGTATGGAATCTATTTTTTTTTCCTGTGGAATAATTTGGTCTGCAAAGGATAGCTATTATGAAAGAGATAAGAATAAAGTTAGAAATTACCCACAGGGAGAAAATAAGTCAAGGAGCTAATCTCCACAACATTTAAAGAACTCTTACCAAATAAAAAGAAAATGATAAAAACCCGGCGGGGGGGGGGGGGGGGGGGAGCGGGGAGAGGGTGTTGGAAGTAGCCAAAACACTTGGTAATGTCCAGTATAATTACATTACATAGGCACTTAACCACTGCCCCTCAATTCCACTTCTAGGACTCTGTCATAAAATATATTTCTACTAAGAGAAATAATATATGCATTTGGCTATTCCCTGGAGCGTTACATACAACATCATGATATTAGAAACAATCCAAATGTCTACTAATAGTTGGCCTGATGGGAAAATAATGATGAAGTATCTACATAAAGGTATACTAGGAACACATTTATAAAAAGGCATTGGAATGGGCCCGTGGGTGGCTCAGTTGGTTAAGCTTCTGACTTCGGCTTAGGTCATGATCTCACAGCTCTGGAATTTGAGCCCAGCCTCGAACTCTGTACTGACAGCTCAGAGCCTGGAACCTGCTTTGGATTCTGTGTCTCCTTCTCTCTCTTCCCCTCCCCCATTTGCACCTGCTCACTGACTCACTCTCTCTCTCTCTCTCTCTCACACACACACACACAAATTAAAAAAAAATTAAAAATTAAAAAAAAAGCATGGGAAGATTCTTGTTTACCTAGAGTAATTCCTAGTATGTAAGTTATTTATGAAGATAAAGTGCCAAAGAAAAGCTATGCAGGCTTCTTTTATTTTTTATTTATTTATTTATTTATTTATTTATTTATTTTAACGTTTATTTATTTTTGAGACAGAGACAGAGCATGAATGGGGGAGGGTCAGAGAGAGGGAGACACAGAATCTGAAACATGCTCCAGGCTCTGAGCTGTCAGCACAGAGCCTGACCTGGGTCTCGAGCTCACAGACCGGGAGATCATGACCTGAGCTAAAGTCGGGCCGCTTAACCGACTGAGCCACCCAGGCGCCCCAACGCAGGCTTCTTTTAAAGAACCACTGGCAAGATAAATCAGAAACTAATAAAGAGAAAAATCTGGAAGGAAGAGTAGCTAGGGGAAGGGGTTGGGAAGAAGGGTATAGGAATGAAAGTGTAACTTCTGAACTTTTGTAACTTTTTATATAGATTGTAAATATATAGACATGGATTCATGTTAAATGTATAATAGTCGTGACATGAAAAGAAAAAATATTTATAAAAATATGAAATTAAAAACAAGCTAAACAAATTAACTTGCACACAGTTCGTAAGAATACTATATAGAGAAAATTATTTAAAGTGAGTTTTAACACAGTATTCCTATTGCATGTATTTAGTAGCATATATTTTGGTACATGAAAATCAAATTTCCTCTTTTTGGTACTCAAAAGCTAATAGAGATATGTTGAAAGGACATAAGACCCAGCCTGAGTGACCAGTTCTCAAAAATGGCATATTGTGAGCATCCAAAGGAATAACGACCAAGTGATTATCAAATAACAGAGAAATCTGTAACTTCTTGGTGTTACCTAAAAAAAAAGTGAGAGAAAAAATTAATTTATTACCATTGGAAATGATTATTCAACTCTTTATTCTTTTTTAAAAATATTTTTGATGTTTATTCATTTTTGTGTGTGTGTGAGAGAGAGAGAGAGAGAATGAGAACGAGTTGGGGAGGGACCGAGAGACAGAGAGGGAGACACAGAAACCTAAGCAGACTCCAGGCTCTGAGCTATCAGCATAGAAC
Organism: Panthera leo; assembly: GCF_018350215.1. Classification (NCBI taxonomy): domain Eukaryota; kingdom Metazoa; phylum Chordata; class Mammalia; order Carnivora; family Felidae; genus Panthera; species Panthera leo. The sequence continues at coordinate 58,026,569 of NC_056683.1, read as the reverse complement.
TCAACATGGGGCTGGAACTCTGTAACCATGAGATCATGACCTGAACCAAAGTTGGATGCTTGACCAACTAAGCCACCCAGGCGTCCCTCAACTCCTTATTCTTAATATTGGCAATTAAAAGGAAAGAATTAATCATTTACTTTGTTTTTTTTTATAAAATTTTTTTAATGCTTATTTATTTTTGAGACAGAGAGAGACAGAGCATGAACGGGGGAGGGTCAGAGAGAGAGGGAGGCACAGAATCCGAAGCAGGCTCCAGGCTCTGAGCTGTCAGCACAGAGCCCGACGCGGAGCTCTAACTCATGGACCGCGAGATCATGACCTGAGCCGAAGTCAACGCTTAACCTGAGCCACCCAGGCGCCCCCATTTACTTTGGTTTTTTAAGAGAAATTGTAATTCTTCCCTAATTGGTAAGAAAAAAAATAATTTTGTTGTGTATGAAAGTGACAATTGGAAAAATCATTAATATCCAACTTCTAATTTTTAAATACTTGAATTTTGAAGATCCCCCAGTGGATACTAAAACCTTTAGGAGAAATGTTTTTCCATCACTGTAAAAGTATCAATGACTGCATATGTGCTAATTGCAAAAGGAGTTAACAAATACACTCTACAAGAAAAAGATATGGAAATCATCATCTTAATCAGCCAGATTTAAAATTATTTATAAGACAAACTGACATATGCTTCTTGATGTGATACTATATAAAGGACTCATGAATGTTTCTAACCAAAAATGGCTTACATCATTTAATTTGGCCTTTAGATTTAAGTTCCAACTTAGCAGAAATACAGAGTTTAGAAAAACCATGTTAACAATTGGTAATTTCATAATATTAGCTATTTTATGAAGCAACTGGTAAGCTTTTTTTTACAAGTAAGAGGCTCTTTTACATTAAAGGAGAGAAAACATTTCTCTTTTTAAAAAATATTTATTTTGAACGAGGGAGAGAGTGGGGGAAGGGCAGAGATACAGAGGGAGAGAGAATCCTAAGCAGGCTCCACACTCAGCACAGAGCCCGATGCTGGGCTCAATCTCACAAACCATGAGATCCTGACCTGAGCCGAAATTAAGAACTGGATGCTTAACCAACTGAGTCACCCAGGTGCCCTGAGAGAAAACATCTCTAGTAACCAAATGCAGTGCAGGAGAATTTTTTATATCTTCTTTAAAAAAGAAAACTAGGGGCGCCTGGGTGGCTCAGTCAGTTAAGCGGCCGACTTCAGCTCAGGTCATGATCTCACGGTCCGTGAGTTCGAGCCCCGCGTCGGGCTCTGTGCTGACAGCTCAGAGCCCGGAGCCTGTTTCAGATTCTGTGTCTCCCTCTCTCTGACCCTCCCCCGTTCATGCTCTGTCTCTCTCTGTCTCAAAAATAAATAAACGTTAAAAAATTAAAAAAAAAAAAAAAAACTAAACCAAAAACAGTTGTAAAATATATTAAGGGAACATTGGGAAGAACGAAATGAGACCAATATGTCAGCTAATATTTATGATTTATGATTAACACTCTTATATTCTTACGATTAAGATTATATTAGTATTCTTAGGTATAAGCAGAATATCCTGATTTTTAAGAGATGTTTACTGTAGTATTTGAGAATAAAGTGTTACGTTTCCAACTAATTTTCAAAAAGTGTATGTTCACACATGAGCATACACAAAAGATATCTAATAAAATGTTAAAAAATATGGAGTCTTGCAGTGAATTTACTGGTATGGATTATGCTATTTCTCAACTTTCCTTTATGTTAAAATTATTCATAATGAAAAGTATTAAAAATCCAAAATTAAATCATTTTAAAAAGTGAAGTCAGAAATGCAGCTAAAAATAAACCATAATTTATTAAGTATTTATGTGTCTGCATGGGTGTGTATGTATAAAATATAGTCCTCCTAACATAAGCAAAAGTTCTTTATAAAATTTTAGTAAATTGAAGAGGTTAAGGAATTTGTAATTAATTCCATAACAATGGGACTCTAGAAAAGATTCTGCACATAGGAATATGATCAGAATGTCAGCTTGGGAGTATTTATTTTACCACAGCTTTTAATAAGAATTGAAGTCAAGGAATATAGCAATGAAGTACTTTGATATTATCTTAGTGAACGTGTCCAGGTAATATATAACTAGAGGTACCTGGAGTGAGAATGTAAAAAAGGAGGGAATAGAAGTTCAAGACATTTTGAATGTAGACTATACATGACTTGGTATATGGCTGAAATTTAGTATTGAAGGAAAATGAGTCAAAATATTTGAAGTTTAACTCTACATTACTAAAATTTTATGCAGTCTTAATTAAAACTCATTATAAAGTTTTGGGATTTTCTTGGGAAGAAAACAATTATTTTCGGACATGTTGATTTTGACCTGTGTGAGGATAAGTAGGTTATTGACAATTTGAGCATTGTGTCAGATCAGGGCTAGAGTGTCATCAACACAAAATAATTGAGACTAAAAATGAAGAAAGCCCCATAGTAAAGCAAGCATATATAGAGATGGCCTTTGGGGAAAGACTTAAGTACTAAAACTTAGACATTTTCTTTTTTCAAGAAATTTTCTTTTTTTCAGAATAGTCATTGTGTATATGTATACACACATGTACACGTGTGTGTTTGCCAGAAAAGGAAGAGACATAGTGGATTAAAAAAAACAAAAAACAAAAAACTGAGTCTTCTGTGTAGGCAAGAAAGAACAGTATTAACCAAGAACTTTTCATTGCTTAGGCAATTAATCATGTTTTTGCATATTAAAGATTATAGTAAATATGAAACCAGGAATTTGGAATAAAGATGATCCCCCATCTCATCTGGATTTTGAACCTCCTTCTGCTTTAAGAAACCCCATGAACTGATTCAGGGATGCTCCTAAGGATAGAGGACTTTTATTTTACTGGCAGTAATAGTGCTTGATCTGTATAAGCAGAGAGCTTGAAGTTATTAAATAAAGTCCTTAAATTTCTTCCCATCACATAAGGGGAAAAAATGGACACACTTTGCCAAATTGAAGTATTAGTGAATAAAGTCTCAAATAAATAGGGACATTTAGTCTTCTATGAGAACCTACTGAAAAGTTCTACATGATGTATCAGTTGTCCTCTGCTCAAAAAGGTCAGGCTTCCCAAGGATATTTGTACTGCTGCTCCCCTCTGCCAATAAAAGATGGGTAAATTCATACCTTTGAGAATAGATTTTAAATATTTATTGAAATTTATTAGCCTCTACTCAACTTTTATAGAACATTCTTCTGTATCACCAGTCAAAAGTGTCATCAACATATTTTTTATAAATTTTTTGGTCTTTGAAGTCTATAGGCTGCATCATTGTTTTTCTATTAGTTCTATCTCACCACAGTTAAGTCCTTAAATAATAGTAGGATTTAGACCATACATTATATTCATTACTTAATTTACATGCCAATTGCATTAAAAACAAAAGAATTTTTCTAGTAGGATAAAGGTCTCTATTTAGCTGTTATTTTAACCTACTGTTGATTGTTGCTTTGTAGCATTGCATCAGTGTGCTTTCAGGCATTGGCATCAAGATATGCTCTGGTAGGCATCCTTAAAACCAGCATCGATATTAAATTGGCATAAAAATTATCACCTATGATTATTTCTGCAGTTATCAGCAAATATCACATCAAGGAGATGTCAGTGTATTTTAAAGATCCTGAAGAGAGAGATTTATCATGAATAGTGTGAGTAGATATAAGATTAACTCACTCAAATTATCAACAAAAGTATTTTTTATGTTAGAGGCAAAAGAATTAGACAGTGACGTTTAAAACTTCTGTAGCTCCTGGCAGCAGTATATCGAAGTTTCAAGACATTTTAAACTGTGGCACCAGGATATTTTATTAGGGACAGAGAATAAGGTAATGTATTCAAATAGTAATTGAACATGTTGCTTCTTAGCATCTATTCACATGATAGAGTTAGTATTATCATAACTCGATTATACTGTGCTGCACCTATGGTCAACATGAATAATCTGTATCTTCCATTTCCTATATGTCCCATCAAAATTATTGTTTTAGTGACTTTTTTTTTTCTGGGATGCCTGGGCCATATTTACCTGTGTGGTAGCCGAGAAGGGACTACAGGAATCTATTAGGATAGTGACGTATAAAATAATAGCTTGAATCTGAAATCCTGCAATTTAAGTTTGGTTTTGCAGAAATGATTGAAAAACATATTCCATATTTTTGAATTATAAAAAGGAAGATGAAATTGATTCTAAAGTTAAAATACTTCCCCCAATATAGCTTTAAGAGGATCCAGACTAAATTTAGGGAAAGATAGAAGCCCTGCAGAAGTAGAAATGGATATTTCTAAATTTTAATGCCATATATCTGTAACTTTTTCTAAATATAAAAGCTCTTCTTTCAACTAAGCTTTGGGGTACTTGCAATATTTCATTCCCTTTGAGGGTTACAGGGCAGAAGGAGTAAAGTAAATAGCTTGAGTCACTTATCTACTTTTCAGGCCTTGGTTCAAGTTTAACCAGAGAAGTTAAATTAATGTTTTTTCTTGTTGTCAGGAAGAGTCACAAAGCGAAATTTATTACTTATAGCTTCTATCTAGTGTGCAGTTACTGAATTCAAAAGACCAAGGCACATCAGCTTCAGAAAAGCTATTTAGTTCAGTTGTGTAAGGTCTCAGGAATCCAAATTGATTGTGGAAAGGGAACAATGAGAGAATAAAAGGGTGGAAATTATATATTTTAGAGGAATTTACATTAGTATGTGTGCAATACAATATCCTCATCATACAGAGTAATAAAAAGTGAATGTCTCTCCGCTATTTCTTTTATGCCTCCCTTGAATATTTTAAAAGGCTTGAGGGAGGTTCAAATCCCATTATACCTAAATTAGAATCCTAGTCTGGGGAAAGAGGAAGAAAGTTTAGTTTTCAAAGTCATTGAGCCATACAAAGTGCATGACAGAAAAAAAAAAAAACAACAGAGAACTCGGACCACATACATTTGTACCTCAAAGAGAGAGAGAGAGAGGGAGAGAGAGAAGGCACTGCCTTCCTGTGTGATAGGCAAATGCAAATGAGTCATGGAAAGTTGTCCTCTGTGTGTACTGTTGCATTCTGCTGAGTAAGATGATTTTTAAAAGGGGCGTAGGCCAGGGAATGGGCAAACAGGGACTGGAGCACCAGTTACAGGGAGAAGAATGTTCAAAAGCAAAATCTAACAAAACCAAATATATATATTTGAAAAACCTCTGGAAGATAAGGCTACAAAATGGCTTTTCTTCAAAGGTATCTAGATATAATCTAAATACAGAGTAGTTCAGTAACAAAACGCCATACTTACTTACTTTCTTGTAAGGATTCCATAAAATGTCCTTAATTTAAGGATATGTAATTTTTCCTTGGTGGGTATCTGCATGTTAATTTAAGTGCACAATAATAATGTGATCTTTTATTGTTTTTACCATTATATTAGTATTCATAGTCTATTGTAGTAAATGGCCTACTCTTCTAAAATTACTTTTTGTTAAAGTTTCCAATTATGATCATGATATAGTATCTGAAAAATATTAAGGTAATGTTTGCCACATAACTGTCAAATGTACATTCACTGTTGTTATCTTTACAAAAATATATAATCTGTTTGCAGAGTGAATTAAAGACAAAGGATTAACCCAAATGGAATTCTTTTCACACATCTAGGAAAAAAAAAAAAAAAAAAAAGACCAATACCTTGTTTCAAGAAGATAGTCCACCCCTGTATCTCCCTTAGCCCTCCTTCAGGGAAAGAAATGGCTTTCTTTAGAAGAATAAGGTGTTTTAAGCCCTGAAAAAATGATGGAGGCAGAGGAGTGTGTGTGTGTGTGTGTGTGTGTGTGTGTGTTGTTTTGTTTTTGTTTGTTTTTGTTTTTGTTTTTTACTTGGGACAAAGAAATGTAGCCTTGAGGTAAATTCTGAGCTCTGTCAAATACTGGTGGAGAAGTGAATCCTACCAGCAGAGTCCAGGATCCTCCTTTTACTGATCATTTGGGTTGGGGGGATGGACAGAGGAAGGAGGAAAACTATTGGGCAGAGTAACCCTTGATATACCTGAGGCAGTAACTCCTGGGGGGTAGGGGGGGGGGAATCACACAGACCTGAGCTCTGGGAATAAAAGCCCAGCATCCCCTCTGGAACATGTTTTTATGTCTTTGGCCAGTTTTCTGACACCATCAAGGCCAAGATTCTTGGAAGAGCTCATGGAAGGGGATGAAGGCTAGTTGCCAGAACAAGCAATATTGAATTTCTTGCCAGAGGGTCACCTATGGCTCAGAAGATACTAAATTTGATGTTGAGAAATAAAGGAATGCAAAATTTTTCATACCTATATTTTGAAGTATAAACAACGAAAGCTGTGTGATGTAATAATAGCAAAAAGGTCGCACATAACACAGTTCTTTCTGTAAATTTCCATTACTATTATTGGCCTTTTAGTTTTATTTTATTTTTTTGCCACTTTAGATTTTCACAGCAAAAGTTGTACTGGACAAAGTTAAGCAAAGAAGACTTTATTCAAAGGTCCTTTCCCAGGTCCTTGAGAAAGACAATCCTGGATCTTCAAACTGACGAGAGACTTTAAACAAATTTACATCACTGAAGGGGGCGGGGAAGAATTTATGATTACAAGTGTTCTAGAACCCATGCTTTAAGGAAAGGGAGACCAGGGGCCTAGGTATAGGAAGAAACCTGTGTAAAGTTTAACCAAACTGAGGGGATTGTTAAGGCTGTCTTGACCTGTATGCAAAATCAAATACAAGATTAAGCAACATTTTATGAATCTGACTATCTCATGGAAGTATCATTTTTCCCTACTAATGTGAAATCCTGATTTTGAAAGTATTTCTCACTCCCAATCTCAGCATTCTGAAAAGGAGCAAAACCAAGATAAATGACATTTTAAAAACAAATGAAATAACAGTAACCTTTATAAATCCCAAGGCCCAAATGACCAAGACTCTGCAGAGATTTGCGTTTATTAAAGCATGGACCAGTGCTCGTACATAATTAAAAAGGAATTGCAACCCTTAATTGTGTCTCTTAAAGAACATTAGAGGAGATTCATTTCATTACACACACAATCGCTTTTTAAAACCTTTCTCCTCCTCCCAGTTCTCCCACTCACAGTACTGGTCAATGAATTCCACAAAACTCTTACACATTCTCAACCCAGGCTTTCTTTCCTCACCTTTTCATTCTCTGAAATCACCTGCCCCCAACCACCACCACCATCTCTCAATCTCTGTTTCTTCTCTTTACATCCAGTGGTGAAGTACAGGGGTTTTTTTAGGTCCAGATAATATTCTGTATAGATCATACCCATTCAGGCTTCTTAAGGCCCTTTGCTACTCCCAGCGTTTTAGACTAATCTGTAAAATAAGATCGGATTGCTACATAGGTGATACCTAAATTTCTGTTATAATTGCTACTAGTTTTAATCCTATTTGGGAAGTTTCACTTACATATGTTTAAGATTTAAGCCAATTCATTTCACTTTGTTTTCTTAGAGATAAAACAAAGTAAGTAAATCCATGGAGACTATGTTGAAGTAGAAGAAGCCCACGTTTTAAACACTAACTTAGATGACATTGTAGAGTTCTCATTTAACGAACTTGAGGGCAGGGGACATATGCTATTATTTTTGATATCCCCAGTGTATGACATGATTCATGTAACATGGTAAAGATAGGCATGGCATGGAACTAAATGTTGGATTATAATATCATTTTCTTTGTTCATCTATTCATTCACTTAGTCACTTATTTAATAATGTGACAAGAAGATAATGTGTGAAATAATCAACCAGGTAGAAGAATGTAGAGTGAACCTGAAACAATCCTCACCTATATAGAAGTTATAATACAGTGTATGGCTTAAGGGAGGAAATTAATTTTCCCTCTATCCTTTGAGGTTCTTGGCTGAGACCCCTCGTTATAAAAGATTAATAGCAGAAAAACAAGTAGAAGTGTAATAGCATATATACCTCCTGATACCAAGAAAACCAAATAACTCTTGAATGGTCACACTTGCTAACATTTCATCAAAACATTGGTGGCTGTACTTGTGATTAGCTTTCTGTTTAAGTACCATTCACAAAGTTTACTTAATCTTCACTAAGTAATGAATAATCTAGAGTCTGGAGAACTCACAGCCAGTAGTACATATGGAATATAAATCCAGAGCTGTGAGAGGAAGAACTCCATCCTGTCTTTCTTTTATTGTGGTATATTTCTGCATAAAACCCTAAAATTTGATAGACAAAAAAGGGAAGTAATAGATCCCCCCCTTACTACCCAGTCCAAAAGATCTCATTCCTATTTTAAAATACGTAACTTTGATTCTATATTGTGTACCTACTGACTGCATTGTTTCTATGAGGTTTCTATAACCTTAGTTCTCCACTCCTTTTTTGGAAGGTTTAATTTGTTTTTTACTCTCACACATTTGTCACATCTATTGCATACTTTTATAAAGTTTCCTACGTCTTTTTATTTAATGCTACCTAATCTATCCCACTACCTACCTCTACATAATAGCAAGAGGCAATGAGAGAAGTATAAGCAACAGGTAGCTAAAGCTTGCTCACATGGTCTACCAAGAGAAAGGGCAATGCTGTTTGTCCTAGCTGGTGTTAGGTGAGACAGTGTAGATCTAAAGCTTCTTAGTTTATTGTCTTGGTTGTTACAATAGAACAGGAGAGACAAAAGAAGTACCTGTAGCTTCACGCACTCACATTGAAGGGCTTGTTTAATCCTTTTGATGTAATCAACTTGTTTTTCTTATATCTTTATCTTGGTCCAAAGCATTATTCCCATTCCAAATCCTGCCTGGGATGATTTTAACTAAAATATGTGTTTTTTTTAAGCCACCTCTAATTATAATTTAAACTGTCCATTTATGCATGGTTCATGGATCCTCTTGAGCACTATCACAGACAGGGTGAAGTCATGTTTTGAGGGCCATATGGATTAGTGCATGAGTGGCTCAGTTGTACCGAAAAGATATTGTCAATTAGTTGAGTACTCTGACCTCAGACTAGCTTTGTGGTTGCAAGCGTGTAAGCATTCTGTGGTTCTGCCTGTTGTGTTTGTCTTTCCATAGAATGTTTTGATCTATATCTATATTTATATCTATATTTTTATTTTACCCTAATGTACCAACACAATACATTGTAATTCTCTTAATTAAGCCTGATATCTTCTTCTTTTGATGCAATAGAGCCTCTCTCTATCAAAACCATCTATTTGACGGTTTTGTTTTATTACTTATATACATTTTAAAGAAATGATTCTTCTAATCCACTAGAGATTTCTTTGTGATATCTCCTGTTGCTTTTTATAATTAAAATTTCTTTCACATTAAAAAAAAAAAACAGGACAATGTCTCCACATCTGTTTCATTCTGTTTTATTCCTTTTAGTTTAGAAATGAGTTCAACTTTTTGGATTTAATTTTGGTGTATGGTACAATTTAAACTTATAATGTAACTTTAATAAAGAACATACCAAGAATATTGTTGGTTAACAACTCTCCCATCAGTTTGTGATAGATTTTTACTCCTATTGTTCAGAAAGTCAGAAATCAAGCCCTATTTTTGAGCTCCTCTCTTCCTTCATACATTTTGTCTTTCCTTTCTTAATGAGTTTTTTCCTTCTCTATAACTTATCTTTCCTATGTTTATACACCAAACAGTTTCTGGCCTTTTTAACATTTTAACAGCTTAATATTTCTAATAGAGTGTATTTTATTATTTTTTTTTCCAATTACACTAAAATGAGTCGAGTTTAGATTCAGAGTTAAGAATATTTACTGTGTCCATAGTTATTATTTCCACATCCTTCATCATCCACTCAAAATTCTACACAATGTTAAACTACTTGATAAGCTACCAGTTCATTTTTAAAAATTTTTACTTATTTATTTTTTAGGCATCTCAGAGGCCAAATTGACTGCTTTCTGACCTTGGATTTTTTCTTGGCTTTCCTCCATTAGTATCCAGGGAAAAAATTGATGCTTGGGAGATTGATTTCTTTTCAAATCTGTGACATCAAAGAATATCCTTACCATCACACTTGATTGAACATTACCAATTGGGGAAATAGTTTCCTCATAATATTGATAGAATTGCTATGTTGGCAAGTCAAATGTTATTCTTAGTTTCAGTTATTTACCATGTTTGTTTTTTTTTTTTCACATTTGTTTAGGATATTCCCCTCTACACAGATATTGGAACTTCCATAATGGCATATTTTAGCATAGATCTTTTTTTTCATGTATTGTACTTGGTGATCAGTGAACCCCTTTAGTCTATAATATTAAAGTTAAAAGAGATTAAATATTTTAAAATCTTTGAAAATGTTCAATACTCAGGAAAAATATAAATAAAGTTGTCTGAAGGGGAAAAATAACATGAGCAGAATATCAAAATAAAAGACAAGGAAAAAGTTTAAAACAATATCTCCAAGAGGGGTTCCTGGGTGACTCAGTCAGTTAGGCATCTGACTTTGCTCAGGTCATGAGCTCATGGTTTGTGGATTCGAGCCCCACCTCAGGCTCTATGCTGACAGCTCAGAGCCTGGAGGCTTCTTTGGATTCTGGGTCTCTGCCCCCACCCCCCACCCCCTCCGCTCATGCTCTGTCTCTCTCTATCTCAAAAATAAAGTTAAAAACATTTTAAAAATTTTAAAAAATGTCTGCAAGAAAAAACATAGGCCAAGAAATTTTACATGAGTGATTTCAAATTTAGTACCAGCCACTTCTTATATATAACTTGATCTAGAGCATATACAATATAGAAGTCTTCTAGTTTATGTTCTGAAGCTATCTAGTTCTAAGTAGCTTATGTAGAATGGCTTCATTTAATTCTTAAGCAGAATTATGAAGTAGAGACTATTATCATCAAATTTTATAAATAAATAATGATGGTAAGAATCCACAGTAAAGTGGCGCCTGGGTGGCTCGGTCAGTTGAGCATCTGACTCTTGATTTCAGCTCAGGTCATGACCTCACAGTTCATGGGTTCAAGCCCTGCATCAGGCTTTGTACTCACAGAACAGAGCCTGCTTGGGATTCTCTCTCTCCCTCTCTTTCTGTCTCTCCCTTGCGTTATTTCTCTCTCTGTCTCTCTCAATACATAAATAAGCTTTAAAAAAAGAATCCACAGTAAAAAATCATTGGGGCATGCTAATGAAGAAGATAAGGATGCTGACTCAGCTTAAAAAATTTGCTGTATGTTAACACAAATATGTGAAGTTTAACAATGAAACATTAAGAACATTCCAATTTGAATCCTGAAAAAATATACATTACCATTGCTGTTCTATGATAGTATTCTATAATCTTTAACCAATATAATGCAAATACAAAGTAAGTATTAGAAGTTATAACTGTTGAAACTTCAAAGTGAGACTTTCATTTACAAAAATATGTTATTGCTTATCAAGAAAACGTGTTTTCCAGGTAAACATCACTATTCCAATTAATATCTAATCTCACTCCCACCCCAAGCCCATCCATTTATCATTAGTCTATTCTCTTTTTTTTTTTTTTTTTTCTAATTGAATTTATCAGATTGTTACTTTTTTGTGGGTTCTGTCTTGGTCACTGAGAGTAATAACACTTACATATTTTAAAAAGTGACTCTTTTTAAACCCTACTATCTGTTAATGGCTGTTTTTCTCCTTATTGTTTAATTATCTCGTCTCTAACAAAATTTTCTTTTTAAACTTCTTGCCTTGGATCCATTATTTATTTAACTTGATTTTGCTTGAAGTTATTCATTTTTTATATGAATATACATTTGATTATAAAGTTAAAATTTCTTGTTTTCATATTTGTATTTGGAAGGATCTGTGACAATATTTAAATTTTATTTTTGATTCATCTCAGAATCACAAGTTTATTTTTAATTGAAACTTGTTGTTAGCTTTAAAATTTATTACTTTCAACATTGCTGTGGTGAATAGCATTTGTTTAATGTGTTATAACTTGTTATCTTTTTTAACACCAACAAGCCCATAAGAAGAAGTCCATTTTAGATTAAAATTAGGTGAATTTCCCATAATCATAGAGTTTAAGGCCAGGTGATTCTTTGGTGTGGAGCGATGTCCTGTGCTTTGTAGGACTTTTTCCAGCATATCTGTTTCTATTTCTCCAGTTGATAAGACCTAAAATGATTCCAGGCATTTCCAGATATTCCCTGGGGGGGACAGAATTGCTTCCACTTGCATATCACTGATATAGCTAGTGCCTTTTTTTCCCAAAGAATGCTCTTTCCCCTATATTGTACCTCTTGATTATTTCAAATATTTCTTCTTGCTTTATAGAGTCAGGTGTGCTTCTCAACCTAGGGAAGGAAAATAAAAAATTTTATCTATATACTCACAGCTACATTATCTACTAAAACTGTTAGTAATATCAACCAGTGAAGACATAAATAGATAAGAAGAAAAACAGACAAATAAGAGAGGATCATGTCCAGGACTTACTTTTCACAATAAAAGAAACTGGTCTTTCAATACTCATGAATCAGTCCTGGACTCAATACTAAACTGTGTCTCCATTCTTTTCTATTCTGCCTTCAAATTTGCTCCATATTATTTTCTGGTCCGACTCTTTTCTTGGTATTTAATTTTGGGCTCTGTCTCCTGCTGCAAAATAGTATTTAGCACTAGTTTCCTTATTGTAACATTTGTATTTCTCCTTAGCTGTGATTTATTTTGTCTTTCCTCCCGCCTATGAGCTTCTCTAGTTACAGTTACCTCTTTAGTTACAGTTCAGCCACTATGTCCCATCTCATCAGTGCTACCGCTTAGGATCTAGACAAGAGCAAGGAATAATTTTCTAATTTGTAGAACACACTATTCTGAGGTAAGTAGTACATGAATAGGATTAAGTGACGAAGATCTAGGCGTCTCTCTTTCTCTTTCTTTCTCTTTCTCTTTCTCTTTCTCTTTCTCTTTCTCTTTCTCTTTCTCTTTCTCTTTCTCTTTCTCTTTCTCTTTCTCTTTCCAGACTGAGGTATAGACATTCTCTATGTCTATCTGATGAAATTCCTACTGCAGGAAAGATAAGAGGTTGGTAAGGACTTAGAAAAACATAATTATGCCTAGGAATGAATGAATCAGCAGCAGTATGTGTCAGATACTGCATGCTATCTTCTGATGCTAAACAATTCATGATAAATTTAGCTTAAATATATACACTTCATTTTACAAAGTGAGATTGAATGGGTGTAGAAGTGAGGGAATCTGCATTCCAGCCATGATCTTTTCATTGCCTATGACTGTCTAATCTAGCACACTCCATTTACAGTTTAGAGTACTAGGAGTAATTTAACGCTGATGGTTCATGAAAGGGGAGACATCAGAACTCTTTTTATTTTTTTCCCCAAAAAGAACGGTAGTGACATATACAATCTAGGGTTTAGAAAAGTAAAATGTAGATGGTGAAAATTAGATTGGAGGAACAGAAACCTGGGGAAAAGTTTAAAAGTTTAATTTCTTCTAAGGAAAAGGATATTAGTAGTAAATACCCATAGTTGGGTAAAAGTTTGAGAAATATTTCGGACTTAATGAAAGGACTTAATGAATCAGGGAGAAATAAGGGGAAAAGTCATTTTATATAGCCTATTGAATACATGGAGTTAAGTTGGGGAGAGGGTAGGATAAACAGTTTGGTGTTATATAAGTTCATTTTGAGGTATCTGTGGACCATGCATGGGGGATAACTAAGTGACAATGGAGCAAGTAGTTCTAATTCAATGAGAGAAGTAGGAACTAGAAACAAAAGTTTGGAAACATTGTCACATTGGGTATAAATGACATTTTTAGGTGTGGTATCACTTAGCAAGAACTTGCAGAAAAGAAACAGAAGGCAACAGACACTAGAGCTCAATGGAACATCAACATTTAAGAGTTGGGTGAATGAACTTGGAAACAGTGGGGGGAAAATAAGTAATAAAATTGTAATGGCAGTCAGGGAAGCTAGTGGAGGACTGAACTTCAAAAAGTAATTGATCTATTGCATCAAATTTCAAAAAAAAGTCAGGATTAAGAAAGAGTCCTGACTTTTGGAATCATTAGATCTGGTTGTTAGAGTAATTTGGACTAAGCATTGCAGGTAAAAGTAGTTATGGATTGGGAGTGAGTGGAAAATTTTAAATGAAAGCAGTGAATACAGACTACTTGAAATAATTATTGTGAAAGGAAACAGAATAGGGTCAGAGGTCAGGGAGTCAGGATATTCTCTTTAGAAAGGGAATGTTTGAAATAAATGTATGAAATGTTAGTACATACATAAAGACCGGTGGCCTAACTTTAAAAAGCAGTAACAGCATAGCTTCTTGTGAACACTAGGGACTGAGATCAAAATGAACAAAAAGAAAAGGGTTCTTGGGAGTGGGAAAAAAAAAGGGGTGATGACAGTTAGGTAAACTAAAGCATGAAGATGTAAAGTGTGTTTCTTATGTCAGTAAAATAATGATTTCCAAGTTTGTTTTAAATTCCTGTAACAATCAATTAACAGACTCATTAATTTAAGACATTTAAAAGATAATATGAATTTTTTTGAAATAATAATTTTGAAACATCCAAAGGGCAGAGAATGACAATATTGATAGTGACTAGAACTATTGCTCTGAGTCTAAATTTATATAAAATCTGGAACGTGAAGTACAGTCTAAAGGGGAAAAAAATCTTCTTTGAGCCAAGTAAAGCTAAATTTGATTTAGACTATAATAGCTTGAAATTGAATTTTGGATAAATCCCTTACACAAAGCACTTACTATAATTTAATTAAGTTTTGCTTTTGCCATCTCTTCCTTACCCTTTCACTTTTTTTCTCAGTTTATTCCTCCTTTATCCACAAAAGACTATTTCACTATTTTTAAAAAGCATATTTATAAATTTACTAATTATTTGAAAATCCCAAGTGTAAAACTTTATAAATGTGAGAACATTATTAAAACAAAGTTTCAGAAAAAATATATAGTGTGTCAATTATGAAAACTTTTCAAATATATATTTTATCACAGTTATATCCTGTTCATACATTTTCAGCAATATGTATATCTATTCAAATCTTTTCCTGTGTATTTTTTCACAGACTTACAATGAAATAGACATAGTAATATATACAGATTATACAAATAAATATAGGTGTAGATGTCCACCTCATTTTATGTTGGGGTATTCATTAGTTCTTTTTGCCAAATATTCTAGTTCTTCTTTTTTCAGACATATGGTATGACTGTGCTTTTGTATTGGTGCACCGGCATCAATGTCTTTGGCTAATGAATTTGGCTAGAAATGAAGTGTCTCTTTGAGGAAGAGAGATTAAATTCTGCTTTGAAACTTTGAAGGTCTCACTTCTTTTACTTATATGCTCATTGGTGATGCTCCAGATGATATCTGCTCCATCAGACTGGGTCCAGAGTAAGGACAATGATGAAGGAGTGCAGCCATGATTGACCTGTGGTGGACTTATCTCATAAGCAAGAAATAAGTGTTATTTTAAGAATCCTGAGATGGAGATTATTTGTTCAAGCTGTTTAATTGAGTCCACAATGACCAATTCACTTACCAATCCTTTGAAAAATTTAACTGACCAATTAATTGTGTTGCCTCACAAAGTGGTATCCAATTAAAAACTTCTTGGGGCGCCTGGGTGGCTCAGTTGGTTGAGCGTCCGACTTAGGCTCAGGTCATGATGTCGCAGACCGTGAGTTCAAGCCCGCGTCGGGCTCTGTGCTGACGGCTCAGAGCCTGGAGCCTGTTTCAGATTCTGTGTCTCCCTCTCTCTCTGACCCTCCCCCATTCATGCTCTGTCTCTCTCTGTCTCAAAAATAAATAAACGTTAAAAAAATTTAAAAAAAAAAAGACTTCTTCACTTGGACTTTTATGTGACTTAATGACAATAAGAACTAAAAAAATCCCCCCATATACGTGATGGTATATTTTATCAGAATACATTTTCTTTTGTTTTACAAGTATATGTAATTACTACTAATTCTTTGAGAATTTTGGATTTTTAGCAAGATTAGTAACTTTAGGGAGCCCAATTCTGCTATCTCCTTGGGAAAATCATCATATTTTCATATTCTAATTTCCTCTTTTATAAATTAAAAAAAATCTGACTCTCCTAAGTAAAGGGCTGTTTTTATGGCTCATATGTGCACAGTTGCCTTGTAGTTGCATATTTAAGTGGAAGAAATCTCTTCTATCAGAAAATGTAGAGTACTTTTTCTCAAGATGTGAAGGGAGTATAGTATAGCAAAAGGCTTCCAAGTCAGAATTTCCTGAGTCTTAATCCAAATCTATTATTTACCAACTGTGTGACCTTGGGCAAATTACTTAACCTTACTAACATGCAATTGCTCTCATTTATAAAATAATAATACCTGTCTTCATGTATTATTCTGAGAATTAAATTTGATAACACCTATAGAATACTTAATATGTACCACAGACTAATTAAATTATATTTTTAAACAGTATAAGTAGGTTTTCAAGTAAATATGAAATGAGCAAGTGTAAAATATTTTATTCAACTTATTAATTGATGAAAGAACCTTTAAGATATTAGGACTGGTTCATAGAGCATTTTAGGAGTGATACATTTAATAAATGTATTTGATTGTGTGTAAATGTGTTTAATAAAGGCATTTGAAAATAACATGGTGGACGGGATAAAAATCTGGTCACTGTTCTACCGAACAATGAATAATAACCTTTAAAGTTATTTGTTTCCACTGAACAGAAATTATTTGCATTTCTCCTGGGTAAAACTCTGAACCTTGACTTTTAGTTAATAGTCATAAGAAATGCAAGTAATTTTAGCTGATGTTACCAGATGTCAGTATCCCACCGGCATAACTATGATCTTATGATTTTAACTTGTCATAGCCTCTTCCAGCCATCTATATCTGTGTCTTTGAGCCTGAGAAATTTCAGAAACTTTCTTCCTGCAAAGAAGATTTGAAATTTCTGGGAATTAATGTCCTTTCCCAATTTAGCATCTTCCCAATCCAGAATGCAGCTCATAACAATAGTTGATGGGAATTGAATTGGAGTGTCCATCCTTTAACCTTGTCATCCCATCAGGTTACATAATTCTGAAGTGTGTTTACCAAAGTTGACCAGAGATTCCCCAGGAGAATAAACTCTAATCACCCCTTTAATAAATAATTTATTTCCTACATTCTTTTCCCCCCACCAACTTACTCAACTTTCGGTCTTTTCTACATCTCCCCCAAAACCAATTCCACTGAAACTCTTTGCCCAGATCTGTTTCTGGAGAAGCCCATCCAAGACACCCAAATCCTGGAAAGATTCTCAAAACGTAGCATATATTTCATCAACCAATAAAACCTGTAGGGGCAGTTGTTGACTAAATACCGTGGTGTACCTAAATTAAGCCTGTTTTTCCATGTTAGGTGTTCCTCTACTCATTCTCAAAAGAACAGGTATAGGAAAACCTGTCCCCACTTCTCAACCATTGAACAAATGAGGTCTTATCTCCCATGAGACACCTGCATAGACTATGGTAGCCTTTATTGTTTTGTGTGATTCTTGTTTTTCTCTCTCTATTCGATTATAATCGTGCAAGTATCATGTTTTTGTTATTTATCATTGTATAGATCCTACTACCCTGTCTCATACTAATAGGCAAAAGATATTACTTGAATATTGTTCAATAAATAAAGGAGGGGAAGGAGAAGCACAGATAAAAGTAGTGCTTTTTCAGCTTGTCAAAGACCGAAAGACATCCACAGGCACTTCTCATTACATATATTTTCTGACAACATAAAAAGTGCAAATAATGTGGGGCACCTGGGTGGTTCAGTCAGTTAAGTGGTCAGGCTCTGCACTGACAGCCCAGAACCTGCTTGGGATTCTCTCTCTCTCTCCCTGTCACTCTGCCCCTCCCCTGCTCACTTGCTCTCTCTTTCTCTCTCTCTCTCTCTCTCTCTCTCTCTCTCTCTCTCTCTCTCTCTCCCTCCCTCCCTCCCTCCCTCCCTCCAAACAAATAAATAAATAAGTGAAAATACTGTAAACTTATACTTTTAAGCATCAACATACTTAGAACAGTTAAGAAGCAATGTGCCAGTTTTATACGCCTTCATCTACTTTCATTTCCACATACAAATTTATTATGCTAATTATACCTGACTTTATGATATACTTTAAAAAATAAGATAGAAGCCAACTGATAAAGACCTATAAGTAACCTATTAATTTAATGATTAGTCTTTTTTTTAAGTTTATGAAAAGCAAACAACTATTACAGGGTACTATAGAATGGGGAAGTTGTAGTCCTAGAACCTCTTACTTATTTCTTAGAATATCTTACTTATTTCAGTTGCATGATCTAGCTATTTCTAGACTACTGAGTCCCTGATTATTCCTTCTTTATTGCATGTTTAAATTTTATGGGGAGATTATAGTTATTTATGTGTCGCATTTTTTTCTAATTTTTTTAATGTTTATTTATGAGGGGGAGAGAAAAGGCAGAGACAGAGAGAGAGAGCATGAGCAGGGGAGGGGCAGAGAGAGGAGACACAGAATCCGAAGAAGGTTCCAGGGTCTGAGCTGTCAGCACAGAGCCTGACGCAGGTCCCAAACTCACAAACCGTGAGATCATGACCTGAGCAGAAGTCAGACACTTAACTGACTGAGCCACCCAGGCACCCCTATGTGTTGCATTCTTAACATGAAATTACCCAAGAAGCAAAAGTAAAGTTTATATCTAAATACACTTATGTCCTGGTAATTTGGAAATAGAGGAACAAGGTAATTATTTCTAATAAATGCTCATCTGTAGCTTGTTGCCTTATATACATAGAAAAAATACAAAAGATATGAGGCATCCATGTTTTCCCACAAGTTATGCAATGTATTTTTATTAACCAAGTTTTATATATATATATAGTTGTTTATATATATATATATATAATAGTTGTTTATATATATATATAAAACTTAATTTATTTTGAGAGAGAGAGAGAGAGCATGAATGGAGAGGGGCAGAGAGAGGGAGAGAAAGAATCCCAAGCAGGTTCTGCACTGTCAGTGCAGAGCCTGATGCAGGGCTCAATCTCAAGATGTGCAAGATCATGACCTGAGGTGAAATCAAGAGTTGGATGTTTAATTGACCGAGCCACCCAGGCACCCCAAATCCAAGATATATTTGATAGAATTTTGTTGGTGAATATGATTTCTTTATTGATATATCTGTTTTATATTTTTCTGATCATTATTAATTTAAAAAATCATATTTTCTTTATATTGCTGTCATTACTGGTCTGTGATAAGAATTTAAAATGATAGATCTTAATAAAATTTTGGTCCATAATATACACTAAATATTTTAAATGAAATATTGTTAATATATTTTAAATTTGTATATTCTGAGGCCATCATAGATTTATGCCCTGAGGATATTATTAGACCGTGAGCAGAAAAAGTTTCAAATACATGTTTTTAAAGTATGAAAACTACTTATATTATCAAAATAAAAAAAAAATACCACAACAAAATCAATCACCTATCTTAATGCAGTTCAGCAAGGTCATTTCTTGTTGGTATTAATGTAACAGAAATGTAGTTAGCTCAAAAACTTTCTGGCAGCTCTAAAGATGCTTGAATTTTAGAGCTGCCCTTGCTCATTTCTCTTTGGGAAGGGGGGAAGGGAGGAGAAAGCTGCAGGGGAGCATTGATTAAATGAACGATAAGGTCTTTGATGGATCGATTTTTTTTCACGTTTTTAATTTAAAAGGTAAAACTTTCTATCACAGTTTAAACTGAAAATTATGGCTGAGATAATAGAGGTTTGATTCCAGTGCAAGTTAAGAGGAAAAAAGTTGCTGCTCAAATGTCAAGACATCTTGTGGTCCAAGATGATTAAAACTAAACTGTTTGCTATATGAATCCCAAGGTGCAGCTATATCTCAGCTTTGATGACATTTAGCCAGTGACTTTTCATAGCTTGTTAATAATGTATAGCTGTCCCTATATAAATTTGCCATGACAGAAGTGGCCGTTTGGAGTGGAGCAGTTAATGAGATTTATTCTTGACAGAAAATGCAGATTTGAAAAGTATTTCTAAAAAATCAAGATTGATGTCAAAAGAAATCATGTATTTAACAGACAATGGCATCATAACCATTTTTCGGGTGTTTAACCAAGATCACAGAGCTTTGTGCAGTGATATATGTTCTATTTTTAATCAACATTCTATACAGCCCAACCCCCAGCCTCCTCTGCTGCTCATTTCTACGTATCCTGCATAAATCAGAAGACTTCACCTTACAAATCTCTTCCTCAGGGAGATTTTTTCACCTTTGACTTGGTTAGTTCCACATAATTCATGTAAGTTTTCCATCATAATGCTAACCATGTATTTTTAAAATAGTCTGATGCCTGTCTTTCCCACTAGACACCAATAGCATGTTCCTTAGAAAATTTTTATCTTTTACTGAGTCATTGAATCAACATTAATGTGTGCAGATAAGAATATTCTTTGCACAAGTGAGAGCTTTTATTAATTTATTAGACAATGAATTGAAGTCTTATAAGAAAAGTCAAGTGCATATTCTGACTATTCAATATTAATCTCCCATTAATTATTTTGCCCCAGTAGAAACAGAAAACTGCTGTTTTTAGTGATGTCTATATCTAATATTTCAACTTAAAACCTGACATATATGCAAATAATGAATAAACTATGAAATGTCACAGGTACTTATGAAGAGACCAAATGCAGAAAAGGGAATATAAGAAAGGAAATGACTTTACAAGTTAGTTATTAATCTTTATTTAACATCTATAATATAAATATAAATATTAAATATAAATACTCCCAACTTTTGCTGATTTGAGGAGGGTTATCTTTTTTTGTAATTATTATTTAATGTATTTAGCTATAAAAGTACTAAATACTTATTATGAATATCTCAAAACTTGAGTGCAAAAAATATAAAACAAATTACAAGGCTGAAGGATATGAAATTGTGACATTAATAGGTCAAGCGTGATTAAATACAATTTTATTTTCAGAACCCAGCAAAATAAATCCCCAACAACTGAAATAGTCACTTGTTAAATTTTGTTGTAGTTCCATCAACATGAGCAAATAAAGATGCAGATTAGTTTGTTGGCTGCCATAACTAAGTACCACAAACTGGGTGGCTTAAGCAACAGAAATTTATTGTCTCAGTTTTGGGGGCTAGAAGTCCAAAAGCAAGGTATTGGCAGGGTTGATTCTTGCTGAGAACTGTGAAGAAACTTCAGTAGTTCTCCACAGCCACTTGTAGCCTCAGGCATTCTTTAGCTTGTAGATGGTGGCTTCCCTGTCTTCACATGGTCTTCCTTCAGTTTGTCTGTCTCTGAGTCCAAATTTCCTCTTTTTCATAAGGACACCAATCATATTGGATTGGATCGCCCTCTAATGACCTCATCTTAACTTGAATCTATCTGCCAAAGATCCTATTTCCAAACAAGGTTGTATTCTGGGGTACTCAGATATCTCTTTTGAGAGGAACAACTCCACCCATAACAATATGCATTATAAAAATATATGAGGGGCGCCTGGGTGGCTCAGTCGGTTGAGCGTCCGACTTCAGCTCAGGTCACGATCTCAAGGTTCGTGAGTTCGAGCCCCGCGTCAGGCTCTGGGCTGATGGCTCAGAGCCTGGAGCCTGCTTCCCATTCTGTGTCTCCCTCTCTCTCTGCCCCTCCCCCATTCATGCTCTGTCTCTCTCTGTCTCAAAAATAAATGAACATTAAAAAAAATTAAAAAAAAATATATGAGTGCACAACATACAGAATTTTGCATGCAGTTCTCCCATAGTCTGTAGATAGGCTTTGCAACCATGAGAGTTAATTACTATATACCATGTCATACTTTCCTTACCTGGTCTTTCTGGATAATATATAGATGGTTTCCAATTACTTGCTATCAAAAGCTATACTCGGCTGCAGTTCTTATCTGGGGCTCAGTGTTGTTTTCCAGGTTCACTGGTTGTCGGCAGAATTCATTTCCTTGTGGTTATAGGACTGAGGCCCCATTTTCCTATCAGCCCAGGAACATCTTTAGTGCCTAGATCCCACCCTTTGGTTCTTGCCACATAGTCCCCATGTTCACATGTTTTGCTTTCTTCTAGGCCACTCAGTGTGAGTCTCTCTGCCTCTTCTGTGACCAGTCAGAAAACAAACAACCAAACAAAAAACCGCTCTGCTTTCAAAGAGGTCACTTGATTATGTTAGGCTCACTCCGGATAATCTCGCCATTGCCATGCAATTTAACATAATCACAGAATATTTATTATAGTTACAGGTTTCACCCACACTCAAGGGAAGGAGATTACACCTGATTGTCGGTCAGCTTAGAATTCTACCTACTACAAATGTTCTCATTAGTTCATCTTTGTCTTCTTGATGATAGCTTTCCTGGAATAAATTCCTGGGAGGAAAATTGCTAACTCAAAATAAATGCAAATTTATGTAAGCTTTTAAACATATTGCTGAAGTCTAATTTTCACTCCCACTAGTATACTTAGAGCACCTGTATATCGGTGCATTCCCAGTAACAGAAGTTTATCTCATCATGAAAACCAATATACACACATTTATACACACATACACGTACAGACACATTTTCTTCTGAACCATGAGGGAACTTTGTAGGCATGTAGTGCTTTACCACTTAATACTTCTGGATTTCAAGAGATTGAGAATATCTAATTATTAATTGCAATAAATTATTGATTTGGATATTAAATTCCATGTACTACTTTTCAAATACATAGGCTTTAGTAAAATTTTATCAATTATCTCAATAAAATCCTTTTAAATTATGTATTTATTCCATGTCTCCCTCTCCAGGATCTATTTCTAGAAGTTATTTAGTTATGTCTTCTGGAATCATTATCAACTTTCCTTTATCTTTCATGACTTTCATTTTTTGGATGAGTATAAGACAATTACTTTGTGTAATCTATCTCAATTTTGGTTTATCTAACACACATACACACATACAACTTGATTCAGATTATACACTTTCAGCAAAAATGCTATGTTAGCTATGCTGTGTCCTTCCCAAAGTGTCCCTCTAGGAGGTACATGTTGTTGTTGCATCCCATTCTTTACATGAACTTTCATCACTTTCTATCAGACTTCCCCACTGAAAGGTATTATCTTTCCCTTTAGCTAGTTAAATCAGAGATACTTTGAAACTAAATACATATCCTATTTCTCATCAAATTTTTACTCATTAGTTTTAGCCTATTTGAAGAATGCCCTACAACCCTGCCCATCCAAAATCCAAAGAAAATTCTGTCTTGGTATACACACACACATGTGCACACCCATAAACACACAATTTTATTTTGTTTTATTTTGTTTTATTTTATTTTATTATTTTATTTTATTATTTTATTTTTTATTCTTATTTATTTTTTAAATTTACATCCAAGTTAGTTAGCATATAGTGCAACAGTGATTTCAGGAGTAAATTCCTTAATGCCCTTTACCCATTTAGCCCATCCCCCCTCCAGCAACTCTCAGTTTGTTCTCCATATTTAAGAGTCTCTTATCTTTTTGTCTCCCTGCCTATTTTTATATTACTTTTGCTCCCTTCCCTTATGTTCATCTGTTTTGTATCTTAAAGTCCTCATATGAGTGAAGTCATATGATATTTGTCTTTCTCTGACAAATATCACTTTTGCTTAGCATAATACCCTCTAGTTCCATCCACATAGTTACAAATGGGAAGATTTCATTTTTTTGCTTGCCAAGTAATACTCCATTGTGTTTATATATATACCACATCTTCCTTATCCATTCATCCATTGATGGACATTTGGGTTCTTTCCATCCTTTGGTTATTATTGACAGTACTGCTATAAACATTGGGGTGCATCTGCCCCTTTGAAACAGCATACTGCATCCCTTGGGTAAATACCTAGTAGTGCAATTGCTGGGTCATAGGGTAGTTTTTTTTTTTTTAATTTTTTGAGGAACCTCCTTACTGTTTTCCAGAGTGGCTGCACCAGGTTGCATTCCCACCAGCAGTGTAAAAGTGTTCCTCTTTCTCCACATCCTTGCCAACATCTGTTGTTACCTGAGTTGTTAATGTTGGCCATTCTGACTGGTGTGAGGTGGTATCTCATCATGGTTTTGATTTGTATTTCCTGGACGATGAGTGATGTTGCGCATTTTTTCATGTATTGGTTGGCCATCTGGATGTCGTCTTCTTCTTTTTTTTTTTTTAACATGAAATTTATTGTCAAATTGGTTTCCATACAACACCCAGTGCTCATCCCAACAGGTGCCCTCCTCAATGCCCATAACCCACTTTCCCCTCCCTCCTACCCCTCATCAACCCTCAGTTTATTCTCAGTTTTTAAGAGGCTCTTATGGTTTGGCTCCCTCCCTCTGTAACTTTTTTTTCCCTCTCCCCCATGGTCTTCTATTAAGTTTCTCAGGAGAGTGTTATGCTAAGTGAAATAAGTCATACAGAGAAAGACAGATACCATATGGTTTCACTATTATGTGGATCCTGGATGTCTTCTTTGGAGAAGTGTCTATTCATGTCTTTTGCCCATTTCTTCAATGGATTATTTGTTTTCTGGGTGTTGAGTCTGATAAGTTCTTTATAGATTTTGGATACTAACCCTTTATCTGATAGGTCGTTTGCAAATATCTTCTCACATTCTGTTGGTTACCTTTTAGTTTTGCTGATTGTTTCCTTCGCTCTGCAGAAGTTTTTATTTTGATGATGTCCCAATAGTTCATTTTTGCTTTTGTTTCCCTTGCCTTCAGAGGTGTTGAGTAAGAACTTGCTGCAGCCACAGTTTTAAAGTCATTCACATTTTTTAATGTCTTATTGTGAAAAGGTTCTTTGACTAGTTCTTTCTGTTTCTAAAGATAAGTTTCTTTTCATTACTTTCAAACCATACTATATACAATAGTACCAAAATCTTTTCTTGAAAATCTCCAATACATTTTCACCTTAAAATTATAAAAATGTATCTTTAATCATGGCATTTTGTAATCAGTAAGTCATAATTTTCCCCATTCTTTTTATCCCCAAGTTATCATTACTTCATAAGATAATATTTTCAATATTGTTATTTCAATTGTTTTAAATATAGCAGTCAGATATTATAACAATCTTTATTTTGGGCAGAATCCATAATACATTTTTAAATATAGATATTTTTAATAAAGATTAGCAAGGAGTTTCTATTAGAGAATTAAGGTACGTGGAAATAAGAATTTAACTTATTCATTTCAACATCATGCCTTTTTTCACTTAATAATGTAAATTACAATAATCACAACACTAATAAAAAGAGAACACTAAAAAATCACTAGCACTTAAAAGTACTCTAAATTTTATAACAAAATAGGTACATTTTATATTGATTTTTTCATTTCCCCATTTACTATTTATCCTCAAAATAGACATATTTTGAGTGATTTTAGTTCCAACATAATTTTGAAATTACAGGTGAAAAGAGTTACTCATATTTATAAATGTAAAATATGTCATTTATCACAGTCATACAGCTGGTAATTTCTTGAGACATTACTCATCTCTGTGTCATCTCTAGGTCAAGAATATCAAAGCCTTAGCTCTTACTATTGCACACCCTTCTTATTACATACTACTCTCTCTTTATTTTTGTTAAGTTAAAATCATCTTCTGGAGAACTCCTCATGTAGTCAATTTCAGATCCATAACTACATACTAGACTGATGTTCCCTGAAAGAATCCAATTTTGTAATTCATCTAAAATAGTTCTACTTTGAGTTGTTTAAACACATCATTGAAATCTTAACTCTTCTGTTTTATTTGTTGATTCAAACACACAACTTCTCTGGTGTCTGGTTTTCAGTGTTTCATTGCTCAGATAATGATGTGTTCATTAAAATTTCCTAGTTGCTTAGTGTTCATTGTGGGCTTTAGCACTGAGATAGACCTAAAACATTCTATTAGTTGAATAGCAAAGAGAAGTGGTAAACACTATTTATTCCCCAAAGAAATTCAGCTATCTCATAAAGGCTTAGCTGATGTAAAATAATAATGTTCTGATGAATGGAGTCCTAAATGATTATTTCTAGTTATTTGCTCACTAAATGTGATTAGGGATTTTTTAAAAAAAGCTTTAAATAGCAAAGAATTACCAACAAAGAAATTTAGACAGTTGACATGTTGATACTGCAGTCTGCAGGCTCGTATGGAGCTTTTCCCATCCAGTATACATTCATTTGATTCAGAACTATTTAGCGCAGATAAACGATTGTCCTAACACTGAGAATATTACATGAGCTATAGTTGGCAATTGCGAAGAAGAGCACAGATCACCACATTAACATTAAAATTTATATTTAGATAAATTATAATAGGCTGAAATCAGGAACTGGTTTGTAAAACATATTTTCATAGATATTTCCCTGATCAGCATGTTTTAATAATGTCATAATATTCTACTACCTCTTTGGATATTAGGGTATTTAAAATGGTTGGGGGGTTCCGGAAGATGGCGGCGTAGGAGGACGCGGGGCTCACAGCGCGTCCTGCCGATCACTTAGATTCCACCTACACCTGCCTAAAGAACCCAGAAAACCGCCAGAGGATTAGCAGAAGGGAGTCTCCGGAGTCAAGCGCAGACTAGAGGCCCACGGAAGAGGGTAGGAAGGGCGGCGAGGCGGTGCGCGCTCCACGGACTGGCGGGAGGGAGCCGGGGCGGAGGGGCGGCTCGCCGGCCAAGCAGAGCCCCTGAGTCTGGCTGGCAAAAGCGGAGGGGCCGGACAGACTGTGTTCCGACTGCAAACGCGACTTAGCATCTGGGAGGTCATAAGTTAACAGCTCTGCTCGGAAAGCGGGAAGGCTGGAGGACAAAGGGAGGGAGAGCTGCTGAGCCCCCGGACGGCAGAGCTCAGCTTGGCGGGGAACAAAGGCGCCAGCGCCATCTCCCCCGCCCATCCCCCAGCCAAAATCCCAAAGGGAACCAGTTCCTGCCAGGGAACTTGCTCGCTCCGCGCAAACACCCAACTCTGTGCTTCTGCGGAGCCAAACCTCCGGCAGCGGATCTGACTCCCTCCCGCTGCCACAGGGCTCCTCCTGAAGTGGATCACCTAAGGAGAAGCGAGCTAAGCCTGCCCCTCCAGCCCCCGTGCACCTTGCCCACCCACCCCAGCTAATACGCCAGATCCCTAGCAACACAAGCCTGGCAGTGTGCAAGTAGCCCAGACGGGACACGCCACCCCACAGTGAATCCCGCCCCTAGGAGAGGGGAAGAGAAGGCACACACCAGTCTGACTGTGGCCCCAGCAGTGGGCTGGGGGCAGACATCGGGTCGGACTGCGGCCCCGCCCACTAACTCCAGTTATACACCGCAGCACAGGGGAAGTGCACTGCAGGTCCTCACCACGCCAGGGACTCTCCAAAATGACCAAACGGAAGAATTCCCCTCAGAAGAATCTCCAGGAAATAACAACGGCTAATGAACTGATCAAAAAGGATTTAAATAATATAACAGAAAGTGAATTTAGAATAATAGTCATAAAATTAATCGCTGGGCTTGAAAACAGTATACAGGACAGCAGAGAATCTCTTGCCACAAAGATCGAGGGACTAAGGAACAGTCACGAGGAGCTGAAAAACGCTTTAAACGAAATGCAAAACAAAATGGAAACCACGATGGCTCGGCTTGAAGAGGCAGAGGAGAGAATAGGTGAACTAGAAGATAAAGTTATGGAGAAAGAGGAAGCTGAAAGAAAGAGAGATAAAAAAATCCAGGAGTATGAGGGGAAAATTAGAGAACTAAGTGATACACTAAAAAGAAATAATATACGCATAATTGGTATCCCAGAGGAGGAAGAGAGAGGGAAAGGTGCTGAAGGGGTACTTGAAGAAATTATAGCTGAGAACTTCCCTGAACTGGGGAAGGAAAAAGGCATTGAAATCCAAGAGGCACAGAGAACTCCCTTCAGACGTAACTTGAATCGATCTTCTGCACGACATATCATAGTGAAACTGGCAAAATACAAGGATAAAGAGAAAATTCTGAAAGCAGCAAGGGATAAACGTGCCCTCACATATAAAGGGAGACCTATAAGACTCGTGACTGATCTCTCCTTTGAAACTTGGCAGGCCAGAAAGGCTTGGCACGATATCTACAGTGTGCTAAACAGAAAAAATATGCAGCCGAGAATCCTTTATCCAGCAAGTCTGTCATTTAGAATAGAAGGAGAGATAAAGGTCTTCCCAAACAAACAAAAACTGAAGGAATTTGTCACCACGAAACCAGCCCTACAAGAGATCCTAAGGGGGATCCTGTGAGACAAAGTACCAGAGACATCGCTACAAGCATAAAACATACAGACATCACAATGACTCTAAACCCATATCTTTCTATAATAACACTGAATGTAAATGGATTAAATGCGCCAACCAAAAGACATAGGGTATCAGAATGGATAAAAAAACAAGACCCATCTATTTGCTGTCTACAAGAGACTCATTTTAGATCTGAGGACACCTTTAGATTGAGAGTGAGGGGATGGAGAACTATTTATCATGCTCCTGGAAGCCAAAAGAAAGCTGGAGTAGCCATACTTATATCAGACAAACTAGACTTTAAATTAAAGGCTGTAACAAGAGATGAAGAAGGGCATTATATAATAATCACAGGGTCTATCCACCAGGAAGAGCTAACTATTATAAATGTCTATGCGCCAAATACCCGAGCCCCCAGATATATAAAACAATTACTCATAAACATAAGCAACCTTATTGATAAGAATGTGGTCATTGCAGGGGACTTTAACACCCCACTTACAGAAATGGATAGATCATCTAGACACACAGTCAATAAAGAAACAAGGGCCCTGAATGATACATTGGATCAGATGGACTTGACAGATATATTTAGAACTCTGCATCCCAAAGCAACAGAATATACTTTCTTCTCGAGTGCACATGGAACATTCTCCAAGATAGATCATATACTGGGTCACAAAACAGCCCTTCATAAGTTTACAAGAATTGAAATTATACCATGCATACTTTCAGACCACAATGCTATGAAGCTTGAAATCAACCACAGGAAAAAGTCTGGAAAACCTCCAAAAGCATGGAGGTTAAAGAACACCCTACTAACGAATGAGTGGGTCAACCAGGCAATTAGAGAAGAAATTAAAAAATATATGGAAACAAACGAAAATGAAAATACAACAATCCAAACGCTTTGGGACGCAGCGAAGGCAGTCCTGAGAGGAAAATACATTGCAATCCAGGCCTATCTCAAGAAACAAGAAAAATCCCAAATACAAAATCTAACAGCACACCTAAAGGAAATAGAAGCAGAACAGCAAAGGCAGCCTAAACCCAGCAGAAGAAGAGAAATCATAAAGATCAGAGCAGAAATAAACAATATAGAATCTAAAAAAACTGTAGAGCAGATCAACGAAACCAAGAGTTGGTTTTTTGAAAAAATAAACAAAATTGACAAACCTCTAGCCAGGCTTCTCAAAAAGAAAAGGGAGATGACCCAAATAGATAAAATCATGAATGAAAATGGAATGATTACAACCAATCCCTCAGAGATACAAACAATTATCAGGGAATACTATGAAAAATTATATGCCAGCAAATTGGACAACCTGGAAGAAATGGACAAATTTCTAAACACCCACACTCTTCCAAAACTCAATCAGGAGGAAATAGAAAGCTTGAACAGACCCATAACCAGCGAAGAAATTGAATCGGTTATCAAAAATCTCCCAACAAATAAGAGTCCAGGACCAGATGGCTTCCCAGGGGAGTTCTACCAGACATTTAAAGCAGAGATAATACCTATCCTTCTCAAGCTATTCCAAGAAATAGAAAGGGAAGGAAAACTTCCAGACTCATTCTATGAAGCCAGTATTACTTTGATTCCTAAACCAGACAGAGACCCAGTAAAAAAAGAGAACTACAGGCCAATATCCCTGATGAATATGGATGCAAAAATTCTTAATAAGATACTAGCAAATCGAATTCAACAGCATATAAAAAGAATTATTCACCATGATCAAGTGGGATTCATTCCTGGGATGCAGGGCTGGTTCAACATTCGCAAATCGATCAACGTGATACATCACGTTAACAAAAAAAAAGAGAAGAACCATATGATCCTGTCAATCGATGCAGAAAAGGCCTTTGACAAAATCCAGCACCCTTTCTTAATAAAAACCCTTGAGAAAGTCGGGATAGAAGGAACATACTTAAAGATCATAAAGGCCATTTATGAAAAGCCCACAGCTAACATCATCCTCAACGGGGAAAAACTGAGAGCTTTTTCCCTGAGATCAGGAACACGACAGGGATGCCCACTGTCACCGCTGCTGTTTAATATAGTGCTGGAAGTTCTAGCATCAGCAATCAGACAACAAAAGGAAATCAAAGGCATCAAAATTGGCAAAGATGAAGTCAAGCTTTCGCTTTTTGCAGATGACATGATATTATACATGGAAAATCCGATAGACTCCACCAAAAGTCTGCTAGAACTGATACATGAATTCAGCAAAGTTGCAGGATACAAAATCAATGTGCAGAAATCAGTTGCATTCTTATACACTAACAATGAAGCAACAGAAAGACAAATGAAGAAACTGATCCCATTCACAATTGCACCAAGAAGCATAAAATACCTAGGAATAAATCTAACCAAAGATGTAAAAGATCTGTATGCTGAAAACTATAGAAAGCTTATGCAGGTAATTGAAGAAGATATAAAGAAATGGAAAAACATTCCCTGCTCATGGATTGGAAGAATATTGTCAAAATGTCAATACTACCCAAAGCTATCTACACATTCAATGCAATCCCAATCAAAATTGCACCAGCATTCTTCTCGAAACTAGAACAAGCAATCCTAAAATTCATATGGAGCCACAAAAGGCCCCGAATAGCCAAAGTAATTTTGAAGAAGAAGACCAAAGCAGGAGGCATCACAATCCCAGACTTTAGCCTCTACTACAAAGATGTCATCATCAAGACAGCATGGTATTGGCATAAAAACAGACTCATAGACCAATGGAATAGAATAGAAACCCCAGAACTAGACCCACAAACGTATGGCCAACTCATCTTTGACAAAGCAGGAAAGAACATCCAATGGAAAAAAGACAGTCTCTTTAACAAATGGTGCTGGGAGAACTGGACAGCAACATGCAGAAGGTTGAAACTAGACCACTTTCTCACACCATTCACAAAAATAAACTCAAAATGGATAAAGGACCTGAATGTGAGACAGGAAACCATCAAAACCTTAGAGGAGAAAGCAGGAAAAGACCTCTCTGACCTCAGCCGTAGCAATCTCTTACTCGGCACATCCCCAAAGGCAAGGGAATTAAAAGCAAAAGTGAATTACTGGGACCTTATGAAGATAAAAAGCTTCTGCACAGCAAAGGAAACAACCAACAAAACTAAAAGGCAACCAACGGAATGGGAAAAGATATTTGCAAATGACACATCGGACAAAGGGCTAGTATCCAAAATCTATAAAGAGCTCATCAAACTCCACACCCGAAAAACAAATAACCCAGTGAAGAAATGGGCAGAAAACATGAATAGACACTTCTCTAAAGAAGACATCCGGATGGCCAACAGGCACATGAAAAGATGTTCAACGTCGCTCCTTATCAGGGAAATACAAATCAAAACCACACTCAGATACCACCTCACGCCAGTCAGAGTGGCCAAAATGAAGAAATCAGGAGACTATAGATGCTGGAGAGGATGTGGAGAAACAGGAACCCTCTTGCACTGTTGGTGGGAATGCAAATGGTGCAGCCGCTCTGGAAAGCAGTGTGGAGGTTCCTCAGAAAATTAAAAATAGACCTACCCTATGACCCAGCAATAGCACTGCTAGGAATTTATCCAAGGGATACAGGAGTACTGATGCATAGGGGCACCTGTACCCCAATGTTTATAGCGGCACTCTCAACAATAGCCAAATTATGGAAAGAGCCTAAATGTCCATCAACTGATGAATGGATAAAGAAATTGTGGTTTATATACACAATGGAATACTACGTGGCAATGAGAAAAAATGAAATATGGCCTTTTGTAGCAACATGGATGGAACTGGAGAGTGTGATGCTAAGTGAAATAAGCCATACAGAGAAAGACAGATACCATATGGTTTCACTCTTATGTGGATCCTGAGAAACATAACAGAAACCCATGGGGGAGGGGAAGGAAAAAAAAAAAAAAAAAAAAGGGTTAGAGTGGGAGAGAGCCAAAGCATAAGAGACTGTTAAAAACTGAGAACAAACTGAGGGTTGATGGGGGGTGGGAGGGAGGGCAGGGTGGGAGGGAGGGGAGGGTGGGTGATGGGTATTGAGGAGGGCACCTTTTGGGATGAGCACTGGGTGTTGTATGGAAACCAATTTGACAGTAAATTTCATATATTAAAAAATAAAAATAAATAAATAAATAAAAAATAAATAAAAAATAAAAAAAAAATGGTTAAGGGTAAGTATAAATCTTAACGATATATTAGCTTTGTAATAATTCTTATGAATATAGTTTCTGTCTTTAGAAAGTATGCATTCCTTAAAGCCATTTTGAACATTAAAAAAAGTACATATTCTCATATGATTGTAACTCACAAGAGAAATAAAATTTTCAGTCCTAATTTCTCTTATTCTCTTGATTCTCACTCACTCCTTTACATTACATTTTTTTTTAACTCATACAAACTACTGTATTGAGATCTGGCCATCTTCAATTTAAAAAAAAAAAAACTAAATAAATTCAATTAAAAGCACATCTAGAGTTTTTATGGCTCATAAAACCTAGAAGTTCATTTATGAATCTAATTTCAGGCATAGCTGGATCCAGGTATGATATAGTCCAGAAATCATTTCTCTATTTTTTTTACTTTTTTCCCTCTATGCTATATTGGCTTTATTCAAAAGGGAACTCTATATACTTGATGGAAAACTGCTATTGATAACTTTGAGCCTCCATCTTCTCAGGCTACAATTTGAAAGAAAAATGAAATCATCTCCTAAGAAAACTAGTCAGCATTGCTTGAGTCAAATTCTCACCTCCAAACCAAACAAAATTCCACATTTATTTGATTTTCTCTCTGGACTATATGATCTGTACCATGTCAAGTGGCAAGACAATATAAGTCCTTAAGCAGTTCTATTGTGATGATACTGCTTTGGAAATTATATATATATATATATATATATATATATATATATATATATATATGTATATATATATGTATGTATATATATATATATACACATATGTATGTATATATATAATATATAATATAATTATATATTTTTTATATAATATAATAATATTATATTATAATTATATAATATATAATAATATTATAATATAATAATATTATATATTATATAATAATATTATATAATATATAATAATATTATAAAATATAATATATAATATATATAATTATATATATATAATTCTTAAGAAAAAAACTATATCTATATCTGCCTGCTCTACCTGGTTTGGCAGATTTTCATTTCAACTCAACATTTTCCATAAAGTAGAAATGTCACATAGTTAACTGGAAGAGATGCCAGAAATCCTAAGCTTCTTGAACAAAGCTTCTAAATTTGGATTCTGAGCTGAGTGCCCCAATAGCCATTTATCTTAAATGAGACACTAAATGCTTAGTGATTACAAAGAACAGTAGGGAATATTCAAAAATAATTTTTTTGGTCTTCATCATGAAGTATAATAATGACTATTTTTCTACCCTTTGCATGAATTTTCAAATCTTCAGAGTTGGGTTTTCCCATATAATCCTTTTTGCACAAAAATCATGCAGAGGAATTTTAAATTTATGTTAATTTTATAGCATAAACTTCTACTTTTGGGGCTTACATAGTGAAAAATAGAAAAAAATGTATAATCCTAATAATTAACCATAATTTTAAAAGGCACAATGTTGACCAAGAAAGAGATTTATATATAATACTAGTGTCTGAAAGTGTAAACTTCTGTGAAGTTTCTGAAAATAGCTTTTAGTCTCTTTCTAAGACCTGCCTTATTTTTTTTTTCATATTTTAATGTTTAACTTTACTTCAGAATTCATGTCTATGCTTTTCATTCATGTGAGTGTATTCCTAGCATTTTTTCTCATTGTTATCTAGGGCTAGACTTCTTTTGATTTACAGATAAGAGACAGGGATTATGAATTGTGTCTCCCAAATTTCATATGTGACTATTTGGAGATAGGGTATTTAAAAAGTAATTAAGGTATAATTAAGGTAGAATGAGGTCATAGAAATGGGACCTAGTCCAATATGACTTATGTCCTTATAAGAAGAGATGCTGAAACAGACTGAGGGAAAATCACATGAAGACACCAGAAGACAAACATCTACAAGCAAATGAGAGAGACCCTCAGAAGAAACCAACCCTGCTAATACCTTGATCTTGGACATTGTATTCCAGAATTGTAAGAGAATAAATGTCTGTGTTTTAAGCCAACCAGTCTGTGTTACTTTGTTAGGTCAGCCATTGCAAAATAATAGAGTGGGTAAGGAAGTGAACAAGAAAGGAAATTCCTGAAGCAACCAAAGAACTGTTAAAAATATAAAATTGTTGGGGGTCCTGGGTGGCTCAGTCAGTTAAGCATCTGACTCTTGATTTCGACTCAGGTCATGATCTCATGGTTCTGGAGTTCAAGCCCTGCACTGGGCTCTGTGCTGACAGCATGGAGCCTGCTTGGGATTCTCTACCTCTCTGCCCTTTCCCGAGCTCTCCCTCTCAAAAATAAATAAATAAACTTAATATATATATAAATGTTGGGGTGCCTGGGTGGCTCAGTTGGTTAAGCATCCGACTTCAGCTCAGGTCATGATCTTGCAGTTCGTGAGTTCCAGCTCTGGCATCAGGCTCTTTGTTGTCAGCACAAAGCCCGCTTCAGGTCCTCTGTCTCCCTCTCTCTCTGCCCTCTGCCCCCCGCCTCTCAAAAATAAACATTAACATATATATAATATATATAATATATAATATATATTATATTTGTGTGTATATATATAAAATATATATATATATATATATATATATATATATATATATATATATATATGATTGTTAAAGTAAAAAAATAGCAGATTATGGGGCGCCTGGGTGGCTCAGTTGGTTAGGCATCCGGCTTCGGCTCAGGTCATGATCTCGCGGTCCGTGAGTTCAAGCCCCGCGTCGGGCTCTGTGCTGACAGCTCAGAGCCTGGAGCCTGTTTCAGATTCTGTGTCTCCCTCTCTCTCTGACCCTCCCCCATTCATGCTGTGTCTCTCCCTGTCTCAAAAATAAATAAACGTAAAAAAAAAATTAAAAAAAAATAGCAGATTAAATACCTTGGTTAATAATCTGACATTAAAATGGTATTTGGTAGAGAACTATGAACACCTGTGTCATGTTCTTAACACAGAGTGAAAATCCTAGAGTGAAAAATAATGGTCAGGGAAAATTGCTTGAAAGTTAGCATGCTTTTTTACTTCAAGGCTATTGCTTTCCCCGCCCACTCTCCAAATACAAACTATTTGATGATAGATGGTGTCAGGGAGGATTCTTTCAGCCCAAGATGAAGATAGTCTAAAAAATATACAGGCTGGATGATTCACTCCTTCTAGAAGTGTCCTAAAACACCAAAGTAATACAAATGTTAAAAATTAAAAGAACATGAAAAATGGAGAGAATTTGCTTGAGACCAGACAGGAGCTTTTTCTTGTAAAGGTAAAGTAACCAGTTGTGTGACATTTAGCGGATCTTAATAATTATAATTTTAAAAGTATATATTTACTGATTTTAATAAATATTAAATTTGTTAATTTGTGTATTTCATTAAAAACGCAATTGAAATTCTCAGTATTTTAAGTATAATAGAGAACCTGGTTATAGTTTCTTTGGGGAAGCAAGATGTAGCTTTCTATAACTAAACATCATTTCGAAAAGAAACAGTCTGTTAGAAATTTATTCTAGTATGTATATATACATTAAAGTTTGAGAAGCACTTACACATATCATGTTCTCTCACTGCTATGTACTTATTTTAGAAATGAAAAATGAAAATATTTTATAGTAATTTCACAGCTATGAGTTTCATAGAGTTCATGACATTTTTCATTATCCTTCTTTTGCATAAATGTGACTCTACTACATAAATCAGTTTCTATAATTGGAGCTTGGATTTGTTTTTTCTTTACTCAGTTTTCTAAAAACAAAATTGCAAACCAGAAAGAATGATCCTCAGGAAATATACAGTTTGGTAAATAAGTAGAGGTCAGAATAGTTAATCAGCATTTTAATAAGCCTAATCGAAACCATAGATGCTCTTGAGAGAAATAAATTATCTGCATATAAAAAATCCCACAGGCATTTCTTAAAGTTCAGTTTATGCAGTGATTTATTAATTATGATCTGATTTAGGCTGATGAGTGGTCAGTTTTCTAATTCACTTCTATTATTTCCTGGAAAATTATAAAAGACATGCATGTTTGAGAATTTTTAACCATTTTAGCTATATTAACAACAATAAAGACTTTTAAAGAATTTCAGAAAATTCTGATTCCATGCTGAATTCGAATATACGTCCAAACTTTAGCTTAAAATTAAACTCCAAAAAAGCAATTATCTAGAAAGACATATACTTTATACATTTCTATTTCTCTGTTATGCCTTGTGGCAAGATGGAAAATATGTAATGCCATGATGCAACTCTTTTGTTATATTTTTAAAAAGGAAAGTAGAAAAACATAATTCTTAAAATGTATTTATTTTAGAGAGAGAAAGCATGAGCAGAGAGGGGTAGAGAGAGAGGAAGAGAGAGAATCCCAAGCAGGCTTCATGCTGTCAGTACAGTGTTCAATGCAGGGCTCGATCCCATGAACTTTGAGATCATGACCTGGCTGAGATCAAGAGCCGGATGCTTAACCCACTGAGCCACCCAGGTGCCTTAAGAAGTGTAATTTTTAAAATGCGTATTCTTACTGTTAAGTAATTACAAGGGATCTTTCTTTCTCTGGGTATTTCTTATTTAGTGCAAATTTTCTAAATCCTGCTGCTATAAAATTGTATAGGAAATTTAAAAATTCTCTTTTAATATTAACCCCAACTCAAACATGCCTCTTAAGTAAATACTACCTACAAATTGAGGAAACAAATTGAGGAATCATGAATCTTCCCCTTGGCAGAAAATGCAATATAAATATAAAGGAAACCAACTTAAAAGTAGAATTTAAATTCTTACCAAGGATTCAGGATCTTATAAAACTGACAAAAGTTCCATTGGAGAATTGCTTCAATCATAAACTATGCTGTGGACATTAGATCTAGACTAGTTAAAACTGAAGAAGAGAAAATAAGAATGATTACATGAGAAGCCATTCAAAGAATAATAATTTATATATTAAAGATTAATCAAAGGAGAAGTAAAGGATGCAGTAAGAAAATATGGGGTATGTTTAGGTTTGGGGGCATGTCAGAAACCAAAATCTTATGATTTTATTTTATTTAACAAAGTACCCATTTTATTTTATTGTTTTTTTCAAGTTTTTACTTAAACACCGTGTATCTAACATATATAGAAAAATTGATTTCAGGTGTAGAATTTAGTGATTCATTACTTACATGTAATCAATATCCAGGGCTTGTCACACATGCCCTCCTTAATGACCATCACCCATTTAACACAGCCCCTACCGAGCTCCCTCCATCAACCCTCAGTTTATTTTCTATAGTTAAGAGTCCCTTATGGTTTGCTTCCCTTTCTCTTTTTTTTCCTTTCCCTGTGTTCATCTGTTTTGTTTCTTAACTTCCACCACATGAGTGAAATCATATGGTACTGTCTTTCTCTTAGTGATTTATTTCACTTAGCATAATACACTCTAGGTCCATCCACACCATTGCAAATGGAAAGATTGCATTCTTTGTGATGACTGAGTAATATTCTATTCTCTCGCGCGCGTGCTCTCTCTCTCCCTCTCTCTTCTCTCTCATATATATATATATATATATATATATATATATATATATACACACACACACACACACACACACATCCATCATGTGTGGATATTTGTACTTTTTCCATAGTTTGCTTATTATTGATAATTCTACTATAAACATCAGGGCGCATGTGCCCCTTGGAATCAGTATTTTTGTATTCTTTGGCTAAATACCTAGTAGAGCAACTGTTAGGTCATAGGGCAGTGCTATTTTTAACTTTTTGAGGAACCTCCATACTGTTTTCCAGAGTGGCTGCACCAGTTTGCATTTCTATCACCAGTGTAAAAGGGTTCTCCTCTTCTACACCCTTACTAATATTTTGTGTTTCCTGTGTTGTTAATTTTAGCCATTTTGACTGCTGCGAGTTGGCATCTCATCATGGTTTTGATTTGTATTTCCTTGATGATGAGTGATGTTGAGCATCTTCTCATGTGCCTGTTAGCCATCTGGCTGACTTCTTTGAAAAAAAATGTCTGTTTGTGTTTTCTGCCCATTTCTTAACTGGATTATTTACTTTTGGGGTGTTAAGTTTGATAAGTTCTTTATAGATTTTGGATACTAACCCTTTATCCGATATGTCATTTTCAAATATCTTCTATTCTACAGGCTGCCATTTAGTTTTGTTGATTGTTTCCTTCACCGTGCAAAAGCTTTTTATCTTGATAGTCCAAATAGTTCATTTTTGTTTTTGTTTCCTTTGCCACTGGAGATGTGTCTAGTAAGAAGATGCTCCAGGGGCGCCTGGGTGGCTCAGTCGGTTAAGCGTCCGACTTCAGCTCAGGTCACGATCTCACAGTCCGGGAGTTCGAGCCCCACATTGGGCTCTGGGCTGATGGCTCAGAGCCTGGAGCCTGCTTCAGATTCTGTGTCTCCCTCTCTCTATGCCCCTCCCCCGTTCATGCTCTGTCTCTCTCTGTCTCAAAAATAAATAAACGTTAAAAAAAAAATTAAAAAAAAAAAAAAAGAAGAAGATGCTCCAGCTGACGTGAAAGAGGTTGCTGTCTGTGTTCTCCCCCAGCATTTTGATGGTTTCCTGTCTTACATTTAGGTCTTTCATCCATTTTGAGTTTATTTTTGTGTATGGTGTAAGAAAGTGGTACATGCTCATTCTTCTGCATGTCTCTGTCCAGTTTTCACAACACCATTTGTTGAAGAGACTCCCCCCCCCCCCCCCCGCCCCGACCCGCCGCCATTGGATATTCTTTCCTGCTTTGTCAAAGATGAGTTGACCATATAGTTTTGGGTCCATTTCTGAGTTCTCTATTCTGTTCCATTGATATATATGTCTGTTTTTGTGCCACTACCATATTGTCTTGTTGACTACAGCTTTGTAATATAGCTTGAAGTCCAGAATCAGGATGCTTCCAGATTTGCTTTGCTTTTTTCAGGATGGCTTTGGCTATTTGGGGTCTTTTGCAGTTCCAAATTTAATATTGTTTGTTCTAGCTCTGTGAAAAATTCTGGTGGTATTTTGATAGGGATTGCATTAAATGTGAAGATAGCTTTGGATAGTATAGACATTGTAACAATATTTGTTCTTCTTATCCATGAGCATGAAATGTTTTTCCATTTCTTTGTGTCCTATTCAATTTCTTTCATAAGTCTTCTATAGTTTTTAACACATAGATCTTTTACCTCTTTGGTTAGGTTTATCCCGAGGTATGTTATATTTTTTGGTGTAATTGTAAAAGGGATCAATTCCTTGATTTGTTTTTTCTGCTATTTCATTATTGGTGTATAGAAATGCAACAGATTTTTGGACATTGATTTTATATCCAACTCTGCTGAATTCGTGTCTAATAATTTTTTTGGTGGAGTTTTTGGGTTTTCTACATAGAGTATCCTGTCATCCGCAAATAGTGAAAGTTTGATTTCTTCCTTGCTGGTTTATACGCCCTTTATTTCTTTTTCTTGTTTTATTGCTGAGGTTAAGACTTCCACTTCTTTGTTAAATAACAGTGGTTAGAGTGGACATCCCTGTCTTGTTCTTGACTGTATAGGAAAAGCTCTGTTTTTCCCATTGATAATGATATTAGCTGTGGGTCTTTAGTATGTGAACTTTATGATGTTGAGTTATGTTTCCTCTATCCCTACATTGTTGAGGGTTTTAAGTGTATTTTTGTGCAACCTCAGGGAAACTTTGGAAATGCATATATTTTAATGTTTTAAGACTTTTTCATAATTTAATGTGAAATTATGATCCTCTTTTTAGTTTTTTTTACACCTTATAATTCTGTGATAGCTTTCATCATATGTAAATAGATAGATATAAATACAAACATACATATATACCATATGGCTCATGTGTACATAGTTCTTGAAATAAAATACATTTGAAATATTAAAATGTGGAATGTTAAACAGCTCTAACACACCATCTCTCCAACATTACTCAGATAATTACTGTTTATTCACAGAAAAGTAGTACAAAACTTTATCTCTTTATGAGATGACCTTAATTTCTCTAGCAACATACATATATGTATCCATATACTGAGACAAATGCCAGAACATATAAGACATCTGTTAAATGTAATATGGGAGTGAAGGGTAGGAGGGAAAATCTGGTTGTTGGAAGAAACTGTTCTTCCAGGGATGTGTAGTCATAACAGAGGTCTGGACACTGCTTCATAAGGAATAGGTTGAGAATGTTAGCAAGTTTCCCAAGGAAATGGGAAAATTTTGTGACAAAATAAAATGTATTTTCAAAGGCTTAGAACATGGATTTGAAAGCCCATGGGTTTCTGCTGTTAAGAGAATGTCATACAGTGATTGGAAGAATAAGAAAAAGGTATTTGTCATCACTATAATGATACTCTGGCAAAATGTTTAACACTTTGCATGTAAAAAAAATAATGGTGGTTCAAGGTAATTTACTTTTTGCTAATAGAACTTTTGAAAAATCAAATGAGTTTCTTCGTAAAGTCATGTGTTCTTTAATTTTGGAAAGGTCCTGAAGAATCCAACTATTTCTTGAATATGTTATTTAGGATATTCCAGTACTAGAAATTGTGGACTTTAAATAAAACTTTAAAAAGATTTCATCAGAAAATTCTTCCATACCTGGGTATCTGAGTGCATCAGGATTTGGAATGGGGAATATTGTTTCCAGTGAAATCTCCTAAAATTGTGCCTGCCAAGTGGCTTTTTTTTAATTGAAGTATAATTAACATACAGAGTTATATTAGTTTCAGGTATATAATATAATGTTTCGAAAATTGTATACATTTCTCAGTGTTCATCAAGATAAGTGTACTTTAATTCTCTATATATTTCACCCATCCCCCTTTTCATCTCCCCTCTGGCAATGACCAATTTGTTCTCTGTATTTAAGCTTTCATTTTTTTTGTTTATCTCTTTTTTGTTTATTCATTTGTTTTGTTTCTTAAATTGTATATATGATGAAATTATGTGGTATTTGTTTCTGAATGACTTATTTCACTTAGCATTGTACCCTCTAAATCCATCCACTTTGTTGCAGATGGCAAGATCTCATTTTTCATGGCTAAGTAATATTATTCTCTCTGTGTACACACACACACACACACACACACACACACCCCTCATATTTTTTTATCCATTCATTAAGGATGTTATATAGGCTGTTCCTATATCTGGCTATTGTAAATAATACTGTGATATCATAGCGGTGCATGTATGTATCTTTTCAAATCAGTATTTTTTATTTTCTTTGGGTAAATACCAAGTAGTGAATTTTTTAATTTAAATTTAGGCCAAATAGAGAGCTCCAATCACTGGTAGCCTAAAAATAATATCTATCTTGTATCGTGTTTTGGGGATTGACAAATGTATGTAAATGATCTTGCAACATGCCTTGTACATAGGTAGAAATTTTACCCATTGTTACTATATAATAGTATTTTGCGAGCTGGAATATAGCAGTTTATTATAAATAAGCAAAGTTTCTGAATAATAATTGAGAATTTTGCCTTGATAAAATCATTCTGATCATAATAGAGTAATATAGACATAGTGGTACAGGTTATAATAGATTAAGATAAGTTTCATTGCCCAGGTTGGTTCTGGTTGTTTGCATATTATCTCTTAAAAATAATTCCCGGGGTAAAAGTCTGCTTTATTTTATGTTAAATGAATTATTCCTAAAAACAGAATGTAGAAGAAAAAACTTTCTCTTAACATAAGATCACAGTGTAGTTTAAGTGTATTGATTTCTTTTTTCCATTTTTTTTTTCTTTATTTTTGGGAAGTTATTTAACATACAAAATAGGTTGGGGCTCCATATGTGGCATTTGTAGCAGTTGCTTTTGTTGCTTTTAACCCATTGCATCTGTGCTGGTAAGTTCCTAAACACATTTACTATATCTCACTTCAACCTCCACTGTTATACCTTATAC
This sequence comes from Panthera leo, assembly GCF_018350215.1. Classification (NCBI taxonomy): domain Eukaryota; kingdom Metazoa; phylum Chordata; class Mammalia; order Carnivora; family Felidae; genus Panthera; species Panthera leo. The sequence continues at coordinate 57,984,117 of NC_056683.1, read as the reverse complement.
TTTTTTTTTTTTTTTGGAAGCTGAGGGATCTTAGTGAGCGTACACACCCATTAGCCCCTCATAAATCAATCTAGACTATGAATATGTTAATACCATGGGGACAACCCTTGACTAATGGGCAGTACGAGTCAGTGGACAATTGCTCTGGTTCTCAATCATTCCAGAACACCTTCTATTCAGCCTTCTCCACAGATCTTCAGATGGTCCTCATTGAATGCATAGTTACATATTGCTATATAACAAATTGCCCCCCCCCCCACTAAGTCCAGTGGCTTAGAACAGCAAGCATTTATTATCTCACCATTTCTGTGATTCAGGAATTTAAGAGTGGCTTATCAGGGTGATTCTAGCTCAGGATCTTTCATTAGGTTGCAGTCAAGTCATTAGCTGGGTGAGTCATATGAAGGACCTGTATGGGGCTAAAGGTCCTCTTCCAAGTACACTCATGTGATTGTTGACCAGAGAATTTACTTCTTCTCCATACGGCCTTTTTCATAGATACTTGAGTATCTTCATGACACAGCAGTTGGCTTGCCTGAGAGAACCAAAGAGAGAAGAATGAGGAAGCCACACTTTGACCAGATGCTGGCTACACCTTAGCAATGAGTTATGAAGTAGAGCCTACACTCGATGAGACAAGAATTAGGGTCTTTGCTTTGAAAAGGATGAAGAGTTTTAAAACCACTACAGTGGGACTGAGCACCATTACACACAGTGGCAAAGAACTAAATAGTACATTCCTAGATGACTCTCTTACGTCCCTGTTTCATTTTCCCTACTTCTTCATTGTTGCTTATTTGCATCACCTCCCAAATAAGCAGCCTGTGTTTAAGTCCTTGTCTGTTTCTGCAGGTAGAGCATCCTAAATCAAAACAACTTAGTAGTCTGAAACTTAAATAAACTCTCAAGAGTCAAATATGAAGAAATGTTTTACTGAAAACTTATATGAAATAAAATTCATTGTGAGTTTTGTGCATTCATAATCACTGAGAGAGTTGTAGTTATTATTGCTTCCTTTTATCTAAATTATTTTGCTCTCCATATATATAATTTCAGCAGCTATTTAGACAATATTCTGATTTGTAAAGTGGTCTCACAAAACTTAGATTTTTGTTGTAATAATTGCCTTCAGGGAATATTCTCTTAATTTGTATGCATAATTAATAGTAAATGACAATAGAATTAATCAGGATAAAAGTAAAAATGTTAAATTAAAAATGGCCTTCAGGATTCATAATTTAGGAAATACTAATAAAAGTACTTATTTTTCATATTAATTAGGATTATACTTTATGCAATTTACTTAAGGCTATAATAAAATTAAGTTACACATTTACAAATACATATAATAATTCAGATTTCAGTCTATCACCATTTCTGCAACAAATCAATCACAAGAGTTTAAAATTCCTATGTTTTTAAATATTTAGAAGATACAGTATGCTCAAATGAATAGTACAGAAAATAAGTAACATAGCCTAATATCTTTTGAACAAATGATCAAGACCATTGTGTTCAGGTCATTGGTTTTGCCTACTCACTAGGATATCCCCAACTTTTCAACGTGGTGTTCCTGTTGTGTTTCCCAGGAATTAGGTAGTTTACTATATCAAAATATTGATATAAGCAAAAGGAGCAAAAAAAGTCAATGTGTGAATCCATAGTCATTCACATGAATATATTAAGCAAAAATATTTGGATTCCTAGATCTAATTCAGTTATATAACCATTTCAGTTCCAGTCTAATTACCTAATATATCATCCAGGACTAAGAAGGCATCAGAACACAATGATAAGAGAGATGTAAAATAATTTTATTTTGTTTTATTTTGCCTATGGCTATTCTCCAGAAGTGTGGCTATTTATATGAAAATAAGCCAACAATTCCAGAATGTGTGAATTTTTGACTAAGATATAAGTAAATACACAAAATTAAGCAGAGCATATGAATTCCTAATAACTAAGTGCAATCAGTTATGTAGCCTGTAAAGGAAATATCTAACATTCAGAGGGATAGATACTACATATTTTGGTATATTCTATATATTTCATATTTTTAATTTTTTTAATGTTTTTTTTTTATAGAGACAGAGCACTAGTGAGGGAGGGGCAGAAAGAGAGGGAGACACAGAGTATGAAATAGGTTCCAGGCTCTGAGCTGTCAGCATAGAGCCTGACGCAGGGCTTGAACTCATGAGCTCGGAGATCATGATCTGAGCTGAAGTCAGACACTTAACCAACTGAGCCACCCAGGCACTCCATAATTTGGTATATTCTAAAGCAAATGGATTTATGTAAGGTTGTCACTAATTATTAGAGGGGAAAAAAGGTAGATCACAGAAAAGAACTGTGAGGATTCTGAAATTGTATGAAGTGATTTATTTGCATATTTGATAGTTTTTAGCTATTCTAACTTGAGAATTATTGGCTTCAGCAAGGTTCCAGATATTGAATAAATGATCAGCTTCTGAGCATTTGTAGTTAACATTTTAATGTTGATGCTTTGCAAATGCAAAAAAAAAAAAAGATACTAAAATATGGTTGCTTCCTTAATACTTATTAAACAACATCCTACTAAATTATGGTATTCAAATCTGGCAAATGGAATATTAGAGATCGTGACTATACTACTTTCTAAATTGGAAAGTAAATATTTTGAAGTAAAGTAAGAGTTTAATAATGTAAGTTGAATTAAGTCTTATTAAAACTCAATTGTAACACATCTCAACTAAAAAGAAAAAGGTTTGAATAGAACTGATTGTGTGGGAGGGAGGGAAATTCAGTTTTTAAATACTACTTACTATTTCTTACCCCATTGGATGATACCAGGCATTATTTTATTTGTTTTACATGTTTGCAGACTTTGTTATGTGCCTCAGAGTTTAACTTGATTAATTCCCCAAGCGGTTATTTTGGTGTGGTGGAATCCATAGAGATCCCCACAAACAAGAACAATAACAGACATGGATTATGTTTCACCCTGTTTAAGAGAGAAGAACAGGAACATAATGGGATAGAAATACCACAATGTTGATCTTAGTAAATGTGAAATAAAAATAGCCATATCAAAAGGACAGTATCTACAACTTCAGTGGGATCTGCAGGAAGAGCTTTTTCAAGAGGTAGTGACCAGCAGAGTGCTTATAGAAGAGTGGCCAGGAAAGGTTGTTAACAAAATAGCTACAAACCATACTTAATGATTCTATTTGCAACTTGTCTCCAACAGGTGATGAAGTAGTATTTCCCAATTTGAATCATCATTTGAGGGTAGCTCCTACCACTTGTTAATAGAAGTCCAAACTAACTTTTTTGCACCAAGTACTCAATGGAAGTATGATGTTGTGTCTCTATGAAAGTTTCTTTTGAGTTCTCATTAAAATAAATTTGCTTTCAGTGTTTTAAATAGCTATGCTTCATAATTAATTTGTGTTTTATGGCCTTTCCCCTAGTTTTGTAGATCAAGTCTTGCGTTAAAAACTCGATGTGACAGTTTCATAATTTAGTAGTTTCTTACTAGTGTTTTAAAAGACTTTTTTTTAGCAGTTTTAGGTTCACAACAAAATCCAGAGGAAGATACAGAGATTTCCCATATTTCCCATACACCTCCTGCCCCCACACATGCATGATCTCCCCCATTATTAGCATCACTCACCAGAATGGTAGATTTGTTATCAAGGATGAACCTACATTGACACATCATAATCACCCAAAACTATAGTTTACCATAGGGCTCACACTCAGCATTGTATATTCAATGGTTTAAATATATATGTGTGTGTCTGTGTGTGTGTGTATAATGGATATATATATCCGTTATATGGATATACACTCAGTGTTGTATGTTCAATGGTTTGAATATATATATTACATATAAATATATTCAATATACATATAGATAATATATATTCAATATATATGGATATATATCCATATATCCATTATAATATGCAGAATATTTTCACTGCCCTAAAAATCCTCTGTACTCTGCCTGTTCATCCCTTCTCTCCCTCCCCATCACTGGCAACCAACTGATCCTTTTATTCTACTCATAGTTTTGCCTTTTCCAGAATGTCATATAGTTGAAATCTTACAATACATAGCCTTTTTGGATTAGCAATATGCATCTAAATTTCCTGCATGTCTTTTTATAGCTTTATACTCTTTTTTGCAGTACTGAATAATATCCCATTGCTGTAAATAGGCCTTTAATAATGTGATTAAGTGTGGGAAGAGGGGAAGCATTCCATAGTCCTATGATTAGGGTCAGTCTTTTGGTGAGTATGTCTCTGGACTGTGAACTTCACAAGTGTTTCTCAGATCACATAGGTGGGATGGAATGGCTAGAGTGGGATGGAGTTGGGTATTTCCCTTTCCCCACATGGAAGGCTAAAATTAATTGGGGTTTGGTATTTCCCTTCCCTAGGTGAGTTAGGTTCTGATAATACCCCAGCAAGGTAGACTCTTGTTAGCTAGCTTCTCCTGAGGGCAGCCCTTATTAAGAACAATGTTCTGGGGGTGCCTGGTGGCTTAGTCATTTATGTGTCTGACTCGTGATTTCTGCTCAAATCATGATCTCATGGTTTCTGGGATCGAGCTGCGCATCAGGCTCTGTGCTGGGCGTGGAGCCTGCTTGGGATTCCCTGTTTCCCTCTATCTGTGCCCCTCCCTTGCTCCTACTCTCTCTTTCTCTCAAAGATAAATAAATGAACATTTAAAAAAAAGCAGAATGTTCTGGTGTATTTCAACATGGTAACTTTCCCCCCCCTTCCCTTGTCAGAAGCAGGAGGAGGTTTTTCTCTGATATTTACTGTTGGAACGTGGTCAGGCTTCTGGGGGTAAATCTCAAAATATTGTGGGACCTTCGTATGACTCAGTCCCTGCACTTCTCTCTCAGACTTGTTCCACACCAAGCCTCTAGCAATGCATCAGTTAAAGCTCAAGCTTTTTTCTCAGGCTCTGGTGCCCATCTCAATTTCCTTGTGTGAGTCTCTATGCCAGTAACCCAGGACTCCCTGTATTCCCTTGTCTCTTCAGTGTTGGGATCAGTGGTTTGCCCCATTCCCTCCCTCTCTTGTGGACCAGGAATAGTTTAATTTTTCAGTCTGTTCAGCTTGTTATTTTTTAGGACAGAGGTGTATTATTAGTTCTTTAATACATCTTTTTGTATAAACAAACCAGGTACATCATTTCAATACGTCAGAAATCCCATTAAGATGTTTCTGAGGTAAATAGATATATTTGAGATTAAATTGCCTATAACAGCAATAAAAATAGCTCAATTATTTGATATATTAAGGATTATTCTTAGTCATGGTATAAATATTTTTGTAGAGTATAGGGCTAAAAACTGTTATGCATTTCTATATTTTAAAGATGGGTGGGGAGCTTGGGTGCCTCAGTTGGTTGAGCATCCAACTCTTGATTTTGGCTCAAGTTATAGTCCCAGAGTCATGGGATCAGGTCCCACACTGAGCCTGGAGCTTGCTTGAGATTCTCTCTCTTTCTCCCTCTGCCCCTCTTCCCCTCCCCCCTCTCCTATTCTCTATCTAAAACAAAAAGCAAAACAGTAAGAGGATGTATAGAATCTTTTCATTATTCAAGCTAAGAATATAAAGATGACACAACCTTGCAAAAAGAGTAAAAGTTTAATGATAAAAGTTTAAATTAAAATTATAAGCCATTTGCAGATTACAAGAAGAGGACTGTATTCAAGCCTGAAATCAACAAGTGGGGATCATGCCAGGAGAGCAAGCCTGGTTTAACATTCATAAACCAATCTATGTAATTAATTAATCATATTCACAAATAATTTAAAAAACATAATCATATCAGTCATATTAGCATATCATGTATCATTTGACCATATGATATTAACAGATGAATAAGAAAAACCATAAATTATAATATTAGATGCACAGAAATCATCTGAGAAAAGTCAAAGTTCATTCATGATAATGGCTGTCAAAAAACTAAGAATTAGTAGGAACTTCCTTAACCTAATAAAATATTTACAGATAGGACAAGAAGAAATTGATCTGTCTTTATTCACAGATGGTATAATTGTCTTTGTGGGATACTCCAAAGAATCTACTTTTTTTTTTTTTTTTTTTTTTTTTTTCAAAAACCACCCCTGGAACTAATAAGATGCTTTAACAAGTTTGCAAGATATAAGGTATACAAAAATCAATTGCTTTCTAGCAATGAACATTGGTATATTGGAAAGAAAGAAACAAAAAACAAATACCACTTACAAAACAACCATCCCAAAATAAAAGACTTATATATAAATCTAACAAAATACCTATAACATCTGTATGTGGAAAACTGCAAAACACTCATGAAATAAACATGATCTAATAAATTGAGGTATATTTCTTATTCACAATCTAAGTAAGTGGAGAAATGTTTATTCACTTATTCTGAGAGAGAGAGAGAGAGAGCATGATCTGGGGAGGGGCAAAGAGGGAGAGAGAATCTCAAGCAGGATCCACGCTATCAATACAGAGCCCAATATAGGGCTTGAACCCATGAACCATAAGATCATGACCTGTGAAATCAGGAGTCGATGCTTAACTGACTGAGCCACCCAGGCACCCCAATGGAGAAATATTTCTTACTAATTAGAACACTCAATATTTTTAAGATGTCATTTCTTCCCAACTTGTTTTCTCCCCGACTTGATCTATAGATTAAAAACAATACCACTCAAATCTCAGCAAAGTTTATATACATAATAGGGCTTATTATATACACATATAGTTGTATATATTCTTCCTTAAGCTAGCAATGCATATACATATGATATATATATATTTACATATATATATTATATATATTTACATATATATAACATATATATATAGCAATGCATATACATATGATACATATATTTACATACATATATATATTTACATATATATGTGTATATGTATATATATACACACATATATACATATACATATATATATATTAAATGAACCAAGTTTTTTTTTTTAATTTTATTTGCAAAAGGCAGTAAAAACATATATACAGGACATATGAAATTCCAATGCCATCAGTAGGACCCAACTCCTGCAGTTTACCTGTGTGGAGTCTTTGCCAAAGGCTGGTCTGCAAACAGGCAGGCAAGCAGGATGAAAGCATTCCTTTGATTGCTAGAATTTCTTGCAATAATAATAATAATTAAGGGAATCTTCCTTTAGCTGGATACTGCATAAATAGGCAACACAGCTAATCAAAATGTAAACATATGGTTTTCTGACACTGGTATAGCAATTCAAAACTAGTTGCAACCAGAATAATTTCTAAGTTATCCTACTATAGGGATTCTTGTACTTTGCTTCTCTGCTGCATGATCCCTATGAATCTTCTCCCAGTCATCATCTTCTCGACCTTAATCAAATGTCTCAGGGTGTAATTTGTCTTTGGGGCATTCTTCAAAGTAACTGTGAACATATTTTCCCACAAACCACCCTGTGTATTCTTCAGGCATCTTGCATCCCAGGCCATTATATTGTACGTTGTAGTGGTGCTTTAACCAGTAGTAGAGGTAGTGGATATTGTAGTCACATATCCAAGGGTATCTCTGAGCCACAAGAGTTGCAAAAAATACAAGTCTTCTAATACACAACAATCATAGTTTTGTAGACTTTTGTTTGATAATTCTAACTCTTCTAAATGTGTGAATCCTAAAAAAGCACCAGTATCTATGAATTCAATACCATTGCTGCTGAGGTTTAATTTTTTTAGCTCATGAATATCTTCAAACTCCTTGGGTCAAAGCTGGTTGATTTCATTGTATGACAAGTCAAGTTTAACAATGTCTGGAGGGATATTGTTTGGAACTTTCTTCCACTCTTTCTGTTTGCAGTCCAGCGTTTGTATGGGAAACATGTAATTGTAGCAAAGAGAAGAGTCTACCTCGGGCTTGATGACTGGGGGTCTCCCTGACATTGGGGTTTCAGGTCTAATTGTTCCCTTTCTTCTTCATTTCATAACTGTTCAAGGTTTATCTGAAGCAGCTTTTGATTTTTAGATCTTGTGGGCTTTCACACTTGGTGTAGTTCCCCAAATCCAGGTTTCTTGGAATCTGCAACATTGAAATAAGCATTTCCATCTCATGAGTACATGCCACGGGTTGTCATATATATATGACAGATAGATAGATAGATAGATAGATAGATAGATAGATAGATAGATAGATAGATGAGTGATAGCAAGTTCCCCTCTAAAATTTAAAAATACCAAATCCATGACACCAAAGTAATGTGTGATCATGGGCTGATTAGTCATTAGTCCTTTGAGATGTCCCATTTGAGATAATAGTAGGATTGGAGTAAAGAATTGAAATGGCCCCAAAATAGGAATCAAATGCCAGGTAAAGTTCCAGTATAGAAACCCCCATGTTGAGATGAGCCCGGGGCAAGAAGAGGTACATGTTCAAGCAAGGATTGCTGGTTTCTCCAGGCTAGGTGATAATATACATGTTCAAGCAACAATACACACACACACACACACACACACACACATATATATGTCTCATCTGTATGTCATATATATCACATATATATGTCATATATATTTGTCTCATATGTATGTCATATATATGTCATATATATGTCTCATATGTATGTCATTTATATGACATATATATAACATATAGCATATATATTTCATGTATATGTCATATATATATATATATATATATATATATATATATATATATATTTCACATTCCTACATTCCATTTTCAGAGATTAAACATTGAGAAACCTTGTTCACATGCATAACTATAGGGAAACAGAAGGAGGTTTTTTTTTAAGTTTATTTATTTTGAGAATGGGGGGAGGGGCAGAGGGAAACTCCCAAGCAGGTTCAGCACCAGCTCAGACCCCACATGGTAATGGAACTCACAGTGAGATCACCACATGAGCTGAAATCAAGAGTCAGCCAGATAACCAACTCAGCCACCCAGGCACCCCTAGAAGGAGTTTTATTATACCAATATCACTCACTTCTTTAAACGCCTTCCAACAAATCTGCCAAAAATCACACCTTTATCAGTAATCAAAGAACCTGTTTTAATGATCTTTCGCCTAACAGACTATTAGCTACTCCTTCAGTTTTCTCTCAAGACAATATATATATGAATTATATATATTATATATATATGTGAAATTTATCACGTAGCCTTGAGAAACCAGCCATCCTTGCTTACCTCTTCTCACTCCCGACCATCTCAACATGGGGGTTTCTATACTGGAACCAAATATTTATATATATACGTATACATATATATATGTATACGTATATATATATACACACACACACATACACACACACATATATATATGTATATAAAACTATGTGTATATTACTGTACATAAAACAGATTTGCATACACATATAATAAAATAATGGTCTTACATTATTTTATTATATATGTGTATGCAAATCTGTTTTATGTACAGTAATTGGCTGTATCAAATAATCATACCAAAGCCTTCTACTGGTAATCTTCCTCAGATAGGTTCAAGTGAAATTTGGCATTTGTGTACTTCGTGGACTACCATACTTGAGACTTCGTTTCTGATTTTAGTTTTCAGGCCATGCACACAATTCAAAATATACACAAACTGGGTTAAGGCGATAGAAGTGGGCTGAAATAAAGCACGGGATTTGGAACAAGTAAACTGTGTATTTTGATTGCGTTAGAGCCACAATGTGACCAGCAAGTGCTGTGCATGTCTCAGGGCTCTTTTACTGTAGTGTCAGGGGCTTCTGAACATCTACGGTGATTGCGTGGTGGGTGGACAAACAGTGTATATGACCTGCTGGACGCTTAGCTGAGGGCTCATTTCTTCTCTACCTCTCTTTTCTTGGATTCTTGTTTCAGTCTGTCATCACCAAGGCAGCCTGGATTGCATCTTCCGCCAGGATGGAACAGTGCAGCTTCAGGAGGGGAAGGCAGAGCTCCTTGGCAATGTCTGAGTTCTTGATGGTCAGGGCTTCCTCCACTGTCTTCCTTTGTACCCATTCTGTGGCTAATGACACAGTTGCAGAACCCATTCTGTGGCTAATGAGGCAGTTGCAGAACCACAGCCAAATGTTTTAAACTTGGCATCCACAGTCGTCCCTTTTTCATCTACTTGAATCTGTAATTCCATCCAGTCACCACATGCTGGAGCTCCCACCAATCCATATCCAACATTTTTTGATGTCTTGTCAAGGGAGCGCACATTCCTCAGATTTTCACAGTGATCAACAACTGTCTTGTGATAGAGCCGGGTGGGAGCCGACAGCTGCCAAGCAGACAGATGCGGGCTTCAGAGAGGCAGGGCGGACCCTGCCCGCCTCAGAAGGCCGGCTCCAACCGCTGCAGTCTTGTGGGCTTGTGCCTGCACAGGCTAAGCAGAAGACAGTTATATTTTTTGTTTGTTTCTTTGTTCACGATTTTTGGTTTAAGTAAACACTTTTCCTGGTTCACACTGTTTCGTAGGGACTGTTTGAAACTAGACACATTCTTAATTCCCCATGGACTATACATACCTTTATTACCCCAACTGCAAACAATAAAAAACAAAATAATTTAAGCCTGTTGTCCTTGCTGGAAACAACATTTGTATGACATAGACTCCACACAAGAACTTCATAGTCATAGCTTCTCTGCCATTCAACAGAGTCTGTCTGTAGTCCCTCATGGTAATGTAGGGAAAATACCAACAAAGCACAACAGATGGGATGCAGAGAGGCGTACACACGGACCTGAGGACCTCGCACAGCAGTCATGAGCACGTGCTGAGGAGGACAGCCATTCCCACTGGTATGTTACTTTGCAGACCAAGGAAAGGACAGGCAGGTGATCAAATCAAACCCCTTGTTTTCAGGGAGCTATGTCTGTTGATGGTACTCGCTAGTGCATTCATATTATTCAGTCCTACAGTGGCTCCCATCAGCCCTTGCAGAGTCCCAAGAGAGGTCAGAGAATTCATGGCTGCACCAGCACTGGAGTTGGGGGTTGAAGCAGCCACTGGACTTACGAGGGCTCCTGGGGTGCTGCTCGTGGTGGACAAAGGGTTTGCTTGGTGGTGGTGGCTGAGGTCTGGGCCTTAGCTGCTGCTGCTGCCATCGTTGCCAGGTTCTGTAACTGCAGGGCATTCATACCAGCCATCTGCTGAATGCCACTGAACGCACCCAGGTTGCTGGAGGAGGTGGCCTGCTGCAGAGGCGCCAGGTACTGTGGGGTGAGTCTGCCCAGACTTGTCAGTTTCCCCCAGGCAGCAGTGTTGAACTGTTGCATCTGCCGTGCCAGCTGCTGTTGGAGGCGCCTTTGCTCTTTGTCCTTCTGAGTGTCTGCGAACTTGACTATGACGGGTGAGGAGCAGCCCTCCATGGTCTGAGACTGATGCATGGCTTTGATTGCATTCTGTGCCATTGCCCTTACAGAAAATGTGACAAACGCACAGCCTCGACTCAGCCCGTCGGGTCCCGGGACAATCTGGCATTCTTCTATCTGGCCAAATGGAGAAAACATCACTGATATCATTCTCATTACATTTCTTCAAAACCATTCCTATGAACAATTTTCGGTCTTCCATGGTGTCTGACTTTTCGCTATCTGTAGGTTTCAACTGAATGGGATGATATATCCCAGGTAAAGTTTTAATATTCTGCAGTGCATTCTGGGCCTCAAGTGCAGTTTTTCTTGTATAAAATGTTACCAAGCAACAACCTTTACTCTGGGGAGGGTTCTGACTCCAGTCGGGGAGGATGCTGATCTGGTAGATGGCTCCGTAAGGCTCAAAAAGTTCTCCCAGCTTCCTTTCCAACCAGGACCGGGGATCTGTCCAACAAACTTCTTAATGGGATCTGGGTCTGGTTGGTCTGAGTGATCCAAAGCACTTTTCATCTGTTGGCTGTGCTGTTAATTCTGTCAGGAATTAGCAGGCAGCCCTCAACCATCTTGTCAGGGAGAAAATCCAGCTTGAAGGCAGAAGTTGTGTGCTCAGCACGTGCTCTGCGCTCTGGTGCAGGATGGGGGGGAAAGGGGGCTTTTTTTTTGTAAATTATCCAAAATGATTTCTTTATTGAGTTTACATAACTACATAGACTTCACAGTTCTATGGCATATTTATATTTAGCTACAGTCACAAATACATTTTAACATTCACAATGATGAGCATCATCATCACCATTCCAATAAACAAAACTTATGTATGAATAAAGAAAAATTATGTTGTAGATACTTGCCCCTTAAGGAAATATAGTATAACTCTTCACCCCTAAGTGTGGGATGTATATGGCTACTTCCTTCTAAAGGGTATACTTGATATGACTTAATGAAAATGAGTTTTGCTATCTTTATCCCTAATACTCCTATCACCAGTAAAATCATGACAATACCATCAAACAAGCCCAAGTTGAAGGACAGCAACAAATACTTCTCAGAACTCTGGAGTTTATTAAAAAAAAATTGAAAACTAGGTGGCACAGTTGGTTAAGCATCCAACTCTTGGTTTTAGCTGGTCATGATTTGGTGGTTGCATGAGTTCAAGCCACATTTCAGCTCTGTGCTAGTGGTGGGGAGACTGGTTGGGATTCTCTCTCTCCCTCTCTCTGCCCCTGCCCTACTCACAATGTCTTGGTTTTTCTCAAATGAAATAAAACTTTAAAACAAAGACAATAAGTATAAGAAACTATCACAGTTTAGAGGAGCTAAGGAGATATGGCAACTAAATATTCTTGTGTCCTGGATAAGGGGCTGTAACAGAAAAGAAAGAAAGAGAGTGAGAAAGAAAGAAAGAAAGAAAGAAAGAGAAAGAAAGAGAGAAAGAGAGAAAATGAAAGGAAAGAAAGAGGGGCACCTGGGTGGCTCACTTGGCTGGGCGACTGACTTCAGCTCAGGTCATGATCTCACGGTTTATGGGTTTAAGCCCCGCGTCGGGTCTGTGCTGACAGCTTGGAGCCTGGAGCCTGCTTCAGATTCTGTGTCTTCCCCTCTCTCTCCCCCTCCCCTGCTCACGCTCTGTGTCTGTCTCTCAATAATAAATAAACATTAAAAAAAAATTTTTTTAAAGAAAAGGAAAGAGAAAAACATTAGGGAAAAACTAAGGAAATTCTCATAATATACAGACTTTAGATAATAATATTTTACCAACATTGGATAATTAACTATGACAAATGTATCATATTAATGTAAGATGTTAACAATAAAGGAAACTGGGTATGGAGTATATGGAAACTCTCTTAACTACCCCTGCAACTTTCCTATAAACTTCTATAAATTTTTTATAAGTCTAAAATTATTTTAAGAAAAAGAACCTATTAAATAATTGTTAAAGTTACTTCCTTCAAAAGAACTATGAGGCATATAGTTGTTTTTTCTTTGCAGTGTAACTTAAAAATAATATTAATATTGATGATGGATTAGAATGTGGATAACTAGGCATTTCTTATAATGCTGGCAAGTATCTAAATTAATAAGAGTATTTTTGAAGAACAACTTATGATATTAAAGGAAAGGCAGTGAAAACTTCAGTCATGAACAAAACGAACCCTAATTTGTTTATTTTCTATAGGGGAACACCACCAATAGAGAATTTCCTCTAAAAGGAATTGGGTTTCTAGAAGCTACAAAAAAGAAAGTTCGTAGTCTCAGTAGTAATTTATTATCAAGGATTTTTACTTCTTAGTGAAAAATGAGTTCATACATCCATACATAGTTAAAACAGGTTTTGTTGTTAGGACTGAGTCTTCAATTTAGGCTCAGTGAGCGTGTAGCATACTAGGGTTGCTAGAACATGCTGGATTGTTTAATACATAATTATTTATTAGCTTTGGCTTGGTAGAGACAGGTGCTGTAAATAAAGAGCCAAATTTGGATAATGAGTATAGGCTGTGCACCACGCAATCACACTTTTTGGTTTTAAATTCCAACTATGTAATTTGCTAGTGCTGTGACCTTAGAAAAGTTACTTGTGCATAAGTTTTCAGTAAATATTAGCTATTGTATAAACTGAAATCTAAAATTATAGAATTCTCTTATCTCCATTTATTAATCTATCCTTTTTTTTCTATCAACACCCCAGACTTGCCTTCACATATTATGTGTCAGCCATTTAAAATTTCTTGTAATTTCTGGATTAAGCTACACTGTTCTTATTCTCATCTTTGTATATATTCTTCCTAAAGCCAAATGCACCTGTCCATATGTTTTATTTTATAATTATTTTACTATAATCCTTAATATGTTATAAAATTTGCTACTTCTCTATTTTCTCAATTAGGCAGGTTATATTGAAGCCAGACACAAAATTTATTTTTTTTCATATGTTCTAGGATTCAGAAAAGATCTGTCATGTTGTAGGCACTCAGTACAGACACTCCAGAACATTGCACTTCAATTATTGTTTGTATATCCTCCATCATTTCTTAGACCATGGTTTGACAACTGACATTTTAGTGGTTTGTATAAAATTAGCCTTGAAGGAATAATATGAAAAGGAAACAAAGCAGATGCACTCAATGCCATTCCTTGTATTTGTTTCCTAGGGATGACATAACAAATTACTACAAACTTGTGGCTTAAAACAATAGAAACTTATTTGGTCACAGTTGTAAAGAAGAGAAATCTAAAATCAAGATGTCAACAGATCACACTTTCTCCATAGGTGCTAGGAGAGAATCCTACCTTTTTTTAGTTTCTAGAAGTTCCACATAGTCTTTGACTTGGAGTTGCATGACACCAACCTCCACCTCCTTCTTTACATGCCCCTCTTCCCTATGTGTCTTCTCTTCTTATAAGGAGACTTGTCTTTGAATTTAAGGCCCACCCGGTTAATTTAGGGTGAGCTCTTCTCAAAGATCCTTAACTTGGTTACATCTGCAAAAACCTTTTTTCCAAATAAGGTCATGATCACAGGTACCAAGTATTAGGACTTGGACATACTGTTTAGGGACCACAGTTCAACCTTTTATATCACCTCAAGGCAAGGTACAGTTGTATATTCCTGAATCTCTGAAAACACATTTGAATGAGAGAATTTCCAGATGAAAGGTAATATCACTATCAAACCAAGAATAAGCAGAACCAATACTTTAAATGTTATATTGCCTTCTATAATGGCTTTAGTTATATGCTAAATTTAAAATTATTTTATAAATTTAAATGTGTCCAGGTTTTAGGGTAATAGGGGTCACTAGGGAATCTCCCCACACAAGTATTTGTGTGGATAAAGAAAATGTGATATATACACATGCACATGCTCACACACAATGGGATATTACTGAGCCATAAAAAAAGAATGAAACTTTGTCATTTGCAACAATGTGGATGGAGCTAGAGTATAGTATGGTAAGCAAAATAAGTCAGTCAGAGAAAGACAAATATAGGATTTCACTCATTTGTGGAATTTAAGAAACAAAACAGATGATCATAGGGGGAAAAAAGAAGCAAACCAAGATGCAGACCTTATAACTATAGTGAACAAACTTATGGTTACCAGAGGGAAACTGTGTGGGGGATGGGTGAAATAGGTGATGGGGATTAAGGAGTGCTCTTGTGATGAGCACCAGGTATTGTATATAAGTGTTGAATTACTGTATTGTACACCTGAAGCTAATATTATACTGTACGCTAACTGGAATTTAAATAAAAACTTTAAAAAAATAAATATTTGTGAAACACTTTATACACTATCAAGGTTTTCACTATTTTAAAAGTTTATGATCTTATAATTAACTTTAGTCAATGATCTCTATAATACAGGCATAGATACTTTAATAAAACATGTATATCAAGCTACATATACTTGAAAGAGAATGAAAAGAATAATATCTAAAATGACTGAGCTCTGTGATACTTATGCACTTTTTCCACCTCTTTATCTGTGGTTGTGGTTGCTTTTAGTCAGTAGGCCTTAATTTTATTGAAAATATTGAACTAAATTAGTTCTCATAAACCAACCATAATGAACTACTTCATGTGCTTAATTTTACTTTGAAAAATTTGAAAAATATGAACTCCATAATATAGACTCATGTATATATTATATATATGTATGTATGTGTGTGTGTATATATATATATATTTTTTTTTTTCTTTCTTAGATGTCTTCCTGGATTTTCTGGAAAATTTTGTAAAATTAATATAAATGAATGTTCTTCATCACCATGTCTAAATGGTGCAAACTGTGGAGATCACATCAATGGATATATTTGCAAATGTCAACAAGGTAATTATTGAAAAAATAATAATGTGTATTTAATACATTTAAAAAATATGTTTATGTATGTGTGCATACGATTTTGACAATATCCTCAACCAATGACATTAATTATCAACCAAGTTTTAAGCAATGAACACACTTAAAAAATATGAAATGGATGTTCTATGATGCTAGTAACCAATCACTTAGGCTATTAGCAGGAAATCCTAGTGTTTAGAGTATATCTTACTACAAGTGTTTTCTACATTTGTGTAAACTTCATAATCGTGATCTTTATGTCAGTTGTGCCTGGCACACAGCAGGTCCTTTATAAATGTTAGCTCTTATCAATATTGAAATCATTATTACCTCCAACAAGGGTCAGTATAGAGATGGACAAGCTTAGTAAGTTGATTTTATTTAAAGAATAATTTAGAATTGGTGTTTTGGCCATTTCTGCCTTTGGTCATATTCTTTTTAAGTATACATTGATTAAAAAAGCTTGTGTCCATGCATCTTTTCCCCTCTCTTTCTTCTAGTTTCTACCTTTGCAGATTTGTTGCTTTTTTCCTGTGTCTTCTGTCACTCATCTTATCTTCAACATTCAGGTGCATCCACTCAGAAGAGATGGTGAATGCCTAATTTCCTCAAGAAGTAATAAGCTCTCAGGAATATACATGGGGTATATTTTTGGTCACTAAAAAATAACAATCACCATTTACAGACTCCACAGTGGACTTGAGACAGTTTGTTGATACCCCCTGGGTTCTGGGATTCTGGTTATTTGGGTCCCCTGAGGACATAACAGTTAGGCAGCCATGTGGGTAGTAGGGCTCCTGTTGTTTATGTGAAATTATACAAACTAGGGAACACTTATCAACTGAGTATCATTGACATGTTGTTGAGAAGTTGAACATTTACTCAGCACACTACTCTGTTTTGGCATACTCTGTAGGTTTTATTTGATCAGATACAGCATCTGAAAGCATTTCTACCTGAATGTTGAAATCGCCACCTAGACATAAAATTATAACTCTTGCAGATAAAAGAAGTAGAATAAACATTTCAATTCTCTGATATTAAAACAATGAACACCATTTCAGAACCTTGTCTCTTTTAAGTAAAAATATCTTTATCAAGGTCTGAACACTTAAAATGCTATAATAGTTGCCACAAGCAATGAATGTAACCTTACAAAGGCAGTTATGAAACACAACACTTATATGAGTCATTTTTACCATTTCAATATATATCTTATAATTGCTAGGTTTCTTTTTTACGGTAATATGTGTATCTTGCCATTTCTAGATTAGTTTTGATGCTCTAGGTTAAGATTTATAGTACTGTAGATTCACTTGGAAGTATGGAGCCATTCTGAAGCAGGTGTAGCATTCAAATGAAGCCACATTCTGAGTGCTTCTCACCAGTCCATAGTGGAAAGTGGAAGACCTTCTTCCTCAAAAATGATACCCATGTTTTTGCTAGGTGTCAGAACTTGCGGGTACTTTTGACTTAGCCTGCAATTCTTTTCTTTTTTTAAAAAAAAATTAATGTTATTATTTATTTTTGAGAGAGAGAGATACAGAGTGCGGGGCTTGAACCCACAAACTGCAAGATCATGACCTGAGCCAAAGTCAGATGCTTAACCAACTGAGCCACCCAGGTGCCCCAAGCCTGAGATTCTTCACAGTCTAGTCACAAAAGCAAAGACCAAGTAAGCAACAAACCAACCAAACAAATTCTTGGAAAATGCTGTAGACACCCTCCCAGACCCTTGTCCCTGCTCCCAAGGGCTCTTTCCAGGCAAGGCTCTGAATCATACTGATGTACCTTTCCTCCAAAGTTATTTGAAGAATAATTGTTCTCTTGAAGATTACTTTTCATTCCTTCCTCATTTTATTTATTAGCATAGCTAGCTGAGGGTTCTTTTTTCAGGGGTTTTAAAATGGGTATAGTAAAATTTACTCTCTGACATATAGTTCTTTAGTTATGACAAATGCATAAAGTTGTGTAACTACCACTACAGCCAGTCATGTAACCACCATCTCCCAAAATGTGCTCATGCTACCTTTTTCCACCCTCAACATAAATTGGTTTTGATATAATTCTCATTCTTTTCTTTACCATTTTTGTCCTTGAAAATCTACCCATTGTTGAGTTCTTCTTTTTCTTGTGTTCTGAATTTTAGATTTTAAAAGCAGCCAAATGTGGGAGGACTTTGACATTTATGTGTTTGGAAATTACAATTACAATAACAATACTAGAAAATGGACACCTTTCTATTTTATGTGCATTGACTCATTTAGCTTTTATAACAACCTTATGTAGAAGGTACTATTATTATCTCCTTTTACCAGTGAGAAAATGTAGTCCAGATTCTTTGGATAATCTCCCATAGCACATTAGTGGCAAAGCTGAGATTCAGAGCCAGGAAGTCTGACCTGGTGTTATACACTCATTTTTTATGTTCCCCGAAGAAGGGCCTTCAACTGAATAGCAACTTCCCATAATGTTTCAGTTATGCCAGGTGAATAAGTTCTAGGGATCTATGGTGCAACATTGTGCCTATGGTTAAAAGCACTTAACAGCTTGCTAAAGGATAGATATCACCTTAAATGTTCTAACTACAATAAAAAATAAATAAAATTGACAACCATTTTTTTTAAAAAAGGAACTTAACCAGTAAGATCTACCAGTGTTTTATAGCTTAGTCTTAGATGTTAGCAATTCTAACCATTATGAGATTTCTTCAGGAATGTTGCTTGCCCACATCAGTCTGATTATCTCCTAAAAAGCTTGATAAGCAAAAACTGATAACTTACCATTTCTCTGAGTAGTTCATATAAACATGTATTTTTCCAAATGTCACAGAAGGACACACAGGCTAATTAATTTGATTTATACAGGTCCACTCTTCTCTTATCCATGGAGGAAACCGGCCTTAAATAATGTTGATAATTCTTTCTTAGGCTCTGGTCTACATCATGTCATCATCCTTACCTTACACAGTGTCTGATAGAAGCCTGCCTTCACTACATATTTACTTCTGTCTTTAAATTAGTTAAGTACTGTAGGGACGCCTGGTGGCTCACTTGGTTAAGCATCTGACTTCCACTTAGGTCATGATCTCATGGTTCGTGAGTTCGAGCCCAGCATCGGGCTCTGTGAGTCATGACAGCTCAGAACCTGGAGCCTGCTTTGGATTCTTTGTCTCCCTTTCTCTCTGCTCCTCCCCTGCTTGTGCTCTCTTTCTCGAAAATAAGTAAACATTTAAAAAATTTAAATTAGTTAAGTACTATAAATTACTGCCATATTTTATTTTCATCAGTTGAAAATCTTGAGTTCACATCATATTACCAATTATCAGATTTTTTTTGTCTTCATGTAGCAACTCTTCCACCATTGTCATAATCTTGGGTGACTCTTTCACTGTAACTCAAGGTTTGTAATTTATCCTTTTGTCTCCATCTCCTCTACTTTATAGTCCAAATAAGGATATATGGGACTTGGAATATTCTGAACAGAACAGAGTTCAAACAATTAAATGCCAGTTTCCTCACTAGATATATCTGTAAAACACAACTGAAATTTGGATTGATATAAGTAGGTTAAAGACACCCTAAATGTTACTTAGTTTTGGGCCACCAAATCCTGTCCAAGAAGTTGTATTCTAGTGGAACCTCACAGAGTGTTCAGAGCTTACTGAAAAGTACAATCCATTTATGATGCTGGCCAATGTTGTGTAATTGTAGACGGGACTATAGTTACCACAAGCCCCTCCCTCACTGTAAGGGGACAGATGATTATGCCCTTTCCTCCAAGATACCTAGGTACATTACTTGACAAGGAAGGACGGGTTTGATCTCAGAACTCACTCATCCTCTCCACATGAGATCATCGTGCAGGTTATAACCTGAACAGCATTCAGGACAATCCTAATCACAGAGCTCCTTCTCTGCCCGCTTAGTGAATTCAATGGCTAGTGAACTCATTTCCATGGAAGTATTAATACAAGTATTCAGATTATTTTATTAAGTAAAACATGCTTACTTTTGTTTTAGCCTCAATATTCACATTTATAGTGTTATATAAAAATGTTTAATACCCAGTAAGTGAAACCACAGTTATCCCATTAAAAGCAAATTGAAACTGAGAGAACAATCTCTGTATTGCAAATGTGAATGCCTCACCCAGAGTTGTTCTCAGCCCCTGGGGCAGTCACTTTGCCCAGACACTTTTTATGCTCAGGAGGGATGTAATAGTGTTTATATAGGTGACGATGTAAACTGTGGATACACATTTTGCTCTTAAAATAGCATTATTCATTTTGAAACAGAAATGCTGCATTGTCCTTGGAGCAACGAAACGCAGAAACAAAAACAAATAGTTTCTTCCATGAATACTCACAATTAATAACTCAGGGATATGGCTTTTGTATTCAGAACAGAAGAGATACATAATGATCCTTTTTTTAATCAAGACCCATGAAAAAGTGAAATATCATTAATATGAAATAAAGAAAGTATACTATTGTATTGTCATGAAGATTTAGATGTAAAAATCAATTCTACATATTCTAGAATTAGACTAAGAAAAAAATGATTTTAATTTGTCATTCAATTACTGAATAATACATTAACTAGTAAGACAGAATTATTTTAGGTTTAGGTTTTAATTTAATTTTATTTTATTTCCCCAGATTAGCACTTGGTGCTGAGAGGGAAAAGGAAATGAAAGTAAAATATATAAATCTTTCAAATAGTGACTTTTATTTTCATCAATAAACTCTAACTATTATAACTGCTATGTTACAGCAGAGAATGGTAGTATTAAAACAGGTCAGTGTTTCTAGTTGTATATGTACTTCAAAACTTGTAATCAACTTAAAATTAGTCTAATTTGTTCTTATTTTTATTACAATCTGACATCTAAATTCTCTTTTTTATTTTATATCCTCATTATTTGATATGATTTATTCTGGAAGCACTTAATTTCTACTGAATATGAAAATAATAGATTAGTACTGAGTTTAACACCATAATGATTTGATTACTTTTCTGGATTGCTAATGAAAACTATTTTCTGAATATCTGGTTACTTTATTACATATGGACATCAAACTACAGAGGATTCAAGGAATGTTTTCTTCTTCTCTGCTTCTAAACCTTTTTTTTTAATCTTACCCACCAAATTTTCATTTGTCTGTTTTATATTCCCTTAATTGGTTCTCATTTCTTATTATCACCTTGCCCACACCACTACAAGGACATCATCTTATTTATTTACTTTGTTATATTTTTACAAAACAAAACAAAACTAGTGAAAAAGCATTATTTACATACATAAGCTCCTCCCAAATGCCACAATCCCAAGTGTACTCAAGCAAGGTGCTGAGCAAAGAACTTCTGGAATCTGGGTAGAATAAAGTTCAAATCCCAGCTTTGTGACCTGGTAAAACCCTCTGATTCTCAATTTCATGATAAAATTGGGGGGGGGGGGAGGAAATCACCTAAAACATTGTAAAGCACTAAACATAGAATTATAGTTAAGATATATTATTTTTGTATGAGACAGTCTGAGCCCATTAGCCCATGTAAATTTTACTTTTCAAAGTATCCGTTTCTTCATTCACAAAATTGGAAAATAAACTCATCCATAGAGTTTGTTCAGCATGGCACCAGGAGCAAATAATAGTAGCCAACATTTCTTTAAAAAAAAATTACTATGTACTGTGTTTAGAATTTGCACAGATCATTTCACTCAAATCTCACCATAAGTTTATGAAGTAGGTACATGGCTATTTCCTTTTGCAAGATCTTGTAACTTGCCTCAGCTTTCACAGCAAGTAGCCAGTTCTGGGGCCTGTGAATATACCACATCCACCAAAAATTTAAAAAATACAAGCTAATTTTATTCACTATTTTTTACATTGCTAGTTTCCATCTCTCTTCATTACCTTTTTTTTTTCCTAATGCATATTATGAAGCTGAAAGAATTTTGACTTCAAAGACTGGCTCCCTGGAAGAAGATCTGAATCTAATCCAATTTTATATATATACACACACACACACACACACATATATATATACATATATACACATATATATACATATATATACACATATGTATGTATACATGTGTATATATACATATATATATACATATGTGTATATATATGTATATATATATAATTGCATATAACTATGTATGTTAAATATATATTCATTATATATACATATAAAAGAAACATCTTTTCTAGCAACAAGATAAAATGCTATAAATTATTTTCCACTGACCTTTAGTAACCAAAGCACATATATTTGAGATAATAGACTCAAATTATGATTAATATTTGTGTTAAAACATTTTGTTATATACATTTGAGATATACAACTTTAAAATTCAACATCTGGAGCACTGGGTGTTGTATGGAAACCAATTTGACAATAAATTTCATATATTGGAAAAAAATAAAAATAAATAAAAAATAAATAAATAAAATAAAATAAAATTCAACATCTGTATACACTACAAAATGATCACCACCTCACCACCTCAAGTTTCATTACCATCCATCACCATACAGTTGACCCTCTTTATCCATTCTGCCCACCCCCAACTTCCTTCGTCTCTTTACCAGTAGTCTTTTCTCTATATCTATGAGTTTTTATTTTATTTTGCTTACTTGTTGTTTTGTTTTTAATTCCATGTGAGTGGAAATCATACAGTATTTGTCTTTCTCCATTTGACTTATTTTACTTAGCTTATAGGTCTGTTACCAAACCCAAGTTTGGCTATCCCTCCCTTGAAAGGCCATTACTCAAGAGACAAGTTTTTGATTGGAAAGGAATTTGAGCTTTATTCAGGAGGCCAGCAACCTAGGGAGAAGGCAGACTCTTGTCTCCAGAGGTTTCCACCTGGCCCAAGGGTTTTTAAAGGAATTTAGGGAACTTAATTAGCAAAGGGAGTACAGTGGCCTACAATATTTCTTGATTTCATATAGACTCAATGATGCCAGCTACATTTTCTCAGTTCTCCAGAGTTGAGCAAGGGGGGGTTTCTGTTTGTGTTTTGTGATGTGTAACAGTACTCTGTTACACAGAGTACTGTTACTCTGTTCTTTCTGTGAAGGTCAGCAAGGTCTTCGGATACACAAAGGGAGTTAAGTAAAATCATCTATGTGACCTAGAAAGAAAAACAATTTGCTAAACAATAGGTAGGCTAATCAGACAGCCGAGGTTGCTTCAAACAGACTTGCTGGCTTCTGTGGCCTGGAAAATTTCTGGTTCTTCACTCCTTAAGTCCAGTGATCTGCAAATCAAAGAAAGTAAATTAATTCTGTTATACATCAAGGGACTTAGGTCAGCAAGTAAGGAATATGTTAACTTGCAGCAAGTTAACTCTTAAGACTGTTTGAAGTGCTGTTACAGGTTCATCCATGTTGTCACAAATGGAAAGATTTTGTTGTTTTTTATGGCCAAGTTGTATTTATTCCATTGTATAAGTATGCCACATATTCTTTAACCATTCATCTATTTTAATGGTTATAATTGGCAATCAGCATCCGTTACTGTCTATTGTGGTTTCTGTACTGCAGAGACAAGAAAACGAAAAACTGCAGTATCTAGTCTTCCACTGAAGCCGATGTGAATAGAAATTGCATTCCATCAATAATAAATATACGTGAAATGTAGATGATCTAGTGGAGATCATTTCTAGATGTCTTAGCAATTTCATATGGTGGATGAGATCATGGACACGTGAGATTTTCTGAGTCTCTGACTTTGTATTAAAATACAGAACCATCTGGAATGGCAGTGGGACTCTATAATGTAGTGTTCAATCACTAGCTTCAGGGTAGGAAGGGGCAGCCAGGGAGATAGTGCTGGCTGCTTCCTGGTAATCCAGCTTCCTTTATTTAGTACAATGAGTTCTTAAACTGAGTAATTCCAATGTTGGCTTTTATGTTTCTCAATTTCCTGATTATGGTTGAGGTAGTATCTCCTAGAGAGTCGTATCTGTGGTTCTTAGAGTTACTCCTACAGCCCTTCCTTCTAATAATTTTGGAAGCATCTTATTCTTGGTTATTAAGACTCTTTTTGCTTGAATACCTAGAGTGGTTTCTGTTTCCTGTGCTAAATCTTGACTAGCTTATATTGTATCCTAGTTTGTCGTTTTTGAGCAACACATCCATAATGTTCCCCACAGCTTAACTGCACTTTAGACAGGCCCCAAGACTCCATGCCCCTGACCTCCCTTTCTTCAGAGCATTTGCTTTAGAAAACTAGTAATTGTAACTTTTTTCTCTGCCCCTGAAATGTAAACTTTCTTTCAGCCTCTTGCCAATTTTAAAACCCAGAAATGTCTTTCTCAAGTACCAGGGAGTCATCCTTTTGAAATGTAATTACAGAAAAGGATAGGGCCTCTCCCTCCCCAACTAGGGTCTGCGGAAAGCTAGGAGCCCACTGTTAATAAGTGACAAGTACCAAACACAGATATACAAAGCACTTTGACCAACCACTCCCCCAGCCCAGTATCCTCCAGTATTTTCCCATTAGCTCACTACAGCATTTGAAAATCCTCCCACCTACCTTTGGTTCAGTGCAGTTAAATTCCATCTCTTTCCAAAGTCTTCCTTGTCTTTTTAACTGGTATGATGATTTTCTTTTCTTTCACAGTTCTCATCTTATGGTTTAAAGTTTTGTAATGTCCTTCATAATATTAGAAGCAAAAGGAAAAATACATCATCATTTTTAATTGTTTAAACTATATTGTGAACTGTTTTATTCAATCAAAAGAATATATAATTAAGGAATATTTATTTTATAAAACAATATAATAAACATTTGTGTACCTTCCATTGGCTTCAAGGAATAGAATATTAGCAGTAATTCCAGCCTCATCTATATTACTCACTGAATACATTAATATCCCCCTACCCTAGAGTGACTTTTCTGAGCTTTATATTCAACGTTCCCTACTGTTCTTCTTTAGAGCTTTATTATATATATGTATATCGCTAAGCAATGTTATTAAGTTTGTATGTATTTGACTTTTACAAGAATAGTTAATCAATGTAAGTATTTTTATGGAATATGATTTTATGTTCAACAATATGTTGGATATTCAACCTTGTGAGAGACTGGTCATAGTGGCTTTTTATAAGCCCTGCAAAAATGTTTTTTTTTCTGTATCACCTTTTATAGCCTCCATAGTAGAGTTGCCTACAGAATCAACTCAGCATATGAAAGAGCATTATGAAGTGAAGTGAAAAGAGTCTTGGATGTGGATTTGGTAAATTTAGTCTTTTGGCACCTCATTCTAAGTTTGATCTGGACTCTGCCAAATCTTTTAAACTCGTGTTGTATTTTTCTTCTTACAATGCTGTTTTGCATTAAATCACTTCTAAGCACCTCAGAATACTTATGTAATTGTTCTCTTATAATTTATCAAAGAGGAACAGTGAGACTATATTGCTAAGCAGGAACAAGAATAAGAATGCATTTCCCGATAGCCAGGGTCAGATTAAATGCTGTTGAATAATACATAGAAAAATAAGGCTTGAATATTGCAATTACAGTATGCATTATAGTATACATAGGCAGTATACAATTATAGTATAGATAGGCAGCTAGTAACAGCTGCCTCTAAAGACTTATTGTCCCTATGTAGAATGGTATTTTCAAGTTAAAGTGTTCCTAACGTATTAAGGATCATTGTAAATAGATCCCTTATAGGAAAAAATCAATGATTTTTAAAAGTGTTCTTAATGTATAACTAGTAAACTATAGTTTTAATATTATCTTGTGGATAGCTTAGCAATGTTGGCTGATAGGTTGGTGATAAAATAATGGCAAAAGCCAAAGAAAAAGGGCAAACACACAATGTTTTAATTTGGAATATTACAATGTTTAAGCATTCTTACAGCTGATAATGAGCTGAACATAGACATATTATTTAAATTCTATAGAAGTACAGCATAAGAAATACTTACTGTAAAATGCTACAAGTATTACAAGAAAACATTTTATATCCAGGAATATGGAATAATTGCTTTCCTTTGAGTTTAAGATTCATATTAAATGGAAGTATGAAATCTGTTTATTCCATTACCTTCTATGTATTTATTCCAAGGTAAAATAAAGATATTTGGATAGGTGATGTAGAACGGCATGATAGGTACAAGCCAAAACTTTATTTTACATATGCTTTGCTTCCATTTTTATATAACTGTGTAATTTTAGGGGAAATTATTTATATTCTCTAAGTTTAATATTCTCATCTACTAAATAGAGATAATAATAATACTACCTGATAGAATGATTATGAAGATAAACTGTGATAATTTATATAAAACATCAAGTATAATTATAAAAAATAGTAAGAGTATTGTTAACTATACATAAGCTATTTATTATATTATTATTAAAAATTGAATATATGTTTTGTGATTGTGTTTAACAGGGTGGTCAGGACATCACTGTGATAATGGACTTGAGGAGTGCATTTCCAAATTATGTATGCATGGAATACGCATAGAAAATGAACCTGACTTTGGCTCAGAATGTTTATGCATATCTGGATTTGTGGTAAAGACTATTGGTGGTTTTGTTGTGATACTTTTTTCATTGCTTCTGAAATATGGTGAATAATAGAAAATTCTTTGGTGAGAAATTAGGTTGGAAAAGTTAATATTAGTGTTTCTTTCTCTGACTATACATGCTGCTTCTCAGCATTCCCTTTTCCTTTCTTGTCCATTCATCACAACCACCCTCAGCCTTTCCTTTCAGGAGAAAAGCATTCTGATAAATTGATTCACACTAAGGTGCAAGTCACTTAATGTATTGTCCTTTAATGTTTTAATGCATTTGGAAGGAGGATGCCAGTAAAGAAATTACTTAATATTGTCAGAGTCTTGGCAGAACCTCTATTTTGCCCAAGGGCATAGCACTGCTTCCAGAGTTGGGCTTAGAGTATTGTATGTCCAGGGAGAATGAATCTGCTTTCTTTGCAAGTCTGGACTGGCCCGAACTCCATTAGCACTGGAATAGACTTACCTTGGTAGCAATGTCTCTATTAAAAAATAGCTTCTGACCACAATCCTTTATTAAAACTGACCACAGCACATGAATATAGTAAGGGAACAGCAATTGGCAAGACTATGATGTCAGGAATTTTAAATATATGTTTATAAATGTCATTAAAAGATAGACCAGTCTAAAATGAGATTAAGGCTCCATAATTAGAGAGGACACACAGTTAGATGACCCAGTGCAAGATTAAGGAATCACAATTAAAAGGAAGATGAGACCTGCCCAGTGCCTAAGAAAGATGCACAAGTATGGGTAGAACCAGACTCCTTAGAGCTGGAAGATGAGAAAGGAAGAGTCAGAAGTAGGAGTCTCCAGAAGTAGTCAAGGAATTGAATAGAAAATGGTCAGTAACTGTCATCAAAACAAAATAATTTGAGAAAGCCTGTGCTTCAGTCAGATACTCTTCCCTTTTGAGGGTATTCCCAAGGTTCATCTGGCTGAAAGGGATATGTATAAGCTAAACCAGAACTGCCACCTTCCTGAATTTTTAGAGTCCTCCTACCCTGGTTCTGCTCTGGGGAAGGGTGTTTTTCTTAGTGATCACAGAAGGACGATCTTTGGGGAAGAATTTTAGGCACTCTGATACGTGAGTGTGGAAAGTATTTGGTGACAAGAAGTTAATTTTATGATGCCTCAGATTATACCAATGTTGGCTTCCTCAAAGAGATAGTAGAAAGAAAAAAATCTGAAATAAATCCTTTATTTTTTAACTAAATTCTCCTGCCAATACAGACTGGTATATAGAAAATAAATCGTCATTTCATAAGTGTTTTTATTGAACACAAAGAATTTACTACCAAGTACCCTGAAAATTTCTTTCAATAGTTAATACCCTGGGATATAACTTTTCACATTGGAATGTGAATCAATTAATACTTGTATATTAGTATACTTATATATTAGTATATATTGAAAATATAAAAATCTTGAAAAATATGTGGTTTTATAAAACCACAAGTCTACTAAGTAGAAGGAAGTGTCATCTATATTTTAGTAAGGCATTTAATAAGTTAATTTGAAATTAATATTCTTATACTTACTTTCTCAAATACTTTAAAGCTAAAACAGAACTAAAAAAAAACCTTACTATTATAAGAGAGAGTGGGTAAAAAGCTGTAAGGGAGATTCAACTTTGTTAATGCATTAGTCATGTTCTAAAATGAGTAGATAAAGATAGAGGAAATTTGATTTATTGAAAAATAATTTAATATTTAAATGTTATACATATCAATGGTCTAACAGTACAGACATTTAAAATTAGATATACTTAAAAGTATATACTTGAAAATAGAACATAAATTATCAATAGGAATAAAACGCAAAATATTTTGAAGAACTATAAGAAAATCAAAGAAAATGTTTAAAGTCTTTGTTGAATGACAGAAATTTTACTGCCAAGTTAGAATCCTAAATATTGAAATAAGAGAATGACAAAACTATTTTGGAAACAGGTATGACAAATGTATAAGATCATTGAAAAATTGCCTTAAATTTATTTTCTCCCTTTTACAACTAATCCTGAGAGTAAATGGGATATGAAAAAAAAATAAGAATCATAATCCTGATGTCAAACTTCTTTAATTTCTTATATTCTTTAAAAGAATGTCATTCACAGAAAGGTATAAAATTTGAGAGAATCTTAAGAAACAAAGCAGTTCAATGGATTAGAAGACAAGTAAATTTATTTGTATTAGGATTAGGATTAAGTGTGCATGTAGAGTTTGGTGAACATGAAAACAGTGGACATAGGGAATAATTGACAATTCACAGAGAGGATAGGGCATGGCATTCTAGCAGCAGAATAGGCAGAAAGAGACTAAATATTACACCAGTTAACATGTTCTAGTAAAATATTTGCTTATTTCTCTGTCCACTCTGATAGGCTGTGAACTCAAGCTGGTATAATTTTAGTATCCTTAACAGCACAGAATATAACATATATTTTTTATTTTGGTCGTCATTGAAATTGAAATTGTTTTATCAAAGTCCTAGCATGTTAATCATAGTTGTTTTAAATTTCTAGTCTGATAATTGCAAAATCTCTCCCATACCTGAGTCTGATTTTGGTGCTTCTTCTGTCTCTTCAAATTGTACTTTTCATCTTGTAATGTGCCTCATAATTTTATATTTATAGCCAGACATGGTGTCCTGGGTCTAAGTAACTGAGATAAATAGATCTTTAGTGTAAGACTTTATTTTCATTTGGCTAGGAGTCAGGCCATGTTTGCTGTTTGCTGTAGCTATTAGGTGTCAGAGGCTAAAGTTTTCTGCTGATATCACCTTGTTTTTATCTTCCCCGTAATCACTGGGTTTTCTTAGGACTTCTTAAATAGACATGAGATGTGTAGCTCTTTTAGTTATACCCCTTGTTATTACAAGAGACCTCTATTGATGTAGTTAACATGTGGAGGGAGGAGAAGCTTTCAAGAGTTCTATGATTAGGTCTGACTTCTAGTGAGACTGTGCCTCACCCCTGGGCTGTGACGTTCACATGTGCTTCTCAGTCCTCCTCTCCCTTAGACGCAACAAGAAAACTTCAGGAGGCTAGAACTGGGTATTTCCTTTCTCCCAGATTGATTAGGCTCTGGTAAAATAGTTTTCCTTCAGCTCAGGCCTTGCTAAGAAGAACATAATATTCTGGCAGAATTTCAAAATGGTTATTCTCTCCCTCTGTTGGAAGCACAAAGGGATTTTTCTCCTATCTTCACTGTGAGGACGTGGAGGTAAAACTTAGGAAAGTTATGGAGGATCCCCTAAGACTGGACACCTCTGGAGTTTTGAACTCTCAAGATTGTCCAGCATTTTGAGAATTACAGTGTGCTCTCGTGCTCTGCTACTCGCTCCAGCAGTGGTTTCTGCTCCTGAGTGTCTGTTTTGGTGAGCTATGATTCTCTGTATCTACCTGACTGCCCCACTAATTTGGCAGAGAGCAGTTTTCCTTGTGACTTCAATTCTCTGATGGGTCTAAGGAGAGTTCTTGATTTTTAGTTTGTTCAGCTTTTTATGTTTATGAAGAAGGGAAGGATGACTTGCAAGCTTCTCGCAAGCTAGACCAGAAACCAAAAGTTTTATTGCTGTTTTAAGGGACATATTTAATAAGGAAATTAGGTGAATTTTCCTCCATTCATGAAATTCAGTGTGTCTTTTAAAAAACTCATTTCCTTTTTCTAATTATGTTTCCCAGGTATCTCACCTCAAATGATTGTTCCATTTTCCAGAGTTGCTAGACATTTTTATGGAAAAGATGCCAATTTATCTGGCATCCAATTCCCCACCAAATTGTAGAAACTAAAAAATTATAAATCATCTTGCACAAATAAGTATACCAGTTGATACCACATGTAATCTGTGTTAAAGTGCATTAAAATATATCAGATTAATGGGGATATCCGAGCATTGAATTTCTGAATATGACTTGATACAGCAGACCTTATTACAAACTACTAAGCCTTTTATTAAAATAATTTATAGCAATTCTCTTTACATTAAGTCTGTTTATGTTACCTTCTCTCTGATGTCCTTATTCAAATAGATCTTCAGAAAAATGCCACATTCTATATTCTTTCTATTTAGGCTATTTTATTTAAAAACTCTCACTAATTACATTGCCATATAAAAATGTTAACTCAGCTGCATGTTTATGTGATTAGAGAAAATTAATATTACTGCAATTATTATTTGTTTGATAATGAAGAGTAATTTGAGAATTAAATAGCCCCTGCTGGATAGGGGGATAGTAATCTCTTTTTTTCTGTATTTCTAAGAATTAAATTTTAGTAGATAATATGAAAGACCTGAACTCTCGGGTTTTTTATAATGTTTAGGGCTGTGACAGTCTCTGACAAACTGATAATTAGTGTGGATTATTCTTTTTAGCAGAACTGATTGTAAAAGTGAATCAAAACATAAAGTGCTGATATTATTCTAAAATTCAAATGCTCTGCAAAAGAATTAAATGACAGAACACAACTTTTTGAATATCCTAAGCTTGCTAAGAAAATTCAAGACAAGTGATCTTCCTCCTTTTATTTGATCAGCATTGCTCATTTTTTCCTCAGTAAATGAATTTCACCAGGCAATATTGATCCATACCATACATTAACCAATGACTGTCAATGGGTCATACTTATTGCATTTTGCAAATGATGGTCAACAAAAGTGTTAATTGCATTCTTTAAATTAAAACGAATCTTTATGTAGTATAGAAGCTGTATTTCTTTTCAACAAAATGGAGGAGAGGGGAGGAAAATCTGTTTTCTGAATAAGGAAAAAATGCTCTGAGTTCTACAGCAGTCCAGTCTATTTGCAATTTCTTATTTTTAAATGTCATCTTATAAATAGACCTGAAAGCAAGACACAGGATAGCAAGATAGACTGTTTGATTTTACGTTTGTCTAGAGTTCTGTTGTTTATTTTTCATGATATAAAGTCATTGATGTTGTTAATGAATATTTACAAGTATTTATTGTGTTCAAGATCCCATTATTCGCCTATTAAATAATTAAAATATGTGTGTCTCCATATAGGAAGTAAGGAAGCAGAAGTATAGTTCTTAAACTCATAATTTCTTTTTTTTAAAGAGATGTTTTATTGCTTTTTATATTTATTCATATTTGAGCTCAAGTTATTTATACATTTGATCAGTCAAAACACATCTAAAAAAAACAGCATATCCTTTGGACACTCACCATAGCAAAGTACTTGGAAATCATGTACCGTATATAGGAACACACACTGTTCTTAACATTCAAATTATGGAAAAGAAGACAGGTCCGTATGCAAACACTTGAATACACAAACAAAGAAACAAACAAGAACATTTGTTTTAAAAGAAATTTGATGCTTTGCCTTAACGTATTCTGCACATATATTGTGTGCAGAGCACTACACTAGATCCTCAAAATAATGTAAAAATTCATTAGTTTCAACATCATACCAAAGAGAGTTTTCATCTGAGTGAAGGAGACAAATGTGTAGGGTATAATACAGCATTCAGCAATGGGTTCAAAATGCAGGAAACTGTATGCTGAAGGAAATGAAGACATTAACTAGGATACTGTTTATGTAGTACTAATATTAAAAATAATAAGGCAAGGGGTGTCTGGGTGCCTCAGTTGGTTAAGCGTCCCACTCTTGGTTTCAGCTCAAGTCATGATCTCACAGTTTGTGGGTTTGAACCCTGCATCAGGCTCTAAACTGACAGCATAGAGCCTGCTTAGGATTCTCTGTCTCCTCCTCTCTGTCTGCCCCACTCCTTCTTGTGCATGTGCTCTTCAAATATATAAACAAACAAACAAACAAACAAACTTTAAAAAATAAGTTTTTTAAAAAATAAGGCAATTGGCAAACCCTGAGTAAAATAGTGATTAGAAGAGCTTTCTCGAGGGACGAAGATTATGGCTTCCTCTCAAGGGTTAGAAAGGTATCCCCAAAAGTATTAAGTCTTCATCAGTACCTCATATTGAAAAGCCTACCTTCAGGGATTGATCAGTACTGCTAATGAGAAGTCTAAATATATAATAGCCAGTTTAAAAAATCTGCTTCTCAAGACTAGTTTCACCATGAACAGAGATGTGTGTTCTCAGCATATTCAGCAATACAGTAACTTAGTGTTTTACAACCCAAAGTATATAAAAGTTTTGGAGAAGGAGGGAAGGTGCAAATTTGAATGAAAACATGTATTTTAATAATGCAAAGAGGACATTCTCTGTAGTAAATATATTTATTATGGGAAATGCAGTTTAATATTTTTAGAAATAGAATATTAAAAATAACTTGTCTTACAATTTATATAAGACATATAGCACAGCCATTATGCACAATCTAAATCTCTCAGACTAGTTATTATTATTGGTAAAAGAAGTATAGTAGAATTATGACTACACTTTAGAGCTATTTAGATAATATGGGTATGGTTGTCCACCTCTTTATATGTCTGTGTCATGTTTAAACATGGTAGTGGAGTAATGTTTGTATTTTGGTAGAAACAGAATACTCTTGGTATCATATATTGCCACAGAGAATAGGTTTAATGTTTTAGACCTAGGTTAGATGGAAAATTCTTTGAGACTCAGTTTCAAAATTTATAGCATGAGGCTGCAAAACCATACCTAAGATAACATTGTGAGTCCATTGCAGAGTTGGGAGTAGAATTTTAAATGCTCACACTTATATACTAGTGTTCTTTCCTCTACACCATACCTTTTATTCACTTATATTAAGATAGATATCTCTATGTAATATTGATGGAGGTATGGGCAGAAGATATTATTGAACTACTACTTTTCAAAATGCAAGCATAGGCTGAATTCCAAAATCCATTCCATACTCCCATTCTCCCAGTACCAATATCCCCCACCAGAATTATTAGAGTTGATGAACAACATTATTATCCAAAGTCTATAGCTTTTATTATTATTTCAATTTAAAGTTAGTTAGCATGTAGTGTAATAATGATTACAGGAGTAGAATTGAGTGATTCATCACTTACATATAACACCCAGTGTTTATCACAAGTGCCCTCCTTAATGCCCATCATCTATTTAGCCCATCCTCCCACCCAACCCTTGGATTGTTAAGAATCTTCTTGGGGCGCCTGGGGGGCTCAGTCGGTTAAGCGTCCGACTTCAGCTCAGGTCACGATCTCGCAGTCCGTGAGTTCGAGCCCCGCGTCGGGCTCTGGGCTGATGGCTCAGAGCCTGGAGCCTGCTTCGGATTCTGTGTCTCCCTCTCTCTATGCCCCTCCCCCGTTCCTGCTCTGTCTCTCTCTGTCTCAAAAATAAATAAACGTTAAAAAAAAAAAAAGAATCTTCTTAACATCCCTCCCGCAACCCTTGGTTTGTTAAGAATCTTCTATGGTTTGCCTCCCTCTCTGTTTTTATCTTATTTTATTTTTGCTTCCCTTCCCCTGTGTTCATGTTGTGTTTCTTAAATTCCACATAAGAGTGAAATCATATGATATTTGTCTTTCTCTGACTGACTTATTTTTCCTAGCATAATACACTCTAGTTCCATCCACGTCATTGCAACCAAAATCTGTATTTTACATTAGAGTTCACTCTTGGTGTTGTACATCTTATGGGTTTTGACAAATGAATAATGATATGTGTCCACCATTATAGTATCATACAGAGTATTTTCACAGCCTTAAAATCCTGTGATCTACTTACTCATCCCTTCTACTCCTCTAATTCCTAGCAGTCACTCATGATTTTACTGTCTCCTTGGCTTTTCTTTTTCCAGGATGTCATATAGTTTGAATAATACCATAGCCATTTTAACATAACTTCTTTCACTTCAAATATGCATTTATATTTTTCCATGCCTTTTTATCACTTAATAGGTCATTTCTTTTTAGTGCTGAATAATATTCCCTTGCCTGGATGTACCACAGTTTGTTTACCTGCTGAAGGACATCTTGGTTGCTTCCGAGTTTTAACAGTTATAAATACAGCTTCTATAAACATCTGTGTGCAGGCTTTAGTACATTCATAAGTTTTCAATTTATTTCAGTAAATTCCATTCAGTAAATTCCATTCAGAGAATGGAAATTGCTGGGTTGTATAAAAAAGTGTGGTTAGTTATGTCAGAGACTGCCAAACTATCTTCCAAAGTGCTGTACCATTTCCAATTTTCATAAACAATTAGGTAGCATTTTATAATTTATTTCCATAGCAATTGCTAAAATCATAACCCATCAATTGTTTGTGTATCTCTGTATTCAATATGTGACCGAAGTCTCCCCCCCCTCCCCTCCCTTCCCTTCCCTTCTGTTCCCTCCTCACCTCTCCACCCTGCTCTGCTTCTCTTCTCTCCAGTAATAAGCTCCATGAGAACAGTAACTATGCATATCTGTCGTTACCTCTTTTTCCACATTGATACCACATAATAGATTCATTCTAAATAAATATTTATTTATCAAATGAGTAAGAACATGGGTAAGACCATAAATATTTTGGTGTTAATCATATAATAAATTTGCAACACAGATTAGATGCAATAACATACACTATCAAAGATATAGTGAATTCCTTTCTATAATAATAAACTGATGTAAAACACCATTTGAGCCATAAGCTACCATTAAAGTTAGTTATCATTGGTGAAGCATTAACTATTTGCCAGGCTAAGTGTTTTGGGTGCATTACTTCATTTAGTGCTTTAAAAAAGAAAAAACAAACTTGTGACATAAGAAGCATTGTTATCCCTATTTTACAGATATGGAAATAAAGAGATTAGAATACTTTATGTAGCTGGTAGATCAGAAAGGTTTTGTTCTGTATTCAACTCAAGTTCTGAATCTTTTTACACTGAGCTATGCTCAAATTTCTCTTGGCAAACACAGTCACACTAAAAAGGATTTAACTCATACAATTTTTACAAAATTTCTCTTACATTTTACACCAAAATTTCTTATTTCACATGACTCTTACATTATAACAAATGGAAGTGTGCATTTTACATCTGCCAGTTTATAAATAATTAAATACAGGCGAGGCAGCAGGAAGAAATACGATAACCGACATCTACTGCATTCTTTTGATGATAAACACCAATCTCTCTGTTCCCCTGCTTTTTCTAGTATTGCCACTGAAAAACAGTAGGGTTTTAATGCTTCCCATGTGGCCTAGGAGTCTTTTTTGCTATTCATAATCAGTGCATCTGGTGTAGCTTTTTTCCCCCTTAATTAAAAATAAATAAAACTAAGAAAAGAGTCAGTCTATAGGGAAGAATAAGACCTGTTGCTTGTCCCTCTCCATGCAGCTCAGGGGCACTAATTTTCAGCACAGAGTATTTTCCTTGCTGTATTTGATATATTTTAGGTGTTAGATGGTATCCTTGTACCATGGTACTTGATTTGGTTTTGTGTTACTTCATGTAACTGTTTTCATGCCACTTGCACTTGCATTTCCCAAGTAAAGGGAGGATTGTGTGCATATTTTCAGAATGTGAAGATCAGCTTCAAAGCATTCAAACTACAAGCCTAACCCACTTCAGTCTGAAGGGAGAGAGATAACATGTATTGTCACAGTGGGTTATAGGAAATAGATAGGCTACTACTAAATAGGAAATAGTAGGCTACTACTAAAGTAGTCAGAAGCCATCCTGGTTAATGCTTTAAAATGAAGATTGCAGGGGCGCCTGGGTGGCTCAGTCAGTTAAGCGCCCAACTTCGGCTCAGGTCATGATCTCTCTGTCAGTGAGTTCAGGCTCCACATTGGGCTCTGTGCTGACAGCTCAGAGGCTGGAGCCTGCTTCAGATTCTGTGTCTCCCTCTCTCTCTGCTCGTCCCCTGCTCACGCTCTGTCTCTCTCTCTGTCTGTCTCTCTCTCTCTCTCAAAAATGAATAAACGTTAAAATTAAAAAAAAAATAAAACGAGGATTGCACCTTTGTATTTTAAATGATCTACAAGATGAAGAAAAATATAAAATGATCAGTACTGTAATGAATCATTGTGTGTGTCATGAACACAACTGTGGCTATTTGGTTGGCATGTAATAACAGCCCGAAGAGAGATAGACAACAAATGATATTTATTAACTAATGTGTTTTGATAAAGGTATGTATACAAGACACTATAGATATCAAAATAAAGGGACAGAGCCCTACTCGATTTGAGTGAATTGGTTCAGAAAAGAGTTCCAATAGGAGAGCAAGCCTGAATGACAATGACAAGTGTAGCAAGTATGATTGGGTGTAGGTTGAAGTTGCCCTACAGAGAAGAGGTACAGAAAGTTGCACGTTATTAACTGATTCTGATAGGATGGCTAACACAGAGTAGATTCTCAATATTGTGTTGAACTCAAATCAAATCAAACACAAATTATTTTAATTTAAATTAAATACAATGGTATTACCAACATGAACTGTGCCATGGTTGAGCCGATAACTTTAAAATTCAAACTATTTCTTCATTCAGAGCCTAAAATCTATATTTATAGTTAACATATAGGAAAATAACTAGTACTTCTTTGATTAGAATCAAAATAATTGACATGCAATTTAATTTATTCATTGTAGAAAGTTGATTAAATATCATCCACTTAAAATTTGAAGGTAGTCTATTTGTGTATAATTTCTATCAAAATATAATATGCTTATTGCTACATGAATAATTTTATTTCAAAAAACTGATCTGTACTCATAGTTTTCTGAGTTTATTTTAATGTGAAACATTAGAAAAGTATTCAGAGAATATTTTTTGCAAAGGGAGTTTTAATTCAATACAATCCAAGTCCCAAAAATAAAAAAAAATGTAATTTATGTTTTTTAATGTACAGGTTCATTTAACAGTACTGAAAAAGGGGGAAAAGTTTAAATATCTTTATTATAAATGTATTAGAAATATATGATTTGTGCACATTGGTCTGAGTAATTTGTATATATAATAATTCATATTCAAATATATAGCTTATTCATCAAATTGTACCTTTCATTTAGTAATTACAATTTAGTTATCAAATTACAGA
This sequence comes from Panthera leo, assembly GCF_018350215.1. Taxonomy (NCBI): domain Eukaryota; kingdom Metazoa; phylum Chordata; class Mammalia; order Carnivora; family Felidae; genus Panthera; species Panthera leo. The sequence goes on along the minus strand of NC_056683.1, from coordinate 57,946,349 downwards.
CCCATTGTATTCCACAGGCTTTTTATTTTATAAGTCACCTGTGAACTTCAATGGAAACCAAGTAATATAAAGATCTTGTCCCAAGACTCCAGTTCAACATTTGTGATCAATTTGAGTTGACCAAATCAAAGGCTTTTGGGTCTCCAACTCAGTAGAATTATCACTCCCTTCTTTTTACTTAGCATGAAGCAGACTGACATAGACTGATAACCACAAGCTCCCCCAAGAGTATTCTTTACTAGCCTATGATCTCTAACACTGAGCTAGACACTTGAGGACTGTTTTTGCTCTTAAAAACTTTGGTCTACTGGGAGTGAAAAATATGTCAAACAGCAATCACAGTATGACAGATAACAGCTGCAGTTAAGGTCTACACAATATTTCATGAAAGCACAGTAGTGATGTATTTAAAAACTTTTTAGGGAACATAGATGATTTCCCAGAGAATTTTGAGTTGAATCAAAAAAGTTGGGTATCTGGGTTACCTAGGTTCAGGGTGGGAATATGTGGCAGTAGTGGGATTCAGGAAGGAAAAAAATATATGTGACGTGGTAATTATCATAATTTATGTAAAAAAGTAATAAGAAATAAGCATATGTTTTTAGAAATGGTCAGTGTCTGTGTGTGCTAGACTACATCATTTTTACTTTTCCTAGGAAAGTGGTAAACCACTGATGATTTTTTCAGCTAAGGAATTACCTAGTCGGACTTTTATTTTAAAAAATAACTCTGAGGTGTCTCAGTGGGTCAGTCAGTTAGGTGTCCAACTTTGGCTCAGGTCATGATCTCATGGTTTACGGGTTTGAGCCCCATGTCAGGCTCTGTGCTCACAGTATGATGACTGCTTGATATTCTCTCTCTGTCTGTCTCTGTCTCTGTCTCTCTCTCAAAAGAAATAAACTTTAAAAAAATAACTCTGGCACATATTCTATGGTTAGTAAATATACTTGTGAGGGCTTGCCTCTAAAACAGTGTCTCTCAACCTCTTGTCTCATCAGCTTTCTGCAGGAAATCTGTTGTCTGGACATTTTGTCTCTAGTGTTAACCCTGGCTTCTCCCCTGAGCTGTGCTTTCCACTTGCCTTTCTCAACTATCTTCCAATAGCCAGATCAAGTAAAATGTCTGATTCAGTACAGTCCTCAAGATATTTATATTTTCATTCATTAGTTCTCCTAGAAGTTGTCCCAGAAGATTAGAATTGTATAGGAAAGCAATGAGCGTATATTTTCAAAGAGAACTCCACCTAAGCAAATCCCTTGAAGATCTGGTAGCCAAATTCAATGAAGGGAAATAAAGTTATCTTCTAAGAAAGTAGAAAACTCACTTCAAGAAAACATAGGCCTCGGGACACCTGGGTGACTCAGTCTGTAAAGCATCTGACTCGATTTGGGCTCAGGTCATGATCTTGCAGTTCCTGAGATTGAGCCTGTGTTGGGCTCTACGCTGATGGTGTGGTGCCTGCTTGAGATTCTGTCTCTCCCCCCTCTCTCTGCCTCTCCCTCTCCCTCTCTCTCTCTTGCTCTCACTCTCTCAAGATAAACATTTAAAAAAATAAAAGAAAAAGAAAATAAGTAAAGGGGCACCTGAGTGGCTCAGTCGGTTAAGCATCTGACTTCGGCTCAAGTCATGATCTAGCAGTTGGTGGGTTCAGTCCCCGCATCAGGCTCTACACTGACAGCTCAGAGCCTGGAGCTTGTTTCGGATTCTGCGTCTCCCTCTCTCTGCCCTTCCCCCACTTGTGCTCTCTCTCTCTCTCTCTCTCAAACATAAATAAATCTTAAAAATAATAAAGAAAGAAAGAAGAAGAGAAATAAGTGCAAAATGAGGGAATGAGAATTCCTGTTTTTTTCTGTCAAGTCATCATGCAGGAAGAAAAGAATTCTAGAACTATATGTTCCTTGAGAAATTGCCACCTTTTTTGTAGATTCTCTAGATAGTGAATAGATGCAAATATCCATGGCATTAGTGGCATTAGTGCCACACACAGCCTAGGCAGAGAGATAATTCGTGCCATCATATCACTATCTATGTGCTCCATTATGATGAGCTCTCTACAGAGGACATGTGTAGATCAGACTTACTTCTCTAGGTCTGACCACTGACAGCCTCCATAGAAACAGTTTAGATGATCACCACTTCTCCTGGAAGGGCCCTATCATGTTTAGAATATTACATGAGGAGACTTTATTCTTGAAAGATCAAGGCTTAGGCTACATCCTTTTTAGATCACAAGGTTCATATGAGACTGTATAAAGCTTTGGTCATGTGAACTTTCAATAATCTTCAGGGTTTGGAAGCCCAAGGGATATTTCACCAGACTACTATTCCAAAATCCTGATTTCTTATCTGATGGAGTTTTTCAAGAAGGATGGCATTTTATGTTCATAGGAAAAAAGAAATGCAGAAGTACCTAGATAAAATGCATTTTCAAAGGAATATTATCTTTTAGGGTTTTTTTTCCAACAAATGTTTACCGACCACCAACTATGTAACTATGTTCTAGACATCATACTAGCCATGGCCATTCAGCAGAGAGTGGTCAGAGGCACTTTTGTTATGCTGGTAAAGACATGTAAATCCATTTGGTATACAAACAGTCATACAATAACAATTCTAATTATTGATATGGACTCTATAGATATTATAGAGGAAATCTAGAAAAACTAGAAATATGTAGTCCAATTTTGAATCATAAAACTATCTCAATATTATATACTTTATGTCAAAGTATTCTTAATATTTGATCTCTGATCATTAACAGATTCTTTTATTATTATTATGGGTGAATGATATCATTCTTCAGAATATTATTCTCAGATTCAGACTGACACTAACTTTACCTTTCATCTCCCAGTCCAGTTAGCTAACCACATGCAGAAACCTGCAAGTATCCTTTATAAGACAGCAACACTGAATCAACAACTTGGAAAGTTTTTTCCCCTTATCTAACCAACAAGTTCTCCCTACATGGGAGAAATATACTAACTAGATGTAAATTATTGGTTATTGGTTTTGTGACTGGACATTGATTTGTTACTTGAGACCTGAGAATTTTATATAGTAAAATTTTTATAGAATTTGAAATTATGTAAATGATGCAAAAGCTTGCCAGAAAGCAGAAATTATTGAAAGAGAACTTGAGTTTAGTGAACCTTTCCTAATGAAACATGATAGTTCCAATTAGCATAAATCGAACGTTTCACTTTATATGAAACTGGGAAGAGTTTATTGCTTCTTAGAACTGTAATTGATGGGGTAACTAAGCCTATACTACTTAGAAACAGATTTGCTTGGTGGTTTTATATTGGATGTTCTGCCTGATGTTTCCTTTATAATTCTACAAGAACACCATGTCATGAATTTAGCGTAACAATCATCTGAACTGTTTCTTCCAATTATCAAAATTATCAAAAAGATATTTCAATTTAAGAAGGCATATATCACCCTGAGAAAATTTTCAAAGAGTGTTAAGCTACAGGTAGGTAAATCCACTATTATAAAATGGCAAAATTAGCATATATAAGTCATGGGTATGTGACTTGTGAGTTGCATTAAGACCCTGCCATTAGAAGATACCCACCCCTACACACACACACACACACACACACACACACACACACACACACACACACAATTGCTCTAATATTCTGCTGTTGCTGACTTAATAATTAACCATTTTTTAGCAAGGGGATCTATATTTTCATTTGCACTGGCCCCCACAAATTAGGTAGACAGTTTGCTATATAAACAATAAAATAGGGGGTCGTGGGTGGCCCAGTCCATTGAGTGTCCAACTCTTGATTTCTGTTCAGATCATGGTCTCATGGTTAAGTGAAATCAAGCCCCACTTGCAGCTAGGCCATGACAGCACAGAGCTTGCCTGGGATTCTATTTCTCTCCCTGTCTGTCTCTCTCTGCCCCTCCCCTGCCTGCACTGCATACGCACATTCTCTTTCTCTCTCTCAAAATAAACAAACTTAAAAAAATAAACAAAAAATTAATAATGTTTTTTGATAGTGTTGGAAAAATTCAAGCTGTCAGTTATTTTAGTAAACTTTAAGGAGTAAACTACTAGTTCTAAGAGGGAAGTAGATCAAACCACAGAATTAGATTGATATGAAACTGTGACAACTGGGAATTTTGGGGGTTTTTTTGTTTTTTTGTTTTTGTTTGTGTTTTTTTTTGCTATATTACACACTCATCACCTCAAGTAGAAAGTAAGGATGAAGTACATTATGTCTTCAAATGTTACTGTCAATAGCAACATTGTTTTGCTCAGATCTTAACATATCGATAGTGATTATTAAATTTAATTGATAGTGATATCCATTAGGCTATTAGAATAAAAGAATGTTTGTATTACCTAAAACAATCAACTGTAGGGTAGAACTGTTCATAACAAATGTTGAAGATGTAATAAGAGGTAAAACATATAGCACAATGATTATGTGTGTGGATTCTGGAGTCTTAGTGCCTACATATAAATCTAGGCTCTGCCGTTTTTTTAGGTCTGTGACTAGAGAATTAGAAGGACTATGGGATAACACTAGTTATCCCATAATCATAATTTCTTACTTAGTTGAGATGATTTAAGAGTAATTCTGTCTCAGGAGAGACTCATATTTCCAATTTCTTACTCTACATCCATATCTGGATAGCTAATGAGCCTATCAAGTTTAAAGTACTTTAGGGGGCTCTTGGGTGACTCAGTCAGTTGAGCATCTGACTCTTGATTTCAGCTCAGGTCATTATCTCCTTGTTGGTAGGCGTGGAGCCTGCTTGGGATTCTCTCTCTCTCCCTCTTTTTCTGCCCCTCCCCAACTTGTGCTTGTGGTAGCTCACACACTCTTTCTATCTCAAAACAAATAAATAAATAAACATTTAAGTATTAAAAAAAATACCAGTGTTCTTCACCAGTGTTCTTCAAATTAGTAAGTTACACCACTACGCACATCACTGATAGGAACAAAAACTTAGGAATCATTGATTATATATATATATATATATATATATATATATATATATATATATATATATATATCCATCTATCTCACAGCTTCCATTCTTTCCTGTACTCCAGACTCCCTTAAGAGTCTACTATCTACAAAACATTAACTTAATCCTTTCATAATATAAATCAAACTGTATCTTTTTTCCTAAATATTAAATACTCCAATGGCTTTCCATAACTCTCATAATTAATTCCAAATACAACAAGAAACACATTATCTTACCTATCTTGCCTATGTCTGTGACCTCACTTCCATCCACTGATGGCCTTCCGTTCATCTCTTTATTCATATCCCCCATCTTGCTGTCTTTCAAACATACAATGCATGTTCCTGTCTCAGGGCCATTATACCCCTCTTCTGTTTGCTTTGAATGCTCTTTTCTTCAGAAATTCGCATTCAGATCCCTGATCAGAAAAGACTTCCCTGGCCACTCCCTTTAAGAGTCCTCCCTATTTGTCCTTATTATTTATTTCGCAAAATTTTGTCTTTAAGCCACTTATTACTAATTGGTATTAATTAATTAATTCTGATTCCTTTACTAAAAGATAAGCTATGTAATGAAACAAACATTGCATATCTTGTTAGTTATTTTATTCCAAGCACTTGCAACAATCACTGACACTTAGAAACTGATCATGAAATATTTGTTGAGTAAAGACATAGAAGGCTACACAGTGACCATGGAAAGTGGATGACCATATTCTCATAAAGGTTTGATTCAAAAGATCCTATTTGCATTTTTCTCCTCAAATATAGATTCAGAAAGAAAAATATTTTTTAAGTCATGAAGTTTTGTAGAAATGGCTATCTTTGTCATGGCACATATTACATTTCAGTAACTATCAGCATTAAGTTATTATGCTATTCATGGTAGGTACTCAATACATATTTGATAGATGAATGATGAGTGAATGAGAGATATATTGACAAAATAAGTAAATTAGGGTAACTGAAGTTAGGAAAGAAATATAACTTTAATATTTGCTGAATTAAAGCAAATTTAAATATTTGAAATACTTATATCCTTCAGTGTAATCCTGCAGTTATGGGAAAAGAAATATTCAACCATTTATGGTTTAGTTTTCTTGTAACATTACCAAGTGAGGGAGAGATTGATACCAACCAATACTGGTTGATATAGCAATAACTTCTAAATTTTTCCTAGAATAATACAAATTTACTTTTCATTCATATGAAGTCCAAGTGAGTGTTTCTGATTTCAGATATTCTCCTTCAAATAAAGATCTATGGATCTGGGCTACTTCCTTTTTGTGGCTCCTCTATCATTAATATGTGTTTTCTGAAGTCGCCACATGGAAGAAGAGGCTGGAGGTTCATGCATAGCAGACTCTTGTCAATCAATCTGAAAGTGACATACTTCATGATCATTCACATTTCATTGATTAGGAGTAAATGACCTGGTCTCACATAAACACAAGAGTGAGTAAAACATGTCCAAGAGGAAGAAGAAATAAGTTTGGCGAACATGTAGTAAGCTTTGCCATGCAGTTTTGAATTTAACTAAGGAAAATATAGAAGTTTCTCTAGGATAAATTATGTTAGTGTGTGTGTGTGTGTGTGTGTGTGTGTGTGTGTGTGTGTGGAGGAGGAGGAAAGAGAGAGTTCAAACAATTAAAATGCTGAAATGAATTTGGAGAAACATTTAATTTTAAAAAAGGCTCTATGATTTTAATTGCCGGTACTTGGGAATATAATAAGACATTTCTTATCAAGCTCAAAATTAGGAAAATAAATTCACCTTTGAGACTTAAATGCTGAGAACAGCACACAATGGATGTGAGCTTAGGCATACAACATAGGAAAGAGAAAGTATGGCTTCCCACCAGGAAGAATGGATGTGTTAACATATCCAGTGATATAATAGTCAACAATATTAGAGAACATATCAGAACCATAGAGACAAATGTTAGTAGTTCCAATGTAAAGTTGTCTAAAGATAGATATTTAGTCTATGAATATCAGGTATTCCAGATCATTCTTATGGCAGTATCTTAGCCTTACGTCATTAAGTATTTGAATCACCTTGTTTTACACGTTCTGATCTAGTGTACCTCAAGGATATCTGTGATTCTTATGTAGCATTGGTGACATGGGGAAAACTTGTTGATCATGGGGCTTTGAGGATCCCTTAACCCCATGGTAGTGATTTCTCAAGGAAGTTGATAATAACTTCTGATTCTGATTTAGTAGGAAAATGTTGGTCATGCAAATATTTTTGCGCTATGTAGCAGCTATATTTTCACCATAATCTAATATATTTGCATTCTGATCTCTGTCCTAGTTCCATGTGTATTTTCAACAATCTTTGAATTCTTTCCAAGCCTTGCTGCTGACCCTTGAGTAGAGAAAAAGACAAATCTCTTGGTCCTTAATATGTGGAATCATAAAACGTATTTTTTTCTTGCTGTTTCCTCTATCGCTTCTAGCTTCACTTTTTACCATTTTCTACGTGTTAGATTTTTTTTTAATTTTTTTAACGTTTATTTATTTTTGAGACAGAGAGAGACAGAGCATGAACAGGGGAGGATCAGAGAGAGGGAGACACAGAATCCAAAACAGGTTCCAGTCTCTGAGCTGTCAGCACAGAGCCCGACACAGGGCTCGAACTCACGGATAGCGAGATCATGACCTGAGCTGAAGTTGGCCGCTCAACCGACTGAGCCACCCAGGCGCCCCTACATGTTAGATTTTTTAAAGCAGTTATAAAACATCAAGAATTCTCTGACCTTATAAAAACTTTCAGGTGTTATTTGAAAGTGAATACAGAATTTATAACTCTGAAACAAATGAAAAAAGGGTATCTAAAGTAAAATTTACATTTTGTGCAAATTATATGAAATCTTGAACAAATACTAGCCCAGTTAAGTAAGGATACCTGTTGAATGTGTCCTTAGTGTTAGGAAATAGGCATGCATTACTATTTTTAAATAATATTTGAATTGTATTTTCATAAAGTTCAAAATCTACAAATAGTGTAACTAAGTGTTAATTCTATATTTAAAGGAGAATCCCCAGATATATTTGTACTTATTTATGTATGTATCACAATTCTCTTCCCATAAGCTAAAAACAATTTCTTTATGCAGAAATTATCTTGTAAGTTTATGGCAGCAATAGGCTATTCACATAAACCTAAATCTATAAGGATCATTGCTCCGTAAGCCAATACAAATTAAAATGATTCAAACATCACAAGAAAATGTTTTCAAATTATCTGTTGCATATACTGCATTTTACATTTGCTTCCAACTAAATATGACATTTAGAGTGGAAGAGTTTATAATTTGTAACGAAGCTTTTAGATCCATATTGACTACCATACAGCACAAATTCTTCCTTGGAAAAAAAATACCCTTAAAGGAAATGTGAAATAGTATTTTGGCTTAAAATTAAAGAAATTAAGAATACATTTAGGCATTTAATTGAGCATATCCAAAATTTGAAGGATTAATTTTGAAATACAGATAAAATTTACCCTAAAGACTTTATTTTCAAGCAAATTAAGGTGATGATTTGAGCTATCGAATATGACAAGAAAATGCCTCAAAACTAACTTAAAAACTTCTCTCTTGGTGACAAAGAAACTGTGAACTTAGTTATTATAATTATTGTTTGCAGGCCTGCTCCACTGGGCTTTTTTGTGGTGCTGAAATAAACAGAATTACCTGTTTACCTCTTGTCTCTCAAAGAACGGATGTCATTTCTACACAAACATATACAGTATCTGCTTCTGACACTTCAATCAGTAGCTTTCCATCAGCAAGGGCTACAAGACTGTGGACCATCATGAATACTAACCCAGATGATCCAGGTAAGTAGATGAAAATAAGATATATAAAAGATTGAATTTGATGTGTATTGAAACCTATTTTCTGACTTATTTCAAATCTTTATTTTTCTGAGATACATAATTTTTCAGGGGTATAAAATTATTCTAGAATTCTTGTTATGTTTCAGTTTTAAGTTTTGGTTTAAGAATATTGATGTTCTTTGCTAATAAATACTCTTTCTTAAACAGTGAAAAAATGTTTATTAATATCTTTATTATGATATGTAAATTTTGGTAGATAACTGGATTCCAGTCTGAGCTGATTTTAACTATCCATAAAACTTATTTAAAAAACTTGTAATACTTACTTTATTCTATCTTTAACATTCTCTGAATCATTATATATAAATTTATATTCCTATCAATTTATTGGAATTTTTTTAAACTGCATTTTTCCAATTTTGAAGTATTTTGACATCTTGAGTATGTTTCAATATGTCTTATTTAATTTACTAAATCAAATGATGCTATATTGTAAATAGTATATCATATGTTAAATTCCAAATTAATTCTTTTTATAGTCAGTGTCACTCAGGATAATAAGAATGAGAATTATACCCCTTAACAAGGTATTCTTTGCTTAGGAAAAATATTTTTGAAGGCTACTGGATATTATAAGCAGGCAGGTAGTCTTCCCTATTTTTTGTCTTTGTAATTTCTGTTCTTTTAAAGACTTAAGTTGAAATATAATATTATCAAATATAAAGTATACTGTGCCTATTTAGAAATTAAAATAATATTTCTAATATTTTTTAACCAATATGTTATATATTCATTGAGTCTATCAGTGACAAAGTTGTAATTTTTCATGTGTCATTATTCAAAGGAGTCATTTGGTGTGGAATATGTCAATTCTTTCTTTTCCCTCTGTGCATACTCATTGCTTGTATGTATAAGTATAAATATGAGAAATAAATAAAAATGTTTATGAAATAAATACAAAATTTAATATAACATAAATTATATATATTGCTTTTCTTTATAATTGAAGTATAATTGATACAGAATATTCTATTATTTTCAGGTATACATCATAGTGATTTGATATTTCTATACATTATTAAATGATCCCCATGACAAATCTTGTTGCCACCTGACACCATACATAGTTGCTACAATATTATTTATATTCCCTGTGCTGTATATTACATTCCCATGTCTTACCCATTTTATAACTGGGAGTTTGTACTTCTTAATCCCCTTTATCTATTTTTTCCACCCTGTTTATCTCTCCCTCCTCTGCTAACCAAGTTTATTCTCTATTTATGAGTATGTTTCTCATGGAATTTTTTGTTTTGTTTGTTCATTTATTTTTAGATTCCATATGTAAATAATATCATACAGTATTTGTCTTTCTCTGACTTATTTCACTGAGCATAATACTCTCTAGGTTCATCCATGTCATCACAAGTGAGGAGCTTCCATTCTTTTTTATGGCTGAGTAATATTCCATTGTGTATATATAACATCTTTATCCATTCATCTATCAATGGACATATAGATTGAATCCATATCTTGGCTATTGTATACAATGCTTCAGTGAACATAGAAGCATATGTATCTCTTTGAACTGGTGTTTTCATTTTTTCCAGATTGATGTCCAGAAGTGGTACTGCTGGATTGTATGGTATTTCTAATTTTTAATTTTTTTAAGGAAATTCCATATTGTTTTCTACAGTGGCTGCACCAATTTACATTTTCACCAACAGTGTACAAAGGTTCCTTTTCTACAAATCTTCACCGACACTTATTATTTATTGCCTTTTTTGATAATAGTCAATCTGACATACTTGTGGTGATATTGTGGTTTTGATTTGCATTTCTGTGATGATTAATGATGTTGAGTATTTTTTCATGTGCCAGTTGGCCATCTGTATGTCTTCTTTAAAAAAATGTCTATTTAAGTCCTCTGCACATTTTTTTTAAGTTTATTTATTTTGAGAGAGAGCAAGAACAAGCAATCAGGGGAGCTGCAGAGAAAGAGAGAGAGACAATCCCCAGCTCCCTGATGCAGGGCTTGAACTCACAGTGAGATCATGACCTGAGCCAAAACCAAAAGTTAACTGACTGAGCCACCCAGGTGCCCCTGCCCATTTTTAAATCAGATTACTTGTTCTCTTGATATTAAGTTGTGGATTTCTCTATATATTTTGGATGTTAACCCCTTATCAGATGTGTGATCTGCACATATCTTCTCCCGTTCAGTAGGTTGCTTTTTTTGTTTTGTTTATGGTTTCCTTTGTTGTGTAAAGGCTTTTAAGTTTGATGTAGTCCCATTTGTTTATTTTAACTTTTGTTGCCCTTGCCTAAGGAGTCTGGTCCCAAATAGTATTGCTAACACTGATATTAAAGAGCTTACTACCTATTTTTTCTTCTAGTGTTATGGTTTTGAGTCTTATATTTAAATCTTTACACCATGATATGGTGTAAAGTAGCAGTCCAGTTAATTTTTTTCATGTAGCTGCCCAGTTTTCCCAGCACCATTTATTCATTTTAAAGACTATCTTTTCCCTATTGTATATTCTTGCCTCCTTTGTCAGAGATTAATTGACTACATGTGAGTAGGCCTATTTCTGAGCTCTCTACTCTAATCCACTGATCTATATGTCTGGTTTTATGCCAGTACCATGCTGTTTTGATTACTATAGCCCTGTAGTATAGTTTGAAATTAGGGCACAAGATACCTCCAGCTTTGTTCTTTCTCAAGATTATATAGCACAATTTGTTTGACTTTGACCCTCAAATGGAGTGTGAATAATGGGAGTCTTTGCATTTATCAGTTTGTGAAGTTACTAAACTTACCCATACACTTCCATTAGAAATATAACCTACAGAGCCATTTGTCTGCACATAATTGATATGAGGAGGCAGTGCAATTTGCAGAAGACTCAGCCCAGGGCCAAAGTTGTTCATTTTTAATTCACTTTTCTGATTCTCTTTTTGTTTCTTTTTCCTCTTTGAAGGTCCAAAACAGACAGACATTATCAAGCATGATGTTCTCCCAACTACTATTTTAGCAACATTAAGCATTGGCATATCTTTTGAAAGCTATTTACTCAAAGAACTGATTTCCACTAGAGAGCTTTCAGCAAAACGCAGTATTCCTTCTTCCACAGATGTTTCCTCTTCTCAATTTCTGAATTTTGGTGTTCATGACTCAGCACAAATTGTCTGGGGCAAAACGTCTGTATCACATATGCCTATCCAAACTTGAGCAGCCACAGCAGGATACTTTTTCCCCAGTATGGAAGACAGGACCCCATTTATCATTTCTTCTTTCATGCCAGATTTTATTTTTCCTACAGAATCTTTATTATTTGTGAACAATGAGACTATTGCCTTAACTACTACCACAGTGAGTTCAGTAATTACTGGCATTCCAGGAGCAGATATTAAGTTAAAGAGGCACTCATTACTCTCCCATGGATTCCTGCTCACAACCACTTCTACAAGTGTACCTCCAGTTGTTTCTACAGGGGCTCAAGAGGATATTGAAGAATTTTCAGCTGTTTCCCTAATTTCAAGAAGAGAGTACTGGAGATTGCTGAGCTCCTCAATGTCTCCCCTTTCTCCTGCTAAGATAATTATATCTAAACAGGTAGCCATCTTAAACTCATCAACTCTGCACCAATTCACTACACAAGCCTCCATTCCCAGTGAATACCAGGTTATTACTGAAGCATCTAGCAACCAGAGACTCACAAACATCAAATCACAGGCTGCTGATTCTTTAAGTGAATTAAGCCAAACATGTGCAACATGTTCTATGACTGAAATAAAATCCTCTCATGAATTCTCAGATCAAGTTTTGCATAGAAAACAGTCCCACTTTTATGAGACATTCTGGATGAACTCAGCGATACCAGCCAGCTGGTATGCACTAATGGGAATTCAGACTATCACTTCTGGGCATCCATTGTCTTATGCTACTGAAATAACGCCATCAGTGGCATTCACAGAACTGTCATCTTTATTTCCTTCTAAAAAGAGTACAAAAAGAAGGATTTTATCCTCATCCTTGGAAGAATCCATTACCCTATCAAGTAATTTGGATGTTAATTTATGTTTATTTACGAGTTATTTATCCATTGTCCCTTTACAAAGTGTCTCTTCAGCCTTGATGATTTCTGATTTGACTTCAAAACTGACTACTGATGATCCTTCTGTGTCAGAGAACATTTTAAAACTATTGACAATAGGACAACATGGTATAACCATGGGCCCCGCTGAGATACTGAATCAAGACAATTTATTGGGTATGCGAGAGAGTAAAGGATCTCATAATCAGTTCAAACTTCACACACGACAGTTCTCTAGATTTTGAATTAAATTTACAAAATCATCCAAAAACTATATATTCAGGTGACTTCAAAAACAACCTGCCACCTTATATAGACTCCGTGTCTGACTTTTCAGAGGTAACCTCTAATATCGCATTTTATGCAGTTTCAGGAACTCAGTCATATCCAATACAGGCCTCTTTTCCCTTGTCTGTTCTTGCGCCAGGTTGGACATATTATACAGATTATCTGACCTTAACATCTGATTTAAAAGAAGAGCTTACAACTTCTTCAGAGTGGCCCAAATGGGAACTTCAGCCTAGTGTGCGTGATTGGGAATCTTCTGCTGCAAGCCAGAGGCTTTCCATCACTAGATCGCTTACTTTGTCTTCACTGGAGTTCATTCCAACACCTCTTCAGCTGACGATTTCTGGTGAGTTTCTCAGTTTCAGTTCAGTAAACTTTTGGAAATGAGTTTCTTTTCTATAGTGAAGAAAGAGCCTGTCGTCGTCACCAGGTGCTCTAAACAGCCTCTTTGTAATCAGGGTAGCAGCAAGTTCAATGTGGATGGCACCTTGCTGTTGTACCTGACACAGATGTTTATTCTTTATGCACTGCCACAAAGGCTACCAGATCAATACAGGAGTATGTTGGAGACAGCTACACTGCTGGCAAGCAATCAGAAACTGAACTAGTTCAATTCATTACAATAGATCTTTCAAAGTTTAGGAATAACTTTTATTATTCTCATTTCTTGAAATAGAATCTTTGTCAGGTGGAACACAATATAACATGCACTTTCTAACATTTTTTTTTCAGTGCTGGTATTTTTTTTTTAACGGGAAGATGAAGCAATCAAGGGAACTTTATTGAGTGTTGCCATTCTACATAGCGTGGTTTATCATTATTTAATGCAAAGCTGTGATGCTTTCATTATGTATAACTCAGAATGTAAATGAAACTCATGACCTTTACTTAACAAAAAAAAATATAAAAATTGACACAACATAGTATCCCATGTGTAAATTTAAATTCAGTCTTGAAATAATTAATGAAAAGCAACTTTTCTTAGATAGCTATTCTTACTTTAAAGCATTTTAGAAATTATTAGTCTCCTCTACCCTTGTAATTACTGTCAAATCGGGAAACATGCAGAAAAAAAAACCTTCAATAATTATATTTAGCAGAAAGAGAAGGTATTTTCATTATTTAAAGAAGTTCTATCTTGTGGAATTTCAAGTGTAATTGTGGTTGTGAAGTTGATTTCCCCTCAATAAGAAATGTATAGGTTTCATGTGTTATATATGTATATTTGTAGATTTTGTGTGTATGATTCAGAAGAATCACATATCAGTGTTTAAAATGTTTAGGTGTGTAATTTGTGGCTGGCAACTCAATAATACAAAAGACCAAATCTTATATTTGGTATGTGTAGTGTGAAATGTTTCTAAAAATAACATAAATTTTAATTACAAATTTAAATGTAGTATTTTCCGTGTGCTTTTACAAGACAATAGCTTGTTGTATAACTGTTAAGAATCATCAGTAATACCTAATACATCACTTCTCGCATATAAGGTTCTTAACAAATTCAGCAGAGTTACATCTTCTCCTCTCATACAGTTAGTCCCATAGCTATCCCTCGAAAATAATCAGGACACAAATTCTCCATTTCCAGGAAATAAAACCCTAAGTTTGCCTTTATGAGCAAAACTTTCTCACATTCCATTTTTCCCATTCCCTCATTCCAACTTCAAACACTCTTTGGTGATTTTAATCTTTTCCAATTTGCCTATTCTTCTTCTAGTTTCCCTTGCCTTCCTAAATATTTTAGACATGTTAATCAATAATTTACAAGGCACTTGCCAGCATTTTCCAGTATGTTCATCCACTGTGTTGACCAGGGTCATATCAGGGAATAGATAGCACATTCCAGTTGAGTACTTGGGAGAATTTACAAAAAAAAAAATTATTTACAAAGATATGGGTAGAGATAGTAGGATTCTGAAGGGACTAGTAACAGCAGAATGTCATCATTACCTTGAGTCCTGAAGGGACAAAGGAAAGAGCAGTCATCAAGACCCAGAAAGAGGAAAGCTACCAGTTCATAGAAGCTATGGCATGTTGGGAGAGAATATAGGCAATACAGTGCAAACCAATCAGGAGTAGACCAGGAGATATATACCCAGCTTCATTCTCCTCTTGTCTTTTAGTCACTTGCAGGTTCTCCCCATTGGCCAAACCAATCCAGTAGCTGAAAATGATCTTTAAAAACATAACTACACATCTGAAATAATCTCTTCATATAAAGAAAAGGTAGGGTAAGCCATAGTAGAATGGCCTGCCATGCTAAAATCTTGACTGCATTCCAAGCTCCATGACACTGCCGAAATGTAGAATAAGCATGTAACTGATAAGGGGAGGATTCATTTGTATGTTTCTAAAGTGAACCATTGAGTATTACTACTTCCTCTCTACATGCTGCTTCCATACTAGGAAAGTATAAAAGGTAGAAAGCTTGTAACTCTGGGGTCCCTCACAGCTCCTAGATGGGTGAGAGAAAAATAACACTCCAAGAAAGCTTTATGATGAACAAAGTGAGGCATCATGGAGCTATGTCTATCAATATGCTTTTTAGGGTTTGGTGTAACTTTTAAAGTATATGATTGCTAGTTCTAAAATATGACATCTATCAATCTGAAGTTCTCTTTGTCAGTGGTCTGCTAAACCAAACCAGTCTTTATGGTTTGGTTTAGTTTATGAAGCAAATGAAGTTTAAGAGGAAAAAAAAAATGGAGGCACTTGGCTGGCTCAGTCAGTAGAACACACAACTTTTGATCTTGGGGTGATGAGTATGAGCCCCGTGTTGGTCTTAGAGATTACTTATGGAAATATAAAAATTATTTTAAAAATAGAGAGAGAAAAAAAGAACATTCTCTAGCAGTTTGGTATTATGTTCCTATAGCAGTATGACTCTCTATTGTTTCTACTAGTTCAGAAGGATTTAAGAGACAATAGTCAGAGCCTCCTGATCCAAATATTCTCTAATAGCAATGAATAACAAAAATAGAACAAAAATGAAAATTTATATGGGTTCCATTTATTCCATCCAGAGTTGTAAAATTCTAAATTAAAAAAGTTCAATACAATATTAGTAAATTTCTAAAAAATGACAATGGGATATTTTCTCTGGGAATAAAAGGGTCAGTCAAAGAAAGACATTTAATAATATAATTTACCCCATGGGATCTTAGATGAAAAGATATTGACAATCAATTTATAATTTGCTAAAGTTACTTAGTTTTTCTTTCCATTTTTCCCTACCTAAGGGATTTACATTATCTTCAAATCTTTTCAATATCTATTATGATTTTCAAAGATAACAAAATATAAATAGCTTACAACAATATTCAATACCATTTTTAAAAAATGTTTTCTTATTTAGAGAGGATGGGGAGGAGCAGAGAGAGAGAGAGGTGGAGAGAGAATCTCCAGCAGGCTCCACGCTGTTAGTGCAGAGCCCAACATAGGGCTTAATCTCACCAACTGTGAGATCATGACCTGAGCCGAAATCAAGAGCCAGATGCTTAACTGACTCAGCCACCCAGGCACTCCTTCGATGCCATTCTTAAAGTTGAAACATAAGAGGTAATTCCATTAAACTCATAAGTCAAAATACCTTATATGTGTATGTGCACATATTTCTTACATACCATTTAGAAAATCTAATAGAAAATACATTAAGTAACCAAAGTAAATGAGATATGACATCTTTATTTGAGTTCTCAAAAATGTGAGCCCTTAATACTAAAGAAACACTACATTTGAAAAGTATAAAGCAATTTCAAAAAAATTCAAATGCGATAATATAATGGAACTTGATCAAGTCATTTAAAATTTTTTTAATGTTTATTTATTTTTGAGAGGGAGAGTGAGACAGAGCATGAGCGGGGGAGGGCCAGAGAGAGGGAGACACAATCTGAAGCAGGCTCCAGGCTCTGAGCTGTCAGCACAGAGCTTGACGTGGGGCTCAAACCACGAACCGTGAGAACATGACCTGAGCCAAAGTTGGACGCCTAACCGAGCCACCCCGGTGCCCCTGATCAAGTCATTTTAAAGTCGAAGAGCATAGCCAGCAAAATGTTGAATAGAAATGGTACTAAGAGCATTTTATGTTTAGGAAATGTATTGAAATAAATTATAATAAAATATAGTATTATTAAATGGATGCAAATAAAAGGAAATAGAATAAAAAGTCCAGATACATATGTTAGATTACATAAGATTACATACAAAGAAGAGATTTGATAGATTTTCATATTCACTAACTTGTGTTGATGCATTCTGTTATTTTGAAAACTCTTCCTCTATACCCTTATAGCAGATAACCTCTATGAGAACTAACTAGATAATGTTACAAAATAAAACATTAAATAATCCAAATAAAATATAAGTTAATATTTATTTTGCCTCTAACAGGAAATTTTTAAGCCTAAAAGTAAAAATAGAAAATTATAAATAAAATGTTGATAGTACATTTTATGGTAGAATAAGTAAAATTAATACCTTTCTATGCTAAAAATGGTCATAAACATAATTAAAGCAAATATATAGAAAAATGTGTTGCCTCATAACTATACATGGTTATAAATACCCTTTCAAATCAGAGGAAAAGCTGACCACTCAAATAGTAAAACAATTTGCTGTATACAGACAGTAAAACGATATTTAAAAATCATCAGAAGCAACTGAAGATATCACATTTAATAATTTTTTTAATGTTTGTATATTTTTGAGAGACAGAGAGACACAGAGCATGAGCAGGGGAGGGGCAGAGAGAGAGGGAGACACAGAATCACGCAGGCTCCAGACTCTGAGCTGTCAGCACAGAGCCCAACGCGGGGCTCAAACTCATGAGCTGTGAGATATGATCTGAGGTGAAGTTGTATGCTTAACCGACTAAGCCACCCAGGTACCCTGAAGATAACACATTTAAAATGAGACACGAATTTTATCCATTAGCCAGTGTTTTATTATTATTTTTTTCAATTGTAATACTATTTGTGAAGATATACCACTCTATTGGTGGGGAAGTAAGTTGGCACCATGCTTCTGGAGAATCATTTTCCACCAGAAATTTTAAAAGTTTTAAAATAACAGTCTTTGGGTACCTGGGTGGCTCAGTCAGTTGAGCATCTGACTCTTGATTTCAGCTCAGATCATGATCACAGTTTGTGAGATCCAGCCCTGCATCTGGCTCTGCACTGGCAGCATGGAGCCTGCTTGAGATTCTCTCTCTCCCTCTCACTCTGCCCCTCCCCCATGCTCACTCTCTCTGTCTTTCTCTCTCTCTCTCTCAAAATAAATAAGCACTTTTTAAAAATAAAATAACATCTCAATTTTAGAAAATTATTGTTGATATACCAAAGTTATGTTATTAAATGCTATTAAAATAATAAATATCTGGAAAGAAATGTGCACTATAATGGTGGGTTTTTTAAATAAATCTTGGCATGGAAAATTGTTCCTTTAATACTATTAAGCTGAAGTTATAAAATCATACATACAACATATTTGCAAATACATGTGTACATGGATACCACACATATGCATACAAGGGATCCTTCCAAAACATTAATATTGCTTCCAATATTTATTTTCATTTTCTAAAAGTTTCATCCTTATTATATATTTTTATAATCAATAAAACATTTTTGTAAATATTTGTGCATAGTGAGAAATAAAGAATATTTCAGAAAATATATTTAATTATTTATTATATCAAAAAAATCAAGTTTTTATGAGAATTTACAATTATCCACATAAGGATAGAAAAATCATTGATAATTAGCATTATTAGAGTGAAAAATCATTTAAAAATGATAAAATATTTTTCTGAAATAACACAGCAATCTTATGTTCAAATATTCCATCCACATACTTTAAACTAAATTACTATGTACATGTTGAAATCATTAGGTATATTTCTTCAGCATTCTTTACTTTTTAGTAAAATGAGGAAAAAATGGAA
Source organism: Panthera leo (assembly GCF_018350215.1). Lineage (NCBI taxonomy): Eukaryota > Metazoa > Chordata > Mammalia > Carnivora > Felidae > Panthera > Panthera leo. Next base: position 57,927,176 of record NC_056683.1, on the reverse strand, counting down.
TGGAATTAATCACATCATTTTATTCGATATTCACATATATTTCAACTGACTACTTTGTGACAAACAGCAGGAACTGTTGTAACTTGTTTGGTTGCTTACCTGTTGCTTTGGACCTGCCACTCAGATATGCCCTTTTATTTTTTTAAATGCTTATTTATTTTGAGAGAAAGAGAGTGGGAGGGAGGGACAAAGAGAGAGGGAGAGAGAGAATCCCAAGCAGGCTCTGAGAGTGTGGACAGTGCGAAGCCTGACACGCGGGGCTCATACTCACAAACCACAAGCCCATGACCTGACCCAAATCAAGAGTCGGATGCTTAACCAACTGAGCCACCCAGGTGCCCCAATAAATTTTCCTTTTGGTGAAACTACTAAGAACCAAAAGAGATGTCCCCCTTTAGCTAAAACATGAGACCACTTACTTTACCTCCCCAAGTTACTGTAAGTTTATTGCAGAAGGAACCACTCTAGACCCTGTCCCTTGTGGTAAAGGAAGTATGTGCATAGTAAGCAAAAGCTTCTGTAACAACACCTAATAGTCACTTTTGTTCTATTTACTTGCAGTCTGTAAAACATCCCATTTAGAATTGACCCATTAATGCATACAACTGGTTCTGCAGGTCAAACTATATCTGCTGAAACTAGCACACAGATTTTAATCAGAAGTAAAATCCTGACATTTTGTTTCCTGTATATCTCTCAGTATCATTCACAAAGGAATGCCTGTGCTTTTTTTGCTAGTTTGCAGTATTCAAGACTGTTCATTATTGGGCGCCTGGATGGCTTAGTCGGTTGAGCGTCTGGCTCCTGATTTGGGCTCGGTCAAGATCTCACAGTTTGTGGGTTCGTGCCCTGGACTGGGCTCTGCACTGACAGTGTGGAGCCTGCTTGGGATTCTCTCTTTCTGCCTCTTTACCTCTCTCACTCTGTCTCTCTCTCTCTCTCTCTCAAAATAAATTAAAAAAAAGACTATTGATTATTTGTACTTAATTCCCACTTATCACTAAAATGAATACTAATATCAATGTCATATGCAAAACATAGTAGAGTAATATAGTTAATAATACAGATTTTTTTTTCCATGCGTGTTACAATTCTTTGGTTTCAAAACATTTTCACCTTTGTTGTTGAATCACAGTAGTATGTGACCTTGGGAAAATTCTTAGTGTAGACCAGAGATTGGCAAGGTATTACATACAGGTCAAATTTGGCCCATCATTTGTTTTTATAAAGAGTTTTACTGGAACCCAGCGCTGCCTATTGGTTGCATACTGTCTATGACTGATTTCATACTATGACAGCAAAGTTGAGTAGTTGTGATGGAGGCAAAGGTAGAATACTTACTAACTTGTCCTTTACAGAAGTTTGATAATTCCTGGAGTAGCAATATGTGTGAGGTGTTTATAATTCTCAGGTTAGTATATTTTACTTTTTTGACCAACGAGTAAATATCGGCCTTAAATAGACTCAGAAAAGTTCATATTTCAGACCTGATTAACTCTTATTATGCTATCCCTGTCTTCTGTACTATGCTGACAGAGCCACAGACTATGGTCAATACCCACAATCTCTTTGCGAATCTCTCAGCTCTGTGTCCAGGGCTGCTTTCAGGGGTGTAAACTGTGCAGTCACAAATGCCCTATACTCAAAAGGACCCTACACTTGATAGAGCCATACTATACTTCATGGTATACTTCAAAGGAAGTACAAAGTAAGGATATTATGGAACACATCTGGTTCCAGATGGTATTAGAATATGCATGTAGTATAATGATTAAGCATCCAGATTTTTATTTTAGATCAGGTGATGATCTCACAGTTTGTGGGATTGAGCCCCACATCGAGGCTCATGTAGGGCTCTACCCTGTGAGTGTAGAGCGTGCTTGAGATTCTCTCTCTCCTCCCTCTGCCCCTACCCCTGCTCTTACACACACACACACTCTCTCTCTCTCAAAGTAAATAAAACATTTTTTAAAAAGAATATGCATGTAACAAGAAGAGGAATAAAAGCAGCTGAGTTTATGTCAATGTTTGGTCAATTTTTGCTAAGAAAAAAATGCATGTACTAGCTATGATATATGAATTATGTGAATTTGATGATGTCATTATAGAGTTAAAGTCTCCTATATTTGCATTTAAAGCAAGCATTGCATAATATAAAGATGAATGGTAAAATATATGCTAATAATTGAAAATCTTAAATTTTCTTAGAATGACCTTAAAGAGCAAGTAAAAAATACCATGAAAAGATGAAAAAGAGAACAAAAAAGAAAGAAAAAGCTTTTATTTTAGGACCTTTAATGGAACATTTGTCCTGCTTTTTTTCCCAAACAAAAGACCTGCATTTTCATTTTGCACTGGGTTCAACAAATTATGTACCTGGCACTGTCTGTGCTGAGGCTGTTCTGGAATTCCCTTCCCACCTCTGCCAACCAATTTAATGCACAGTTTCATGCTAACCATTTAACTTTAGAATCCCTTAGGGTCCATTCTTAGACTCCCTCCCTTTCTTTCTTTCCACACCCTTCACTCTTCTATTTTTTCAACTCTTATTTTTTTATTCCACAGTTTGTCATTGGAGATGTAGTACCTACACTCATGGCTTCAAATACATTCAGAGATACACTTTCTTCTATCTTTATACCAAAACATTTTGCATGTTAGCCCTTCAAAAACTTAAGATAAAATTTTTATCTCTCCAACACCACAACCTCCATCTCTCTCCCTACCTATGCTTTCTTCTCCATTGAATTATATCTCAGACATTAAATTTACATCTATGAAGGTTTCCAAGCTTCAGTGTTAACTTTGCCAAAAGTACTATGAATTCTATCTACCAAGTTCTCTCACCCCGCCTCTTAGCTCATGATTATTACTCCAGTTTAAACTCTTACCATCTCTTTTGGACTAACGCAGCACTCTCTGAAATGGGTGACCTATTTCTAGTCTTTATTCTCTCTGGTCCCTCTTCCACATTACTTTCAAAGTTGTTTTTCTTATGTGATTTTCATTCCTCTTCTTATAAAGTTACAATGAATCTTCCTTTCCTATAGGAAGAGGTTTAAAACCCTAAGCATCCCAACTACAGTATTCAACCTCCATTCTCTGCCACCCATCCCTACACTGTTTTATGACTAACCACTTCTCAGTACTGTTGTACAGTTGCACAACTCTGCACTTTGGTGTTCATAGTGCTTCTCCCTAAATGCCCTCTGTTGGCCATTTTGTCAAATTCCTTTCCTGAGGCTCAAATCAAATGTCACCTCCTATTGGAAGACTTTTGTAAAAACAATTAAAAAATAATTTTTCCCATTATTTTTACTCCAATAGATCATTACACATAACTCAGTGTCACCTTGATTTGGGTCATTTTTTGTTCTGTTAGCTTCCCTCAATGTATTTATGCTCTTGCAGTACAAAAGCATGTGTTAATAGATATAATGCCTTATCCAAAGCTTTGCCATAATTGTAGAGATTCCAGGAAACAGTGTAAAATACCTATCTTAAAAAATGTCACAAATATTGTCATCAGTTTATTATAAGTTAGGGAGGCTTAGCTGTGAAGGCTGTTATGACTGAAGCAACATAAGCTGTGGGTGTGTGGAAGCTGGGGTGGGGTCAGAGAAAATATCCTATGATTAAGAAATAAATATGGCTGAAGGCTCAGGACCCTAAGAAAGAAGCTGGGTCACTCAATACATAGTAATCTCAAGGAATTACCAATTTAATCACGATCAAGATGGCTTTGTATATGCAAGTGACTTGATACTAGGAGATTCTAGGCAACGAGGGAAACATGTAAAGATGGGGAGGTCATGGTTTATTTCTGGGTTATCAGCCAGCATAGAGCTTGATTCCAGATGTCCACAAAGGAGAATCCATTTAGAGAACAACTATCAGTTCTCAAGAAAGGATCTGGCACAGCTAACATTCAAGGCAGAGTATCACTTCTTCAGTGAGAATGAATGAAAGATGGGCATTTGATGTTCCAAGCAGAGGATGTAAGCAGCCTAAATAATCTAATCCTGTAATCCAGCTAATGTTATAATAAGGTTTACAGAGGACAGTCACAGGAAGGAAACAATTTGGGCAAGAAACCACACATATATTCAGTGGACATTTCTGGATATTAGGGAAATGAAGACAAAGACAAAATCCCTTGTTTCTAGGATAATTATAATAATAGCAGCCACCATTTATTCAATACCACTTAGTAACTAATACTGCCCTAGGGTTGAAAATCTAGTCCCTGCACAACTTTGCAGGGAAGAGACTACCTTGTCTCAGATCCCTCAGCTAATAAGTGCTTGAGTTGGGATTGAAATGTCAGGTTGCAAGATCTAGATATTATGAATTTTAAGGACAACTTATTGTTCAATGAAGGGAGTGAGGCTCTGCTTATTCTTCATGTCCTTTTGTCTTCACTGGCTCCCATGTTCCATGTTGGGACAGATCTCAGCTGAGCCTTCCAGTGAATGGCATCCCTCACTCCAGAGAGGCCAGGGAAGAATTGAGGAACACAAGGGAATGAGGGCTATGGTCTTTTGCCCATTGGTCAGACCTGTATCAAATTCTGCCAGTAAGGAGAATTACTTCCCTCTACACAGAGCTAGTTTTTCTCATTTCTGTTTACTATCACCAATCACTTATACATAGGAACTTAAAAAAAAAAGATTATTTCTGTCACCTCCTAAATCTATTTATACTTGAAGCATATGGTGTAGTATGACAAGTTGTCACTTTTATGAACATCAATCAACAATATTTTGAGATGCTATTTTATGTCAATAAAGATATTATTCAAACCCCTTGACAGTGTTATTATCTATCTATCAGTGATTAGCATAACATATGCCCTCCTTAATAACCATATTTCACTCAGCAACACATTTTATTGAGGAAGCCCCATGTCCTGGACTCTATTTATGGTTTGAGTAATGCCCTACTAAAAATAACAGATGCTTCCTGCCCTCCTAGGGCTTAAGTTCAAGTGGTGAAAGACAAGAAATACTAAGCATAATAAACCTATATTTCTGTATGATATGGTGTATATAATAAAGTGTACAACTGGATATTTCTAATATATAAAGAGAGTATGTATGTGCATATGTATAACCTGTATGCTTAAAGTAAAAAAAATTGGAGCAGATTTGGAGGGGAGGGTATCACAAGTTCAGAGCTGGTGGGTAGAAGACAGCAGAATGGTCATGTTTGATCTTGCTGAGGAAGCCAAATTGAATAAGATGAGAGCTGTGTAGATAGAAGAGGAAAAATATCCCACAAAGAGCAAATAGCCAATGCAGTGTTAAGGTAGGTGTGTGTTAGACATTGTCTGAGAACATCAGGAAAGCCAGTGTGATGGAGTCGGTAAGTAAGAGGGAGACAGATAGAGGATGAAGTCAGATAGAGAACAAGGCAGAATGAATAAAATCAGATTCCAAGAATTTTAGGCCATTTTAAGGACCCGTCTTGTATTCTGAGAAACAAAATTATGCCAGAGGTTTAGACAGAGAAGTGATATGATCTCAGTGATCACTCTGGCTGGACTGTGGAGAACTGATCGGTGGGTGAGGTGAGTGTGAGGCAGGCATAGAGGCAGGGAGACCAGTTAGAAGGCTAATGCCCGAGTCCAGATGAGAAATGACCATGGCTCAGTGCAAGTATCAGCAGTGAAGGCTTAGGAAATGCTCGGAATCTGGACATATTTTGAAGGTCAGGCCAACAGGATTTGCTAAAACATTGGATTAATTTTATTTATTTTGCAATCAGTTTTATTAAGCAGAGAGAAGTATCTTAAGCACCCTCTGAAGACAAATAAGGGGAAATTATGCAAACCAATTTTTCTAGACATGCTACAAATAGGTTTATCTGAAATTTTATCAACTATAAAGCTGTGTCTAACAGCAGCTCTATTGCAATGCAGAAGTCTGATAAGTTTATAATGACTTTCCTGATGATAGCCCTGAGGCACAGAAAGACCATATGACTTCTGCATCTGCCATGAATTAACAAGTTATGTTCAGCATGAAATATATGTTTAGTGTTTTCTATTTAGACTTATTCTTGGAAATTTATTTGTGACTTCATGTTGAATGAAGGAACTCTCAATTAACCATAATATTTAATAATTCAGGTTCTCTGCACCCTGATCATATGATAGTATAACACATGTATGCTTTTGTGTTTATGTGTTTGTATGTGTGTGGATTTGGGTATGGATTTGTGTGTTTGTATGTCACAGGAATTCAAAATACAGCGGAAGGACCTAATGATACAGTATGAACCATTGAGAGAGTAGATGGTAGAATTAGAAAATACTGAAAGAGAAGAAGACACAAGCTAAGGACATAAGATTTGATAACATTGACTCTGAAATTTTGTAACTGTGGTACAAATGCTGGGATTATGAATGTATGTTGATGAACAGTGTATTAGTTTTCTAAGGCTGCAATAACACTGGAGCACAAACTGGGTGCTTAAGACAAAAAATGTGTCATGTCACAGTTCTAAAATCTAGAAGTCTAAAAAAAGTGTTGGCAGAGTCATGCTCTCTCTAAAACCAACAGAAGTAAATTTTTCCCTGCTTCTTCCTGGCTTCTAGTGGTGGCTCTCCATCCTTAGTGTTCCTTGGCTTAATTATATCACTCCAGTTTCTGCCTTTGTTGTCACATGGCATTCTCTCTGTCTCGGCATTTTCCTGTAAGGATACCCTACCGCTCTAAAGCAAACTGTTGGTTCAGAGTCTTTATTCATTTTCTAGACTGTTTACCTATATCTGTAAAAACCTTGAGTTATACTATTGTATTTTCTGGTAATATGGAAGAAGACTGGAAGATGGACAAATCCTAGAATACCCAGTCTGTGACTTACAAGCTCTTTGGCTTTAGAAAAGTTATCTGTGTTAGCTCTATTGAGCATCTGTAAAACGGGACTACCACTAATTTTGTGGAGTAATTTTTGAGGGAATATATGAATAAGTATATAAATTCCTGTCAGAGAGTCACCTAAATGTTAGCTTCTCCCTAAACGTTTGTTTGTTTGTTTGTTTGTTTGTTTCACTCTTTAGTTTCTACACTACTCTCTCAACCACATTTAATACCTGTCTTGTCTTTAAACTTTGAATATTTGAAATCTAAATTTGGTATTTGCCCTGAATTTTATTCTTATATACTCTACTTTGACTTGTTCACTTACTGTTGACAAATTTACCTAATCTGACATTTGATTTCTGGACATAGCCACACTCTTGTGTCTCTCTTGGTTCCAAATGCATAGCTGTAGTTCGTTCAGGGATTTCTAACCCTTTCCTGGGTCTCTTTAATTCCTATTTATACTTTTTAATATGTACCAGTTACAGAAGATTCAATAGCTAAGGTTCTGAGGCAATCACTACCAGTTTCCCTGGAGTCCCTAAATTTCATATGGGAATCTGTCTTCCTTTCTTTGTCCTGCATTCACAAACTTGATAGTACACAGTGTCTAACCACTATACTCTCAGCTTTGAATTGCAAGATCTTTTAAGTATAGAAACCACATTATTTCCTATATTCCAATGGTATCTCTCTGCTCTTTCCCTTCCCTTTCCTCTGAATTTCCCATGACATTTTGCTTTCTAAGTACAATTTAAGACTGAAAAAAAAAAAAACCAACAAGATATGGTTCAATCCATATTTGCAATGGATAAAATTCTGTATATGATTTGGGAACTTCAGATGGTAAGGTACAACTGTTTTGATTTAAGATTGTAATGTGCTATATTTTTCTATTTGATTTTTCAGTCTATGTTCTTTTGAGTGAAGTTGCTCTAGGTACCATTTCCCTTAGACTTTGGATAAATTTTTATTTACTCTAGTGTTTTTTCATCTCTTCTCTTGATGCCAGTGCTTCTGTCACTCCTTGCAGCAATGATGAGCATTCTATAATGGAAGGAAATAAAATAAAGTTGTATTTTATCATTTTGACAGCTGAAATCAATAAGAGTGAAATTTTGTTCTTTTAGACTATTTAATATTTATACCTGAAGGTATATAACTATCATTGTTTATACTTAAAAGGGCTTCTAAAAAAAAGCAATAGGGCCTACAAATAAAATTATATATTTTTCACAAACTGGAGAAGATACTTATTTTATTAACCCCACAGGCATTACCCCCCAATTTTATACTCTTTTAATTTTTAAAATCATAAGAGATAAGGGCATCTGAGTGGCTCAGTCAGTTAAGCATCAAAACTTATTGGTTTTGGCTCAGGTCATGACCTCTGACAGCGTGGAGCCTGATTAGGATTCTCTCTCCCTCTCTCTCTGCCCATCCTCCACTCACACTCTCAAACAAAATAAATAAACATTAAAAATTTTTTTTTAAAAGCACAAGAGATAAATAGTGTCAGTTTTGATTCCACAAAGTCAGAGTGTAAACTGAAACATGCACGTAAGGGATTTGCACTTTTTAATTAATGCCCCATAGAAATTAGAATATCATTTTCCATAGTGTCCTTACTACAGTGTGGGGGTTTTGAATTTAGGCTGCATAGTCAAACCATCTAATTCTAAATCTACTTAGTAATGGTATGATCTTGGGAATACTTAACTACTCCCTGCCTCACGTTATTCCCTTTAAAATGGGAATAATAATCATAACCACTGCAGATAGCTCTTGTGAGGATTAAACTAGACCATGCATGTGCTGTGCTTAACAAAGGATCTGGAGGTAGTGAGCCTAGGTAAATTGTAGTGGTCATTATTTTAACAGTACAATCAATAAAAGTGCAAAACAAATTCTCTGGACAACATTTAATCAAATTAAGAGAAAAAAAAATACATGGTGAAGAAAATCTGTCCACAGTTGGCATGGGAAAGAAAGTATATATATCTCCTGGTGTCCCCTACAGTGGCTGTGCTTCTCAACCCTGCTGGTATCATAGGGTCATAGCAAGGAGGACTAGGTGTCTAATACAAACACAGAAGATTGGAATGTTTCTTTCTGAGTCAACTGTATTTCAAGCCAGAGACTGTGGTAGATATTACTAATGATTAAAACAAACAAAATTAAGGAAATAATAGTTTGGAAAAAATATGTGACTTTCCAAATGAAAAGAATCTAGGAAAAATAAATTTCTAGTATAAACTAGAAAAGGCATTATTAGAAGTACCAGCCATTAAATAAGGAAGCAGGTATAACCTTTGTAGTGACAATTAATCAGCTCGTCTTATCCCCTCCCCTGTGAGAAAACAGAAACAAGAAAACAAATTATTTCTAAATCATCCCCACTTCTAATTCATCACCTAAATATCTTTTGCAGATTTTTATATAACTTTTACAGAATTTATATGCATATAAATTCAGTATTGTAAAAGATAGGGATTTTTGTTTTGTATAAATTATAATTTTTCTAAGAAACTTAAATGATTTTATTTGTATTTTATTACCTTGGTTCTTATTGTCTTTATTTCCTACTGATAGAAATCAATATTAATCCATTTTTTTCTGTTTAGTTTATTTAAAAAGGACATTTATGGAGAGGTTTCATTTTTTTTTAAACGTTTATTTACTACTGAGAGAGACACAGAGCGTGAGCAGGAGAGGGGTAGAGAGAGGAGGAGACACAGAAGCCGAAGCAGGCTCCAGGCTCTAAGCCGTCAGCACAGAGCCGGACGCGGGGCTCGAACTCACAAACCGCGAGATCATGACCTGAGCTGAAGTCAGTCACCCAACCGACTGAGCCACCCAGGCGCCCCTGGAGAGGTTTCATTTTAATTCCAAGGCAAAAATTACTAAATCACAAGCAAAAAATTAAATTCATATTAATATTCTTTTATTTATTTTACCATATAGGCAATATCAAGACTCCAACTTTTATATAATAAATATTTGTGTGCCTAGATTTTGAACAGAACCATTAATAGTAAAGATAAAAGTAAAACACAAGATTATACTTTAGTATGTGTAACTTCTCTAGGATAGAACTAATGTTTAAACATAGTACAAGTTTTGGAGGAATTTTTTTTAAGTTATGTATAACTAGAGATGTGGGTAAGAGTAAACTTCTCAATGTGCTCTATGTGTCCAAATTTTAATAAGAATTATTAGCTTTTAATAAATGTGTAAGTAAAACCACATTTATTGGTTCTTGAAATTGAGAAATTATTCTTCATGCCTTTTTATCAGTATCATTCTCATGAACAAAGAGCTATTTGACCCCTTTATCCCTTTATATATGATTCCTGTTTGAAGCTTTCTACTGAGTACTATCAATTTTTTTCTTCAAAAACTGCTTAACTGCTAATAACATATCAACCAAGCTAATATCCATGATTTAATGATGCTTTGAAATATTTTGTTTGCACCAAAGCATCTATTACCTTTCAAAGCTAACTTTGAGTTATTTCTTGGGGGAATTTATATCTTAGCACTTACAGATTTTCTAGAAAGGCAGATCTAGATTGAAATGGTAGACCTAAGTCTCCAGTCTCCTCACTTTGAAACTTGCCCTCATCCTGCATAATTAATTTCAATTGAATTCAAAGCAAATTTTCTCAAATACATTTTGATGTTTTTCTAAAAATGTTGGCATTTGAAATGGATTAAACTCCTTAGCATTTCTAATTTCTACTTGCCTTGGTATGAAATGAATTTAGGTAAGGAGATTGAAGAAGCATGAGTGTCCTAGGGAGAAAAATAATTGATTCCCATAAGGGAAATAAGTATTCTAGTCTACCTCCACACTTACCTTTGGAAATGGCATTTTAAGCCAAGTTTTTAGTTCTTATGTCATCTATTGTATTTGCTAATTATTAAAATATTGTTATACTTTCAAGGAAGAACTTACATGCTTTTCAAATATTGTTACTTCACATACTTTTTGTTCAGAAAAAATGTAATTCTAAAAATAAGGAAAAAAATAGGAAACATCTGAAAACATAGTGAGGTTCCACTAATCTTCACACAACTATCATACCCTCTTTAGACCTGGTCACAATTAACTTGAGTCAACTACAGGGAAACTGGCATAAGTTATAAATTCAGTTCAAATTTGAGAATTAAAAAAAACACATTCGTATTAATTTATAGATCATGACAATGTGATTTGAAGACCAAATGAAGTCCAGGACCAGACCATGTAAGCCTCTAAAAATATTGGAAATATCACTTCTCATTTTTTTAACTCTTACTCTTTTTTCATGAGTAGAGAATCCCACACCTATGTTTTCTTCATTAAAAAAAATATCAACCCTGCTGTATGTCAACTTTAAATTCTCAAGCCTATCTGGGTGGCTGGCTGAAGCATGACAAGTCAAGGGAATTGGCATAAATGAAAGAGATCTCAGCTGAAGGATTAGATTCTGAGTTTTCAGATGCTAGGGAAAAGGGTTTTCACATAGCATGATGCCTTAATGATTTTTGTTTTACTGCTGTGTAACAAGTTACCATAATCTTGGTGGCTTTTAATAACACAAATGTAATACCTTACAGATTCTATAGGGTAGAGCCCAGGTACAGTGTGAATAGATTATTTGCTATGGTGCTGATTCCCATCTGGACTTAGGGTCCTTTTTCAACTTACTACTGAAGAATGAAGAATTCATTTACTGGCTCTTGTAGGACTGAGGTGCCTGTCTTCTCACTAGCTATCAGCTGGGTATAGCTCTCAGCTTCTAGTGGTCATTCTCAGGGTCATGCCCCATAACCCCCTATGTCAGTGAGAGAAAAACTCTCTGGCATCTAATCTGTCTCACCCTTTGAGTCTTTTTGACTTCCTCTTCTGCCACCAGTGGAAGAAACCTCTTTGATTTTAAGGGTTCATTTAATTACATTAGGCCCACATATATATTCTTCTCTTTCATAATAGCATAATCATAATCAGAGTGAGAGATTTTCATATTCACAGGACCTATCCACACTCAAGGGAGAAGATTATTCAAGAATTAGGGTCATTCGAAGGGTCATCTTATTATTCTGCCTCCAACACAGGATAATCCAGAAAACTGTGATGTCACAGTACAAAGGGGTAGATGGAAATCAAAAGACACAAGCAACAAGTAGATTTTCAGCTGATAAACCATTGTCGGTGTCCTACTTTCCTGGATCTAGTCTGGGAAAATAAATACAGACAGAAGTGGATTCTCAGTGTTCAGGCTGAGATCAGTATTTGAGTATTTATAAGTAAAAAAGGGGTAAGACATGAGAAGTGACCAGTGGCAGTGTTTGTGATTCTGACTCAGGGTAGCAGTTCCCAGAATAGGGCCAAGTGTGCCTCATGATTAAGTTATATGTTATTTAAAAACACTTTCAGCCATTTTCCTGAAAAACTAATGCATAAATATATTAAGGATTTTCCATGTGATAGGAGTAGGCTAAACACAGTGATTTTAACTTCTCAGTTTATCTTCCCAGAAATTCCTCAAGGTTCTATGATAACCTAGAACAAGCAGAATAATAGTTGCTCTGTGATGGTGAGAACTTTTGCACAGTATCTTTACAAGGACCCTTCCTCTGTTCAGTTGTGTGCTTTTAATTATGTGTGATTGTCCATATGCCTTCAGCACACACTAGAAAATGAGCTGTTTAAAAACAAGACTTGGGGCACCTGGGTAGCTCAGTCAGTTAAGCTGCTGACTTCAGCTCATGATTTGTGAGTTCAAGCTCCACATCGGGTTCTGTGCTGACAGCTCAGAGCCTGAAGCCTGCTTCAGAGTCTGTGTCTCACTCTCTCTCTGTCCCTCCCCACTCATGCTCTCTTGCTGTCCCTCAAAAAATTAAAAAACAAAAAAATATATAAAAATAAAAAGCAAGATGTGTCTCATTTTTGTGTCCTTAGTATTGAGCACAGATGTATGTATTCAGTATAGATTTGATTCATTTTTTTTATATCTAAAAACATATTTTTGTGGTAAACTTTGTATGGCATGAAACTGGATTTATGTTTGGAAAGTTGAATTATATTCCAGTTCCCCTTAGATTATTCTGAGATTATGTGCAAGTTGCTTCTTAGTGCCAGCCAGTAACCCCTACTTCTTCCTGTGACAAAGTGAAGACTTGAATAAGATTTTCTCTGATTTTAAAGTTCTATGAGAAGTGAGTGTTGTATGTAAGCAATAAATAGCTAAATTCTATACCTGAAGCTAATCTTACACTGTATGTTAACTAACTGGAATTTAAATAAACACTTGAAAAACTAAAATAAAATAAGCTTCTATGAGCTGTTTTCTACATTATAAAATTGTTTTATTTTGACCTGTTTCAAATTGGAGTTTTCAACCTGACTCAAGTTTTAGAAATGTGATGAATGAAAACCAAATGGTCATTTTTCCAGTGCATCCCCTGTGTGGTTTGCTATTCATTGTTAGTACTTTTATTCAGATACAATGTGACATTAAAAAATAATTTCACCTGTTTAAAACAAATAACTTCTAACATGAAACTGGTAGTATTTTTGCCTTAGTTCATTTATCTTAAAATGTAATTGAAAAGTACCTGTGTTAAAGAGAAGTACTACTATTTGTTTACTATTCATTTCTTTCAGACACACAGCCAGCAATAGAAACACCCATACTTCTTTCTTCTGTCTCCTTAGAAATGGTTTCTATAGCAACCGAGTATATTGAGCTGGATACCCAAGGAATGCCACATAAGATTCTATGCCTTTATATTGTAACACAGTCTTTACATGATCTTTTATTTTTCAGCTTAAAAATAATTAATATCAAGTCAGTTTGAACTCTTTTGTTAACAAGTAATATACAAAATATACAATGAACAATGAAGCAAAATTTTGATTTATTTCTTTAATCTCAATTAAGTAGATTAACTCAAGCTAGTCACATCATTTTTAATCCATAAATGTTCCCACACTTTACATCTTTGATATCAATTTCAAGAATACTGCTAAATTATTTCATGAAAGTTATTACATTCAGTACAAATCTTCATTGTGGTTAACTATAAGACATGAAATATAAAGTCTGTCTTATTCATGTATATAATGTATTTTACACAAATAGTCTTTTAAATAATTAAAAATATTCATGGTATAAATTAATAAACACTGTGTGATATCAAATGATCTTTCTGGAGCTAATATGATGCATAGCACTTGGAAATCATTTTTTTCCTACAATGAAATATTCAAAACAAGGTGAGTTTTTATAGAAAGGGAATGTAATTTAAAACAGTATGTAAGTAATTTATAAAATAAAAAGGCTCCATTTTATATATGATACAGTGTCTATTTGTGGTTTGTGCTGTGTTTCTTTTGTTTTCATTTAGGGGATTATCAACATTGATCTCTTCATCTGTTCCTGTTCTGGATCTACTTCATGATTTCTCAAAAACTTTTACTTTCTCTTAAAATATATCAACAGTTGTCCGTATATGCCCAGAAGAAAGGTTTTTCCTCTCATGCCAGAGTTATTTTCCTTAATGTTATACTCAAGCTGTTTCCTGAATTTAAGACAGCTTTCATCTTCAAATCCTGCTGTAGTCTTATTTTTGTTTCAAGGCCTTGTCAAAACTTCATTTCTCCAGGGAGCCATCCTTAGTGTCTCTCACCCTTTGACCCCCAATGGAATGAATCCTCATATTTTTTAGAACTAACTATATCTCTGTGTAGTCTTCTGGAATATTCATTTCCACATGTGATTTATGCCCTGCAAACTTTCTGTCTCATGCCTTTATTCCTCCATAGCACCCCACAGAGTAAATTCAAACCAGTGTCCAACAAAGGATTTCTGAATTGAATGGACTATCCTGAGGAAACCATTTTGTTGTTTCTATGTCAATGGATAACTTTTGTACTGAGGTAGGGAGAGTTTCTTATTAGTTATTTACATTAAGTTCAAATGCTGTAGAAACTTGAAAGGACATTATAAGCTGTTTTTAAAACTATTGGATTTGACTAGGCGGAGGTCTTGGCACTTCCTCACCAATTTCTGCCTCTCTTTGGATGCTACTTCTTGGTCTCTTTTGTAGGTTCATCCACCTTCACTTGATCTATCTTTGCTAGTCCTTTTCAGTCAAAGGAGAACTAAGGTCTTAACTTTCCTCTGCACACATTTCTTGAGCAATGTGCTTTCTGACATTATCAGATCCTTGTTGGGATTTCCCAACCTCACATAGTTATAATGATTAGTATAATCTGAAGACTTGAAGACAGACCTATACAGATCTCTGGAGGTCTCTGTGAAGCTCTGTTTTCTTTGGTACTGTGCTCAGTTAATTCTAGACTTCCTGGCATCCCTGAATTTTCAACTCTGTCTCCTCAACTCATGGATAATGCTATGGTAGGTTCAAACTCGTGCACCTATCCTAAAGTCCAAAGATTCTCTCTGGGTAGTATGATGGGATAATTAAAGGGATCTCTGTCATGAGTCACCGGTTGTCCAGTATCTGAATACCTTTGTTTTGTATGTGTTATCCAGTTTCTAGTTGTTTAGAAGGGACAGTTAAATTTTACCTTTATTACTGTATTCATGGCTGGAAGAGGAAATGAGCCTTACTGCTATTTAGGATATCTTTTTCATAAATTATATTTTCTTTTTCATGCAAAGCTCTTAGCATATATTTCATTTTTCTATTTCTTTTTTTGTTTATTTACTTTTCTAAAGTTATTGGGTGTTCTGATTTTGTTGCTGTTGTTGTTGTTATTGAAGTTTATATTTGAAGTCCAGTTAGTTAAATACAGTGTAACATTAGTTTCAGGTATAGAACTTAGTGATTCAATATTTACATACAGAACCCAGTGTTCATCACAAGTGCCCTCCTTAATATCCATCACCTATTTAACCCATCCCCACACCCACCTCCCCTCAGGTAAGCCCATTTGTTCTGTATAGTTAACAGCCTGTTTCCTTGTTTGTCTCTCTTTTTTCCCCACCTACATTCATCTTCTTTGTTTCTTAAATTTCATATATGAGTAAAATCATATGGTATTGTCTTTCTCCAAATTTGACTTATTACATGTAGCCTAATACTCTCTAGCTCCGTCCACATCATTGCAAATGAGAAGATTTCGTACTTTTTTATGGCTTAGTAATATTCCAGTGTGTGTTTGTGTGTGTGTGTGTGTGTGTGTGTGTGTGTGTGTGTGTGTGTATCAGAACTTCTTTATCCATTCATCTGTTGATGGACATTGAAGCTCTTTCCATTATTTGGCTATTGTTGATAATGCTACTGTAAACATTGGGGTGCATGTATCCCTTTGAATCAGTATTTTTGTATCCTTTGGGTAAATATCTAGTGGTGCAATTGCTGGATCATCTCTGCAATTCTTAACAATATTCTATTTTTTCAAAGAATTTATTGACCTGAGCTTTATTTCAGACAGCTGTTTCTTCTACCTCCAATGTATCTTAGGTGTCTTCTAATTATGCTAGCAAATTTTTTCCTCATTCTCTACAATATTACAGTCACTATATTGCACCATAGTCATTTTATCTGACTCTCCTTTCACTTGACAGTGAGTTCCTTGAAAAAGGGGTCAAGTCTTATGTTTATTTGTGTCTGCAGTATGTAGTACAATGTTTGATACCTGGCATGTCTTCAACAGCTATTTGTTTAATACACATTATATATTAAATTGGTAAATTAATGGCAAGCAACCAATTATTCTCAATATATAGATTTAAACTTATGCCTAGAAAATGTCAAGTTAACAGAGAGATCTTTGTTATTAAATTATAATATGTTGACTGCTTATAAAATTCATTTTACTAATTTAGCTCTGAGGTATACTATAGCTATTTATTGAGGGATATTGAGAAAAATCATTTTCTGAGACTTTCTGTTGGATTTATGCTAGGAATTTTTTGGGTAAAAGCTTTACAAATAAAGGATCTATTGAAACAAATAATTTTTCCTTTTAGTAACTGTAAAGATTAGAGTCAAATGTGTGCCCTCCTCTGGTAATACATAGGATCCAATGCTTTGTAATTCCCCTACATGTTTCCTTTTTTATACGTGATTTTAACATTTGCTTTATATACCACTTCATTTACTTGATGTCAAGAGCAGACTGATGTAGATCACATATAATGCATAACTACACAATTTAAAAAGTAGATTTAATTGTTAAACGTTAGCTAAAATGTGTAGTGCCTGAGATATACCCACCAGTACTGATTTAGAAAAGAATGTGAGCTAAGTGCCCATTCTTATCAGCTCTACCTTTTGACATAGACATTAGGGAAGAACATACTGCTTACTCTTAATATCGCTAATGATGATAATGGTGATGGTGATGATAATGATAGCCATCATTTGTTTTATGATTACTACCAGTGGAGGCACTGTTGTGGACTTTCCAAGTCTCACAAACCTAGTCACCATCAGAGTCAGGGTTTGAACCTAAGTCTGCTCCCATATAGTCTATTTCTCTTACTTACACAAAGGAAAGTATTTCCTTTCAATAGAAATAATATTGTTTTTTCCACTGACCTGTGAATACTGTATTATTAGTAAGGTAGGGTAGACTAAAGCACTATCTCATCATAGATGAATTGGCATAAGTTCTATTCCTTCTAGTGCAGAACATTACAGTTTACTGAGAAAAAAAAGGTAAACATTTTTTTAAATAATATTTTGAAAACCAGTATTTAAAATTCCAGATGGATATGACATTTATTTTTTGAAAGCAGGAACAATGTTGAATCCATACTTAGATAGTAATTGTAAATTATAAATTTAAAAAATAAAAACTGGTAGGTTTCTTTTTTTTTTCATTTTCTGAGACATAAATCAAGATTCTTGAGAGCACTGGGGGGCCTGGGTGGTTCAGTCAGTTAAGCGGCTGACTTCACAACCAGCAAGGTTTGTGGGTTCAAGCCCCATGTAGGGCTCTCTGCTGTCAGCACAGAGCCTGCCTTGGATCCTCTGTCTCGCCCTCACTTTGTCCCTCCCCTGCTCTTGCTCTCTCTCTCTCTCTCTCTCTCTCTCTCTCTCTCTCTCAAAAGTAAATAAACATTTTTAAAAATTTCTTGAGAGCATTTTGTTGATTTTAAATTTTTGTTCTGATAATGTGCCATGTACATTTGAATCATAACCTACCTCAGTTGTTATATTGTTTATGATTATTAGATTAGTCTGTGGAATTTTCACTAGATGTCAACTCCTTGAGAAAAGGGACTATGTCTCTTTCATTAAGTATGGTAGACTTGGTACTCAGCAAAGTGTGTAGTGTAGTACACAGTAGACATTGATTAGATTGGTTGAATAAAAGAGTTAATTATAATGATGATTTATATAACATGCAAATATGTGACAAGTTTTCTTAGACATCACTATCTGGTTTAGATTTAGTGGAAATAATGAATATCATCCCTGCACTAATTATAAGAGGACAGTGAGAGTCCCTTTTAATTCCAAAGTCAAATTTGGTCTCAGGATTTTAAATACATGAGATTTCTCTATATAGCTTAATTATTGATGATTATATTAGTGTTTGTTTGAAAAGGCTCTCTGATGTTCTTTAAAGACCAAGAATTCTTTTTCATCTGCTTCAAAAAAGAAAAAGTAAAAAGAACACTATAAACTAGTTTGCTAGATCAGAGAATAAATATTGAATGCCAGAACTTTAGACTATGCATCTTTAATGAGCTCTAAGTCCAGAAAAAATAAGTTCCAGTAATAACCCAGAAAATGTGAAAACTTAGATGGTCATTGACCTTTTCTAGCCAACCAAATTAGGCATTTTGAGTATATAAATTTTTAATTCCATATGTAAAACTCAAATCAGCCATTTTAATATTAAAATCCAATTTTATTATTGTTTTACCATTATTGACTATGAAGTTAAAATGTTGGCATTATGCACAACCTTTAAAAAGTGAAGTATCTGTAGTTTACATATTGCATAGATTTGTAGTCAGAACTAGTTTTACCTTTGACAGTTGTACAATGTATGGAGAATAATTCATTTGTAAAACTCCAGTTAATGGTTGAAATGGATGTAAAAATTCAGTTAATGGTTACTTAGAAAAGTATCTGGCACTAAAAAAGACATAGAAAATGTTTTAAATGAAAAAGTGTATATTATATGCTGAAAATCATGTTACAAGTGCTAGTTATTAATTTTAAAGCTAGGAGCCTAAACATCTACCCATCAGTTATTAAAGATATAAATAAATGTATTGATTATCTAGGACAACCTCTTCACGTTTTCACATTAAAAAGATCCTCTCAGTTATTTGTTTAAATCTCCCTCCAATAAATTAGAGGCAGAGAGAAAAACAGACTGAAAATTAGATACTTTTTTTATATATATAATTTATTGTCAAATTGGTTTCCATACAACACCCAGTGCTCATCCCAACAATGCCCTCCTCAATGCCTATCACCCACTTTCCCCTCTCCCCATCCCCCACCAACCCTCAGTTTGTTCTCAGTATTTAAGTCTCTTATGGTTTGCCTCCTTCCCTCTCTGTAACTCCCCCCCCCCCAACTTCCTTTCCCCCATGGTCTTCTGTTAAGTTTCTCAGGATCCACATATGACTGAAAACATATGGTATCTGTCTTTCTCTGCCTAACTTATTTCACTTAGCATAATACTCTCCAGTTCCATCCACGTTGCTATAAATGGCCAGATTTCATTCTTTCTCATTTTTAAGTAATATTCCATTGTATACGTAAACCACATCTTCTTTCTCTATTTGTCAGTTGATGGACATTTAGGCTCTTTCCATAATTCGGCTATTGTTGAAAGTACTGCTATAAACATTGGGGTACAAGTGCCTCTATGCATCAGCACTCCTGTATCCCTTGGGGAGATTTCTAGCAGTGCTATTGCTGGTTCATAGGATAGGTCTATTTTTAATTTTTTGAGGAACCTCCACACTGTTTTCCAGAGTGGTTGCACCAGTTTGTATTCCCACCAACAGTGCAAGAGGGTTCCCATGTCTCCACATCCTCTCCAGCATCTATAGTCTCCTGATTTGTTCATTTTAGCCACTCTGACAGGCGTGAGATGGTATCTGAGTGTGGTTTTGATTTGTATTTCCCTGATGAGGAGTGACGTTGAACATCTTTTCATGTGCCTGTTGGCCATCTGGATGTCTTCCTGAGAAAAGTGTATATTCATGTCTTCTGCCCATTTCTTCACTGGATTATTTGTTTTTCGGGTGTGGAGTTTGGTGAGTTCTTTATTGCTTTTGGATATTAGCCCTTTATCCGATACGTTGAACATCTTTTCATGTGCCTGTTGGCCATCTGGATGTCTTCTTGAGAAAAGTGTATATTCATGTCTTCTGCCCATTTCTTCCCTGGATTATTTGTTTTTCGGGTATGGAGTTTGGTGAGTTCTTTATTGATTTTGGATATTAGCCAATACGTCATTTGCAAATATCTTTTCCCATTCTGTTGCTTGCCTTTTAGTTTTGTTGACTGTTTCCTTTGCAGAGCAGAAGCGTTTTATCTTCATGAGGTCCCAATAGTTCATTTTTGGTTTTAATTCTCTTGCCTTTGGAGATGTGTCAAGTAAGAAATTGCTGTGGCTGCGGTCAGAAAGGTTTTTTTCTGTTTTCTCCTCTAGGGTTTTGATGGTTTCCTGTCTCACATTCAGGTCCTTCATCCATTTTGAGTTTATTTTTTGTGAATGGTGTAAGAAAGTGGTCTAGTTTCATTCTTCTGCATGTTGCTGTCCAGTTCTCCTAGCACCATTTGTTAAAAAGACGGTCTTTTTTTCCATTGGATATTCTTTCCTGCTTTGTCAAAGATTAGTTGGCCATTTTTCGTGGGTCCAATTCTGGAGTCTCTATTCTATTCCATTGGTCTATGTGTCTGTTTTTGTGTCAATACCATGCTGTCTTGATGATTACAGCTTTGTAGTAGAGGCTAAAGTCTGCGATTGTGATGCCTCCTGCTTTTGTTTTCTTCTTCAATATTACTTTGGCTATTCAGGGTCTTTGTGGTTCCATACAAATCTTAGGATTGCTTGTTCTAGCTTCAAGAAGAATGCTGGTGCAATTTTGATTGGGATTGCATTGAATGTGTAGATTGCTTTGGGTAGTATTGACATTTTAACAATATTTATTATTCCAATCCATGAGCATGGAATCTTTTTCCATTTCTTTGTATCTTCTTCAGTTTCCTTCATAAGCTTTCTATAGTTTTTAGCATACAGATCTTTTACATCTTGGCTTAGCTTTATTCCTAGGTATTTTATGCTTCTTGGTGCAATTGTGAATGGGATCAGTTTTTTTTTTTTATTTGTCTTTCTGTTGCTTCAATATTAGTGTATAAGAATGCAACTGATTTCTGTACATTAATTTTGCATCCTGCGACTTTACAGAATTCATGTATCAGTTCTAACAGACTTTTGGTGGAGCCTATCAGGTTTTCTATGTATAGTATCATGTCATCTGAAAAAAGTGAAAGCTTGACTTCATCTTTGCCAATTTTAATGCCTTTGATTTCCTTTTGTTATCTGATTGCTGATGCTAGAACTTCCAACAATATGTTAAACAACAGCAGTGAGAGTGGACATCCCTGTCATGTTCCTGATCTCAGAGGGAAAGCTCTCAGTTTTTCCCCATTGAGAATGATATTAGCTGTGGGCTTTTCATAAATGGCTTTTATGATGTTTAAGTATGTTCCTTCTATCTCGACTTTCTCAAGGGTCTTTATTAAGAAACGATGTTGTATTTTGTCAAATGCTTTTTCTGCATCAATTGACAGGATCATATGGTTCTTATCTTTTCTTTTATTAATGTGGTGTATCACATTGATTCATTTATGAATATTGAACCAGCCCTGCATCCCAGGAATGAATCCCACTTGATCATGGTGAATAATTCTTTTTATATGCTGTTGAATTTGATTTGCTAGTGTCTTGTAGAGAATTTTTGCATCCCTATTCATCAGGGATATTGGCCTGTAGTTCTCTCTCTCTATCAGTCTCTCTCTCTCTCTCTCTCTTTTTTCTGGGTCTCTATCTGGTTTGGTAACCAAAGTAATGCTGGCTTCATAGAATGAGTCTGGAAGTTTTCCTTCCCTTTCTATTTTTTGGAACAGCTTGAGAAGGATAGGTATTGTCTCTGCTTTAAATGTCTGGTAGAATTCCCCAGGGAAGCCATCTGGTCTTGGACTTTTATT
Organism: Panthera leo; assembly: GCF_018350215.1. Lineage (NCBI taxonomy): Eukaryota > Metazoa > Chordata > Mammalia > Carnivora > Felidae > Panthera > Panthera leo. The sequence goes on along the minus strand of NC_056683.1, from coordinate 57,905,100 downwards.
TGTTGGGAGATTTTTGATAACTGATTCCATTTCTTCACTAGTTATGGTCTGTTCAAATTTTCTATTTCTTCCCATTTGAGTTTTTGAAGTGTGTGTTTAGGAATTTGTCCATTCTTCCAGGTTGTCCAGTTTGTTGGCATATAATTTTTCATAGTATTCCCTGATAATTGCTTGTATTTCTGAGGGATTGGTTGTAAACATTCCATTTTCATTCATGATTTTATCTATTTGGGTCATCTCCCTTTTCTTTTTGAGAAACCTGGCTAGAGGTTTATCAGTTTTGTTTATTTTTTCAAAAAACCAACTCTTGGTTTCATTGATCTGCTCTACAGTTTTTTTAAGATTCTATATTGTTTTTTTCTGCTCTGATCTTTATTATTTTTCTTCTGCTGGGTTTGGGGTGGTTTTGCTTTTATGCTTCCTTTAGGAAGACCTGTTCCTTTAGGTGACCTGTTAGATTTTTGTATTTGGGATTTTTTTTGTTTCTTGAGATAGGCCTGGATTGCAGTGTATTTTCCTCTCAAGGCTGCCTTCGCTGCATCCCAAAGCGTTTGGATTGTTGTATTTTCATTTTCATTAGTTTCCATATATTTTTTAATTTCTTCTCTAATTGCCTGGTTGACCCATTCATTCTTTGGTAGGGTGTTCTTAACCTCCATGCTTTTGGAGGTTTTCCAAACTTTTTCCTGTGGTTGATTTCAATTTTCATAGCATTGTGATCTGAAAGTGTGCATGGTATGATCTCAATTCTTTTATACTTATGAAGGGCTGTTTTGTGACCCAGTATGTGACCTATCTTGGAAAATGTCCCATGTGCACTCAAGAAAGTCTATTCCGTTGCTTTGGATGCAGAGTTCTAAATATATCTGTCAAGTCCATCTGATCCAATGTATCATTCAGGGCCCTTGTTTCTTTATTGAATCTCTGTCTAGGTGATATATCCATTGCTTTAAGTGGAGTATTAAAGTCCCCTGAATTTACCACATTCTTATCAATAAGGTTGCTTATGTTTGTGGTTAATTGTTTTATATATTTGGGTGCTCCAAATTCGGAGCATAGACATTTATAATTGTTAGCTCTTCCTGATGGATAGACCCTGTAATTATTATATAATGCCCTTATTCATCTCTTGTTACAGCCTTTAATTTAAAGTCTAGTTTGTCTGAAATAAGTATGGCTATTCCAGCTTTCTTTCGATTTCCAGTAGCATGATAGATAGTTCGCCGTCCCCTCACTTTCAATCTGAAGGTGAGAAATTAGATACTTGATTTCTTCACTCTAAATACCAATACAGGATAGTTCCACTCATCTATCATTAAGTGGTTAAATACCTGGTTGTTCGAATTTTAGTATTATCATTATTGATAATTAAAGAATTATAGATGTCCACTTTTTTTACATACTTTTAAACAAGTTTCTATAATATGTGAACTCACTATGTTTCTCTAAATCTCTGCTTTAGAACTCACTTTTCACTGAATTTTATAACCAGTATAACCAGTGAAAATCTATGAGCTGCCTTTTGGCTTAAAAAACTAGATTGAACAAAATATTGATTAAAAATATTTTCAAGGATATTTAGCAAAAGATCGAAATTCATTTATAATAGATTTCCAGAATTTCATAATTATTAAGGAATGAGAAATTAATGATAAATGTGAAAAAGGTAAGAAAAACATAATACTAAAATAATAAATCCTATAATAACAGATGATGAATTGAATTCTGCTAATAAATGTACATTTTAATTACCTGGCACTTTGATTCCATTCAACTGATACTGTTTTGGATAAAACAGCAAATAATACTGTATTTTCCTATGTACTGAATAGTGGCATAACCTCAAAATTTTGTTTCAAGTTACAAAAATATAACACTAGTTTTCTAGGGTTATAATACCAAGAAACAAAAAATAAAACAGGGACTTCTCTATTTTATTTTGTAAAATAAAACATTTAGTAAAATTCAGTCAAACTTTGGGCACTTAGCACTTATGCTATAGGAGAAAAGTAATGATTGTGTCTCAAGAATATTGTATTAGACAACAAGAGACATAATAATTATGGACATCATAAAAAAAACGTTCAAATAATTCCAGTTCTCAAAGTAATTGGTTTAGATTTAGAAATTTCAAATTTCAAATTAATAATAGGGGCACCTAGGTGTTACATGTTTATACAAGGAATTCAAACAAGATGAGAAAGCAAGACCATGTTAGAAAAAATACTTGAAAATGTGAAAGCCTTAACACTGTATGCTATAGATGACAATATCAACATGCTAATAACCAATTTTGCTTGCAGGGAAATTGTCTCCTGAAACTTGGTGAAAAATTCCTAAACTTATATTCTTTGTGATTGCACATTGCTTATTACATGGTATCTGTTGTAAAGATTCTCCTGTCATTTTACTTCAGGGAAGATGCTGAAATTGACACATATGCAATGAAAGCTAAAATGGAGATAGCAATTCTAGGGTAATTTTATTACCTTGAAAGCTAATTACTTTGTTTATTGCCATATCTCTATAGGAGAGTTTCTCAGTCTCCTCACTATTGACATTTGGAGCAGAATAATTCTTTATTATAGAAAATGTCCTGTGAATTGTAATATGTTTAGCAGCATCCCTGTCCTCTACATGCCACTACATGCTGGCGGCATGTCCCCTTTCCCCCACTAGAATTATGCCAACCAAAAATGTCAATAGATATTGCCATATTTCCCCTGGATGGACAGAATTGCCCTGGTTGACTACTCTAGAGCAAAGTTATAAGGACATACAATATTTTTTAAAAATGGTTTTGTAAAGCAAAAGTTTATGATTAAAACATTGGGAAAAATTTTCATTCAAATAACAATCTCAAATTGAAGTCTGAAAATATTCAGAAAGTATTTTATTCAACCAATACACAGTTTTAGTTTTGGGAGTTCTTTCTGTAAAACTGCATCATCGCCGTCACCCAAATCTTTAAGTTCAGGAGTTGAAGAAAGAGCTTTACTTTAGTCAAATACTTTTAGTAAGTTTGACAAAAGACATCTAAAATGGATTTGTGATGACATAAAAATGGGCAGTACACTATACTGGAAAATGGTAGTCAAAAAAATCTTGCTCCTGTTTTTAAGTAATTTAATATATTGGATGAGTAGAAAATATAATAGTAATATATGTATTTTTTATTTTTTAAAAAATTTGTTTTAGCATTTATTTATTTTTGAAGGGGGGAGAGAAGAACACATGGGGGAGGGGGAGAGAGATGGGGACAGAGGATCCGAAGTGGGCTTTGCGCTGAGAGCCCAATGTGGGACTTGAACCCACAAACCACGAGATCGTGACCTGAGCCAAAGTCGGATACTTAACCGACTGAGCCACCCAGGTGCCCCAATAGTAATATATTTCTGAGAAAAAAAGTATTATTCCTCCTCCTAAATCTTAGTTGAAAGTGAATATATCTGTGGTATCACAGATATATATGTCAAGGCTATAGTAGCAATACAGAAACTGTTCTATAAAGAGTGACATAGTAAATATTTTTAAGTAAATATTTTAAGTAAATAGGCCTTGTAGGCTATTAAGTCTGTCACAACTACTCAAATCTGCCATTGTAGTGAGAAAGCAGCATTGTATTCCCAACAGCATTATGTGAGAATTCCAGCTTCTTTGCGTTCCTGCCATGGTCTGTTTTTGTTTTTTCTTTTAATTTTTGTTATTCCCATAATATAAAGTAGGATCTCAGTGGGATTTTCATTCTCATTGTTATAATGACTAATGACTGAGTATCTTTTCATATGTTTATCTGCTATCTATATCTTTTTTTTTGCATTTTATGTTTTTATTTTTCAAGTCCTTTATATATTGTGGAACTAAGATCTGTCAGATGTGTGTTTTGCAAATATTTTCTCCAAGACTGTGGTTTGCACTTTTATTTTTTTAACAATGACTTTTGAAGAGCAGAACTTCCATGTTTACTGATGATAACTAATTCATTGTAATTATTTTTTAATCTTATGATTCATTCTTTTATATCCTATAAATATTTATATATAGAAAATATTAGTATGTTAGTATATCATAAAATCACATCTGAGTCTTCGAGCTTTTTTTTCTTTTCTTTTTTCAAAATCATTTTGACTATTCTAGGTCCTTTTCCATATAAATTTTGCAGTCAATTTGTCAATTTCTATTTGATGAGATTATCTCAAATCAATAGGTCATTTTTCTTTTTTTACAAATGATTCTAAATGCATATGTATATAAAATATTGTGTCTATCACTATATTTTATGTACATATGTGTATATTTGACATATTTATCAAATATTCCTGTTTCTAGAATAGCAGACGTAGAATTTTACCATGTGATTCCTTTACTTAAGCCTGACAGTATAATTTCCATTCTTAGAAAATTTATGAAAAATAACTTTTAATGAATATTCTATTATATGTGTCAATTTTGCCTTCCAAAACAACATTTTGTTTATATGATTACTAAATGCATAATTTTAATTACTTATATGTTTATAATCTTGGACTTCTCCCTCCCTTTCTATAGTTGCATACATCCCCTAGGTGATTTTGTGTTATGTAGATTTAAAAAGCACTTGTATACTCAAAACTCCTAATTCCACATCTGAAGCTCTTATTTTTTTCCACGAACTTCAGACTTAGACAAGCTTCAGACTTAGACTTCAGACTTCAGACTTAGAAAGCTCTATCCCTACTCACTTCTGCTTGAAAGTTTTATTGGTGTTCTCCTGAAGCCTATTCTTTTCCAAGTCTTCCCTATTTCAGTGAATACCAAATGTATTCATCCAGTTGCTCATGACAAAAGTCATTCTTAACCCTTTTTTTTTGCCGTTACAATATTTATTTTATTTTTTTAAAATATATGAAATTTATTGTCAAATTGGTTTCCATACAACACCCAGTGCTCATCCCAAAAGATGCCCTCTTCAATACCCATCACCCACCTTCCCTTCCTCCCACCCCCCATCAGCCCTCAGTTTGTTCTCATTTTTTAAGAGTCTCTTATGCTTTGGCTCTCTCCCACTCTAACCTTGGGTTCCTGTTAAGTTTCTCAGGATCCACATAAGAGTGAAAACATATGGTGTCTGTCTTTCTCTGTATGGCTTATTTCACTTAGCATAACACTCTCCAGTTCCGTCCACGTTGCTACAAAGGGCCATAACCCCTTTATTGTTCTCATACCTACATCTATGTATGAGATAATTCTATTGGCTTTACTTTCAAAATATGTTCCAAATCTGAATATGTTTCACCACCTCCATTTATCCCACTGTCATGTAAGACACTATAATTTGTGGCTCAATTACCGCAATAACCAATTAGCTGGTCATCTGCTCCAGCTTATATTTCTTATCATCATTATCCCTCCCAGAAGTCATTATTATTATTATTATTATTATTATTAATATTATTATTAAATATTACATTCAGAATTTAATCCAAAATATTCACTGTGAGCCACACTTACAAGATTTAACCCTCAGGGGCTGCACTGTTCTTATTGACCCCATCTTTTCCCTTTCTCTCCAGCCACAATGGCCATGTAGATATACCTTTGAGATTTTCTTTTCTCATCTCAGGATCTTATTCATTCTTTTGTCTGTAAGCTCTTATGCAGGTAACTGTAGGACTCATTTCTTGACTGCATTAATTTCTATCCTAATTTTAATTTCAGAGCAGTGTTTCCTAACCACCCAATCCCAGTTTAAAATAGCACTGTCAGCATCCTGATTAATTTTTTTCTTTGTGCTTACAGGCAACTGACTACTCACAAATTCACACATAAATACAAAAATGTGAACATATGTTTACTCTCCCAGTAGAAGGCAAATGCCATGAAAGCAGAGACCTTTTGATTATTGAAATATCCTCAGCAATAAGATTAATACCTGCATAATAGCAGGTGCTCAATTATCTATTGGTTTAATAGGAAGGAAGGAAGGAAGGAAGGAAGGAAGGAAGGAAGGAAGGAAGGAAGGGAAAAAAAGCTGGAACAAAATAAGGATTAATTCTTGAGCTTTTTTGTATTACAAATTTATGCTAAGTTCCCAGGCAATAAATTCCACTGGCTTCCTATATAATTATGTTATTTTTAGTTTAATATTTATTGTGTGTTTTTACCTATACGCAAAATATAAGCAATCTATTCTTTTGGAAAAATGTCATTACCAATAAAAGGTGGATATTTTCCTTATATAAATAAGGTTAAATTTGTGTTCTCTTCATTTGTTAATCTGTAAACTAATCACCTAAAATTTGAATGGATTTCTCGGGCATATTGAAGATATGCTGATTTGAAATGCCAGATATACTAATTTAAAATGTCATTGATGGCATAGACCGTGTCATCCTGCATAGCAGCTTACAATGAGATATATGAAGCTTATGTGAGATGCCATCCATGGTGGGTGACATGGACAGAGAAGACATAATGAGTTTCTAATAAGAAGACAAAATTGAAAGTCACAAGGGTAGACATTAAACTTCCTGCTTTATTGTGTTTGGCTACATCATGGTCATTTTTATATAGCATGTTCTAGGAGGAATAGAAACAAGGATTTATTTAAGGAAAGTTAACAAGCCTCTCAAGCCCTGTTTAGGCAAGCCAGATAGTCTAGAATAATTTGGTTACCTAGTTCTTCATAGAATAAAATTCAATTGCTCAGTATATAGCCAAGATGCTAATTTTATTGTAAAATATTGTCTGGAATTAATGCCTTTAAATGATTTTTATGATCTTACTTGGTGCCAAAATGTAAGTACTCACAAAGCAGCTAAGCAAATAAAAATGTTTTAATCACATTTATTTTTAAGGGTGCTTCTATGTAGCTTAAAATGGGTCCTTCAATTTTTAAAAAGTATCATTTGTCTTGATGTTTTTAAATCTTGTAACTTATTCTAATAGACTTTAAAGAACACAACCCTGGAAGTGTTTTAATGTCTTTGAATTCCTTCACATTACCTATACAAGGTTTTTTGTTGTTTAGGGTTGGAATTACCTAACTATTAATAACTACCTACACAAAATCTAACTTAAATTTGATGTCACCATATTTAGTAGGGAATTTTCAAAAATTCACCACCGAATCTTTTCAGAATGAGCAAAATTGCATGTATAATTACTTGTAACCCACATTGGCCAATTAGTGTGTCAAAATAATTGGCTGGCTACACTGAAGTTAATCAATAGCAGGTGAAATTCGCATAAAATTATTTAGGTTTAGCCCAAAGTTTCTCAACCTTTAAAATGAATACAAACCACTGGGATCTTGTTAAAATACAGGTTTTTATTAGGGTATATGGTGGTCCCTGGGTATCTAAACTTCTAAGGATCTCTCAGGTGATGCTGGGCGCTGTGCATTGACTGGACATGGCCTAGTGGACAGAGTTTCATCTCTTCTGGGTTTCTGGCTAAAAAGTTACAAATATCTAGATATTAAGTATAAAATCTACATAGTCAGATGTTTTCCAAAAAACCAATCATTTAATATCACCTAAAAGATGGGTTAATTCATCATTGTCTATTGCCAACTTTTTTTTTTGAGAGAGCAAGCACATGCATGCTTATGCACAAGAGCAAATGGGGGAGTGGCAGAGGGAGAGAGAGCCTTAAGGGAGAGAGTTGGGGAGGGGCAGAGGGAAAGGGAGAACCTTACAGATCATGGGGCTTGAACTTACAAACCCTGAGATTGTGACCTGAACCAAAATCAAGAGTCTGTTGCTTAACTGACTGCGCCACCACCCAGGTCCCCTACAACTATTTTAAAGAAGCTAGATATATTTATGACTATTCTAGACCCCACTGCCTTATTTTTTCCACCCTAGAAGGAAACATACCCTTTTCTTCAAATTGAGAAAGAAATGACTGTGCACACTTTCAGCACTTTCCTTTTTATATTTTAGTATTTAGAGCTATTTCTATGGTATAGCAGAAAATGCAAACAGCGTTACAATGTAAATTCATAAGCAAGTTGGTGTTTTATTTGGCTGAGATGAAAATAAGGGACGTCCAGGGAATACAGCTATTGGAAAGTTGAATTTTTCATGGCGCCTGATGCATAAAAGCACTAAGCACCTTTCAAAATATGCTAATTGAATTGAACCTACAAAATGTTTCAGGAATAAAAAAATGCCGCATATGATTCCCTTTGGATGCCATTTCACAATCTTACCACAGAAATACACTAAAAGATGTGAATTCATTTTCATAATAAGTCTGTATAAGGTAATTATAGGGAAGCAATGAAAACAAGTGATACAAGCATTGCCTTAAGGTCTTATTTCTACAGACAATACATGTATAGAAAAAGTTATGAATATAGAAATGATACTGGTTTGCCAGTCATTCCTGGACAGATGGAAAATATATTTTTGATGTGTTTATGTTTTTCTGAAATTTCAAACCAATAATTACAAAGCTGTCATTATTTTATTACAAGAACCTTCCATTAATGAACCAGACCCACTAATGCTTTGTTGACATAGAGTTAACAGTGGATACTTAAAATGATATCCACAAAGGCACCTTTTGTTTTTAAATGCAATTACCTGGTTGTTGCTATAGTGATTTCTAGAAGAGTATGCACATTTGCCCTGTAACCGCCTATGGGTCAAATAAACATCACAGATGTTCTTGATTTTTATTTCTAAAATTGTTAAAGTAAGTCTCAGATATAAACAAGATGCTACAATGCTGTGGAGTGTACAGGATGATCCCCTAGGTTGAAGTGGGTAATAATCACTGCATTATGCTTCTTACTTTAAGTAGAAAAATTTAAATAAGGGGTATGATACGGTTTATGTAAAAATATATTTGATGTAAGGTATCAATAAGCGATTGATAAAATGAAAACTGAACAAATATATTATGTAAATAGTAAAATGTAGCTGGCCAACTTTGTATTAATGCTTTACATTTCCAGAATAATTTTATGGCTTCATTTGATACCCATGTAGTTAGAAGAATAAACAAAGTAATCAGATACGAAGCAACAGCTTCTAAATCCCTTTGAATCAGACTCCTCCTACCCCTCACTTCTGCAATCGTTGGTTTGATATTTATCTACTATTTCAAAAAAGTACATTTATTTTGTAGTCACCTAAAATCAGATAAAATCTAATAAACTTATGAAGAAGCTACTGCATATATACATATATATATGTATATATATATATATATATATATATATATATATAATTTTTTCAAATAACATGCTGTTGTTCCACATTCAGAATAAGTTTTTAATTGCCTACAAATAGAAAAAGAAAAGGTGGCTACCATGGAAAGAGTTTTCTGCTAAGCATTTAAGGAATTTCCAAGTTTCTGGCCTGGCCAATCAATATAAGCAGTTATTAGTAGAAATAAGGGATGTATTACAAGGAGGATTTAGCATGCCATAGGAAGGCATGAGGAGTTTATATTTCATGTTTGTAAATGTGAAATCACGTCAAAGAGCTACATTTTAAATTTTACTTTCCATTATTTTAATCATGAAACCAGAAGAAAAGGAAACACAAATTTATCAGTGGGCAGGGGCAATTTATCCAGGAATATAAAAATGTGTGTAAGTGATATAGAGGGAATCTGTCTCATTTGTCACAACGTGCATTAACATTGCCTTTCCTTAACCACATCACACTTAAGCTCCATTTCTTGGGGAGGATGATGAAGGGGCTGCTTGTTATTAAAATTGTGACAGAAAAGGAAACTTGACGCTTTTGAAAATCAAGTAATAAACTGAGAAACATGACATAGATTTCTCTCTTCTGTAACATTTATAGCAGTACCATTGGCATCTTCCACTGATATGTCAGTTATGCTTCTTCCATTGAGATTCTTCCGCTTGTGATATGAGAGGGCAGCGTGGAGGTCAGGTTCTATGGTTTGAGTACATGAATGCTGTGTGTGAGTCTGTGTTGGGGGAATGTGATCACGCATATGCTCAGTAAATAATAGCAAGCTGCTCTTTCTGCCTCGGGAGTGTAGTTGTAGCTGATGAGCTACATACTTTGTCAGAAGACGTAAGGCCTTGTTTTGACAAAATAAGTGGATAAGGTTTCTGACAGCCTCTGAAATCAAACATGTAACGGCTTGTGGTGTAACGGTCGTAAATTAAGAAGGCTAATCCCTCTAGGATATGTTCCCCAGGTCCTTTATTACCTGAACCCCGGCTATGACTGTCTGGAGACTGGTAGCAGGGAGCTGCTTCCGCAGCGCAGGTATTTCTCCTGTCAGTCTGTCTTAGCAGCTCTTCTGGAAGGGGCCTATATCCCCTCCATGGCTCCAGATCCCATGGAAAACATCCTCCACGCCCCCAACTTCCATCCAGGGTCTGGGCTACTTCAGAGGACACTATTTCCCTTTACCTGTCCAGTGTAGGAGTGGTGGGTGGTTTCCTGCAGTTACTAATATCTTGGCTCCCTTACCCTCCTCCGGTTTGTCCTCAGCTCCTTTTTTATATTCTTAACCAAATCGCTGAAATGAGTTCCCTTTTTGCAACCCTTTGGTTTCCTGGCTGTGCCATGACTGCAATAGTGAAAGTTCAACTAAGTATTATAGTATACCTGTTTCTATCAATTTGTTTCAAATCGCATATTGTCTTAGTGTACAAATTAAAAAGAAAAACTCTCAGATTGAGTGGAAAACTGTAATTTTGCCTCAGAGTCTGAAATGGCCATACTCTGCAAATGTTACCTTAACAGGTGAATGATCCAACACAAGTCAACATATTACCTGATGGAAGTTATCAGTATTTCAAACACAGTTTTAGAGATAATAATCCCTAGGAGATATGCCTTGCACATGTAATGTATTCTGCTCATGAATAAGAAATTAAGAAATCTAAAACTCTATAAGTGAATACATGCTTATTAAGGGCAGCATTATAGCGTTTAAGAACATGGATTATGAAGTTCGAGTCCTAAACCAGCAACTTTTTCTTTGTGATCCTTTGGGTCACTTAGCCTCTTCAGATTTTGATTTCCATGTAAATAAGGAGGGATAATCCTCACAAGCTCCTGTGATATGATTGCTGTTATTTCCATCTTACCGAATAGGAAACTGATTAATTATTTTCTTCTCTGAAACTCAAAGTCCAATAACTAGTATGGAGAAGAGCTGGATTTTAAATCTCCAAAGTACTTGTGTTTATAAATGTTGATTTGCAAATAGTGCCTTATAAAGTTGTTCAGATCATGTTCTGCTAGCTAGATTTTATTAGCGCTATTAATTTTACTAGCAAACATTTGTCACAGATCCATCGAGCCATTTTCAGAGGTAGCAAAAATTCAAATGAATAGAATCCAAATTTATGATGCCACAAATGTCACTTGAAATTTTAATTTTGAAAAAAAAATGTAGATCCAAATAAATTTCCAATGAGATTCTTTCCTATAAAGTGAAGACATCATAAATCAAGGGAAAAGTCAGTTTCTTTAAGTGAGTGTAATTTAGACAAATCTTTCTAAAAGAAATAAGTAATGAGATGATTAGCCTGTATTTTAATAGTGAGTCATTAAAAGCGTGGTTTTTTTTTCCAGAATTAATTATAGAAATTATTTCTTGGATTCTTCTCTAATCTGAATATATGTCAAGATTTAGATAATGCTTAATATTCAGAGAAGCTGAAACTTAAAAGTCTCTGGATATTGTAGTAACATAATTTGCCTTTGAATCTTAAAGCTATAAATTAATGGCAATTAGAAAACCAATAAATTATCTGTTCTTTGTAACGATATGGCAGGTGGACTTTAAAGAACAAGGGCTAACGAAAGCCCAATTCACTCAACCATGGAAAGTATATGGCCCAATGAAAGAGCTCTCACAGCATTTCCTTTTGAACCAAGACGTCAAATTCTTAGGACAGAAAGGTTCATGTACCTAAGCAGTTATTTGCTATGGTATATGATTGTAAATATATAGAATAATATATATATATAATATATAATGTATAATGTATATAATGTATATATTAATATATATATTTATATATTATATATACTTATATATATTATATATTTATATATTATATTTATATATAATATATAAATATATAATATATAATATTATATATTTATATATTATATATTTATATATAATATATAAATATATAATATATAATATAATATATTTATTATAATATATATAATATAATATAATATAATATATAATTATATAATATTATATATAATTATATATTATATTATATATTATATTTTATAATATAATTAATAATTATTAATAATATAATAATAATTATAATAATTATAATAATATATTATTAATTAATAATATATATTAATAATTAATATATAATATATTAATTATATATAAATATATAATATATATAATAATAAAATATAGACCCAGCAATAGCACTGCTAGGAATTTATCCAAGGGATACAGGAGTACTGATGCATAGGGGCACCTGTACCCCAATGTTTATAGCGGCACTCTCAACAATAGCCAAATTATGGAAAGAGCCTAAATGTCCATCAACTGATGAATGGATAAAGAAATTGTGGTTTATATACACAATGGAATACTACGTGGCAATGAGAAAAAATGAAATATGGCCTTTTGTAGCAACATGGATGGAACTGGAGAGTGTGATGCTAAGTGAAATAAGCCATACAGAGAAAGACAGATACCATATGGTTTCACTCTTATGTGGATCCTGAGAAACATAACAGAAACCCATGGGGGAGGGGAAGGAAAAAAAAAAAAAAAGAGGTTAGAGTGGGAGAGAGCCAAAGCATTAGAGACTGTTAAAAACTGAGAACAAACTGAGGGTTGATGGGGGGTGGGAGGGAGGGCAGGGTGGGAGGGAGGGCAGGGTGGGTGATGGGTATTGAGGAGGGCACCTTTTGGGATGAGCACTGGGTGTTGTATGGAAACCAATTTGACAGTAAATTTCATATATTAAAAAATAAAAATAAATAAATAAATAAATAAATAAGAGTAAACCTTAAAAAATTATTAAAAAAATAAAACCAAATAAAGTATTAATTCCACATCTTTAACCACAAAAATAAAATCATTAAAAAAAAATAATAATAATAATAAAATATATAGAAGAATGAAAGAGAAATCTTGCTTTAAAACCTTTTCTAAAATATAATAGTGAAATCTTTCTTAAGGAAATTGCTTTGTGGCCACTATTATTCCGTATGTCCTTAGAAGTACAGTCATTGCCTCTCCTTTCCTTTCATGAAGGATATTCTTCCATCCTGTTCATTAAACATCTGAGCTTCTTGCAAAGTGCTCAATTATTTTTCTGCCTGCTTATACATACTCTCTTACAATTGTGCTTCTCATTCATCTTAAATGTGAACTTGGGCCCTTCTTTAATCTCAATTTTGGAATGGCAAAGGGAACAAAGCTTGGAAAGCTATTCTGACAAAATTTGTATCCAAATGCAAGGAATATTCAGCAGTAAATCTTAGGTGTCCAAAATCCTCATTAAAGTTATGTCTTCTCAATTCAAATGCTTTAAATTCAGGCCAATGCTACAACTTATGTTTTAGCTAATAATATAAGATGACTGAGAGTTTTTTCCCCCCTGAGGGAAGAAGTATCATATAAATATTGGTAATTCCAGGCCTTCTAAATTGGATAGAAAAATAAATTGTTAAGCATAAAACACAATTCTGGGATACACTTTGGTAGATAATGTTTACATAGATTATTTTAAGGCTGAGTCATAAAGACCACTGGGACAGCAATATTAATTTGATCATATAAATGACAAAAGGTATTTGAGTGAGACAGCTATTTTTCTTTCTTGATGGAAAACTGAACATGTTGATTTGTTCATCAAAATTCAGAGGTGGGCTGTTTCATTATTTTTGACAACTAATATTCAAAGCTTTCTGTTTTCTATTTATCTTTGCCTTTTAACAAACTATGAGTACTGGCTCAGAAAGAATATATTTCATAAGGTAAAAATGTGATGACACTCTTTAAAATGGTGTGTGACTGAGTAAATGCAAATGAAGGACCACCTTTCTAAATGCAATGACCTTTCTTTATGAGAGAAGTTCACCATTTAGTAATTTGTTTCTGACTGTGTAAAATTAAAGTAGGATAGTTCTCCAGGTAATATGCAAAACTCATGTAAAACTTTACAATTACAAATACCTCTATATAAATCATTATCTTCCACTCTCACAAATCTAAGTGAAGTAGAAAACGCAGGCATTTTTAATCCCCATTTAAAAATGTAGGAATTATGATTCAGTAGGATGGAGTAAACCACATGGTAATAAATAGCAGACATAAGAAAAGAACCTGATTCTTCTGAATTATCAATGAGGTGAGAAAATGAATGACTGAGTTGGAAGTATAAAAAGCAAACATCGAAGAGAGAGAGAAATATACAGTAGTAAAATGAGAAGAAAGTATGGAAAATGCAGTATGTCTAAGGCTTCTGGAAGGATGAATTGGAGAGGGAGGAATACCTAATTCTCAAAGCAGACGTATGGACTGGTGGTAGGGTATAGTTTGGAGAGGCGGATGAACACTCTTTCCTCCAAGCAAATAGAGACAAAGATAAGTTTAGGAATTTTCAAGAATTACCCCTTGATTGGCTACACATACATTTTTTTAATGCTTCTGGGGACCTTTAATAGGAATCATAAAAATAAGTATTTGAAATTTCTTCTTGAGAATGAAGTATTTCTAAATACAAAATATAGCTGCCCTTGAATACAGGTGCCATGAAAATTATAAAGGTGAATTAATAAGATAAAAGGCCTGATCTGACCTCCAATGGCCAGGTCCATCATCGATGGTGTAGAAACCATAGGCTTAGACCAGAATCTGTCAGAATTATTAAAGCTTGATCATCAGGTAAGAATAATTGTGCATTAAGAATTTTGGGGTTGCAAGAAATCAAGATTAATTCAGGATTATTCAAGTTAATAGGGATATATTGAAACAACACATAAGAAAGTAACAAAAAACAATGGGGCGCCTGGGTGCTCAGTTGGTTAAGCATCCAACTTCGGCTCAGGTCATGATCTCACGGTTTGTGAGTTCGAGCTCCACATCGGGCTCTGTGCTGACAGCTCAGAGCCTGGAGCCTGCTTCGGATTCTGCATCTCCCTCTCTCTCTGCTCCTTCCCCGCTTATGCTCTCTCTCTCTCTCTCCTTCAAAAATAAATAAAAAACATTTTTAAAAATTCAAAAAAAAAAAAAAAAGTAACAAAAAACAAGAAGCTCATGAACCAAGGAGTAACACTTCAGTTTCAGGGTCAGTACAGTCCTGGGAATCATTTTCTTAAGCAGCAAACATCTTTTTGATTCTCTGCTTCCTTGCTGCTTCCTTTTGTATCACATTCACACGTCCTGAGTCAGAGAATGTTATTGGCAGATCTCATCACCTCGCGGTCCAGAACAGTCCTGTCAGGCCACTTTAATGAGGTATTAGAAAAATTTGTAGATGGTCTCTTGTATTGATTTCTATTGTCTTTATATTATGAGGTTCTGTTCAAAAACAGAACAGGTTACAAGTAATAACTTTATACTGTTTCCCTGAACAAATGGCTCTTAGCATGTTTTCCTCCAGAGAAAATGTGGGGAGTATCAGTGAAGGTGAGCCTCACAGCTTCTCCTGCTCAGTTATGGTGAGCTACTTGAGCAGAGAGAAGCAATTGGACATAAGGCAGAGGCTGGAACTTGGGACTGAGACTGCAGTAGGAATTCCCCCCGCAGAATTTAAAGCTGCTCCATCAGCTGCAGGCAGCTGACAGCAGCTTTTTATCCGGAAAAGATTTTGCCTGATGTTTTCTAAAACTCTGGAAAATCATTCAACTTGTCAGTGAAGCTGAAAAGACAGGCTCTTTGATATGTAGCAGCAGTTTGGAAACTCTTCTGCTCTTCTCAGCTGTCAGGGTGGGAGGGAACTTTTCAACGTGCATCATCATAGAAGATATTTCAGGACATGATTATCTTAGAAGTTTAAGAGTAAGATGCGTCCAAGGCCAAAGACATTGTTAGACTCTGAGATCTCTGGTGAATTGAAGGGCATCAGAAGTGATGGGCACTTATGCTCACTCACCCCACTAGAGTGAATGAGGATATATACATCAGTTGGAAAGGCAGTGTAGTTGAGAGTAAGGACTTTCAATAGGTTTTGTTTCACATGTCAATTCAAATCAAATGGCAGTGACTTCTTAAAGGTATTCCTGGGGAAAAGTATCTATGCTCTCACTATTGCAAGGGTCATTTATGGACCAGCAGCATCAGCATCATCTGGGCTGCACCCACGACCTATCAAATGAGAATCTGTACTCTCAGTTGTGGCAAATATGCATAATAGTAAAATTTATCATCTTAACTATTTTTAAATGTTCTGTTCATAGTGGTGAGTATATTCACAGTGTTGTGCAACCAATCTCCAGAATTTTTTCATCTTGCAAAACTGAAACTCTATACCTGTTATACAACAACTATAATTTGGATGAATCTCGAGGACATTATGTATGCTAAGAGAAATAAGCCAGTCACAAAGAGACAAATACTGTATAATTCCATTTTTATGAGAATCTATGTTTTAACAAGATCCTCACATAGTTAATTTGAGCATTAGGGTACTAATTTAGATTGTATCTCTGAGCTCAGTAGGTATTAACATCATAAAAGGTTAACAGCACAATTATTGGACTTTTATCACTGGTAGAGTAGAAAGAACTTGGATTTTGAGTTCAAATAGATCAATTTATAATCCTAGCTCTATTGCTTACCAGCCATTTGATAGTGGATAATTTAAATACTCTAAGCCTCATTTTTAATAATCTGTAATATGGTCGTGATAAAAACCCATTATGGATTTTCATGATGGTTCAAGGAGATGCATGCTGAATATTTATTGCAGCTCTTGGCACATATTAAGAGTACTTAATAAATAATTTACTATTATTGTTACCTGGGTCAAAAACACTCCAGCATTGCCCTTTTAAACATATTTGGTATTCTAGAGGTAATAAGTCCTTGAAATTTATAGAATCTTGACCTAAGAGAACAATTTCAAATAAACATATGGAAGATGATTTAAGGACATGGGAATTATGAAAGTCAAAAAGCTGTGTAATTTCTAATAACTTTGAAAGCTATCATTAGAAAAGACTACATATAAGGCACCCCAATAACTACAGAATTTGCTTCTTTCTGCCTCCAGAAGGATTTTCACAACCAATCCAGGAATCTATTACTATTATTCAAAGTTATCAACTTTAGGGGCACCTGGGTGGCTGGGTTGGTTGAGCACCTGACTTCAGCTCAGGTCATGATCTCACAGCTTGTGAGTTCCAGCCCTGCATGGCCCTGTCAGCACAGAGCCCGCTTCGGATCTTCTGTTCCCTTCTGTCTCTGCCCCTTCCCTACTTCTGTGCTCTTTCTCAAAAATAAATACATCTTAAAAAAACACACACACACAAAGCTATCAACTTTAATTATAAGAATATTTTAAGTAATGCTGTTTCTCCTAATGAAGTTTGAACTAATTCATTTCACCTTTTATGCCTGGAAAAAAAAGTGTGGTAACTATTAGGTATGATACAGACACACTCAAGCTTAAATAATGATTTAATTCCCTTAGACCATTTTACCTAGTTTAATTCTCTCAGTCATTTTACCATAAACACCAACCAATCCTTTTATCTTTCATTATGGCCTCAAATGAGTGATGCTGGATAATAGTTTTCTCACTAAATTTCCTAAACCAATTTTTTTAATGTTTTTTTTTTCATTTGTTTTTGATATGGAGAGAGAAACAGAGCATGAGCAGGGGAGGGGCAGAGAGAGAGAGGGAGACACAGAATCTGAAGCAGGCTCCAGGGTCTGAGCTGTCAGCACAGAGCCTGACGTGGGCTCGAACTCACAGACTTGCTCAAACTCAGAGACTGTGAGATCATGACCTGGGCTGAAGTCGGACGCTTAACTGACTGAGCCACCCAGGTGCCCCGTGAGCCAGTTTTTAATGCATCTCAGCTTTACACCTAATAGCTTGTTTAGTCATCACATCCCTAATTTATTATTTTTAATTTTTTAATGTCTTATTTATTTTTGAGAGAGAGAGAGAGAGAGAAACTAGACAATGAGTGGGGGAGAGGCAGAGAGCGAGGGAGACACAGAATCTGAAGCAGGCTCCAGGCTCTGAGCTGTCAGCACAAAGCTCAATGCGGGGTTCTAACTCATGAACCACAAGATCATGATCAGAGTAGAAGTCAGATGCTTAGCTGACTGAGCTACCCGGGCTCCCCATCACATCCCTCATTTAGATCTGAGACTTATTATGTCTCTGATCCAATGTGATATATTAGTAGACAGCCTGCATTTTCTTAATCAATGACAGAAGCTATTCTTAAAACACAGAATCAAAATATGTTATTGTTTGTGAGTAGTTCAATTTTTATTTTCTTTGTAAAGATTACTGTTTAAAAAAACTATCCTAAAGGTGGTAGCAATGAAAAATCAGGGAAAACATTAATGTTGGAATTAGCATGGATAAGGAATTTGATTCCAGAGGGTTAGGAACAAGAAGAAAAATAAAAGTTAAAAAATGAAATTACTAGAGAGACTTCTTAGGAAAGACTTCTCATAAAAAGCAAAATTAAATGTTATGGTGACAAGCTATGTGAAAAGCCAAGGGAATGAAAATAGATGCTTTATTGTCAAAGAAATAGATCCCACATAATGGAAGTAAAAACTGTCTTGTTTTGTTTTGTTTTAAGTCAATGTATATTGATTAAACTATGTGTTAAAGCAAAACAAATTTTATAAAAGGATACACACATTTAACTCTAATGTGTATCAATTCGAGAAGAAAGACTCTTGAACAAAATAATATATTAGATTAAAAATTATGCAGTCTAGGGTTCCTGGGTGGCTCAGTCGGTTAGGCATCTGACTTCAGCTCAGGTCATGATCTCATGGTGCACGGGTTAGAGCCCCACATGAGGCAAAGGGCTTTGTGCTGGCAGCTCTGAGTCTGGAGACTGCTTTATGGATTCTGTGTCTTCCTCTCTCTCTGCCCCTCCCCTGCTCATACTCTGACTCTCTCTCTCAAAAATAAATAAAATATTTTTTAAAAATTATGCAATCTGCTTAGGTAAAGAACTGTATTTACTTTACAAATTATATACACTTATATATGTACATATATACACAATATGTGTTTATGTGTAAAGAAATAATAGTAGCCTTTATAATTGTTTATATATAAGTAGAGCTTTTTAGCTATATCCCATGGATAAATGCCTAGTAGTGCAATTGCTGGGTTGTAGGGTAGTTCTATTTTTAGCTTTTTGAGGAACCTCCATGTTTTCCAGAGTGGCTGCATCAGCTTGCATTCCCACCAGCAGCATAAAAGGGTTCCCCTTTCTCTGCACTCTTACCAACATCTACTGTTTCCTGAGTTGTTAATTTTAGCCATTCTGACAGGTGTGTGGTTTTGATTTGTATTTCCCTGATGATGACTGATGTTGAGCATCTTTTCATGTATCTGTTAGCCATCTGGGTGTCTTCTTTGGAAAAGTGCCTATTCATGTATTTTTCCCATTTCTTTACTGGATTACTCGTTTGGGGGATATTGAGTTTGATAAGTTCTTTATAGATTTTGGATACTAAATCTTTATCTGATATGTCATTTGCAAATATCTTCTCCCATTCTGTTGGTTGCCTTTTAGTTTTGCTTATTATTTCCTTTTCTACACAGAAGGCTTTTATCTTGATGAGGTCCCAATAGTTCATTTCTGCTTTTGTTTTCCTTGACTCCAGAGACATGTCAAGTAAGAAGTTGCTGCAGCCAATGTCAAAGGGATTGTTGCATGTTTTCTCCGTTAGGATTCTGATGACTTCCTGTCTCACATTTAGGTCTTTCATCCATTTTGAGTTTATTTTTGTGTATGGCATAAGAAAGTGAGCCAGGTTCATTCTTCTGCATGTCACTGCCCAGTTTTCCCAACAAATTTGTATACTTTCTATTGAATATTTTCAAATTCACTGATATTTTCACTATTATTAACCTTTTAAGCCCTTCAGATACAGTTTTCAGTTCTAGTATAGTATTTTTTTATTTCTAGCAAATCAGAATTTATTTTATAGTTTTAATCACTGTTGACATACATTTTCTATTTATACATGTTGTCCACTTTCTTCCTTTAGATCTTTTAACATATTACTCATAGCTATGTAAAAGTCTCTATCAGAAGATTTCAGCAAATGAGCCCACCACAGGGTTACTTCAGCTTATGTTTTCTCTTTTGACCATGGGTCACATTTTATTGTATCTTCACATGACTCATTTTTTAAAATTATATTTTGCACATTGTGTGTAAAAGATACCAAATATATATTAATGTATTTTCTCCTCAGAAAACTGTATGTGTTTTTCTGTCAGATTCCTAGTTTGGCAAGGTGGGGGGAGGTTGAGTCAATCGTATGTACAAGTATGCGGGGTCTGAACTCTCTTGCAACATAGATTCAGTTCCCCACAGCCCTCAAATATTTTGAGGGTGAGATTAAGACTTTGTTTTAGCAGGGCTAAGGATGTGAACAAGACGAAACTTCTCAAGACCTCATTATGTTTTACAGATAGCTTCCAGCTTTCCAAACTATGAACATTATCTCTGTTCTGGAGCCCAGGTGATGACTTTTGGGATTACTGGAGAATTCTTACTGCTTTCCAGTCTATCTATCTGTACCTCAGGAGATCTCTCACTGCCCTGCTGCTTTGCCTTGAGGCTTTAGAGAATTGCTGCAGTGAACTCCATGTAAACCTGGGTTTCCTGGTGGAAATTATGTTAGCTCTCCTGCTTGATCCCTGTCTTTTTACGACTGCAACAGTGGATTCCATGAAGCCCAGAGTGCCTTGAAAGATTTTTTCTCAACTCTGTCATGACTCCACCTTTTTCACACTCTCAGGCCCATGAAAAAGAGTTGTGAGTGGAGATGGACTCACTTCATGACCAGTATGCTTCAACATGCTAACCCACCGAAGTTCCTGCATGGACATCATACATCTGTTAAAAGTTCAGTTAGTTTGTCCTTATCCATGGCTCCCACAAATTCTTCCTTATGCTTTCTGCCAGGAATGAAAGCAATCATTAGTTCATTTATTTCTATGAATTGGTAAATTTTTCAGTTTTTTCTTAAGCTTAGGATAGGAGTAATGGTCTCTTAAGACTTTCTACATACTAAGTTTTATTTTTTTCTTTGACTTTTAAGAGTGACAAATAAGTCAGCTTAGTTTTGAAATTGTGCTTAATTACAAAAGTGTTTGGAAATCTCTTCAATTTTACAAGTATATAAAATGCTAAAGATGGAGTGTCAGAAGAACCAGAAAGTGGCAGAGATAGTTCTGAAAATGAATATGACTAGAAAGTTTCCTGTGACAAATTGTGGATTAATTAGATTTGAAGTAGATGCACTTTTAGTTTTCAGAGTCTCCATATATTGTGTTCTACTTGACTTTGAAGAAAATAACAAAAGCCCAAATGATGATATTTCTTTAATGAGTTGTTTTTAGACACCCTTATGTCTACCAAGGTCTTGTTTTGCAAGATGATAAGTTTAAAAGCTGTAGCATGTCTTATAGCTTCCAACTAACAAATTGAAAGAAAAAACAATGAAATAAGGTCACTAGTTAACATTTTTATATTAAGTGATACTTTTTAACTTAAGAAAATAAGTTTTTTTCTTATAATAAAATCATTTTATAAATCTCCAAGTTATTAAATCAATGTTATAGTCATAAGAGATTGTGCAAATTACTGCATACATTTTCATTTCCTTTTTTCTTCTGAAAAATATTTATTACCAAAAAAATTCAATATATTTTATATATCTAGGATAAAATGCCTACTGATATAATCATATAGGAATAACATTCTGGAAAGAGCTAATAGAGAAATAAATTTTCATAGATTTAAGCTATACAGACACATTTATCACTCTCTCCTGGGATCAGGGTTTTCAAGTCTTATGTTTATTAAATACAAATATTTTAGTACTTTTTTATTATAACTGTTATTTAGGTATCTGAAACCATTAATATACTTGTTTTAACTTTTTTAAATTAATGGTTTACTTATTTTATCTTTCAGTGTAATTATTATACAGAAGTAGTCACTGTACTAAGAAGTCACTGCTCAAAGAAAATAAAGACTAGAATATTGTTGAACATGAAGCGTGGACTACATATGGAAATAAATGGATTTTTTTCATATGATGCTAGAAATGTATATTTCTTGTTTCTCTTCCTCAAGAGTAAAAATATCCATGCACAGATTTCAGTGACCAGATACTCTCAAACTGACTTTCCACTCACAGAATAATTTTTTTTTTAATTTTCTCTTTTCTTTTTTCTTTTCTTTCTTTCTCTCTGGCATTGGATTCTGAGATTCCATCTCAATTCTTTCTTCTGGAATTTATTTCATCTTCTGTATTTCATACATTTCAAAACTTTTTATACTACTCAGGTTCTGTCTAGCATAATCAGTAGCTCCACACAGTTACTTTCTGCTTTGGGTTTGTAAACTCCTTGACAGCTGAGTCCTAGTATTCATGTGTTTACTTTATTTTAACAAAAATAAATATAACACTAATAATATGTCAAGTGATGTTCTAAATGCTTTATGTTCATTCATTTAATTACTATAACAATCTCATTAACTAGATACTGTAATTATCTGTATAATAAAAGTATCATTCGTCTTCTAATCCTTCTAGTACCTAGCACATGAGAAATGTCCATTAAATATTGAGTTAAACTTCAGCTGTTAGTTTAGTGGTACGCATTTACTTAATGTCAGTGTTCTTGGAACTCCATTACATTGTGTGGGTTACAAATATGACTAATCCAGTTCTTTACTCCACAATCAAATCTGGGAAAATGACATAAAGAGGATAATGACTTATTTTCCTGGAGAGTACAGACACATCAGGGTATGATCAGGAAATTGTGCATCAGTTGGTCATTTAATAATATGTAGGCATACAGAAAGCTGGTAGGAGGAATTCAAGAATTCTATGCAAAGGGAAAATAGAGAAGTTTGACATACTTGGAGAACTACAAAGTTTAGTGTGGTCACACCACATAATGAAATATATAAGCAGAGTAAAAAGAATTAGGTGTGAATTATTTTGTGTATCCCCTTTAATGCCATACAAAGAAGTTCAGATTTCATCCTGACCTGATTTTTCCAAAATGCATTATTAGGGAGCATTGGTTCTGTGTGGTCTTCCATGGAACAACAAATAAATTTGAACAAAACAGGTAGATTTTTAGGATAAAATAATTTTGAGAAATTGTGTGCTGTAATATATCTTGCACTTTGAAAGACAGAATATATATTAAAAATTCTTAGAAGCATTGCAGTATAAAAATCTGTTTATTATTTAGTACAGAAATCTCTTTATATATTTGATGACAGAACTCTTTTTTAGTGTAACTTCAATTAATACCTACAGAACAGATTTGAGAAAACAATGTTATATTTTCACCAATGTTACAGACTTTGTATAGAAGCTTCTATCCGGTGGCAGTATATAAATGGATTGAAAGAGACAAAGTGAAGGTCTCTCGTAGGAGTTTTTTGTTTTTTGTTTTTGTTTTTGTTTTTCCTTTGTTTTGTTTTGTTTTGTTTTGTTTTGTTTTACTAAACCACACAGGAATAATTACCAAGAGAGAGAGATACTGAGATGCTGAGAACTTTAAGGTAGCTGAGATGGATGGGTATAGATACTTTTAAGATAGAGTTCAGAGTAAAAATTACCAGACAGGTAAAAGGAAAATCAATAACTTTCAGATTTTTTTTTAGAGAGTGTGCACATGTGAGTGAGTGAGTGGGTGAGTGGGGAACAGAGAGAGAGAGAGAGAGAGCATCTTAAACAGGCTGCACACTTAGCTTATAGCCCAACAAGGGCCTCCATCCCAATACACTGGGATCATGACTTGAGCTGAAATCAAGAATTAGACACTTAGGGAAGCCTGGGTGGCTTGGTTGGTTAAGCATTTGACTTAGGCTCAGGTCATGATCTCGCTTTTCGTGGGTTCAGTCCCCGCATTGAGTTCTGTGCTGACAGCTCAGAGACTGGAGCCTACTTCCGATTCTGTGTGTGTGTCTCTCTCTCTGCCCCTCCCCTGCTCATGCACTTTCTCTCTCTCTCTCCCTCTCTCTCAAAAATAAGTAAACATTGAAAAAATTAAAAAAGAAAGGGCTAGACACTTAACTGATTGAAGCCACCAAGCACCCTATCTTTCAGATTTTTGATACGAATGACTGAGTAGATCTTTGCCATAAACAAAAATAGGAAATTCAAGGCAAAACACAGTCTAGGAGAAAGGTAATGATTAAATATTCATATATGAATTTGAGTCCTTGTGGAACATCTGGGTAGAACAATCTAGGAGACAACTGGCTTTTAAGGAATAGGTGAGTTCTTGAGAGAGATAATAGAAGAACCCTGGGATTAAGAGCCATAAAAGAGACTATTCAATAGTCTCTTGTAACACAAAAGGAGGTACAAGAGCATATGGAGATGGGGAAGCCAGGAGGGAGATAGTTACTGAAAAGAGCAAATCAAAAAGTCCTTAGTAGTTGGCTGATCATGGGGAGGAGGTTTTGGAAGGAACAAGACAGGAACACTTGCCAATGAATGACCACAAGTGATGAAAATGAAAACACAGAAAAGCATGAAAGATATAGCAACTAGTTTTCACACTTGAGAAAATATTTTCAAGATTTTCTTCTTAGAGTCATTTAAATTTTTGATGCATTGTTGATTGATATTTTATAATATGAACTAATTTTTACAGGCTCTAGAACTGTGGTTCCATGAGTCTATACATGCTTCCATATACATTTACTGGGATCTGTGTGGAACTTCATGTTGCTCAAAGACGCCTTAAATGAAAGAATTCTCAATTTGAGGCAAAACAGTGTTTTGAGAAATACTGAAAAATTATTACTTTTCAGCATCTTTGTACGCTTCTTGTTATCTTCCTATTTTTACCCTTTCTTTAGGTGTAAAATTTCAAGACTTTGTATCTCTTCTACTGGAGATATAGGTAGTGTTGCACAATTAACACATATCTTTGTATCCTCTTAAGTTTTTATTTGTTTGTCCTTAGTGTCTTATTATCATATGTAAAATAAGAAGTACCTTATGTTATTTTTTATGAATAGGAAATCTTAGACTAATCAACACATTACCTCTTTAATTACCCTAAGCATTCATTTCATAGTCACATTCCATTGAATTTTACCCATAGTTTTAAAAATAAAATAAAATAATTAAAGCTTGTCACTCTATTGTATCAAGGTGTCAAAAATAGTTATATAAATGATAAACTGTTTCAAATATATATAGTCAGGAAATAAAAATGCCTCAGAACTTCTACTGCATTTTTTATTTGCAGAAATTGGCTTGCAGGCATCATCTTATTTTATTAAAATTATTGCATAAAAAAGGAGCAGAAGAAGACCCCTGGGCCTGGCATATCAACTACATTTTGTCTTACTCATTTCTATTTTCTCTTCCCCTTTTGGTTGTTATTTAAACCAGACAATAGAGCCCCGCCATATGTTGAACTCAGCAGCTCTCACCTAAATGTGTTTCTGTTTCAAATATAAGATCATTTGTTGACTGTTGAAAGATTCAGTAAATCTCTATATTTTGTGTGGCTCCTGGGCTTGTTGTACTTATTTCTCTTTAATCTATGTGTTTCCACTTATCTCTAGCAAAAGCATTCAAAATTTAGGAAAGAGTTTTAAACAGTTTTTTGTTTGTTTATCTCGTTTTTGTTTGTTTGTTTGTTGCTTCACTTAAAGGATAATCAAGTATTCCCAAACTATGATCCCCAGCATGGTATCTGCTTTCTCGAGATCTTATGAATGGAGTGTGGTATATAAATATCGTCTGGCCACTTAGAACTTAAGAGTCGGTAAGTCAGTATGATTATGTAGCTCAGTATTGGGACAAAAATCTGGATGTTGGGAAACTTGGGTTCAAGTTCCAGGTAGGCCACTAAATACTTGATAATGTAAGTTAGTTAATTCTTTCCATTTATTTAGAAACCTATACTGAAGAATAATTGTACATGCCTTCACTTTTTACCTCCCAGATCTTCCTCTTTATCCCTTCTTCCCAAGATGGTCAGTAGGCAGGATGTAATTTCAGATGTGATGATACTCTAAAAAACAGAACTTCAAAAATTTATTAAAATGTGGGATCCTATGTACATTTTGTACATAGAAAATAATGTAATACATATGGTACAGCACATATTATATTGTCAACATATAATTTGCCCATCATATAATTTTAAGTATCTGGAAAAATAATTCTTTTAATAACTTAGGTCTATTTAAGTTTTATCCTAGTATTTTTAACTTTGAACAAATTTAGAGTTGACATAATTGAATAAATATATGTGGAACCACCTTACAAATCCTCTATATATACGCTTTAAAAATTAAGATCACTGTGGCAAAAATATTGATCAGAGAATGTGTACCGCTATGTATACTTTTTTTGGACAAAAGTATGTATTTCCTATTTATAAATTGGAAGAAGCTATTTTATTAGCCTTTGTTATGGTGACATCCCAGAAAAGTTAAGCTTTTATAAGTGATCTTCAGCTCCATATCTCTCTCATCATATTTCTTGGATTATAAGGAAAGAGTATAAAGATACAAAATTAAATAACACAGATTAGAAAACAACAGAGAAATAAATACTAGAAGGAGAATTAAGCAAAAACACTATGCAATCATGGAAATCTTTTGTGTTTAATTTGATAAATAGTTAATCTCATAATTTTGGCTTAATTGTTTAAATGGATGGCTTGCTAAAAATTTCAGAAAGAAGGGTGGGCTTTCCTTGAACTATCACAAACATCAAATAGAAAAATCTTACCACATTAACCTGAATTTTGCCCTAATCATTCAGGGAGTTTCCCCTGACCTATTCACACCATCTCTTCATTTCTCTGGATCCTTCCTCTCTTTTATTGCCTTTGGTCATAGCCCATCCTTTGTGAAGAACCAAACAGAATTTTTTTTTCCTCCTTACTTTTTTTTTTTTTTTTAATTTATTGTCCAATTGGTTTCCATACAACACCCAGTGCTCATCCCAAAAGGTGCCCTCCTCAATACCCAACACCCACCCTCGCTTCCCTCCCACCCCCCATCAACCCTCAGTTTGTTCTCAGTTTTTAACAGTCTCTTATGCTTTGGCTCTCTCCCACTCTAACCTCTTTTTTTTTTTCCTTCCCCTCCCCCAGTCTTTCTCTGTATGGCTTATTTCACTTAGCATCACACTCTCCAGTTCCATCCACGTTGCTACAAAAGGCCATATTTCATTCTTTCTCATTGCCACGTAGTATTCCATTGTGTATATAAACCACAATTTCTTTATCCATTCATCAGTTGATGGACATTTAGGCTCTTTCCATAATTTGGCTATTGTTGAGAGTGCTACTATAAACATTGGGGTACAAGTGCCCCTATGCATCAGTACTCCTGTATCCCTTGGGTAAATTCCTAGCAGTGCTATTGCTGGGTCATAGGGTAGGTCTATTTTTAATTTTTTGAGGAACCTCCACACTGCTTTCCAGAGCGGCTGCACCAATTTGCATTCCCACCAACAGTGCAAGAGGGTTCCCATTTCTCCACATCCTCACCAGCATCTATAGTCTCCTGATTTGTTCATTTTGGCCACTCTGACTGGCGTGAGGTGATATCTGAGTGTGGTTTTGATTTGTATTTCCCTGATGAGGAGCGACATTGAGCATCTTTTCATGTGCCTGTTGGCCATCCGGATGTCTTCTTTAGAGAAGTGTCTATTCATGCTTTCTGCCCATTTCTTCACTGGGTTATTTGTTTTTTGGGTGTGGAGTTTGGTGAGCTCTTTATAGATTTTGGATACTAGCCCTTTGTCTAATATGTCATTTGCAAATATCTTTTCCCATTCTGTTGGCTGCCTTTTAGTTTTGTTGGTTGTTTCCTTTGCTGTGCAGAAGCTTTTTATCTTCATGAGGTCCCAGTAGTTCATTTTTGCTTTTAATTTCTTTTTCCTCCTTACTAAATAGCCTTGGAACCAAAAATATAACTTTGGGGTTGTGCCTTCCATCCTAATTATTTTTTAAGGAAGTGTTCTCCATACACTGTATCTGGCCAAAAGAAGATATAGAAGTTTCCTGATTTGTGGTAATTGAGAGAAGGAGTAGTAATAAGTGAATGAAAATCCTACAATCACGTGGCTTTGGAGATACTTATATGAATCTAAATATACATTCATAATTCAATTTTTTTAAAAAGATAAAATGAGGAATTCTTGGGTTGGATAAGCGACAGACTTCAACTCAGGTCATGATCTCAGGATACGTGAATTCCAGCCCCACATAGGACTCTGTGCTCACAGCTCAGAGCATGGAGCCTACTTTGGATTCTGTGTCTCCCTCTCTCTCTCTCTCTCTCTCTCTGCCCCTCCCCCACTCACACTCTGCCTCTATCTCTCTCAAATATAAGTAAATATTTTTTAAAAAGTTAGGGGTGCCTGGGTGGCTCTGTCGGTTGAGCATCTGACTTTGGCTCAGGTCATGATCTCACGGTTTGTGAGTTTATGTCCCTGAGTTTATGTCTGAGCTGCTGACAGCTCAGAGTCTGGAGCCTGCTTCAGATTCTGTCTCCCTCTCTCTGCCCCTCCCCACTCATGCTCTGTCTCTCTCTGTCTCTCAATAATAAATAAATGTTAAAAAAATTTTTAATAAGACAAAAGAAAAACAGGACAATCAGGTGACAAGTGTTGACTAGAAAGGGGCAGAATGTAACAAACTTACTGACATAGTCTGCTTATTGCCAAAAATTAGAGAGTCTTACAGATAGTCTTTCTTATTTTTAGAGGTTCCTTTTTAATATTTCTTTATTTTTGAGAGAGACAAAGTGTGAGTGGGGAAGGGGCAGAGAGAGAGAGGGAGACCCAGAATCCAAAGCAGGCTCCAGGCTCTGAGCTATCAGCATAGATCCCGATGAAGCGCTCGAACTCAGGAGCCATGAGATCATGAGCTGAAGTTAGATACTTTACCAACTGAGCCACCCAGCTGCCCTAGTCTTTCTTATTTTCAATTCTCTGAACATATCTGTTTAATTAATCAGTTTCTAGACAGATGAAAACTATCACTAGTGAAACAAGAACTTCATGTCTAGAGGATTTAGTTGGAAGCTCAAATAGCCTTGTTTAAATGCTAAAACTGTTAACCATTTTACCTATAGAAAAAAAAAAACAGCTTTATAAACCTTAACTAAAATTATATGTCCTGCCCTGACATTTTGTTCCTTTGAAAAGATATTGCAAAATAAATGCCTCCTACTATCAAATATGTAATTGATCATCCATATATTCTTTTGACCACCCAAACAACTGAGTTATTTTCTTTTCATCTTTAAATGTGTACTTCACATAGCTATCACCTGGAGAACTTAGCATTCAGATACACTTAATGATATTTTATGCTTTCCTTTGACATTCTTTTATTTATAAATTGTACTTTCCATTTTTAACCTTCAGAGATCAAGTGTATTTGAAATTGAAAAAACTTGAACAAGTGAGGAGAACAGTAATTCAGGTCAGAGTCCATTAGAGCACATTTGGATGAGAGGTATTAGTGAGAGTCAGATACTTCCTGCTCAGCCTCTGACCCCTAAGTTCCCACCTTCTACCTACCTACCCAGTTGAGAGATTAAAGAGACCTTAGGCTTATCGGGACATTGTTTCTTTTATCAAGTTTGTTTTTTAAAAGACCATGAGATATCTTCAATTTGTCTTTAAACACCTCCTAGGCTGCCCCTTTTGAGCACATTTCCTTGTTCTGGCTCCATGTTGGACACTTAAGATTTCTTCCCACCTACCTCTCTGCCTCTCAAATCTAAGTTGACACTCTTTTTAAAATGATCACAATAGTTGAAGTAGTGGGTTATTTATCACATGTGGTGTATAGCATAGTGGTATTTTCCCTATAAGTAGACATAAAATGAAATTATTTTTCTTAACCCCATATAACTAGGAATCATCAGTTGAAGTGAACACCCACTTGTATGTCATACAAAGTCACCCCATATGTGAATTTATGTTCCCAATTTTTCAGTTTGCATATATTGCACACCAAAGTCAGAACCTCACCCCAAATATCTTCCAGAAGTCTTCCTTTAGCTATAATGTTCTTCTGTCCCAAAAGTAAATAACTTTACTTCCCACATATGAAAATACATGTTTATGTATTTCTAATGTATTTGTTCATTCATAGGCTCACTCGTTCAATGAATATTTGAGCATTTCTTATGTGCCTATAAATGTGGAGGATAAGAAAAATATTCTTTTAAGGCAAAACTATCTTCCCATTCCATGTGCTCAATGACTAACAGAGATTAAAGGACAACCAAAGCTTCCATTATATGCTAAACGAATGAACAAGTGATTGAATCAGTATAGTTTCTGTTTTCCTGAAAAACACACTTACAAATGGAAAATAAGAGATTGATGGGAGTAAAATGGTAAAATGTGTCACTACAAAAAATATCACAAGGAAAAAGTTACACTATTAACGTAATAGTAAAGTCCCATATTAGTCGTGCCACATTGCCAGTTGGGAACTTGGAACATCTGCCACCCTTTTCAAGAACTGCATGTCTTAGCTGCTCCTGCCCTTAGTCATTCTGTGTTAGAGTCTGTCAGTGAGAAACACTGTGGCTGGGTCTGAAGGTGGAATGGAAGAAGTAGCCATAATTTTTGCAGCTGCAGGCTGAGGTATGGGCAAGATCCCTGAATCATTCATTTCAGGTTGTACTCGGCTGAGAGAGCAAGACTGTGCTCCTTAAGAATTACCTCTTTTGGGGGTGCCTGGGTGGCTCAATCAGTTATAAGCATCTGGACTCTTGGTTTCAGCATACATCATGATCTCACAATTCGTGAGTTTGAGCCCTGCATTGGCTCTGTGCAGATAGTGTGGAGCCTGCTTCGGATTCTCTCTCTCCCTCTTTCTCTGTCCCTCCCCTGCTTGTGCACTCTCAAAAAAATAAAAATAATAAAAGAATTACTTCTGTTTGTGTTGCAGACTGAAATCATCTGTGGTAGCCCTCCATGGGTCCTAGCTTGTAGGCAAGTTCTTGAAACCTATCTGATCAGCTGAGATCCTGACCTTCACTGTTCTGTCACGCCCTTAGTGGTGTAAGCCTCAAATTCCCTGAACTGAAATCTTTCATACCTGGAACACAGAGAGTGACTTCTATTTTCTCAACCAAATCCTAATTAATATATCAGTCTTCCAGAAAAAGAGAGTTTTAAATACCAAAGCAAAAGATGATATCAAACTAAATAATTTTGTATGTGCTATGAAGAAGGTCACAGTGCCTGAAGCAAAGTTAATAGGTTCATTGAACAAATGGAAATCTCAGGATAAAGTTTTGAAAATGTAATACCTGTACATCCATCCCCCCACAACCCACCCACTTGTATGAAATAGACTTTTCTTGTCACTCTCAAGTAATAAAAATATCCTGCAGTAAGTTTATTCCCCATGGTGTCTTAATCATTAATATTTATATAAAACTCACTATTATAATAAAAATTCAAATTCCATTCAAAATCAAGTTCTCTTGCATAGCTCAGGCACCCTGCAGGGAAGAAGTCTATAAGTGGGAAAGAGGTCCTTGGTTGGATTCTTTTACTGTTATTTAGCTGATATCAAACCCTTCTAGAGTTGGAAGAGGTGGAAGAAAAAAATCTGATATACGACAGATATGATATGATATTATAGGAAAAAAAATCTTACCTAAAAAGTATCAATCAGGGATATGTTTCTTATGAATGTGGCTGGACAAGCCTGACTCATATGGATAGTTTTGTGACTTATTCCAGAACATCCCTTTTCCACTACTGGGTCTCTCCAGCAGTTCTCAAGATGGGTTCATACCCTCTTAGCCAGCTATGGACCTCTATGGAGAGGCTTGCTGAATCTCTCTCTGTTGGGTCCCATCAATCCTCCAAGTATACCTCTTGACCAGAAGCTCTTACAGTCCAAAGCTGTTTTTCCTCCTTCCTCTCCTTTGATAAAGGTCTATATTAAGTCCAGAAAAAAACATATAACATTGAACCACTCTTTCGTGGGGGTATGGTTTCTTTCCAAGCTCAATTCTCTTCTCATTTTGCTGTATGGTGATAGCTTTAGCCACTGTCTCTTACCCTTCAAATTCCTTGGTGTGAGTTAAGGCACCAGTCCATCCTTTTATAAAAATTCCAAGAGACACATACAAAACTCTGTGAATGGTTCCCTTCCTCCCCTGCCTCCCAAATTTGATTTGAGGTGGAGATAAAGCACCATTCTTTCCTTATGGTTTGAAGGACTCACATCACATGGACAATATGTTCCAAAGATATTGTCTAACTTTTAACCTCTTGTCACCTTTTTTATTTTAACCCCTTCACGTCTTCAGATTGGTGAGGAGACAAGAGGCACAGAACTTGTTTATAGCCATTTCTACCACAAAGTTAACAAAAATGACCAAACAGCTTCCTCTAGTTTGTTAGGGTAAGTAATAATTATTTGGGGGAGGGGGTTCTCTGCTAAATGTGAAATAAAACCACAGTTTAATATCAAGTCACACATAAATACATGTAAAAGACCACTAGGATTCTTAAACTCTTTATCAACGAGTGTTTTCTACTTTTCACTTAGCACTTCATGCTTCTGAGTAGTTTGCATAAACTTCAAATTAGGAGCAGGCCAATGTCCATAGCATAGACCTTCACAAAAAAGTGTAGAATTGATTGTACCATTTGTTTTGTTTTATTTTGTTTTGTTTTTTTTTAATCAAGAAACTTTCAAGGAGCCTGGGTAGCTCAGTCAGTTGGGCATCTGACTTCAGCTCAGGTCATGACCTCAGGGCTTGTGAGGTCAAGCCCCACGTAGAGCTCTGTGCTGACAACTCAGAGCCTGGAGCCTGCTTTGGATTCTGTGTCTCCTTCTCCCTCTGCCCCTCCCCCACTCACGCTGTCTCTCTCTCAAAAATCAATGACCTTTAAAAAAATTATAAAAACAAAAAAGAAACCACTCATGTCAAGGCTTCCCTTGGATGGATCTTGGCCACTCATAGTCACTCAGCTGGGCCTTCCTACTGCTCTGAGAGCTGAGCCACTCCTCCTTCCACTGCTGGAGGGTGAGAGCTTTCTCCTCAGCCCTGTCTGGCCACTGCTGCCCCCCACTAATGCACCTATTCAGCTTCGCAGCCTCTTATAAAAGTGTACCCTCCTTGAAGGCTCTGCCTTCAATACTCATTAAACAAGGTGCAGGTGTTTCACGTCTCTAGCAGCTCCTTATTTCCTCCTCTCCAATGAAGTATTTCTCCCAGACTTTACGGTAAAAAGTGATTTTAGGTTACACTTAAATGTGATTATCAACTAAAGGCTAATTTTAAAGATAAAATATACTTTTTATGTATAATCATATCATAGAGAGAGAAAATTTAACTTGAAGGGCAGTTCTTTCCATACATGGATCATATATTTCAATCCACATAATTAAATCAAACCTGGACAGATACTGCAGAATATATATGAGAAAGCAGAAAATGCCATGAGCAGAATCCAATGAGATCCAACCAGGGCTGGATTACATGATGGAGATCAGCCATAGGGTAAAAGGGTAGGACAGGGCTCTGTACTAGTCTTAGACTTTCGTTACCAGGTAAATGTTCTTTTTTTATATACACAAAGTTGGTTGGCTTTATTTCTTGGAAATATACATGGAAAGAAAGTAAGTTTTGATAATTCCTTTAGGGGGTCACTTTGTTAAACTGACAGTGTCAGAAATTTGGATGATGGGTTTTTTTTGGTTATTAGACATCAGCTTTCTAGCACGGGTGAAATGATTGTTAATAACATATACAAATTTGAAATGAGGCCAGGTTTGTAGGGCACTTTTGCTTTGTTAATGAAATGAGTGGATTGGACAGAAAAGGTAATCGCCTATTGAGGACACATGAATGAAACACAGGCAACACTGTTTGGAAGATAACAAAGTGCTTAGTGTGTGTTGCCAAGTAAGATCTTTCATGGTTGGAGCATAAAAAAGAAATGAAATTTTAATTAATGATACAAATTGGTTTACTGGGACTTTTACATGGACTCTTCTTGGAAAGTGTTGAGGTTCTCCAAGAATGTGTACATTTCTGTAATTGGAAAAACATCCACCAGAATATACTAGTGAATGTAAACGCTTGCTTGATTTTCTATTCTGAGAATGAGGTATAACGTTCAAAATGAGCATTAATTAACCAGAGGGATTCACATGCCCCACCCCAGCATGTAGACCCATTCTCTTTGCAAGATAAATGTGAGAACCATTTCCAGCAGAGAGGTCTCTGACCTTGTGTCAGCCACCTAGAATCCTGTACTATTCACTATCAATTGTTCATGCATTTCATCTTTTCTGGTAACTGAGGAATTGAGTTGTCCTATATGTCTCCATTCAGTTCTTGAAATTTCAATTTACACCAAACTGTTATTAATTTCTACTCCACCCATTTATTGCCTTACACTTCTTGTTTCCATGATTACCACTCCCTACTGCCTGGTTACTAAAACCTTCTACAAATACTTTACTGTCCTATCATTCCATCCTACAACATACAGTTAGATGTTCTTTAAGCTCTCTGCTTCTATTCCCAGGCATAAATCTTGATTGTCAAATCCTACTGGTGACATGGCTAATTGCCTTTATGTACCATTTCATTTTGTGGGATCTGTTTGTCTTTTTGCATCTTTGCATTTTGTGAGGTTCCATTCATAGTGACTCAGCTGTATTTCCTCCTTACTGATTCCAGAAATAATCACTGCTGTACTACAATAATGAGAAAGATGAGTCAAAATTTATATTTTTCAAGAGTTGATAGTATATAATCTTGTAAATGAAGACAAAGACTATTTAATTAGCTTTCTCCAATAAATTTGTAACAGTTTATTTTTTTCCCCACAGATAGCATAGCATAGTACAAAGAGGTACTTTTTAATTAAAGGGCAGATTTACTATTAAAATAATTGATGTTTGTAATCACATGTATTTATATAAAGTAACTTTGTAAAAATTTTCAAATAGTTTTAAAATTATATTTAGCCCTATATTTCCTCTAATTGAATTAAGTTAAAAACTTGTTCTTCTATGTAATTTTGGAGCTAGGTATCATACCAAAGTGAAATGTATAACTATTAAAGGTTAAATATTTGACAGAAAAATAAATAAATTTGAATAGACTAAACATCTATTAAGCGATTATAATTTTCTATTTCACTAATTATATATGTGAATATTTTTCTCAGTGTTCTGCCATAGTAGAATACATCTAGGGCTATACTTGGGTAGAGGAAAGGGTTTAGGATTCGGGAAATCTGATATTCTAGGTCTGATTCAACTCCTGGTTAAGTATGCAACTTTAAGATAACCCATGATTTATATATCTGTTACACAGTTCTGTTTGTAAATAGAAGTAATTTAACACTGTGATTTTTTAATAAACTTTAAAAATATTTTAAGTGTTTTTGATCTCCAATATTTGATTTAATGTTTAGAGGTTCATTTAACAGCATGGAGATTATAAATTCAAAATGTGTGATGCAATTATTATAAATTAATTACAGCTTAGGTGACTTTTAAAAGCTGGAATTTAATGCACATATATAAAAGGGGAAACCTAGTTAATATACAATAAAATTATATGAGAATTACTTAAACTTAGACTATAAATGTAAATTACATTCTTATTAGCATATAAAACTTTCAGTATTACTGTTCTCAAGATATTTAGGCATAGCAATAAAGCATAGTTGCAGCTAGAGTTAATTTAAAAAAAAATAGAAACAGGATTCTCTTTATTATGTTTTCTGGTGGTACTAGAAAATGTATTTAATTAACTTCTTAAAAAATTATATGAAGTGGAAATTAAGAAATGGACATTATCAGCACTGCCTAAAGATCTTATCACACACAAGCGTATGCCAATATATGTCTGAACATAAATACAGATATACATATATGTCACTCATATAACATCTACACATAAAAATTGATTAATATATTAATATAAATGCACTTAACAATTATGTAAATTAGTACCTACTTCCAAAAGAAATACCCACGTGGCTAAAACAGGACATTTGAGATCATAAGGTTCTAATGGTACTGAAATTTAACAGCAAAATCCCATAAATAGATATTTAGCAATAATTGAGGAATTGAACATGAGAAACTTACTTAAAATAGGCATTTTATATGAAATATATAATCATTAACACACTTAAAGCATTTATATTTGTTTTTATAAATCAATCTATATATAGATAGGTATTTTCTTACTCATATCAAAACTGAGACTATATTTTGCCAATTAATTAAAGAGTAGAAAAATTATTCTAAATATGTATACAATTTGAAGAAGAAATATTGCATTTATCCTTATTACAGAATATATAGTCAAAATGTATTATTCTAATTACTAATTTATATTTCAATTTTGCTTTTAAGTTTTATCTTCATAGCTATAACTAACTCAACTGAAAGCAATGGAAAATAATGTATCAGTAGGCTCTTGAGCTATAGATTCTGTAGACCTTTCAGGAAAATAAAATGTAACAAATCTATTAGAGTAGAGAAAAACTGTGCAAATATAATTCAAGGTAGAGATGTCTTACCCTTATTTGTAATGTGCAAGGCAAAATTTGCAAAGCTCAGATATTTAAGATACCTTTGCTTTTGTGAATAAAACTTTCCTCATTTCTGCCTTTCTTACCTAATCAGTGTTCCCTTTTCTATTTTTCTCATCCTTCTACCTCTTTGATGTCAATATATTCCAGGTTTGAGTTCCATATTCCCCTCTCTCTATAGCTCTTTCTTTGTCATCATATCCACTCTAAAAATTACATCATTAATGTTGTGAAGAGGTTTTGCTTAACTAGTCAGGATTAAACTGAAGCTGACTCTGTAAACAGTTATGCACAGAACCTGCAGAATTTCTGGAGAACCAACCCTTTGCAAGAGAGGACAAATAAAAAGAAAAATCTTGACACAGCATTTACTTGAGATGTCACTACGCACCCTGCCACAGCTGCGCACTGGTGAACAATGCAATCACTATGAATAATATTTTAAGCCTTCTGCCTTTGTAGCATTCTCTCAAGATTTAAATTCTTGTGCAGGAGAACTCTGTAGGTCATTCTTGGGTCCGTGGCCATTCTTCAACTGTCTAGGATTGATACAAGAAAAGTCTTTGTTCTCTCAGAAAAGGGAGTTCCATGTAGTCTCCTAATTTTCAAAATGCCTATTTGTTTCCTCCTGGACCTCCTAACTAGCATTGAAGTTTTTCATCTTATACAGATGAGATATCCCCTATGGCTTTTTTCTTTTGAAATCTTCATTTTTCACTCACACTCGAGTTCACATATTCAAATAACATTTACATGAGGTAGGTATGGGGGACGTAATCATAAATAAGGAACTGTCCTGGCCAGAGAGGAGATTACAATCAACAAGAGGTCTCAAACAATGAACTGTGCTCTTATGTGATAAACACTATTCTAATCATAGAAATAGTTCTATGCAAATTCATGAGAAAATGATCCAATGAAAGAGATTTTAAAAGGCATCATAATTCTTTCCACTCTGTTACCTCCCTCCATGATCTCATCGCTTCCAGTCCAGTCATCTGACACTTGCTTCTAAGAATGTTCTTTCTAAAGCACAGCAACAATCACACTATTTTCTGTATTAAGAACTTAATTGTTTCTCTTTTACAATTATAGACTAAAATCTATAGTCTTTCTCATTGGAAGTAAAGGCCCATAGCATGTAAATCTCACTGACCATTATAATTTTACTTGGTGCTAATCAAAATTCATAATCTTCAGGCATACCAAAACTTATATTGATTATAATATTCACTGAATCAATACCTTTCCTCACAATCTGCCATCGACCTATAACACATTTTTCAATTATTTGTAAAATTCCTATAATATTGATACTTCAAATATCCATGAAGATTTCAAGCTTTCCTTGCTTGCCTTGGCCTGAGGAATTCTCTTTAGTAGTATTCATGAGTGATCAATTTGTTATCCATTATCCATTATATGCTTAACATCTGTCCATTTATTATATAACATATTTTCTTCTTATTTTCTGCTCAGTGTCTCATACACAGAGTAAATGCTACAAGTTTATGTGTCTCAAAATTCAAAACTAAACTAATACTTTTCTCCCTGTATAACATACTAGTTTATCATTTTAGTTATTTTCATAGAATAATATAAATTTAAAATATAAAAGTAAGTTATTTAATGAAGAGCAATAAAATATTTTGATAAAGAAAATAACAGTATGTTAATGACAGTTTTATCAATTTGTACATTTTTGTGGGTAGAGAACAGAACATCTCATACATAGATAATCTATTTTTAATTTAGTTATGTACTCGTTCATGAATTTTATATTACCTATCATAAAAGCGTCTACCTGGCTATTTTATAATTAAAATTAAATTGAATTTTCTAGTAGGTTTTAGACTAATAAGCACCTTATTGTAAAACTATATCAAAGTATTTCTGTAAAAGTATAAGTAAAAAAATACATAGTATGTAGAGATATTTGGGTCATTCCTACTTAGATTTCCATTTTTTTCCCTTTAAGTAGAATCAGAGTAACACAGTACTAAGAGTTATATTTCTATTGCACGTTAAAGCTTTATTTCTTTATTTTTTAAAAAAAACTACAAAAAGTTAACAAATGATACGTAAGTATACCATTTAAGAATGCATGAAAAAGAGTGTGTTATTATTTTTCTTAGAATTATTCACACATCATTTTGGATAACTTTGGACACTAAAAACCTTTGTGTTCTAATAATTTACACACCTGTAAATCTAGGCTGTTTGCACTTTCTCACTTCTGTGTTTATTCTTTTCCTAGGCAAATCTCTACACCTGTTCTTGTTCACTGCTCTTTTAATCTTTTTACACTCTTTTAACCTCTTCTATATACTTGCTGTGTCTTTTATGAGCTATCATATCTTCAAATCCTTCCTTTGCCTTTTTTTCTTTTCATTTACTAGAAATATATCAGATCGATTACATGCTAATCTTCAGCCCTGCCTCTTCCCCAAGCTGCTGATTTTCTCATTTCCTTTCCTTAACTTTCTCTTCCTCCTTTCGTACCTCAGTACAGGGCAGTCTAGGTGACCACCTCTCCACAAAGCATCAACTTACACAGTTTTCTCTGACCAGGATCATTATCTTCATTCTTGATATCAGTGGTCTTTCCTCATCCACTTTCAAACAACCTCACCACAGTTACCTATTGCCCTTATACTCAACTGCTTTTTAAACCTGTTGCCTACTTTGGCTGGGACTATCCTTTCCAAATCCTCCGCCTATCTTTTTGAACATGATTTGTTGGTGATGTTTTGCATTGACTCCACTCCTACAGAGTAAAATATATTCTAACTCATTAGAATTTCATTATAAATACAAGTCGTGGTTATAACCAGTAGAACTCAACTCCAGGTAATTTAGAAAATGCATGCATATATTTCATGTGTACACATATACACATATGCACATATATGTGTGCACACATATGTAAATAACCACACACATATACACAGAAGGAAAGGGGGCTTTTATAAGAAAAATATTGAGAGAAAAAACTGAAGAGGTTTCAGAAGGGACAAGTTTCAGAAAAGTTGGGAAAAATCAACATGAACTAACAAAGATCTCTTTAGGTACTGCCATGGCTGTGAGCGTGTCCCAAACATTTCTTGGTTTATATGTCCTTTAGCTAAAGATGCAAATGGAGGAAGCTACCATCTGATCTGCATAGTTGGGGTCAGAAGAGGTGATATACCTGAACACCCTCCAAAACTTAGTATCTGACTGCTCAGTTATAAAAAAAAATCAAGATAGTATCATGAGAATAAAGAACAATTAATGCTAGGCAGACAGAAACAGCAGTCATCCACTGTGTGTGCCTTTCTTGTCCTCTCAGAAAACTGCTTTGCTCTGATGGAATGTGTAGGAGAGAAGTCAGAGAAACTGAATGATACAGTGGTTATGTCCTACCATGTCTACAATCCAGAATCATGTATCCTTCCGTCGCTAATCAGAAGCACAGCATAAATGTGGCTAAAAAAGCATAAACTACACAGTATTAGTCTCATATTGGATACCTAGTTATATACCACACTAAATGTACTGAGGTAGTATATTCTCCAGGCCCTTTTAGATGTGCACTACTCTTATTCTTAAATCATCCTGAGATTTACTCATGAGACACATAGCCACAGACCAATAAGAAGGAAGCAAACAATACTTTTTGTAAATATTGTTTGTATTATGAAGGACCCCTCCATTTGGAGCATATGCTCAGCCTTTTTATACATATACAAATACATATACATGTATATAAATATACATGTATATGTGTATATATATGTATGTGTGTGTGTATATATATAATATATATATATATTATATATATATACACACACAGTTGCCATTATAGAACAGAATAGCCACCTTTTATTATTATTTTGTATGATAGAGCATTGCTCCTGAGAGAGACTGAGACCATTTTGATTTATATAATTGCAAAATATTCTTTCACAACAGGAAAATTATATCACATCATATTATAGTCATTATTATGCACCCTGTAGAACTGGAATTGACTATTATTTTAATGTAGCCATGATGGTAGTTTTTATATTTTCCTAATCACATCAAATCCTTTAGACACAATTGAAAATTTTTTCCCATAACAAACATGAGCAGAAGGAAAAACAGCAGTACAGGTGTATGCCACCTTCTAAGGAACATGGAATTTGAAAGAGAGGGTAGTAGTAAGAGGATTCTAGAATAGAGAATTCTGATTTAGTAATCTCAGAGAGAGGTCTATGAATCTGCAACCATGGACTCCACATTAAGAAACAATCTACTACATTGTCAGGCAGGCAGGTCATAAAGAATCAATTACTTCCAGAATAAAATTTTAATGTTTCAGGAAATACAGTGCCTTCACCCTTCATACCAGTTTAGAAAACATTTTAAAATCTAAAATTTGAGGATGAAAGAATACTGTAACTTTTAAAAGGGTCTTGCCACAGCTCTCTAACTGTAAAATGGTAAATGTTGTACATTAAAATTTCTGCAATTTAAAAACAAAACTGATTTAAAACCAACATTTTTTTTTTCTTTTCAAGTTTCCTGAACAAAAGATTTCCAGCCTCTTCTAGCAGGAGAGGGTAGATAAGGGTTATGTAGGAGAGTCAGGGGAAATGGTATTTTATTGATCTGTTTTGAGAAGGTTGCAAAGATCTGCCTGGAGAATAACCCAGGAAAAGGTTCTAAGCTCTGGATAAAAGCATGAGAATAGCTACTGAGGTCACAGTGTTTAATCTGAAGGATTAAAGATAAGGAAATGAAGCCGAATCTGAAGATCAAGCTCAATCTTACTGAAACTGATGAGACCTGAGACTTGGAGGAGAGCCAAGGTAGCAATCGGAGAGTGATACATTACTGATCACTTAAACTTTAATGCGGTGTAATGTAATCCACATAAACAAAAGCTCTTTGGGGTCTTCAATAATTTTTAAGAGCATAAGAGAATCCTGAAACCAACAAGATTGAAAACCACAGGTCTAAAATCTTAAATTTTATGAAACTGCCACAACCACTTAAGCCCAAGCCTAAAGAAAAAGCATACATGGAGAAACAGGTCACGCCAGTCAGGTGGTCACCATTCTTTCCAGTCATATCATCTTAGGGCTTGAATAATATTTAGAACTCATTCTTCTATAAACAACTTATTTTAAGGATAGGAAATTGAGACTCAGAATACAAACAACTACCTAGAATTTAACAATGAAAAAAGAACCCCAAGTTTTTGACCCTAGGGAATACTCTTTGTTATTCTACATTGCTTTATGAGAAATTTAGCAAAATATTTTATGAAGATTATTTTGAAGTGTTAGAATCTTATTTGTCACACCATAGAGCTATGAAGACTTCAACTTCTTCTCTCGATATTTTTTAATCAAACATTCCCTTTAAACAACATAGTCTTATATTATTCCTATCATAAAAAAATATGACTTATTTTCAAGCATTTTTGTAAGAAGATAAATGATCACTTTGGTTAACAGTACCATTTGATTCTTTCTTTAAAAGTTTAATTTAATTGAAATTTTTGGAATACTGTTTGCAATACAGGATTTTTACAAAATTCTAAAGATCTTTCATATTCAGGTGAAAGAAGTTAGTCTTAATGGGACTTACTTTATAACTGATGGACTAGCTATGCATTCAGCCTTGAACTTGCTATGTAAAGTGAGGTAGGGGTCATAGGAAAAGAGGAAAGTGCTTTTGTTGAAGCTGAATATAATTTCCATGCTATGTCCAGGTTTCATCAGTTTATAGGAAAGAAGATATTTTAAAAATACACAAGAAGGGTGCCTGGGTGGCTCAGCCAGGTAAGCGCATCCAATGTCGGCTCAGGTCATGATCTCGTGGTTTTGTGGGTTCGCACCCTGCATCAGGCTCTGTGCTGACAGCTTGGAGCCTGGAGCCTGCTTCATATTCTGTGTCTCCCTCTCTCTCTGCCCCTCCCCTGATTGCGCTCTCTCTCTCTTTCTCTCTCTCTCTCAAAAAGAAATAAACATTAAAAAAATATGAGAATAAAATTATAAGTGAGGTAGAACCTGTGGAATAAACAACAAATTTAAATACTGTGCTCCTAACTCTATTTACAGAAATTAAGGTAATAGTGTCTCATTCTGTATGTCCAAATATTCTTGTATTATTAGCATGCTCACTGCAGTAGAGACAGGAAGCAAACAGGAGTAGGAGAAGAATTTTGCTTCTAACTCCTACTCCAATTTCAGCCCATTGGTCCAGGATATTTCTCCTCTCCTTATTAGTTAGTGAGGAGCATAAGAAATACTATTTCCACAACCCCCACTCCAACCCCCACTATTATTTTTCTCTCCACATGGATAGGTAAAATTGATAAGAATCTAGCATCCATTGGTCTACGTTCCTCTATAATACAGGTTATTACTTATATAAACCATGCACTTGGACTCTACAGTCCTTAAATATAATAGCCCTTGTGCTCTCAGTCTCCAGGCCAAAAGACTTTCTGAGCATGCCATCTTCTCAGGCAGGCTATACAGTAGGAATTAGATGGATGATGGGGTCAGGCACCATTTTTCTAGCTTCTTTACCTTCAACTTGAAGGCAAATAGAATTCAGTGAACCTGGTTATCATGAATTAAAGTGGGAAGTCAGAGATGTGACTGTGACCTCCAATAATGCTACCTGGACTTAGGAGGAAATCTAGTACTGTTACAGAGACAATTCTTAGATGTCTTTTTATCTTTTGAGTTTCTACTAAAAAAGACAGAGGGTAAAAGGAATATGTGATTGGACCCCTAATATCTGGCAGCAAGTAGATAATCAAATTAGAGAGGAGAACAAAACCAAGTGGTGTTTTTAAAGTTTATTTATAATATTATTTGAAAATAAGTTAAAATTTCAATTCAAATGAAGTAATATAGAAGTCTAATTTGTTCCTGGGTGCCTGGGTGGCTCAGTCAGTTGGCATCTGACTTTGACTCAGATCATGATCTCATGGTATGTGAATTTGAGCCCCTCATCAGACTCTGTGCTGACAGCTCAGAGCTTAGAGCCTGCTTTGGATTCTGTGTCTCCTTCTCTCATTGCCCCTCCCCTGGTTACACTATGTATCTCCCCCCCCCCCCGCCTCTCTCTCTCTCTCTCTCTCTCTGTCTCTCTCTCTCTGTCTCTCAATAATAAACATTTAAAAATTTTTTTGAAAGAAGTCTAAATTGTTCCAATTAACATTTGACCATTATATTATAAAACATGTCATAGTTAAGAGTTAATACTTTTTTATCCTTGCCTATAATAATGTGAAAATAAGAAACAGAACAAATATTTCCAATTCACATCAAGATTTTTTTCTAGTGAACATTATGGTGTATAAAATAACTTTGTACATGCATTGATTCTTAGGCTATCTTGACATTTATAGAAAGAAAATCGGAATTTCTCTTCCCAATATGCAGTTGTTACTAAGGCTTTCTCAGTTAACTTATCTAATGTGGTAGAAAGCCCAATTATTGTGAGATTTGACAGAAAACAGTCAATATGCTGTTCTCCTATGTGGTTTAGAGCAGCATTCAATAGGTTTCTAGTAAATTATTATTCATCAAACACTGACATGGTAGGTTTAGTGTTTCAGAGCTCCCACATCACCAATCTGGAAAATCAACACGAACTTCTTCATACAATGCTAGAGAGATAAACAGGGAAGAGCAGGGACAAATGATTTCAAAAAGCAGGGGCCCAATCTTTCCAAGGGTACCCATTCAAAATAATTGTGAGGTGATATACAGGTGTATTCAAGGCTATATTGCTAAATCATGTGGCTTTAGGCACAAATGTGTGGTCATGTGAGTTTAAATATGTTCAAGATTCTGTCATCAAAAACATATTTATACCTGTTAGGTTTTAACTTCATAAATACTTTGGGACTGAGGAGAAATGCCACATAAATAATTTAGGAATGAGCATCATAAATACTTTGAGAATGAGGGC
This sequence comes from Panthera leo, assembly GCF_018350215.1. Lineage (NCBI taxonomy): Eukaryota > Metazoa > Chordata > Mammalia > Carnivora > Felidae > Panthera > Panthera leo. Next base: position 57,860,361 of record NC_056683.1, on the reverse strand, counting down.
AAATCCCCATGTAAATTGTCCTCAATGGGGCCAATTCAATAATGTAATAAAATTACTAAAATAATCATGAAATGTCCACTTTATTTTGAAACATCTTAAAAAGTTACATTAAGAAAATAGAATTATTTGGAAATTTAACACCAGAAATTATGATTACCCCTGACAATTATAACCTATAAATTATATAACTTATTCCTTTTTACACTCAATAAAACTAGAGAAATTCTCCAGTATTTATTAGGTAAAGCAGCTTTAAATCAGGAAAACTAAGGAAACTAACTCACTTTGAACTGATGCTTTGACAAGACATTAACTCTTCAGCAGACTGCTCTGAAGTGTTTATAAATTATTAAATTTTATCGTGCTAATGATGACAAGAGTTTTCAAATGTGAATAACAAAATCTGTCCCATCAAAAGCATAGTCATGCATGCTTCTCACTTTGACATAAGATCAGTAATAGCTCAGTTTTATCATTAAACTATCACATTTAGGAAATAGTTGATTTTCAAACCCAGTATCAAATGAGAAATATTTTTAACTTCTGTCAGCCTGAGTTCAATTCAGGAGAGATGGATAATGGGCATACAGTGGTAAAATGTATTGTTTCTCATAATGAAAATAAATATTAATTTTACAATAAAGTTACTGGCAGTGTGTTAAATGCAATGTCCCATAACTACAATTTCTGTATTTTACTTATGTAAATGTTAATACATGATTCAATTGAGTATTCTTTATTGAGTTACTTTATGTATTGTTTCAATTTTCATAATAATTCTGTGAGGTCATTATTTCTATCTTAAATATGAGGCAGTAGGGTGTGAGGGAATTGTGTGGCTTTGCCCAGTGAGTGAGTTGCTATGGTGATGTTGGAAGGGCCACATTTCCTGCTTTCAAACCTAGTGCTTATTTCATAGTCCTCCTGCATAGTGATGACTCTAAGGCAAACTTGAATACTGAGGTATCTTCTACAAAGCCAAATAATGGCTTAGGTTACTTTTTATGAGTTGTTTTATTGTATTAACAAGAAAGTTCAAGTAGCAAGTGCTGATAATTAAAGTTTTATGTGGTTATAGTTCAAGGAATAGTTCATGGAAATCCAATATTCATAGATTGCCTTTAAAACTTCCTAAATTATTAAAACAAAGTTAGCAGGGAATCCCAGAAGGCCAAAGAGTTTAAATGATACATACATCCTTTTTTTCTGAACTAGGTTTAGAAATTATACTCATGCAAGAAAACTTAATGCTTATGTATTTATGAAAACATGAGAATTAAAAAAAGACACCATAAGGAAGATGTAGATAATTGTAGTCTTCCTGAAGTAAGAATGACATGGAGACTTGTTGGAACTAGCTGCAGTTCTCCAGAGGGTGCATCAAAGGAGCATGGGCCTATGGCTGTGTGGCTATGAAGATCCTTCCCTGTCATCTGGGGGTAAATAGTCCTGAAATACATGAGCAGTGTTTACCTAGTAAATTTTTTAATAAATTTGGATTAATGTATACCCAACATATTCTCAAAACCTATTTTGAGGTGGCTTATAAATCATGAAAGAGTTAAGGAAATTGAAACAGAAAATAAAATCCTAAAAAGGAAGGAGCATACATGTCAGCTATGAGAACCACATGTAATTATCATATAGCCTTCAATTTCCTAGCTTTCAGATAAGGAGGAAAATGTATGGGAATGTCAATAACCAGAAGAGGACTCAATAGTAAAATATACCCCAAATCCAACATTGCTCTTCATCTTTACCTTACCTTCATCTGGCAGCAGCCTCATAACTGAGCATTCAACTCAGCAGATCATAATTAAAAACATGCTATTTGTCTCATCACTTGTGCTAAGTGCTGGAAATACAGGAATCTTCAAAGCACCAAAATAGCCTACTCTATCAAGAAATTCATGAACAGGCTATCTCATAAATTTGATCATGTCCTTCCCCTGTTTAAAGTCCATTATGAAGTGTCCAAGAGTGAAATTAAACTCCTTAGCTTAGCATCCACGTCCTTTATGACCTACCCTGAGAGTGCCTGTTCAGTCTCAAGTCCTGCTAGCCTTTCATCCTAGATGCATAGAATTTCTCCCTGTATCTACATATACTTACTCTGTTTACCTCTCACACCTGTACCTTTGCAAAAGTTATAATCTCTGCTCCTATGACCTTCTCCTGTTCTACCTACAGATTTTATTTATGGTTAAGCACCATGTCAAATGTCACTTCTTCCTATGTAGACCTCTTCTTGAGTCTCCCAAGAAATAGATCTATGTTCCTCCTCCAGTGTTTCTCACAGCTGTTCACAGCATCGCTTTCTAGTCAGGCTTCCTGGCTTGACAGTAAGCTTGCTTGCTTGCTTGCTTGCTTGCTTTTAAATTTTATTTATTTATTTTAAAAGAGAGCACAAGCAAGGGAGAAGGAGAGAGAGAGAAAGAGAGAGAGAGAGAGAGAGAGAGAGAGAGAGAGTGAGAGAGAATCCCAAGCAGGCTCTGCACTGTCAGCACAGAACCCGAGGCAGGGATCATACTCACAAGCCGTGAGATCATGACCTGAACCAAAACCAAGAGCCTGATGCTCAACCAACTGAGCCACCCCGGCGCCCCTGACAGTAAGCCTTCTGAGAATCTTACTTAATATCTAGCATTCAGCACAGACTCTGACCTCTAATATAGTCAGTCAGTATTTCTTTAATAAATAAATGAACACAAAATGTACAGCAATTTTTGAAGAAAAATCTGTTTTCTTCATGCTAAGTTCTGCAAAAAAATGTCATCTGGGACCTTACATTGGGGCCATTCAGCATAATAAAGTATCAATATGAGTTCTCCTGAAATGTAAGAGTAATTTCCAAATATCTTAATTTTAGAAAAGTCTTCTAAAATTTGAGAGAATAATTATAAAATCAAGAGTGATAATCATGCTGAGGACTGAGATAATTAATTTCAAGTGTGTAGCTTTTCAGAGATATAAGCATATAAGGACAGAATTTAGCATATGTGCAGGAGGAGATAGATATAAAGGACCTTGACTTTTTCTCTTAAATATGACTGGAGTTTTGATGATTCAGAGCCAAAGTCATTCTCGAGGTTGAAGGACAATACATTTTTAGTGCCCCTTGTTGCTGTTTCAGGATGAATGGTGGCCAAACAGTTTGGACACTGCATTTTAAGAATTAGAAAGCCTGGGAGTGCCTGGGTGACTCATTCAGTTAAGCATCCGACTTCAGCTCAGGTTGTGATCCCGCCATGGGCTTGAGCCCCGCCTCAGGCTCAGTGCTGACAGCTCGGAGCCTGCTTCTGATTTTATGTCTCCCTCTCTCTCTGCCCCTGCCCTGCTTGCGCTCTTTCTCTCAAAACTAAATAAACATTAATTTTTTTTTAAGATTTAGAAAAACTGATCTGTGTCCTTGAACCCAAATACTTGGCTTTTGGAGTTACCTGTAAATCCATTGAACCCTTTCTGAAATTTTTGTATTAACATTAACTGGAACATTTTTGGTCACTGGGGTGGCTCAGTCAAGTTAAGCCTCTGACTTGATTTTGGCTCCGGTCATGATTTCCTGGTTCATGAGTTTGAGCTCCACATGCAAGCATTCTCTCTCTCTCTCTCTCTCTCTCTCTCTCTCTCAAAATAAATAAATAAAAATTTTAAAATAAATAAACATTTTTAATTAAAAAAACCAGTAACTGGAACATTTAGATTCCTCAGAAACAATTTTATGAACACTTAAAACGAAGATTTTTCTTAGGAAGCATTATCAGATTCACCCAAGAATGAATAATCCTTGATTCAGACCCCCTAGAGTTTTATAGCATAAAACTTTTAAAGGATGATTTGACCTGGAGGTTTTTTTCTTCAAATCAAGCCAGTTTTCTCAGCCTTAGAAAACACATCCCAAGGACTGTCTGTCTTTGAACTACCTAGTGTGCATGCCAAGAGAATTTAACTGCCAAATGTTTCCACAGGTACCTGAAGAAATTGGCTCACTTTATAAAATTATTTCATACTGACTAATGAATTAAGTCAAATATCTAACAAAGGAAAAATACAAGTTTTGACAGAATATATGTGTTTTATCTTGACAGACTGAAATATCTAAATTTTAAGCTTATGATAATAAAATATCAGCCATCTAAAGCAGATATTTATGTTCTGACCTATTATGGCAAGAAATAAGTTCATCTAAAAAACAGTGGATCATTAAGACTTACATTGCAGATAAGGGGCTAAAACAGCTCAGATTTATGCCATAGGAAATTATGCTTTAGTCTGCTCTAAGAATATTCTTCCCTATATTTGTTCTTGCAATAATTTTCATTCCTGTGATATAGAAATACCATCTATTTAAAGCTTATTTAAGCTTTAGATCTATTTAAAGCTTATTTAGTTTTAATTGTACTTTTTTTTGTTGTTTCAAAGACTGTTGATAGATCAATTAATGTTGGTTTTCCTGCTAGAGTTCTGCACAGGATGAAAGAAAACTGCCAATAGGGAAAATTTGGCCTGAAATTGATTTACTCCTAACGTATGACTTAAACCTGCATTTTCTTCTTAGAAAAGGAGATATATAAATAGAAAAGGAATAATTTGAAAATTAATGAATTGTTAACATGGAAGGAATTAAAGGTCAATCTTTTAAGAAGACCAGGCTATGCCTGGTTCTCTCACTTTTAAACTTCTGGTCCTACCACTCATATACCCACCTCTGCTGCACAGGGCCATTAACACAAATAGAAAATAATCATAGATGTAGGAAGTTTCACAAGTGCTTACATAGTACTGTTGTATACCCTTAACACATATGAACTCATCTGATACTTGTGACAACCCTATAAGGTTGGTGCTATATTATCACCTTTTTGCAGATGAGGAAACTGAGGCACAAAGGGTACATAATTTGCCCAAGTCCCAGAGCTAGTGTGTGCAAAAGTCACTTTGGCATTCTGATTTTCTGACATCAGGGTCTTCAGGGTCACATGAACAAGGCAGGTGAGGGTCAAGTTGAAGTTTTGGCTTCTTATCCTTTTATGCCAGGGATGCTCACCAGCCAAGTGATGATAATGTTAAGTCACTCCACACACATACTCTGGAAACCTGGGTCTCTACATATACCCTCAGAATCTTCTTAACAGTGACCAATGATGTTTATTTAGATTTCACTCATTAAAACTTGTCAAAACTTCTTTCTTTCCAAAGGTTGGATATCTAAGAGTAATACCCAGAAATCAGGGCAGGGACCAAGACCTACTCCCTCTTTCCCAGATGGCATATTCAGTTAACAGGAATCCACCTTTCTCTGGTCATTATTCTCATCTTTTTCTAATGAGGAAGTTCTTGGAAACTTTTTCCCTCCACTAAATCATAATCACACATCACATAGAATATGGGACTGAGACTGCATTGCAGAAAGAAACCACGGACTTGGTTTTTAGGTATGATCCACCTGAATAATTCATTGCTGTTTTTTTAATATTTTCAATTGTCATAACTTATTTCAGTATTTAACAGCCCAAGATACTACAAGGTAAATGGGATAGACATTTTTCCCCCTGGTTCATTAATGTTGAGCATTGTTTAGAAACAAACAGAGTGGCTCAGTTAGTTGAGTGTCTGCCTCTTGATTTTGGCTCAGGTCATGATCCCAGGGTCATGGGATCAAGCCCTATGTTGGGCCCCACTCTGAGCATGGAACCTGCTTGAGATCCTGTCTCTCCCTCTGCCCACTCTCCCCAGCTTGCACGCTCTCTCTCTCTCGTTCTCTAAAAACAAACATGCCACTATGCTACTCATTATTTTCTTAGAATAGGATATTCTATCATCATTTAGCCCCTTATCTTAATATAATTTCTTAATGATCCACTACTGTTTTTAGAATAGATAGATATTCGGGACACCTGGGTGGCTCAGTAGGTTAAGCGTCTGATGTCAACTCAGGTCATGATTTCACAGTCCCTGAATTGAGCCCCGTATTGGGCTTTGTGCTGACATCTCAGAGCCTGAGCCTGCTTTGGATTCTGTGTGTGTGTGTCTCTCTCTGCCCCTACCCTGCTCACACTTTGTCTCTCTCTTTCAAAAATAAATAAACGTTAAAAAAAGAATATATAGATATTCTATCAGTGTTGGAATATTAATGACTGGGTTTTTCTAAATTTCCAAGCAATTAAATGAAGAAATAAAAAGTTAAAACTAGAGTTTAAGGTTGGCGGTGGGGGGGAGGAATTACATTTTGTTTTCAAGATTGTCCCCAAATAATGAGAAATAAGTTCTTCTTGAGCAACTCAAATTAAAAAAAATTCTGCCAATGTCAATCTGTTATTTTAGCAAACTTAATAAGCAAATTGGAGCTCTGCACAGTTAACGTAATCAATGTTATGCAATCAATAATGAAAACAGCCAAAAACACTGACAAAACCTTGCCATGGCCAATTTAGTCCCATCAGCTTGACACAATCACATTGGTTTTCTAAAACAGTTTTCTTTCTGATGGATGCTCTGAGAATGTAAAATAATCCATTTAAGGCTCTGCAATAACAATTCACCTCACTTTGCCTTTGACTTAAAAATATTTATGCATCATTCACTAGCTCATTCCTAGGGAAAAACGTACTACTTGAAACATAACAAACTGGGGCTAATCGATATAATAAACTTAACATCACAGGCCCTTTTTATATGCATGGTGAAGATATTTTAACAACCATTGGTATTTAACTGACACAGTTCAATTTTGCCATATTTATACAATACCTTCTCTGAGAAATGCACATGATTTGAATGTGTGATTAAGCTTTTTAAAATCAGGATATTGGGGCACTGGGTGGCTCAGGAGGTTAAGCATCTGACTTCAGCTCAGGTCATGACCTCATGGTTGTGAGTTCAAGCCCCGTTGTGCTGACAGCAGAGAGCCCACTTTGAATCCTCTGTCCCCTTCTCTCTATGCCCACCACCCCACATGTGCTCTCTCTGTCTCTCACAAAATCAATAAACTTAAAAAAAAAATAAAATTGAGACATTGATTAGCAAGGAAAGATAAAATCATTTCCATACAAATTCTAAGCTTGTCTTTAAATTTAACAAGTGCATGAATGCTAGCTTAAATGCAGTTTCATATTTATATTATGGATATTTTCTTGAATTTAGGGTTAATGTAAATTTGTTGTTGCTAGGGACTTATCAAAGAGTAAATAGGTAAGTATTATGAAGCAGGAAAACTGTGGTGTCTCAAAATTAATAACATTTTGCAAATGTCCTATTAAACAGAAGAGACCTAGAGTATTTATTTTAATTATTTTACATGGGGTACCTGGGTGGCTCAGTCAGTTAAGCATTCAACTTTGGCTTGGATCATGATCTTGTCACTTGTGGGTTGGGGCCCTGTGTCGGGCTCTAGGTTAACAGCTCAGAGCCTGGAGCCTGCTTCGGATTCTGTGTCTCCCTCTTTCTCTGCCCCTTCCCTGCTCACACTCTTGTCTCTCTCTCAAAAAAAAAAAAAATTATTATTTTACATGAATATAAGCCATTTGGGATATTTAATTCAAAATTATTAAACTACTAGAACTATATAATATGGGTAACAAGTATACTACTTAAAATTACAAAGAGAGTGAACATTGAAATATATGTAGGGACGCCTGGGTGGCTCAGTCAGCTGATCATCCAACTCTTGATTTTGGCTCAGGTCATGATCTCACCATCGTGAGATAGAGGCCCAGGTCAGGCTCCACGCTGAGTGTGGAACCTGCTTAAGACATTCCCTCTCTCTCCACCCCACACCCCACCCCATTCTCCGCCCTCAAAAAAAAGAGGAATGTATGTACCTTTTGGATTGATTTTTATTACTTGAAGTTTTAATAATTGCCTTTCATAATTTTGAAACAATCGGTATAGTGGTTATTGTATGCTTCCCAGATTCCTCTTCAGGAATGCAAATCAGACTCCTGCATTTGCTGTGGGCATGGGGCAAAAAGCTCTCAGCTCTCAGCTCCTTCTAGAGATCACAGGGCTGCTTCAGCTAAGGTCAAGCTTCAGTCCTGAGGCAACCCTCATTCACTGAAGGGTTAATGCTTCTTTTCCAAGGTGTATGCACCTTGCCCAACTGGGTGCAAATCTAAAGAGTGATTCCGACTTCAAAACTCTTCATATTTTTTGTGGGGGGTTCTACTGAGAACACATAACAGCCCCCATTTTTTTCCTTTGTTTAGTCCTGCTTCCCTTTCACAGATGTTGACACCACTATCACTCCCCAATAAACCTCCTGCATAGTCATCTCCATCTTAGAATCCATTTCCCAGGCAATCCAACCTGTGAGAGGTAGATATTAAGGTCATCACAAAATCATAAAGTATTTTTCCAATTGCATACTATATAATATGTATTTATACATAACAGTCTGGGGCTTGAAATATTAATATTATCAGTTATAGCAATATGTAAAATAATATAAAAATAGTCCAAATAATAAAATCAACAGGTTCAGAATAGTAATATGGTAAAAACACTAGATAATTTTTCCACATTTTTATGTCTACACGTCTTCCACATTCAAGATCTGCATATGTCACATGTGGTCAGTCCATATTCTACAACAATTCTAACTAGGCATAAGTTTATTTTTCATCTGTAGGTAGTAATCGATAGAATTCTTATACTTGTAAATGGAAAGTTATCTATCAACATGGATTCTTATTGACAGCTCATTGATTTTAAGGGCCATGAATTGATGTGTGTGTGTGTGTGTGTGTGTGTGTGTGTGTGTGTGTGTTCTGTATGTTATTTAAAACATTTCTTGATAAACATTAAAAATAAAAATCTCCTTAATGGTCCATACCTATGAGTCAATTAATAAAGTAAATGTAGATAGCATATATCTATAAATTGCAATAAACAAATAGAATTATGCAATATTTTACAAAATTAATTTTTATAAAATGTTTCTTAATGGCTATAGCTGTGTGGCTGATATATAGATCAATCTACTCTAGTGTAAACCCTCTTCCTAAGGAAACTAAGGCTACTGTATGAACTGATTGCTGAACTTAAAGCCAAGAAAGCCATTTTCTTGCTGCTGACCCACAAGAGTTAAGAAAAATAGTTTAATTGGTGAAATGATGGTAGATATTTGAAATAAAACGTATGCTGGGTTGAAACTAGAGTTGACCTCTATCTAACAAGACGAGGTAGATAAAAACCAAAGAGCAGAGGGTGACAGGAGAATATATTAAGTCAGTAGCCCAGGGTCTTTTCTTGTTAGAGTCTCTAGGACCACCCATATTTTCTCCACTTTATGCCTGACTATTCATCTTTTCCTGGGTTTTTGCGGATCTTTACCAAATTCTATTTTACTTGAGCTAATCTGAGTAGAGTTCTCTTCTTGGTAACCAACCATCATCTGAAAAAGACAAATTACAAAATGAAGTTTACTGATAATGATGCAAGGCCAAATATGAATGATAATTTAAATTATTATGCCAAAATATATGTGTAATTGAATTTTTATTTTCAAGTGACATACAACTTAATTCAAAATTGTGTAAATTATAGTTTCAAAAGCTTTGATAACTTTCAACTTTCTGTCCTCATTTGTTCTCCAGAGATTCAACTTTGAATATAATTTTGTATTATGGCTAATATGTCTTCTCATGCACAACCTCAAAGGAAATTGTTGGATGTGGTTAGTCACATTTATCTACACCCACTGTAACCTCTTTTAAAAATTACAAATATTACATTTTGTGTCAACTTATCCTAATTTGTAATCACATACAAATTAAGAGGGGCACCTGGGTGGCTCAGTCAGTAGAGCATCCGACTTCAACTCAGGTCATGCTCGAGCTCTGTGCTGACAGCTAAGAGCCTGGAGCCTGCTTTGAATTCTGTGTCTCCCTCTTTCTCTGCCCCTCCCCTGCTCATGCTCTGTCTGTCTCTCTTTCTCAAAAATAAACATGAAAAAAAACTAAGAGGGGTGCCTGGGTGGCTCAGTCAGTTGAACGTTCAACTTCGGCTCAGGTCATGGTAGGTTCGGCTCACCATTGGTAAGTTCAAGCCCCGCGTCAGGCTCTGTGCTGTCAGTTCAGAGCCTGGAGCCTGCTTCAGATTCTGTGTCTCCCTGCCCTTCCTCCCACTTGCACTCTGTCTTTGTTTCTCAAGAATAAATAAATGTTAAAAATATGTTTTTTAAAAAATTAAGAAAACTCATGCACAGTATCTGTATATAGGATGTTCTGGGGTAAAAAAGAGAAATATTATGATTGAATGTAGCTAAAAAGTGAATCTATTTTCATCCTCTTATTCAATTTATTTTCATCACAGCACATTATTTCACTCAATGTGAACTTTCTTTGTCATCTGATTTTTAACCTTACTTTTTCTAAAAGCAGTGTATTACCTGTTGACTTCCTGTTATTAAATCACAGTAAATGTTACCCTGTGCAACTTTGCTGCAATAGAGCAAAATGACTGTGTTTACTGATAGTATCATAATTCCTCAAAGGCATCTTCAAATAGTTCTGCATTTTAGATGAGTTAATCAGATATTCAAATTGTAAGAAATAGCAGATTTTCTAATATACTCAGTAGCTAGGATTTGTTCATCTAATTAACATGTCACTAATTATGGTTACATAGCAAAAGTAGAGCTCTAAAGATTGGAGACTTGGACAATTTAATTGGAGAGAAGAGCCTAGAGACCTATAAAATTCTGAAGCCAAAGGGATTTTGCAGGTGGTACCAGGACCTCATGCAAAAGTCATACATGTAAGTACAAAGACAGGAGCCACAAAGAAGACAAACATGAGTTGGGGAATGTGAGCAGATTATTCTGGCTTGACTCAAAAAAAAAAAAAAAAAAAAAGCCAGGAGAGACTAAAGTTGTGTGAAAGTCTCACTCCTAAATTGATGTAGTGCATTCTATTGCACAGGCATGGCCTGGCAATAGAGAATCCAAGTGAGTGTTAAACATACAAACAAAATCAGGCCCAGACAATTGTTGGCTCAAACACAGCATATTTTACAAGCTTGAAAGTTGATCAGGGGTTTTCTAGTTAGCCATGGAAATAATCTGCTCAGTTGAATTAGTATATGCAAAAGCCAAGAGCTATAAAAATCATGCACAGCCTCAGAGTGGCGCTGAGTCTCTGCTTGGAAAGCAGACTTGTTGAGGGAAGTTTTGGGAAATTAAGTTAAATAGATGATAGGTAGATAGATAGATAGATAGATAGATAGATAGATAGACTATGATCTTACCTTCCATGCTTATTTTCACTTCATATTTCACTTCGAAGTTCATTGGATTGAAATAAAGTTTACTGGATTGAAAGTTTTTCAATGTGAGAGTAGAGCATGATCAGTTTTCCAGTATAGAGGATTCATTGAACTATGAAAAATTCAAAGGAGTGGAGATCAGTTGTGAGTCTGGTGTAACAGTATGAGTAAGAAATGAAGAGGAAATGAATGATGGAATCGTAATACTTAAGAAACAAAAGGATGTAGAGCTAAAAGAGGTAGAGTAAATGCAACTTAGTTATACTAACCTGGATATTTGGGGTGAAAGAAGCTGTATATAACAGTAGATAAGAGCAGAATCCACTTGAGTTTGAAAATTGTCCCCAGAACTTATTAGCTTTGTGACATTGGTCAAGGCATTTTATTCTCTGTATTTTAGTTTCCTTATCTGTAAAATTTTATAATAATAATTTAGTAACTATCTTATAGAGTATTATGAGGATAAATCGAGTCAAAATATATAAATCACTTAGAACAATATATAAATTAATAAATGTCAGTAATTTTTATGAAAGATAATGATGTGCTGCTTGGAAGGCAGAAAGGTAGAAAAACTGCCACAGATAAAAATAAAGAATGCAAGTATCTTAAAACATTTTTTTAAAAAGTAAAAGTGTATTTGATTTCACCTTCAACTATACCCAGACTCTAAATAAATGCATTTCTCAATGCCCTTGTCTCTAGGTATATCGTTACCACTCTTGTTTAAGCTGGCTTAAAATCTGACAATTGTTTTGATTCATCTTCCTTCTGCTTACCTTTGACAAGAAAGGTACTAAGATTACTTTTATTTTATTTTATTTTATTTTATTTTATTTATTTTATTTTAGAAAGAGAGAGAGAGAAATTGAGCAAGAATATTAAGCAGGCTCCACGCTCAGCAAGGAGCCCAAGGTGGGGCTTGAACCCATGAGTTGGGACCATGACCTGAGCTGAAATCAAGAATCAGATGCTCAACCAACTTAGCCACCCAGGTGCCCCTAAGATTTGTTATTTATGAAAACAAACAAACGAAAAACCCTCATCAGTCACTCCTTCACACTAGCACTTCCAAACCTCAGTCCTCGTTGCCATCATAACATGCCTAGGTTGATGTTACAGGTGCAAGCTGGATTGCCCATCTGTTTATCACACCTGCTCATTTTGAGATTTAACATCCAGGTCCTTTTCACTATGTAACCCTCTGCCTAAACTTTTCAGCATAATCTATTCCTACTTTCCATGCTATATTTTTCTTCTATTTTGACCTATGAATCCTTTCCCCAACCTTTTTGTTCACCCTACTCTTGCCAGTGAGTTCTTTTTTTCCTTGCAATCACACTTCTGTGTGATGCAATCACCATCCTGCTTCTGGGTTCATGTTTTTTTCATTTGCCTGAAATGCATTCTGTAACTCCTCAGCCATGCAAAATACCCAAATTCTATCTATTCTTCTAAAGTAAGATCATCAACTCAATTTAGAAGTGTGTAAAAATAGTTATGTATTTTGAATGAAGAATGCTGCTATTTAAATAGGCTCAAACAAGATTAGAGTCAGAATCCCTTTTGACTAGATAAGGCCTTCATGAAATTTTCAAAGCAATCATAGGACCCTGTGACAAAATTTTGTGTTCAGTATACACCATGTGCAAGTGGAATAACTATTATTGTGCTGCCCTCTAAATAAATAATAAAGCTTGAGGGTAGAGATTCTCATTGGGTTTGTTACTATCCCTGTTGCAGTGTTTGGCAAATACTAGTAGTACTTTACTATATATTTTATTGAACTAGAATTTAAGGCACCTCTGAGAATTTAGTGGAAATGGATGATGAATTATAAAGTGATAATTATTGAGCATAATAAAATAACCCATTTCAATATTCATTGTCTAACATGTTATAAATCCTTTAGAATATGCAAACAAACAGATTTCTAAGTTATGTGGGCAACTTTAAATTTATAAAATAGAGAATCCAATCAAAAACAAAAGTATAGACTTGTTGGGAACTAAGAGTTTAAAACTAATAACCATGTGGCATAATTTAAAAAGGAAATTAGTAGCAGCCACAAATATCTAAAAATGTGTTTGGCTTCATGAAAGCTTATAATTATAGCATTGAACATTATAATTCCTCTGAAAATGGCAAAAAAAAGGAACAATAGGTATCCAAAATGATTTTTAAATGATTGCTCAAATAATGACAAAAGCAAATATACAATAGGTGGCAAAAGAGGAGGGAGAAACAAGACGGAACTCACTTAAAGAGACAGATCTATTTAGAATTAGCATCAACTTACATAATAGTATGAGGCAGCTACCATAGAAGATATAAAATCACTTTTACAAAGAGACATTCTTTATGTCATCAGTGAAATGAGGGAAAGGAAATTAAATTGGAGCCGTTGTGCCTTAAAAATTAACTACTCGGCCTGCAATAGAACCAGCAAGCAGCAGCAAGCAGATAACTGAATAAACAGCAAGGGAAAGATGGTAGCTTTTTGAAATTTCATAAAAAAAGGGTGATTTTTAATTCAAAACAGAGAATTCCCTTGTGACCACTGTCTCAGTATCAAAAAACTAAAAATCTTTTACTGAATTTTCAGTATTTATAAATACCTCGTGATGGCCATTCTACAAAGCAAATAAAGGAATGCTGATGCCACCGTAGCAGACATCTAGTTTGTCTAATTTCCCACTGGCTTTTCTTTTCTAAGGGTAGGATTCATTTAAGAGATTTTCTGACCTGGAATGCCCTTTAGCTTCCATTTTACTCTATCCAAATCATTTGTATCATTAAAGCCTAATTCAAGACCTGACTTTCCTGCCACAGATGCACATGTGATTCTGAGTTACTGTCATCTTCCAAGCCTACATTGAGATACTCTCTTAGGATGTCATGTTAGGATCTATGATTACAAAGCACGTGCAGAAAAGCTAGCATAGAGCTTGAACCTGACAAAGTTGCTGAGATGCCTGGCTTAGTACTCCTAGCTTCATGGAAATTACACTCTGACCTGTGTATGTGTGGCCCACAGCAGAGTGGAAAGGATTCCTAAGCAATCTGCTGTTCACTATCTCAGCATTAAAATGATATAAGAATCTGTTCAGCTATTGAGAGAAGCTAGCTACTTCTGCTGTCTTACATGTGACAATGATTTATAAGCACATCACATAAATCACATCAGGATTAACCAGTTTTAGAGAAGTAACAGAATAATTAACACTGATGTCTTAGAAATTGACATATTTACCTAAGTTATCAAGAGTTCCTGCATACATTAACCATATTTGATGCTTAGAACTCTTCCGTAAGGAAACCATTCATTTGGTAGATTAGAAAGTAGGCCCAGAGAAGACAAAGAATACAACACTCATGAGACATACAATGAAATTGGGTTTTGAGGCCACACATCCTGATTTTAATAGGGTTCATTTTAATCCAGTTACACTAAGAGTAACTAGAGATATAAAAGGACTAAAGGTTTCATGCAAAACCAAGCCATAGTTAGAGACAGGTTTGTTTCATTCACTCATTCATTTATTCACTCAACTAATAGCAATTTATTTGGATTCCATTAAGTGCTAAATGTAAGAGAAAGGAGTGAATAAAAGGAAATTGTAGCAGAATGGCAAAAACAAAGAACAAGAGGGAAATAAGAATGACATAACTCTGTGGTACACAGTATAAGAACGAAGAATTACAGTCCTGTAAGGAGTGCCTAGGATATCAGTAAAGACATCCCAGGGGGACCAGGTAGTAAAAGTCAGAGAATATATCTAAGTATTTGGACTTTGTTCCACAAGAAGTAATGAATTAACTCATGGAACTCTTAATCAACTGAGTGCCATGATCAGATTTCATTAAAGAAAAAGATGACTTTAGCTGCTCTGTAGAGAATGACTGGAGGAGAGATAGGCAAGGAAATCAGTCCCCAAGAGAACAAGAGAACTTCCTTTGTTAGTAATGGGGTGAGGATGGAATGCACAGAAATATATTCAATTCACCAATTGAATTTTATACATAGAGTGCAGGAAATCATCTTTGTTACATGTGAGTATAGAAAAATATTTAGCTTCACCAGATTCTGTTGAAGAGTCTCCTGGCCATGTATCTCATGAGCTGAAACAGCACCTTCCTTCAGTGGCAGCTCACCCCTCTGGCAACAGTGGACTTCCCTAGTATCCGGGTTCTGATTATGGGCCCTTTGTGTTATGGAGAAGATTGTTCTGGAAAGAAGTAAAAAGACCTATTTTGTTTTCAGTGTCTCTTGACAGACGTTAATTGGGAAGAAATGTGAAAGTTAAGTGTAGGATGAAAGGGAATTTTTCTGGTCATCTCTGCTACAATATTGACTATAATCAGATTGTTGTGATCCAATTCAGTGAAGATAGAATGCAATAGGATAAAGTACCTGGTCTCATAAATAATGTGGGGTTGTTAAAAGGGACTTAGCAATATTGAAATATTTGTTTCTTTTTTTTATTATTAAGTAAACTCTACTCCCAATGTAGGGCTTTAACTCACAACCCTGATACCAAGAGTTGGATGCTTTACTGACTGAGCTAGCCAGGTACCCCTAATAGCTTTTTTTTTAATGGAGTATTGTTCATTAATATTGTCTACATTTCTATCATAAAGTAGTTTTTTTTTTTTAATTTTGTCTTTTATTATCTTGCAATTTAATCTACAGTTTGGTCTTTGCTTATACTGATTTATAACCTTGCCTCCCTTTTCTGGCTGTGAGATTTTTCTCTTTTTATGGGCTCCTGGAAAGTCCCTCTGGACTATTCCATACACTTAATTATTATGATTTGTAGCTCTGCTGATTGGTTTTTATATTACTTCTTATTTAGATTCATACCTGCTGCAGCTTGCTACTTTATTAGCTGTTTATTAAGTGGTAAAGCCTTCTGATTCAAAAATAAAAAGTTTAAACAAAAAGAAAGGTCTGTCTTCCTTTTTGTCTTCCAATGTTCAAAGTAGTCCTCTAGTCATAGATAGATTAGTGTGGCAAAATATTTTCTTAACACCAATTACAACAGAATTCTCTAGGTTCTGTATTCTAGTCTACTAATATTTTCTAAGTCTCCTTCCAATGCTTCTTTTTGTTGTTGTTGCCTTCATTTTTTTCTTTTCAAATTTTTATTTAAATTCTAGTTAGTTAACATATAGTGTAATATTGGGTTCAGGAGTAGAATTTAGTGATTCATCACTTACATTTAACACCCATTGCTCATCATAACAGGTGCCCTCCTTAATACCCAATGCTTCTTTAATTTGCTTGCATTATGACATTACCAGACAGGAGAGTAAGTTCCCTCCATTTTATCATTATATGCTCAGTTTCTAGAACTATGCTGAAAGCAGAGCATGCATTTACTAAAAACTTCAGCATGAGCCATATCAGTTCTTCCGTTTTGTTCTACGTCTGCAATATATCAACCATACTGATTTATTTGCCTTTCTCTACATCACTTCTCCATGTCTATTGTCACTCTACTTACCTGATGAAGTCCCATTCAGCCTGTAAGCCTGCACCCCAGCTGTAGGTCTTTCCAGTAATTCCCTGGATAGAGTTAAGTGCTCTTCCACACATACGTGGTACCTTGCACATTCTTCCAGATAATATTTAAGAAATTTAAAGTAAGTCCTTGTCTCATAATGATTTAATTCTTGGCTTTTCAAACAGGGTAGCAATAGAGTTTATCATTCTGACCAGGACACTCTTGTTCAAGACAAATACTGAATAGAAAAGAACACAAGGACAGGCATGCACCTGGACTTCAGATTCCCCTAAGCAAAGGGGAACATCTTTATCTTTGTGTTCCAAGGGCCTAGCACAGTCTCAGAGACTTGATAGGATTTAGAAATGGCTACAAGAAGAAATTTAAACAACGATTTATGGGTATTTAAAGCTTTCCTGGAAGAGATCTTTAGGATTTAGAGAATGAACACAGGGTTTTAGCCACCAGCCCTACTACTTATTGTATTTATGACATTTCATCAATTCATCTTTCACATCCTCCATTTTCTCATGTCTGATACTGGGGATATCACAGTCTGTGTGCAACTAATTGATGTGTCAATTAAAAAAAAGTGAGTTTGGGGGCGCCTGGGTGGCTCAGTTGGTTGAGCGTCCAGCTTCGGCTCAGGTCATGATCTCACGCTTGGTGAGTTCGAGCCCCAAGTTGGGCTCTGTGCTGACAGCTCAGACCCTGGAGCCTGCTTCAGATTCTGTGTCTCCCTCTCTCTCTGCTCCTCCCCTGCTCGTGCTCTGTCTCTGTCTCTCTCAAAAATAAATAAACATTAAAATTTTTTTTAAGTGAGTTTTATCTACCATAAAATAAGTAATGCAATAATGTAGTATTCCTCAAATATCAAAGTTAGCATCTTGCTTCTCTTCCCGTGGCTGAAGTATTCCTATCTGTAAGATAAAGGTGGTGTACATTCCAGGACCAAAGCTCTGTGCTTTTCATCTCTTGGCATTAAATGGGTTAATAAATGCGAAGTTCTTAGAATAGAAATTAGCATGTGTCATATAAGTGTATATTTAATAACTAAATATTAATATTTAACTTTTGGATTAGTTTTATAAGAAATATGCAGAACAGTCACCTTCATGTTATACCTTATTAAAATTTAAGAATACATGCTCTTGTTATAAATTATGCCTTTGGAACACAAGATATGTTAACTGAGGGAAAATACATAAGCTCTCTCTTTCTTGTTTTTATTGTTGTGGTGGTTTTTTATTGTTGTTGTTTTGTTTTGTTTTATCTGTAAGGAGAGGATAATGGTACCTATCTGATGGAGTAGATTACCAATATTAAATTAAACATTAAATGTGAAGTTTGTCAAAAAAGTATTTAGAGCATACCTGGCAAATAAAAGTCTCAGTAAGTATTTGCTATTAGCTATTATTTGCATAGAAGTTTCAATAAAAAGGAAAATCATTTTCATATTATCATATGGGATAATTAATAATATTTCTGAAAATTTTTAAATATCTAAAAGGATTGAAGGTTGTTTTATACTCAAGGAAATGATAATTGCAATAAATTGAATTCTATCAGGTAATTAAATATTTAGATAATTGTGTTTTATTTTGTTACTTTTCATTTTAAGAAAACAAAACTATATGTGCAAACATACTCCTCCCTCTGAAACTAAATTGCATTGTGAATCTGTGGATATAATTATTTCTAAACAATAGTATAAATCCCATAAAAAGTATCCTCACATTGGATGATATTCTGAATAGCATTATTATCCACTTCACCCCGTCATTCAAAACACCAGTTAATTTTAATCATTTCAACCTAATAAATGATTAGTTTAATGTAGAAAAAATTATCGGGTTTCTGTAGATCAGATAAAAAAATGTTTAATTTAAAATGTTTTATTACTTTTGGTATTTTTTGATATAATTTAAAGGTGTCCTTTGTTAAAATAACTCCACCATATATTATGCATAATCAAAACAAAAAAATGTAGATTTGTGTATAATAAAAAATGATGTTATTGATAAAATTTTTGCAGAACATTTGCACTCTTCCAAGCATTGTCCGTTTCACTGTGGTGCAAACATTAATGCTGATCTCAGTTCCCAATGTTTTAGTCATTAATATTCCAAAAAGAAAAATCTAAGGAGTACTGTTGCTTTTTCAATATTTATAAATCTGTCATCTGTCTAGTGATTTCATATCTAGTAATACTACATACTTTATTGCACTGTCTTGAATTTTAAAAAGGCCTTGTATTAATATTCCTTGTAATCTTATGACTTGAAGCATTCACATCTTGTTTTGAATGCTAGAAAGATATACATACCAAACAGCAAAGGTTCCTGTAATCATCAATCACAAAGCAGTTAAAAGTGTAAATATTTGGAGTCAGAGTTATAGGAATTTGCCTTTGTTATCTAAGAGAAAAGTCACTTTCCGTATGTAATATAAAATATTGATATGTGTAGTAAAATTAGGCAGTTAAAGATTACCTTCTATTGCCAAATCACCATGATATTTTTTTACAGATATATACTCTGAAAGAAAGAAATACTTGGCATGTATTTTTCTTGGGGAAAAACTTTTAAAGCACATGATATTGTGCTTGGCACATAGTAGGCACTCAATATGTATTAGCTTTGGACTCTTCCTCTTCAATTTTAGCATATGTGCAGCCAAAGCAAACCCAGGACTATTTCTCTTCAGTTTTAGTGTATCATATTGTTATGTGTGGCATTAGTCTCTTTTTGCCCCCCTTCCAGCTTCCTCCTTCTCTTTTTCTTGCTCCTCTACTTCTCCTTCTCTTTCTAAATAATTCCTCAGAAGTATGAAAGAATTAAATGCAATCCCCATATGCACTTAATGATTAAACTGTTTTGCCCCTGCCAGCGTTGATAGGCAAATACACTAATTAAAAGCATCTACTTGGCTGTCCTCTATGTTCTAGCATCAAATGTCTTCAAATTCCTTTTCCAATGCCTCATGTCTGGATTCTCTGCATTGCTCTTGAGCTTGTTATGTATGACTTTTTAATTGCAGTACCATCACTCCCTTGATTTCTGTGGTACTGGGTACTTCAGCCCACTTATCTTGGCCAGGCTCCCTGAACTGTAATTTAGCTTGGACCCCAGATTCCCACTTTTGTGGGAAGGAAGGGTAATTATTGTTCACTTCTTAATTCATAATTTCAGTTCATGCTAGAGAGGAACAGGGATTTTTTTTAAATGAATAAACATTCTAATAATTAACAGAATTCTGAGAACCAAATTAGTTCTGACATTAATAGCTTTGCTGGAAGACTGCCTTCCCTGACTGTGCCAAAGTGTGCTAGAGTTGCTGTCATTATGTTATTCATTAGTGAAGCTTCTTCATGAAGCATGTGTAGTCCAAAGATTAATCATGAATCCATAAAGGAAACAACCTTTCTAAGGAGATATACAATATGTAACCAGTGGTATATAAAAACATCTAATGTTAGGAGCCAAATCCTGAAAATTCTGATGAGGAAATAAATGGTGCATTGTATGCCTTATTACTTAATAAGTTTTCACACTTGATCTTAGCCAAAAGGCCGAGAAGCGATTAATGTTTTCAAAAAACAACAAAAGAATATTAATTGATTAAGTGATAGTAGTCTATTAATCTAAGATGATAGAAGAAACATTGCATTAACAAATAACTAAAATGAAAGTAAGAAGTTAGTAGGTTCTAAATTAGAATTTTTATACTAAATTTTTATATTTTCAATATGTTGGCAAACATTTTTCTATCATGGGCAAATTATAAATGGATTTATTTACATCTTGGAAAACTATACAGATTTATGTGCATAGTGTATATACCCATGTTTGCGGGAAAAACGCTCAGTTATCTAACTACCAGATACCATTGTTTTCTAAATTTGAGTTTGAAAACTTTTAACCATAGTTGAAATCCATTTAACTTATAGTGTTATAAAGTCAGACTTTGTATTTCCATGGTCTATAGACAATAATATAAATTTAAGTAAAAACTGTGAATATACTTTCCTATACTGCATTTTCTATAATCTTTTTCTATGGAAATCTTTTTACAAGCAAGCAATATGTGAACACTGAAAATTAAAGAACAGAAATCTGGGTTCTTCACAGTTCTTTTTTTCTATAAAATAGAAATTTTTCTATCATTATCCCTTTCCAATCAAAACGTTCAAAGCATTACCATAATATAATTCAAATGTGCTCTACTATTCCAGGAAACAAATTAAAGCATCAGATAATATAGGAATAAATCTAATAATAGCAAATAATTCCTGAGAATTTACTTTGTGCCAGGACCATACAAATCACAATAACTATTATCACTTCTTCCAACCGCACTTGGGTTTTATCCTCCAGTTACAAAGAAGTGCGGAGAAGGTAAATACCTGAAACGATACCAAAATCTGTATGGGCACAGTGGTAAAGGATTGTAGTTTTAGTGTGCTCTGTGTTTCTTCTACAATGTTTACTTTCTGCCAGTGAGTGTTTAAGAAGGTGGTTTGGTTTACCTTAAATATTATTTTTGTTTTTTAAAAAGAAAGATTAAAATAAATAAGACTAAAGGATTCTCATATAATTGTGCATAATAAAACAAGGGATATATTAAGTGATTTCAGTTCAATTCTAACCAATAAACATGTGCATTCTATGGCTATAGTCATAGCAAATGCAAAGAGGATCAAGAGGCCACCACTTTCTGGCAATGCAATAGTTATAGTTTTTAGAATAGAAGTTTAGAATATAGTTTAGAATAGAATAGAATAGTTTTTAGAATCCATTCTCATGCACTCTAAAATTTACTTTTATTATTAACATTATCAATCTGCCCTGTATTATTTATGTATGGGAGTTTTCTCAAATTTGGTTTTGGGATCATTTCTTGTTCAATTATCTATTTTCCAATTGCATATTGCATAGTACCTTACAAATAATAGATAGTAAATACATGTTTGTTTAATTTATTTTTTTTTAATTTTTTTTAAACGTTTATTTATTTTTGAGACAGAGAGAGACAGAGCATGAATGGGGGAGGGGCAGAGAGAGAGGGAGACACAGAATCCAAAGCAGGCTCCAGGCTCTGAGCCATCAGCCCAGAGCCCGACGCGGGGCTGGAACTCACGGATCGCGAGATCGTGACCTGAGCTGAAGTCGGACGCTTAACCGACTGAGCCACCCAGGCGCCCCTTGTTTGTTTAATTTAATTATAATGAGAGTCTGTTACAACAAAGTAACCTGGGCATCTAATGCTGCAAATCACAGTAGAACTGTACCTGTAAACATTTACTCCTCTTTTTGACTTTATAGGCACTCTTCAGGTAAAAGGAGAGAACCTACCTTTAGCATAGAGTTATGATGGCAATATCTGTCTGGATCTGGAAGATAAGTTTTGCTAAGTTAAGCAATGACACTTGATACTTGCTTGACTTTATGCCTTAGACTTGAGACTTTACCAAATCATGGTAATTGAAAATTCCTCTGGAGAACAAACTGATAATTTTGGATTATCATGAAATTATTTTTTCAAATGTGGTATCTAAAAATGTCACATTCTTAATAGTATTTTATTTTTTAGAAAAAGGTCAAAATAATTTGACAGCTTTTTAACATATTTATAACCAAAATGAATCAACTATGACCGAGTTAATTTCATTTTTTCCCATACCATCATAAACAATTATGTTTTGTACAAATAATTGGTTGAACATACAAATATCATGGGCAATAAATGTTGAAAATCATATAAAGCCTTCTGATAATTTGAAGTATTCCACTCAATTGGAAACGGAGTACATAGGTAACTATAGATTTAGATTTTGCATAATTTATTCCAGGAAAACTGAGACATGACTAAATTTCATGAGGCCTAGAACTACTTTGCAGTTTCTCTTGGTTTTGACTCCTTGCATTTACACATGGTAGGTATTAAAATTATTTACTGACACATATAAATATGATTATTATAAAGATATAATTTTACAGTCTAGTACAGAGATATATAAAATAATTTAATATATATATATATGTTTTCTGGAAAGTGCAAACAAGAATTATAAAACTGTAAGATTATTTATGGTAGTTCCCCTTTAAATATGTTTTAAAAATAAGAAATGAATAAGATAAGGATTAATAGCTGTGTGTTCTCTTCCTTTATTTCTGATACATTTATATTGGGATACACTGATTATTTTGTTAGGAAATACAAGTGGTATTTTAATATCCATTTTAAAATTGATATTAATTAAAATATCCTATAATTCAACTGCTGTGGTACTAAGGAAATTATTCAATTAGATTAGAAGTGATTATAGTTTTCTATGGCATAATATTTCCCAAAGATTCACATGCCTTTACTATTTCAGGAAATAGTAAAGTTTCTTTTTTATTCCCTTTTTGTTTTAGCCATTTCTAAATAATTTCAGATAAAACATGAACAGTTTATAGTAACACACATAATGGAAGTAATAAACTGTTATATAACATGGCACCTCTAATAGTCTTTCTCAATTTTTCTTCAAAAATTTTATGTCTGCTTAACATTAAAAAGGATTTGCAACTATACATTTCTTAATTATTAGTGAATCTCTGTAGACCAACTTATATACAAATGTTAAATGATTCTTTAATGATACAGAATGTAGAAAATCACATCTTTGCATTACTTTTTATTTGTCTTATATGGAATATGAGGTCAGACTAAGGGTGAGGAAGAAACCTTGAACCAAATGTTCTGAAATTTCTAACTAGAGTGATTATCCCAGCTATGTAATTTGTTATAGTGACCTGTATTCTCTAGTGCATTAACTGGAGAAAGATAAGTCAGTGTAAATTGTAATAGAATACTTGTAGACTTGATGTAAGAGAAAATTCCACCTCCCGGGAATTTGGTCATCTCCTTGCCTAGATATCTTTCTTGCAATATTCCCAACATTCATTAAGCCTGGCTGATTTATGTGAAGGCAGCTGAGAATTGAATTAGCCAACCCTTTAGGGTTCCTTGGAGACCTATGATTCTATATTATTCTAAGTTGACCTTTGGTTCATTCCAGAATTGATCATTTGGGGCACAGTTTTCCTTAGAAACAGAATCAGGGGCAGCTTCTGGTTGGAGTTCATATTTTTAGCATACAAACCATGTGCCTGCTGCTCTGGTAATTTGTAAGCAATTAATTAAGTGTAATAATTGTGCTCTGATACCTCTGTTTACTTAGCAGTAAATATGTTCCACTAATAATTTTAAAACTAACAAATGTTATCAATTTAAAAATAATATATTCAAAATACCTTGAAAATTGGGGGAAATTAATATGTCATAACTGTTTATCTCTGTTATTGACAAATAGTGTCAAGCAAGTTGTCAGACAACCCAAGATACTATATTTTATTTCTCTAATAATAGTTACCTTTTAAAACTAAAAGATTATAGAATTGTGATATGACCTTTCATAAAGCCACAGAAAGAACCTCATTCTGCCTTTACCTTGACCCAGTTGAAACATGACTTTTCATATCACAAAGCAGTCTAAGTTTCACGTTTCAATCTTTTTATTTCTAAAATTCCAAAACACTGTGACCATAAAATTTTGAGAACCTTTGCAACTATGCTTAACCATGTTTGGTTACAACAAGAGGTTACAGCAAAAACCTCTTTATGTTTTAAAAAAAAGCAACTGTTTAAACAGCTGTCACTTTTTTAAAAACCAGCATATAATTTCCTTTGGTCTACTTTCTCTCAAGTTCTCCCAAACTTTTCTATCATCTTCAAATATTAACCCACAGTATTTATACAATTGGAATGCATGAATATAAATATGTGTTGACTGATGAATTAATGAATTGTAAGCATTGGCTAGCTATGGTCTGGTTCAGTAACACTTAGACCCAACAAATTAATATATGTGTGCTTTTGGATTCACTGTAAAAAGTTCAGTCTGTTTGGGGTTCTTTATTCTGCAGAAATGTACTATTTCCTTCCTCTCCTTGATCTAATATATAATGTGTTACATTTGGCAGTTAGCAATCTTGGGTCTCACAACTAAACTTCCATAATCAATGAGAGTATTTTCTAAGTGAAATAATTATAGAAAACTATGAAATGGTCCTAGTTTTCTTCTACAGCCTTGTAGGGCATTGGCTAAGTTTTAAGTTTGGAAAGAGGAGCAACTCAACAAAAAATGCTTTTTTACACTACCTCTCTTGCGATCAATGAATAGTTATACAATTGCTTCTGGTTGTCTCTTGAGTATAAATTAAAATAAATTAGTACATAAGTAAGTAAATAACCAGTCCAATGCCATAGTGACTGGGGCCAATGATTCTGGTGTGGAAATGCTTCCTATGGAAATTTTCCCAACATCCCTACTTGTCTTTCAGCTGGGAGAATTATCCTGAAAATAGTCATGAACTAAGTAAGCTGCTATTGTCTCTTTTAAAGCTTGTGTCCCCTACTGGCTGTGTGAAAACCAATTCTCAAGTCATGCGCTGTTCAAAGGATTCTATCTTCACCATTTCCCTCTGTTCTTCCCTTCCTCCTTAGGGGACTACTCAGCTGAGTAGGTAGTATATAACTTGCTTCTTAAGCTGCTCACTTATCATTCCTAACACAGTAGAGGCAGCATTTTCTTTCCAGGATCTCAACACTTTTTTTCCTTTTACTTTGTGGCCCTAACATTTGTTTTTCTTGCATATCTTAAAATGGTAAGTTCTGAGCCTGCCAAAAGCATTCACATTTTTGTTTGAAAACACCCTATGGGTTTTTCCCCATCAGAATAACAATTAACTCAGCCCTGGCCTTGATCTATGTATACTCCTCCTACCTGGCTCCCTTCTCTTTCCTCAGAAACTTAATTCCATAAATATCCTTGAAGATGCACTGTATTTCTACCTTTAATATCTTTGTAACTTACTTACTAGTTTGAGAGTTTTATAGCTCTTAATCCTGAGGCTAGGGCTCATGAATTCTCCCATGAACCTATGTGCAGGATGGAATTTAGGGCACTTGATCCAATACCGTCTACCTGGACCAAGCACTAACAATTTAAAACTAAACCCTAACTAGAGCGTCCATTGTCATAATTCACCTTGTAGTCTGAAGTAGTAAATATTATGCTGCTCACCAATACCTAAAGCCCTGTCTGTAAACTTTTTTGTATAATCATATCTTGGCTCTAACCATAAATATATAAGGAAAACCTAAGTAGTTTAAAGTGAAGCCACAGCAGTCTGCACGTAAGACCAACTAACCCAGCTAAAGCTTTGGTGTGGGCCCTTTGTTGAAACTCACAAGGCCATGATTCCCCTTCCTGATACTCATGAACAGCAATAATGGCCATTTTTTGACTCTTGTACCCTTTGTTAAAGTGCAGTCCTTATAGAATCCCATACCCCTGCTGAATCAACATGGTCTGACTTTGCTTTCTAGGCCTGGGATCAGTCCCATTTGGTAGAGGCATTCATAGTCTGTACGTATCTAGAGGTGGCCACTTCTGCTTAATGAGGATAAGGTTATCATGTGTTTCCTTTAAGGTCTAGGAAGGTGGCCCACCTGTGAACCTGGGCATGATAAGCCAATGTTACTCAATGTCTTAGTCTGTTTGAGCTGCTGTAACAAAGTGCCATAGACTCGGTGGCTTATAAACAACTAAAATTTACTTATCATTTGTGGAGACTGAGAAGTACAAGAGCAAGGCAGTTGCAGATTCAGGGTCTGGTGAGGATCTGCTTGCTTTGTGTCTGCCTTTTCCATGTAACTTCAGTGTCAGAAGGGGCTAGCTTGCTCGCTGGGGGATCTCTTTTATAAAGGTATGAATCTCAGTCATGAGGGTTCCATCTTCATGACATAATCACCTCCCAATGGTGTCACCTCTGAATACCATCACATTGGGCATTGGGTTTCTACATTAGAATTTTGAAGGCATTCTATTTATAGCACCCAATATGATGGAAATACTATGCAGTCATCATCCAAAGTCTAAAGACACCTGCCCAAATCACAATAGTAAAAAAGTCTATTTATTTTTTTAATGTTTATTTATATTTGAGAGAGAGAGCACGCGTGGGCACAAGTGGGGGAGGGGAAGAGAGAGGGAGACACAGAATTAGAGCAGTCTTCAGCCTTCAAGAGGTTCACAGAGAGCCGGGCACGGGGCTCGAACTCATGGACCTCAAGGTCATGACCTAAGCTGAAGTCAGATGCTTAACCGACTGAACCACCCAGCCACCGCCTACAAAAGTCAATTTAAAAACGCCTCATGGCTCCGGGCACCTCGGTGGCTCAGTCGGTAGGGCAGAGAATTTCAGCTCAGATCATGATCTCATGGTTCATGGATTTGAGCCCCGCCTCTCGCTCTGCTGACAACTGGGAGCCTGGAGCCTGCTTTAGATTCTGTGGCTCCTTCTTTCTCTCTCAAAAATAAAAGAAAACATTGAAAATAACATTAATAAAAATAAGTAAAATAAAAACACCACATGGCTCAAATAGCCACCACAATCACAATGATTTTCTCTACATTTTAAAATTTAACGCCCAGAGGCCCCAAGATCGTGGGTGGGGCGGGAGGTGACAAACTGAAGAGCTCCAGGAGAAGGCCGGGCTTCTCTGCAGGGACGCGGGGTGTGGGGCTCCGTGATTCCTCTCACGTGGGCCCACACCTGGGCCAGATCACGTCTGCGCCGTAGCCGCTTCCCCGCAGGCCCCACCCACAAGTTACGATGGCGGCTTCCGTGGTGGTGGTGGATGCGCCTCCGGCTCAGGTAAATGCAGCTTGCTCTGACCTTCACCCCGCTCTGACCCCCGCCTGGAGAGAGGGGAGAGTGTACAGTCAGAGGGACCCCCCCCCTCCCCCCCCCCCCCCCCCCCCCCCCCCCCGCACGCCTACCCCTGCACAAAGGCTTGGAGGTAAGACTTAGCCGGGAGGATTCCGAAACCTGCGGTTGCCTTGTGTTGCCAGGGAAGAGGGAATGTTAGGAGTTTTGAAATAAATTTCTAGGACCAAGATGAAGCCATACCTGCCCCGGGTGCCTTGTCTGCCGACTGCGTTTTTGTGCTCCTATAAAGGCCCCACTTGACCCAAACAGTATATTCAGTGAAAAATTTCCCAAAGGCCAAGAGAATTCTGCGCTCTATAGTTTGTTACTGTTCCTTGATCTTGCCAAATACGGTTAGGTAACCAACCCCAGCCAGGTCTGCGGTTTCTAGATTCCTGTCTCTAAAGCTGCATAAAACTCACTCTTGTCCAGAATCCCTTGTGAAGAGTGGTAGTACTCCATTGCTTGTGAGGCACCGACACCCTCAATCCATGGGTTGTTTTCCCTTGAATAAAGGGACACCAAACTCATTAAAAATAAATTAATGCCCAAAGACATGGTCACTAGCACTCCAAAAGCGTACACAAAATTTTAATCCGTGTGTGTCTTGAACAATGCAATAGATGGTAGAGTTTGAGAAAACATTCAAGAAACAGCACCTCCCTTCCTCATGTAAGTTTGAATTGAAATAAGCAATAGACAAGGAATAAAAACAGTTTTTGAGAGGCTGGGGTGTACTAACTGTTGAAAGTGTCTTAGCTTATAAAAATTAAATCAGTCTATAAGGCCTTGAGTGTAGAGACCAGCTATTAAGCTCTTTGACTAACTTATATTTAATATTTCCCACAATGTAAATGTGCTATAATGACTTAAAGAGTTGAACTGATGTGCTTAAGGTATAGTGGAATGAACACTGGGCATGAATAGATATGGGGTCTTATTTTGGCTTTGTATCTACCCTCAAGAAATTCTTTGAGCAAATTAATTTAGGTCTCTCACTTTGTTTCCTTTTTGAAGATGAGTGATTTAAGTATGGTTTCTTTCAGTCTCCACATTGTGACATGAGATTGAGCTGAATTTATATATATATATATGTATACATATATATATACATATATATGTATACATATTTGTTCATCATAAAAACGTGTAAAATTTGCACTGACACTTGAGGCTTTTGGTGGCTTGCATTCTGAGTGAAAAAAAAGTTGTAATGCATTCTCAATGGCTTATTATAATAATTACAGAAGCAAGCATAACACTAAATATATTCACAAACAAAAAGTCATATTTAAGGAAAAGTATTCACCTGAAATATTTGGCTGTCTCAAGAATTATATAAAGGACAATAGACATCAAGATTATTAGTGGAAATGTGGTATAGTCTGACTTTAATTTGATTTTTTAAAATTTTTTATTAAAATTTTTTTTAATGTTTATATGAGAGAGAGAGAGAGAGAGAGAGAGACAGAGTGTGAGCTGGGAAGTGGCAGACGGAGGGGGAGACACAGAATGTGAAGCAGGGTCCAGGCTCTGAACTGTCAGCACGGAGCCTGACAAGGGGCTCGAACTCACAAACTGAGATCATGACCTGAGCTGTAGTTGGACACTTAACCGACTGAGCCACCCAGGCGCCCCTAGTCTGACTTTGATTTAAATAAAAACTTTAAAATAAAACAGTCTTATGGAAAGTGTAAAGGCAATAATCAGTGTAACTACAACACAACTTGAATGAATAAATGTCTTTTGTTTAATCTGATGGCCAGCAAATTAAAATGTATGTTGTAGCTTATAGTTGAGGATTTATGCAACAGCAGTAGAATAAGTGCCAACCGAATTAACAAGTTGATTGTGTAAGCAACAAACCTCATTTCAGCTAACCTGAACTTGACAAATTGCATGACATTCTGCCTGCTAAATTTGAGATTTATAATGTTTACTGCTATCAACAATAATGAAACAGCAGAGAACTTCAATATCTGACATTTTAATCTGTATATTTCACTTTTGTTCTTACTAATCAATTCTTAATTCTGGAATATATTTTATGTTTTGTTATCCTTTTGGCTACAAACTTTGATATAGTCTTATCAACATTCATTGAACTGAAGTATTGCATAAAGATTAACTGTTAACTTTGCTCTTTTCATTATTAAGGATTAGAATGACTGGAGGAAAAAAAATGTTTTTTGAGTACTGAAATTCTACAATTAAATTGTTCCAAGTTGAAATAAAATTTGACAGTGCATCTTTTGAATCACAAAGCTATCCATTGACATATGGAGATTTGTTTAACGACAGATTTAAAGATAAAGAATTGATATTTACCATAGTACCTGGTGGTGCAGTTATGAATGTTTAAAATCCATAGGAAATAATGTTCATAGATTTCACGTGTGAAGTACTGATATTTCTTTAAACTCAAATGAGTACTTTATGTTTTATTAGTGGTATTTACTAAACATTAGAGAGGGTGAATGAAATAGCATTTTTATTTGGAGCTAGCATAATTACTGCTTGTTTGGAGAAGCTTGCCAGTGATTTTTTGCAATGTGCATTTGTGAACCATGACAATGGATTCACGAGACTGATTTTCACAGCATTCTGAATGCTCACTTAGAAAGCCGCATTTCAGATTACCACTTTGTTGGTAGTACAATTGCACTGTTTTAACTGATGTTAAGAATATTTTCAGAACTCTCCACAGCACTCATTAGTCAATTTATTCCCTTTGTGCAAAAGTATAAAAATGCAAAAGATAAAGCTTTGTTGTATTATGCCCCTGAGATTCAGGGGTTGCTGGTTACTGAAGCGTAATCTAGCCTATCCTGATAGATTCAACATCTAAGGCAGAATTAGATATCTAATACAGTGTCAATATGATTGTTTAAAAAGTTAGAAACTAGTTTAATTTACCTGGCTTAAAATACCTTAAATTTCCTCTAAACATGGGTTTGGTACTATAGACAGAGGAAAGGTCAGACTTCTAAGAGCAAAGCAAGCAGCCTCAAATTTGAAGAAAGCCAACGTTTAAAGACAGGGAGCCAGGCATTTGATTAGGGAATGATGCTTTGCCTAGTGTGACAGGACAGTGAACTGTCCGGTGCAGCCAGCATTTACTGGTAGAAATTGGTGGGAGTAGTCACTGATAGGCAATAATGTAAAGTAAATGCTAAAATAAGAAAATGACATTCTTCCAAAGATCTTGAATGTCATGCTATATAGTTTGGATTTTATTGGGTACATGATATCATGGCCTATGAAAATGATGTGATCGAAACTATTTCAGGAAGGTAATTCTGCAATAATGAGAAGAATGCTGGAATAGACTTGGGTCTTGAGGTCAGGTTAGGAGGTTATCACAGAAGTCTAAACAAGAGCTAGTGCGGGCCATAATATTATTATTAGAATACAAAGAACTATGATGGTAATCTCTTAATTATTAATTCAAAGTACTTTCTACTATACATTTCCTGAAGAGTAACTTTTCACTGTGTTGATTTATTATTTTTATTATTTTGGTAGTATGAGAAAAATACTAAGCATTATGATTTTTTTTTAACTTTTGAGAGAGAGAGAGCATGTGTGAGATGGGTAGACAGAGAGATAATCTTAAGCAGGCTTTATGCTTAGTGGGGAGCCCGAAGCACAGATAGATCCCATGACCCTGGAATCGTGACCTGAGCCAAAATCAAGAGTCGGATACTCAGCCCACTGAGTCACCCGGGTGCCTGTAAGCATTATGTTTTAATAATAGATGACATTGAATAAACTTCTAAGGTTACTTTATCTAGTACAGTCACATACTCTCTACCCATGTTGCCTTCAACTACTTTACATATAAAAAGAACAAAACACTACTCTTCTATTGTTATAAAACCCTGAAGAATAAATAGAATATTTTTATATTACCTTGATTACCTTTGTGTCCTTATAAATTCATAAAAAAATAACTTGTTTTAAAGTTTATGTATTTTGAGAGAGAGTGTGTGTGCACATGAGCGGGACATGGGCAGAAAGAGAGAGAGAGAGAGAGAGAGAGAGAGAGAGAGAATCCCAAGAAGGATCTGCACTGCCATTGTGGAGCCCTACATGGGGCTAAAATTCATGAACCATACAATCATGACCTGAGCCAAAACTAAGAGTTGGACGCTTAACCAACTGAACCACCCAGATGCCCTGAGAAATTAAAAATTTCTTAAATCATTTTGTTTCCATTCATTCAACTCCTTTTATTAAGCGTCTATTATGTACATTACTCGAGGTCTTGAGCTAAAAAAGAAACAAACTCACTTCTAGCCATAAAATTTTGCATTCAAATGGAGAGGGAGCTATTTTAAAAAGTAAATATTATTCAAAAATATTATGTTATAATAATAAGTATAAAATATGTATAAAATAAATGTGTAAAAGCCTACAGAAGGGATAATAAGAATATAAAAGACCACTTAAATGCCCTTTTGAATCCATGGTATGATTTTATATGGAAATTCAGTCTTTGTGTTGAAATGGCAAAAAAATCAGTTGGCTAAGAATACAATTTTTAGAAAGCATTCTGCAGAAGAAGAGAGGATGAAAACAGGCACAAAGAAGCATGCATATACCAACTACATGTAGTGCTTTTGCTGAAGTGTAACTGAGAACAGTGGTAATTAACGAGGATAGAAATTAGAGGCCTATTTTACAGATAAGATAAGTAAGATTGAACACTATGACTTTGATCCATTCAGCCAGTAAATAAGAGAGCACTGATTTGAATACAAGTAGCTTCTGAAACCTTTCTCATCTTTTACATTGCTCTAATTTCCAAAGGCTTTTTCCAAGCCATATATTATCAGACATGGAACACATGTTTCCTTTTGAAACAATATTTTGGTATAGTAGTAAGTTTCTCAGCTGACCCATTGGCTCTGTTGTAATGTTTCTGAAGTACTTAATGAATAATACTATGATTTACCACTGTTTATAGTGAAAAACATGAACGGAAAGCAGAACCTTCCAAGGTACGTCTCTAACACAACAGTGAATAAAAGGGGTAAGGGAATTAGCAATGGAGCATGTGGGAAGGAATGGAAAGCTCTGATCTTATGTTTGCAGATCAGTCATCAGACAGCCTGAGTCAAGGACCAAACTGTGTACAGACAACAGGCACAAAACATGCATTTGAAATGATTATATCAAAACATTACTTCCAATTATAAAATTCTGTGATGTTAAGACTTTAAAAATGAATGACAGTGTGAGGTATGGGGGGAGTGTATTTGAAATAAAATATGATTTATGTCCCATCCTCAAGTAGCTTTTTATTCTTCAGTAGGTTAGATAGTACATATATACTGGCATAGGAAACTAAGGATGCAAGTGCAGCATTAAATAATACTTAGGTAAGAGAAGAAAAGCACTTTTGATTGGAGAACCAAAACCAAATCCACATGGAGGGTGTGGTAAGTAGAGCCCTTGAAGAGGGAAGTACTGTTTTCATTTGAAAACCATGAGAGCTGGTCTGAAGGATTTGATAAACCATTGATTGAGGACTCTTGAAAAAAGGGCAGGGCATGATGGTCAGAGGAGAGAGCCTTCTTTTTATTATATTGGAAAATAGTATTTCCATATTCTACTGAATGGTTTTCTGTTACCTTTATGGTAACAATCCTTGCTGCTTGATAGATGTAACATGCATTTCATAGATTTATACCTTCCCTAAACCATTTCAGTCAGTGACAAATTGAATGGTCTCATTTGTTTAGTCCTATGTTAAGACATTTGTGCTAAATAGTAATTTTTAGCAAGCAACGTGCTTTTTAATGACAAATTTAAAAGTCTGCATAAGAGTTGGAAAGTGTGTGTGTGTGTGTGTGTGTGTGTGTGTGTGTGTGTGTGTGTTAGGACCCATTTACATGCCTTTGAGGCAAAGAAATTATTTTAAACTGATACTGGCTTGTATCTCTTTGATAATAATAATGAATAGTAAGCCAAATGACTACCGTAATTGGCTCTTCTGAGATGCTACAATCAGTGGGGAACCAAAGAAATTCCAAATGAACACATTTCTTCAATTAATAGAGGCTTTTTAAAAAAAGAAGAAATATATTTCTTAGAGTTTTTCATGCTAGGCAAGTGAGTTAACTACCTCACCTTGGATACACCCAGTGATCTCCTGGGGGGGGATTTGTACCATTGCATCACTCTGAAAATGCTCTCCAAATCTGGAAGCAGAAAAATGGCATCTTACTTTAACTAATAACATTAATTTATCATATCTCCTTCTTGCTTTTCATTTCCATATTGTAGCCACTCTTCACAGAGCATCTGAAATGTGACACATAATTAAGGTGGCTTACAGTCTAGTGTTAAAGACAGACATGCAAGTAGTTAGCTACAAAGAAGGCGGTAGAGTAGGACAGCATTTCTAGAGGACAGTGAGGAGGCATTAACTATTGGTGTTCTGGGGAGCTAACTGAAGGCTTCCCAGGCTAAATGGCATAGTGAGCTTCATTTAAAAAAATCCAGAACAATAACGTATTTGATACAAGAGACTTGATTAAGTGAGGGTTGTTATTACTATTTTCATCTTAAGAGGAATTAAGACCTGGAGGTTCAAGTGACTTGCTTAATATAACAGGACTAATAAGTGGCAGAACTGGGGCTATGACCCAGTCATGATACTAATCGTTGCCTGGTATTGAGTATTTACCATGTGCCAGAGATTGTGTTACATACTCAGTATTTTTCTTCTGACTTAATATTCATAGCAACCTATGAAGTTAACCGTATTTGTGGATATATTGTGGAGCAGAAAAGCAATGCATTGGAGGATTCTCATATATTAGCTTTAGATAATAAACATAGCATGAGATTTAAAAATTAAAAGAAGATGTTGGGAAAGAGTTGTAAGAATTTGTGAACACAAGAATGTCTGGTAATTCAAACTTGCTGGTATATTACTAACTTGATCATAGTATAAAAAAGAAAAAGGGAAGATTTTTGTAAATCCACGTTTTCTCACCTGTTTTTCTGTTGGTCAAAGCCTCGTGGCAGGAGACCCCAGGAGAAACAGCTCAATTTGAAAACTACTGTGGCCATCTCTTGTCCTGAATGCTTTCCCTGCCATTTACCGTGACCAAAGAGAGCTGGGTCTACAAATGAGTTTAGGAGAGTAACAATTGGGACAGCACAAATGCTGTATTATTTCATAGTTGAGTAAAATTGAAGTTTCAGTAAATTACCCAAAGACTATTAAATTGAACCTAGGTTTTCTGGCTACAAAACTCAAATTGTTTAATCCGTATACTGTGTTGCTCCTCTTGAATATGTAACATGCTACATCTTAACAAAGACTTTCTGTTTCTAATGCAGGTTTTTGAAACAGTCTGTACATGAAAATTTACCACATCAAATTAATTCTGATGAAACTGGTAATTAACCATGACCATCAATATTAATAGCAGGAAATGAAAATAGTTATGATCTGAGGTCCCTGTTATCATGGAGTGTGCAAATCTATAATTAACTTGATAAGCTTCTAGAATACCAATAGGATTTAAGAATCATTTTTAGAGTATTCTCCTGTATTCTAGGATTCTAAGCAATAATCTTAATGAACAATAAATAAATAAGTAAATGGAGGATGAAAGACTGATAGTGGGAAATACATGTGCTGTTTCCTAATTAACTTTTTTTCTAAAATAGGAAAACAATCTCCCATAGTATCACATAAGTATATTTCCATTATTCTTAATACCAGGAAAACCTTACTTAGTATTTATTCTACCCTTGGTCAAATCATGAATTCATATGTAGATGTCACCAAAATATCAGCAGATAGTCTGTTAATAAACAAGAATATGTTTATTATGAATCCCTGCTGTAGAGGAAAACACATTAATAGAATCTTAGCAGTATCTCAGAAGGGAAGTTAGAAGTAGGATAGTTATAGAACTATGGGAGGAGGGGTGAGTTGAAAATGATTGAAGGAGAAGGTCTTCCAAGTTGGGGAATTGAAAGTGAACAAAATGGAAATATAAAAAGTTAGAATTTGTGGACACAGGTAAGCTAAGGTTTTGAAGCAGTCCTTGATAACTGAGCTATTTATTGATAAGTAAGCTACTTTTTTCAGATGAGCAGATATTTGGCTCTGACAAATTGACTTTGTAGGAATATCCTGAAATTAAAAAAAAAAAAAAAGTTTGTTTATTGGTTAACAGTCTTATCTTCCCAGCACAAAGTTTTCCTGGTATCAACAACTAAGTCATGTTACGAAAGGTGGGCTGACTATAGGCTTCTCTAAGTTGTGTTGACACAGTGGCCCCATCCTATGTGGGACCCATTCTGGCTGTTGATTCACAAATCTCAGAGTGAGAGTCCCAGAGATCCCTTTTTATCAAATAGTGCCCATTTGTAGCATTGGTTATGTAATTAATAGCTTACTATAATTCTGACATCTATCAAAAGGAATTTAAATACTTACTAATGTGAAAAATAGGCACAAGGTCTTTTATTTACTGTTTACCTGTTAAAATGTAATCATTCAATTATATTTAATTTCCTAGTGTTTACTTATAAGTGGCATTAGTATTTCTGTGTTGGCTTTGTAATCATGAATTCTAAAAAGGTCATATTAGCAAATTTTTCATTCATTAGTGCTTAAGTGTGTCAGTTAAGAAACATTCACTAACAACAGATTGACTTATATGTAGCAATTATTATTAGATTTTTATTCATATTAAAGTATCCCTGATAATATTTTATGTGTCATAACATTGGGTGAATATTTCTCCATTTACATGCTATAAAATAAGTAGGCCTCCAAATTCAGTGTTATTGATAACACTTAGACTTTCACATTTCAACTCTAAATTTCTCAAACTACATAAAATACTGTAATACAAATATAGAATCTTATTATAGTTGCATCTTCCTCTTTCATTTTAGAAACTTTAAATTTTCTTCTAAATCTTCTTTTACCTAAAAGTATGAGTTGACTAATAAAATAAATGCTAGTTACTACCACCATGATTTTGCTTCATCAAAATAAATACAGATAGTCTGCAACTTAGGATGGTTCAACTTACAGTTTTTTGACTTCATAGTAGTGCAAAAACAATACGTATTCAGTAGAAACTGTGCTTCGAATTTTGATCTTTTTGTGCACTAGCAATATGTAGTAGGATATACTCTTGTGATGCTGGAGAGTGACAGTGAGCCACAGCTCCCAGTCAGCCACACAGTTCCAAACATAAAACTACCCACCATTCTGTTCTTCATTTTCAGTACAGTTTTCAGTAAATTACTTGAGATATTCAAAACTTGGTTTTGCCCAACTGTAGGTTAGCATAAACGTTCTGAGTATGCTTAAGGTATGCAAGCCTAAGCTATGATGTTCTGTAGATTAAGTGTGTTAAATGCATTTTCAACTTAGAACATTTTCAATTTGTGATGGGTTTCTTGGGGCGTAATGGCCATCATGCATCAGGGAAGATCTGTAATAAGAAAAATCAAGGCTCAAAATTAATCATTCCTTGTCGCAAAATTATGGGCTAATAAATATTATAATTTTAATTCAGATTAATGTATAAAAACACACACAAAAAAAACATCTTTTGTAAGATATCAAGGTGTTTTTAGTTGAATTCCTTCACAATGACATGAGTGTTAAACCAGGCTTTACAACTAAGGGATTGTATGCATGTGATTTTTCCAGGATGTCATTATGACATATTAAGCTTGGATGGACCAATGATGACAAAATTGCTGCATTGAAATGACAGTGATTTTAGCTCTTTTTTCCATTAACTTTTGTTTTATGTCTCATTTAAACTCCCTGAAGTACTATCTTTTTAAATAGGTGCCAGTGTGTAGATTAATATTTGACAAGTATGTTGTTTCTGTTTCTGATATGTCTATTTAAGTAGACATATTTAAATGTCTCCTAATGCAGCTAATGCACCTTTTTTTCTTAATTTTTGTAGCTGAAACATCTACATGCTTTACCAAATTCTCCATTAAATTGACCAGTAAACAGAATTACATTTATACTTATAATTTCTTAGAAATAAAATCTGAATTTGATGAGTTCTGAAAATGGTTAAACATGTTCCTTCAAGTCAAGATGAAGGGGAAAACGGTTTTATAAACATGTTAAAGTTATTGAACCAAATATGAATCTGTGTGTTTTTCTGATGACTGTCCTTCTCATCACTACACATTTCCCATGCTGACTTGTGAAATTAATTAATTGGTAATGGGCTAAGTCAAGACTAGTCTTATATAACTGGGAGAACTGACTCTTTTAGGTTTCTCACTTCTTTCAAAGAGAATTATAATAATGCAGTGACAGCACCAGGATCATTTTTACTTAGCCTCCATAAGCACAGTTACCAGAAGGGAAGGCTTGTAGACACCTAGAACCCTTGCAGTTGTATCTGACTCGTATTTTTATTCAGTTTTTCCCCATTTTCTTCTATAGTGAATTCTGGTATCTTAATCTAACATAATTCCAGAATATACTATAAAGGGCACACGAAGTCTGAGACAACAGAAGCCACTAA
Organism: Panthera leo; assembly: GCF_018350215.1. Lineage (NCBI taxonomy): Eukaryota > Metazoa > Chordata > Mammalia > Carnivora > Felidae > Panthera > Panthera leo. The sequence continues at coordinate 57,822,222 of NC_056683.1, read as the reverse complement.
AGATTTCATCAAGGATGAGAAACAATTTCCATTCAAATGCGAATAATTTGTTCCTGAATAGAAAAAATGATAAATAGGTGAACAACTCTTGATTCAGTAGGCACTTGGCCTGTTACAGATGAATAATTGAATGAAAGAATGAATGTAGTGAATTCATTTACTCTGACAAAATGAGTGAAGAATCTGCTTTTCTAGCAACATTGGGGAATACTTTTCTAATTCTCTTTCTGAACATTACTTCTTTTAGAGACTAAGTTGAGAAGTAAAAGCTATCACCCAGTTCGTTAATTTCTCAAAACAAGAAGGGAAGAAATCTCACCTTAATAAAAGCAGAGAGGTAGAACCCTTGCATGTGGGGAAGCTGTGTTACAGTAGAGCTAGAAGGAATGCTGGATTCTCTTCCAGGATTCCCAAGATTCCCTGGTGTCACAGAGCTTTAAAAAGTGCTAGGAGGATGACTGTGGAACCAATTATACATGAATATTTACGTCTTTGTTTAAGAAAAGGAGCAGTGTATTGTGAACATGAAACTAATGAGTTTTGAAATTGAGTTATTAAAATTCTTAGAGTTGATAAGCACACTTGAACATAAGAGTTGTATTAATTGTGTTATTTAAACTTTTTTCTTATGGTCCTGTATTTTTAGGAAAACCTGAAAAATGTTACAAAAGTAAAATATGGCACTAGTGAATGGGAAGATCTGTTATGGAAAAAATAACTAGGAAAACTAAATAACTGCGTGATTTCATGTAAGAAGTCAAAGATGTGAGCAAAAAGTTAGCTGGTACAGACCAAAGGAACTAGGAGAGTATTTCCATCTGCCTCAAATTGTTCATTTTAAGGCCATAGCTCTGCTTCCCAGATAGATACTGAACTATCCAGGACTTAAATCAGTGCAATATCTGACATAGGTAAAGGAGAATCCTCAGTTATGTCATCTAAAATCGAGACATTTTCTTGGCATAAAATTGCATAGAGAATTCAGAGTCACTCAGGCAACGAACTGGAAACCAGCCTAGCCACCATCCCATTTACAATTCTTAAGCTTTACTTTTCTTTTTAAATTGTTTATTTTACATAGTAAATAAATACAACAAAGACTTACAACCTACATGAATAAACAATAACAAAGAAAAGAAAGAACTTTGCCTACTATCCATCCACACAACTTAAGAAGTAGAACATTATCAGCAACTTTCAAATACCCATACCCCATGGCTTTCATTTTGGTTATTAATCTTTAGTCTTTCTTTGTAATTGTATATCACTAAGTAATATAATAATATATGTTATATGTAGCATTATACATAATTATATGTTATATATATAACTAAACAGTATATTGTTTTTGGATGTTTTAAAATTACACAAATTTTAAAATATTGTATACATTTTTTTCTGCTTACTTTTAAAGTTTACTTATTTTGAGAGAGAGAGAGAGAGCGAGCAAGCACATGTGCTGGGGAGGGGCAGAGAGAGATGGGGAGAGAGAGAGAAACCTAAGCAGACTCTGCACTGTCAGCACAGAGCCCAATGTGGGGCTCAAATCCACAAACCTTGAGATCATGACCCAAGCCAAAATCAAGAGTTGGACGCTTAACCAATTGAGTCATCCAGGTGCCCACTGCTTTTTGATCAATATTTATTAGAATTTTCCATGTTGATGCATATTGCATTTTTCCTAGTACATTATACACAAAAGCTTCTTTAGAGCATAAGCATAGAAGTAGAATTGCTGCATCATAGAAGGTGAAAACATTCAACTTTTCTGGATTATGTCAAAACATTTTCCAGAATGACTTCATCTGTACCTTATCCCAATCAAATTCTATAACAGCACTGGTTATTTTATAACTTTGGGAACACCTGGTATTTTCAGGTTGTAAAGTTTTTGCCATTTAGGTAATTATAAAAAATACCTCATTGGAATAATTTGCAATCCCTGAATACTAATAAAGATTAGCATTTTTCCTGTGTTGCTAGTAATTCATATTTTCCCTTTCAGAAGAATTTTTCGAAGACACCTATGCCTTTTTTGACTGGATTAATTGCTTTTATTATGGTTTTAACTTGTCCATGTATAATTTTGGATTTCGTGTTTAATGTTGGATACTGATCTTTTGTCAGTTATATGTTTTGAAAATGTCTCCTTGATGTTTATGGCTTGTCTTTTATTCAGTGTTTTCAGATTAACAGAAATGCTTAATTTAATACCCTCAAACATATCCATCCTTTCTTCCACTTATGATTTATTGTTTTAATGTCCTTTTAAAGGAATACTTCCTTTTTCTAAAATCACAGAAGTATTCTGTATGTTCTGCCAAAAGCATTAAAAAGTTTTCTCATTTACTTCTTAAGCCACATAGAATTGATATATTTACATGTGTGTTTAATTATGAATAATTTCATTCTTGTCAATAAGGACAAAAAAATAGTCTCAGTTTCATTTTGAAATACTTGTTCTTTTCTCTCTTGCTTGCAAGGACATCTATTTTGTTCCTTGCTCTTTTTAGACAAAAAAAAAAGTCAGTATTCCTGATTTCTCTGGTTTTTAAATTAATTTAAGGTAAATCCTCTCCTTTATGTTAACTTTCCTTAGGAAACATCTGACAATTCTTAACTCTTTGTACTTCCGTTACTATTCTGTATCTTCCTCATGTCTTAAAACTCATTCAAAATCCTTCAACTGTTTGGTTTTGGGTGAATATATCCCCATAGCATATTTTCCCCTAACATCTGTCTTTTCCCCCAACATTTCTGTTGCTTTACTAAAACATAAGGAAATTACTCTTGCTGCAGAGTTAAGAAGTTTGGAAAACAGCCTTTTCATGTGCTTACTTGTCACTGTAAATGGCAGAGATGAGTCAACTGCATTACTTTTATACTTATTTTGATTTCATATATATTTATAAGTTTTACAGCATCTTATTTATGTTCTGCATTTTTCTCCTTTTGTCTTTTCTTTCTTGCCTAGTTTCTGATTGCAGGTGCTGTCTTTTTATTGAGTCTTTCCTCAAAAATTGTGAGTTATCTGCTGTTCTTATGTTTTTAATGTTTATCTGTAAAGTTCCATCATGCATATGTATAATACGTAAATTTTATTAGTATTTATTCTATATTCTTACCAAATACAAGGATCTTTGAGCACTGTTTTTCATCTCTGCCTTTCTCTTTATCTAATATTGTTTTCCATTTTTAACTCCATGTTATTTATGCCACAAATCAATTATTATGTGTTTAGACTTATGTATAAATCTTATATTCCATTGTTCAGATTGCTTTATTTTGCAGAATTTTCAAACATTAATTCTTCAGTATTGCTTTTCTATATATTATTATTTTCTCTCCTTTTGAACTCTAGCTGGGTCTGTATTAAATTTTTTTCTCTATCCAGCATGTTTCTAAACCTTGTTTTCATACTTTTTGTCTGTTCCCTTTCTGTTCTCTCTTGCAGAGAGATCTGAATATTCATTCAGATCTACCTTTCAGTAGATTAATGATCTTTTAAATTGTGTCTTCCACTGAGTTTTTATTTCAGACATTTTATTTTTCATTTGTACAAGTTTTATTTGATTCTTTTCAAATCTTCTTTGTCATGTATAAGTTTTCATTCTTTACATTTTCAATTCTATCCCTTATTTTTTAAACATATTGAGTAAAACTATTTTGTATTCTACATCAGATTATTTCACTGACTGAAGTCTATGTGTTTCCCATATTCTTGCTGATAGTTTTTGTTCATGGTGCTTTGTAAATTTTTTTGGAATTTTTTATAATTTAAAGCACCTTGCCTTGGCATTTATTTGTAGGAATTCTTAGTGCTCTGGTTTTAAAATATGTTATTCTAATTAGGTTTTGTGATTTTTTTTTTTTCTTCCCAGTACTTAGGTACTACAAACTATGCATCACTTCAAAATAAATTCTAGATTTGAGTTTTCCTCCTGAGCAAATATGAATACACACACACACCCCACCCACCCACCCACACACACAAACATTAAATTATCTAGTTTAATTTAATGTTTGTGTGTGTGGGTGGGTGGGTGGGGTGTGTGTGTACATACACACATACATACACATCTATAGCAAATTCATTCTGCCAACACAGGAGGGCTGGATTTTGGTTATAAATTCTCAGGATATATTTTTTCCTTTTTTTCCCAGTCATTTCTTTGCCAACTTCTTCTATCGGGCAGTTTCATTTATATCTCCCTTTTGGAGTTCAGTTTATGCAGGGATTTCTTATTTCATTCCTAATCTTGAATGGGACCTAAACTTGTCTTGTTATCTTGTGCGCCATCAAAACTGAAGTTTAATATTTCCAGAGTTCCAGAGGTCAGCTTTCAGGAATATAACTGTCTTCATTACACTTCCATTTGTATAGTTTTCAGTTTCCATATCAAGGTTGGCCTGTGAAGATTCTTTTTCAACTCAACAATGCATTTAAAGTGGTTATTAAAATATTTAGCTAATATGTTTATTTTGTTAGACACATGTAGCCGTACATTCTCCCAGGATGGAAGGAAATGAAATCTGGTTATTCAATTATGATACGTTCTTGTTAGAATTAGCAAATATCCATCAACTCTGGGAAATATCTGGTCTCACTATGCTACATCTATAGTGAGACTACTTTTATAATAAACCAAAATAGTTTTGATTAGGTTTTTATATTATAAACCAAACTATATATATAATTGCATAATTCCCACCTTTTTATAATGTCTAAAAATTTAAAACTCAAATTATCAGGTGCATCTAAGGTCTCACATTGGGTTTACAGTATTAGATGAAGACTTGGATTAAAATAATATTATTCCAAGGCAGTAGAGTCTTGCATGTAAGGATCAACCTGTGGGCAGCAATAGCTTACTTAAGTAACACATTTGTAGATGTAGATGGGAAGTAATAAAATGTGCTATAATATAGAATACTTCTCTGTAAGGAGAGATGTTTCTATAGGCCTAGGAGCTCTTGATAAACTTATAATTTCAGCAAAGATCAGAAATGTAATATAATCCTGATAGGGTAAGGCAGAGTTCCCATATATTTTGGATGTTCCTTTAAAACTAAAGCTGATTAGTAACTAAGAAGTAATTCTGTAGGAACATAAAGAATTCTGTAGCCTTTCTAAATGTATGATGTAGATTAACAAAAACTAGCATTCCAGTTAAAGATGATGAATTAATGTTATAAACTTGCCTGCACTTCCTCCTGAAATACCACAAATAACGAGCAAAATATTTTTTAAGGTAGAAATCCACTAGGACAAAGATAATGGTAGAGGAGAAAACAGACATAAAAATTTGGAAGCTGTAAAACTATTGGACAAGTAGTAACAGTCTAAACAGACCTGAGAATTTGGAAACTAAAATTGGCAATGGGAAAAGTAGAGAAGCATGGTGATTTATTGCACAGAATCTACAAAAGCCTCAGGAAATGGCAACACTAGATAATAGGAAGTATGAGTAAAAGTGGAGTAAAAATCCCACTACTAGTTAAATGTTTTAGAGTTGATACATTTTTCACCAAACCATCTATGTGCTGACATATCCAGCAGTCCTTGAATGAAATCAGACTAATTTTTAACCTTAATATGTCAGGTTATCCTGCATAGCCAGCCGAGCTCACTGAGATGTACAAGGACATCCAGATGACAAGAAGCTTCAAATCTTTACAAGATATTTTCCCAAGAAAATTCATATCTTTTATTTCTCACTTTTTATTGCAGTTCTGTAAACTTTATATCATTCAAATTAACACATCTTTATCTTTAACAACTTTGGAATTAAAAGAATGCATTTTGAATTATAGTATAAAATGTGTCCTCAAAATTGTGAAGTAGAAGGTTTTTTTAATACTAGAAAAAATAAGAATATCAAATGATTATTACAGTTTGGAGACATTCTAATAATGGATAGATTTTAAAGGCTTATTAGAAGCCAATGGTCACTTTTAAAATGTTTGATTATTCATCCATTCATTTAGAGGCATAATTTAAGTAAAGGTAAAGACTAATAAGCTCTTATATTCAGTAGTATGAATTTCAAGTAATTTCTCCAAAATCAAAATAGACTCAGCTTTCAAAATATGTGTCCCAAGAAAACTAAAGATGCTAAAGATGTCATATTTTGCCCCAAATTTGCACAACTATGAAGTAATTAATTCCCATTCCAGTCCTCAGACCAGATCTTTCAGTAATATAATGTGTTTCTGCTAGACCACTGGAATTTCTATGATATGTAATAGCTTCACAATGGGTCTAAGGAAAACAAACTCTATTTCATGTGCTTATCCCTCCACTTTCCATTAATGCTACCCCTAGGATGGTTACCAGCAACACAGGAAAAATGCTAATCTTTATTAGCATTCAGGGATTGCAAATTACACCAATAAGATATTTTTTATAATTACCTAATGGCAAAAACTTTACAGCCTGAAAATACCAGGTGTTCCCAAAGTTATGAAATAACCAGTGCTGTTATACAATTCCCCCCTCCTTGACAATGTACACACACGCGCACACACAGAGCAGTCTTTAATTTGCACTGATGGGAGTGGTTCCTGCAGATAACATTCTCCCTCAGGTGTGACAGGTTAGAGGGTTTATTTTGAAAATAGCTACTTTTAGGATGCTAAGAAGGCCTCTGGGCCACTGACACTTCAGTATGACTTTTTTTGAGAGAGAGAGAGGGAGAGAGAGAATCCCAAGAAAGCTCCATACTCAGCACCAAGCCCAATGTGGGCCTTGATCTCATGACTATGAGATCATGACCTGGGCCAATATCAAGGTTGGATGCTTAACTGACTGAGCCACCCAGGCACCCCATAGTATGACTTTTACTGATGTGAAAGTTCATCATTAAAATAAGTCAAGGTATAAACTATACACATATGAAATGTTTCCTCATTTATTTGTACTGTGTGGCATTTTTAAGCCACTGCTAGTCCTTTTGGAATTAGGTATGGAGAACAGTAAGAAGTATCTTTTTCATTGTGAGAGTACAAACTAAAAAGGTGGAGGTGAAGAATCAGAAAAATCAGGATAAGGAAAAAATAGTGGTGGGAGTTTCCTACAAGTAGCTACTTTCAAAATAAATCCTCTAACCTGTCACACTTGAGGAAGAATGTTTAAATGCAGGAACCATTCTCATCAGGGCAAATTAAAGACTGCTCTGTATGTGTACACTGCAAGGAGGGGGAAATTTTTCCCTACTCTTCTTGGTTCTTTTGTCTGGCCTAATATTTAAATTAACACAAGAGAAAAAAACAAATTTAATTTCATACATACGTCTTCTAGATATGGGATCCCCAAAGTGAACAAAGCCTTTATATATGTACCTTTTATATACCTTTTAGACACAGAAACAATATTTGAAGAACTGACAAGACGAAGAAACTTAGGCTTGGGTACTAATTAGTGAGTAAACTGAATGAAATTTATTTACATAGGCTCCTTGACCCTGAATTTTCTATCTTTGATATTAAAGATATCTTTCTATCTCCTTGTGCAGGGATGTTACCTTTAACATGGGAGATTTATTTCCTACTTTCAATGGGATAGAAGGAAAGTCAGAATGTCCTTCTTGCAACAGCTGTTTCTCAAATAACTTTAATTCAAAATTATCAATATACCACTTTGGCATAGTTTTGATAAGCCTGCCCTGACCTCCGTGTGTGTGTGTGTGTGTGTGTGTGTGTGTGTGTGTGTGTGTGTGTGTTGTGCGTGTGTATATATATGTATATGTGTGTGTATATATATATTCATTCATATATGTGCATATATATGTGTAAAATCATATCTCTATATTTTTTTACTTGCATAGTCTCCCTTTATGTATCTATGTCTTACAATTTTGAGGACCATGTGTCTTTATTTTTTGTACTCTACCCTGTGACCAACGGCTGGTTAATAGCAGAAATCAGTCTTGTAACTCTAACAGTGTTGAAAAATCAGGTGAAGAGTTGAAAATTAAATTTAATTAAAAACTGCTTGCTAGGAACAAGGTGAGATATGGATAATCACTATTAACACCTCTATTTATCTTCTTATCAGTTAAATCTGAGCATTGAAAAGAATTAAAGCTGATAATTGCCAAGACAGCTTGAGGAGGACAATTAGACTATAGGCATTATTGAAGTAGTAAGATAGATTATTAAATAAAGTACAAAAAAAATTATATGAGTAAATATAAAGTATGATTTTGTTTAATTAGATATGAGTGAAGAATTAACTTAATTTCTTAAGCATAGGGCAAATATTTTACTTTTGAAATGTTGCCCCAAATAAGCAGCAGTATATCTAGAAAATTAGAAAGGGGTTTTTCAAGTTTTATTAATTATAAGTTATTGAGATAGATCCTTTGGTTATGTTGCATAAGGGATAGTACTGGTAATAACATTTGTATTTTATTTTACTGGAAATTACAAAATAAACAAAATATATACACCAGCAATTAGTTTTTAGAACGTGTTAAATTGATACTTTATTCTCAGTTGTATTATGGGCAACCATTATAGTCTAAATCTGATGGCTTCTGATGAATATACAGTGTGTGACTAGACTACTTCATTTTTATATATACTTTGTCTATTATGATGATATGTATTGGCAGATAAAGTTACTCATTCAACATAAATATATGATTATTACTAATCATATATATAGAAAATGTAATTTGTCAGAATCCTAGGAAAAAATAAATACAAGGACATCTCAGTAATGACCCCAGTGGGTCCACCCTAAATTTGCATATGAGAGCTTTCTGGAGACTGCTTGAGCCCTGGAGCAACAGAAAAACCTTGAGTCACTCCTTTTGTTTCCTCTGTAAACTGGTTGGTCCAAAGGATGGCAACAGAGGTTTCCCAGTCTGTCACGTTCTCATCTCTCTGTGGAAAGATATTTTCATATCAAATTATGTTTTCAGTTGTGGGTAGATTTCCTATAAAAAAGGAATACCTGTAAAACCCCATATAGCCTCTGATATTCCTTACGCGTTAAACAGAAAGAGAAGGAAAAGTTACACAAGTCACCTCAAAGGTTAAATATAACTCAATTTCAGAGTAGTTTTATTAATTAAATATTTATTATAAACTAACTAAGAGTTCAGTAATGATTTCTAAGAGATTTTTAAAAAGCAGTACTCAAAAACTAGATCATAACACTTTGGAGCTCAGTGGGGCACTGTACATTTAGTGATGCTAATCATTGTACTACACTACATTACACTATTCTCTCACATTACAGAGAATGTAAGAATGCAATATAAGGATTCATACTGGACCTCTTACAAATGAGTACTTTTTTAAAATAATTCAAAGAATATATGTTTAAAATAATTCATAAGCAGCTTTGTTCGCAGAGAATAAAATTAGTGTCAAAGAACATGTGCTTTGATGACAGAAGCCAATTTCTTTTTTTTTAATTTACTATTATTTTTTTTTAATATTTATTTCTGAGGCAGAGAGAGACAGAGCATGAGTGGGGGAGGGGCAGAGAGAGAGAGGGAGACACATTATCCGAAGCAGGCCCCAAGCTGTCAGCACAGAGCCCGACCCGGGGCTGGAACTCACAAACCGTGAGATCATGGAGCCAAAGTCAGTCGCTCAACCGACTAAGCCGCCCGGGCTCCCCAACCAATTTCTGAGATCTACAACTTTGATCAAATTACCTTCCCTTAGCCTCAGTTTTTTAGGTAAAAATATAGGGCTCATAAGAACTTTGGCCTTTCATGTTTCCCAGATTGAGGTGAGAATAAAATTAGATGATGCGTGTAAAGGTTCTATGTGGGGGCACATGCCTAGCTAGCTCAGTTGGAAGAGCATGCAACTCTTGATCTCGGGGTTGTGAGTTTGAGCCCCATGCTGTGTGTAGAGATTATTCAAAACAATAAATAAACTTTTAAAAAGGTGCTATGTGAAGAATAGAGAATAATATGCATTATCCTTATTGGTTAAAATTACATCTTTAGTTTTATTCCGATGTTTTACTCTTGTAAAATGTGAACTGCTCCTGTTATTATGTGAATAACAGGGCACTTCTGGATCTCACAGCAGCCCTGTTACATACACCTTGGAATCCTTAGGGTTCTACCCAGATCTGCTTAATGTGGCAATACCAAGTACTTCAGACCTTTCTAAATATATGTCTGAGAATAATGTAGAGCACATACATGTAACAGCTATTTTAAAAATAAGTTTTAGTTGCAAAGCTTTTGTGTTTCATTGTAAGAGATTTCTTTCCCAAATACAGTAGTCTCCCATTATTTGCAGTCTGGCTATCTGCAGTTTTAGTTACCCGTGGCCAACTGTGGTCTGGAAGCAGATGATCCTCCTACTAACATATGTCAGAAAGCCAGTAATAGCCTACCCCTGTATCACAGTGCCTCTGTCATTCACCTCACTTTATCCCATCATGTAGGCATTTTATCATCTCACATCATCATGGGAAGGGTGAGTAGAGTACAGTAAGATATTTTGAGAGATAGAGACCTCATTCATACAACTTTTATTATAGTATTTTGTTATGATTGTTTTATTTTATTAGTATTATTACTGATCTCTTACTGTGCCTAATTGATAAACTTTATCATTTGTATGTATATATAGGGGAAAAATACTGCATATGGGGTTCATTACTGTCTTGGGTTTCAGGCATCCACTGGGTGTCTTGGAACATATCCCTCATAGATGAGGGAGGACTACTATACAGACTGGAGCAAATTCTTTATCTAGCAATTCCACATATATTATAGTGGAACAGCTTTGTTATTCCCATTGTATTGATGAAGAAGCCAAGAGCCTCAAGATGGTTAAAATATTAATCTAAGATCCTATGATTTTAAGTGATAAAGTGCATAATTGAACTCAAAAGTTCAGATCTGTTGTAATAACAATTTCAGAATAGGTGCTACCCGAATATAATGGGTAAAGATGGGGAAGTAGAAAGGTGAAATTCCTTCTCTAGGGTAACACAAAGTGACCAAATTAAAAAGAAAATCTCCTTGCAGACCACTATTTTGTTTACTATAACATTCTGATTCCTAATCAGTACATTAAATGAGATCTTTTAGAATGTTTTGCAATTCATAATTTTATAGTTTGATTCAGATTTTGGGTGGTAAGTAAACAAAACACTTCCAAAGATTAGAAATTGAAATTCATGTTGCCCAATTTATTTAATGGAGCTAAGTAAAACTTTAGTATGAAAATCAGAAAGGGTACCATGAAAAATGAAAATTCAAAATCCATCTCAATCATCATCCTAGATGCAAATGTCCTAAACATGAATTCTTTCCAAGGAAATTCATATATGTACATATATCATAAGCAAATTGGATTTATTTCAAAGATAAAATAAATATTAATATTTATTAATTAATATTAGACTATCAAAGTTACTCACAATATAAGCATATTAGTAAGTGAAAAGCTGATAAAATTTAATTTTAGGTCCTGCTAAAAATTTCAGAAAACTACAAATAGAAGGAAAATTCCTTAATGGGTTAAAAGATATCACTTACAATAGAAGAGCAAAGTATTATACTCAAAGGTGAAACCTTAAAAATCTCTGCAAAATAGGAAAAAGAATATCATTATGTCAGTTGAGTTTTTTTTTCTGATACTCCTAGGTACTGTAATAAGCTAATAAGATAGTTTAAGAATTATGAACAAAAGAATGAAAATTTCATTACAAATGATACAGTATTACTAAAAATAGGGGAGTTCAACAAGGTTTCTCAACATACAAGTCAATTGCATTTTAGTATACCAACGTAAGTCGTTAAATATATGATGTTACAAACAACTATTTAAAATAGCAACACATTGCTAACGTTTCTAGAAGTTAACCTAAGAAAACACACATCTGACCTTTATGAAGAAAAGTTACAAAATTATATAAAAATATTTTAGAATCCCCTGTAAAGTGAAGACATACCATGCCCATGTGTAGGAAGAAAAAATATCACAAATACATCAATTAGTTATACGTTTTTCTTATGAAATCATAGAATTTAAATGAGTTATTAATAGGAGTTTTTATGTAATTTAGTAAGATTTTTCACATGTAATTGGTTCCAATATTTATACCAAAAGGCACAAGGTAAACAGTATGTAGCACAATCCTGAGGAAGGAGGATATGCAAGACTTGCCCTATTCAAAATCAAGATGTCATAAAACTAGACTGATTAAGTCAGTATTTGTCCAATGGAATAGGATAATGATCCTGGAAACAGAACCCATGTACACGGAGGATGATGTATGATGGAACTGGTAATGCAGGTGAGTATAGGAAGGATGACTGCTCTGTAAGTTGTCCTAGCATAATTGGTAGTCCACATTAAAAGGCAAAAGGAGGAAAAAAAGTTTGGAAAGATTCCAAGTAAGTACTGAGCAATTCTGTCATAAGCAAAAAAAAAAAAAAAAAAAAAAAAAATGTTTTTAAGCAGGAGATGGCATGATTTGATTTGTGTTTTAAGAGTTACTTCCTGGGGCGCCTGGGTGGCTCAGTCGGTTAAGCAGCCGACTTCGGCTCAGGTCATGATCTCGCGGTCCGTGAGTTCGAGCCCCGCGTCAGGCTCTGTGCTGACAGCTCAGAGCCTGGAGCCTGTTTCAGATTCTGTGTCTCCCTCTCTTTGACCCTCCCCCGTTCATACTTTGTCTCTCTCTGTCTCAAAAAATAAATAAACGTTAAAAAAAAATTAAAAAAAAAAAAGTTACTTCATGTCCTTAGGAGTGGCTATTAAAAGAATTTTCTCTGCTGATAATCTATTTCTAATTGCTGGTAAAAGGAAAATATAGTGATTATGGTGTTGTGCTTCCTTTCCAAAGGATTGTTAATTGCTTTCAGAAAAAAATATTATTCAACTATTTGACTAGTTCTCTCTTAGCTTCCTTTGCAGTCATCTATTTTCTTGAAATCTGTTTCTCGGCTCGTATTTATCATACATTTCCTTTGATAATGACACAGTGAGAGGTGTCTGCCAGTCTTAAACTGAATACTATGGATTTTTTTTCAGTATTATTTTATAAACTTTTTTTTCTTGCATTTTACGATGAATACTTGCTATATAAATTATGTCATTGACTAACAGTCCATGGACTAATCAGCCTGAAAAATCTGTGAAAGAAACAAATATTTCTTAATTTATTTTGAAATATGCTTAGTTCCTACAAAAGCATTTTCTAATGGCATGAATCTTTAAATTGCCAGGAAGAAAAACTATAACATTTTAAGAAGCATGAGTATTTAACAAAACCTGGCACATAGTAAAGAGTGTAAATGTTAATTTTCTTCTTTCCTCTTGCTTTATTAGTAGATATTAAGCTAATTGAGATGAATTTAAATGGATTGTATAAAGTTGGATTTTAAGGTGAATTAAACACAATTTGTAGAACATGGAAGTATAAAGTATTAAAAATATTAAGTATTTTGTAGTGATAAAATCCAAGCTATTTCTACAAATAATAAAAATGAAGAGAAGTAAGTCACAGAGTTTCTGTAGCTACACATGGTGTCTGATTTGATTACTGGTAGAAGAATCAAGACTCAGTATTTCATTTCCTCTTAATTTTTTTTGTTTATTCATTTTTTGAGAGAGACACAGAGCGTGAGTGGGGGAGGGGTAGAGAGAGAAGGAGATACAGAATCCAAAGCAGGCTCCAGGCTCTGAGCTATCTGGACAGAGCCCCATGTAGGGCTCAAAGTCACTAACCACGGGGTAATGACCTGAGCCAAAGTGGGATGCTTAACCGACTGAGCCACCCAGGCACCCCAAGACTCAGTGTTTCTTAATAAACAGTCTAGTGTATCTTCCTATATGAATTATATTTAAGTGTTATACATATAGTCTTTTCTCACATTAATAGTTAATTTAATAGAAAACTTTGCATATATACACATATCACAAATATCCACTATTATTTTCTTCCATTATTACTTCAAAGATATATGAAATAAATAAAATGCCTTTTTGCATTTTAATTGTGAATTATTTAACATTTAGTTAGCAATACATACTCCAGAAAGCAATATATTATCACTTTTTCTTTGAATGATTATTCATGGTTTATACTGATATTAATAATAATTTATTGGAAGTAGAATTAAATAGTACATGTCTTTATACTATTCAATCATAGAGTCATTATCAAACCATCTTGTAGATAAGCTTGGTATTCAGTTTTCTACTTAAGATTCCAACTTTGACATTTAATTTTGTATATAGAACTCTAATTATGAAAATGAGTCTGTTATTTAAAATCTGTTTTGTATTTTGTGATCTACTAACCAAGAAATCAAAAAATGTCTCAAATTGAGAATCCTATACTTTTTAAAATTGTTTTTCATTAAAAGGAAAACATGCTGTTGGAGTATTTGTTTACAACTTATCAAAGAATTGATTATTATACACATGAGTTTTGTTTGTTCTAAGTTAAATAATTATGTATGCCTCACAGTCTGTATTATTATATTCTTCTAAAATATGTTAGTTCTGTTCTAATATATTTAAAATTCTTTGTGCAGTAGAGGAGGGCAGGGTTATTGGCTTATGATTTTTCACTAAAACTACTTTAAAATTTCCTTTATCTTCATTCAGTGGGAATGGCTATGGGTCACTATGCAAATTTTTAGATGTGAAACAAGTTTTGGCAACTGTCTACCTAGCAACATTAAATATATGTATATATATTTAATATGTATATACATATATATGTATGTATATATATGTATGTATATATATGCATATGTATATATATGTGTATATATGTGTATGTGTATATATATGTATGTGTATATATATATGTATATACATATACATATATATATATATAGTGTGTGTGTGTGTGTGTGTGTGTGTGGCTAGACTCATCCTTACACCGAACATGTGCTGTTAGAAATGAAGTCAGGAGGGGCACCTGGGTGGCTCAGTCGGTTAAGCGGCCGACTTCAGCTCAGGTCACGATCTCGCGGTCCATGAGTTCGAGCCCTGTGTCGGGCTCTGTGCTGACAGCTCAGAGCCTGGAGCCTGCTTCCGATTCTTTGTCTCCCTCTCTCTCTGCCCCTCCCCCGTTCATGCTCTGTCTCTCTCTGTCTCAAAAATAAATAAAACGTTAAAAAAAAAAAAAAAAAAAAAAAGAAATGAAGTCAGGAACTACCTTATCCAAGGAAGAAGCAAAGGAAGTTGGAGATGAAAGGGTTCTAGCTTGGACATGTAATAGAGCACTTTGTGTCTTTGAATCTGGCAATCAACTACTATTAGCCAGGAAATAAGGCATGAATCTCAGGAAACACTTGTATTCTTTCCAGCAGAATACCAATGTTGTTCACTGTTAACACCCCCGCCTCCTGCAGGTCTCAGTAGAAACTCACCCTATTCTTCCAGTGGAAAGCTTCATCTGTGACCAGTTCTAGCCAGTTAACTGCTAGGAAAGGTTTATTCTACACTTGGAAAATTCTTCCTCTCTTGAAAATCAAGAAACTGAGTGCTTCATCTCTTGAAAATATAAGAAACTGAGTGATTGGACACAAATGTGGAAGTATGTCATTTAAACCACCACTGGCCACCATGTTAGAATCAGAAGAGAAACAAATCTCAGATTAAAGCTTACCATGTGAATAGTAGAATGGAGAGGCAAAGGAAATGTAGGTCTCCTATGAGGAACCAGCTGAGCTTTTTAGAGTCCATGTGAAAGTCATCCAACTGAAAGCCTACCCTATTCTTGAACTTCCTTTTACTTAAGCCATTGAATTTCTTTATTGCTGAAGTTACTCTGAATTGGGTTTTCTGGTTATATATACCAAAAGCATACAAACTCATTCAAAGTTGTAATTATAATATGAGGACATAGAATTCAGATAAAGATTCTTCCTATTTGGAAAAATGAAAACTGAAAGCAGGAACTTATGATTTAATTCTAGATAATGTAAAATGTATGACATTACTATTTTATTCTAGCTCATCATTACTGGTAATAGTCTCTACACTTATCTTTCTTAATAAAGCTCTTCTGTGCTATCACCACTTTTTTATTGGATTAATATTTTTGCTAATGTAAAAAAAAAATCCATATCCATGCCTGTTAATAAAAACACTAGAAATATGGTCACATACTCTATATAAAATATTTCCTGATTTTTAAAATAACAAAATTTTCCAACCACATTTAAACAAAAACAGTTATAATTTCTATAAGAGATAGTAAGGTTTCACATGATTAAGAAATCAGGGATAGACTAAAAACTTGGGATAAAATGATGAAACAAATGTATGTGGTTCTTGACCTCATGTGGCTTACAAATAGATGTGTGTGTGGCTTTTTGTATAAAGCACTTGTCACATGATGACAAAGCCACTTAAGTGTTAAAAATCACTCCATAAAAAAACAAAAAATAATAAATTGAAAGAATTTTTGAATTTGCTATTCTCAGTTGAACTATGTCTTTCCAAAGTGCTCAAAAATAAATAGTAGTTTCTTCATTTCACCAATTTTGGGTCTGTTCATGTTGTAATATTAGTTTTTGTCTGAAAATAGTTTATGCTCTTTCACATTTTTTACTTTAAATCAAATGGATGTTTCTCTCCATTCCTAATTCATTCAAGTAAATGGCTGAAACCTTTTTCAAATTATTTAATATGTGAAATTTTATCATACTATGCATTCAACATAATCATTAAAATCTACAGGGAATAAATATCTATTTCACATAACAACTAAAGCAATCAGGATGTAAAAATTGGACGAACATTGTTAATATTTTCAGTCTTTGAGCCACTTTCACTAACGAATTTATTTAAAAAAAACTCATATGCTTTTATGTCTAAAAAGTACACATGTTTTCTGGAAGATATTCTTTGAGGTTTAGCTAATTATTTCCTCAGAGTGTTTTACAAGTTTGAAGATTTAACACAATGAATATTTCTAAAGCTCTATTGAAAATTTAAAAAAAATACTCCGCATAGAATATAAACTATAAAAGATTTAAAGTACAGATTTTAAAAAATATTATCCTATGGTGGACAGCAAAATAAAACAGTTTCATGAATAATTTTTTGTATTAATTATAAAAGAATAACCAATTTAGAAGGTTTTTTTAACTTTATTTTTTATTTTTTAAAATTTACATCCAAATTAGTTAGCATATAGTGAAGCAATGATTTCAGGAGTAGATCCCTTAATGCCCCTTACCCATTTAGCCCATCCCCCCTCCTACAACCCCTCCAGGAACCCTCTGTTTTCCATATTTATGTGTCTCTTCTGTTTTGTCCCCCTCCCTGTTTTTATATTATTTTTATTTCCCTTACTTTATGTTCATCTGTTTTGTCTCTTAAAGTCCTCATATGAGTGAAGTCATATGATTTTTGTCTTTCTCTGACTAATTTCACTTACCATAATACCCTCCAGTTCATCCACGTAGTTGCAAATGGCAAGATTTCATTCTTTTTGATTGCCGAGTAATACACCATTGTATACATATACCACATCTTCTTTATCCATTTATCCATCGATGGACATTTGGGCTCTTTCCATACTTTGGCTATTGTTGATAGTGCTGGTATAAACGTGGGGGTGCATGTGTCCCTTCGAAACAGCACACCTGTATCCCGTGGATAAATGCCTAGTAGTGCAATTGCTGGGTTATGGGGTAGTTCTATTTTTAGTTTTTTGAGGAGCCTCCATACTGTTTTCCAGAGCGGCTGCACCAGTTTGCATTCCCACCAGCAGTGCAAAAGAGATCCTCTTTCTCCACATCCTCGCCAACATCTGTTGTTGCCGGAGTTATTAATGTTAGCCATTCTGACAGGTGTGAGGTGGTATCTCATTGTGGTTTTGATTTGTATTTCCCTGATGATGAGTGATGTTGAACATTTTTTCATGTGTTGGTTGGCCATCTGGATGCCTTCTTTGGAGAAGTGTCTATCATGTCTTTCACCCATTTCTTCACTGGATTATTTGTTTTTTGGGTGTTGAGTTTGATAAGTTCTTTGTAGATTTTGGATACTAACCCTTTATCTGATATGTGATTTGCACATATCTTCTCCCATTCTGTCCGTTGCCTTTTAGTTTTGCTGATTGTTTCCTTTGCTGTGCAGAAGCTTTTTATTTTGATGAGATCCCAGTAGTTCATTTTTGCTTTTGTTTCACCTGCCTCTGGAGACGTGTTGAGTAAGAAGTTGCTGAGGCCAAGATCAAAGAGGGTTTGCCTGCTTTCTCCTCGAGGATTTTGATGGCTTCCTGTCTTACACTGAGGTCTTTCATCCATTTTGAGTTTATTTTTGTGTATGGTGTGAGAAACTGGTCCAGGTTTATTCTTCTGCATGTCGGTGTCCAGTTTTCCCAGCACCACTTGCTGAAGAGACTGTCTTTATTCCATTGGATATTCTTTCCCTTTGTCAAAGATTAGTTGGCCATACGTTTGTGGGTCCATTTCTGTGTTCTCTATTCTATTCCATTGATTTGAGTGTCTGTTCTTGTGCCAATACCATACAGTCTTGATGATTACAGCTTTGTAGTATAGTTTGAAGTCTGGGATTGTGATGCCTCCTGCTTTGGTCTTCTTTTTCAAGATTTCTTTGGCTATTCGGGGTGTTTTCTGGTTCCATACCAATTTTAGGATTATTTGTTCTAGTTCTGTGAAGAATGCTGGTGTTACTTTGATAAGGATTGCATTCAATATGTAGATTGCCTTGGGTAGTATCGACATTTTAACAATATTTGTTCTTCCTATCCAAGAGCATGGAATCTTTTTCCATTTCTTTGTGTCTTCTTCAATTTCTTTCATAAGCTTTCTATAGTTTTCAGTGTATAGATTTTTCACCTCTTTGGTTAGATTTATTCGTAGGTATTTTGTGGTTTTTGGTGGAACTGTAAATGGGATCGATTCCTTGATTTCTCTTTCTGTCGTTTCATTGTTGGTGTATAGGAATGCAACTGATTTCTGTGCATTGATTTTATATCCTGCAACTTTGCTGAATTCATCAATCAGTTCTAGCAGTTGTTTGGTGGAATCTTTTGGGTTTTCCATATAGAGTATCATATCATCTGCGAAGAGTGAAAGTTTGACCTCCGCCTGGCCGATTTGGATGCCTTTTATTTCTTTGTGTTGTCTGATTGCAGAGGCTAAGACTTCTAATCCTATGTTGAATAACAGTGGTGAGAGTGGACATCCCTGTCTTATTCCTGACCTTAAGGGGAAAGCTCTCAATTTTTCCCCATTGAGGATGATATTAGCATTGGGTCATTCATATATGGCTTTTATGATCTCGAGGTATGATCCTTCTATCCCTACATTCTTGAGGGTTTTTTATCAAGAAAGGATGTTGTATTTTGTCAAATGTTTTCTCTGCATCTATTGAGAGGATCATATGGTTCTTATCCTTTCTTTTATTGATGTGATGAAACACGTTAATTGTTTTGCGGATATTGAACCAGCCCTTCATCCCAGGTGTAAATCCCGCTTGGTCTGGTGAATAATTTCTGTAATGTATTGTTGGACCCGGTTGACTAATATCTTGTTGAGGATTTTTGCATCCATGTTCATCAGGGAAATTGGTCTATAGTTCTCCTTTTTAGTGGGGTCTCTGTCTTGTTTTGGAATCAAAGTAATGCTGGCTTCATAGAAAGAGTTTGGAAGTTTTCTTTCTTTTCTATTTTTTGGACACCTTCAAGAGAATAGGTGTTAACTCTTCCTTAAATGTGTGGTAGAATTCCCTGGAAAGCCATCTGGTCCTGGACTCTTGTTTTTTGGCAGATTTTTGATTACTAATTCGATTTCCTTACTGGTTATGGGTCTGTTCAAATTTTCTATTTCTTCCTGTTTCAGTTTTGGTAGCATATATGTTTCTAGGAATTTGTCCATTTCTTCCAGATTGCCCATTGGCATATAATTGCTCATAATATTCTCTAATTATTGTTTTTTTTTTTCTGTTGTGTTGGTTGTGATCTCTCTTCTTTCATTCTTCTTCTTGATCAAACTGGCTAGTGGTTTATCAATTTTGTTAATTCTTTCAAAGAACCAGCTTCTGGTTTCATTGATCTGTTCTGTTTTTTTGGTTTTGATAGCATTAATTTCTGTTCTGATCTTTATTATTTCCTGTCTTCTGCTGGTTTTGGGTTTTATTTGCTGTTCTTTTTCCAGCTCCTTAAGGCATAAGGTTAGGTTGTGTATCTGAGATCTTTCTTCCTTCTTTAGGAAGGCCTGGATTGCTATATACTTTCCTCTTATGACTGCCTTTGCTGCTTCCCAGAGGTTTTGGGTTGTGCTATCATTTTCATTGACTTCCATATACTTTTTAATTTCCTCTTTAACTTCTTGGTTAGCCCATTCATTCTTTGGTAGGATGTTCTTCAGTCTCCAAGTATTTGTTACCTTTCCAAATTTTTTCTTGTGGTTGATTTCGAGTTTCATAGCATTGTGGTCTGAAAATATGCACGGTATGATCTCAGTCTTTTTGAACTTACTTAGGGCTGATTTGTGTCCCAGTATATGGTCTATTCTGGAGAACGTTCCATGTGCACTGGAGAAGAATGTATATTCTGCTGCTTTAGGATGAAATGTCTGAATATAAGTCCATCTGGTCCAATGTGTCATTCAAAGCCATTGTTTTCTTGTTGATTTTTTGATTAGATGATCTGTCCATTGCTGTGAGAGGGGTGTTGAAGTCTACTATTATGGTATTACTGTCGATGAGTTTCTTTATGTTTGTGATTAATTGATTTATATATTTGTGTTCTCCCACATTTGGCACATAAATGCTTACAATTGTTAGGTCTTCTTGTTCTATAGACCCCTTGATTATGATATAATGCCCTTCTGCATCTCTTGATACAGTCTTTATTTTAAAGTCTAGATTGTCTGATATAAGTATGGCTACTCCGGCTTTCTTTTGTTGACCATTAACATGATAGATGGTTCTCCATTCCCTTATTTTCAATCTGTATGTCTCTTTAGGTCTAAACTGGTCTCTTATAAACAGCATATAGATGGATCTTATTTTCTTATCCATTCTGTTACCCTATGTCTTTTGATTGGAACATTGATGTTTAGAGTGAGTACTGAAAGATATGAATTTATTGCCATTATGATCCTTGTAGAGTTGGAGTTTCTGGTGGTGTTCTCTGGTCCTTTCTAATATTTTGTTGCTTTTGGTATTTATTTATATATTATTATATATAAATATATAATAATTATAAATATCTAAATAATTATATATCTAAATAATTATATATATATCTAAATATCTATCTATCTATATATAGATAGATATATAGATATATAGATATAGATATCTAAATAATTATATGTATCTAAATTATATATATAAATAATTATATATATACATATATATAGATATATATACATACATAGATATATATACATATATACATACATATATATGTACATATACATGTACATATATACATATATGTATATACATATGTATATGTACATATATGTACATATACATATGTATGTACTCTCCCCTCAGAGAGTTCCCCCTTAAAATTTCTTGCAGGGCTGGTTTAGTGGTAATAAACTCCTTTAATTTTTGTTTGTCTGGGAAACTTTTTATCTCTCCTTCTGTTTTGAATGACAGCCTTGCTGGATAAAGAATTCTTGGCTGCATATTTTTCTGATTCAGCACACTGAATATATCCTGCCACTCCTTCCTGGCCTGCCAAGTGTTTGTGCTAGGTCTGCTGCAAACCTGATCTGTCTTCCCTTGTAGGTTAGGGACTTTTTTTCCCTTGCTGCTTTCATGATTCTCTCCTTGCCTGAGTATTTTGTGAATTTGACTATGATATGCCTTGTTGATGGTCGGTTTTTGTTGACTCTAATGGGAGTCCTCTGTGCTTCCTGGATTTTGATGTCTGTGTCTTTCTCCAGGTTAGGAAAGTTTCCCACTATGATTTGCTCACATAACCCTTCTACCCCTATTTCTCTCTCTTCCTCCTCTGGGACCCCTATGATTCTGATGTTGTTCCTTTTTAATGAGTCACTGATTTCTCTAATTCTTAAATTGTGCTCTTTTGCCTTAATCTCTCTTTTTTGCTCTTCGTTATTCTCTATAAGTTTGTCCTCTATATCGCTGATTCTCTGTTCTGCTTTGTCCATCCTTGCCACCGCTGCCTCTCTCCATGATTGCAGCTCAGTTATAGCATTTTTAATTTCATTCTGGGTGTTTTTTTACATCTTTAATCTTTGCAGAAAGGGAGTCTAGTCTATATTTGACTCCAGCTAGTATTCATATTATCGTGATTCTAAATTCTGGTTCAGATATCTTGCTTGTATCTGTGTTGGTTAAATCCCTGGCTGTCATTTCTTTGTGCTCTTTCTTTTGGGGTGAATTCCTTTTGCGGCTTCTGGTTTCCCAAGTTCAGCTCTTCGTGTCGCGTACCTACTGAATTCTGTGGTTCAGGTTGTGCAGATTGTTGTGTTAGTCTTCCAATCAGTTTTCTAGGTGTGTAGGATGGTTTAATGTTGGTCTGGCTGTATTTCATGGATGTGACACACACACAAAACTTCCATGCTATTCTGCCATCTTGGCTCCTTCTCCCCAATTTAGAAGTTTCAAAGGGAGTTTGTATGTGTGTGTATCACAGAAGGAGGAGCAGAAGGAAAGAAGTGAAAGCAGATAACTCATATCCATTATTACAAGAATATCATCAATCAGTCAAGTTTTTATCAAACAAAAGTAACTTTTAATAATATAAAGTATCTTATCCAGAGAAAAAAGCTGTTTCATTAATCATATATTTATAAATTTAAGAAATGCGAATTGTCAAAGTATTTTGCTCAAAATGTCTGTTTCATTTAAAAGATTGAGGCTAATTGGGGCGCCTGGGTGCCTCAGTCGGTTAAGTGTCCAACTTCAACTCAGGTCATGATCTTGCAGTTTGTGAGTTCGAGCCTTGTGTCAGGCTCTGTGCTGGCAACTCAGAGCCTGGAGCCTGCTTCGTATTCTGTCTCCTCTCTCTGCCCCTCCCATGCTCATGATTTGTCTCTTTCTCTGTCTCTCAATAATAAATAAACGTTAAAAAATTTTTAATAAAAAAATAAAAAGATTGAGGCTAATTAAAATATTCAGAAGATGAGAAAAAGAAAGATAACACTCAAGTGATGATTTTTAAAGAAGTTCAGGTAAAAGTGTTGCTACAGAAGGATGACAGTTCCTTTACTTCTAAATAGTCTGTTGGCCCTCAAAAGCCACACAATCAAATTAACAGTAATGACTGACATAAATCAAAATTTGATACCGTCATGTATATACAATGAATAAGGACATCATTAGAAAATGTTCCTATTTCTGTTGACCTGTAACGTAAAATGCAAGTGAATGCCCTGTTGAAGATTAATCATCTAGACATCCAGTGAGATTTGATCGTGAAGCCCCCAATTCATAGAAATTATGACAAACCACTGTGACTATGGCAAAAGGAAACAGGTACCCGGGCTTGTAACAGGCAGAAAATAGTCATGTATGAGCCACTTTAGAAGACATGCTAATGTTAATATGAAACCCAACTATTGAACATTCAATTCCAATCTAAATTGTATTTTCTTTCAGACTCCACAGATTTCAGATGTATTTGTTATTATGGAGATTCCTATCTAGAATTTCGGAATGTGTTGTTAAGTCCACAAAGTAACGCATCACTAGAATTTCATACCTTCAACTCCTATGGACTCCTGCTCTATATCAAGCAAGACTCAAATTCAGTTGATGAGTTTTTTATTCAATTATTTATTGAAAATGGTACTTTAAAGGTAAGTCATTATATTTATTTCATTTAAAGGAATTTTAGAAAGTCTGATTCTTTAGTGGTTATTGTCAAAATAAAATTTTATCTTAAATATATCTTTTATAATCACCACTAGGCTGTGTGTTCTGTTTTTGTAATTTTTTCATATTCAGTATTTATATTTCAAAATAGTATATACTTTGAATAGCTATCATTCTCTTCTTTTCTCTTTATTTTTAACCTTTTTCTGTTATGTTTCCCAATATCCCAGTGATAGTAACTGCTACCATTTTTTGTAGCTTTAGTGGAATATGTGATCTGGGGAGCTCAAAGATTTTTTCAGAGGATCCTTAAGGAAAAGCTATCTTAATGATACTGTTATTTGCCTTTTTTTACTCTCATTCTCATAAATATATAGTGGAGTTTTCCAGAGGCTGCATGGCATGTGATGATGTCATCTTTCTGATCACTAATGTAATGTGTACTTCCACATTTTTGTATTTTAAAAATGTTTGTTTTAATTTTAATATTATAAATATTGATAAATATAACCCAGTAAACAAAAACTCTTTGGGGTCCTCAATAATTTTTAAGAGCACAAAGAGATTTTGAGATCAAAAAGTTTGAGATCATGGATTTAACACTTGGTAGTCTTTATAACAACTTCTTTTAAAAGTCCAAGATCAGGGGCACATGGGTGGCTCAGTCAGTTAAGCATCTGACTTCAGCCCTGATCTCACTATTCCCAAGTTCAAGTCCAGCATTGGGCTCTTTGCTGACAGCTTGGAGCCTGGAGCTTGTTTTAAATTCTGTGTCTCCTTCTCTCTCTCTCTGCCCCTTCCCTGCTTGCATCTCTCTCTCTCAAATATAAACATTAAAAAAAAATTAAAATTCCAAGATCACACAGCTAACAAACACTAAATTATAAGGCTGACTTTGAGTTGAAAGTGTATGCTCTTTTTTCAGTACTGTTCTATCATAACCCATCAACTCCTATTCCTGTGGTAAATACCCAGATTAAGGAAGCCATCCAAGTCATCACTGCAATAAAGTAACTCAACATAGCCTAAAATATTCAATATAACACTGTATTTTTATGTATCATTTCTTTTATGATGTGATCAAATATGTGAATTTCCATGAAATAGTTATAATTTAAATAAGTCACGTTATACCAGTTTGACTTTCTTTGAATGTTCATCTTTCTTAAGTAATACAACACATAATATGTAATTTAGTACAAAGTCTGATATTAATAAATATCAGCCAGATGTAGGCATTAGTAGTGGTAATATTTTTACTCATTCATGTATTTAAATGTTCACTCATTTGTTAAACATTTATCTATCATCAATCACTTTGTCATTGGTTCTGAGGATTCAGTGGTAAACAAAACACACTTTATTTTCCTCATATTGCTTCCAATTGATTACAGATAATAATAGGAACAAGTGAAACAGGAGTAAGAAAATAGAATTCTGTAACAAATAGAACACAGTAATGAATCATCAGACATCAGTCTTCAAGTTTGCTGATCCCTGCTCTACAGCATTTTCCTCAACTAAGACCAACATTTTCCATTATTCTTATAATAAGCATAAAAATATGGAGACCAAATATAAAAAATAATAAAACACACATAATATTGATCATTGGTCATGTTCAAAATGTTTCCCCTCAGCACAGTTTTCTGCTGCAAACTCGCATTAACTGAGTGTCTATCTCAGCTAGTTCGTTCCTCTCACCACTGTGGACATCTCCATAGACATTATGAGGAACTAACAGAGACTTGCAGGATTGTGGGTGAAATATTTTATGCAGTCAAATGCTCTACCCCTGAGCTATACCCCCTGAAATGTTTTATGAAATGATGAATGATGGAGACTCCTTTCACTTTCAGATGGATAAAAATAAATTCACAATAGGTTGAATCAAGACATTGAGGAATTATAAAATCATAATGAGAGAAAAGACTTGTAGAATTTCTTTACTTCGGGTTTTATGACAAAGGATATTTACTCATGTCTGTAATAATAATTACTATCATTTACTGAATTGAAATTATGTATAAGGCTCCATCTTAAGAAATGTATTAAGATCGTCATCTCTGGAGTCAGAGTTTGGAGCCCAGCTCTGCTACTTAGGAGCTTTGAGAACTTGCAAGTCACTTAAGCACTTTGTGCTTAAATTTACTCACTTGTAAAATGAAGGTAATAAAGATTGTTGTGAAGCTCAAGTTAATAAATGAATAAATGTTGGGGAGTAAATGTAATACAATGAGTAAATAAGTAAATGCATATAAACATGTAGAAGGATGTCTGGGACATGAATCAAATGTGAAGGTTAGATATTTTCTCTCTGCATTTTGCAAAAATCATGCAGACAAGCGAGGCTTCTCACAGAGTTCAGTATTACACATGCTCTTAGGACTCCTTTAAGAATGGTAGATAAGGAAGTTTTACTTTGTTGTGTAAATCCAAAATTCATGTTCGTTCTGCTCACATCACTGCTTCTTTGCAATGATTTAAAGGAAATTTCAGTGTTACTCTGTCTTCATGATTTTAAGATTTTCCTTGTTCCACTATGATTTGTGAGACTATGCTCCAATTTCTTCATCTATTTTAAAAGTATAATCATATGGGGAATGCATTTACATTACAGTTTTCACAAAAAGACATATTTATGGCTGAACTTTTACAGTGATCATAATTTAAGACCTATTCTAGAAATGCAGAATTGTTAGTCAATCTTTTTAGGAAATCACAAGTTTTAGGAAAGTTTAATAATATGAAACTTAATTTTAATTTTTATTTTTTGAAATAGTTTTTAAAAACACTTCACTGGCTCTTTCTAATAACAAGGAAGTTAAGTACCTACATAATATTCATTGTTGGGACTCAAATACCAGACACCAGACTTACTGTCTGTGTTGCAAATCACTGTGCCTCCCTGGCTAGCAGCAAATCACTTCACTTTAGTTTACATCTCTGAATAATGGAGCTAATAAAAGAATAGTTCCTACTTCATAGAGTTTTGTTTTTTATTTTGTATTGTAAGGAAGGAATCAGTTGATACTTATAAAATGTTTTAAAACTCTGTGACACCCAAGTAATCACTCAATAAATAGTAGCTATTATATGTATGTAATTTAATATATAATGTATGTCTATATATGTCATATAGATATATGTGTCTATATATGTCACATATATATGACATATATGTGGTATATATATCTGTATATGTCATAAAGGAGCTATTTATAATAAAAAGATTCAAGTAAAAATAATAGAATGATCCATTAAATATTTTATATTCGTTTGACAGCTTTGGAGATAAAAGGGAATTATTAACATTTTATCATTTTATCATTAACATTTAAATATACTATTTAACATATTTCTTAAAGCCAACTTGTAGTAGATAATTTTTTAAGGAATCTTTTGCAATCTTTTGTAATCTATCATAAAATTAAAATATATAGCAT
This sequence comes from Panthera leo, assembly GCF_018350215.1. Lineage (NCBI taxonomy): Eukaryota > Metazoa > Chordata > Mammalia > Carnivora > Felidae > Panthera > Panthera leo. Next base: position 57,794,989 of record NC_056683.1, on the reverse strand, counting down.
AATATAATATTTATCTTTGGACCCAACGTGGGTTTTAGGTATATCAACTTAAATATAGCTAGATGCACAGGAATTATGCAACACCATGCATCTGTGTTTCTTTAACATATATGTAGGTTATTCATTTCTTGTTGATATGATAAGCCCCTTTCTGGGAAAGAATAGCTATACTATAACTAATATACATGCAGACATATGCTGTGAAGAGGGTGAATAGGTCACTGAAGCCTACCTGTGGAATTCTCAGGGAGTCCTGATCAAATGTACCTGTTAGAGACATGATCTGCCCCCTTTTAAAATATAACTTGGCTCAATTAGTAGTAACCCTACAAAGACACTCCCCCCCCCCCCCCCCCCTCTAGCCTCAGGAAGCTTAGAATAAATGGTTAACCTCCATCATCTTCAATGTTTCCTTCCTTGGACTTTTAACATCACCCTCTACACTGTATTCACTGATCTTCACGTTGCTCAATTGGTAGTATGTAAGGAAGCTTGCTAATAATACTCACTTTCTGCTAGCAGAAAAAGCTGCCTTTCTCAACCATGTTCCCCAGAATATTGGAACAGAAACTAGAAGTGTCTGTGTGTATGTGTGCATGTACACATAGATGATGCATGTATATGTATATAATACTTATACATTTATTTATTTTAATTCTACAGTTTATTAGTTGTATACCTTGAATTGTCACCTCTTAAGTTTCAGATACTTTGTCTCCAAAGCAATATAAAAATCATTGGTAAATTCTAAGTCCAATGCAAATATGTGTCAATTTTGTTGTGAAAAACTGAAGGAAACTTTTTTTTTCTTATAGTACCACTTTTTCTGTGCTGGTGAAGCAAAATTGAGAAGCATTAACACTACCGTTAAAGTGGATGATGGACAAAAGTATACACTGTTTATCAGGTAATATATATCTATTTTCTTGTAGACTTACCATTATTATAAGTAACAGAGACTGTTCCTCTGGATATTGTTTTTGCCCTTTAAAGTCGAGGTTATCCAAGTATCCTGATATCGGAGATATTCACATGCGCTTGAATGTGAATTAATGTTTATCAAGCCATTTTGCCTTTTCTCTATGTCCTTAAAATAGTGCTGAGGAAAGAATGTTAAAGGGGTTATATTATCTATGAAATTATATAAGCAGCTTTACAAAGAAGTCATTAAACCTTCATATTATTTTCAAATTAGAGAAATCATAAAAAGCAAATAAAGTGGTATTTCTTTTGATAAGCAAAGTTAAACATATTCACTGGAAAATTTCGAACATCCAGAAAAACATAAAGAAGAAATTTAAAATGATTCATTATACCATAGTCAAGATAGAATAATGAAAATGTATTGCTCTATTCCCAAAAGCTGTGTTTGAAGGTGACTCTATCCCAAAACTCTCACCAACATTAGGTATAATTTTGCCTATCTGGATAAGTGAAAATGACGTTTTCCCTTAATTATCCTTCCTTGACTTACGGCAAAGCTTTATTTTAAATATAGAATTAATACCTTTGTGTTATGTGTTTTGTGTCCCTCTACTATTGTTTTTTACTTAAATGGTACTTTAAAACACATACCACAGTCCTAATTCAGTATGGAGACTAAAATACGTTATTTGGTTACAACAATAGCTGATTATTAAATAATAATTATCTATTTAAATCCAATAAAAAGGAAAGCAAAAAGGCTAAAACAGGGATGAGGCAAGAAGTTATTTGGAAAGTTTTAAGGGTGTTGTACCCTCTTTCAGCCAGAACTTTCCAAATTCTGTCCTCCAAGAATTTCGTATCTTTTAGAAAACTGACCAAAAACCAATCTATTGTCAACTAAATTGAGGAAAGGCTACATGACATATACCACCTTTGACTGCTCAAAATACACAGGAGCTTTTTAAGACCTCTATGATGCATTTAGTAAGGTCTTACTTTCTTTGCTTTACTCAAAATATAAGCACAGAATCCTTTAATATTTTTTTTTAGCATTTTAACCTCTTGAATAGTTAACACTGGGGGCAATGCACTTTGGTAAATTCCATCTTAGCCGAGATAACAATTTTCCTGGGCAGAGACTACCATCATCTGGAAGGAAAGCAGGTATATGAGAATTAGGGCACAGTGAAAATAAGTTATAAAAGACATATTTTAGCTCCTGGACGAAACAAAGACAGACAAGAAGTGATGTGAGAACCATTTCTGGCCTGGGGTATGTTGCAAAAAAGTTAAAAAAATCATTGAGGATACAGTAATCATACTTAAAGTTTATTAGGCACCAATAATGTGTCAGGTGGTATGAATTTATTTATTGTTAAGAACAATTCTAATTATTATGTACATTTTCCGGATGCAAAATGGAGAGATAGATTAAATACAGGAAAAGACATAGTTTTGAAAAAATGGCACAACTCCAAGGCTGCTCTTATTCCAATCCTATGAATAAATTTTAAGGTATAGACCCTATGATCCATGCTGTAGAAACATAAATAATTTGTTCTCTTAACCCTAAAAGAACTGCTGTATATTCAAGATAAGATGAAGATAAGAATTTTAAATAACCTGCCCAATGAAGGATTAATGTAAGAACAAAATTCACACACATTAAACAGTATATAACTGTATGTAATCATAGCTTGATAAAGCCCATTATATTGGTTTGGTCAGGCTGCCATAACAAGTACCACAGATTGGCTGCTTAAGCAACAGAAATTGATTTTCTCACAATTTTGGAGGCTGGAAGGCTGAGATCAAGGTGTCAGCAGGTTTGGTTCTTTGGAGGGCTCTCTCCTTGTCTTGTAGATGGCTGTCTTCTCTCTGTCTTCACATCATTTTCCTTGGTGTATATCTGTATCCTAAATTCCTCTTTGTATAAAGACATCAATCATCTCATTTTAATTTCCTACCTCTTTAAAAACCCCATCTTCAAATATAGTCACATTCTGAAGCACTGGGGGTTAGGACTTCAACATATGAATTTTGCAGGGGACATAATTCAGTCCATAACATTCATTTTGCATATTTGAAAACTGAGGCTCAGAGAAAGTAGACATCTTCCTCCAGATCACATTGTTAGACAGTAGGAAGTGTTAAAAAAATATTCAGCTGAGTAAATTTGAAGATCTGTTTGGCCTTATTAAATGATTCTTGAGTTGAGCAGCATCCCCTCTAGCAAGTAGAGAGGATTTCTGCTGAGGTAAACAAAATAATTATTTTTTCTTTTAGAGAGATCGAGTGCACCTGTGAGCTGGTGAGAGTGATAGAGAGGGAGAGAGAGAGAATCTTAAGCAGGCTTCACACTCAGCACAGAGCCTGACACGGGTCCCAATCCCATGATCCTGGGATCATGACCCGTGCTGAAATCAAGAGTCGAATACTCAACCTGCTAGTCACCCAGGAGCCCCAAACAAAAGAAAGATTTTTAAAGGCAGAGAGAGGGCATTAAAAAGAGGAATTTATTAACAAGGAATACATTGTTTAGGCAAGGTTACCCTCCAAAGAGGAATAGAAAGGGTCTATCAGTAAATTTCCTAGTATTGATCAAGAATTACATGTTGACTGGTTAAAGGTTATATTCCAGGGGGTTAAAACTGCAGTCAGTTTAGGTAGTAACTCTTTGCTGACTTGGCCTAAGTGACACCATTTTTAGCCTCTGGTTTTCTTTTTAACAGAGGGCAAGATTAGAACCATGACCTTCTGCCTTCTAACCTGATCATTATTTTCTACTATAATATGTCCAGTCAGTGTTTTAAAAGTGACAACATACTGTTTAAAATCTTCTTTAAAAGAAGCATTAAAGGGCACCTGGGTGACTCAGTAGGTTAAGCGTCTGACTTCAGCTCAGGTCGTGATTTCACAGTTCATGAGTTCGAGCCCCGCTTGGGCTCTGTGCTGACAGCTCAGAGCCTGGAGCCTGCTTTGGGTTCTGTGTCTCCCTCGTTTTCTGTGCCTGACTCACTCTCTCTCTCAAAAATAAAAAAAATATTTTAAAAAATTTTAAATAAAAGAAACATTAAATGTAAAACATTTAAAAATCCCAAGAACACATACTTTTCACTCTCCTCATCACAAGTAACTTTTAAAGGTATTTAACAACTAAAAAATCACTTTCTATGTTCTATGACTTTTTTGCAACTTACCTACAATTTGTTGCTTTTAATTTTTATCAAGAAGTAGTAATCTGTCTGTATTATGGTCTAAGTTCTCTAAATTCAGAAATATCTCTTCACAAGTTTTTGATTTATTTGAAGTAATGGGAAATTTATACAAATATGCTTTTGTCTGCAATTATCACCTATAAAGAACAAGAGTGGGGTTCCATTAATTTTATTTTCCTATACCTTTAAAATATACTTCTAGAGGTAAAAGGGGAAAATTTATCTTTAATTTTAAGTTTAACTCAGTTCAAGAATGCTGTCGCCAATAATTTTTTTTGACCATTAATATACTCTTTAAAGTAAAGATAAATGGTAGTTGCACATTTCACTCCCAGCTCTACACTCTTTTATGTTGTTTCTCTTGAATGACATTACCCTTGAATATGAATATAGGAGAAGCATCTTTCCTCAAATGCTCTTATGGAAATATAAGAAAAAGAATAGCAAGGTTTCACTCAGACCATGATGAAGTACTCTTACAAAGAGTGAAACAAATATCCTCCAAGAAAAAGTAACTGAGCTCATTATTTTTTAGAACAAGGAAAGACAAGATGTTCTGCAGAGCAGCATGTCCCTTTTAAAAAAAGAAGTGTGGATTGCTTAACTTAACAAAAGCAGGAAGGAAAATATGGAATGTTTAAATCAGGTGAAATATACACTGGCATAATAAAGATACTAAGGAGCACATATACTAAAAACTATTTTAGTTTTTAGTGGGAAATTAGCTATAGCTGTTGCTCATCTTTTAATGAAAGAAGGGAAAGTGAAAATGGGACCATGCAGTGATGTTAGGCTAGTGAACAACAGCATATAGTATATCAAGAAGAAAAAGAAATACAAATAGGCGTACATTTGTTACTCCACTCCTGAATACTGTAGATGTATTGAAACATAAGGAGCTGAGATAATCTAAGATAGTGGTGCATATTTTCAGGCAAACCCAAATCTGAGAGTGTGATGTAGCACTTTATCCATGTCTATTCGTATATTTACCATAATTATATATGTTTTATATTATATAAATATAATATAATATTTATTTATTACTCACATTACTTGTGTTATAAACATCATTGCATATATTTATTTGCATAAATATTATATATGCATTATTTATTACCTCACATTACTTGTGTTATAAACATCATTGCATATATCACATGATTGCATCTATTATATCATGATATAATTGTATATTAATACATTATAGTATTATAGGATTTGTATTTAATATATATATGTATATATGTATATATTTTATGGGACTTTTCCTTTAAAGCCCTACTTAATATTTACCTTCGTTCTTGGAGAGAGATAGGATTTGGAATTCAAACATAGAAATAAATTAGCCTCTTCTGACCTCCTCAGTTATGGGCCTTAAAAGTTTTTTTTTTTTTTTAAGTTTATTTATTATTCTTGAGAGATAGAGACAGAGCATGAGCAGGGGAGGGGCAGAGAGAAAGGAGGAGACAGAATCTGAAGTAGGCTCCAGGCTCTGAGCTGTCAGCACAGAGCCAGACGCAGGGCTTGAACTCACGAACTGCGAGATCACGACCTGAGCTGAAGCCGGACGCTTAATCGACTGAGCCACCCAGGCGCCCCAAAAGTTTTTTTTTTACATGCCTATCAATTAAAAATACATCCCTGCCTTAAAAAAAATCATTCATTTCCTGTCTCAGTCTTAGACTCTTAGTCTACATCCTGATTTGTAACTAAATTGTATAAACTCTACCAGTTGTGCTGGAGCTACCTCATGGAGAATTTGTTGGTTTGGAACTTTGATTTGCCGTAGTAAGCACCTCCTACACCGAGAGCTGTACAGATCAAATAAAACAACAAATGAGAACATCTTCAGTTACACTTAAGAGAATCATTTACCAGTTACTGTTAGTGGTTAGTCATGTGGATATACAATAAATTATAGTGAGTTTTGAGAAAGACCATAGTGGATATAAGAATAGTAAATGGGACTTAAGAAGATGGACACGTGCCAATGAAACTCACACATTAACAAATATTTTTTCAAATGATATAACAAATATGTTTTTCAACTGGATACAAAGCCTGCGCCATACTGACATTGTTTCTATTAGATGATGATAGGAGGATGTTCCTTAGGGAATAGTATCAAAAGAGAAAAGGAATAATGTATAGTTGAGACCAGTTAGGTGGGAAAGAGTGAGGATAAGGTCTGCAGATGCAATGGTAGTCAGATCATGTAGGTCATCAAATGCTGCAGTAAGAACTGTGAACTACATCATATGCAATAGAGACTGACTGGAGAATTTTTAAGTAAGGGAACAGGTAATGTGATCAAAGAAGTATTCACTTTTCTTAATAGGCTATGCTAAGCTACAGTATACAATAGACTCTAAATCTCTCCAGATCTACTCTACAGTCTCTTCTCTGAAGGTCTTTCAAAATTGACCTGTGTAAATTACATTATGGGCTCTGTAACAAGTTGAATTGTGTTCCTATAGAATTTAGGTGTCCTAACTTCCAGTATCTCAGAATGTGGACCTATTTGGGGATAGAGTCTTTAAAGAGGTAATGAAGTTGAACTAAGTTCGTTAGATTGAGCCCTGATCCGATATGACCAGTATCCTTATGAAAAAAGGAAATTAGGACACAGAGAGACACACACAGTTGGAAGGCAATGTAAAGTCACAAGGAGAAGGTTGCTATCTACAAGTGAGGGAGAGAGAGCTGGAACAGTCTTCTCTCACAGCCCTCAGAAGGAACCAACCCTGCTGGCACCTTGATCTTGGACTTCAAGACCGCAAATTTGTGAAACAATACATTCCATTTATTTAAGCCACCTGGTTTGTGCATCTTTGTTGAGGCAGGTCTAGCAAACTAATATAAGCTCCCTTGTCCTCTGGCTTCCTATTAGATAGTCAATGGGGAACACTGACAGGAAATTCGAAAAGCAAGCAATTAATGTCAAGCTATATGTTCCCTTGGCCTTGTGTGGTGTCCCAGGGACCGGCTCATTCTCTCTAGTGAAGGTCTCAGCTCCTGGCAGCTGTCCTTCTCCTCTAGGTTCTGCTCTTTTCTTCTTGGTAGGTACCCTTTAGATACAGAAGTGGTATCAGACTAACTATGTTGTGGTCCTGGAAAACAAAACTATTCCTACATCCTGATCACATCTTTGTAGAGTTCATTTATCCAACTTTATTCAAGTTTTTTAGTTTCAATGTGGCATATGTTTTTGGCTGAAAACATGACTCTCCAGTTAACATGGCAGAAAATGGTTGGATGGTTTAATGGAGAAAGTCCTAGAAGTAGCATGTCTCACTTCTGTTGGCCTTCTGTTGGCTAGAACTTAGTCATGTGAACACACCTAATGGCAAAGGGAACTGCATAAGATTTTCTAGCTTTGCATCTGGGAAGAAATTAATTGAAACAATGTGGAATAGATAAGATGAGCACTATTTCTATAAGGGAAAGTAAGATAACTCTTTACCTTTTCAGATAAAGACAAAAGTAATCAGAAAACGTCTGTAATTTGAATCACAGTATTTATATTTCTTTCATCTTGGATCTGAGGGAGTTACTGGACTGCTTTTAAGAAGAAAATAGAAATTAATATATTTATACTGTTTATTCAGTAATTATAACTTGCTTGAAATATATACAATATATTATTACAGACTATAATTATTTCATTCCATTGTGTTTTTATAACTGAACGTATCCCAACAGATTACCTAAAGTATGGGTACACAATGCCTATGAATGATAAATTATTTGGTCTTCACACTGTAAACCTTAGACTTGTTGTCTAACTGATAGAAAACATAAAAATGCAGCATATTGTGCATTTAAAACAGAAAGAAATAACATACGTGTGTGTATAAACAGAGACATCATTCATATATATATGAACCAGGACAATTGGAACATTGTTAACACAGTAAGCATCAAAGTTTTGTACTTCTTTTTAAGACATTAATAATAACACCAAGGACTTGACATGTGTCAACCAGGGCAGGATTGCTTTGGCACAGAATGCTGGAAAATCAGTGAGGTGGGAAAGAAAAGAAAGAAACCATTTAACCACTTTTCAAAAGTAAACATTTTTTCCTCTAATGAAATGTGTACATTATTTCATTAATCTTTTCATTAACCACTGTCAGTAGTGTCAAGAAAAACATGCCAATGGAATAATGATTTTATTTAAAGTTGAACAAAATAAACAATGAACAATTGATTTTGATTCTAAAACTATATTTATACAATCAGCGAAATGTTCCTCTAACACAAACCTACTTTTCTTTTCCCCCGATGGCATATATTCGTTCAAAGCAAACTATAGAGAATAGGAGTGAAATTGGATCACTTTGGAAAAGAGAATTTTAAAGTGTAATCTACAAAGCCCAGTTAATCCAATTTGGAATTAAGCATTTTTAAAGTTACAGGTTGTTAACTCCATTTATACAAATACTCCAATAAGTTCTGTACCGACTACCTTTTAGAAATTATTTTAAAACACAAGTTAAAATAATAATACTCTTAAAAGTAGGGCATTTTCCATCATTTTATTTGAACATCTAAAAATGCGTTACCTATTACAAAATTACTGAAATTAATCTCAGAAAATATTACTGCTGTTATACATTCAGAGGAACACACAGCTAGTTCCAGTTGTACTTAATGTATATATTAAACACCAGAGTTTTTGTTTTTCCCTTAAACAAGGCATTAGTCATTACAGAAATCAAAGCTGAAATTAGGCCACTGACGTTCAGCCTGCGGTCACGTGAACCTTCAGAGTTTGGGGGATATTTTAGGTAGGATCATCAGCAGAAGTTTGCAGAAAGTACCGTAAACAGCATTTAGCAGCTACGCGCATGTGCATTTATAGGAAAGTACTACATCTAGGTATTTTACCACACATCCAGGGTATAAAAATTCTAAGCACACAAAAAACAGAAGCCTGAGCCATTCTCTTTTTAGATAAAAATATATATATACTTTTTTAACCAAGATAATATCATAGGCTAGAAATAAACGAGATCATAAAGTAGAGTTGGCTCCATTCTTCCAAACGCACGCTCTTAGGAAGTAAGAAGTAATGGCTGGAATCATGACCATTCAGAGGCAGCTTCTGAGCCATCCAAATGTATGTCCTACAGAGGTCCAACTACTTACGGAAATAAAGGCTAGCACAGCATAAATGAAGATTTTAATGGGTAGCTGTTGATTACCCATGTTCTTGAATTTGATCTGAAATCTGCCTTATTTTAGATGCTGATTTGTGCTCTCCCCTAATAAGAGACTCTGATATAAATGCCTTCGAGTTAAAAATTCCTCATATTTGAATCTTTCTGCTGCTTAATATATAGCTTGACTCACATCCTGTTTGGCTTCTTCATTTTCCTCTTTGCCAAAAGGTGAACTCTGTCTCTGATACTATTATAAACATACTGAAAACAAGTTGAAAGTGGATAATGCTTTTTTTTTTTACATTTTTTTAAAATGTAAATCCGAGTTAGTTAACATATAGTGTGATAATGATATCAGGAGTAGAATTTAGTAATTCATCACTTACATATATATATAACATGTAGTGCTCATCCCAACAAGTATCCTCCTTAGTGCCCATCCCCCATCGCACCCCCCCATCAACCCTCAGTTTGTTCTCTGTATTTAAGAGTCTCTTATGGTTTGTCTCCCTCTCTGTTTTTATCTTATTTTTGCTTCCCTTCCCTATGTTCATCTGCTTTGTTTCTTAAATTTAAAATTTGAGTGAAATTATATGGTATTTGTCTTTCTCTGACAGACTTATTTTGCTTAGCATAATGCGCTCTAGTTACATCCACATTGTTGCAAATGGGAAGATTTCATTCTTTTTTGATCTCTGAGTAATATTATTATTTGTGTGTGTGTGTGTGTGTGTGTGTGTGTGTGTGTACATCTTTTTTATCCATCTTTTTTATCCATCATCTGTAGGTGGATATTTGGGCTCTTTCCATAATTTGGCTATTGTTGATAGTGCTGCTGTAAACATTAGAGTGCGGGTGCCCCTTCAAGTCATCATTTTTATATCCTTTGGATAAATACCTAGTAGTGCAAATGCTGGGTCATAGGGTAATTCTATTTTTAATTTTTTGAGGAACCTCCATACTGTTTCTGGAGTGGCTACACCAGTTTGCATTCCCACCAACAGTGCAAAAGGATTTCTCTGAAAGTGGATAGTTCTTAATTTTAGTATTACATATGAGAAAGCAGAGACTAAAGAAAAGTCTTGGTAAAATAGATAAAACAAGATTATACCAGTCACTGCAAGAGAAACTTGCAATATTAAACAGTGTTTGAATGGTAAATTTTAATACTCATGAACTTGAAGGAGTATGATTCATTTTGGTGTATTTTGGAATGCTAAATATATAGTACTCTAAGTTTAAATCTTTATAACATTTTTTCTTTCTTTCTTTCTTTCTTTCTTTCTTTCTTTCTTTCTTTCTTTCTTTCAAAGCAGACCACTACAACAGTGTAATTAACTTATCAAATAAAAATGTCAGGAAAGTCACATGTTAGGAATCAGTTGTATGATGGGTTGTGAGAAATATTTAAAATATCATTATTTTCTTTCTGAAAATTAACACTAAATTCAACTCTCACAAATGTTTTTGGATTCCTTTCATAAGTTGAAAATGATTTATTAAGAATTATTTCTAAGGTTCCTTCTATTAGTGGAAAGTGATTTTGTATAAAAGGATTCCAAAGCATAACTAATGCATTGTTTAATGTTGATTCTCATTGTATGTTCAATGGAATGAATTCAGAATCAAATTCCAAGTCTGTATTTGCTTTTTATGTTGTGTATTACTAGTTTTAAAATATGTAACATCTTTCTGTTGACCTCAAACTTTCTCCAAAAAGATAGCTAAGTATCTTTTCTAATATGGTCTTTTTTATAACCAGAAGATATTAAAAGATAGCAAACTTCAAGTTAAAGTGATAGAGCAGTAGCAAAATTAAGTTTCAAAGCATTCTAACTGGGAAATGTGGCATACCTCCAAAAGGGTCTTCATAGGTGGTATGTATATCATTTAGATTGTACACATGAAATTCTCTAAAGTTGTCAGTTTCTGCAGCTTTGGCTTTCTGTCTGTATGACCTTGAAGGTTGCTTTAATTGTTAAAGCCTCATTGATCACCATATGCCATTAGAAATGAATACGTTATGGACGCATCCATAGATTCAATAGTAGAAAAGTTCTAGAAACCATTTAAATGTTAATTCCTTGATAATCCTCTTCCACATGTTTATTTCTATGGGAACAAATCACTAAAGATTAATTATCATGCTTCTGTAAAGAAATATGATGCTAATTCATTTTCTCAAATTTAAGTTAAAAAGTTTGTTTTTTTTGAATAAGGTTAAACTTTTGCAAGATTGTAACAGAATAATTGAAACATTGCAAATGTAGTATGAAATGATTTCTTATATAATTGATCAAATTAGAACAAATTGATGATAGCAGCTCTCTGTCAAAAACAAAATAAATAAATCCTAGAAAGGTGAGAGTTAAGCGTAGCTGGAGACTTCTGTTTGTTAACTGTGGATAGCCATGGCATGATAATGGTAAGTTGCTTATAGGGGAAGTAGAGAAAGTTTATGAGAGAATGTCCCAAGTCAGAAGGGAAGAGTTCAAGAAGAATAGTATATCCCTCTTGCTACTTAGAGGACTTGACCCACTTCCATCCAAAGGTAGATGCTCTACTTGTACCCTTCTCTCCTACCTTTCTTTCTTAGATTATTCATCTCTCTCTTTTCTGTACCATTTCCCCCAGGCTTTAGGTCTTGTATTAGTTTCATTCTGCTCCTCTTCAGAGCCAAACATCTTTAAGTTTTTCTGTACATGGGATTTCTGTTTTGTTACCTGACATTTACCCTTCAATCCAATCCAGTCTGGTTTCCATGGTCCACAACCAACACAGTTTTTATTAATATCATGTGGAATTAGGGAGTTTTATCTTCTCTTGTAAGCCTCACGCATATGTTAAACTTAACATGTCTAAAACAAAATTTCTGGTCTCCTACTACTACCAACAACACATCATTTATCTATGCCCCTCTCCTACACACCTCTTCCCATAGTCTCTCCTAATTCAGGTGTTAACTGTTATCTGCCTATACTGAGAGTCATCGTTGACCACTCCCATTTCTTTATCCTTTACCTTCAAGCTCTAGCAGAAAGTCCTTTCTAAAATTTCATCTTCCATCTGCTGTTTCTCTCTGTCTCCTCTGAAACTATCCTGGTCCAAGTCTTGATAATATTTTTTAATGTTTGTTTATTTTTGAGAGAGAGACAGAGCATGAGCAGGAGAGGGGCAGAGAGGGAAGGGGATACAGAATCCGAAGCAGACTCCAGGCTCTGAGCTGTCAGCACAGAGCCTGATGTAGGGCTCAAACTCATAAACTACAAGATCATGACCTGATCCAAAGTGGGACACTTAACCGACTAAGCCACCCAGGCACCCCCAAGTCTTCATCATTTTTTTATCTGCACTGTTGCAATTATCCATTGCCTCCTTCTAAATATTCTTCACGCTTTGGTCAGGGTGATTTATAGTGTGCTGCATGAAATCAGTTCTCTATTGAAAGGTTCTTCAGTGGCTTACTTTTACTCTGAGAATAAACTACAGACTCCTTGTCACTGTTAACCAGCAATGGTCTTGCATGTTTGGGCTCTTGCCTGTTTTCCTCTATCTTACCTAATACCCGCCTTACTTTCCTCTCAATGTTTCTTTCTCTTTGATGCACTATCACTCCTGGAACTTTCTAAAAAAGCTTTTCTAGGTTATGGCCTTTAATCTTACTGTTCCTTCTAACTGGAATAGTGTATCCTCCTCTTTAGAGTGTTCCTTCTCCACTGTCCCCATGTTGCCTTGCCCATGCATCCTTCTCATTACTCAAGTCACAGATGAACAGTCATCTCTTTAAGTAAACACTTCTGAACCATCTCCAGAAATTCCACCCAATTATTATGTGCCATAGCACCCATTTTTATTGTATAGTTGTTTTACGTATTGATTTTCTGTATCCCTAACTAGACTGTAAGCTTCATGGGTTCAGAGACTTGTCTGTCTTATTCCCTGTTGAGTATCTCCCTGGCACTCAGCACAGTAACTGGACCATAAATAGCTGGTTAATAAATAACTATTAAGTAAGGAATGAAAGGCAGGAATGAAATTTTATTTCAGATCTCAGAGGTTGCCAGGCATTGGGAACCTATCCTAGTTGGGTAGGATCTCTGGGCTTTCCAGTTGCCCAGATCCACCCGTCAATTTTTTTCTCTAGAGTTACACAATTTTGTTGGCTGGTTTTCACTAATCTGGATAACTATTCTGATACATTATAGGCGTATATGGCACATAAATAATGTATACATTATTTAGTAAAATGTCACTAATTGTGTTTTAATTAACTTCTGTTTTTCTCCAAATATCCTAAAATATTTCCTGTTTTTAAGCTTTGTAACAAATGCATTCAAAGTTTATTGAATGTGTTTGTATCTGTGTGCATATTTGATTTAGGTTGTAAACTGCAAAAATATGGAGACAGACTTGATTTAGCTGAGTTATCATTACTGTGGTTATTTTAAATAGATGAAATCATTAACTTGTCTTAAGTTTGACTCAAACTTTATTGTAATATTTTATAGTTGAAGTGTGTATTAATTATTGAACTCCCACTGAAATAGAAATTTAATTTTATTCAAATGGTTGAAAAATTTTAGGATAGCATTTTAAAAGAATATAGAATGGAAGGCCATGTACTAAAATATTTGCTTCCATAAAATTATAGCACTTAAAATAATCAAAAGTGATTATGTTCATGTTAAGTATATTTGAAAATAACTTAAGTAACACAACCCATTCAAAACTACACAAAGCTTGTCATTAGTGATTTCACTGGTGGCTTTAGAGAACTTGATTTCTTAGCATATCTATTGAAGACAGTCTGTTAGGATTATATCACTACAAAAGGCATGACAATTCTTTTATTTTAGAAAATATTCCTTCCTACATTTATTTCAGTACTTAAGATTAACTAGAAATATTGTTTTGTACACACACAAACCACAAACTTATAGTTAAACTGTTTTTAGCTGTCTAAATTTGGAATGGACATTGATTTCACAATGAGGGAATGAAATCACTTAATGTTCTGGTTTTGATGACTTCCAATTGATATGTATAGCATGTGACAGCCTACTTGAAATGAAAGTGGTTATACAGTTGGATCAGCTTCCTTTGTAGTCAGCCTTCATATCAATAATGATTAATTCATGCAGAGAAAATACTCTAAAATTAAAAGCTAAAAACTTGAGAATGGGAACTTTGCCTATTAATTTTTGTATTCTCAGGATCTACCACATTCCTTTTACAGAACGATCAATAAATATCTACTGAAGTATTGATTGATTGATGAATGAGTACAATATTTTCAAAATAGGCATTGTCAGAACCAAATTATCAAACAAACAAAAAAACCCAAAAAACAAAAGAATGAAAGAAAAGAAAGCACGTTATATGCCTATAGTTTTAGTTGCAAAGTATGACATTTTAGAAGGCAATTACAAAATGTTACCTATTCTATCCAAATATAAGATGAACTGTTTATTATGCACATCACTATTCTGGAGGAAAAAATCTACTCTACAAATGAAAGTAATGGGTATTCTCAGATCTACTTGTGAGGTGACAGGAATGTTAAACCAGATAGTAACACAAGATGAAGGTAGATATTATGTTCATAGTAATTAACCTCTTGCTCCTTCATTGTAAGAACAATTAAGAAAAAAAATTATTAATAAACTTCCATTACACTAATGTGATGATAATCATGTGAGGAGTAGTTCCTGAGACAAAAATGTTTTTTAGATAGAAAGCAAAGTGGAAATCAAAAACAACACTAAGAAAATATTTTGCCCTCAATTAGATGAACCTTCACAGTAGAAAGTATAATATTTCCTCCTTAAAGATTTCTAACCCTTCCACTTGACCAGATACTCTGCGGCCATAAGAGACAAGATATCATTAATGTTGCTTCCTCAGCAGGTGGAGAACAGCTGTATGATCTGTCCACCACCACCCCTATTTCTTGCTACCAAACAGTAATAGATGTTTATTCCCTGAGAGGTATAGGCCCTCGTCTTGTCCAAACCACTGTCAGCACCACACATATGTCTCATGCTATATTTATCTAACTAAATGAAGCTATTTGAGTGACTGTTCCAAAAACAAAGAAATGTTTTAGGTAATATGAAGTCTTCCTTTCAAGAGGCATTCCATTTATTCTCTTAACTGGAAAAATCTGTATCTATACTTACATTTCTAAATCTTAGCACTATTGACATTTTGGGCTGGATAATTCGTTGTTGTGCGATGCTGTCCTGTGCATGAGAGGATATTTGATAGCATTTCTGGCTTCTATCTGTCCCCTCAGTTGTCAGGACAAAGCGTCTCTGGAAATTGTTAAATGTTTCCAGGGGGAAAGAGGAGCAAAGTCATACATCCCCACTGAGAACCACATATTCATACACTCACTAAACTCTAATCAATTTCCAAATTATCATTACAAACAATAAGTGATTTTTTCTTCTTTATTTTTTATATTAGCTTTAGAGAAGAGGAAGAGAGAAAACTGATAACTGTGTTTTGAAAATTTTTGAAGAGAAAATAGCACTTTGATTGTGTTTAGGATTTAGAAAATAGGAGCACCTGGGTAGCTCAGTTGGTTAAGCATCCAACTTTGGCTCAGGTCATGATATCATGGTTCCTGAGTTCGAGCCCCACATCAGGCTCTGTGCTGACAGCTCAGAGCCTAGAGCCTACCTTGGATCCTGTGTCTTTCTCTCTGCCCCTCCCCCACTCACATTCTGTCTCTCTCTCAAAAATAAATAAAAACATTAAAAATAATGATAAGAAAAAAGAAAATAGATTACCATTAAGTGCTTCATGGATCAAAGATAAATTTTTACCTGTCAGCATGACCTGACTAGAAGAAAGATCTTAGCTAAAAAAAAAAAAAAAAAAAAAAATCAAAACTAATACCTTCATATTTCTACCTGAGTCTTTAAAATAAGCTGATGAGAAATAACAACCTCCCCACTTGCCCTTCCCCTCAACCATGGCCAGTTATGATATGATAGCCTAGAAAGAAAGACTTGAAAAGAACTAGATAGGATTTAATTTTTAAGAACTGGGATGGGAGCAGTAGAAAAAGTTCAAACTGTAGTCACAGACGGGGCTGCTCTGGTTAATCTTGCATTTTTCCTGTTCAAGTAACACCCTGGGACCCCCACACTACTTCTCCAGTTATTTCTGGAACAAAGTCTCTGGCAGCCATGGGTCTGAACCATGCGTGGTCCATGGATCATTCTTAACAGCACCGGATGCTTCACCTTTTCTTTAGGGGCTGCATAATCAAGTCAGAAAATAAAATCTTACTTGGGACCAGAAGTAGAAATTGGTAGTGGAATGTGAATTTGGTGACGCTTTCTTCTTTTTCCATAATAACACTACCATTACCACCAGGCATCTTTTCCAAATGTGGCATATACAAATCTCAGGCAACAATACATGTATGGAAGACCTATAATTTTTTCTACAACTTCATTTCCATTTCCTTTCTCCATTCTGATGAGATAACAGAAAAATAGTTCCAGTCAGTGAGGGTTTCTCCCTCTATCCCTGTGACTTCTTCACAGTTCCAGTGTACAGGTGTTGCAGGTGATCGGGTACACTGATGTCATCAGATAATCTGTTTTGCCTGGTCTTGCTAGTTAGATCACACAGCAGAATCCAGAGCTTTTTTAGACTCAGAGGCATGAAGAAACTCAGTGCTTTCTGTCCTATAAGACAGAGGTAGCATGAGGAAGTTGTTAGAAAATAAGAGATTATAATTTCAAAAAATTACCCTCAGGCTTCATAAAGCACACACCTTAATATGTATTCATTGTGTACTCAGCTATGAAGAACTAGAATAGCTATAACTCGAGAGATCTTTTTATAAGTAAAATCTCTGTGGGGCACCTGGGTAGCTCAGTCAGTTAAGTGTCCAACTCTTGGTTTCGGCTCAGGTCATGATCTTGTAGCTTCATGGGTGTGAGCCTTGCATTGGGCTCTGTGCTGACAGTACAGAGCCTGAATGGGATTCTCTCTCTCTCCTTCTCTTTCTTCCCCTCCCCCACTCATGTTGTCTCTGTCTCTCAAAATAAATAAACTTAAAAAAATAGAATCTTCTATGAATAACTAAGATATGAAATAATTTAAGGTAGAGCTTCTTTGTTTGAGACTTGGATTGGGAGCGATGGGAAGAAGTATGTGGGGAGTTATTACTGTGCCTGCCCTGAGTTACCCTGTGTCCCTGGAACTGCTCCTAAGTCATATTCCGGAAACCAAATAATCATAGGAAAACATTTTGAAAAACACTGCTGTATAATAATAACTGCTTAAATTGGAATACTATTATTACCAACATAATTACAAAAATATGTATCTTTGGTAGCATTGAAACAAGAATTATTTTTCATCTTCCTCAAAGAATAGTTAGGATACAACTAAATCCTAAAAAAAAAAAAAAAAGCAATTTTTAATGAACTCCACTGCATTTTAATTGTGTGGAAATTGTCATTAGTTAGTGCAATTTAATTCAATGGCAACAAAAATTAGCCTATTTTAATGAGACATGGATATTTTCACTTTTCTTGGTACTAGAGAAAAAGTACAGCGTGCCAATTAGGGCATGTTTATGGAAACAAGAAGATCCTAATGCTACCATTGTTGTGAGATTCCGTGTTTGTTTCTGAGCAACTGAGAACCTTACCTCCCTTACTTGTCAAGTTCAAGAATAGTAGTACTCACTACAGAGGATTGTTGTGCATGTCACAAAATATATTTCATCTGTCCTGCATGTGGTATGTGCTAAGCTAATGTTTGCAATATGTTTACTATTGACCATTAAAATTTATTTTTATTTTTTTAAAGTGTATTTTTATTTTTGAGAGAAAGAGAGAGAGACAGAGCACAAGCAGGGGAGGGCAGAGAGTGAGGGAGATAGAAGCAGGCTCCAGGCTCTGAGCTGTCCACACAGAGCCCACTTGAACCCATGAACTGTGAGATCATGACCTGAGCCAAAGTTGGATGCTCAACCAACTGAGTCACCCAGGTACCCCAGACCATTTAAAAATTTTAAATGCATGCATATAAATGTTCATAGTAATGGGTTGCATTCTAATTGTTATACCACAGTGTTCAGGAACATGAAGTAGCAAGTCTGTCTAGTCAGCATTATGTTATTATTATTGTGATCACATTTAACATGGTCTTGAAAAGCATGAGTTCCTGAGTTGGACAGCCAGAGTTCTATCATCACTGTTTGTATAATTTGGGGCAAGTCCTAGAACTCCTAAACTTTTATTTGGAGTATTAAAAAACCTAAAACAGTTAAAACAATTTAGCAATCACTAAATGTTAGTTATAATAAATTAATGAATAAATAAACAAATAAATACATTATATATATTAGCGATGATGATATTATAATCAACATTAATAATTTTTCTTACCTACCATTATCTTTTATTTAGTAGCAGCTATTTTGGGCTGGGAAAATTTGTTAAATATACTCATGCATCTGGATAGGATTTAGATGATATTACTAAAATATATCATTAATGTCTCAAAAAAGATCAGCATAAAGTCAGAAAAAAAGTAGATCTCAAATTCCTTAGCACTTAGCTATGGTAATTGATGAATGTTAAGTACTATATAAAGCTTTGCTGAATGAATGGAATGAATGAATGAATGAATGAAGTGATGGGTATGTGAATAAATGAATTACTATAAGGAAAAACAGGCATAATAGCTTATAGAAAACCTATACTGAAATACATCCACATACACCAGAATATGAAATAATTTGAATAAGCCTAGAAGTTGAGTGGTTTACTGCTACTCTTGTTAATTTGGCACAAGTTTGGTTGTCATAGATCAGAGTCAGAGAATGAAGGTTTGATAGCAACAAGATGAGAATACTTTAAGAATCAGAATTTTATATCTGAGTTTAGATTCTTATTCCTTTTGATTATAAATGTAGAAAAAGGATTTGACTTTGAAAGTACTTGCTAAGGAATGATCATACAGGCAAAAACACAAATTCTAGGATCTGAGCCAAGCTCTGATTTCTTCTGTCCCTGGAGTGTTTTATTTAAAGAAACCATTGATTTCTGCCACTGTGCTGAAGAAACTCATTGCGAAGGTGGCCAAAAAATCTGCCTCTAATTCAGTTTTCTAGGATCCTTTCCAAGGAGAGATCAACTTCTTTTGGATTAGCACATGAGCAGCTTTGCTGAAAGTAGCCTTTTATGCTTTAAGCTCAATTTTTTACTAACATGTTGAAAAGGAAAGAAAAACTCCCTGTGATAGTTTCTATGAATCCTAGAAACTTTAGCTTGCTTTATTTTAATATTTAGGAAAAAAATACTACTATAATCAAATGAAGTTTTTCCAGAGGAACTGTCAACAGCTCATTATTTGCCTGAGGCTTACTTGAGGGTATTTCCTTATGAAATACTAAAAGTACAATTAAAAATATCTAGTTTTCTGCCTTGTGATTTGAAGAAAACTGCAGTATCACTAGCAATTTTTATTAGTTGTTAAACATGCTTTTGAAATGGGCCAATAAAAAAATCCTGCACTTAACAATTTAGAATAATGCATATGAATTCCTCCCAGTAAACCAGAGCATTTTCCTTTAATGCATGTGGACAGACATTGTATTCTCAGAATTGGCCTCAGACTCATACATAAAACAATGTGACACATGCAGAACATGCCTCATGTTCTTGCCAAGAATAATCCCATATTAGGCAAGAGAGAAAGTAAACTGTGATGATATTTAGTCTGAAACATGGCCAGTGATGCCCTAACTTTGAAAAGTTACACAGATGCATTTTGAATACTAAGCTTATTATTTTTAGGAGCATCATGAAAACCAGAATTGGAAATATAGGGAAGCAGTGTGACCTTATAGAAACTGTGCTTTCTGTATTAGAAGATCTATGGTCCATGTTCTTGCTTGAAATAAATTTACATATAATTTCATTGACAAACACAATATGGGTCCTCAGTGGCTCCAGCAACCACCAAGGATATCAGAATAGCTACTAGCCGTCAACAAACACTTGGAATCTTTTCCTCACCAGTGTGGTTCTTCTTGTCATGTGTCTATAGTCTATTCTTATTTTTGTGCCCAGTCTACTATTCCATATATTGCATTTGAGTGTTTGATTTTTTTTATACCAAAGCAATCAGAAATTTAATTACAAAATTATATAGGAAGAAAAAGATATCCCTCCCCTCTTCAGATCCAACTTTATTTCAGAGGAAATTACTTTAAAATCTTTAGAAGTTTCTTCTGTATTTCTGCCTTCATACTTCTAAAGAATAAATGCATTTTACTATTTTTATGTATTCATTTCCAAAATTAGAATTGGCATCCAGTATGTATGACGATGTCCCTGTCCTGCATCAGCCTGCCTGTCCAGCCTGCTTATCCTGAAGTATGTTTTTTTGCAAAGCAACAAGCAAATAATAATAATAATAATAATAATAATAATAATAATAATAATAAAAAATATTATGAATGGCACATGTTTTTTCACATATATTACCCTTTAGTTATCTTTCCTCTTTTCTACACCCTTATCATCTTCCCCTCAGTAAATAATTTCCCTGTTTTTAATTTGCATAGTTTTCAATACATCCTTTTTTTTTTTTTTCTTTTTTAAATGCTTCATCAGATCTACCATATAACTTAGTGATGAGATTTCACTTTGCCATTCTCCTTTGTTTGGTCAAATGATTTATGGATTTCTCATTTCCTCTTTCTTGTTTTATTCCATTTTGCTGAAGCATCTTATATGTTAGCTTTTTGAAATCAAAGGATGCAGGGAAACTGACAGTCTTTCCACATCTGTATATATCTTTATTCCATCCTCAGACTGACTTTTATGCTTAGAATTTTATACAAAAATACAAATGGTTTTCACTTAGCATTTTGAAGGCATTACTTGAGTGATTTCTAGCATCCTGTGTTGCTGTTAAAAATCTAATACCCTTCAGATGTTTATTTCTTTATATGTGGTATCTTTTAATTTCTCTCTTTTAGGGTCTTGTATTTTTAGTCTTCTGAAATTTCCAAAGTTGTACTTAATGTTTTTCTTTTGTCCTTCACTATGTTGGACACTGTGTGGAACCCTTCACTCTGTGGCAGGGTACTTAAGTACTGGCTGTCTTAATCTCATATTTCCTTTCTTGTATCCACTTGTATCTTTTATCATAATTTCTGAGGTAATTTTTATGCTTTGTATTGCTGCAGTTATTTGATTTTTTAAATCTTAGATTTTTTTTTTCATTTTCAATACCTCTTATTTTTCATTTCAGAGCTCTGATTATTTTTCCTTTTTCATAACATTACCTTCATTTTGGGGAAGCTTTAGGATCTTTTCTTTACCAGTAGTCTTCTGAAACTTCACAAAGATGGTGTTTTTCTTTTATCATTCGCTCTGCTGGGTGCTTCATGGACCCTTTGTGACATGACACTTCAGTACTGGTCTTAGTCTCTTAACATTCTTTCACCGATTTCCATCTCTTTATCTTTTGTCCTAACATTTGGCATATTTTCTTTACTTTGTATTTTAACACTTCAAGATCTCTTTCTTATTTTTCATCTAAATGCTCTGATTTTTTTTCCTCACACTGGTGTTGTTTTATGGAGAGAACAATCTTCTGTTTTCTCCCTGAGGATATTACTTAATTACAGGTTTTTGCAAGTTTCTCCTGTTCTCTGATGTATCAGTCAGGGTCCCAGCAGGAGACAGATGTGTTTAAACTCAAAGAGTTTAACTGAAGAGAGTTTAATGGAAAGACTATTTATAGGTGTTTGGGCAGGGAAAAGGAAAAGTCTCCCAGAACTTGGAGGTGTGAGGCTGAGAATCAGAGCCACTGCCAAGGCTATGGTGAGGTACAAAGAATAAATATCTCCTCTTTCTGATGAGGTAGAGTGGGAAAGCTTGGCTGCACAGGGTGGAGAAGGGGAACTGAGTGTTCTCTTGCCTTCAACTCAAACGTCAACCAGTACCCATGCTTTTAGTTCTTTCCTTCCTTACAGCCTGTATCCTTTCCCTTTTAGGAGTTCTGTGGAATAAACTGGCTCACTTATACTAGTCTCCTTCTCCACAGGAACTGTAGGTTGAAGTATCATGAACTCTGCTAAGTTAGCTAGCAATCTTCCATCTGCTTTCTGTCTCCAAAAAATTTATGAACATTCCCACCACTGATATATCCTCTCCATTTTTTGTATCTTTGTAAATTTATACTTTGTTTTATTCATGGTAAAGAAAAGACTTGTTGAGGGGAGGCAATAGGAGGAATTGCATAAGGCTAGTCTTTCATTTTTAACCAAAACTAGTAATAAAAATTACTTTTGTGAGACTATCCAGTTGTGATATAGGGACAATGCTAATTTCTACCAGGAGAATACAGCACATGCTTAGCAGCTGAAATGTTTGAGATTCTTCAGGCAAGAAAGAAAAAACAAAATGAGGTTCTTACTAGACGTCAACTTCTACCATCTTTGAACATCAGTGTCCCCATCCTCAACCCCATCAGCTTTTCTGATGCTTTCTCTTCTTTTTTCCATTTTTTCACCCTACCACACATCTCCAACAACCTTCACCATCCACCCAGCACCATTAGGTAGGCACAACATTGGATGAATGAATGTTGACAAATACCTTTCAGTGTTCCCTAAGCCTAAGTCTGAGCCCTCTTTATAAATTCTTTGAGGGAAATTTTTTTTAATTTAAAAAAAATTTTTTTTTTTTGTTTTTATTTTAGTTTCAGGTATAGAATTTAGTGATTTATCACTTACATACAACACCTGGTGCTCATCACAAGAGCCCTCCTAAAATACACATCACCTATTAACTTTAATATGCTACTTAAGCATTTTCTTTAAAACTTCTTTTTTTATTCTAGACCTATTTTATTGTCAAATAATGGTATCTTTTGTGTGCTCTTAGGAGAATTTACTGAAATGATCTTGCTTGTAAAATATAAAAATAAATATAAAATATTCTGTGGACATTAGAAAATCAGATATGCTCCATATATAGGGAAAATTCTGACATCTTTTCATTGCATTTTAGTAACCATATTTTTCAAATCTGTTTTTTCCAACCGGTTATTTTATAATTTAGTAACGATGTGCTAAATTCCCTACTTTGATTTCTAATGGATTTTATTTTACATGTTCATTATTTTACGTATATGTATTGCTTTGTGACTTTTATAAGTCATTGTATTTCTGTGTTTTGAACTTATATTGCTATTGAAGGCTAGCTAGTCCCTGATCTGATTTTTTGGTTTACATTTGTCTGATCTAACTTTGTCTGCTCACTTCTGAGTCATTGGGTCTCACATATGTCAAATTTAAACTATTAGAAAAACCTTAACCTTATTTCAATAATTTCAATGTTTTTATTGCTGCAATTTTATGCTTTATGGATTTATAACATTTTCCTTCTCTACTGTGCTAGGTTATAATTGTTTTGTCACTAACTTTGAAGATAGACCTCCTCTTTTAATTTTGTGAAAAGTTATATTAATGTTTTTATAAAAATTTAAATCTGTCGTTTTGGCTGTAATAAGAACATAACTATGATTTTCAGCTTCTCTTTGAACAAGATTCAGTGTTTAGCATTATATGCCCTCAACTAGTTTTTCCATTATTTTCTAAATATTAGATTGAAAACTACTTATTGATTTTACAACATAGATTTTCTCCTTAAAATGTAACATTTTGTATTCAATATTTAGCTACATTTAATATAATTATTTAGACATTTTTGTATATTTTTCTAAATTGAAATTTCATTAGCAGTAATTTTCTCATTTTGAATTTCTGTCTGCTGAATCATATTTCACCCATTGTGAACAGGTTCTCAAAGGATAGCTTTATAGATAGATATACTTCTGTAAACATTTTCATCATAGTTTTATTTTACTCATCATATTATGTCATTTTCCTTCAGCTTGCTTTATATGAAACTGTTTCCTTTGACTACTTGGTCAAGTTTATAAATGTGTTTGTAAACTCTGTTAACATTTTTATAATTATTTTCTTCTATTAAAAAAAACTTTATTTTTGTATCTTCAAGCACTAGATGTTCTAATTTATATCCTCAATTTAAATTGGGAACTGTAATCTTTCTTTATGGGTACCATAAACATTTTTGGTTTTGTTGTCCTATCCTTGGTATGTGGAAGTTTATGTTTGACCAGTTTTGGTTTGTAATCAAAGAGAAGTTGTACTCTGTTTTGGCAGAGGAGAGACAGCAGATGTGGAAGGAGATGAGGACTTGTTCTTGCTTTAACTTACAGTTTCTTTCATGGAGGTGATTAGGTAGAGAAGATTCCAAACCCAGACCAAGGGAGAAAACAAGAAGCACAAATAGCAGAAATAGCAGCCTTGCCCAACATGCTGAGAGCTGCTGTCATTGGTACCCACT
Organism: Panthera leo; assembly: GCF_018350215.1. Taxonomy (NCBI): domain Eukaryota; kingdom Metazoa; phylum Chordata; class Mammalia; order Carnivora; family Felidae; genus Panthera; species Panthera leo. The sequence goes on along the minus strand of NC_056683.1, from coordinate 57,770,251 downwards.
GCTGATTTTTTTTTTCCTGTGCTGGAGATCTGAATTAACAAGGAAAGGGTTTTCACTGGGACAAAGTATATGGTTGATACTCATGCTAGCACCAAGAACATCCCTCACCATCCTGGACAGCCAGGTTCTCAGTTTGACTGGCATGTGTTTCAAGAGACAAAGCTAATGTAAGCTCCTATAAGACTAATGCTGAATCTTCACAGGTTGAAATGTTGATCCTCACAGGTGAAAGAGAATTTCAGTTGGACAGCTTTGTTTTAAAAGCTCTCTAACATTTCAAGGTCAGGAAAATGAAGAAGAACCAGAAAGGAGAGAGAGATAATGAGCTACTAGGGAAGTAGAATCCAAAACAAGAGAAAATTGGGTGTAGAGAGTAAAGAAAGTATTTCAAGGAGGAAAGATGTCATCTAAGTCATATGCTGCAGCTATTGAGTAAGATGGGGAATCAGAAATGGCCATTCGATTGTCAGTGTGGGAGAAAAAAAATAAGCTTGACAAAGGTAATTTCATGAAAGCCTAATGGAGTTGGTAAAGACAGAATGAGCAGGAAACAATTAGAAACAGCTAATATAAACAGTTCTTAGGGAATTTTGTTATAGAGGGAAGTCTCAAACTAAAGAACTATGTGGAGGAGAAGAATGGTCAAGGAAGACATTTTCTCTTTTTTAAGATCAAAGATACTAAAGCATGCTTGTAAGCAGCTGAGAATAATATACTACAGAGAAAAATAGTTGATGAAGTGGGAAACAGGAAACAATAGCAAGTATAATACTGTTGAAAAGTAAAATGTAGCCCTGCATTTGGGGTGCTGTAGGGGACCCACTGGCTCTCACTCACCAAAATTCAGTGGTATTTTATTTTTTTATTATTTACATATATATTTGATGTTTATTTTTGAGAGAGAGAGAGAGAGTGTGAGCCAGGGAGGGGCAGAGAGAGAGAGTGAGACACCGAATCTGAAGCAGGCTCCAGGCTCTGAGCTGGCAGCACGGAGCTCAACACGGGGTTCGAACCCACGAACCATGAGATCATGACCTGAGCTGAAGTCAGACGCTTAACCTACTGAGCCACCCAGGTGCCCCCATCCAGTGGTCTTTTAAATAGAAACTTGAAGGGAAAGGAGGTGTGAGATAGTCTCACAGTTATTTCCTATATTCTCCCAAAGTTGAACTTTTTCATGTCTTATTTGACATACCTTTATTGTGCTATTATTTTTTCTCTAAGATGCTCTTTTAGAAATAATTTAAAAATAAGTTAAATTTCAGTTACTTCCCTCCTTATCCCCATTGAGTGCACTAATATGTAGACTCATTATTCTTTAGCTTTTAAAGACTTAAGATAGTCAATATTTTTCTTAAAGCACATCAGTCTTTATGCTGGCATAGAATCAAGATTAAAAATAGATTACTGCCCACTTGAAAGTTTGAGTTTCTAAAAATCTAATGTTTTTTCAATTAACATAAAAGTTATAGATTTGTCTGAGGAAAGAAAATGTCCCTGAACAGTGCCAGAAAGCTTATTAACATAGTAATAAGCTTATTACCATAGTTGCAGGGAGTACACAGACAAGGAAGAAGTACCAATATACCTACATCACACTGAGTGTATAATATTTCAGTCTGTTCTATGTGCTGGTGAAATTCAGTGTGTTTTATTTGTCACATCATTCGAAAAGACAAAGAATTTTCCATGTTTCGTAAAAATAATATGAAACCTGCCCCCCATCAACACACACAAAAGACTTTGGCTTTTTAAGTTTAAATATTATACTATATGATGATAAGAGACAGGCCATGGCTTAAAACCACACAATATAAAGTTTTGTTTCTATTTAAATCAAACTAAAAATTGTCTTACAATGACAGTGATTATTAGCTTCCTCTTCCCCTCAGAGACCACTTGCTGTTCTTGCTTGAGTTGAAGTAAAAGGCTCATTGGACATAGAAATTCCAATAGTGACAGGTTAGCAATGAGACTCTTATTTCCAATTAATAAAGCCTTTAAAACGAGATACAGTACAAATTACATTCAATCTTTGATACATTTTTGGGAATTCACTTTTATTCCATGGTAAGAAAGCATGATGAATCAGATTTTTTTTATACTTGAATTTCTATCAGCCATCAGAGAATGTTCCCAAACACAGAATATAACTTTTCGAGTCAAAGAGAAAATGTTAGCCAGGACCCCAGAGTGTTTTGCCAGTTCACAGACTCGTGGGTCTTGTCATGTTAAGTTATACACTGAATCTTCATTTATTCGGGTTAACAAATTCTTAAGAGTTTATGAATGCCCTAGTTTGGGAATTTGTGATTGTTCCAATAGTGATGCATCTGTGGCTCCCTCCTTAATGAGGAATCATTTGTTACTCTAAAAGGACAGTGCTGGATTTTCTAAATACCAGGCTATCTAAAATGAAATCTTAGACCCAAACGAATGAACTTGCGTTTCCTTCTTTTGTCCCCAAAATGAATGCTCACCAAGAGCAGTTGCATAGTACATGCCATTTTTACAAATGCAAGCTCATCAGAATGTACATAAATGCACTTAAGACCCTACAGAGCCAGCAGCACAAAACTATGATAGTGGACAGTTATCTTTTCAGCTATTCTCAATAAGGACCATGTATCTTCTACCTTTATTAAGACCTCATTTTGTTTTCTTTTTACTATAATAGGCCAACACAGTCACAAATAACAATGGGAGTATTTTTTCAGATCTCAGTTTTCAAAATACGGTATTAGTGCAGTTTATTCAACCAAAGCCCAGTAACTAATGGTGCAGTCTGTTTGTGACCACTTCCTTCCAAGATCCTGTTGTTTGCCCAAACTCTCTCCATCTCCCTCCTGATAGAATTCATTCCATGTTTTATCAGATTAAACTTCCAGGTTTTTTCTGAAAGGAGAAAGGAACAGGGAAACCCTCTGTGTTGTGCTATCATGGATGGCATCAATTAAAGTTTCAGAATTTCCCAATTCTCTGTACCTCACAGATAGCACAAATTCTTGTGTTATAAATTCTGTGTACTGTCACAGAGAAATGAATATATGCTGCATGGGGATTTCAGCAAGGGACTAACTTGGCATTAGAAGAACACTCTGTCTTGGAATTTACATTGTCCCTGTGCCCATGCTTGGGCTCAAGTCTTTGAATCATTACACCCTCAGACATACTAAAGACCACCCCTCCTTTAAGCATTCCACTTAGAAAAGTTATAGAAACATACTTACTGCTATATCCAGATTATAATACCCAGATTACTTAGTTTATAGAAAAGGTAGACCAATCTACATAGTTGTAAGTTTCTCCATTTCTTTTCTCTTATAAAGCAGTTACGATTAATGTTTTATATCTTTAGATCCTACAGTTCTTGAACTGTAAAGCATTATGTTCCAAACACAATAATGAGAAAATATTTTTATTAATTCTCTATTCTCTATTTGCGCTTCCATAAAACTTCTTAATCCAGATGATTAGAGCAGAAATCATATTCCAAAGATAATTTATGTTAAAACTCTGTTATCTATTACTTTTTAAAAAATTATGTGATGAGTGTGTACAAATGTATTTATATGTTTATACCATATAGTTATATTTAAAGTTGAAGTTGTTTTTATCTAATTTTTAAAAACAGCATATAAAAAACAAATTGAAAATAATTTACATTTCTGTAGTACTGAATTTGGCTTAACATCTCACATGAGGCATTAGAACCTATACCTCTCTTTCAGCACCAAGTATGTCAGAATGTTCCAGCATCTCCATTTTGCTATTTTAAATATTATCTTCTATGATAACTGTTGAAGCCTTTCTGTAGGAGTCAATTCAAAGAACACTTTAAGAACAAACCAGAGTTTGTGAGTTTGGCTATATGCAGCTGATGTAACTGAAAGCTAAAATTTTATGGTTCAGATCATCAATTTCCATTTCAATTTTATTGTCCATCTTCAAGCTATCTGAAAGAATGGTCATAAGTGTGATTTCTGAGTCTAAAGTTGCTGCAATTTGAGACCCTATAAATATAGATGTCATAGTGATGATGGATTTAGTGCTGTACTGGGTTTGCCTAAACAAGTCTTCCCAGAGCAGGTTTTGTCTGACTCCAAGTGATGGATGATGGAAACCAATTGCTCATGAAACTTTATTGTTCTGTGTGTATGTGTGTGGCCATGCATGTATGTGTGTTTTTGATAGAAGTGAACATTCATCAGCCATTCTCAAATATATTATCCTTTGATTTCCATGAATTTCCTATAATTCATTATAACTAGTCTCTTGGGCAGACATACACATTGCAGAGGTTAACCATTACAACTTAACATCTATATGATGGCTTGCCTGTCTATTTCTCCCCTTGGTATATCAGAGGAAGTCAAAGAAAGCAGTAGGGTTTTGGAATCAGAGATTAAGAAATCCCAGCTCTGGAACCATTAGCAGTGGATTTGGACAAGTTGTTTGCTCTGTTAAAGCCTCTGAACCCTGATTATTTCAGAGGTAGAATGGGGATAATAATAATGTTTAGAGTAAACAAGATAATGCAATATAGAACACTTAGTATATCTAATATGGGTAAATAAAGAAAGTATGAATACGTTTCACCTAAAATATATGGTGGTAATAAATGTCTAGATGAGCTAGATTTCTGCATTTCAACAGATTTCCATTGAATACTGTATTTTCTGTAGTTCATTCAACATTATTTTTCTCAGTTTTGTGTCCTTTAGTTTTTTTTTGCTTTGACTCTGTAGTTTTCTAACTGTTGATAATAATACCACTTCTATTATAATTACCTACTCCATTGTTTTATAATACTCTTATTCTATCAGTATTATCCTTAGTTCATGTAATCTGTTGTTATATGGTAAATATACTTCTTATTTTCTCAATTATGTATAATTTAAATCTAACTTGAGAAAAACAAAAATTCTTTTGTGTATATGATATACAAATATTATTATGGCCTTATCCATTTTATGACCTGGATTTAAACAATAAATTTAGAGCAACTAGAATCCTGATACTTTGAAGACAGAAGTACACAACTGCATATGGAGCATAAAATGGGAAGCGGGTGGTAAAGCAAGAGAGTTACAGATTAAACACTTCTAGGGAAAGAGTGAGTTTAAGATTGTCTAACCTGGAATGAAAGAGAGAAACAGACATCCAGTTTAACAACAGTCTGAATAAACATACTTATGCTATGGCCCTACAAAATCTATGTTGAAGTCTTAAGCCCAAGTACCTTAGAATGTGATTGTATCTGGATTATGGTTAAATGTGGTTATGTGGATGGGCCCTAATCAAGTATGACTGATGTCCTTACTAGAAGGCGAAGAGACAGCCAGAAGTGTGTGCGCACAGAGGAAAGACCATGTGAGGATACAAGGAAAAAGCAGAAGATTGGGCTCTCAGGGTAAACAAAATAGGCTAATACCCTGATCTTAGATTCCCAACCCCAGATCTGTGTGAAAATAAATTTTGGTTAAGTCCCCCAGTCAGTGGTATTTTGTTAGGTGAGACATAGGAGACTAAGACACCAAACAAAATAAGTCAACCAAACAAAAAAACCTAACATTTACAGAGTGTCTGACTTTTTTTGCTAATTGCTCGTTTTCTATTCAACAATCAAGAAATGAGTGGATTGACATAATTTTTACCATTACCATACTTGTACATTGCATTTATGGATATGGAAATTGAGTATCAAAAAAGTTAGTAGTCTTGCCTATTTGTCTCATCCCATTTTCCTGCAGACATTCCAGCACACAGGACATGATTGTGCTCCAGCACCCCCCAGGTTTTCTTTCAATTTACTCAAATCCCTCCTGCCTCCAGGGGCTTTTGCATATGATGTTGCCTCTGCCCAGCACATTCTTACCTAATTCTGCTGGTCTACTGATTCCTACTTATTTTTCAGATTCCATGTCAAATCTTACGTCCTTGAAAATGTGTTCCCTGAGATCTCAGTTTAAATCAGCCCACTACTCTTTTAAGCATTTTGATGCTTACTATATGTTATCTTCTCTCTTGAGATTTGAATTACAAAAGATGTCACTAATGCTGTTTTGTCAATCTTGTATCCTACCATGGACTGTCTTGCCTGACACATAATAATATTGAAAAATACCTGCATGATAAATTAAGACTAAATATCTCCTAGATAATAAATGACGAAGCTGACAGTCAAAAGGAATTCTTTGTCTCCAAAGTCCATGCTTTCCCTCTTTTTTTCTTAAAAGTGTGTGTATACATATTTTGTATGCATAGATATTACATTTATATGTTTATACAGTAAGTAATTTAGAAAAGGATTAGGGAACAAAAGTAATGTAGGTATTTCTAAAATGAAATTCAAGTGAGCAAACAGCATATATGGTATGAGGTAGCTACCGTGCCTCATTTACTCTCTCCCTTCCCAAATAAAAGAAGTGTGATACAGCAGAATAATCCAGAATCCCCAGTAACATTTCCTAAGGCAAATAGGCTTTATTAGTAATTGTGGAACTGCGGCTAGATTAAACTGAAAGTGTTCATCAGTATGTTGAGTTTTGTGGAACTTAATTCTGTAAATAATCTGACTAGGGACATACTCTCTAAATTCTCATTACAAAATCGTTAGCACTCTTTGAAATTGTGGTATGCTGACCAACCCCAACAGAGAATGTTAAGTATAAACACTTGTACTGTAAGCTATCCATTAGCTCCTAATGTCTTTGGAACTCCAAGGGCAGATTTTTAAATTCAGGAATGAAAGGGGGTTCTCTGAGGATGATTTCATCACCAGATCACTTTATATGTTTCTGTGTGCTTTTTGATCCTCCCCTTATTTCTCTGAATAATCGGACTTCCTCTATCACTTCCATGTCTGGTATTTTCTTGACTTGTTTTGAAGGAAGTCACAAAACAACCAAATGAGGGATTGCCCATGGTAGAAATTAAGGTACTACTATATGAATCTCTTAAAAACTAAAAAATTGTATTTCACAATTATTCTGCTGGTTTACTTTATCCTTTTAATGCTTTAGAAAAATAAAAATTTAAATATATTCTGTGAATATTCAGAAATTATGAATATCATGTTTAAAACATTTTATTTATATAATTGTATCAAATATAAGGTCTAAAATGTGCTAAATTAATTTATGAGATTTTATTAGTGTTTTTTTTTTTCAATTTTTTAATGTTTATTTATTATTGAGAGACAGACACAGCGTGAGCAGGGGAGGGGTAGAGACAGGGGGAGACACAGAATCTGAAGTAGGCTTCAGGCTCTGAGCTGTCAGCACAGAGCGCGGCGTGGGACTCGAACTCACAAACTGTGAGATCATGACCTGGGCCGAAGTCAGTCGCCTAACCAACTGAGCCACCAGGCACCCCAGTTAGTGTTCTTTTCTAAAGTAGATATTTCATCTCAAGGAATTGTGACTAAGAGTGGCTTATTGCTCATAATGATAAAGATAATAATTGGATATATTGTTCCTAATTAAATTTAATCAGTGATCTTAGTATCTAATAATCTAATATCAATTAGATATATAATATCAATTATCTAATATCAATTGAGTATTGTTTTACAGATCCTGAAATATAATTTAATTAGAACCACTATAATTAATATATGATATTAACCATCTCACTGATATTTAATCTCGATCACAAATGCAAAAATATATTTTAAAAATCCATTTATCCAGTGGGAATATCTGAAATTTTATCAGGGAACAGTCTTTGAGAAGAATTATGACATGATGTGGAAACCCTTTTCTTCCATGTAAGAACACAAAGGAAAAGAAAAATGTTCTCAAGGTTCCCAAAGAATGAACCCCAAAAGAAAAATTAACTAGTATAATACTGAGTTTAGAACTCTCCAGAAAACAACTCAATTGCATGATATTTTCAATACTAAATTCAGAGCTTTTAGTTACTATTTGCTCAGCTGCCCATAATTGTTAGAAAATCTAACTATGGCTCAATGAATGCCAGCTGTTACTTTGCCAGTAGAAAGTCCCATGAGCACAGGGATAATCCTATCCTAACATGGAGACCAGGGCCAGACTGTGGTCACAGTGGAGGTGGTATCTAAGCACCTGGAAGCCTGTGGGCTTGTTAAGGGAATAGTTGATGTATTTCTAGGAACATAGTTGTTGTTATAAACTAAAATGCAAAATTGATTTTTCGAGGTCAGTAGGCTAATGCCTTAGTTTTATTAAAAAACTAAAGATGGACAAATCATAACTCTGCCAATTGAAGGGTTATTTTTTCACTGGAGACACAAAGCAATTATATAACACAAGAAAACACTATGTAATTGAATGCAAAAATGAATGGCATGCTGTTGGTGGTATTAGATGGTTAAGAGATCATTAATACTGAAAATATTGGTAGCATTTTCGGTAGTAAGTGAAGCTTAAGTACGTTCTTAAGTATTAGCAGCATTTAAGTGGATAGAAGAGAAACCTAGGCAGGTTTCTCTTGGTTTAAATTTCATGTGAAGATTTTTAGACCTAATTTTTTGATAGTGACCTACTATCCAAAGTTTTTTTTTTTTTTTTTCTTTGATGTTTATTTATTTACTTTGAGAGAAAGAGAACGCGTGCGGGAGTGAGCAAGCAGAAGAAGGGTGGAGAGAAAGAGAAGGAGAGAGAGAATCCCAAGCAGGCAGTGCAGAGCCCAACACAGGGCTCAATATCATGACCTGAGCCAAAATCAAGAGTCAGACACTTAACTGACTGAGCCACCTAGGCACCCCTACCATCAAAGTTTTAAATCAAGAAGTTTAACTTATTTTTTTTCAAGGATGGGATGAAAAGTGGAAGCTGGGAGCAATTCCATGTCACCTGTGGAAACTACCTGAATATATATGGTAGGAATTGAATTGGCCTTCTTAACAGAAATATCCCCTATTTATGTTTAATTCCCTTTAAAAAAATCAATTTTTATAGTGAACTTACTAAATTTCTTCTAAGTTAAATGCATATAAAATAACCCTAGAAGGGCACCTGGGTGGCTCAGTCAGTTAAGCCCCATTTGGGGCTCTGCACTGACAGAGCAGAGCTTGCTTGGGATTCTCTGTCTCCTCTCTCTCAGCTTCTCTTTCTTTCTCTCTCTCAAAATAAACCAGTAAAACCAATAAAATAGTGTATTGGCATCAAATATATAAATTGAGGTCTATCTTTTATTTCTGTTTGTGAATAGACAGTTTAGGGGTCTAAATCCTCCCTGAAAATATAATTGTTTTGATTTTATAGTAATTTCTTTATATGTTTATGGCTGATTAAATAAATTAATGGTGTTTTTTTATTTTCTTTTAGATTTTATGTTGAGAGGGACAGGGAGGGAGGGAGGGAGAGAGGGGAGAGTAAGAAGGAGAGAGAATCTCAAGCAGACTCCACGCTCAGCACGGGCCCTGTGTGGAGCTCAATCTCACGACCCTGGGATGGTGACCTGAGCCAAAATCAGAAGTCAGACTCTTAACCAACTGAGCCACCTCGGCACCCCAATGGTGTTTTCAGTATAAATATGATAGGCAGTTAATAAGGAAAATACACGCATGTTCATGTTCTATAGTGAGGTTTATCACTGGCAATTAAAAACTGCTTTCTTAAATAAAAGATGGAAGTCAGTAATTTTAAACAATGACTTTTATAACACTGAAGAATAATCAGACAAAAGAGTTAATACCCAACATAATGGAATTTTACTATTTGCTGTCTTTTTGATCATATATGTGTAAGATTGGCCTATTCCATGTATTCCTTCTAGGCTTTGCTAAGACATGTGGAAGCTTAGAAATTGTTGCTGTATGATGATAGGCATGCAAATAATAAAACAGTTGGTCACCCACATCTCTGTTGTGTTCAGCATAGTTATTTGACCTTTCCTGGCATCTACCCTGACTACCTAAATGTGATGAATAGAATTTATGGCCCAGTAAACTTTTCTTTCAGGTTCTAATTGGTGGAGAGTTGTTAATGATTACTATTATGTGAATACAAATGACAAATATGAGCAATCACTGCAAGTTTGGGAGAAGAATAATTACAGGTAGTTCAAACACCAGGAGTCCTGAAAAGAGTTCAATATATATTTATAATTATGCAAAAAAATATTTGTTCTACTCATTTGACCTTTAAAGCACCCCGTGTGCTGATTTTAGAGAAAGCATTACAAAGCCTTGATGGAAAAATTTTACACTGCATGGTGTGCTAGGCAAACTGTATCATCAGCAAATGCTGAACAATAATGTTGTAAGACTGTTTTCTTACATTCAGTCAATTCCTGTTAGATTCAGTCGGACACAATCAGAACAGCATTGCCTCCACTCTAATGAGCCTAAGGGGAAAGATATGACTGCTGTTAAAAAGTGTGTCTCTTGAATAAAGTAACAATCCTGCTAGATGAAATATTAGAATTGCATTTTCGGCAAAGAACACATGATGGTCTACATTGTTATAATGGACATTTACTTACTTTCATCTTTCTTCAGCTTAGCTGCCAGCTCTCTGGAATAGGTGTATGAGAAAAGATAATATACCATCCATGTATTCATTTACAATGGGTAATTTATTTCAGAAATGATAATAGCTTTGAAAACAAGAATAACCAATGCAGAATTTTAAGTATGAAAGAAAAATTCCCATACTTATCCAAAGGCGAAAGCCTACAGAATTAGTATATAGGAAATAGTGTTCTTGATGGTGAAGAAGTTTACCCTCTGAGACAATGAATAGAAATTGTACTACAATAATAAAAACCATAATAAATTTTAAAGAAAAGCCACCAATGTGATATATTTATAATTAGTCTCCTACCATCATATATGAATCTTTCCTAATACTCTTGAGTTCTTCTGTTTGTTTATTCAGATCAGATGTCATGGCAGGTCTATAGCTTAGAGTTGATAATCAAAAGCCAGTCACGTGATATGTTACTATTCATGCAGAAAACCTTTTTAAGGAATTAATGTGGCTAACACAAATTAAGAGAGACAGGTCTTGAGATTTTAACAAAAACTATTATCAGGTCCAGCTCCAATTAAAGAATCAAATTCCATACTCTGTTAACATTAATACTGTTTCACTGATGTGATTATAAGATAATATAAAAGATCTTCCTATATGTTGGGTCAAATGATATCTCTGTATTCTCAGTACTGTAGGTATCAAAATCAGTATCAGTCAGAACTTTACCAAATAAACAGATCCAGCAGAAGATATATATTAAGAGATTTATTTCAAGGAATTGGCTTATATGATCGTGGCATCTGTCTGGATAAGTACAAAGTCTTGAGGGGCAGGTCTGCAGACTGGAAACCTCTGGGTGGGGGCTAATGCTACAATCCACAGGTGGAATTTCTTCAAGGGAACTTCAGTTTTGCTTGTAAAGCCTTTCAGTTGATGAATGAGGTCTACTCAAATTTTGAAGGGTCATCTCCTTTACTTAAAGTCAATTGCTTGTAGATGTTAACCACACCTACAAAATGCCTTAACAGCAACACCTAGATTAGTGTTTGAATAACAGGAGACTGTAGCCTAGCTAAATTGCCACACAAAACTAACCATCACAGACAGTAGATTGAGAAAAAATTTTGAATAAAATTTAGGAACATATAATGGAAATGTTGAGAAAGCTTATATACCACAAATTAACTTCTAGAAATTTTCCTAATACATCGATGTGTGTATCAAGATGCATGAAACAGTCATATATTTTAGTTTTACAGAAAAGAGTGAAAATACAAAGATTCCCAAATATCAATGATTGAACATTTTAGAAATAAAGTACAGACATATGAACTATTACTATACATTCATGAAAGTTAATAGTTTGGAATAACATTAACATACATAAATGTCTTATGTTATTAAATTAACAAAGAAGGCAAACTCCAAAAGAGTTTATATGTTACATTCCCAACTTCAGGGAACATTCTGTAATAAAATGACAGTTTTAAATTACAATACAGTTATAATGGTTCCTTCTGATAAATGCAGGTTATTGTGCCTTTTTCCTCTTTGGTATTTTCAGCATTTTATGAAATATCTTCTAATAAATAGAATAAAGTGCATGCTATCTTCAAAAGAAAAATGCTGTCATTCGTTAAGCACCTATTTTATTTCAGATAGTGTCTTGCAAAACTGCTCATTATTCAACACATACTGTAGTGTTTGCCACATACAAGGCCCTGTTGTACGTATGAGGATATAGGAGTAACATAACAAAGGCCTCTGTCTCCTTATACTGTTGACATTGTAGTGAATGAACTATAATCTCCATACAGAATAGCATGTTCCACATGCTTAAAGTAGTGAAGCTTAAAGATCTGGTATTGAACTGAACTCTCATTCTCAACTATAGACAGACAAAGCCCTTAAAACTCCACTTTATTCATTTCGCTTCTAACCTTCACCATCTCTCAAAATCTCACACTATAATATCTCTTATTCTTCACTCTTCCTCTCGTAATCATCATAATCACACAGAGGCCAGTTCTGGGATATTTCTACTCTGTATTTGTGTGTAGTCTTTATTGCACAACTTAGAACCATTGTGTATTGAATTAATATGTATTTTATACCACACTTTTTCATTATTCTCTAGTCAGATCCACAAGAGTAAACACCACTGTTGACTATGGGCTAAATACAGATCTTTAAAGGAAGACAAAAAAATGTTCTTCTCATTAGGATAAAATATTCTAATTTGTAATATAAATATGTAAATACATATGTATATGTATTTTAGATACATATATGCAGATGTGTATGCACACCTGTATGTACATGTGTATTCCTTGAAATTTTAGAATGTAGAGTAACTTTTGTTCTTGATTAAAAATGCCACAGACAACGTTTGGAATAAAAAATAGATTCTTAATGATAAACATGCTGAAGTGTCAAAAAATCTTTTAAGAAGAGTTTGAACAGAGAATACTTGGTATACCAAATATTAAAATAAATTGTCCCACTAGAGTAATTAAAGAAATATATTTGGAATCAAGTACACTGAAGACCTATAAAATACGAAGTGAAGAAATACTATATACATAAAATATTATTGTGAATATTAGTGACCTTCAAATCCATGTATAAACATAAAATATAGGCAAATATTTATTTCTTTGTTGGGAAGGATTTTCATTCAGAGAATATATTGAAAATACTAATAGATCTTATATGAGTAGAAATATAAAACTAAACATTTACTTCTGGGAACATTTCCTAAGATTAAATAAGAGTGATATGACCTCATAAATTAGTATCATGTACACATTTATCACTTTAAAATCTTAGAAACTAAATACCCAACAATATGTTATGTAGTCACATAAGAGAAATTATGCACATCAGAAAAATTTAATTTAGAAGTATAATTATTGACCTATATTTTATTGATATAATTATAAAAACAAAATTAAATATGATTACCCTGTTGATTATTTTTTTTTTTTTTTTTTTTTTTTTTTTTTTTTTTTTTTTTAAATTTTTTTTTTTTTTTTTTTTTTTTTTTTTTTTAATGTTTATTTATTTTTGAGACAGAGAGAGACAGAGCATGAACAGAGGAGGGCCAGAGAGAGAGGGAGACACAGAATCCGAAGCAGGCTCCAGGCTCTGAGCTGCCAGCACAGAGCCTGACGCGGGTCTCGAACTCACCGACCGTGAGATCATGACCTGAGCCAAAGTCGGATGCTTAACCGACTGAGCCACCCAGGCGCCCCTGTTGATTATTTTTAAAAACAAAATTTAACAGTAAATTTCAAAGATCTTAGTGGCTTTATTCAGTGATTCATGAATATGTATGTATTGTATATATATTATCTTTTCAGTTATTATAGCTATAATCAACAGCCAAATAAATATGTTTGATGGCTTAATGGGTTTCCTTTGCTTCATGAAATATGGGAAATTTGTTCATTAACAAAGTCTTAGTGAATAATTGCTAATACTATTTCAATATCACAAAACAGTATGAAATATTTTTCCAAACATTAAAATTTAAAGATTGATTGGAGAAAACTAGTTGTGCTTTTTATTTTTATCATTTAATGAATAACTTCCTAGAAGCTGTATCCTCCCTAAGATATTTTTAACAGCTTAATTGTAAGAAGTAATTAACCCAGAAAGCTTCTAGTTTGCTTCTAAATACAGCATCCAAGAATATCAAATGGGTTCTAAAAATGTTCAGTACATTTTTTCCCATGTTCTTAATATACAGAACAGCATGATCTTTTCAAAAACTTTTCAGAACTTTCTTTATCATAGCATTAATATTGGCTGCCATGTTATACATGGTCTTAGTTTTATTAACTTTGTATCATGATATAGATAAAAGGAGGATGCAAAAAAAATCTCCAAATATTTTTTAAGAAAAAATGTATATGCATTATAGATATGATTTATCTCATTGTTCCTATTCTTTATTCACTACAAAAATGTGTAAATGTGTGTGTGTGTGTGTGTGTGTGTATTCACATATACAGAACACACTTTCTGGGGTCATGAGAACATTTCTAAAATTGACCATATGCTGGGCTATGCAGCCTAAGTGAATACATTTCAAGAATCAGAAGCAAACAGAATATTCTTTGAATAAGCTTGATTTGAGCTTTTATAGTATTTTATAATATAAAAGATAACCAGGAAGTCCCTGTACAGTTCTGAATAATCTTGGGCCAAACAAACAAAAAAATCACAAAAGAAATTAGAAAATATTTTGAATAGATGATGAGGAAGAACTTTTTGTGCATAGCTAAATTTATTCTTAGAAGTTTACAATCTTGAGAGCTTATGTTAGATTAAACAGCCTAGAAGCAGGAGAGTAAATTAAGCCCAAAGAAAGTGAAAAGATGAAAATCATAAAAATAAGAACAGAAGCTAATGGAGTAGAAAATAAACATAGGATGGCAACTATCAACAATGCCAAAAGTGTGTTCTTTGAAATTGGCTACTCCCTACCAAGGTTAATCTGCAAAAGAAATAAAATGAGAAAAAGCACACATAGCCAATATTATACGAAAGAGAGACATTGTTAGAGTCTCAACACCAATTACATCTTTACTGGCAATAATGTTAGGCATAAATACATTTTATGCCAATATTTCGGATAAATAAAAGTATTTTATGCCAGTAATTTTGAGAATTCAGGTTAAATGAAAATGTTTCTAAAAAAACACAACTTAGTGAAATAGATGTGATAATACATATATATCTGCGTTGATTAAATACATTAAATCCATCCTTAGTAACTTCCTCAAAGAAAACTCCAAGTCCAGGGGGCTGTTCTAGTGAATTCTACAAATATTGAAAAGTAGAGATAACGTCAATATTTTATTAACTTTTTGAAATAATATAAGGACAGCATCATCTTGATACCAAAATTTAATAAGAGTAATACCAAGACAGGAGGCCTGAGGCCAATCACTCTGTTTAACATATATATTCCTTAATATATAGAAGAGTGAATCCTGTGTTATGTAAAATTGACATACATTACGACCAAGTAAATTTATTTCAGGAATGCATTCAAACATTAAAAAAAACAGCATAATTCATCACAATAAAGAGAAAAAAATTTTTTTTGATAATCTCAATTCAAAAAGATGAACAAAGTAAGAGGATTTATACTTCAAATATCTGGACTTAATAAAAAGTATCAGTATTTCAGACAGTGTGATATTGGTACAGGGGTAGAAGTATAGACCAATAAAATAGAGTGCCTGGGAACATACTCACACACACACACTCCTATAGTCAAAGGTATGTTGTACACTGGATAACCATATTTAAACCTGATTCTTTTCAATATTTTTCACACAGAAAATTAGACAATGTAAAAAACTGAAGTAGAATATTATGCTCTTAATGTCATTTTAGTCAGTGATGGGAATGTTCCATTTATTATCAGAATTTATTTCATTAAGTGATTGCCACAATTTGTTGTTTTGTCAAAATTTAACTTTGTATTTATGTACTTAAAACATTAAGGGTTTCTAATTTAGAACAGATTAATCTACTGATAACTTTGTTGGCTTTATGGTGAGATAATCTGTTTACTTAAATGTTTCTTCTTTTGTTAATAGCTTAATTAATTGGTCAAATGTTTATACAACACATGCTAAAACCATAAATTTTTTCCCTAAATGGTTGCAGGCAAGAATTTGATCCATGTAGAGCTGAACTGACTATTTTAGGAAAGACTATGAAAACAAGTGAATCTATCAATCATATATCTGGAAAACCCTTGCCAGAATCAGGATCTGTCTTTATTGGTGGTTTTCCATATCTTCGTGGAACAAACCAGGTATTTCTATTGATATCTTAAAATATATTTATTATGTCATTGTATGAAAAACAGATTGCAAAATTTTAGAAAAGTTTCCTAGTTGATGAAGCTGTCTTCATGGTTTTGAAAAGAGAACATGAACAATTCTACTAAGATATCCTACTGAAGCATACTAAAAGTTTACTGTTCTCATTGTACAGAATTGCTTTGGTTGTCAGGCTGCTTTCCCATCTTATATACATACATACATCTTATACATGTGCATTATACTTAATGATAATTTTAAACATATGGGCTTTTGTTCACTCCTATGCTAGTGGTTTCCTTGGATATATGAGGGGGTCGGCTCAAGAACACACCACAAATCTGATTCAGGAAATGGATCTGGAAGACCATTCTCAGTCTCCACTTCATATTGGGTTTTTAAAATGTAAAAATGTTCTCTGCAGAGGTTTGTGCATATGCCAACCCGTACTCTAAATTTTCATTTAGATAATTAGCTTATTGTCTTCATTATTAACCTATATTTTTGGATAAGAGCTTTCATGCTGACTTAAATGTTATTGATCATTGGCTCCATTTTACGTTATTATGGAGAATTACTTTCACAATTTAGGGTTGCTTGTTAAGTGTACCAATAGCTTATTATATCTTTTCTCTTACTGTATTTACAATTGTGCTTTACTTATGTGAACATACTATTTTAAAATACTGGAGATCTAAAATGCTATTATTTCGAAGCCCCACAAGTAATATAAATTGGGTATAAATCTACTATTGGTAAGCTAAAAAAATTGAAAGCAAATTTACATAAAGAACAAAAGTCACTTGCATAGTTGATGTGATGCATATGCCTTCAGTGAAATAAGGGAATTCTTTATCTGTAAGCATGCAGACGTTATTTTAAATTCAGCTTTACTCCATTAGACTTTTTGTGACTTTTTCTATGGTAATGCACTTCACTGACTTTTTCCTAGATATAACAAGACTATAAGCTCTATAAGAGTAACACATTTCTGTTTTGTTTACCTTTTTATACCTCAAGGCAAGGACAGTTTCTGTCACATAGTAGGTGTCCATAAAACATCTTGTAAATGTATGATCAATTAAAGAATGGATGATAGGATTACAAAAAACTTACATAAATGAATCTTTAGTCATATATATATACACATATATATATTTATGTATATATACATCCCAAGTAAAAGATGAGTTCTCATATAGAATTTAATATTTGTGGGCAAAGATTCATTAACTGCAAGTTCTCAAGACTCAAGGAGCTATTACTCTGTTGAGGATACAGGAGCAGTATAGAAAAATAGAAAAGAGAACCTCCTAGTCTCCCTAGGGGAATAAGGGGGTTTGTAGTTAGGCATAGATGTGAGGGATGATCAAGTGCCTACCAGGTAAGTAATATGTAGGCTGTCATTCCAGGCAGACAAAATGTCACACACTCAGGCTTAGGTAATGGAAAGACCTAGGAGAGGGGGAGTGGGAGTGGAAATAACTCACTAATTGTGGAGGCATGGAGTTTGATGTGAAATGAGCAGAAGGAAGACTTGATGTTGGAAAAGGCAGGAGTCTGAGCATCATGGATCCTGTATAAAATATAAAATATTATCTGTTTTTATACTGGTGCCTGTAGGAGCCATTTAAGAAGTTTGAACAAGTAGTGATCTTTAATAGTTTTTACTCTGAAGCACCTGAAGCAGAGGACTGGAGGTATTTAGACTACAGGTCAAGAATTGATAAAGTTAGGTAATAGGAATAATTAAACAAGAAATGGTGTTGTGACAGTAAGGGTGAGAGGATGACTATGAAAGCTATCGAGCTCATAATAATTATAGGAAAAAAATGGAAAAAGTGGAATTTGAATTACCAGTTTGTCTTATGTAAGCAGAGAATGTATAGTGTCTTAAAAAAGATGGGGATCACAAGATTATTTATAAAGATGGCAAGTTCATTTTTGCATTTGCATTAATTTTTGGTAGAGATGATTTTCAAATATTACCAGCTGGTTTGCCATGCCACTAATTCATCAATCCATTGCATCAGTACATTCCTGTTGCATATCATCCTACCAACGGGACATTGTGATATAGAGTAAGTCATTTGAAATATGGGCCTTGAGTTTTTAAGAGATCCTGACTATGGGAGTCTTTATACATGTGATAGTGGAAGCCACAATCACTGATTGGATTGTTTTTGTAGAATGAGAGAAGAGAGGATTAATTATTGGAGATCAGCAATTTAAGAGTGGGCTAAAGAAGAGGGGCACCCAAAAACGGTTAAAGGGTAGAGGAATTGGTAATAGAACAAGGGGAAATATGTCACAAAGACAGAGTTTCCAAAAGGAGTATATATGTTCAACACCAAAGCTACAAAAGGTCAACCAGCAGTTTCAGAAGAACAATAAGAGCAGGAAGAAAAATAGCTTTTTAAGGAAGAATAAATGGAAGAAGAAATATTTTTGATTACTGTTTCTAGAGGCTTATTAATAAAAAGAGAAAGGTAGTTATCTAGGGGAGGACAGAGTATCAAAGTAGAGTTGCAGAAATAGGTAATAACTGACTATCTTCTGAAGACTTTGTCATTCAAACCTTTGTTAGAAAGGATTAGCATTAACTAAGGGATACTCTCATAAAAACTTGATTCTCGTTCTGTGATATAGAACAACTGGACATTTGTCACAATCAATTTAGAGAAATTTGTGTGTAGACCAGTGAAGTTACCTTGAAATTAAAGGGACTGCTAACTAAGCAACTTTTCCCTCCTTGCTAAATATGCTGTGTTCCTGTATTTGGAAGATTTTATGTCAGTTCCTTATTGAATTTTTATTCTTATACTGTTACTCTCTCATAGTACTTATGTGTGTTATGTGTGTGTGACATTCACTTAAATTGCTATATATTGAATGATTGATACAAGCAAAATACAAAATGTCTATGATAATACTTAAAGAGAAATCATATGAATCAGAAAACAGAAACAGCTTTGTGAACTTGTTTCTGTGCAGTATGGCCCCTTTGAATATCTAAGTATCATGCAGGCTGTAACTATCTAATTATTGTGTTCTGATTAAGAGCTGCTGTTTAAGCACAGTGGGTTGTCAGTACTCAGAAAATTAAAAACAACAGGTTTGCAGTATTAAACACTAAGAAAGAGAACTATAGTTGAGTCTTCAAGCCAATAAGTACTAAGTTACACTTATTCTCTTGCCTCTAAGTTTCCAGTAATGTCTTTCTATACTGGCTAGAGCCCATCCACGTAATCAGAGCCCCTAATCCAATGCGTATATGCTGACAGGTTGTTTAATGTTTCCTTTAACAAAAACACACAGAGCTCAGTAGGGAGGAGAGAATGAAACAGTTAGGCATTTTCAGTTTTGTGCCTGAAGTGTGAAAAACTGTTTCCCCCTGAGGACCGTAAATGATGATAACTTCCAAAGTCCGAGAGTAAATGCCCCCTCTCTGGTGTAGGAAAACACTTTTCCCTAGTAGTGCATTAATTGTTTTATACTTTTCAATGCATGCGCTCCTGCCTTGGGTCTAAGTTGCTTAAGGACACCAAGCCTTAATTCTTTAACAAAGCACAAGCCAAGTTACAGTGGTACCAACTTTTCTCTTTGCTAAATATAAAAGGAAATAAGATAATTATACAAAGAGATATTATTGTTAATCCTCTAGAGGATTTTTTTTCTTTCTGCAAAAATTGAAAACATAAAACGTGTTCTGTAAAGATGCTAGTTATTTTTCACATTCAAGTCAACCACTAATATTAAAAACAGAATTTATGGTAGCATATACTTTTATATAGGATAGGAATTTTTGAAGACTCAGTGACTAACTTAATCCATTTGGGCTGCTATAACAAAAATACCATAAACATTAATTTTTCATAGTTACGAAGGTTGGGAAGTCCAAGATCATGGTGCTGGCAGGTTGGAGTCTGGTGAGGGCCCCTTTTCTGGTTCATAGACAGCTGCTGTCTTCTAACTGTGTCCTCAACGTTGGCAGAAAGAGTGAGAGAGTTTTCTGGGATCTCTTTTGTAAGGGCACCACCCTCATGACCTAATCACCTCCTGAAGACCTCCTCCTCCTAATACCAATTTATTGAGGACTAGGATTTTAATGTGAATTTTAGGGGGACACAGACTCTGAGTTCATAACAATGATTGATTAAAGAATCTAAATATTCATTTTAATTTTTAATTTCAACATAATAGATGAGTCCAATAATTATTAAAATTTTAAGTGAATCCCTTGAGAAAATAAGAATACTTTTGTAAAGCAAATAAGTATTACCTACTTTTTGTATGTTTAAAACATTGATTTACATATTCAATAATTAATCTGCTATAAAGCCATTCACTTTTACAAAAAACCCTGTCAATCATCTTCCATAAAAATCATTTAGCCAAAAAAGTGACTGTTAAATTAATAATCTAACACAGAATGACAGAATTCTCCTTTGGAAGTTGTGATTGATTCCTGAAGAATAAATGAAAAAGTCACCTCAGTTATCTATATTTCCCTTTCTGTTAAAATATTTTGGTAGTTTATATTACTCATCACAATTCATTATCAATTTAAAGAGGAAATGACACCTCAGTAAATTGTTTATGATAGACTATTAGAGAGGATGCTTGTCCACCTTTCTGAGCTCTTCCAAGATATTTGTTGTATGAATACTAGGTAATCAATCAGAAATAAATTGAAACACACCAGTGAAAAAAATTTTTAAAAGATGGCCACGTTCAGCCCTCTTGGGTTGGGTAAATGGTGAAAAACAAAACAAAACAAAACTGTTAATCTCTACCTTGACCTTATTTTCTGTCCATTTGATCTTAAAAAGAAAATCACTCTATAATCAAAAGTGTTTTATTTTTTATTTTTATTTAAAAAAAATTTTTTTTTTCAACATTTATTTATTTTTGAGACAGAGAGAGACAGAGCATGAATGGGGGAGGGTCAGAGAGAGGGAGACACAGAATCTGAAACAGGCTCCAGGCTCTGAGCTATCAGCACAGAGCCCGACGCGGGGCTCGAACTCACGGACCGTGAGTCGTGACCTGAGCCGAAATCGGCCGCTTAACCGACTGAGCCACCCAGGCGCCCCAAGCAAAAGTGTTTTAAATAAGCATATATGTAACGTATATCTCTGATAAGCATAAGCAAAATAATAGAGACATAAGAGTTGCATTGCAACATTTCAAAAACCATTGCTTCTTCTGGAGGTTATGTGTTAAGTCATTCACTTATTCATTCGGCCTGTCTGCAACAGTGCCATTTAAGCCCTTAGCTGTCTATTTTGCCATCAGTGGCATTTGGCAACAAATCAACAAATTTTCAGATGAAGACCCATGAGAATTATTTCTCATTCCTTGCACATATAAGACTCACTTTTAATTTATTCCCATACGAGGACATGCCTTTCTTAAGCAATAATCCACTGTGGACTGAGCCGCGCTCAGTTGTACCGCAAAAACTGGCTCCTACTCAACACAAAGACAGATTCTCCTCCCACAGTTCCACCTTCCTCTGCAAACTGCTCTTCTGTTTTTTTGCTCCGACCCATATCTTTATCACTTTTGCCTCTATTTCTTGATATCTGTGCAAAACGCTGCCAGGAGTTGGGGAGGACCTATCTCTGAGTCTGTCCCTACTCTGGATCCTTTCTTAATCTATATGGTTCCAACATTTTAAGGATCTCTCTTGAATTCCTCTATTTATGTTTGCTTCTAGTTTTGAAAAGTTCTGTGTACATTTAATCATAGTTACATTTATTCAAGAACACTGGCTTATATTTACCATTGTATCTACCTCACCCTAATTATCTCATTAGAAAATATAGAAAAAAAAATACATGCAAGTCTGCACTCATGAGCCTATGAGGAAGTCAGAAGGAGACATCAAGCATGAGTCTAAGGCTTCAGGTGGCTTAAGCAACAAAACGATGGATCCATTACTAAGATGAGGAAAACTGGGAGAACAGATTTGGGGGAAATGAGAAGATTATTAGTTTGGACACTTCAAGTGAGGTATCTGTGAGGCTTGCAAGAATGAACAAGGTAACACTTGTGTTCATAACTCAGGGAATTCTCAGCATGTAGCATTTAAATTCATGTGACCAGATGAGGGGCGCCTGGTGGCTCAGTCAGTTAAGCATCCAACTATTGGTTTCAGCTCAGGTAATATTTTATATGAATACTAGGTAATCAGTCAGAAATAAATTGAAACACACCAGGGGAAAATTTTTTCAAAAGATGAAAGAAAAATTTTCAAAAGATTAAAGGAAATAAGATAATTATACAAGTAGATACTATTGTTAACCCTTAGTGGATATTTTTTTCTTTCTTCAAAAGTTGATAACGTAAAATATGTTCTATAAAGATGATAGTTCTTCTTTTTTCACATTGAAGTCAATCACTAATAAAAACAGAATTTATCTTGCGGATTGTGAGTTCAAGCCCCATGTCGGGCTCCATGCTGACAGTGAAGAGCCTGTTTGGGATTTTCTCTCTCTCCCTCTCTCTCTGCCCCTACCCTCTCTCAAAATAAATAAATAAAAGTTAAAAGTAAATAAATAAATGAATGAGAAAAAATAATAAACAAGTACATGTGACTAGATAAGATAACCTCAGGGGAGAGGGAGGAGAAAGAAGAGAAGAATCAGAACAAAGTCCTGGAGAAGACTGAGAAGGTAATTAAGTATCCAACAGCAAAGTAGGCTGAGGAATTAAGAGCACAACTGAGAAAATGTGCTGTAATCATAGAATGCAGAAGAAGAGCAAGTTTCAAGAAAGAGGAGCTGTTCAACCCTGCTAAAATAGGATCTATAAAGAATAAGGGCTGACAACCATCTATTAGTTTTTCTGACATGTAAAGCATTGATAAACTCATAAGAGAAATGACTACCTCTATTTAAGCTCATGATGGTGAATGAAGGAATATTGTCAGCATTCTGTTAAGAACCAGTGTTTTCCCTTGGCAAAAGGAGAGAATCTAGCTGCACATTTGCTTCCTATTATAACAAGCATGAAGATTGCACCTGCAGTGAGACAGTTTAGTACATTTTTAATCTGCATTGAAAATCCTTTTTAGTATCATCTATAAAGTGGAAGATGTTCATATCCTAAACAAAATTTTCCAGTTTAGGGATACACACTGGTGAAATTCTTCTACTTGAATACAAGGACACATATACTGCCTCATGTAAGTGGAATCATTCAACGTTTGTCTTTCTGTGCCTGGACTCCTTCACTTAGCCTGATGTCCTCTGTTTCATCCATGTAGTCACTTATTACAGAATTTCCTTTTTTTATCTATTGGTTTGTCAGTGGACATTTAAATTATTTACACATCATGGCTATTGTGAACAGTGCTTCTATGAATATAGGTCTTTTCAAGATCTTGATTTCAATTCTTTTGAATAAATACCCAGAAGTGGGATTGCAGGATTATATGGTAGTTTCATTTTTAATTTGGGAGGGAATCTCCATGCTACTTTCCATAGCAGCTGCACCATTTTGTGCTCCACCAACAATGCACAAGGGTTCTGATTTCTCCACATCCTCACCAACATTTGTGGCATACACACACACATACACATTTACACACACATATATACATACATATGTAAATAAAATACATACACATATATACACATATATGTGTATATATATACATATATATGTATATATATAATTCTGACAGGTATAAGATGGTATCTTGATATCTCTTGGTTTTGGTGTGCAATTTTCCTGATGATTAGTGATTATGAGCATTTTTTCATATACTGTTGACCATTGTATGTTTTTGGAGAATGTCTATTCAAAAGCCTTATTTTTTAACTTGGGTTATTAGCTTTTTTAACTATTTAGTTGTTGGAGTTCCATATGTATTTTGGAGATTAACCCCTTATCAGATATATAGTTTGCAAATATTTTCTCCTATTTTATAGATTGCCTTTTAATTCTGTTGATTGTTTCCTTTTCTGTATGGAGGCTTTTTAGTTGATATAGTTACTTACCTATTTTGCTTTTGGTGCCTGTGTTTTTAGTGTCATATCGATGAAAATATTGTCAAAACCAATGTCATGTTGTTTTCCCTAATGTTTTCTTCTAGGAGTTTTATAGTTTAAGGTCTTAAGTTTATGTTTTTAATCAATTTTGAATTAATTTTTATTTATGGTATAAGGTAAGGGTCCAGTTTTATTTGCTTACATGTGGATATCTAGTTTTCCCAGTACCATTTGTTGAAGACAGTATCCTTTTCCTGTTGTGCATTCTGGGTATTCTTGTTTAGGATCAGCTAATTGCATATGCATGGATTTATTCCTGAATTCTCTTATTCTGTTCCATTGTTCTACATGACTGTCTTTATATCAGTATCATACTGTTACTATTACTGTTATCTTTGTAATATAATTTGAAATCAGAAATTGTGATGCCACCAGCTCTGTTATTTTTCAAGATTGATTTGGCTTTCCATGGTCTTTTGTGGTTTCATATGAATTTTTATTTATTTTTAATTTTTTTAAGTTTATTTATTTATTTTGAGATAGAGCACAAGCAGGTAAGGGGCAGAGAGAAGAGAGACAGAATCCCAAGCAGGCTCTGTGCCATCAGTGCAGAGCCTGATGTGGGGCTTGAACCCATGAACTGTGAGATCATGATCTAAGCTGAGATCAAGAGTTGGACACTTAACCAATAGAGCCACCTAGGTGCCCCTCATATGAATTTTGAAATGTTTATTTTATTTCTGAAAAAAGAAACTCACAAATACCATTTGGATTTTGATAGAGAATGCATTGAGTATAGATTCCATAGATTGTTTTGGGTAATATGGACATTTTAACAATATGAAATCTAATAATCTGTTGTTATAATATGGATGTCTTTACATTTTTTGTGTGTATTTTAATTTCTTTCATCAGTGTTTTGTAGTTTTGTTTATAACAAGTCTTTACCTTCTCAGGCAAGTTTATTCCTGGGTATTTTATTCTTTTGGTGCTTTTTTATTTATTTTATTTTTTTTAATGTTTATTTTTGAGAGAGAGACAGAGAGAGAGTGCCTGGGAGGGGCAAAGAGAGTGCCTGGGAGAGGCAGAGAGAGAGGGAGACACAGAATCCGAAGCAGGTTCCAGTCTCTGAGCTGTCAGCACAGAGTCCAATGCAGGGCTCAAACACACAAACTGCGAGATCATGACCTGAGCCGAAGTTCTATGCTTAATTGGCTAAGCCACCCAGGTGCCCCTCTTGGTGCTATTTTAAATGGGATTATTTTTCTAATTTCCTGTTCATATAGATTTTGTTTAGTGTATAGAAAAGCAACCAACTATTTATGTTGATTTTGTATCCTGCAACTCTGTTGACCTCATTAGTTCTATTTTTTTTTAATCTTTAGGGTTTTCTCTCTGTATATGATTATGTTGTCTGAAAACAGGGATAATTTCACTTCTTCCTTTCTGATTGGAATGCCTTTTATTTCTTTTCCTTGCCTAACTTCTCTGGCCAAAACTCCAGTACTACGGTGAATGGATGTAGCAAAAGTAGGCCTCCCAGTCTTATTCCAGATCTTAGATGAATGCCTTTCAATTTTAAACTATTGAGTAAGATGTTAGCGCCAAGCCTGTCAAGTATGGTCATTATTATGTTGAAGTGATTTCCTTCTATTCCTTGTTTTTTTTAGTGTTTTTATCATGAAATGGCATTGGATTTTGTCAAATCCTTTTTCTGCATCTATTGAGATGATTGTATGATTTTTATCTTTTATTCTTTTGAGGTGATATATCACATTAATTGGTTTTTGTATATTGAACCATTCTTCATCCTACAGATAAATCACATTTGTTCATGGTAGATGATCCTTTTCAGTTTGCTAGTATTTTGTTGAAGAGTTTTGCATCTGTCTATGTCAGGGATATAGCAGGTAGTTTGTTTTCCTTGTAGTGTCTGTGACTGGCTTTCATGTCAGAGTAATGGTGGCCTCATAAAACATGTTTGGAATTGATCCCCCCTCTTCAATTTGTTGGAAGAGTTTGAGAAGAATTGATGTTAATTCTTCAAATATTCTGTAGAAGTTAAAGTGAATATATCTTGTCCTAGGATTTTCTTTTTGGAAGGTTTTTGATTACTAGTTCAGTCATTTTACTAGTTATTTGTTCATTCAGACTTTTTCTTTATGATCTAGTTTTGATAGGTAGTATATTTCTAGGAGCTTATCTATTTCTCGTAGACTATCCAGGTTGTTGGCATATAATTGCTAATATTCTCTTACTATCCTTTTTATTTCTGTGGCATCAGTTGTAATGTCTCTTCTTTCATTTCTGATCTTATTTATTTGAGTCATCTTTTCTTTGTTAGTTTAGCTAAGGGTTTGCCAATTTTATCTTTTCAAAAAAAACCAGCTCACTGTTGTTGATTTTGTGTTTTGAATGAGGATTTTTAATTCATTGACAGTTAAAGTGATTATTGATAGAGAAGAATTTACTGCCATTTCTTATTTGCTTTCTGTTAGTATTGTAGTTCTTTTCTCTATCTTTTCCTCTCTTGTCTTCTTTTGTGTTTTGTTGATTTTTTGTTTTTTATGCTTTGTATTTTTTGTGTTATATGCTTCGATTCCTTTCTCTTTTTCTTGTATATAACTTCTGTAGAAATCCTCAGGTCATGATCACACAGTTCATGGGTTCGAACCCCACATAAGGCTCTATGCTGACAGCTCAGAGCCTGGAGTCTGCTTTGGATTTTGTGTCTCCTTCTCTCTGCCCCTACTCCACTTGCTCTCTGTCTCTTTCTCTCTCAAAAATCAATAAACATTACAAAAATTAAAAACAAACAAACCAAAGAAAGAAAGTGCAGAATACTGGACATGTAGACCTCTGAGTGAAGCTAGGAGCTAGAGAGTCTCTTCCTGATGGTATACCACTATGCCAAAGTCAATATCTCCCTGAGAGGGTGTCCAGAATCGACCTATTGGTTTCAGTAAATCTGGTTTTACCTTTCCCCAGGGTAAAGGAGCCTTCAATTAGTTTCTGATTTCTCACAAAGGAAATTGATATATGAATGGTTGCTCAATCAGTGTGTATGTGGGAGAAAGGAGACTCCAGAGTAGGAAGCCTACTCTGGTCTTGCTGATATCCCTCCTCTGATTTTATATTTCCATTAAGTGTGTAAAGTAGTAATGCTTTACCAAAAGTGTTTTTAAGTTAATATTGAAGAGTTCTGAAACATTTTTTCTTTGAAAAATGTATACCACTCAGCTTTAAGAAATATTGGCATTGAATTTGAAAAGAAGTGAGGTGTGTGAATGTTAAGAGGAAACCAGATAAAGCCATTTGGTTTCCAAAGTCAGTTCCACATGAGGTGACCATTTACCAGAATCCCACTGCAAATCAATTTTATTCTAATTAATTAATTAATTTTATTATAGTTAATTTATCAAAACAATTTTATTCTATTTACAGAGTCATATCCTAGGCACATATATATTAAGCACATTCCATAGCTTTTTGTTACTCAAGCCAAACTCTTTATCTATAGCACCTTTTTTTTTTAATCTTTTTTTTTTTACATTTATTTATTTTTGAGAGACTGAGAGAGATAGAGCACAAGTTGGGGAGGGGCAGAGAGAGCAGACACAGAATCCGAAGCAGGCTCCAGGCTCTGAGCTGTCACCGCAGAGCCCGACGCAGGGCTTGAACCCACAAACTGTGAGATCGTGACCTGAGTCCAAGTTGTACGCTTAAACAACTGAGCCACCCAGGGACCCCTATAGCATCTCTTATCTATAGCATGATAACTATAATGTAGTGCTTTCTAACCCCTCCAGGAGCAACCACAAAAAATATTTCAGATTGGCAAATAGTCCTACATGGAGAAAAAATATTTATCTTATACATATCTATATGCTTCTTCAAGAAACAACTTGGATTGGTGGAAAATATATTAGACTTCAAATAAGTACACTTGATTTTCAATCATGTCTACAAAAAAATTATGAGTTTTTTATATTGTTGACTATTACTTGAAATTTATGTGTCTCAAACTACTCATCTATAAACAGTGATCTTGGATTATATTATTTTTAAAAGTCTATTCTAGTTCAAGGTGCTATGGCTCTATGCTGTATATATTCCATTATATACATTATATGTTATAAATATTACATATCAGATATACTTTATATAATATGCATTATATACTATATAGTATATTAGTATGTTATTATGTTATTGCTACTTAATATTCATATTATTTAATATTACTCTTTTTATATTTAATATTATTTAATTATATATTTTATATATTACTAAATAATGTGTATGATATACTACTTAATTCAGAGTATGAATTACACACATATTCTTTATATTAAAATATTATCTCAGTCAGAAATTCTGTTATAGTGTGCTCACCTAATATCATTTCACCTCACTTTCATATAATGTCCCTGAGGACACCTCTTGAGAGACTCCCATCTGGTGTTCCTTCTGTTCCTGCCTAAATTTCCATTTATTTGTAAAAGGTCTCAAAGAGTTTTCATTTGAAAACTAACAAATCATTAAACCCTCACAATAACACATCTCATGTTGATAGCTTAAACTCTAAAAAAAAAAAGGTGAAAATCAAGATAAATGAATGTATTTTCACCTTTTTTTCTGTGTTAATAGATTTATTAAAATTGAACTGCTTCAGTGTTCCTTTGCAAGTGGTTCAGGGGCAATGGGCAAAGTGAAGCAAGAGGTAATCTAGTTTATATTAGTTAGGGAATTCTAGTAATACATATAATTTTAAAACCCTGTTTAATTTTGCAGCATAATCTATGTAACTTAACAGGAAGTAGAATAAAATCAATTTTTGGCTTAAGTGCTTTGGGGATATTAATTTGGGAGATAGTTTTCCAGTGAAATTTAAGGACTTAAGGCTAATTTAGCCTAAGGCTAGAGAACAGAGTCCTCAGGTGAATGATCTCACATACGAAAATCATAATGTAAAATTTAAGGAGGCTGAGACTTGGGGAAATAAGTGAAGCATGAATTCAGAGAATTTACAGCATAATCCATAAAGATGAAAATGAAGTACTTCATAAAGTAAATTGTAAAATGTTACATAATCCAAAATTACTAAAACTGCCTTTATCAGTAACTGCACTGGCTCTTTCAAAGACGAAAAGTGAACAGTATCTAGTTAAACGGCATGATAAAAAAAAAATAGCTTTCTGATAATTAAGAACCAACTCTCTTAGTGCTACAACTTTGTCAACATATTGTTTTTGAGACATGTTCCATTTTCTCCACGACATAAGATAGTGTTTTCTTAGAAGTGAGTGGCATTACTGTAAGCATTAATTCAAAAGAGGTAGTAGAGCTCCACGTTTAAGAATTGGATCTTTGGAGTTGAATCCTAGCTCCCTCAGTTCATAGCCATTGAACTTGGGCAAACCACTTACCCTTTCATGACTTCTTTTTCTTTATTTGCAGAATGGAGATGCCACCATTTGAGGGTTGTAATAAGAAAAATTGAGATATTTCATAGTATGCATTAAATAACTTGTCCTTTGCTATTATTTTATTTTGAGAGTCTTTCCAACATTAAAATTTAATTCTGCCTTGTGCTAAATAAACACGAGAAATTCTTTTTGAAGTTATTTCTAGTCCCATGTGTTCCACTCTGAGTTTTGAAATTTATTGTGATAAGCAAATGCATGCCCACGTTGGGAAATATTTAATCCCAAGTTCATATGCTAAACAATTTCTTAAATACTTAGTATAAATATAATTACCATTTGTTTTCCTAATGTCCACTCTCTGTGTTGCAAGTGTATTAATGAAAATGCAGTTTCCTGTCACTTAAAGCAGTGTCACTTACCTCTCTGGAACAGGAAAGCAGAAATTATTTTCTCCAGTTTCATGAAATCTTGTTCTTTACTGTCACTCTTGTCTGCTGTTTCTTGGGTCCAGCACCTTATCCATTAGTCTTTATCACTGTTATAAGGAATCATATCATCTATATTCGCCTACTCATTTCTTTAACAAGTAAGCAAGCATTTGGAATATGTATTCTTTTTTTCCCCTCATATATGATAAGTGTATTAGAAATATTAGTTCATTGGATCCTTATAACAACCTTGTAGTCAGACACTTAATCTGTATTTTATAGCTGCAGAAATTCAAGCACAGTGATATTAACTTTCTCAAGGACGCACAAGTAGGCAGTGGTGGAATCGGTATTTGAACCCAGGCAGTGCGGCAGTAAGATCACTATACTGCATCATCTCACTCACTGTGGGCTTTGGGACTACAGAGGAGAAAGCTGGTCTGATATTTCAAGGATGTGTAGAAGTAGGACCATTTTGGAAATTTTTTCTTCCCCCCAAATATCTATATAAAATATCCATCCTCATAAAATTGTCTTTATCATAACAGTTAATAGTCACTGAGCACTTTCTCTTTGTACAGTACTCTACAGCTGTTCATACTTGCTATCTCATTTCATACTTTTAACAGCTCTTTGAAGTAGATGATATTACTATCTCCATTTCACAGATGACAGAATTGAAGCATGCAGAAGTTGAATGACATGATTGTGGTTACACAGCTATTGAGTGGTAAGGCCGAATTTAAGCCCATGCTTTTAAAAGATGTTATGCTGCTTTACTACAAATAACAATGTCAGACACCTTTTTATCGGCCAACATTGTTCTTGGTTTGTTTTAATGCCTGACTTTTTTTTTTTTTAATGTTTGTTTATTTTTGAGAGAGAGAGAGAGAGACAGAGCATGAGCATGAGCAGGGGAGGGGCAGAGAGAGGGAGAGACAGAATCCAAAGCAGACTCCATGCTCTGAGCTGCCAGCACAGAGCTCGATGTGGGGCTAAAACTCCTGAACCATGAGACCATGACCTGAGCTGAAGTTGGGCGCTTAACAGACTGAGCCACCCAGGCGCTGTAATCCCTGACTTTTAATGCAATGTCTATTTCAAACAAAATTCAAGTAACATTTAATATCACTAGTAAATTAAAAATTGTGGCATAATGTGGTTTTTTTTTTTGGGGGGGGGTTCAACCATCTTATGGGATCTCCTTTTAAGTCAGTTTATATCCTGAAAATCATCTTAATTCATTAGTGTATTTTAAGTGAGGTAGTAGCAAGCAAAAATAAAGCAAAAATGTATGTATTTATCAAAAAAAAAAATCTATTTATATGTATATATCCACCCACCTGCCCACCCACCCATCTACCCATCCATGCATCCATCTAGAGAGTATCTACTATGTGTTAGGCATTGTGCTGTCATGGGGATTCACTGTTGCACAGTCAGATAAAGTCCCATATTTGTAGATCGTATATGCCAATGAAAATATTCACAAAACCTTTGTACCTTCTTGGGGTTAATGTCTCCTTTACTTGGAAACAAAGATGAATCACTCGTTTTAGGTAAGAGTGTGTATGGTTATTACCAAATAAACATAGGAAGGACCATTTAGGAAAAATAAATGATTATAGGCATACCTTGGAGATATTATAGGTCCAGTTCCAGACCACTGAAATAGAGAAAATATCAAAATAAAGTGAGTCAAATGATTTTTTTTTTAGTTTTTCGGTGCATATAGTTATTTTATACTATCGTCTATTAACTGTGCTATAGCATTACATTTTAAAACCTGTGTATGTATCTTAATTAAAAGAATGCTAACCATAACCTGAGCTTTCAGTGAGGTACAATCACTGATCACAGATCACCCTTACAAATATAATGATAATTAAAGTTAGAAATATTGTGAGAATTACCAGACTGTGACACACAGAGACATGAAGTGAGCAAATGCTATTAGAAAAATGGTTCTGGGGGCACCTGGGTGGCTCAGTCGGTTAAGCGTCTGACTTCAGCTCAGGTCGTGATCTCGCGGTCTGTGAGTTCGAGCCCCGCATGGGGCTTTGTGCTGACAGCTCAGAGCCTGGAGCCTGTTTCAGAGTCTGTGTCTCCCTCTCTCTCTGGCCCTCCCCTGTTCATGCTCTGTCTCTCTCTGTCTCAAAAATAAATAGACGTTAAAAAAAATAAAGAAAAAAAAAAGAAAAATAGTTCTGATAGACTTGATTGATTCAGGGTTGCCACAAATCTTCAATTTGTAGAAAAACACAATGTCTGCAAAGTGCAATAAAATGAAGCACAATAAAACAAGGTATGCCTCTACTTGCCTACTGATTAGATACCTCTCTGTTAGAACAGATAAAATTCTTTTTGAATGATTTAAAAGACTTGCTGATGAAAACTAGTGTGAACAGTTTGAAACTG
This sequence comes from Panthera leo, assembly GCF_018350215.1. Taxonomy (NCBI): domain Eukaryota; kingdom Metazoa; phylum Chordata; class Mammalia; order Carnivora; family Felidae; genus Panthera; species Panthera leo. The sequence continues at coordinate 57,737,670 of NC_056683.1, read as the reverse complement.
ATTTTACACATGTTTATACAGGCTATTTTGTTTGTTTTGCTTTTTCTCCAAAAAATCCCTTCTTTATTGTGCTACTGCTTATTTTAATCTTTAAGCAAAGGATACAACATGTACCATTTCAGAAAATTATTTTACCATACTTTTTATTTTTAGGAGTATCAGTTCATAGCATCATCCAATGGTAGTAGTATTCTGAAAATGTGAAATTTTAAACTATAAAACTTATTTTTTAAATCTTCAGATAGCTTAATCCATATGGAATGTGCAAAATCCATATGTATGAACAGTCAACCTGCCCTTACTATACCTGTCAAAGAGCATTCACTCATCTATCAACCATTTCTGGAACAGGAATTACATACTACTGTGCTAGAGACTAAGCAAATGAATGCTAAAATGTGATCTTCTTTGCTGTGAATAATCATATGAGTAAAAGTGACATCAACATATCTCTTATAAAAAAATAAAAGAAACAAACCTCTCAGTGTTAAATTCATTGGCACCAGTTAAGATTCTCTATGACAAGCATTATCTAAGGAAAACTGGTCACTGTGGAACAGTCATGTTCAGCCTCCTCCATCTGGAAAATCACTGAAGGAATATTTCAAACAGTTTGCATTTAACTTTAACTTTATAATTTTACAATTTAACTTTAAATTTCCAAAAATCCTCATTGAAGAAGTGTAGAGGCAAGCAGAATGATCATGTATTTTATTTCACCCAGTATATCATTCTAAAATCTAATCCACATGAAAACATTATTAATAGGATACATTACATGATTTTTATTTGTAATAAGTCTTTGAAATCTACTGTTTCTTACATTTCAGTTCAGGCTAGCAATATTTCAAGTATTCAGTAGCCACACGTGGTATTGAACAGAGCATCTCTACAGGAGAACTACTCAGCATTATGATAAGCTACTTTACATTGAATTTGTCTGGCCTTTGGATGTGACATTATTTGTTCATTCTTCAGCAAATGTTGACTGTGCTTTTACTATTTATCAAATGGTGTGTATACACTGAGAATACAACAAATCAAAAGGCCATGCTGTTTTGGAGTTGGGACAAGTGAATGAGAGAGAAAAGTCTAATAAACTGTTCCAAAAGCAGTGCATCTTGAGGATATGGAGATACAAAGGGAAGGGGACATGTAACCCAGCTGGGGTCATAACGGGTGAATTGAGTCTGAAAAGATGTCAGTGATAGCCTAGAAAAGGGAGAACTGATGAGTACATACTAACAGAAAAAGTGTGATTAAAGACAAGGGGAAAAAAACCAACAGGGTGTGAGTGAGGAAGTGCTAACAATTCAGCATTCTCAAAATACACAATATGTTAGGCAGGAGGGAGTAAATGACAAGGCTGAACAGGAGGCAGGGGCTAGGTCTTGGAAAGCCTTATTATATGTCATTTTAAGTAGCTGGAATCCATCCAGCAGGATTGGACTTTACCTTTTTAAGTTTAAAATAAATTACATTAGCAGCTATATGAGAGTATATTTGGGAGAAGAGAAGAAGATGGAGGCTTAGGTAGGAAAAGCCTGAATAGTTTGTGAGGGAAAAAAAATCTCAGTTTGAACAGGGAAATGAGAGTTAAAAGGAAACAGATTCTATAAATATTTGGATTAAAATCAGTAAGACATGTAACAATTGGATTTAAGTTGAAGTAGTGTGTAGAGTCAAGGGCAACAGCTAGATTTCCATCCTGGGCTGCTTAGGTAGCTGAGAAAACCAACCCTGAGGTAGAAAACATTGGAAGGCAAGCAAGTCGAAGGGAAAGATGATAAATTTACTTTTGTACCTATCAGTCTAAAGTGTCTCAAATAATCAGGTTGATATTTCCATGAGACAGTGGATGAATCTCAAAGGTGAGATCTGGCTGGTTTTATGCTTTTATCGAAGGAATGAGAGGGAATGCAATTACCCAAGGAGAGTAAAGAACTCCAAAACCACCTCTGAGAAAACAAAATGGCCCAAGTCCCCAACACGTCTTTCTAGAAATCACTGGCATTCTTAATATGTCTCCACAGGGTTGTCAGACGAGTGTTTCCAAGTTACTGTACCATTGACTTGTTTCAAATTCTCCAGCCAACTTCCTTACTGGTTTGCAAATATAAACTTTATTCTGAGACCTCCACTTGCTCAGTTTCATATTCATCCACAGGATTGTAGTTCCATGTTAGTTGCATCAAGAACCCATTTGCCCTTTGCCTTTGTTGTATGCCCCTAACTCTGCCTGGAAGATCACCTCTAGTTGTCCACGCTCAGTGGGCTTCTGTCGTCCTGTGCTCTAGTTCCTCCAAGCAGCTTTCCCTGAAAGTGAAGTCTGAGTTAATTTCCCTCAGTAAGATTCCATAGCAACTGATATTTATGTTCTATTCTAGCATTTCTCATCTCGTTTTTACCGCAGTCGTTACTTTGTCTTCAGTCTTCTTCCTCTATGGTAAATACATTTTGAAAGTATGTTACATATTTTTCCTGTTTATTTGGTTTTTAGTCTTCACTGCTTATATCTGGCCCCACAGGGATTCACACATGTTTACTGAATAGAAAGATACTGAATTTAATTTAATTTTTGGATCGTATTAATTTCAATAGACTAGAATCAAATTTACATGAATGTTACTGGTAAACATGACAGAACATACAGTTATTGGCAGTTGGATAGCTTCATGCTGAAAATGCTTCGACCAGTTATAACTTCTGATATTTCAGATCATATATCATGGAGGCTTATACAAAATGTATCATTTTTTAAACTTTCAAGTAGAGAAAGGTACCTACAGTGATCAGTCTTCTCCTTTGCTCCTTCCTATACTTACTGCATTGGCCAGAATTTCCTCTTTTCAAGAACAAACTAGAGCCAATTCGGCTCTTAGGCCATTGTCAGGTTTTCTATGTAAATATCTATAGATTTTGGGAATTAGAGGTAGATAGTATCTATTACAAACCCTTCCCCACAACCTCACCAGCAGGGTGTATGTTACAAAAAGAGCAAGCCGAGATCAAATTTTGTCACATATATATCTGCCATGAAGCATAAAAAGTTGTACTGCTCTATCTTTTAGCTGGGTAAATCTAACATGTCCTTGGCCCCTTAAGTCATATTTTGAATAAAAGATGAGTTTAAGGCTAATACATGATATTTTGATGGCAGCAACAGCAAACAGCTTCATGGTACAGTAAAATAAAGAAGAAAAGCCTTCTTCTGTAAAGTGAAGAAAAAATGACAAATGAGACAGCATACATAATGTCATCCTGTGTTTGCCATATTCTTAGACTTAATTATGAAAACTTTTTTTTTCAATTATGAAATCCTTCTAAATGACCACAGTACTCATTTCTTTAATAAATATTAGATCTAACATCTCATGTACTAAATAACAAATTATATTTTCTGTTTTGATAAAGGACATCTGAAGCGTTGGACAACCCAACTTTCAAGTGGTGATTACTAATTAAGATAATGTTTCATTTACCTATTGCTTCATAGTAAAGTATTCCAAAAAACTTAATCCTTAAAACACCAGTTATCATTTATTTGCTAACAAGTGTGTAAAGTTGAAGGATCCAGTGAGGAGAGTTTATTTTTTGCTCCACTTGGAATCTTCTGGGGCTGGAATGTCCAAAATGACTTTTTCATTCACATGTCTTACATTATCCCTAGCGATAATTAGAAAAATAGAATGCTGGCTGGGCTTCTGTCTTTCTCTTTCTCTTGTTTTTTTGTTTTTTGTTTGTTTGTTTGTTTGTTTTTACCCTCTCATTCTATCTGCCTATTGTCTCTCCATATGGCTGCCATAGGTTTTTTTTTTTTTTTTTCCCCCGTACAACGTGTCCATCTCAGGTTACTTAGACTGCTTATGTGATGACTGGCTTTCTTCACAGCCAAAAACAGAAGCCGCTGGGCCTTGTGAATTTCTAGGCTTCTAAAATATCACTTCAGTTGCTTTCACAATGGCAGACCAGACAGTATTAAACCTGAGGAGAAATAGACTCCACTTTTTGACAGAGAAATGGCGTGTTCATCCTGAAAAAGAAAATGTATGATAGAAATAAGATTGCAGCCTTAGGAATGTGATCTACAACAAATACTTAAACATAGTAACCAAATGCCTCTAAGATGTGTATTAAATGTAATTCATACACATACATACATCACACAATTCATACTTACATATTTCCAGAGTGCACTGCTATGATATAATGCTTTCAACTATATTCTGATTTTGCCTCTGAAGATTAATGGTTCTGGTGTTTATGTGGCACATGCCAAGTACAGGATGTCATAAGTTGCAGGTTGTGATGTTCACAAGCTGCACTCGTACAGTGTCTGATCCCCTTCAAGGTGGCCTGAGCTGCCTGGACTTCTGAGGCTGGACTTCTGAACTGGGATATAGCGTGCCGTGTAGTGAAGTTGTAGGTGATACTGCTCTCTCCTTCCTTAGGTATCTCTCCATTCTCTGTTGTCACTACTTCAAACTCCAGAGAGGTGTGTTGCCCACACTTTACCATTCCTAATTATTTCTGAGGTCTAACATTCACTCCCTTCTCCTTTTGTGCCTTCCCCTCCCCCCGCCTCCATTCCTGCTCTTTTCTCTCATTTTCTTGCCACCAGCACCTTCTTCCTGTGTCCTGTGTTCCTTAGATTACTACAGCTATTGCCAACTAAAAATAATTTTTTCTTCTGTGTCTTTCCTTTTTGTTTTCTTTTTCTTTTTCTTTCTGTTTTCTTGAATGTTTTCATTGCTTCCTGATTTCACTCTCATGTTTAGTTTTACTTGAGCTTTTTCTGAATGGTCGACTTTATGTCTGAACACTTAAACAACTTAAACGCAAACACTTGAGTGATCCTTAAATAGTAAAAATGACAAAAAATAATAAGAACAATAAAAATAGCATTTAAAATAGTCATCTTTCATTGCTTGGTTTCTTTCGTGTAAAATTGTGTATGTGTGCCTTAATAAAAATTCCAAGGACCACTTAATTTGGATTAATTAGGATGATTTTTCTAAAATCAGATATTTTGAAGGTAAAGAAGCTTTAAAGCATGCTACTTTAAGGAGAATAGATTGATTTGTCATTGATAGGGAAGAGAACACTTGTGTAGAGAACCACACTTGTATCCTCCGTGATTGAACAAGAATCTTCTTTGTGAAAGTGGTCACATAATTTATTATTTCCCATGTATGCTGTCTTTATAATGTTCTTAAATTTGGAATTTGTAATAATTAGAAACCCATACACAATTTTAGTTGAAAGTTAACTTAGCAATCATGGTTTAAATTTCTCCTATATGTGAGGAAACAGAGAGAGTAAAATAGTGAAGCAAGTTCAGACAGCTACTAAGGACAGCCAACAGCAGGACCAAAGTCAGCTGTGACCAAGAAAAATCTTGTTGGTGTTTATGGAGGATTCCTGATTGATTTGCTTAGTCCCTAGATCTTTGTTGGGAATATATGAATGGTGAAGAAACAGTAAAAAGCCTAGAGGCTACATTTAAGTGGATAAGATAGAAGAGGGAGATGATTGTGAAGGGAAAAATCTGGAATGCTGAGGAAAGAGGAGAAGGGGCACATAGTGTGAGTCAGAAAAAGGAGAATGATTGGGGTAAAGAGCAAGAGAGGAGCTTTGGACCAGTTACTAAAAATGTGGGATTTATGATGAGGGAAAGATGTTTAAAGATACATTTTAGGAAATCTTGCTATGACTACCCTTATTCTGCCCCTCTTTGGTGTTTTATTGATTTTCAGTAATGACATACCTTACTTTTAATGTTTTAATGTTATTATGGAGATATTTACATTTTTTGGGTCGTGTAGCTGTGATGGAATGAAATTAAAAAAAATTGAAAGCATGCTTAGTTTACTTCTAGATGTACTTAGTCTAAGACATTATTAATAAACTTCTATTTATTTTGTGCTTTTTTAAAACTTTTTAAATTTTTAATGTTTATTTTTGACAGAGAGAGAGAGAGAGAGAGAGAGAGAGAGCATGAGTGGAGGGAGGGGCAGAAAGAGAGGGAGACACAGAATCCTTAGCAGGCTCCAGGCTCAGCTGTCAGCACAGAGCCCAACGCGGGGCCCCAACTCACGGATTGTGAGATCATGACCTGACCTGAAGTCGGACGCCCAACCGACTGAGCCACCCAGGCGCCCCTGTGCTTATATTCCTGCCTGCCATTTGATAGGATGATTATGATTTCGTGTAGCTTCTTGTGAAGTTAACATGTATTGAACACTTTGCTCTGAGCCAGACAGTGTCTTAAGAACTTTACAGAAAATAGTTTTCTCAGCACAACCCCTAGGAGTAGGAACTATTATAATCTCCATTTCAACACAAAAAATCTAACTGGATTTAGAAATACTAAATGGTTTGGGTGGATCACAGCTAGTAGATTATACAGGGAAGACAAGTTATTAAGACATGAAAACATTCACTAAGGAAGTGACCACTTTCAAATGTCTCCCATTGAAGCATCCCTCTCAGCCTACCATCAGTGTGTGGTTAGACCTATTATACCAGCATCAAAGGGAAAGTCCAGTGTCTCTTTGGCAATTGTCAAATGTTCGAACACAAGGAAAATTCAATGCAGATTGCCTATAAAAGAACAAACTTCATATCTGGCAAAAGATGGGATATTTCTCAGTTTTAATTAGGTTGACATTGAGAACAACTTAACCACATGTGGAAACACAGGTAAATAAGACTATGGCAGAGTTAGACAGTTAAAGGAAAGAAAAGTCCAGAAGGTGGTGACAGGATGGGTACTTTAAAAATGAATGGTTTGAATTTTGAAAGATTAAATGAGGCCCCTGGGAAAACTAATGAAGCCTCAGATAGTTTCACAATGAGAGGCACCTGGGTGACTCAGTCTGTTAAGCGCCTGACCCTTGATTTCAGCTCAGGTCATGATCTTATGGTTCATGGGATTGAGCCCCACGTTGGGCTCCCCACTGAGTGGAGTCTGCTAAGATTCTCTCTCTCTCTCTCTCTCTCTCTCTCTCTCTCTCTCTCTTTTTCTGTCCCACCCCTGCTCTCTCTGTCTCTCAAAAGGAAAAAAAAAAAAGTTTCACAATGATAACCCTATTTATGACCCTGCTGTTAAAGTGGGGATGAAAGTAAAAAAATATTGTTTCATATTATTATATAGTTTATAGTTTTATTAGAACAGCTATGCCCTCCTATTTCTTCCTCCAAAAGAAAAAAAAAAAAATCCCAGGAACAATTTCTGGTTCTTTCTTAGTCTGTTTTAATAAAGTATAATCACCATATTTTCTTTAATCTTTTAACATATTATCAGGAATTTAGTTTTATATTTTGAAATAATATTTCAAGGAAATGCTTTTATGTTTATTGTAAATTTCGGTAAATATATTGCTTCGAAGTGGTCTTGTCAGAGGACCAGTTATGCTCAGATAATTAATTAGTAACCTCTACTTCCCAGACTAAAGAAGTCTTCTGTGTGAATAGGTAAAATTATTTTGACTGTCTTTTGCCATTCAAATAACTATTCGGCTATAGAAAATATACTCTTGTGGCTTATACATTACTTCGTAAATTTCTGCTAAAATTAATTTCGAATTAGATCTAGGACTGTGTTTCTATATTCATGTTTAATGATTTTCAGCATAGATCTTGTTGGTAATGCAAACTACATTTTTATATCTACCCTGTTGTCATTTGTGGTTATTGTCTGAAGGCCAGTAGTTGATGATGTGGATGTTGTAGTTCAAGCTTTTATATAAAATTACCAGGCAGTAAAAAGGCAGCAGCAACACTGGCAACAAACTGTTGGTGGCTTCCTCTGTCTATTTGATATCAACACTCTATGTTGAGTGTTCAAACAGTCCCAAATAGTGGTAATAAAAAAAAATGATCCTGAAAAAAATCTCTACTAAATGACCTAAAATGAACAGCTAGATAAGATTCAACTTATTCCAAGTCTAAGAAAGCAAAGCCACTTCTGAGAAAACACTTGGAGGGACATAATTGGCTGTTTATAAATGTCATTACCATGCATGAGTCCATCTTATGTTTAAAATTATAGTTGGCGTTGAATCAAGAGGGGAGGGATAAATAAAAAGCTCTGACATTCAAAACAATTAGTAGTCCAATTATACAAATAGGATGTGTCCTAAGTTACAGGCAGCTTTGAAGAAAAGTAATACTTCTGTGATTACATTTTCCTCAAATCCAAGAGAAGTTTTATTTATGTTAGATTTGTGAGAAGATGTTTTGAGAGGCCATGCTTTTATTATAGAAGAATATTTAGAACATTTAATTAAATTATGCAAAATAAACTAAATATGAACTAAGTTTTTAATACTCTGTTAAAAATGATATGTATATAATGTAGATTACATTATATCTACTTTTTTCAAATTTAGCCTGTTTGTGAATGCTTCCTTTGGACATATAAGGAGAATCCATCTTTTCTTTATTTACGTTTCTATGGCACTATCTACAGGTTTTCGTTAGTAGTCAGCTCTGTAGCTCTCTGTGTCCTCCCCCATATGTTAAGGTCTTTGGAAACACTCATTACATTTTATTTGCATTTTGCTTTTGAACAGGGCCTAGCACATAGTAGGTACAAAGAACATGTTTTCTGAATAAATCATAAAATGGTTTTCTTTAAAAAGTGTACTTTTATAGTTCCTAAGGTGATATTATGATAGTAGGAATATATTGTAGTTCTATATTCTTTAGAAGTTCGTTTTCCAGAAAGGGTCACTTTTTTGGATGTATTGTGTCCAAAACCCTTATGACATGTTTGTTTTTGCCTGAGATTGATTTTCCCTTTCTGAGTTACTCCTAGGTTTCAAGATAAAACAATTCAGACAGAGTCCCTTTGCTGCAAAAGGCTAGATCAGCTAAGCCTCTTTCTTTTGTTTGTTGTATATCTGAAAGCCCACAAGGCGTTGGGAGTGGGATAGCATATGCATTGAAAATGAAGTCCCTTAAAATCTTCTGTCCTTTAAGAAACAGTTACTTTCTTTGGCATTCACTAACCTAGTGCTAGTACATTTCATATAGTAATAGGAATATTGGTTTTCCAGTTGGCATTCTATAGGCCTATTACATATAGAAATAGAGTGGTGCCTTTATAACTATACTGTATGTATTTGGTAGTAAAACAAGTAAGAGAAAATGATTTTCTATCCAAAGTTTCATCCTTATCTGCATGAAAGCTGGAACTACTGTCTTATAGTTGAATTTCCAAAAACTCTAACCTGACAAAAATATGTATCCACAACTAGAAAATACCACAGTTACCACCAGCTCAGGGATAGTTCTAAACTTTTGGTGCACCAAGAAAATCTGACCCAAGAGGTAGGTCAAGACAGCATAGCACCATGCAGGAAGAAGTGCTAGCTAACTTTTCAGGTGGTATAGTATATCTTAAGTAATGGTTCGTATTCTCATCTCTGGTTTAGGGATGTAGTTTGCCCTTTTCAATACCCCAACATGGTCAGCATGTGTAAAAAAATATATGGTTTGAACTGTTATAGGCTTGTCAAAATTACAGAGCCAAGTAGTTGTGAAAGACAAATTGAAGACCTATTTCTTTTTTTTTTTTAATTTTTTTTGACGTTTATTTATTTTTGAGAGGTAGAGACAGAGCATGAGCAGGGAAGGGGCAGAGAGAGAGGGAGACACAGAATCAGAAGCAGGCTCCAGGCTCCGAGCTGTCAACACGGAGCCTGACGCGGGGCTCGAACTCATGAACCACGAGATCATGACCTGAGCCGAAGTCAGATGCTCAACTGACTGAGCCACCCAGGCACCCCAAAGACCTATTTCTTATATAGGTTTATTTCCTCATTTATGGTTTTGAAATAATAATACTTATCATAAGATTCTGTGAATTAAGTACTATAAGATATAGAAAGCTTTCATCACAGTGTTTGGCACAAACACTCAATAAATGACACTCCTTTTCTTTTTCTTCTTCGCCAATATTAAGATCATTATTGTTACTACCATCTTTGGTGTTATCGTTATCATCATCATCATCATCATCATCAATACAAAGTCCTAAAATTGAGTCAAAGAAATTAACACAAGGGTAAAGATGTAGACATATTTTTTTAAAAAGCTGTTATCCTGGTTGAAAGAAAGCACAATTATGTCAATAATATGGTGTAGCTATGGTGTATCTGGGAAAATCGAATCATATATTAGATTGTAAGAGATACATAAGTAGAAATTAGAATAATGACACTAAAGGTTCTTGCTGAGACTAAGTAAATGTGCTTACATTATAAATGTTCTGGTTACCCCTTTTGAAACAGTGATAAAGATCTTTTGGCCCATATTCAAAGAATGGTCCAAAATATTGATAAGACTTGAAGTCATTTGAGAAAATTTAGTGGGGCTACAGAAAATTCAAAATCATTTTCAGGTATTTGTAGAGTTGATGTATGAAAAAGACATGAGACTTATTTTACATGGTAATATGAGGCAGAATAAGGATGGTTATGGACTAAATGAGTCTCCCTAAAATTCATATATTGAAACTGTAACCCCCACTGTGCTTATATTTGGAGATAGAGACTGTGATAAGGTGATAAAGGTTAAATGAAGTAATAAGGATGGAATCCTAATCCAATAGGCTGGTGCCCTTATAAGAAGAGCTTAGAGCTCCTTCTGCCATTTGAGGACATAGTAATAAGGTGACCCTCTGCAAGCCAAGAAGAGAGCTCTCACCAGAAACTGAATTGACTAGCAATTGATCTTGGACTTACTAGCTTCCATAGGTGTGAAAAAATAAATTTCTGTTATTTAAGTCAACCAGTATTTTGGCTTTGGTATTTTGTAATAGAAAGCCCAACAGACCAATGGTGTGGTTACAGGTAGATCAATTTCAGTGCAAAGTAGAAATTCTCTTTAGAATCTAAAAAAAAATGTGATATTTCAAGTGTTAAAATTTTTCCGTTACTGGAGAAATTCAAGTGTAGGCCGGAAAATAATTTTGCAATGAGTTTACCAGAGTGATTCAAATATCAGAATGACATTCAGATTTAGGTTAATGGTTTCCAAAAATTGATTAATAGACAGATGCCAGTTTTCATCATTCCTGGGTAAAATAAGATTCTTTTCCTTCAATAAGTTAACAACCTCTTAATGTTTTTGGAAACTTTGTCTATCTTATCTAGAAGTCTAGGAATAACAAGGCTGGAGCACAATTATTTTATCTTAAATCCCTCCAATATTGTGATTCTTCATCCTCTGCCCACTAATGTAGAATGATAAGATATTGTATAAAAGGGAAAATCATACATAATTCTTTTTTTGCTGGCAAAATCATGGCTGCTCTTTATCCTTAAAGGCACTAGACTCACTTGGCCATTGATTTCAGTAACCATGCAGCTAGTTAGGATTTGATTCTTTTCCTGATTTGACATGTGATATTGTCTTCACTGTTACCACTTTGCCTACTCTCAACTATGAATTTCTTCAGTTTCCATTTCTGACATCAAATTCTTGGCTTACTTTGAATATTGTACCAATGCAACATGACCCCAGATTACTTTTATCTGCATGGATATATACCATATACCATATTACTTGGTTTGTGAAATTGACCCTGGAGAGTGAGAGCCAAATTACAATATTCTAGCTAAAGTAAATTAATTCCCTTCATAGCTAATATAGAAATAATGGGAAAGTTCTTCATCGTGAGATCTGAGATTGGGTAGTTTGGGAATAGATATTGAATAATCCTGGACTAGAAGGTCCTACTTGAGGCCATTCAAACCTCACTCCTGGGAAGGAATTGCATGCCTAATATTTATACCAGAGCACATCAGTGAGTTATTTAAATTGCTCTCTTTTTTGATGCATTTTAATACCATGTTGTCCACCAAGCTTTAGCACTTCCAATTAGTTTCAACCTACAAGGTAGAGGTCTGAAGCATCGTAAGTGACTGGCACTCTCTCATGAAAGAGATATTGAGATGCTGACTAAATAATCTCTATCTGTTTGCAAGTATTAATGCACAAATGTCTGTTGCAGATGCAGATGACAGAGGTACAGATACAGAATAGAACCCACCTGGGGAAATCAAACAAATTTAGCTTTTCTAAAGGGTAATAAAGAATTTGTTAGAGACAGGATGTTCAATAAGGAGATCAGCATCTTTATCCAGTGACAGATAAGATGCTACTACTCTGGTCAGCAGAAGGCCTGAGGATCCCGTCGACCTTTTAGAAATTTCCATCAGTTTCTTCAGTCTCAGCTTTATATACATAAAATTAAAGCTGTATAGAACACAGCTTCACTGGAAAAACTGATGGAAAATATTCCTCCTGACCAGGTTTGCCTCATCAGTCTTGGCATTACCCTAGATCAGCAGTCAGCAAACTGCAGCCAAATCTGACCTGCCACCTGGTTTCAAATTCAAGTTTTATTGGAGCACGGCCACACCCACTTGTCTGTGTATTGTCTAGGGCTGCTTGCACACTACAGGGGCAGAGTCTCAATTACAGAGATCAAATGTCACTCGTGGCCTAAAATATTTACTCTGTCCCTTTTTGGGAAATGTTTGCTGACCTCACTGTTAATATAACAGGAATCAGAACTCTTAGCCCTGACCAATACTCCATTTCCCTTCCCAACAAGCTTTCAAAATTAGGTTCAAACACATCCCTTCCTTCAGTACTATGAAATTAGAAAAAGGGTGAATTACTCAGATATGCCTGAGAGTTTAGGAGCATTCTATACATTTTTTCCAGAACCTTGAAGAGATATTTTGGAGAAATGCCTGATGACAAAGAAGAATAGGCATTTTTTTGGAGCCTTTTTAGATGAAAAATAAGTATCATTTGTTTCATATCACCTTAACTTATTTGGCAATTAGAGTTTAATTATGGTCTCTTTAAGCTGGAAGCAAAGCCCCCCCCTTAAAGTTTTTTTGTTTGTTTATTTCATTTTTTGTTTTTTTTTTAAACTTTAATTCAGTGTATATGATATTCTCTGGGGGAATTGTGTATATTATTCTGTCATAAGAAACAAATGACCAGAATCTGAATTCTAATTATTTTCAATCTCATTTCTCATTTTTAAATGTACTTTTTTCAATATGTATTTCAATTATTTTGTTTTGATTCAAGTTATTTAATGTAATCACCCAAATATTAATTGGCCAAAGAGAACCATGGAATAAATGCAAATTAATTCTGCCCCCAGAAATAGATGTTGACTAATTCAAGTTTAATGAGCCTCAAAATAGCATTTTAAGTACATTTTTATTTTTTATAGACTTTAATCATATCTGTCTTTAGGGCTTGGATTTAGGAATGGTGAAGAACTATTCTGGGCTAATTAAGCTTGTTCACCTGACAGATTTTCCACAGCTCACCTGACTCTGCACAGGGCCGCAGAAGCTGTAGTTACAATAGGAAAAGAAAAAAGGATATTATGTTGGAACAGATTTTGACAATATGGAGACAATTCCATCCCCCAAATCATTCTGTATAACAATGTCTCCCACTACTTCAGAACTGCATGTATTTGGCAAACACTGGGTAATTGTGTCATCTCTACACCAGAACTAAAGCCTCTGCAGAAGCACCTATTTTCTGATCAAGTGAAATTGTCCAACAGATGAAGATGTAAAAAGGACCAGCATTTAAAAGACTGGGGAATGTAAAATTTAAAGTGTATTATTTAGGCTAAGAATAAGAATATTCACTTTGGTTGTTTTGAACTATGCTTTAAATATTCAGAAATATAATTATTCTACATTTAATTAAATTCATTCTCCTAATGTATAAGCTGCTTCAGGAGGAAGAGGCTAAGTAATTTTGGAAGTTGTGCCAACTCTCATGGGATATCAGTATGCCATGTAATTTTCTAAAGAAATAAATTACTAGAGTAAATAGCATTCAAATGACAAGCCAGCAAATGAGACGGAACACAACTGAAACAGTAATTCCAAGCCCTACATACAGCTTTTTCTTTTCTTTTTTTTTAATAACAGGTATTTAAATAACATAAATGTAATAACATGCTGTAGTGTTGGATCTGGGACCAAACTTCACTTAACTATGCTTCAGTTAGTACTTTTGCAAAAGAAAAAAAAAAAAAGGAAATTTATAGGAATATGGTCGGAAGTCAATGAGGAATGCACTTGAAGTGTTTTGCAGAGTTCTTGGCACCTTAAATCTCTCTGATCAAATACTTTTCAGATCCCCTAAGCTGAGAATTGCCTCACATCTCACAGAACTCCAGAGGCAGCATCAGAGAGTGTGGACCTCTCCTGTCACTTGTTAATTGTATAGATGTTATTTGTTAACTCTCCCAGGGAAGAGCTCTGCCTGACTCATCTTTGTATCCCCCTAATATCTTCTGTGCTGTGCACAGTAGCCACTCGGTAACTAATATTTGAATTAAAGTTTGAATTGATTAATGTATGCTCAGAACAATAAGTTAGATTCTCCCAGGAAATATACTGCTCAGGAAAGTGATTTAGACTTATTTAGAAGCTTTAGCAACTCTGTTGGGGGCTTGGATTTGGATCAAATAATCTGGTCTTCAGTCTCAACCTAAGAGCTAATATTGAAGCAATGCTTGCATGGAAAAAAATCAGGGAATACAAACACCCAAGATTACTTTGTATGTAGTAAAAATTAGCATAAAAACATGTATGTATCATGCATGCACTGTGTGAAACTACCCTGAATTTTTATACTTGTTGTGTCTTAATTCTTACAAGAACCCTGTATGGTAGATAATTTTATTATCATTTCACTAATGAGGAAACTGAGGAATAGAGAAACACACGGCTAAGCAGAAGGGTCCAAACTTAAACTTGGGCAGTTAACTCCAAACTCCATGCTCTTAATTAATTCATATACAGACTGCTTCTGTGTTTCCCCATGTGTGAGATAATTTTGGGCAGTGTATGGACAAATTTTGTTTTATCTTATTTTTAATTATAAATTCATTTTGGTGTGGTTTGATAGCACTTACAGCCAAAGTTGTGATTTCTTGAGGTTTTTTTTTTCCTTAGGACACACTAAGAGTGGATAGCAGTGTTGGTCCTAAGTTGTTTTAAAGAAACATATGAAGCAAAGAGTAATACAGGAGCTTTTCAGCTATAGCAACAATCACAAGGCAGCTTGTAAATGAGTGAAGGCTAAGAAACCATATTAAGAAATCTTCTGGAAAAATGGTGCCTACATTTTAACTCATTAGAATATATTTCTTCCTTCTCTGATATATAAGTAAATAAAATATAAAAGGTTTTGATGATTATGTACGTGGTACAATTATAATTAAGCATTGAATTATACATAGATAGTATTATTTATATAATTATACTAAATATATTCATAGATGTGCATATTTTAGTGGATTTAGTGATAAAAATGGTAGTGCCTTTAATGATATACAACATATATTTCTCAGGGAGTTCCAAATTTGTCTACATGGAATATGGAGGTAGTTTACTTACTGGGAAATTTGAAAATGTCAATTTTATATTATATCTCAAATTAAGGGAAAAAAGTAGAATGTTACAAAAAGAGGTGAAGCAATGTAGGTGGAACGTGAAGTTGAGAAAATCATGACTATTTTTCCAAATGCTTACCTCATGCATCATAGATAAATAAAGCTGAAAGAAAACACCTAGTTTAAAGCTTCTTTTTGACTTATAAGGAAACAAACTGTGAACTTAAGGTTCTGTCTTCACTTTCACTCGCCCACCTGCAGAATCAATATATAGCATATAAGATTAGAACATAAATGCCCTATATAAAATCTAAAGCTAAAAACTTAAAGTTAATAATAAGAAATGCCAAATAGTGCTGATGGTGATGGTGCTAATAAGTCTTTTCTGGCTTTGCTGAACTAATCACTGTGGAACTTACTTTAAAATAAGGGTCTCGGGCTCCTGGGTGGCTCAGTCGGTTGAGCGGCCGACTTCAACTCAGGTCATGATCTTGCAGTCCATGAGTTCGAGCCCCACGTCGGGCTCTGTGCTGACAGCTCAGAGCCTGGAGCCTGTTTCAGATTCTGTGTCTCCCTCTCTCTGACCCTCCCCTGTTCATGCTCTGTCTCTCCCTGTCTCAAAAATAAATAAAAACGTTAAAAAAAATTAAAAAAAAAAAAAGGGTCTCTGTTTGCATAAAACTGTGATTTATTTTATATTTTCCCAAAAGAGTATGTGATTGTTTATGTTTGACATTGACTGAAGCTGCTTGCTTCTATCCCTGCCAGAGTTTTCTCAAATAAATCAGGACGTCATTACTATATATCCAGTACCCTAAATATTAGATTTTTGCTTTCCGACATATCAAGGAAACCTCATATTATAAACTGAACTCTATTATTTTGGTTGTTTTTTGGTAAGCATTTCGTGCTTCTAAGCTGTTTTGAGGGACTGTTTTGTGCCACCAATAAAAGCAGTGTTCAGGCAAGTCTTTGCCTGTTTCATGACTGTTGCTAATCTCTAGTGGCTCCAAGTGCCAGTTGCTTTTCTCTGTATTTACAAATTCACCTCTAATAAACTAGATTGTCTGCACCTGTGGGACTCTGACAGCCCTAGCACAGATGTTACCCCTGTCCCATCAGGCTGGAAAAGCTAGATTGCAGGCAAGAGCAAAACCACTTGGCAGGGACAACTTCCCAGCTGGCTGTCTTGGGCACCCTCTGTCTTAGCCCCTTTTTTTCCTGATAGTGGTGTCTCTCCAGGCCCAATATCCCTGCACTTTTACTAGCTTCTTCTGATCAATATGTGTTCTCAGGAGCGAATCTCATCAAAGCAATTATAGCAAGTTGTTAAATGTTTGATAATTTAATATGCTTCCTCTCCTGGGGATATTTACACTTCAATGAGCTAAAAGCCTTCATCCAAAAGAATAAATCTCAGAGGGTAAGGTTTCTGGCATCAGCAAGCCTAGAGGGAAATTTTCTTGTTTGTTTTTGAGATTTTCCTCATGCCCTTGAAATCACACCAGATCTGTTTCAACCAGGTGATAAGAAGGTCCCTCAAATTGATCACATTGCCTCTTTTTCGCAGGATTTTCAAATGTCTACTGTAGAAGACGCGCAGGTAGTCATGGAGAAAGATATTTTAAAAAGCCAAAATATCTAATAAGGCAGAGACCTCTCACAGTTAGCACAAGACTCATATGAAATATATATAAAGTTCAAGTCCTAGGGCATTTGGACTCAAAAGCTCATAAAGTTTCCCATTTCCAGCTGAGTTTTACCGACTATTGCTCAGACTGGTGCATACTACTACTAGAATATTATATAACATCTATTCTAAGATTATGTGCGAGGAATAATTCAGAAAGAGGGCAGACCAAGCCCCTATCTTCATGAAGCACCTGGCCACATTATATTATAAATATTTGTTTGCATATTTATCTTCTGGCCTATACTGGGAGCCACTTTAGGGCAGAGATCTGTCTTGTTCAGCCATCTGTCCAAGCCCATAGCACACTTTCTAGTGAATCTAATGCTAGATAAGTAGTTGGAGAATAAAATCTAGAGAAAAAAATTTTTTTTTCCTGTAGGACCTGAGTAAAAACCATGAGAGCATTGTGTAATTAGTGGAAATGAACAACTTTGGAGGAAGTTGAGTAAGGAGAGAAGATTGGAGGAGAAAGAATTATAAAATTATAAAATAAAAATCTGTTCTTTCAAAGGACAAAAAAAAATTTGTTCTTAAAATTGTTATTTTTCTGTTCCTTTTTCTTCTATCCAGATGAAAGAACTGTATCTTAAAAAATGAGTAAAGAAATGTCTGTTTGAGCTGCTATAACAAAATTCTACAGATTAGACAGCTTATAAACAACACAGATTTATTTCTAACAATTCTGGAGGCTGGAAGTCTGAGATCAGGTGTTAGTGTGGTCAGATGACAGCCCTCATCTGG
This sequence comes from Panthera leo, assembly GCF_018350215.1. Lineage (NCBI taxonomy): Eukaryota > Metazoa > Chordata > Mammalia > Carnivora > Felidae > Panthera > Panthera leo. The sequence continues at coordinate 57,719,776 of NC_056683.1, read as the reverse complement.
GCCAGACTTCTCTCAAATGGCAGAAGGGGCTAAAGAACTTTGTGGGGTTTTTGTGTTTGTTTGTTTGTTTGTTTGTTGTTTGCTTTTAATAAAAGCACTAATCCCCTTCATGAGGACTTGGTCCTCCCAAAGGAATAGCAACTCACAAAGTTGCTCCTAATACTATCACACTGGGCATAAGAATTTCAACATACGAATTTGGAAGGGACACATTCAGACCGTAGCATTCTACTCTGCCCCCTCCCCAAATTCATGTCCATCTAGTATGTGAAATATGTTCATTCATGTCCATCTAGTATGAGCAATATATGTGAAATATATTCACCATCACTTAGATATTCTCTAACAAGACTAAAGCTCTCTCTCTCTCTCTACAGCTTTCTTTTTCTGAATCCTCACCAGACTTGCTTTTAATGGTTCATTCATGGCAATGTAGGCTTTTGCTATTATAAATGTCAACACTCTTCCAGCCTGTATTCATTACCCAATTCAAAGCCACTTCCACAGGTTTAGGGATTTGTTACAGCACCATCTTCACTTCCTGGCACTGATTTTCTTAGTCCATCCCAGCTGCTATAGCAAAGGAATACAGAGTGAGTAGCTTATAAGCATAATAAAATACATTTTTCACAATTCTGGAGGTTGGAAGGCTGAGGTCAGGGTACCAGCATGATCAGGTGAGGGTTCTCTTCTGGGGCACAGACTTCTCATTGTATCCTCACATGGTTGAAGGGGCTAGACAATTCTGTAGGATCTCTTTTTAGGGTCCCATTCAGGAGAGCCTCACCCTAATGACCTGAGCACTTTCCAAACGCTCTGTCTCCTAAATACCATCACATTGGGCATTAGGATTTCAGCATATGACTTTTAGAGGGACACATACATTCAGACCATAACAAATATGTTTGTATTGGTTTTGTTTTTCCATTCTATTTTAAGTAATTAAATAATGCATCCAATCAGTCAGTCAACAGATATTTAGTAAGGACTTATACTGTGTAAACATTGAGAAAAAGTACAGGATAAGATGAAAAGACAAGCATTCATTTGAGTTGATAACACTGGTGGCTTAGAAAATGGTTGCAGAGGGGTACCTGGGTGGCCTAGTCCGTTAAGCACGACTTCAGCTCAGGTCATGATTTCATGGTTTGTGGGTTCAAGCCCCGCATTGGCTGACAGGTGCTGACAGTTCAGAACCTGGAGCCTGCTTTGGATTCTGTGCTTCCCTCTGTCTGCCCCTTCCCCTCTCCTGCTCTCTCTCTGTTTTTCAAAAATAAATAAACGTTAAAAAAAGAAAAAAAAAAGAAAATGATTGCATAGAATAGTGGAGAGAAGCAACATTGGAAAACGGTAAAGATAGTTAGGATATCAAGTTTTCTCAAAATTTATTTCTAAGTGTTTACAGGGTACTAGCTAACATATATCAAACACTTAAGGTCCAGGTCTTGTTTTAAAATATTTTGCATGTATGAACTTTAAAGTACCATAATAACCATAGGAGTATAAGCATTATTGTTATTCTTATTTTATAAGTAAAGAAACAGATATACTCATACATTAACAGATTTGTTTATGATTATGCAGAAAGTAGAGGAGATAGAATTAACACCTATGCTGGAAACTACCATGAAGGTTGCTAAAGAGGCAAGAGGGATTGGGGAAGAATATTACTTTAGGATGGACAATATTGAAGCATGTTTACGTGAAAATTGGGATAGTTCAGTAGAAAGGGATAGGGCTGAAAGTACATTTTTCTACCAAAAACATTTAATACCATTTTTCAGAAGGAAAACAATGTTTTTTCTTCTCTAGAAATCCTTAATCATCTGATAAATTATTTATGGTTTGCTGTCTGTTTCTCTTTCAACTGACTATACAGTCCATTGACTCAAATAACTATTTTTTTTATTTTTGTATATTTAGATATTTTGAATTAAATATAAATTATTCTTCCTCAGATCTCCTTGAAAAGGCTAACACTAGGTGATAGATGGATGTTATTTGTTAACTATCCTTAGATAGTTATAGTGATGGATACAGGTATAGATATGACACAGATATAGATAAAATATAGGTAAATATGTGATGAAAAAGAAACAAGTTCTAGAATCTGTGAATACTACTTTGTTCAGTCTGTCCTCTTGTTAGAATAATTTTTTTAAGTTTATTTATTTATTGTGAGAGAGAAAGAGAACACATGTGAGGGGCAGAGAGAGAAAGAGAATCTCAAGCAGGCTCTGCACTGTCAGTACAGAACCCAGCGCTAGGCTCATACTCACAAACCATGAGATCATGACCTGAGCCCAAACCAAGAGTCGGATGCTTGACAGACGGAACCCACCTTGGCACCCCTGTCTGAATATTTTTTTTTCCATTTTTACCTCACTTAAATGTACAGAATAACTGTAAATAAAACTTACATAGACTAAAATTTAAAAATCACAAAATATTCCCTTAGTTTCATTTTTTGTCTGTTTTCTTTGTTGGTTGGTTATCTTAAAATCCTTGTGGATGGTCATGCAACTGGATTAATCTTCATTCAACTCAATATGTGGAAAACTTTGAATTACTGGGTTTCAGCACACTGGATTACCCCACATACAGACAAACATAGTATGTGAGGATGTAGTCTTTTCTCAGAATAGATGTGAGTGCTATAAACGGAATGCTTTTAACTTAAAAACATCCTTCTCTCCTCCATTCTGTCACCTCAGAGAATGACGAAAAACTTGAGAGAAGCAGTGTAGGCGGGAATGTGATGTGCTAGTGCAGAGTGGGGGTAAGGTCAGCCTATTGTGTCCCATTCATATGCCTGATTTCTTCTTGTGCTTTCAAAGTCTGGGAAAAGCTATCAAAATTATTTTCAACTGCTGGACAGTGGGTAACAAGGTATTTCTGTTAATTCCGGAATGTAGAGGCATGCTTGTGAATTGTTTCATTAATTTTAGGGTTTGGAATTTGATGGGATAAATTTCTCTTAAATAAGAAGTTGCCATAAGGTTACTGTTATTTTTATAACATTTACATTTTTTTCAAACTCTAAAATCTTCTATAAAATAATTCTTTTTTTCTGAAATGTGTTCAACCTATATGCTAACATTAGAGATAGGACTCTGAAGTAATACCATGACCTGAAGAGTATTATGTAGGACAAAAAGTATTATCATTATTGGACTGTATATGGAGACAATTCTGCAAAATTGCCAAATGGGCTTCTTTTCTGACAAGCTTGATTCTCAGTCTAAAGTCACAGGAACACTAGAAGATGAGTTGGTTACTGGTGTCAACAGAGTAGAATCTCCCTCATTTTCAAACACAATTTGTATTTAGTGAACTATGACTAGGAAAAAAACTGAGAAGCTGCAACATTTGACTTAAACTTGAATTTTTATTTCTGACTTCTTCAAGTAACCATTGCAAATGATAGAAAACTACATATTTTACTTTTATAATTCAAGGTAAAGACAGGATCTGCCTTTTACAATATTCTGCATTCTTATGGATAGAAATGCTTTTTTATTCCAGGAATCCTTCAGCTATAAACTAGGGCATCAGTGAGTTGCAAATTTAATTTGAGGTTTTTTAAAGAATTTCTTCACTTTCGATTTTAAAATTGAAAATAATTAAGAGACCTTTAAGTAACACTTATTTTCATTAAAAAATCAAAATAAAATCTTAAATTTAAAGGAAAAGATTTACTTTATTTCTAACATGATCCTAATTATTTATTTCATAAAACCATTAACTGTTATCTAATATCGAACAATATTATAGACCAAATTTCTGTTTAACTTGGCATTCTCTTAATTACTCAGACAGACTGAAATAAAATAACTTATTTTTTGTATCTTAAATTATGGTTGAACTTTCATAAGGTATTACTTTTAATAAATAGTTTTCCATTATAAAGTTATGTTGGAATTGACATATTGGTACCTAATTAAATTTCAACTTGAAATGGTGCCAAATTTATGGTCCTAAGAAAATATGTTGCAAGACTGGGGAGTCCAGATTAAGGTTTTGGCACATTCGGTATATAGTGAGGGCCTACTTCCTGGTTCATAGATGGGCATCTTCTGGTTGAATCCTCACCTAGTAAGAACGTTGAGGGATCTTTCTAGGACCTCTTTCATAAGGTCACTGATCCCATTTATGAGAGCTCCGCCCTCATCACCTAATCACCTCCCAAGGACCTTACCTCCAAATAACCTCTACATGGGATTTGGTTTCAACATGTGAATTTAGAGGAGGCCACATTTGGTCTATAGCAGTGCTGATGTATGCTATTTTGACAGTATGACACATTTTCCCCCACATTTTAATGCAGTTTTACTGGTTGTAAGATCAGAAGTAAACAAGGCATAGATTATATCACAGTATCCTACCATCGTTTTGAAACATAAGGATCACATAATGATCCAAAATAATATTAAAACTCCTGTTAAAAGCATTTGAGTTAAAAGTGTACAATGTTAAGAAACTGTCAATAAATGATCCTTCCCAGTATTTGAACAACTCAGTAATGCCAGGTCCATATGGGTAAAGGATAGCAAATAGGACCAGGGATTCTTAGCATAGAGAAGTAAGGAAGACCATGCCCCCCTGGGCTCAGTGGTCTGAAATCTAGCCTAGTTATGTGATGCCATTGTCTAAGTTTGTGACTTGGACAAATTATCCAACCTTCAACACTTAACAGAGATTCATGAGATTTGAAAGAGCTGTTTCCCAAGCAAATTTAGGACCCATTAAACAGCACTTGCAAGGTGTCAGAGAAATGAAGTTACATTTGTAAGCTTTATTACTGATAAGAGCTAAGTTGTGATGTAGATTAAGATTCAACTGGTGGACTTCCAAGTACTTTGTCCCATATTGGAATATTATACTCAGCTAGATACAGAATTTGGCAACTTCAGAGAAAGTTCATCAGTATATAGTAGTTTTAAGCTAGAATGCCTCTGGAGTGGTTGGGTTCTCAGAAAAATGAGAAGGAGAGAGGAACTGAAACGAGGTGGCATGATGCCTTCTTCCAAATAGGAACTGGTATGCAAAGAAAGGCCCAAGGTCATCTTCTTTTGTTGAAGACCATCCATAAATGAATATAATGACAGGGAATCTTCTTAGAACATCAGTAATAGAGATAATAAACCACAAATAGTAAATAGCAAACTGAAATGCTGATGAATCTATATAATAAAACTATTATGAAGGTTAGATAAGTGCATAATAGTTCTCAATAGATAGTAGTTACTATTTTTATCTTATTATCATTGCTATTCGTATTATTTTTTATTGAGTCTTTTTACCAAGACAGAATTGCTTTTGTTGGGCTACTCTGATGGTTTTGGGTGGTGTGATATGAAAAGTTTCAGTGTTAAAATAGAAACACAAAATTTTATTTCCTAAAATATTCAATTATTTACCTTTCATGTAAAAAATATGTAAATTCATCAGTGAGTAGAGGTTGAGAGAATAAAATTCAATTAGGCAGACATAAGGTGAATTTTCTTCTGTTGGGAGAAAGAACATAAAAGGTGAGCACAAGGGAGAAGTGTGGTGAGGAAGAGAGAGGGGTACAGCTGAGTGATCTTACTGTTTTTAAAAGGAAGAGTAGATAAGAAAAGAAGTAAACAGATTAAAATATCAGAAAAATGGAGATTTTGCAACAAATTGAGTAGTTTAAACCAGTGTATTAGAGCTAGAGAACTGCTTAGGATGTGGTCATGGTAGGGAAGTAAGCCAAGTAAGTGTAAGTGGTGATTGAGTGCCTATGGAGAAATAGAATTTTTTTAGAATAAAACTTCCAACATATGCAAAAGTAGAAAAAAAGAATGTGATGAATTCACTGGTAGCTTCAGAAAATAAGAAACACAGCTATATTTCATCTATTAAATGTGTACTCTACCCTCCATTTTTAAAGATGTTTTGGAAGTTTATCTCAGACATCAGAATACTTTATTTATGTTTCTAGATGGATTTCCGTAAGCTAAGTAATCTTCAAAATGATAGCCGTAATTGCATTATCACCTTTAAAAAGTAATAATATTTTTTTACTGTCATATCCAGTTAGTTTTCACATTTTCCTGTTTTATAACCTTCTTTTAAAAATAGTTTGTTTAAAATTAACCAACTAACATCCATATCATATGATTGGTTAATATGCCTCTATCTTGCCTTGTCAGTTTTATTTTTTGAGGAAAATTTTGTCGTAGAAATTAAATTTTTTGTACTGTAGAGTTTCCATGGTTTCTTACATTTTCCCAGATGAATAATTAGGCATTTCTCCAAGGAATACAGACTCCTTTTGGTATAAAGTGGTATTTAGAGATCACACATGGAACCTATCACTGTTCTTTGCTACTGCACTATTTTTTCCTAGCTTTTCGCTAGCCAAACTAGGAAAGATTTTTTTGTTATAATGTAAAAAACCTCATAAGCTAATAATTATAATAGCAGTCACAGTTAGGAACTCTCATATATGGTTTTCGGTTCATCTCCTTCCAGACATGCAATAAAACCTCTGTTGTGGGGGCGCCTGGGTGGCGCAGTCGGTTAAGCGTCCGACTTCAGCCAGGTCACGATCTCACGGTCCGTGAGTTCGAGCCCCGCGTCAGGCTCTGGGCTGATGGCTCGGAGCCTGGAGCCTGTTTCCGATTCTGTGTCTCCCTCTCTCTCTGTCCCTCCCCCGTTCATGCTCTGTCTCTCTCTGTCCCAAAAATAAATAAACGTTGAAAAAAAAAATTTTTAAAAAAAAACCTCTGTTGTGAATGAGACTGTCATAATATACTTTTGATTTATTCTGCAGTGGACACACATCTAATAGAATAATGTTCTATCACTACCACCAATTTATATTATTGAAAACAGTTTAATAGTTTTGGTTCTTTCTGTCCTTACGATTCCACTGAAGATATATGTTCAAAGTACTGTGTTTTAAACTCATCAGAGTAGTGGGGTGCCTGGGTGGCTCAGTCAGTTTAGCGTCCAACTTCGGCTCAGGTCATGATCTTGTGGTTTGTGAGTTCGAGCCCCATGTCAGGCTCTGTGCTGACAGCTCAGAGCCTGGAGCTTGCTTCAGATTCTGTGTCTCCCTCTCTTCTCTATTCCTCCCCCACTTGTGCTCTTCTCTCTCTCTCTCAAAAATAAACATTAAAAAAAAGTAAAGTCATCAGAGTAGTTATGTTATGTGTTTTATGCCACCAAATAGAAACACAGGTTAGAGAGTCATTAATTTCATTTTACTCCTGAGTTTTAAAAATTGCTTTTTAAATTTGTATTTCATTTTATAATTCTATAATATGTTTACATGGTTTCAAACTCAAATCCATACCTAAAGATATATTTAAGAAATATTTAAGAAATCCATTTTCCATTGTCATTGTCTCTGCCCTAGTCCCTTCCTCTTCCTTATATTTTGTGGTTTACTTATTATTAAATATAAACATATACAAATATATAAATTAATATTCTTCCATTATTAAATAATATCATATGCATATATTTTTCACTTTACTTTTTCTGCCTAGCAGTGTGTCTGGTGATCACTGAATTGCAAGTTGTATTCTCTGGAAAGCAGACTCTGAGATGGAAATTAACATACAAGTAGTTTAGAGAGTGCTATTGATACTACTGTCTGTGGAAGGGAAGGGAAAGGAAGGAATTAGGACTGGGCAGGGAGGCATTGGGATGAGATTCAGTCTCAATACAGGTTTTTGAAACCCCTGTCAAGTTGCAGCTGGACTGATCATTCAGAGTTGTCAGACATTGGGGTGAGGAGTCTGGGCTTTTATAGTCCCTTTTTGACTAGTCATTGGATGTGAACTACCATAGGAAAGAGGAGAAAACTTGGATGAGGCTATACTCTTGGACTAAAGTCATTCCCAAAGAATGATGAAAGGCATAGTTTTTCTGCCAGCAGTACCCCAAGTAGTTGAAAAGAGGAGAGGAATCCTTCGGTCTTAATGGGAGACCTGGGTAGATACCATAGCATCCACTACACATTCCATCGTAGTATATGGAGATGTTCCTACTTCCTTTTCACAAATGCGAATGGTATAACAGTTCACTTGAGCAGACTCCCGTAGATGGACATTTAGATTGTTTCCAGTTAAGAGTAATCTTGATGCATCATTTCAGCATGGAAATTAGCTCCTGGCTACTAGCTCTCTCCCCAGGATTTATACTGAAGCAGCTGTAGTAGGAAACACTTAAATCACACACGCGTGTGCGTGCACATGTGCGCGCGCACACAGACACACACACACACACACAGATGAACACACTTCTATAACCAAGAGAAATTAAAACACGTGTCCACATAAAACACAAAAGTATTCTTAATAGCCAAAAAAAATAAAAAACACTGAAATAGTCCAAAAAGGCCATTAATTTATGGATAGGTAAACAAAATATATATCCATGTCAAGGAATATCATTCATCAATGAAAGGGATGAAGTACTGATGCATAACTACAACAGGGAGGAACTTTTAAAACATTATACTAAGTGAAAGAAGCCAATCACAAAACACCACACATTTTATGTTCCTGTTTTTAAGAAATGTCAATAATAGGCAAATCTGCAGATACAAAGTTGATTAGTGGTTATCTACTATTGAAGAAAGAATGGAGAGAGACTGCTAATGAATAGATGTTTCTTTTTTGAGTGATATATCTATTCTAAAATTGGCTGTGATAATGATTGAGTAATTCTGATTATACTAAAACCATGGAATTGTACTCTTTAAATGGGTAAATTTTATGATATGTGAATTATATCTCAATAAAGCTGTTGTAGGAAAAAAAAGAAAATCCATGGTAAATCCCTTGGCATACAGATAACTGTATTAAAGTGATGTCTTTGAGTGGTTAGGAAGTGAGTAAGTACTGTAGATATTACAGTGTTTGGAACAGAGCATGTTTGGCCTTGCTGAGAGAAAGAATAAACTAGAAAAAAAACAGTTGAAAATGTGCTCATGTTTTTCCAGTGTCCTTATACAAGGACATTCTCTGACAGTTTCTGTAGTGAAAAAATAGCAATCAACACCACTGATGAAGATGTCCACAAGGTAAATTCTAGGTAACTCTAAAACCCTGTTGGCTCTAAAACCCAGTAGAATTTAGAAACACATATTCAGTGTTCTTTATTGTTTCCAAACAGATTTTCCTATAAATTCTATTCTATTTAGTTATTTTCATAAGAGGTTTGATCTCCACAAACAGTTACTATGCCATTATCAGAAATCAAACTCTAAACCTGCATATGTTACTATGTCATTATCAGAAATCAAACTCTAAACATGAATATGGATGTTTATAGTACCCTTGTTCATAATTGCCAAAACTTGAAAGCACCTGAGATGTCCTGCGGTTGACAAATGAATAAATAAACTGTGGCACTTCTGGACAATGGGATATTATTCAGTTTAAAGATGAGCTGTGATGGCTTAAAAAGACATAGAAGAACCTTAAATGCATATTACTAAGTGAAAGAAGCCAGTCTGAAAGGCTGCATACTGTATGATTCCAGCTATGTGACATAGTTGAGAAAGGCAAAACTCTGGAGACAGAAAAAAGATCGGTGGTCATCAAGGATTGGGGGACATGTGAGGGGATGAATAGTCAGAGCATAGAGGAATATTAGGACAGTGAAAATACTCTGTGTGATACTATAGTGATGGATATATATCATTATACATTTTTCCAAACTCCTATAATGTACGGCACTCAAGAGTGAAACCTAAGGTGAGCTATGGACTTTGGATGATAATGATATGTTAATGTAGGTTCATCAGTTGTAACAAGCGTACCACTCTTCAGGGGGATATTGATAATTGGTGAAGCTGTGTGTGGGGGGGAAGCAGAGGGTATATGGGAAATTTCTTAATTTTTTGTGAACCTAAAACTGCTCTAAAAAATTTAGTCCCTAATAAAAAAATTATAAAAGAAAAAAACTAATCAAACTGTATTGTCCTCTTCCCATTTTTTACGGAAATTTATCATATTTTTTTAACTGACATCATATTTCAACAGTGCCTAGCTTCACAGTTGCTGGACTCTATGGTGACTTTGTTTAAATTAGACAGTTTTTTTTTTTTTAAAGCAGATATTTCTGGGAAGATAGATTGGAGGAAAAAAATGTGGTTTAAATATCAGGCTGTACTCCACTCTATCAGCTAGGCGTTTTTGACAGTGCAAAATTTGTGTAAACATATATGGTGACCCTGTGCTCACTACACAGGATATACTTTATAAATATTTGTTGAATCAATATATAAATCTAATTCTTATCTGGGAAATTTACCAACTTTCTCTTTCCTTCTACATAGAGATTGTGTCCACATGAATCCCACAATCTTTACAGAGTATACATAATTTACTGAATATATTACAATAAAATTGGTAGAGGTATTATGAAATTTGTAGACTGAAAGATTCCTATTTTTATGTAGTGGTTTTGTAATTATGTTGCTAAAATCCCACATTTAGGATGTTTAGACTCATATTTATCCGTTGGCATTATATATAGTACACAGTTGTCATCCAATTTGTGTTTATCCTAATAACAGCTAAACATCTGAAACATTAAATGTTAACATCTGAATTCACTTGCATATGTTCAAAATAGGTACTTCCTAGCAATTTCCGTCTTTTTCTTAACTGATTATTTTTCAGAGTACCCAGCCTTAAAATGATTTTTGACAAACCAATAAATAGTAGGAATTTAACAAATATTCATAGCATCGAGTATTCTACTTCTTTATTTCCCTCCTTTCTCCTTTATGCCCCACAAGTAATTCATCAAAGTCACCACAATATCCTCACCCCTTTTCTACTTTTTTAGCCATTATCAAGTATAAGACTTCACAATATCAGCCCTATGTTGCTTTAGAGCTTTTAGTTGCTTCTGTCCATTTGAAGCTGATACTGATCAAATTTGATTATTTTATCAATGAATATACCAAAAAAGGAGTGAAGTTTGAGTAACATGAAAACCAAAAATGAAAACTTTTGCACAGTGAAGGAAACCATCAGCAAACCAAAAAGGCAATATACTAATAGGGAGAAGATATATACTAATGATAATATCCAGTGAAAAGTTAATATTCAAAATATATACAGAACTTATACAACTCAACACCAAAACCCCCAGCTATCCAATTAGAAAACGGTCAGAGGAACTGAATAGATGTTTTTGCAAGAAGACATATAGATGGCCAAGAGATACGTGAAAAGTGGTGTCTGGGTGGTTCTGTTGGTTAAGGGTCCAACTCTTGATTTTGACTCAGGTCATGATCTCAAAGTTCATGGGATCGAGCCCTGCATCAGACTCTGTACTAGAAGCGTGGAGCCTGCTTGGGATTCTCTCTTCCACTTTCTCTGTCCCTCCCCTGCTCTCACACATGCTCGCTCTCTCTCTCTCAAAATATTTAAGAAAAAAAAAGAGGTATATGAAAAGATGATCAGTATCGCTAATCATTAGGGAATTGCAAATCCACATTTGCAAACCACAATAAGATACTACCTTGCACAAGTCGGAATGACTACTGTCAAAAACACAAGAAGTGATGAATATTGACAAGATTGTGAAGAAAAAGGAACCTCTGTGTACTGTTGGTGGGAACGTAAATTGGTACACCACTGTGGAAAATACTGTGGAAGTTCCTCAAAAAAATGAAAAACAGGAATACCATATGTTTACCCAAAGAAAACAAGTCACTAATTTGAAAAGAAACAGTCACCTCTTTGTTTATTGCAACATTATTATAATAGTCAAGGTATGGAAGCAAACCCAAGTGTCCTGGTGTGTACAGACATACACACACACACACACACACACACACACACACACACACACTTGAATATCACTTAGCCATAAAAACAAACAAAAAAAAGAATGTAGTCTTGTCATTTGCTACAACATGGATTGGCCTAGAGGTTACTATGTGAAACAAAATAAGTTAGAGAAAGATGAATACATGTGATTTCACTTTTATGTGAACTCTAAAAACCAAAACAAATGAGCAAACAAAAGAATACAAACAGTATCTTAAGTATAGAGGGATGGGATTGGGAAGATAGACAAAATAGGTGAAGAGGATTAAGAGTACATACTTTCAGTTATAAAATAAATAAGTCATAGGGATGTCGAGCATAAAAAAGTACATAAATAAAAGGAAGAAAGAAAATGTTGCCATCGTTAACCATAGCATTGTTCCACTGCAAATAATTATTACATAGGAATAATGTAAGCATTAAACATGTAAGTTAAAGCTGTGATGCAACTAAAATTATGGTTAATGTAATGCTGATTGTTTAACCAAAAATTATTACATATGGTACATATATAATATTATAGAAAAGTTAGGCTCCAAAAATTTGTGAAATTGAATAATTAATACCCCCAAATATGAGCATGTTGCTTAGAAATTTGAAAGCTAATATTGGAATAAATTGATAAGAGTGTGAGAATTGAGCATGAAATCAGGGATAGTACTAATAGTTTGATAGTGGGAACTAATTATTTTTATGATACAAATCAAGTAGAAGTACCACTATAAAAAAAGAAAAGGCATATGGGTTTCTGGCGTGAATGAGTAATTGTTGGTAGACTCTCCTTACCATCATGAACAGTTAGGCAATTGGGATAAATTATGTAGGAAAACACACAACAAAGACTCATGTAACAATGTCCAGTATCCGATAAAAAAAAATATTAGATCTGGAGAGAATCAGGGAACTGTGCACCACAATCAGGATAAAAATGATTACATCTCAATAAATCATAGAGATTATAATTGGCATACAAGAACTTTAAACCATCTATTATGAACTTAAAAACAAATAAAACGTACTACAAGAGGGAAAAATGGAATCTATTTAAAAATCAAGTAAAAATATAAACAAAAATTCAACTAATAAAAGAAACAGAAATTTCAAAGATAAAAATATAATATCTGAACTGTATTAGCTTAACAACAGATTACATTTCTGCAAAAGAAAATCATTGAACTTGAGTACATAGTAATAGAAACCACACTGAAAGAAAGAGAAAAGTGATGGAAAAAACCTAAGTGACCTGTAGGATGTAACAAGGGGTTAAAATATGTGTATTAGGAGTTCCAGAAGGTGGAGGGAGAAAGGAGAGAAAAAAAATATTTGGAGAAATATTGACCAAATTTGCCTGGATTTTATGAAAAATGTCAACTTATAAATGCAATAATCTCAATAAGACCTAATAAAATGAGAATTTTCACTGACTTCTCATCAGAAGCAATGCAATCCAGAAGACAAGGGAGTATTTTCAAGTGCTCTCAAAATAGTTAAGTAAACTGTAATAAAATAGTACAAATTAAAGACATTTTCTTAAAAAAAAGAAAAGAAAGAAAACCTGAAAAAACATCAGACCTACATTACAAGAAATGGTAAAGGAAGTTGTTAAGGGAAATGATACCAAAAGGTCCTTGGAACAGCGAAAGGGAATGAAGAGTGCCAGAACTGGATTGAGACACATGATTTGGAAAACAGAAAACATCCTAGCAGCAGCAGTAGCAGCAGAGGGGATAGATCATGTGGCAGTTTAACAGGGATGTTCTTTATAAGTTACATTCTTCAAAACTTTTCCCATCCTACCAGATTTGAATTTAATATGGGATTTAATAATAGTTTAGCAGTAGAAGCTTTGTTCAAAAACATAATAATAATTACTATTGCTAGCTTAAAAATAATCTTTTTTTTCATATTTCTCACAGATGTATGAAATTACTACAGTGTGCCTAAGATGCGACCTTTAAAAACAAATTTTAAGTAACTGATAAAACAATCTACAGTAAAAAGGAAACTATTGGAGCTGTTTCTCTATTACCAATTGATTATTTAATTGATTACAAACCAAACTTACTGGTTTTCAAAATCCATTAATCTAAAAAATCTCTTGAATTCAGCCAAAATGGGTACAGGAGGTACATTAGAAATCCATTTAAAAACATAAATAACATAGTAAATAGAAAACTCATAAACTACTGATGAAGAAGAATGAGAAACTAGCTCTTAAAATTACCACTTAATAGCAGGTTAACCAAGAATCCATATACTCCTCAAGTAATTGTGTTTCTACTATATCAGGACAAAAAGGAATTAAACGTTTCTCTCACTTTAATAACTTTTTTCACAGGATGTTAAATATTTAGGCATGTAAATTTCAAAAACAAACTCAGATGGTACATTTTTTAATTTTAAATTGTTTATAAATTTGGAATATCGTATATGCAATCTAAATGATAGCCAGGAAGGCTGTCTCACCTTATGTAACTACTATTGAATATTAATGTAGAAGCTTATTTGTACAGTATTGATAGTTCATTGGCTTCAACTCTCTTTAAAGAAATGAGAGTAAGGGGTACCTGGGTTGCTCATTTGATTAAGTGTCTGTCTTCAGCTCAGGTCATGATCTCTCAGTTCACGAGTTTGAGCCCCACATCAGGCTCTGTGCTGACAGCTCAGAACCTGGAGCCTGCTTCGGATTCTGTGTCTCCCTCACCTTCTGCCCCTCCCCCACTCTCTCTCTCAAAAATAAATAAACATTAAAAAATTAATAAAAAAAAAGAAACGAGAGTAAAGGCCATCAAATGCCAGAGATAAAATTAAATATTCTTCTGTTCATATAGAGGTAGAAAAAATGAGAATATGTTGAAGATGTTTATAACTTTGAGTCAAATTTGAAATAAAAAATGAGAATTCTGCCGGGGCACCTGGGTGGCTCAGTTATTTAAGCTTCTGACTTCAGCTCAGGTTACAATCTCACAATTTGTGAGTTCAAGCCCCACATCAGGCTCTCTGCCTTCAGCAGAGGCTGCTTCAAATTCTCTGTTTCCCTCTCCCTTTGCCCATCCCCAGCTCATGCTCACTCTCTCGCTTTCTCTCAAATAAAATAAACATTTAAAAAAAAATGAGAGCTCAGTTATTATTACTGTTCAGTACTGTGAATCATATTAATGATACTGTGTGGTGGCCATTTAACATTGTTTAGAAGTAACTAGGGGTCATTATTTTTTTATTTGTCTTGAACAAAAATAAAAACCAGATTTGAGAAATCCCAGGAGTATATGTGAGTACAGATGTTTTCTCATGGAAAGGGGGATAACATGCAAGAACAGCATTCCTGTAATCTCATATACAGGTGATTTTTCATGATTTCTTGTCCTTAATGAATCTATTATACATGGTTACATTGTAACTTGTATCAATTATATATCTTGTGTTTCCCTTTTACTTTTTAAAAATCCTGTCCCAGAAACCTAACTAACCAAATTATTATAAGTTAGTCAAATTCAAGGGGGTAAAGTTCCCAACATTAGAAACTGTCTAAAAACCATGTGATTACAGTTTACTATTTAGATTTGGTGTTTCTGGGTACAAGTTTGACTTATTTTTTGCTAAATGAAATTTCCATATTCAAAGTGAAAAAGATTTACATGAGAGTTTGGAAACCAGTTAACTCATCCTGAACAAGAGTGCCAGAGGTTAATGTGTGGAAGAACTGGAAATTTTGAATCTGTTAATACAGAAGAAATCAAATAATTTTGAATTCATTCAGATTTAAAGGCTGTGAATTTTTTTTCTTGCTAACAAAGTCCAGGGTGAATAAATTAATATTTATCTTTTAATCCATAATATGTGAATGTGATTTGAATTATAGAATTCTATCAAGCATCTCACCGAGTAATCATAGAATCATTTTCTTTTAGAGCATTTCTCATTGCTTCATACTCATTTAAAAAGCTATAACTTTCTTCATATTTTTCATCCTCATAAATAATAAGGATCTTCATGAACAGAGGAAAATATCTATTTAAATATGCACATACATTATGCTATTTTTGAACTGTGTTAAACTAAGGAAAACATTCATAACCATTTCTATCAATAGCATTTTTCCAAGACCATTTAATTTTTTTTAATTTTTAATTTTAAACTGTATATTAACTCACAAGCTTCTAATGTTTCAGGGGAGGCATATGTACACATTATCTTAAATAAAAACCAGGTCCATGTCTAACCGTGATGAAAATATAAATTAAACTTAAAAAAACAAAAAGATTAATAAAACCCATAAAAACTTTAAGCTAACAATTACAAATGAATATTTTCCCTTCTGCAACATGTAAGAGCCAAACATTTCTGTTTTACTTACAATGAACTGACTTCATTGTAAACTTACTGTGTGAAATATTGTTTTGTTTTCTAGTCCAGTCATTTTTGACACTTGACAGAGTGTTACTTGTTGAGAGGATTTGTAGTACGTTTGAACCAACATCAGAAAGAGGAAGAAAATATTTAAAGGTTTTTAAACTAAGGCTCTAAGTTAAAAGATGAAATAAATTCACCCTACAATTTCTAAACAATACAAAGTCTCCCTTCCATCCTTTGTAATATTACATTTAATGAGAAACTAAGTCTTGAAAATGCAAATAGTGCATTTTTTAATTCGAAAGTCAAGGTAGACAGTTTTAAGTGTATGAGTTCAGTAATTATCCTGCTCATAATTTGTTCCATCTTAGCTTAAAAATTTTAACAATATCAAGAGCATAAGAGTATACAGAACCTGAAATAAATGCTCATATCTGTTGAAATCTGACCTGTGCCCCTTTTAGTTTTTATTAACTTCTCTTTTTCACATAAATGTAAATTCATATAGATATATAATTAATGGAATAGTATTGTATGTTCATGGTGAATGAAATGAAAAGTCATGTATCTGTTTATCTTTAAGAGGTTATATGTGTTCGTTAAAACAAATGCTTTCCAATGCCCTTTTTCTTTTTTTTTTTTTGATTTGGTCCTGTTGGCAATCTTTTTTTGCCCAAGTTATTCCTAAGGAGGATAGGCCACACAACTGAACACAAAGTTGTACAGAATGCATCAGGACTGTGGGGTGTCACAAATATTCACTTTACTGTGTTTCCTTTGATAACAGAAAGAGAACCTTTTCTTGATGTGTTAATAGCTGTGAGTGGGGCAAGATAACTAATGTCTGAAAGAAAAAGTAAGAAGGAACATAGGCAAAAGATGCAAAAGTGTAATCCACTGATGGGAAGGATGAACATACTAGCTTTTCTCCTATGTTCCAGCTGTAATTCACTATAATAATGAAAATTTTTCTTTATTCATATATGTGATTCATAGAGTGATATCTACAGATTCCAAGTGACTTTTGACTCAGGTAGTACTCAGGTAGTATTCTTTTATGCTAAATTCTGGAATGGTATTTATGAATAGAGTTAAATTACTTTCTACCAATATGTTGAATAAATCAGCCACCCAATCTGAATGCACATTCTGACCAGTTTACATCAAGAATAATATATTGTAGAAATAATATAAATATTCTCTCTCTCTCCCCCTCCCTCCTTCTCTTCCTCCATCTCAGATTTCTGGGCCATTGGAGAATTTTACTGGCTGCATAGAAGTTATGGAAATCAATAACTGGGAATCTTTCATCCCATCCAAGGCAGTGAAAAAAATTCACGTTGAAAATTGCAGGTAAAATCCATTAATGATTTTTCAAATACTTGTTTGAATAACCACACCAAAAGGTAACATTTCTATTTGAAATCATCTAATCAGGATTAGATTACATTTCCTTCATTTTGATGTTTTCTTTATAGTGACATACTATATTTTTTTACAGACTATAGAATGTTTAAGCTATATCCCAATTAAATTGGACCATTTATTTATAATGGGTTTCAGCTTTCTGCTACATAAGATACATCGTGTCAACCAACAAATGATAAGTTAGTCTTGATTAGAAAATGTCATCTGTTGGAGTATTTGAAATATAAGCATGCTGTCATGCATGTGGTGTATTGTTCAGGTTGCTTAAATGTTTCTTTTAAAATGTCATTCTCAAAAAGTTGTCATTGTGCTTGAATTCCCATTATTTGTGGCATTCCTTTCAAATAACCTTCTTCTAGCTATAGAACTATCTGTATATGTGGAGGGCGGTGGGGTGGAGTTGAAGTAACGAGATGGTACATTTGACACAATATTAGGCATTCGTGCCATTGGTACAAATTGGTTAAATTTTTTTTTTCCCTGATGGTGACGAAAAAAGGATCATTTATGGAGCCTTGTGGTGCATTGGAAAAGGTGCACCCAGGTTAGGTAGGATAGCGTGATGAGGCAGGATGTTTCATCACAGAACAGCCTGCTTGACAATAGCAGAAACACATTGACTCCACAAAAAAACTGAATTATTGAAATTCTTCTGTGGACTGTGGTCCAAGATGAATAGAGTCACACAATGACTGTCCTTAAGGAGTTTAGGGTGTACTAGAGGAGATATTGATGAAATATGCAAATGAATATATACATATAAAGTGTGCTTTGGGGAAAAAACAGAAGGCTATGAGAACTTTACATATTTGAATATCAGCAAATTGGTGTCCTTCAGAGTTTGGCTGGGGGGTAGTGTATGTTCAAAAATTGAAGAAGTACTTTAGAAAGTAAAAGACTAATTCATTCCCCAGTGTTTCACCTGTAGGCTATACGTTTAAAATAAATTTGTGGCATCTATCATATAGTGGTAGACATAGTGATTATTTTATTTGTTTTGTTTTTACTCAAATTAAAACTTAATATCTTACATTATACACAATAGATGGGTTCCAGCAATTTTAATATAAATAAAATACTCATAAATCCTTATATATTTTACCATTTATTTCTAATTTTTTAAAGTTTGTCTCAATTTGTTATTGATTTGCAGTGAGCAGTATTTCCTAACAATTAGTTACCTCTCAGATTCTTTGCTCTCTAGCTTCTCTGTTAAATACTATGATTTGCAACTCATAGTTAAATGAATAATGATTTTACTAGGAAGCAAATCCATTGAAAATGATATACTCCTTTGATAATTTATATAATCATCTGCTAATGTAGCAATTGATAAAATTTTCTATTTTTAACTTTATAAAAGTAGGACATGCTTAACTTCTCTTTGTAAGAATGAGTATAAAAAACAACAACAGAAAATCACTATGTAATCTCAGCTATCTGCAAGCCCTAAAACTTTTCTCAATCTCTCTTCTATTTAAGTCCTGTTTTATTGCCCTTCAATGCCATTAATTTGACCTTCATTCTGCAATATTGGTTCTTTAAATACTATCTATAATTTAATGCTGCAAATGGTATTATCCCTCCCTATAACATCCAACACAGCTATAGACATATGAGAGGCATTTTGGCTATAATTAGGGTTAGGGCAAACAGAGACTATTAAATTTCTCTGAACAGTCACTCTGCTTCTCTCACCAACCCCTACTAGTACTTGATTTCATTTAAGATCACCTTTCCCTTTTTTTCCTTTTAACATTTATTTATTTCTGAGAGACAGAGAGAGACAAAGCATGAGCAGGGGAGGGGCAGAGAGAGAGGGAGACACAGAATCTGAAGCAGGCTCCAGGCTCTGAGCTGTCAGCACAGAGCCCGATGCGGGGCTTGAACTCAGGAACTGCGAGATCATGACCTGAGCCGAAGTTGGACACTTAACCAACTGAGCCACCCAGGCACCGCTATGATCACCTTTCCTAAGACAGACATTTCCTAAGATGAAATTGGTCTAGAATGAAGTTTTCAAAACCTAATTCTGCAAGTAATTGGCTGTATGACACCAAGTAAGGTTAACTGTTCCCTATTCCTCCTCAGTCTTACCCGTGAAATCAAAAAAATAACCCTTGCCTTATAATGTTGTAACAAAGATAAAATTGGATTCTCTTCTTTGTTAAAAGCTCAGAGACATTGAGCTTCATTGCCAAATTTGCTACCATGCCCAGGAAATTGCATCTTCTAATCCGTCTTCCAGAACCCACCTCTCTCTCTCCCCACCTTCCTCATTCACAAGTCTGGCTTCTTCTCAACATTTAGCCCTCAACTTTACTATGACCTCATCTAAGAGGACTTTCTAGACAATCCAAAATGAAATGGCCTCCCTTCCATCATGTCTCCTACTCACTGTTTATTTCCATATTATTTTTTATTCTTATGAGGAATGACACTATTTGAATATATTTATTTGTTCATAGGTTCCTTTTATGACTCTTGTCACCATAATGTGTGCTCCTTGTGGGCATGGACTCTGTAGAACTTTTCCACTGCTATTTCTTCATGGCCTGGAATGGTAGATGCTCAAAAATTTACTGTATAAAATATCCGAGATTCAATTATGATTTCTTCACACAAATTTTTATTATGAATTATTATTATTATTATTTTTAGATTCACGCTACAGAGTGATTCTCAAACTTTTTGGTCTTTGCACCCTTAAAAGAGTGCTGTTTTTGTTGGCCACAAAGGGCCTTTTTTTTTTTTTTAATATTTATTTTGTTTTAGAGAGAGAGAGAGAGAGGGAGCATGAGTGGGGGAGGGGCAGAGAGAAACAGATCATGAGTGGGGGAAGGGAAGAGAGAGAGCAAGACACAGAATCCAAAGCAGGCTCCAGGCTCTGAGCTGTCAGCACAGAGCCTGATGTGGGGCTCGAACCACGAACTGCGAAATCACTATCTGAACTAAAGTCAGATGCTTAACCAACTGAGTCACCCAGGTGCCCATCAAAGAGCCTTTTTTAATGTGGAATATATTTATTGGTATTTACTATATTAGAAATTAAAACTAAGGAAGTTTAAATATATTTATTTTTAATTCATAAAATAAATAAGTTCATTACATGTTAGTATAAATAACATAGAATAGCATATTTTTTGAAAAGTAAGTGTACTTATTAAAACCTAAAAATGATGAGAAGAGTGGCAGTGTTTCACATTTTTTGCAGATGTCTTTATTGTCTGACTTAATGAAGACAAGTGGAAACTTAGATGTGTTTCTGTGTTCAATCTGTACAATAATTATTCTGCTGAAATAGTTGAAGAAAGTTCTGGCCTCATACATATGTATTTAGAAATGATAGCAGTGTTTTAATAACCTTTTTAGACAATTGGGAATATTCTTCTTCGTACCAAAACTTGGTAAGTAAAAGATTCTTAAAGGTTAGTTGCAATGTAGAATGTGAAACCTGATGATCAATGAACCTCTTATACTCTGTTACATTAAAATCCATTGTTCTTTTTCACATTTGGAATGGATCTTTTACCCATGCACAATTTTTTACTGTCACTGGAAAATGTTGTTTCTTGAGTTATTCAACTATCCCAAATGTCAACACATATCAATATAAAATATCAAAAAGTCCTGTCTGTGACTAATATATAATATTACTTAATAATATATATAATATATTATTTCCTACATATTTTAATAGATACCTACATTTACTTCACTAGTGTTCTTAATAAGTAGAGGCATGAGGTGTCTTGTGCCCAGGGTATGAAAGACTGATCATTCAGGCTCCATGGATAGATATCATATAGTATGACATCAAGAACAGCTAAATCAACTTTCCACCCCTAGGTTTTTGCCCTAGAGAAGCACAGATATATGACCTAATGACACTTAAAATAGCCTTATTAAAAATAGTAAAACATTGGAAAGTAAGGAAATGGATGTTTAAAGGGATGATAAATATGATGGAATTACTTACAAGTCAGTTGAAAACAATGAAATACATTTACAATATCTGTGTGGATAGATCTGAAAGCATACCATTTAGTGAGGAAAAAAAGGATAGCTGTAGCAATATACCATTTGTGTGCACTTTTGAAGCTGTGTTATATACAAACTGATCCCTTATTACACATTTTCATATTTCTCCATATAATATTAAATACTCTAGATTATGTGAACCCTTTCTTTCTTAAATAATCACTATTTTTGAAGGAATGTGTTGTGTAATGAGGAGAAGTATTTAAACAGAAGGAAATGATTCACGAACAAAGAACAAAGCATCAGATTATTTTCCACTTTTAATTCTTTATTCACAAATCATCTCAGCAGAACATCAGTGTCATTAAATCAAACATTATTAACTTTCAAAAAAGAGTAGGTTATAAAGTATATATCATGCCTTTATAAATTTGTGGAAGCATTCTAGAATCCTACTTTAAGCAGATATTTGATTTAAATGTTTTATTAATAAAAGACTAAGGTATAGAGTTTTAACATTGTAGCAATACATCAGTACTATTATTTTTTTTTTACAAAATAAGCATCCTATATCATTTTCAAGTGGATAATATGAACCTCCAAAATAAAGTACAAAAACAAAATTTGATTACTCAGTAATGGGAATCCAAAGTTCATAATTTTATTCACTGAAATAATATAGGCAAATTAAATCTAAAATGGAACAAGAGGAATGAAGTAAATTACAATGTTCTCTAGTTCTTTAGCCATTCAGATACTTGTCTTATGACAATGTGTTGTGAGATTGATATACTCTTGGTCTCCTGGAGACATGATTGTCATTTACATATGAAGACCAGATTATGGACAAGAGCTGAAATTGTAGTTTGATATTTATTTTACATTTGTACATTTGAGACTGAAGCAGGGAGGGCTTTCTGCATGAAGCTGAATTTATCACAGGTGTAGGACTCTGTTTTGAATATACCTTGACATGACTACCTTTAGTGAGTGCCAGCTTAGTGTAATGTTTTTCAAAAAGCTAATTTGTGCCATGAGTTGCTGATTCCCATGATGAGAACAGTAGCATAGGGGAGCTGTCTTAAGAAAATGTTAGTTTTTACCAGGCTGTCCAGTAATAGACCATACAGTAACCTACAACAACAACAACAACAACAACAACAACAACAGTATTAAATAAATAATAAATATTTCTACATTCTTCATTTTTAAGACATAGAGTGTAACAAAACTGGGCTGACAGTGTGATGGATTCATATTGTTTAAATTATTTCTTTTTAACTGTATATTATTGCTTCACTTCTCTCCTTATTTGGTTCCACTTTTCATTTCTGTTATCTTCTTGAATGAGTTCATTCCTTATGACTTTCATTATATGTGTCATTGTCCATTTCAAACCTTCTAGGAAAGAGCTGTCAACTTTATAACATTTTTTAAGATCTTACTATTTAATTTGTATCCTTAAAATCTATTTTATTGGGGTGCCTGGGTGGCTCAGTTGGTTAAGCATCTGACTTCAGCTCAGGTCATGGTTTGTGGGTTCAAGCCCTGTGCAGAACTCTGTGCTGACAGCTCAGAGCCTGGAGCCTGCTTCAGATTCTTTGTCCCCTCTTCTCTCTGCCCCTCCCCACTCATGCTGTGTTTCTCTCTGTCTCAAAAATAAGTAAACATAATTTTTTAATCTGTTTTATTATTTTTAAATATCTTGTAAAAATGTTATGTATCTAAAATGTATAATTTGGTGGCTTAATATACATATACATAGTGAAA
The DNA here is from genome assembly GCF_018350215.1 of Panthera leo. Taxonomy (NCBI): domain Eukaryota; kingdom Metazoa; phylum Chordata; class Mammalia; order Carnivora; family Felidae; genus Panthera; species Panthera leo. The sequence goes on along the minus strand of NC_056683.1, from coordinate 57,696,413 downwards.
TAACTACTACAGTCAAACCAATTAACATATCCATCTCCTCACATAGTTAGCATTTGTTCTAATGGTGAGACCACCTGAAATACACTCTCATAGCAAATTTCCAGTATTTAATACAGTAGTACTATGATCATCATGTTGTATGTCAGATCTCTAAACTACATAAACTACATAACTCTAATACTACATAACTTCAATTTTGTACTCTTTAACCAGCATTTCCCCATTACCCTTTATCTACCCAAACCTGGTAGCCATGATTCTACTCTCTGCTTCTATGTATTTGACTTTTTTAGATTTTACATAAAGGTGAGATCATGCAAATTTTTTTGTTTCTGCATGTAGCTTATTTCACTTAGCATTATGTCTTCTAGGTTCATTCATGCTGTCACAAATGGCAGGATCTCCTTCCTGTTTAAGGCTGAATAATATTCTATTATTCGTATATACCACAGTTTCTTTATCCATTCATTGATGGACACCTCGATTGTTTCCATATCTTGGCTGTTGTGAATATTGCTTCAATGAATGTGGAAACACAGTATCTCTTTAAGTTACTGATCTCATTTCCTTTATATATATACCCAAAAGAATGATTGCTGAATCATATGGTAATTGTATTTTTAGTTTTTTGAGTAAACTCCATACTGTGTCCTGTTGGTGGCTGTACCAATTTACGTATATAGGGCTCCCTTTCCTTCACATTCTTGGCAACATTTGTTATCTTAACCAACCAACCAACCTCCCTTCCTTCCTTCCTTCCTTCCTGAAATAGCCATCCTAACATATATGAAGTGATATCTCATTGTGGTTGAAATTAGCATTTTTCTGATGATTACTGGTGTTGAGCTTCTTTTCATATACCTGTTGGCCATTTGTATGTCTTCTTTGGAAAAAGTCTATTCCTTTACCCATTTTTAAATTGGACTGTTTGTCTTTTTGCTATTGAGTTGAAGGAGTTTCTTATATTTTTTGGATATTAACCCCTTTTCAGATATACAGTTTACAGGTTTACAGATATTTTCTGTGAGTCCATAGATTGCCCTTTCATTCAATCCTGTTGATGGTTTCCTTTGCTGTGCAAAAAGAAAAAATTAATGTAGTCCCTTTTGTGTATTTCTTGTTTTTGTTCCTTAGGTTTTGGTGTCATCCCCCAAAAATCATTGCCAAGCCCCGTGTCAGAGAGTTTTCCCTAGGAAAATCTTTTCTTCTAGGAGTTTCATAGTTTCAGGTCCTCCATTTAAGTTCTTAATCCATTTTAAATTGATTCTTATTTATAGAATAAGGATCCGATTTCAATTTCATTCTTTTGTATGTGGAGATCTAGTTTTCCCAACATGATTTATTAAACTTTACTTTAAATATGTAAATTTACATTGAAGATATATTAAAATTTTAAAAGATGATGGGATCAACCATGTCAAGTATTTTAAACTTGTAATATTTGAAATTAAGGCTATAGGGGAAACTTTACTTTATGAAATCATGCTATGGAAAATGTTTTAGCTGTACTTTAATCAAATTCTAAAGTTCTACCTGAAGGAAAATACAGAGATGATATACTTGTATAATTGAAAAATGTGTATGTCTTCTCAGACCGCTTCATTTGTTCCCTGTATATCAAAGACTTTAGTTTGTTTTTGCTTTTAACTTGTATTTGTCTTGAAAGTTTAGGACTATACACACACACACACACACACACACACATACACACACACACAGCTGAAAATAGATCTTTTTTTTTCCGTACTCTTCAAATCCAAACTAGGTAATCATAACAGTCTTAATAATAAATAAAATTTATAAAATGCATCGTTATTGTATCTAAATATAACCAAACTTTTTATCATCCTGTATTTTTTGATGTTTTTGATATCTTAAATCTACTTCACAATATTTAAAAATATTTTCTTCTTGGGGTGCCTGGGCGGTTCAGTTGGTTAAGCATCCGACTTCGGCTCAGGTCATGATCTCGCAGCTCGTGAGTTCGAGCCCCACGTCAGGCTCTGTGCTGACAGCTCAGAGCCTGGAGCCTCCTTCGGATTCTGTGTCTGTCTGTCTCTCTCTCAAAAAATAAACAAACATTAAAAAAATTAAAAAAAATTTTTCTTCTCTAGAATTCCATAGTGGACCTAATTACATATATCAGGATTCTTATGATTTGGGTATACTAAGACATCCCTGATCTGTATGGGTAGAGTTTGTTTATTAGTAAATATGATCAGAAAGAATAGACACACAAATTCTCCAAGTAATTGTGTCTAAAGATACAATAGAATAGAGCTAATAAGTGCATAATTGAAGTCTTTAACAATCTAGGCTTTACAAACCTGTAAGGCTATTCATTTCATGTTTGTGGACATACATGTATTATTTGGCCACTCCTCAAGTATTAGCAACTGAATGAACTAATTTTGTGGAATTCTAATTTCCTGATGTATCTAAAAACGACTTGAGTCTTACATATGTGTCAGTTCTGTCCTTCCCATGATCACAAGGGAACTTGTGTTTAAATGCATAGCTTTTGTTAAATTCTTTCTACTTCCATTTTTCAAGTGAAGTGACACTTTGATGTTACTTGCACTCGGATTCTAAAGCTCCGAGCTATCAACTAAAAAGAGGAGATACCTGGTACCTCTGGAACCATGTATTGTACCACTTATCATCTCTGTGACTTAATGCTTCCTTCATTTATAAACGGTTATAGTGACAATAATACTGGCCATAGAGTGTTGCTGTAAGAGATTCATGATTTCATATATACTTTTAAAAACCTCTCTCAATGAGGTCAAATGCCTGGTACACACTTTATTATTACTAGTTAGCTATTGCCATTGTAATTGTTGTTGTTTATCATTTGTTCTTTCTCAAATGATAGATTTACATAGTCCTTTTTCCTACTATATTTTCCCAAAGAAATAGTAACATAGAATTTGAGAGTCAGGGCTCCGAAAAAAGGAGTCAGATACATCAGAGAATAGCATAACAATACAAGAATACGAAATATTGACTATTAGTCATCCTTGGTCTTAGAAATCCCTTGACCATTCCCACCTCAGGTGTTTCTTAAAGATCTGCATTTGGCCTCAGTCTCAACGTTAACAGAATTTATGTGTCCTCCCTAGAATCTGTCCTTATCTCATTATTTTTGGAATCCCTAACCCCTCACTCTCTATGTATTTTTTTTTTCTATCATACTAAAAAGAGCAATTAACTCTCATAATATTGCTTTTTTTTTTTTTTTTAACTTCTGGACCATGCCCTGGGGCCTGTCTTTCATAATTAAATGCTCTACTCTAGTTTTTCATAAACTAAAAGCAATTCTTTCCCTAAAAGTAATTTAAAATATTTTTTTCTTATTACACAGAGTTCATCACAAAATATGTTTAATATGCTTAATCTATAAAAAGATTGTTTCTGCTCTATTACAACAGACAGGAACTGGAGAATTTATCTGCTGGTTTTGTGGAAGTGGGTTTGACTTAGGCTGGTGTATTTTAATGGTAGAGGAGTTAATCAGAAATACCAAGTTTGAAAGTTCAGCTCTGCTACTTATTATCAATATAACCTTGGTGAAGTAACTTAACCTCTATGCACTTCTATTTCCTTACCTGTAAAATAAGGGCAATAATAATGCATCATAGAGTTAGTATGAGGACTGAATGAAATTGTGTATAAACATTGCATTTAGCACAATGACACAGGATATGCTTCCATTTTGGTAGCTAGTATAATTAGCCATCTTTACATATTTTTGTTTGACCACATTCCCTATCAACTGGGAGAATAGTCATCTAAGAAGAAGAATGTTTTCCATGAGAAGTTCAAATGTACCACCTTCATGTTTTTAAAGAAGTATCTACTTGAATTGCCAGTTCAAAATGAACAAAATAACACACTAAAATAAATAAAAAATAAACACAGAGACACTTGAGAAAAGCACAAATATGAAATTCATAGATTTTATTACACTATAAATTGGGTTTATTTCTATTGCAATTTAACTTTTTTTATTTGGCATAAGTTTTTTAACTAACATGTATTTTCATTTTTCTGCACTGCAGAAATTTCTGACATTCTATTCCTGTCTCATTCAAATCTTTGTGCATTGCATACTTTCCTTGACAATTGAAAGATATCAATATTTATATTTTAAAGTCTATTTTAATACTTGGGAAATGAAACATTCAGGAAAAAGAAACTATTTTTAGTTTTTCAGTGAAATGTATGTAGTTGGGTTTTACTTACAGAGATATAAACGTATCTGTTAGAATTTGATATGAATCTTTTCCAAATACTACTATTTGAGGTTATGGTAATATATAACATGTTTGGTTATTATGAAAAGTAGAAATGTTGTTCATTTAGGAATAATAGAATTCATGGTAGTGTTCATGATTAATCATGGTTCACAAAAACTATCTCATATGTTCAGAACTGTGGTGAGACTGATAAGGTGAGACCACAGTGCCAGGGCTTCTATATATTGCACTATGCTTCAGACATATTTTATTTGCAATCTCTGCTTTTGGTATTAATGGATGGCCACCTTCCAAATGCTTGCCATTGCTTTCAGAATAAAAGTTAAATTCTCCACTAGCTTTGCAAACAAAACAGTTTATGCACCCCCTTCATAATATATAATTGCCCTATAGAAACAGTTGCACAGGCAAGAACAAACTTGCTCAATCCCTTCCACCCCTGTCTTGCATCTAGGTAGGACTGTGGATGCAAGTCCACTGTGGTAGCACTGTGGTAGGACTGTCCTCATCCATGAATTGTGAGCTAAAGGAAAGTGTCTGATTTCTGGCATATGATGTTTGGAAGTGCATTTATTGTCTTTTACTGGGGGAGGAGGACTTGAAGGATCTAACATGATTAAAGCTTCTAAAGTTTAGAAAAGCTGACTGTTGGGGCGCTTGGGTGGCTTAATCAGTTAAGTGTCCGACTTCAGCTCAGGTCATGATCTTGTGGTTCATGAGTTCAAGCCCCACATGGGGCTCTGTGCTGACAGCTCAGACCCTGGAGCCTACTTTGGATTCTGTGTCTCCTTCTTTCTCTGTCCCTCCCCCCTCTTGCACTCTGTCTGTCTTTCTCTCTCAAACATAAATAAACATTACAAAAAAATTTTTTAGAAAAGCTGACTGTTTGTAGAACCTGTCCCCCAAAATAATCAAGAACATATAATACTGAAAGAAACACAGGCTCATTAAGATATATGAGCAAAATAAAAGAACTAAACCATACGGCAAAGATAAATTCAAAAGATGCTTTATCTCCTCTAGCCATATTGCTCAGATGAACTCAAGGTAGCTGTCATTAAGCTGAGAGATAATGTTGTAAGGGAAGAAAAACAACAGAAAAATAAACCTGGCTTGAGATATGACAAGGAAAGAACATTGCATGTTGTTACTAACATGGAACAGACTAAATGTAAATAGATTAGTGATTCCTAAATGTGTATGGAAATACATTGCCAAGAAAAGCACAAGCCTGGATTTCAAACAAACAAAACCCCTCTAAATATAAAATATCTCTTGGTCCTCCAAATTTATACCAGCATAAAGCACTATGTGAAAGCTATACCTTTCTCAAGGAGCACATACTGTCCAAGCCCATTCCAGATAAGACCAGAGAGGTCAGACACAATGAGTGGGGAGATTTTTTCCCAAGACAATCAGTCTAATCAAGGAACTCTCTATCGTGCCAAGGCAGAACGTGTCATAATTGATGACTTAGCTACTTTCCGTCACTGCTGTGCATTCCCATTCTTCACTTTTGGAATGGGCATTTTGTGCAATTATCCTGTTCCTGTTTATATTAAAGGTGGTAATTACTCTTGATTTTGTAGCTCTCTAGACCTTTAAGAAGCCACAGCCATGTCTGATGATAAGGACTGGACGTCACCCCAAAATCATTGATGTTGACTAGATGAGATTGTACATTCTATATTTTGGGAAGGGGCTGAGTATATTCTATACGAGAGAGAAGGGCATACATGGCTATGTAGTGGTCAGAGGAGCAGCCTAAGGGGGGAACACAGCTAGCTGTCAACCAAAGTAATGTAGAGCTTTTTCTAAAGTCGGTAGCTAAGACAGGGACCTCCTTTTCTAGCCACCTTGCATCTGGGTCAGAGGTCAGCAAACTGTAGCTATAGGCTAAGTTCATCCCACTGCCTTGCAAGGCCCAGAAATAGAGATTTTTTTACATTTTTAAATGGTTAGAAAATTTTCTTTAAAAGAATAATATTTTGTGACACTTAAAATTTCATAAATTAAATTCAAATAAAGTTTTACTAGAACATAGCCACACCCAATCATTTATATATTATCTATGGCTGCTTTCAGTCCTCTAACCACAAAGTTGAGTAGTTGTGACTGAAATACATGGCCCACAAGGCTTAAAATATTATTATCTGGCTCTTTACAGAAAAAAGTTTGTCAATCTCTTCTATAGGTGGTACCACAGAACTAGTTTTCACCAATGGAATATGAAGAGAAATGAATAATGTCACTTACTGACCGAAACATATGAGAGATATATGATTCTTTTGCCATTTCTCTCTCCCATGTTCTTTCTTGTCTCACTTCCTTGTTGGTTGCAGAGGACTCTGAGACCCTACCTAATGGTAGAGTCACAGGATGGAGGGATAGTAAGGTCCTCAGTCATGGTATGGAAAAATCATGCCCCTCAATCCACTGAATAGGAACACCAGCATTAGACTGCTATGTGAGCAAAAATGAATTTGGTAGGCCACTGAAATTTGGTGGTCTATTTCTTACAGCAGTGAATATTATACAAACTAATACAGACTGCTAATTTTTATCCTACCTAAAGTGCCAGAATGTTTCTTTTCAGCCTTGCATGTCTTTACTTACCTGATTCCATTGTATTCCTCCAGCTTGTGTCTTACCACTCCTCCATACCTACATATTTATTCCTAAATGTTATAATGTTTTTAACTCCTTCTATGCTGTAGATGTTGAAATAAATAAAGAAGAATTACTGTCATTAAGGAATTCATAGCATAGTAGGAGGGGAAACACATTGATGAACAGTTATAACAAAAGTGACAGTTATAATGATATAAATATTTTCTTGTTTGCCATAAGAGTGACTGTGATTGATGGAAAAATATCAACAGACACAGAAAAAGCCACTTGGTATAGGTACAGGGTATGACTTAGTCACTTATGCTGGCCTCAGTCCCAGTCAGAAAGATATCTGCCCTGGCCCTCAGTTCCAAAGAAGGTATTCAGCTACAACAGGTACTGCTTGGTATGGTAGACAGTCTTTTCAGGTCCATCAAGAAACTCTTTGATTACCGTTATCAGGCCTCTGTCAACTTTTTTCCAGACTCTGGCAATGTTGCTGCCTACTCACCAGGTATATATAATGGGTAACCCCAGAGAATCCTGTTTGCTTATTTGGGACTATATAAATCAAAGGTCAGGTCTGAGAATACTCTTTTGTCCCAGAAAGATATGACTTCAGATATGCCCAGGGTTTATCCTTTTAATATTCATCCATCCATCCATCCATTCATTCATTAAATATGTATTCACCCTTGAAGGTTTTATTCTCTTGTAGGTATTGAGATAGAAAGATAAACAAAACAGGCCTAGTCCATCCCTCCTGAAGGACAGTCTAGTGCATTTTCAAGCAATGGGTGTGGGAGGGGAGACAGGACAAATACCCAATCTAGCATAGAGGAGGCATAACAGAATCAAAAGCTATACCTGATTTCCCTCCAGAGTCTGAAATACCTTTCACATATTGGGGATAGAATCTTTGCCATACTGAGAAATTGGTGGGTGAATGTCATATTCTACCAGTGTGTTGGGGTACAACAAAATAAAACAAAAACAAGAGTCACTTTTCTAATGGATGTATAAATGTATAATGGAATTTGGGTTGCACAGAAGAGAGTCATCTATCTCAGCTTGAGAAGTGGTGAGTATAATTTATAAAAGAGGAAATGCCATGAATGGGGGAAAATATTCTAGATAAAGAGACTGAAATTTGTCTTGTTTTGTTTTTAAATGTCATTATTGGGTTGCTGGAGCATAAAATGCAATGCAGGAAGCATGAGACATAAGCCTCAAAATGTAAACTCAGGTCAGATAATGCAGGTTTTGTGTGTTAAAGGACTTGGAGCTGCTGAGAATCAGGAGTATGTTAAGATAGGCATTTGGATGGATTCAGCTGGATCAGTCCTTGTAGAATGGAATCTAAAAGTGAAGACATGAGACTGGAACTTGGGAGACCAGATAGGAGGCTATTTCAATAACCCTAGAAAAAATGAGTGCCTGAAACAAGTCAGTGTTGGCAGGAATAGAGAAGATGGGTTCATATTATTTAGAAAGAACGATGGCCAGATTTAGCTACTGAGTCTTAAGCAGCTTAAGGAAAAAAAAAAAAAAAAAGACAAGAATGACTCCTAGGATTTTAGCTGAAGTTTCAGGGTAAAAGTAGATAACATCAACAGCTATCACCAAAAGAGAAGCAAATTTTGATGGTGTCTCAGCCTGGATTCCTCATGTGCTACTACTTTTTTAAAGAATGCAATTCCAGGAATCACAATAGAGGGAAAAGGGAGAATGAAGTAGGGCTTATATGTGGATGTGTTAGCAAGCTGGATATTGCTTGGCAATAAATTGGACTGATGATTCAGCCTCACTGGACTCTCTTAGAGGCCATATAAATGACTGCCACTTGTGGCAGTCCGTCCAAGGGTGGAAAGGAGAAGAATTTGTTCAGCAGCATCTTTGGCTTGAAGGAGTGACCCAATTCACTCACCTAGAAGCAGGTGAGGATAAGAAGATCTTAAATGGTACATATGAATGTCTGATATAAATATTAACACAAAAATTTTCATTTTGGATATGGAGAATTTGAACTTTTGTGTGAATAAGCTTTTGACTACATATGTACAGCAGACAGACATATAAGGGAGTCTGTGACTTATGATAATATGAATTTAAAATATAAATTCAGGAATAATAAAGTAAAAATAACAGATAAAACCATGAGACTGAATAAAGACATCCAAGGAAAGTTTGCAGGATGAGAAGAGCAATGGGCCAAATGCAAAGATCTGAGCACTGTCTACTTCTTTTTACAGTTGTTACTAGTCTAGGAAGCACCTGAAAGAGATGGCTCTTTGGAGGGGCTTCAATTGTTCACAAATCTTCCTGGAGCAGAATTTCATATATCTGTGATCTAGTGTTCTTCATAAGTGTTTGTTTTACCAGGAATGCTTTGTACTTCATCCCTCTTATTTGGGGACAGATCAGTTTACTCATTTATCCAGTTACTCAAAAATTTGTATTAAAGGTCCTGCTGAGTATTTGGGACTCCGTGCTGAGCCTCCCAGGTGTGGTCACTGACTCTGTGGGACTTTTAGTAGGATTATTTCATACCAGCAGTGAAGATTCCAAAGGTTCGCTATTAACCCGACTGTGATAATGTGGTATCTTTCAAGTCTATTGTTAACCCTGATACATCTTTCTCAAGAAATGGAGGATATTCAAGGTTATCATGTTCTTTTTAAAATTATGTCATGATTTCTATTAAAAATATGGAGGCTGACATTTTGAAGATTTATGTGCACTGCTAGTGGCCATACTGCTTCATGACATCTAAGAAGGGCCAGTCCCCTCCACGTTGCTGTATTGCTCTATTGCAAATACCAGAACTTCTGAAGGTAATCCACTTGTTATCTATCCACTTGCTAGGTATTCTGATGATATACTAAGCTATACTAAAATAATGATTTCATTTCACTTATTACATTGGTTCATAAGAATATACAGCATTCAGTCTTTGTCATTATACTATATATATATCTATCATATTCATTTTTACATTCTAGTAATCTTTGCTAAAAAGTTTTTTTGATAAAAGCTTTAAATAATAAAATTCTAAGTATTAAATATAGCACAGCTTTAATATTTTGTAAAGCTTTATTTTATGAGAACAAAGATTTATAAAATCATATCACATGTTTCTGAACAAAACTTTCTGAATGGTACATGGATTATTTTTTTGACTGATACTGGAGAATAGTTGTGTAGTTCCTTTTTGGCTGTCAGTGGCATAGTAGCTAAAGGCAGTGGTTTAATTAAGGCAAATAGAATAAAAAAATTGTCTGGCTTTTCAGTGTTACTTTTCATGTACATAGTTTTAACTTCCATTAGATCATTGAGCTTTGGCACTAACCATTGTTTTTTCAAGTATTTTAAAATTGAAAAAAAACAAAGATTCAGGTCTTCATTTTATCTATAAGCTATTCAATCTTCAAACATTTCTAGACTTTTCACTGGAAATACTCCCATTTTGTACCAGATGGTGTTAATATAAAGAAAATAGAAAAAATGAATATTATAAACATATAAAAAAGAACTCTTTCATTAAAGACAAGCTGTGAAAATATTTAATCAAAGTTACGCCTATATAAATATGGAACTACTAATTATGTCAAATGAGGGGTACCTGGCTGGCTTAGTTGGTAGAGCATGTGACTCTTGATCTCAGTGTTGTGAATTCAAGCCCCATGTTGGGCGTAGACCTTTCTTTAAAAAAATAATACATATATTAAATCTTATTCTAAAGATAATAAAGTGGTTACAATAAAATATTTCTTTTATATTTATATATATCAAGTCATAGAACATGTTAAAGAAAATCTACCTTGACAGTGTGATGGACAGATGATTTAAGATTCTGTTTTCCGATTCAAAAATCCCTATTCATATTCAAAACATTTTTCTGTTTTGAAGATTCCACAATATCAATGCAAAGCAGGGCAGCTAAAAGTGGTTGCAGTTTTAATATCACTGCCTTTGTCACATTTAACCATGGTTACATGAGTATCTTTATTGGTATACCTTTTCTGATGCAAACCGTATTTGTATGTGACCAATAATTTGTTGACTCCAGGAGAAACACTTCCAGTGCCGAAAATTAATACAAAATGAAAATCAGGAAACTTTGTACTAACTTTTTCATTTCTCCTTTTTGAAATGTGTTAAAATACTTCAGCCTTTAAAGTTTGAACTCCTTCGACTTCATATTGCCTTCAGAATAAAATTCATGCTTTTTGGCAAGGCCGGTAATGTTCTCCTTAGTCATCTCCCAATACTCCAGGGTTTGAGTTAACAGTTGTAGAGTTAAGACATCTGAGATATAGCCAGGGTTAACTGAGATGTATGGGCTATGGATCTAACTGTGAAAGAAAAGTCACATTTGTTAAAATCCCACTATATTGCTAACAGAGTGCTAAATATTTTCTTTTGCATTAAAATAATATATGTGGAACATTATTATTTGTCTATCTTGATAGATTAGAAAAGTGAGAGAATAAAAGTTTAGAAGCACATCCAAAGCATACAGCTGTTACAAGGTGGAACTAGAATTTCATTCCAGCTTGTGAGCTCCTTCTAATAGACTAGAGATGACAAACTTTGGTTATTGCTTCCCCAGGCAGACTAATCATCCATTTATTCATTTGTCCATTCATTCTATAAATATTTCAGACCACTATGTGTCAGATTGTGTTCTAGGCTCTGGGAATACATTGTGAACTAAATGAAGTTCCTACATTGCAGAACTACTATTCTAGTAGAGAAGATGAGCAATGAAATAATAATTGAATAATTATATGATCTAACTGTTGGAGACAAATGATATGTAAAAGGTAAAATAAGGAATCACAGAATAGTGACTCTTCCCTTGCCTACCTAATTATTTTAGTTAGGGTAGGAAAGGCATCTTTGAAGAAGTAGTGCTTGAGAAAACACATGAAGCAAATATTTTGGGAGTTATATGTGAGGCAAAGAAACCAGCTAATATAGAAGTCCTTAAGTAAGAATGAACTTGGTATATTCCAACAATATGAAAACTGTCACTGGAGCAGAGGTAGACAATAAAATATGTGGTAGAATATTAGATCAGAAAGCTTTCTGGGGAATTGATAGTCCATATCAAAGACTTTGAATTTCCATGGAGGTGACTAGAAAATAGTTTTGAGCAGTAAGAGTCATGACTATGTGTGTGTGCGTGTGTGCGTGTGATTCTAGCTACTGTGTGGAAAACAGACTATAAGATGACAGTGAAATAAGGAAGCTATTTTGGTCACCATGAAGATGGTGAGAAGTCATTGAATTTGTGATTTTTTTTTAAAAATGTAGAAGCAATAGACTTGCAGATGGATTGAATGTCAGTGGAGTGGATCGAAAGAGAGTTTTCTCAATAGTTCAAGCCTAAGATGATGATGTCTTGACCTAGGGTGGTGTTCCAGTCATTGTGGCTTAGTAGCAGTTTACCCCAAGACATGCTGGTGTGAAACAATCACATACTATGTTTAAGAATTCTGTGGCCAGGGGCCCATGGGTGGCTCAGTTCGCTGAGCATCTGACTCTTGATTTTGACTCAGGTCATGATCTCACAGTTGTGAGTTGGAGCTCTGCCCTGTCAGTGCAGAGCCTACTTCTCTCTCTGTCCCTTCTGCACTCTCACTGACTTCCTCTCTCCCTCTCTCTCTCTCTCTCTCTCTCTCTCTCTCAAAGTAAATAAACTAAAAAAAAAAAAAAAAAAAAAAAAAGAATTCTGTGGATCAGAAATTCAGTGCTGTGGCTAGTTCTTTCTCACAGTGTTTAATAAGGAAGACTTGACGGCCAGCAGCTGGAGTCCATCTATAGGCACATTCACTCACATATCTAGAGATTGATTCCAAGTTAATTGTAGGTCAATTTTTAAAATTAGTATTAATACCTATTCTAAGTATCAAATGGTTTTATTATATTTCACTAGGGCTTTTTCTTCACTTTAAGTGTTGGACTCCTGTGATACTGTACAAAAGATTTCCTCTAATTTGGAAGCATCAGACATGGAAAAGAGAGGCCATTGCAGAATTGCTGCTTGAGTATCTGGTAAACCCTGTTCCAAAATCTCAGCTAAGAATACTTGTTAGTTTATTACTGTCCAAGTCAACAGATAGGTGGACAGTCCCAATCTCAAGTTATCCATCCGTTGGCTAATTGAAATAAATTGAATGAGGCCAGTATATATGATGGGCTCATTTATTTCATATTAGATGTTGCTGATTTTCAGAAGTACATGTTCATGTGCCAGCCCAGATATCAGAATAGAAATATGCTCCTCAGTCAATACCTCCATGATCATATATAATCACAGTCAACCCATTTTGTCATAAACCTGTCCTTTTATGCAGCCAGTAAGTACCATCAACTGTGTCTCCTAAATATACCTAAAATGTCCCCTCTATTCCATATTCAAGGTCAGTACCTTAGATCAGGGGTATAGTGCAAAATCCTTAAGCAATCGTCTATATTGGCCCCTCTGAATCCTTCCTTATTCTACATTGCTGTTACAGTAATCAATAAAAATTGACAGTCATGCCAAATATACACAGTAATTAATGGGAAAAATCTAAATTATTCATATGGTTGTGCATTATTCCATTTATGATCTGTCCATGTATTAGATAATGAGCAGATGTTACCTTAGTCTAAATATAATTCCAGTTTTAACTTAAAAGATTTTTGGCCATTGGAAGTCAACTCTGTTTGTCTTGAAAATGTCAAAAAGCTTTTTTTAATGCTTTAACAGTGAATGATACGTGAGTTAAAATTGCATATATAGTTTTGAAGATTTCTGTTAGTCTTCAATATAAATACTTGCATAACCTGATTTGGGCTTTCATTTAATTTACAGACTTTTGTTAAGTATTCATATTCCACATATGATAGTTTAAATGATAAAATTCATTTCTGAAGATTTTTTTTTAATATGCTTTTAAAATCTGTGAGACTGCTGATCTTGACGTCTGTATTTGGCTCTCACCTTGACAGTCCTCATTTCCCATAGTTTAATAATATAAATTTGGTTACTTACCATTGGGATTGTTTTGAACTGTCATTGTTTTTTAGGGTCTTTATTTTTGAAAGATGCCTTCAGTCATAGATTTTTTTATACTTTTGCAGAGCCTTCTGATTAGAGATTAACTGAATATAGCAATGGCACAGCCAATTAAAAGATTACAATATCTGGGGTACCAACTGTGCCATTTTGTTTATATTTTGAATTTTAAGGCAGAATGCTTTTAATAATTCCATAACAGTAACATATATTGTCCTTCCTGAGACCTTGACAGTAAAAGTTAATAAAAACACCCCTATCCACAAGCATAGTTAGTTGCTGCAGAAAGTCAGATATTCTTACCAACAAAAGAAACATTCATTTCCAAAAACTGCATATAAATATTTTACACAGTTACCTAATTTTCTCAAAGTTTAAATTGATTATAAATAGTTTATGTGCTTTTTCTGTATCTGAAACCTGCACAACTCCTTAATGAAATCTTGCTTAAGCCTTGGTCAGTAAACCAAACATTATACACGGTACGGCAGTGCCCCCTAGAGCTAAATAACTGTACAAATTAACACTTTCTAGGTGTTTCATTTGACTACAACTTCAGAAACCGTGATTAATGTTCTGTTCGAACGCTTTGTTTCCTGTAATCTGGAGAATAATTCAGTGATAACTAGAGAATAATATTTATGGTTAAGATTTTATTTTTTATAAATCTGTTGTGCCAGTGGTGTATACAAATAGTACTATTTGTATAAACTTACACAGTTTTCCTTTAAGCATGTGATTTAGATTTTTCTTCATTACTAGTTATGAATGAAGTCACACATCTACAAGTTGACTTAAATATTCAACACTATGATAGCATTTATAATATATTAATAATAAATTGTAGTCTACTCCAAAAGTCATAAGGATAATAGAATTACTAAGCTGGGAAATACGTTTCAGATCATCTAGACCAACATGCTCATTTCCTCATCTGGGTGAGGATAAGCCGCTCGCCTGCAGTCACACAATCTGGTTCCAATGAAACCAAAGCAGTGTGTTCGTGCACAGGATAATCACTAACTAAAAATGCTAATGCCAATCTTACACTTGATAGTATATTCAATTATATCAATAATGATATATTTCCTAATTTCTTGTATACATTTCACTGTTTAAGAATAAACCCTACAACATTTCTGCCAACAAGTACATCATTTAGAATAAGCTGCAGTTGACACTTAAGAGACACACAGTGTGATGAACAAACTGCAATTATGACAAATGAGAGAGAAACAGTGTGATTTGTGTGACTCATAGAAGCAAGAAGAATGTCGTAATTGGGGGAAAATTGTAAATCTTCTCTTTTTCTGCACACTGCTGTCTCTAGTGGATCATGCCCTAGTTTCTAGAGCCCCAAAGAAATAAAGAATCAAAGCAGATAAGTGATTAAATCCAGGCCCAAATAGCTTCAATTGTTTAATTTGATGCAGTTGTAAAACATGAACTATATTCCAAAATATGGGCATCTCCATACATTGCAATAGAAATGCAAGCCACTTAGATTTAGACAAAGCAAGAATGAAGAGAAGACAGAGATGAAAAAGATACGATGGCAGATGAACAACATGCCCCTTCTCAGCTGTAGTGGGAGAGAGTAGCTTGAATCTAGTAAACAACAAAAATACTTCTTCTTCAGCATTACCATTCCTAAGGAGTAGTTATTATTTGGGGAAATAAACAACTACCCATCCTTCCTGGTCCTGCCCTTCTGGTACCATGTACTGGAAGTTAGATACTCCCCAACTGTAGGAACTGTTGTAGGGAGCCATGTCCCTGCTATCTTCCCTAAGGCATCCAGCACTCATCTCCCTCCACTGCCCCCCCCCAACCCCCGCCAACCCCTGCTTTTATAGGGAGAGAGAGGTCTCTCGTGGACCATGGGAAGTAGCTATAGTAAATAGGAATGTGATAACGTTCATGTATATGGCCTTTTCCCTCAACTCTGCCTATAAATTTTCTGTTAAGGGAAAAAAAAAAACAGTATCTATTTGTTTTGGCTTCAGGCTGATGCAAACTTCATGCTTGTGTTAAAATGCTATCTTTTCCCCTTGGGTACCAGCAGTCTGTACATATCACAAATACTCTTCTTGCAGAGCAAAACCAGCAACTTTTTTCATAAAATCATCTCAAGTCATTAATGTTTTTTTTTCATTTTTAGTATATTTTTAAAAGCAGAAACTAATAGATGTATGTGAAGTTATTAGTGTTGCTTATTATGTAATTTATGATCTTACTAAAAGCAAAAACAAATATTAAGCATGAGTTAATTGGAAATTAAAAAGGCAAGCATAGGAGCACCTGGGTGGCTCTATCATTTGAGCTTCCGACTTTGGTTCAATTCATGATCTCGTGGTTTGTGAGTTTGAGCCCCGCATCAGGCTCTGCACTGGCAGCTCAGAGCTTGGAGCCTGCTTTGGATTCTGTGTCTCCCTCTCTCTCTGCCCCTCCCCCACTCATGCTCTGTCTCTCTGTCTCTCTCTCTCAAATAAATAACCATTAAAATATTTTTTTTAAAAAAGGCAAGCATAAAGTTTTGGAAGATGGCAATAGATTGTTAGGAACATTTTTTGTAATAGTAAACAATTATTAAAAGGTTTTGGCAAGTTTTATTAAACCTGACAATGTTGAAAGCAGGGCCTTATTAAAAATAAAAATTTTTAAAAAGGAATCAGGGCATAACACTTTGGCATACATATTTTCAAGAATGATTTGAACTTTTACACAGTGAAATATTTTAATGATGTACATATATTTTTTTTATTTCTAATCTACAGTAAATGAACAATTCCATTGTTTTCCTTGAGTTGTATTTAGAGAGTTTTTTTTTTTTATTAAATAGGTTCTCCCCAAATCTAAAAATTCTTCATTCTATTGTTTTGCATAAAGTTAAAACGCACACTAATAATTGTCAGATCTCAGATCTTATAACGTGTGCCATTTTTCAAATAAGAATGAACAATTCCATTGCTAAAAAGCTTCTTAAAAACATTTGAATGAAAGAGATATTACTAATATATGATGCTCATATTTCTTTTTTAAAGTGTTTTTTGTTTTTTTGTTTTTTTTTTTTTTGAGAGAGAGAGAGAGAGAGAGGAGGAGGGGCAGAGTGAGAGAGAATCCCAAGCAGGCTCCGCATTGTCAGTGCAGAGTCCAACCCAGGGCTTAATCTCACCAACCTTGAGATTATGACCTGAGCCAGAATCAAGAGTCAGACACTTAACTGACTGAGCCACCCAGTCACCCCTGACATTGGTCATATTTCAAGTGTAATACAATACAAATGTATTCACTCTCAAATGTAGTACACTGAAAATGAGATTCATGAATGGGTGGAGTACTTAGCAGTTGTATAGCTAAACATTTCACCTAATTCAGAAATGCTTTCTAAAGTATCTTTGACAGGTGGTCATCCAGCCTCTGCTTAAAGATTTGATGTGGATTTTACTACCTCATAAGGCAGACAATTACATTTTTCAAATGCTGTAAGAGTTATAATGCTGTTATGCTGAAATCTCCAACTACATCTTCTCTGATTTAGTGTAATTGTTTTCTACACACCAACCTTTCAATTCCTAAAGATAATTAAACTTGTACTAAGTATTTTCAAGCCAGGTGTCAGTAGTTCCAATTCTCAAACAGTATGATTTCTCAACTTCCTATCCTTTTCCGCCTCTAGACTGATGTAGTTCATCATTTATTATTTAATTTTGGTTCCCAGAACCAAACTCTTTGGAATGTGATCTGAAAAATATGAATTAGAATGGGTGTTGTTTGCTCTGAATTCAGCCTGAGATTGCATTAGAAGGTTTGAGCTAATCCAAATACTTTGTCTCCCCAGTCTCCATGATTATTCAAGTATTTAGACATTTATATTTGCAAGTTGTTTCAGTACCTCGAGGTATATTTGACTGGCACTTTAATTCTGCTTTATGATGTATGAAATAAACTTTCCGTTTGCAAATCACTCTTCTTGAAAGGTAGACGTTGTGTAATTATATTTTTTTTCTGGAGTCCATTAATGCTACCTCATCTACCTAATCACTAGAGACAGCCCTCCCATCTCTTTCTTCTTTTTCTATATGTACAAAATAAATCCTCTTACTCTATGAATAGTATATAAATCTCAGCTCTTTCTGTGTTTTTATAGTAGAGGTTTATGTGACATTAGTGTGCATGCCCTTTGTGATTAGTTCTTCTTTGTACAATCAAATTAATTTTTCATTGAAGACAGGGTTGTCAGGCTGTTTGAGGATCCCTCTGTACATTCATATATACATGTGACACAAATTGTACTGAGGACGATGTGTTCAACACTCCTGTGGAAAATGCAATAAGGTATTCCATAAAGCTATTTCTGAAACTCCTATGATTTTTATCTGGGGGACAGGCATTATAAGAGAATTCACGTTCAGTTCAGTAAATGAGTAAGTCCTCAGTGCTTTATGTGTGAACAAGATAAACTTTGGAGGGTTCCTATGGCAGGTATTAATAAGTGCCAACCATGGTCATAGAAATATCTCAAAAATGCTACCATGGAATATATGGTTTTCATTTACATGCCTACTGAGAAACACTACCTCAATAAATTAGCTGTCCTATGTGTTAATCAGTACTAATTTTTTTACTTGATTTATGGAATTGTTTGACATTTTGGAAAATATTTTCAAAATTAATTCTAATTTTAAAATAGCTAAAATCATGGGGCGCCTGGGTGGCTCAGTCGGTTGGGTGGCCGACTTCGGCTCAGGTCATGATCTCGCTGTCTGTGAGTTCGAGCCCCATGTCGGGCTCTGTGCTGACCGCGCAGAGCCTGGAGCCTGTTTTGGATTCTGTGTCTCCCTCTCTCTCTCTGACCCTCCCCCGTTCATGCTCTGTCTCTCTCTGTCTCAAAAATAAATAAACGTTAAAAAAAAAAATAAAATAGCTAAAATCATTCCATTCTTACAACAAGAAATGGAACAAACCTATAGTATTGAGGCCATGTCTAGGTTTTGACAATAAACCTCTGTTATCATATAGGAGTATATATCTTCCTATCTTCTATGGTAAGGAAGTATCATACATCATGAACCAATTATGTTTAGTGTTTCAGGATCTTCAAATCTTACACAAATTGACACTACTACTGAACCTTTTGAAATCTGCCTTGTTGCATATCTAGCATTATCTCTTTCTTTTTATTTATATTAGGCTGATAATGTGCCTTGTTAAGTTTCTCTGAATATTCTCATAACTTCTCATTCAGTGAACTCTTCTCTTCATGGCTCCAATTTAATTCCAAAGTAGCAATTCCCCTCATCGTTCCTGGATTTATTTAATAATTAAAAATAATTATATGATTTAGGTTGAATTAAGGTAAAATTCTTTGCATAGTTTAAGTTTGAATAGTGATGGAACTTATTTTTGTGGTAAAATTAGAATAATGGGCAGAGTAAAATGGTAATAACAAAAATTTTAATTTATAATTCATTTATGCATGGAAATGGCAAAGGGTGAGCATGCCTTTCCAAGAATATAGTTGACCTATATCTAATTACAGGAAGTCTTTCAAGGGTACAAAATTACATAGATTGAATGCTTAGGTAAGTATTTTTAGAAGCTTAGCACTTAGGCAACAATAAATCTTCGTCCTAGTAATCAAACTATCAACCACAAAATCAACACAAAACAAGTTCAAGGTGTATCTAAGGACCAAAGCCAACGTTAAAATATTCAGAAGGAAAGAAAAATATCTTTATCTTGATTATTCCAGGAGTATAAAGGCATTTTCAAGGACAATGTTGTATTAGAAAGATAAGAAACTACAGTTCATTAAAAATTAACAGTAAAGCAATTGAAGTGTATCTATTAAAGTACTAAGCTTTAAGAGAAAAATGATAAGTGTGTGTGCTTGACTCTGATTCTGTCAAAGTAGACAATATGGAATAGAGATTGAAAGTTTCTTTCAATCAGGAGCACCTGGGTGTCTCTGTCAGTTAGGCATCTGACTTAGCTCAGGTCATGATCTCGCAGTTCATGAGTCTGAGCCCTGTGTTGGGCTCTGTGCTGACAGCTCAGAGCCTGGAGTCTGCTTCAAATTGTGTCTCCCTCTCTCTCTGCCCTTTTCTTCTCTCTCTCTCTCTCTCTCTTAAAAATAAATAATCAACAACAAAAAAATCAAGTTTCTTTCAGTCAAATAAAAATGGCCAAGTTTAGATGTCTTTAAGTATAGACTTATGTACATCCCACCATCTAGACATTTAAGAACTTAAACGTAAATAACCAAAAATGTTAAAAAGAAAACCCCATGAGAACTTAAAATATGCATTAGCACCAACTTCATACTACTTATGTCAAAAAAATATATTCAGATGTAATTTGGACTAAAATAAAAGAATGCTTCCTGGTGACATATATTTCTACTGTTCAAAGAGAAATGTGGAATTGAGGGAAATAAATAATAGAGTTATGGAAAATCCCACCACTAGCAACCAGTGTGGAGGGGCAAAGTTTATAGTGTGACCAGTTTGCCAGACAGTTGGTGAATGGTTATTGGGATGTTCTGCAAGATTAACAACTGGTTAATGCTGGGGAAGCGAAACTGGAGGAAAATAGCCGAGCTCATCTTCACTACTCTTAGTTACCCTCTTGTCTCAGCTTCCATATATCAAGTATTCCCAACTATGTATGGATTTATTCAGTCATTTCTTCATTTCTTCAATGAATAAGGATTGAACACCTACAATGGCAGTCACTACACTCAGCCCCATGGATATAGCAGGATATGTAGAAAGATCTAGCCCCCTGGATATATGGATCTGATTGGGCCGTTGTTCTCACTAGGTCTACATTTAGTGTAGACTAAACTTTATATAGAATGATCAGCATTATTTTACTTTAAACTAAAATTTTGAGCTTAAATTTGTTTTTTTTTTTAAAGGGAAGATATTTATTCCATTCCCAAATGAGAGAAAAGCTTGTACAAAAGCCTTGATAAGATCAAAGTTGGTAAATTTGAAGTTCAGAAAGAATACTAGTGTATATAGTAAATGAAGCAGAGAGTAGAACAGAGTGAGATGAAAATCCAGGCCATACAGTCATAGCAGTTAATTTTTGTAAATAATCCTTTAAGCAGGCAAACCATTTTCTGATACACATTTATTTTAAATCACTGGACTAAGTGGAAATGTGATCTGGAGGGATAATGTCCAGAAGCAAGACTAAATTGTAAGAATCACAAAGAGAAATCTGCTGGCAACCAGTGCCTGTAATCCAGTCAGTTGGCAACAAAGTGTTTTCATAAATGGAAACATTTTGACCCCACCAAAAATCTACAAAGACTTTAAGTTTTAAAAGGTTGACCTTATATGAGCATGGATGTAGCTGGAGGAGAAGAAATGAATTACAATCGGAATTTTACTTTCCTAGCAGGAAAAGGCATTTTTTACATTGTTCACTTCTTTGTTGCTTTCAACAAAAATAAAGGACATGCAAATAGTTTCCAAGCTGCAAAGGCTAAGTCCAGCCAGATGACTGAAAAATGCACTGAAAATATAATTTAATGTCTGGGAGACTTTCAGTATTTAAGAAAAGAACTTAAGAATGCCCATGACAGAGAAAAGGGTTTTAATTAAAATATGCCCACATAACTTGAAGAAAATAGAACTTAGGAGAACCAGGACCTTACAGAATGAATAAATCAAAAAATAAAATCTACACAAACTTATACAAAACTCTATAGGGGGAAAATCAGTGAAAATACAAAGTCACTTAAGAAGAACTTCAGAAAAAGGAGAGGGGGGAACCACAATTAGGGCAAACACAAGAAAGATAAAATTTCAGATTACTACTTTGAACTAACCTATAATGAAGCTAAAGGAAATATGGTTTTTATGAAAAATAAATGGGGTAAGACAAGGGAATTTAAAATTAATTTAAAGCTTAATATGTGTGACCATTTCAATAGATATTAAAGGCATTCAATAAAATTAAACCTCTGACTATGATAAAGAGACTTAGCAAACGTTGTAGAACGAACCTGATGAGCAACATGTAAAAACATAGCCAAGAGTGGGGAATAGTTAAACTTTCAGCACTTCCATTTTTCCAACTTTTCAGCACTCCACCATCATGGTGGTGAAGTTTCTAGCTACTGCAGTAAGATTTAAAAAAAAAAAAAAAAAAAAAAGATGTGGGGCACCTGGGTGGCTCAGTTGGTTAAGCTTCTGACTTCTGTTCAGGTCATGATCTCACAGTTGGTGAGTTTGAGTCTGTTGTCAGTACAGAGCCCACTTCAGATCCTCTGCTCCTATTCTCTGCCCCTTCCCTGCTCACACATGCATCCTCCCTCTCTCTCTCTCTCTCTCTCTCTCTCTCTCTCTCTCACACACACACACACACACACACACACACAAATAAATCAACACTACAAAAAAAAAAAAGTTATATGGATTTGCTTAGAAGAAACAAGACTCATGGGTTGGCCTCATAGAAGACTTAAGAGAACATACAGAAATATTAATAGAACTAATAATATAGTATAATTAGTTTGCTGTAGATCAATAATAGAAAATCAATTGCATTTCTATATATTCATGCCCAAGTTTTATAAAATGCAGTTTAAAATGTAAATATAAAACATCTATAAATATTTATTATATGAATATTATGAGCATAGTAATATTATATAAATATGCATATAATAAATAGGTATGTAATAAGAAAAATATGTAAAATATATATGAGGAAAATTATAAAGCTTTATTTAAATATGTTAAAGAAGATAAGAAAACATCATGTTCTTAAACAGGAGTATTTAGTATTATAAAGATGCCTATTCTTCCCCAAATTTACATGTATGTAATAGTAATACATATATCATTACATATATATTTAGTACAATGCCAGTAAAATTCTTGATGGGTTTCTGTTTATTTTGGAGAAGAAAAAGCAGAGTGAATTGCTCTTCTAGATAAGATATTACAAAACTTACAGTAATGAAGAATGCATGGTATCATTTATGGTGTCAGCACAGGAATAGCAAAATAGCAGTGGAAAAATGAATGGGCATGATTTACTAAATGATTCTGAGAAAATTGATTTATCCTAATGGAAAAAAAAAACCACACAAAGTCTCACTGTACACAAAAATCAATTCCATTGAATTAAATTGTTAAAAAAGGTAAAATTATAAAGTTTAGGAATATATATATAGTATTTTCTCTATGATTTGAGAGTAGGACAAACATTTAAAGCTTTAGATGAATAGATAGGGATAGGAGACTATATCCAGATAAGGAAGACCACAAATCTTTAACATGTATTCTAAAAATCAGTACATTTGATTTACTACAATTGAGAATGTCTGTCTCTCAAAAGACTCTATATAAAGTCATAAAACAGCCCACAATTTGTAGAACATATTTGTAATATAAAAAAGACAAACAGCCATTGCCCAGATGTTATAAATATCAGGCACTAATGAATAGGATAATTCAATAGCAGAACTGACCAAAAGATACATGAAAAAATGCAAATACAAGTCACAATTAGGTATGTCATACAAACACTAGATAGGCAAAAATTTCACAAGTTTAACAGTAATGAGTATTGATAAGGATAAAGAGTAACAGTAGCTCATATACTACTGATAGAAATGTAGAGCCTATTTATTGTGTCACATTGGATATATGTAAAATCTAGACCTAGAAATTCCCCTTCTTGCTCTTGTATGTAACCACCAGGACACATGTATAAGATTGTTTCTAAGGTCGTTGTTCCTTACTCTGAAACAGTTGAAATAACCCAGGTTTCTGTTAACAGGAGTAAGGAAAAATAATATGTTAACACAATATTAGAGAGTGGTACAACTGAGTGAACTAGAGGTAAATGTATCAGTGTGCATGAATCCTAGAAATGATATTGATTGAAAACAAGCAAGCTACAAGTGAATAATATAGTATACACTTATTTTTTATATAAATTAAAAAAAAAACAGAAAAAAACTAAGCATTATGTTCTTTAGGTTAGGGTCAAAACAGAAGTGGAGAAAATCTAAAGGAAAGTGAGGGGAAATTCACAACAGGGAATATTTGTGGTGGAGTGTGAGGCAGGGGACTGGGACAGAGGGAAGGCACAAAGGAAACTTTATTGCTGTGGACGTTCTGTTTAAGTTATTGGACTCACCGTTTTATTATTGTCCTTTAAAAGTTAAATATATATTGCATGTGGATATGCAACTGTATCCTTAATCAGTTATAAGTAATATAGTACCCCACTATGCTGCCATGTGGTTTTTCAATAATATATCTCCGTTGTTATATAAAGCTGCTTCATTTTCATTAAATTCTAGTAGTCACTTATCCAGTCAGTTATACACTTCATTTAGTCACACTTTTTTGTGTGTTAGGTAGTTAGATTGGTCATATGTCCTATCTCTTAACTCTCAATACTCCAAGTAAATATGTAACTATAAGTCTGCAAGGGCAAAAATTGCCCCCATATTTGCCATTATCTCTTCCTCACCTAGTGTAATGACTGGTGCTGTATCTCAGAAAGTTCTGTGAATATACATGGTAAATTACATGTGCAAGCCACTTTCTTGAATAAAACTCACAACAGCACTAAAATGAAAACAACTCTCTTTGCTGCAGTGAACCAAACACATGGAGCAGCTCACGGGAAACTGCATGCAAATAACACTACCATTCTTTTTAGAAATGGTCAAATTGAAAATAAAAGTGTAAAGCTATATCTAAGCCAAAAATAATGATAAATAAGAAAGCTATATTTGGTGCTATTTAATCACTATTCATCCAATAAACTAGATAAATAAGGATGCTTATTTAAATTAATTGCCTCATAGGGGCGCCCGGGTGGCTCCGTCTGTTAAGCGTCTGATTTTGGCTCAGGTCATAATCTCATGGTTCATGAGTTTAAGCCCCGCGTCGGGCTCTGTGCTGACAGCTCAGAGCCTGGAGCCTGCTTCAGATTCTGTATCTCCCTCTCTTTCTTTCTCTCTCTCTCTCTGCCGCTCCCTTCCTCATGCTCTCTTGGTATCTCAAAAATAAAAAATAAACATTAAAAAATTTTTTAAATTAATTGCCTCAGAATAATTTTCCTCAGAGTAGGTTAATGTCATTTGATAAAGTACATGTTGTGTTAAACATTGTAAAGGATTATAACAGATTTTTAATGGAAATTATTTCTGTTTTTCAATACAAAGTCAAGCCATGTTTCTTGTAACGTCTCTTGAAGGTAAACACTTAATAACTTGGTTAAATCTTACATATAAATGTACTTTTCAGTGAATAAAAATTGGTATCATGTTAAAAATATAAAAATATAACAGATATATTAGAGGCAATCATGGGATATAAAGAGAAATACAATGCAATTTCAAATTCTAAGATAGCAAGACATAGGATCAATAATTAAGAAAAATAAAGTGTTACCCTAAAGAAATCTGTTGACAACAAATGTCCATCTTGTTTGACATCTTACAACTATGTTCATTAGCTAACTTGACATCTCTACTTGGATTTTATTCTTAACAGGAATAAATCAAAATTAGAACAACCCTTGGAATGCATTTTCTTGTTTATTTGTTTCTTTGATTAGTTGGTTGCTTGGTTTTAGGTATCTTGCAAAGTTCAAGGGATTACTAGTTTTTCCTTTCCAGGCCCTAAAAAGTTAATTGGTTCCCTTTAGGGCAGGGAAATAGTATGAATCAGTCCAGGCTAGGATTTTCAACATGTTCGCTTTATTTTCTACTTCTATTTTATTCTATGAAATAATAACTCTTATGGTGTTTTCTTTGATTTCAACTGTCCCTTATAATGTGAATCCATTCCTTCTTAGATGAGGAAAGCAGTGAGGTTTCCTTGGTCAAGCTCTGTAATGAGCTGGTACCTGCTTCAAAGAGAAACTTTTTCTGACCATGATCCCAATGCCCTTTCCTAGCCTAGCTGAGTAAGTAACAGTGATGAAAGACAATTAAAAACAATAAATATATATATCAAAACATCATGTTGTGCATCTTAAATTATACAACTTTTATATGTCAATCATACTTCAATAAAACTAGGAGAAAATCAGAACATTTTTTTCTCTTTTAAAGCAGTGAGAGAAATTACCAGTTCTTTAATAGAAACATCACATGCTAAAAGCCATACATATTTTTTTCAGCCGAAGGAAGACAAGTGAATATTGTAGGATGCTCTCTTTTTTGCAAAATCAGCTCTAAAGTATCTTCTGGAAAGAGCTGGCAGGGACTGCAGTATCCTATGTTAGAGGCGATAGCATTTATCAATTCCCTCTTTTCCCAAGAGGAAGAATTAAACCATGGCACATCTCTAAATACAAGCTCCTCAGCCTTAAAGTAGGATTGTCTCTAAGCATCTCCTGTAACACTGCCTCCTCACATTTTCCCCATTTTTGTAAATAGCACTCCAGTTTATTCAGTTGCCTGCATTAGAACCCTAAAGCAATTCTCAATCCCTTTCTTCCTTGTCACCAAAATTGTATTTATTATGAAGTGCTATGTATTCTATACTAATATATACTTCTAACCTATCCCTTTTCCCACTCATCATTTTCTTCCTCATTTGCTATACCATCATCACTACTGGGAGCACTCTTAACTTTTCCTAACTGATCTCCTTCTTCTATTCCACCTTCTCCAATATGTTCCCCATATAGCACTCAGAGTCATCTTTATATTGTTCCTTTACCATTAGGAAAGCAATACATATAAGCAATTTAAGTTGTCTAAAAGATCATATAGTAAAGGTTATTCTTTCTTTCATCCCAGTTTTCTGTTCCCATTGTCCAGAATTCTTTCTCATATACCCTTCCTGAATAGTCCAGCTATCCATTCATATACATTCTCATTTTTCCAAACTAAATGAGAACATTCTATAAACATTATTTTGTTTTGTGCTGGGTCTTAATTTATAAAGGTGATTAACTACCCAGAAAGGTCAGTGCCACTGAAAGAAAAGTTTACTGTTACTCACAGTTCCCCTAGTAATGAGAGGCATGGCTTCTCACTCCAGGTCACAAGAGGAACACCAGGTTTTGATGAGGAAGCAGAAAGTAGGAGTAGGGGAACACTTAGGCCACTACCTTTTTTGGGATTCTCCCAGGTAAGGCCAGGCAAGGCAGGGTAAATTGTTTAGGATTGGTGAGTTTAACTAAATTCATTGAGCTTCAAACTACAAGAGTGATCGATCTTTAGTTGTCTGGCACTTGGCCCTGGGGATGATTATAAGGCAAAGCAATATTGTCACTCTGTGGTATACAGACTAGATAGGGCAGTTTAGTTAGTTTGCGTATCACATGTATGTTCCTGGCTGGGTTTCTGTTGTTTCTAAGAATTGGCTAGCCTCATAAGGTGCAGTCTCTCCCCCCAGAAATGTTCTTAAATGTCAAATATCATAAGATAAGGAAAATAAAACACATGATTAATACGCTGTTCTTTGATGTTATCATTTAATAATAGTTACCAAAGACCTTTTCATATTAGCACATAGAGATCATGTATCTTTTGAATAGCCATATAACATTTCATTTTATGAATATTCCATAATATATTTATATTCCCTTGATGATGGATTTTTGGGTTGTTTGTAGTTTTCAGCTGGGAAAAAATGCTGCAATTAAAATATCACCAATTATATATTTGCATATAAGTGGATTAGTAAAATAAACTCCTAAAAGTGGAAAGGTACTTGCTTTTAAATGCAAATTAACTAAATTCCAGAGAGAGGGTGCCAGTTCAATTTCCCCACCACTGGCATAAGACATCAAGATTCTCTAAGACCTCACCGTGAATTTTTCAAATTAATCAATTTTTCAAATCTCGCCAGTCAGATGGCAGAGTTGGAAATATTGAATTATGAATAAAAATTTGAATGAAATTTCTCATGTTTGTAAACTATTCATACTTCTTTTTCTGTTTCATTGTGTTCTGACCTTTGGTTATTTTTCCATTGGATTATTGGTCTATTATATTGATTCATCATGTATATTGGAAGTGGAAATTAAAGTTTTTATTTAATCAAATTCATTATTATTATTATTATTTTTACCTTTGGCTTCTGGTTTTGTGACTGGTTTTAACAAGGTTTTCTTTGTTCCAAGGTGTTTTTGTTGATGACTATGTAGTCTTTCTATGCCATCGTGGTTTTGTTGTATTTTGTACATTAAGGTTTTTAATTCCACTGGAAATTATTTTGCTATAAAGACACATCTAGTGGGGATGCGAGGAGGAAAAGAATAGGGCTTAATTATAGTTGTTGGTGAGGGAGCAGTTCAGGATAATGGAAGAGAAAATAGCCCTGGTGGACAAAACACATGGATGGGAAGAGAAGGGAAGATATAGGGGTGGCAGAAGTTGGTATGAAGAGAAAACGATAATAGGGCAGGAATGAGAAGCACAGAGCCCACAGGTACTCTCCATATCAGGATCAGATTTTGATGTATGAGGAAGACATCTTTAACTATTTTCCTTATATGGCACTGGCTGTCATTATAATACAGTAGTTCAGAACTCATTGAATGTTGCATTGCAGTGTTGATTTCATGCAACATTTCCTCTCAAAAAAATAAAAGGTAGGATAAATAAATTTCATGAGAGCATTAAAAAAAAACCTTTATTTGACTAAATGTCTTTAGGTTCTTCAAAAAATAAATGTGCTACAGAAATAGAACAGCACCTCATTTTTTAGCAGCTTCAAGAGCATATTATAAATAATTATTTTGAAAAATGAATACTAAATCATGCAAAGTGTGACCATTTTGATTTTCTCTAGCTTTTTTACACACAATACACAGCCCATTAGCAAACGTTTTCTTATAAACATCAAGAATTGTAGTGATAGCCTTAGTGGTCACTAGTGGTTACTATCATTATATCTGTGTAGTACTTTGAACTTCTTCTGCTGCTGTCAGCCTATTGTGCTCTAATCTGGCAGGGTTTTATTGAATACCCCAATGCCTGGTTAAGAACTTCAGGTTAGCCCGTGTGCCCTACAGTGATGTGGGTGACTCCTCTGACAGATGTGACTGCACAAGGGCCTCGTTCACTAATGCCCTGATTACACCTGTGTTCTGGATGAGTGAGGTTGCCATAAATCTAACCTCCATGTAAGTGAAGTGTCACTATGACATTTCATCAGATTTTGCCCTTAACTGACTTGCCTTTTTTTTAAGCCAAAATTGGGGTATAAGATCTTAAATCAGCATCAGTTCAGTAACACTCTTTAAAAAGTGCTTTGTAATAATGGAACTGTAAACTCACTGAACTGAAGACAGTTCCACCCTGAGGTATATAATTTTTATTACACTTTTGCTGACTGGTAAAACGTTACTTACTCAGCTGTGTTTGTTTTGTTTTGTTTTGTTTTTTTTCTTTCTTTCTTTTTTAAGCTAAGCACTCTTTATTGTTCTGCTTTTCAACCGGAATACTTCACTAACCTCTCACTCAAACATAAGACACTGTTGCTGAAGTATTACCTATGTATTAATACTAACCTAGAGCTCAATCATATTTGAATTTTGAAAAACCCATTCACTAGTGAATTAATTGAATATTTAGTATCTGGGTGTTATGAACTTACAATTTGGAGAGGGAAAATGAGAAACTGAATTAGATAATGCAAGTTGATTCTCTTAGTGTTTTATAACTCTTTGTAACTCTTTGTTTCCTCTTGATTCTCATTGTAATATATAAACACCTAAAAAGTAGACATATTTGCAGTTCCTACAAAAGAATGCAATTTCAAGTCATTGATTTATTCAACATTCTTTAATAGACTCTTCTTTGCTGGGTTCTCAAAATGCAGAGAGGAGAGCAGTGCAGTGCCTGTCTCCATGTTTTCAGAACTAGTAATAACTTCGCTGCTTCTGAATGGAAAGAGAAAAGTGGTGTAGAGCAAAAGGGGACAGGATTGAATCAGAGAGACAGTTTCATAGTGTTGCTCAAGGTCATGCTGTGCACATCAATTCCTATAACCTCCATTGCTTCATCTTAAAATAAAAGGTATAACTTCTATGCTTACTTTACTGTTTTTATTTTTGAAAATCAAATGAGATGCTGAAGTAAAAACTGTTACTATAGCATTTACCTACTATTTACAAAGAAAAGTAGTACTACTACTTATGTTAAATTTTAAGCTACACATCCCACAATGGGATATCAATGCTGCAAATATGCACATACTTGGAAAGCCTGTCACAACACATTATTTTACAGTATTTAGGTAATTTTAAAAGAGAATCAGAGAGAATATATTATTGCAAAGTGTTCATCATAAACTAAGAATCAGTTTGGTTTATCTACTAATTACTCATTACATATTTTAAGAAAACTTCTTTTTCTTTAAATATGGAATTTATTGTCAAATGCAACACCCAGTGCTCCTCCCAACAGGTGCCCTCCTCAATGCCATTCACCCACCCTCCCCTCCCTCCCACTCCCCATCAACCCTCAGTTTATTCTCAGTTTTTAAGAATCTCTTATGGTTTGGCTCCCTCCCTCTCTAACTATTTTTTTTCCTTCCCCTCCCCCATGGTCTTCTGTTACTACAGAGATCAAGGGACTAAGAAATAGGAGGAGCTAAAAAATGCTATAAATGAGGTGCAAAATAAAATGGAGGCGGCCATAGCACGGATTGAAGAGGCAGAGGAGAGGATAGGTGAATTAGAAGATAAAACTATGGAAAAAGAGGAAGCTGAGAAAAAGATAAAAAAATCAGGAGTAAGAGGGGAGAATTAGAGAACTAAGTGATGTAATCAAATGGAACAAAACAGAAGAAAACTTCTAATGTTATGAGTATCTGGATAACTATCCCCACTCATAACTGTTTGAGTGATTAAGCCAACTAACAGGGAATGTGGAGAGAAAGAGCTAGGGGGAAGGAAGGTATATTTATAATTTTTTTAACCATTTAATTGTGCTTACCCCAAGAAGTCTTGATCAAGGCAACACTTAAAATAAGAAGAGTTATTTTTAGTGAATACCTATTATGATCCAGATATTGTACTAAGCACTTTATGTACAAATCTCATTAATTCTTACAACACTGTGAAATCCACATAGTTAGGGAGGTTAATTGACTTGCCAGAATTCACACTGGTAATGAGAAGCACTCATATATGACTAACAGCAGTATACTTTTTAAAATTTTATAATTCTAAAATATATTCTTTGGTAAATTTTCCTTGATTTTTCTATTCTCAATTTCTGATCACTGCCTGGTCAAAATAAGTTTGTCAAAAGAGATAAGACTATACCATATTCTAGAAATTATTTTTCAGGTGTCTAGAAATCATGGGAATTTTATGTTTGGGTCCAGGAGGAGCCCAAAAGGCACAGTTCAAAATTAAGATATTTTAGCATCAGGTCAGGACACTTCATAATAATTAAGACCAATTGTGATCAAGTTATAATTCCCAAATTTGGACTAGACTATATTTAGCTGTTTTATCAACATGATATTGGTCTTCTCTTCCCAGCTTTCAATTTGTTGTGAAAAACTGGGACTTCTAGAATAAGAAATATATGTGGAAAGAAAAAAAGTATTATATAAAATGCATTTGTGGTCTTAAATGGCCTGTGGTTACCAGTCTCTGACCTAAACCATTCTAGTAAATTTTCCAAGATAATAAAGAATAAAAAAATGAATAAATAGAATACCCACATTCTGTGGCTTAAATTTTCAGAGAAAAAAATAATTCTAGGAATAACAAAAGTGGACTGAGAAAATTGCCAAATTAATTTTGTTGACCACAGTAAAGTATTAGAAAATATTTCTTGGCTTCTTCATTGTGACAGATGGGTTGTAAAATTTCTTAATTTACAATGTCTCCTTGTTTCCATGCCCTTGGCCATGTTACTTAGCAGCTCCTCCCATGAAGAAGTGATATCTGTTTCCCCACCCTTGAATCTAAGTGGTCCTTGTGACTTGCTTTTTCCATTATTATGCACCAAAACTGACATGGTACCAGTTCTAAGCCTAAGCTTCAAAAGGTATTACACATTTCCATTGCTTTCTTGAATGTCCTGTGACCAGTGACCATCATGTAAATAAGCTCTGATTAGTCTGCTGGACAATGAAAGAACATATGGAACAGTAATGAGTTGTCCCAGTTGAGGCCATGTTAGATTATTTGGACCTAACAACCAAAGCAGTAGCTGTCTAAGGTATCCTGAATGAACCTTGGTATAAGATATTACTGCCTAGCTGAATCTGGTCCACATTACCAACCTATAGAATTGGGAGCCCAGTTAGTTGTTTTAGAGTGGTTTGCTGTTAGCTAACTGAATTAATAATTCACTTTTAAGTAGTTCAAGGTTGAAAGGTTCCCTTTAAACATGAAAACTAGGCAGGCTTCCAGCTACCATACAGACACTGATTTTTTAACTCACTAGAGTACTGAATTTTCCATTTAGTGTTAACTAAACTTGATAAAAGTTTAGTATTAACTTTAGTGTTAACTATGCAACATATAAAAGTGTAGATTTGGAATGTAAAGATATAACCTGTCTTGGTAGGTAGGTCTCCAAATTAAAGCATTCATTAAGGGCAATGATAGGAAGATATAGTAGTGCATATCTGAAGTCTTTGTTTTTACAGTGCCCTACTTTTATTCAGAAAAGATGCCATCTCATTCTTCATAGAGCCACAAAATCAGAAAAGATTAGGTCCTAGGTTTTGGGCTGCTTCCTTTAGGAATCACACTATGTTCTGGTTCTACACTTAATAAGGGACTGTTTTTCAAACCAGCATATCATTGGACAATGGTCAGAGCTAAGGGAAATTCCCATATCCTATCAGTTAGCAAATACTGGATATAGGCATGGTTTTATTTATCAGGGGATGAATATTGATGAATTAAAAACAATAATAATATAGCTTTTATGAAAAAATATTAAAAAGCAAGAGAAAACAGACATCACCTTGAAAAGGGAAGAACACCTCTAAATTGTGGTCTACTTTAGGATCTAGAAAAAATGTGTCATATTAAATCAAATTCGAAAAGTTATGAAATAGGACATAATGTCATAAGGGAAGAACAAGCTGGCTTAAAAGGACAAGAAGATGAGATATAAAGTCAACAGACTGAGATGAAAAGGATTCTAGGTTAGATCAGAAAGGATTGCAATAGAACTAAAATTGCATAATTTTAAGTAAAATACCCACTGAGTGTACTGAAGAATGTTAGTGACTTGAGAAGATCAAATTGATGAAGTTTTGGGGTGATGGGGGGGGGTTCATGGGGTCTGGAGCCAACAGCTGAGAAAAAATTCTTGAAGACATCTTTGGTGCAAAAAGGTGATTTTATTAAAGCATGGGGACAGGAAGAGCTGCACTGGGGTCCTGATGGGTAACTCATTATATACTCTCAGGTTGGGAGGGGGTCAAGGGTAGAGTAAGTCTCTAAGGAATTTTGGAAGCAAGGTTTCCAGGACCTTGAGGGGCTAGGCGTTGCTAGGGAAATGCCATTTATTACCATTTAATAAAACCTCAGTCATGAGACCCTTCAGATGTGTATCACAAGGCCATAAGCTTGGAGTATAATTGCCAGTATATATTCTGGGTGAGTTGAGATAAAGGAAGTTGACTTAGAGGATCCTTGAGGTTGGGACAATGTTGTGCTAAGCTTCTCTTTTGCCCCCAGCCAAGTGTCATCTTTGAGGCAGCTGAGCTCTTAGAGGGAGGTCACTCTGTCGGTCTCAAGGATTTTTCAGTGGGTATTAGGCAGTAAAGGAATTTAATTTTTCATTTGCCTTAATTTCCCACGTTACCATGGCAAGCACTTAAACACCTTTCCTTTATTCTTTGGTAGCTGGGAGTGTCCCAGGAATATCACACATATTCCACCTTGGGAATGGGGTGGGGGTGGGGGGTGATGCCAGCCTGTATTTTGCCTTCAGCCTGCCTCATGCTCCCTCATCAAAATCAGTTGAGAAAAACCGTCAGAAGTATCCCCACTTGTGGATGGAACTTACAAATTGTCGAACTAGAATTTAAAATTTTTTTAATGTTTATTTCTTTTTGAGGGAGAGGGAGGGACAGCACAAATGGGGAAGGGGCAGAGAGAAAGGGAGACACAGAATCTGAAGCAGGCTCCAGGCTCTGAGCTGTCAGCACAGAGCTGGACACAGGGCCCGAACTCACGAACTGTGACAACAGGACCTGAGCTGGAGTCGGATGCTTAACTGAGCCACCCAGGCGCCCCTCAAACTAGAATTTAAACCAAGACAGTCTTACTCCAGAAAATCATGCTCTTGGTACCAATATAATAATGTTGCCCCAGGGCATCTGGGTGGCTCAGTCCGTTAAGAGTGTAACTTCAGCTCAGGTCATGATCTCATGGTTCCTGAGTTTGAGCCCCGCATCAGGCTCTGTGTTGACAGCTCAGAGCCTGGAGTCTGCTTCAGATTGTGTGACTCCCTCTCTCTCTCTGCCTCTCCCCCACTCATGCTCTGTCTCTCAAAAATAAATATTAAAAAATTAAAAAAAATAATGTCCCTTTTTTCTGAAAACTCAAGCCTTTAAAAAGAAAACTTTCTGGTGCTGAAAAAAAAAAAAAAAAAAGCTGTGTAAGAAGATAAAAAGAGTTTTCCAGATTCTGGCCCAAGTTAATGAAAAGAGAGTCATACTAGGTAAGTCTTAGAAAAATTGTTCACATTGAAGGGATAGGTTTAGAATGTTATAAAAACCCAGGTAAGAAACAAAACAAAACAAAACAAGGTTCCTTTCAAGGTAATAAAAAGTTTGTGCCTTAGAATTTTTCTCTCCAACATTAAATGCCAAAAGAAAACCAAGTAAATCCAGGTAAAGAAAGGTAAGGTGGGGGGTATGGCAAAAATATATGAAAAACTCTTATTCATGCACTAATGAAATACAAATATAATTTTTATACATATATTACTCCTATAACACCTATATTTTAATGTTCAAAGATGTATTCCCAGGGGCGCCTGGGTGGCTCAGTTGGTTAAGCAACCGACTTTGGCTCGGGTCGTGATCTTGCAGTTTGTGGGTTCAAGCCCTGTGTCGGGCTCTGTGCGGACAGCTCAGAGCCTGGAGCCTGCTTCAGAATCTGTGTCTCCCTCTCTCTCTGCCTCTCTCCCACTTGCACGCTCTCACTCTCTCTCTTTCTCAAAAATAAACATAAAAAAAAGATGTATGCCCATAAACTAAAAACGAGCATTTGAAAGGAATAGTGCTTCTACTGAATCATTTAAACATAAAATATACTGTAAATATTATTATAAAAATGGATGTGAAATGACATAAATAATCCCAAAATGAATATACGTAATATAAGAATAGTTGAACAAATGTTTAGGATTCCAAAGCTCAGATGCTGTTTACAAATACTGGGAAATGAGATGAGTCCTGTGTGTGGGTATCAGCTTGGTGGTGGAGAAAGCAGTAAAATTGCTTTACTGTAAAGGGAGAAATGGTGTAATCAAAAATCACTTTTGAAATAAATGTAAATACATTATGTAAAGTGTTAGAAAACCACAGACAGAATTACATTGAAAATTTCATCTCACTTAAATGAGATTTATACAGGTAATCGTGAATAACCTAATATTAGGTACATAGTTATACCACCAGTAGTCTCTAAAAGAAAATTATAACAGGCAGGATCATCTTAATAGATACAAAAACAATGCAGCTTATATCACTAACATCCTTTTGATTAAACCTCATAGAAAACAGGAAGAATACTTAATGATTCAGACCATATTTTAAGTAAACAGAACATCATAGTCAGTGATAAGATGCTAATGAGACTAAAAAAAAGTGCTAATGAAAATTAAGAAGAGAAATTCTGCTTCAACTATCATTTACTGTTGTGGAAGAGCTTTGAAATAAGACAAAAACATAAATAAGACAATGAAACAAGACAAATGTAAATAAGAGATATAAATGATCAAATAAATACAACATAGTTTTTATTTACATTTTATAACTCAAATATAAACCTGAAATCTACCAGAATTTTTTATTTTTTAATAAAAAATCATCTTAATAATGATATACAAAAAAACTCAACAAAATTTTACATATTCCAGTTAACTAAAGGTTATTCTAGCAAAGATGATCTATATGACAACAGAACAAAAAGCATATAATTTCTAGGAATAACCCTCTTAAGTAGTGTGAAAGACCTATTTCAAAGTAACTGGTAGGATATTGCTAGTAATTGTACAGGAACTTGAATAAATAGAAAGCAAGTGGGGAAATTTAATAGCATAAGTATTCAAAGTTTGTGATTACCAAAGAAATACAAGAACTACTGTATAACATGACTGGAAAACTAGAAAGTATACCAGTTCCAGTTAGAATTAAATTGACCTGTGAATGACACAAAACAAACAAAACATCTGGCTAAAAAAAAAAAAAAGATTGAAGTTTTATTCACCTGTTAATGTAAGAAATAACCTGGCTGTTGTGACAGCATCATCATCACCCTGAATCCAGGCTCCTTAACTAGTTGCTCTGCCATCCTCCCCATGTTGCTGCCACCTCATGCTTTTAGATAGCTTGTTGATCTCCGGCAATCCTAGCTTTATTCCAGCAAGAATGAGGTAAAAACAATGAGGAGAATGCCCACTCCATTGAAGAGCACCTCCCAGCATTTCACATCTTCCTTTTTACCTCACATTAACCAGAACTTAGTCACATTGGAATACTTAATATCAAGAGAGGCTGAGAAATATAGTCTTTCCTTTAGTGAATAGAAAGGCTTACTAGGGGAAAAAATATCAGAGATTATTAAGGAAAAATATATAGTCTCTTCAATAGGCACATCGAGGAGATAAAATGTTGAAATGCTTCTAGAATATGTATTTTGTTTTGATGTTTTATGAAATAACAATAGAGATGAGAAATATTAATCTGTCTCTGTAAAAGAGGGAATTGCTCTATCAAAAAAAATTTTTTTCATCAGGCAGAGTTAAACAGGCAAGGAAGAGTTCACTCAAGACTATTGCAATAGGGGAGAGTGATTGAACTCCACTCTGCGGAGACAAAACACACAAAAGTTTAAGTTCTGTAGACAGCTAGTAGAAAATTAGTAGAGGATATTAATGGGTAGGTTAGTGTAATTAAACAATCTGTGTTTACTCTTTGGCACTAATCTCAATTACACTCCTAACTTCCTGGTGACACTGGCATCTACTTCATTGATGATTACATTTCAAAGGGATGACTCCCAGGTCCTTGAGAAAGATGGTCCTGGGTTGAGAAAGATGATCCTGGTAAGAAGCTGGGAGAAGATTTACATCTCAAAGGGACAGAAAAAAAAAATTTAGTTCAATGTTTTCTAAAGAAATGCCCTAACAAAAAAGGGAGGTCAGAGCCCTATAGTCTAGAAGCCAGTTTAAATGTAGTCTAACTGAAGAAAACATTAAGGCCATCTTAGTCGTAACTTTATTTCAGATATAATAGGGCTGGGAACAAGAACAGGCAGTGGGATAGGGTAGGTGGTTGAGCAATTAATTATACAACAGTAAAATTGCTGTCTCAGACTTAGCTTTTATAATTTCTAAATATAATGTTTGCTCCTCAGATATACCTGGAAGAACAGCTCTTTAAATGAAGAGGACTTTGCCATGGATGCTAATTTGGGGCCTGTAAAAGAAATAGGAGTTAAGCTCCAGATAACTTCAAATAGCTACAAAAAAATAGGGGCTCTGGGGCACCTAGGTGGTTCAGTTGGTTAAGCTTTCAACTTGATTTTGGCTCAGGTCGTGATGTCACAGTTACACAGTTCAATTCGTGGGATTGAGCACTGGGCTCCGGGCTGACAGTATGGAACCTGCTTGGGATTCTCTTTCGTGTCTGTCTGTCTGTCTCTCTCTCAAAAATAAATAAACTTAAAAAAATAGGGGCTCTGTACCAGAAGTTGAGTACCCAAAAGGATCACTTCAATTTATTACATAAAATGCTGTTACCATATAAGCATAAACAAAGTCTGGTCCAAATGACCCAGAGTATTGATCTAACTGAATTCCCTCTAGATATTGGGCTGACAAAAGTGCTGATATGGAATATTGCTCTGGCAGTGTGTTGGGTGCTGAGTTAGGTGTCTGTGGGGGTATGATATGGGGGAGATTGTATAAGCAAATGCCTCGAGACTTGTATTCATAAATAGCTAACTATAATGAGCTTTGTATTAAAAAATATTCAGAATGTGAGCAGGCTAGAATTACTGAGACCTTCTTTTCACTGTTTTGTAAGTTGATCTCTATACACCATAATGTAGTGATTTAGTATCTTGAGGTAAATGCTACTAGACTATTTTTCCTTTGTGTCATAATTGTGCTGACTTAGAAAAGGATAACGCTTGAATTATCCCTTATGGCATAATGTTGCTATTCGGATCAGCTTTGTCTTTAAATTATGTAACCTGTATCCAAGAATCACATTTTTTCCTCGTGTTTGTTTTCGTTTTTCCACCTTATCCTCTGAGTTAGCATGGTAAAGCACAAGGCCTTTTCTGAGTTTGCATTAAACAATGTGGAAATTTCTGTGACATATTTCCTCTCCAGTTAGCAATCAGTGGGTTTCAGTGTCGTTCTCATTAGGCCAGTCTAGGGTGTTCACTATCCAGCTGCTTTAGCGTTCTGGAGCTTACTATTGCAGGGGATTTACACTTGATTTTGCCTCAGAGTGAGTCCCCTTTACAACAAATTGTGCCACCTGAAAATTAGAAATTTGAAATGGACAGCCTGTTTCATATTGTACCTTCATACTGTTTAATTCTTGCTTAGTCTCAAATATAACATTTGAATCTAACTCTTGATGTAGAGGAAAGGTGAAGTAGACTGACTGAAGGGATAAATACTTATAGCTCTTTAAGCTGTCATGTCATTCTGCAGCCTAAGAATACCAGTAGGCTTCCTGTGGTACAGTGGTCATGTCAAAATTCTGTACCAGTTTGTAGAAGGTAAGAGGATATTTGAAAAATGACACAGAATTCCAAAATCTCCCTTGATCCCTTCACCTTGACAGAATCAGAATCTTTCTGCTAACCAAGAATTAATTAAAAGTCTTGGGAATCTTTAGTCACAATGTAAAATTGGAATAGTGATCACTCTTACTGTTGTTGTCACCGTCATCATCATCACCATCATAATCATTGTTTGTACTGTTTATTGCAGACCTGGGGTGGGAACATTCCTGGGTAGGAATTACACCAGGTAGTAAAGTAAATTACACCAGTAGTCACTTCTTGACAATTAGAGAAAGGACATACATAATCCTATTCCATGAACTAAAATGTATTGTCAGCCTAATAGTACACATACTTTGCTTGATGCTGAAGGTACAAAGGTACATAAGTTATGGGACTTGCCTTTGTATTTATAGTTTATAGAGAGAAACAGACACAAAGGAATGATTGCAATCATATCACATGCACCATAGTGACACAGAGGAGAGGATTCAGATCAGCTTGAAAATTGAGGCCAAGGTGATCCTTGTAGAAGAATAAGAATATAGATTAAAATGGGTGAAAGGGGAGTTACCTTTTATATACATGAAAGAGAAATAACCCTGCTAGAAAGCAATCATCAGCTACTTCATTATAACCTCTTAATCAATTACTTAGATGAGAAAATTCTGTAGGTTGGTATTTTTGGAGCCCTGGAGAATGGATAGATTTTGAAAAATAGGGATGGACATATGCAAAGTTATAGGGAGCAAACTCTTGGAAAAAACTGGACTTCTAGAGCAATATCCCAGAGACAGGATGTGGGACGTTTGCAACATGATGTGGGACGTTTGCAACATGACAAGTAGACATGTTTTGTTTAGAGCAGAGAAAAGGATACAGAAAATGTATCGGTGTCAATTACATTTCTGGTTATTTTTATATTTCATGTCATTAAATACAACTTATAACTTGTATTATCTACCTATGAAAAATGAGAAAATTCAAGTCAGAATGTAAAGCAAAGGCAGTCAGTGGGCACACAATTGTATTTTGGATTTTGAGCCACCTGAGTGGCTTAGTTAAGCATCTGATTCTTGATTTTGGCTCAGGTCATGATGTGACAATTCATGAGATCAAGCCCTAGTTAGGCTCTGTGCTGATGGTGCAGAGCCTACTTGAATTTTCCCTCTCCCTCTCTCTCTGCCTCTTCTCTCTCTCTCTCAAAATAAATAAATAAACTTAAATCAAAATTAAATTTACTAAGCTTTGTTGTATTGGTTAGAAAGGAAACTAAAGATTGTGAGAACAGTTACAGAATTATTTCAGTAATCCAAATTCAGTGGGATTTAAGCCTAAATGGCAGAGAATAAACAATATAAAAAGAAATGAGGAAAAGGAAATAAAAGCTAAAAATATTCCAAAGTTTTTCCATTTGAATGAATGAAAACCAAGAGTTAATTCTAAAAGAAAACTCCTTTATTGAAGGAGAGTAGGTTTTGAGTGTTGCTAAGATATCAGAAAAGACATGACCTGATAGTGACAAGATATGACACTGAAGTTCTGGATAGCCAATGAAGGAGAAATAGAATTGGGAATTTTCAGTGGAGAGAGAGAGATTTATTTCTTACCTATCATGATGCAGCTATTTGCGTAGCTCTCATTACCTTGATCTCTCTGGCCCTATTGGGCACACGCATCAAAGGCAGCATTTATTGTTAAACCCATAAATGGAAGGTTATGTCCCCTACCTCCCTTTCAGTCCTTCATACTTGATTAGTTCAGAATGGCAAATATAACTACTGCCATTGCTATTGATGGCCTTGTGTGCTCCTCTGTAGATGGGCATCGTACAGGCTCCTTAATAGCTTGACTACAAGACAGATGATCCTCAGCAACTACTCAGCATGTTTAAGCAGAGTTTCCCTTTTCTTCTGCTTCTTTGTCTTTTTTTTCCTTTGCACTTCAGCAATAAAAAGAAAACTGGTAGGGCTGGAAGGAAATTGGAGCCAAATCCGTAGGAGCCTCTTAAATGAAATATCAAGCACTAGCTCCTCAGCATAAGTGGTTTCCACATAGCCATTCATTGTGAGCCCCTGCTGGGGTGAACCAAAGTGTCCAGTGAATTGGACGTGCTTAGCTCTATGGCCTGAGATCAGTCTTAGGAGAAAGGTCCTAAAAGCAAACACATTTAAACATGAGTTGATTTTCACTGTCCAATTGTTTGCTGCCATGAAAAAATTAAATCACATATACCCCAAATTTATGAAGATCAAATGAAATAGGTAGTGGAAAATTATACAACAAATCTGCAAAAAATGAGTTGATTTAACATATTGATAAGTGTAATTTCAAATTATAAGTGTATGTAAACTTTTACCCATATTGAGTATAAAGATTATATTCGTAATACTTAGGAAAATATTTTTGGATTACACTGTTTATAATAAGTTATCTCAAATTTTGATATGATAAAATATAAAAGAATATCAACTATTGAATTAGTAACCTTTATAGTTACACATAGGAATATATAAAATATATTTTTATCTGGGATAAATATCTGTTTATCTGGGAAGCCAGTGAGCTTTTCTTACTACATAGTATGTATTAGACTTCTCCAGAAAAGCAGTACCAACAGGGTATATGTATATGTATATGTATATGTATATGTATATGTACAGGTATAGGTATATGAATATGTATATGTATATGTATGTGTGTGTATGTGTATGTGTGTATATGTATGTGTGTGTATATGTATATGTATTAGATATCTAAAAGGAGAAATACTAAGGAAATCGGTTCAAGCCATTATGGATGATAAGATATGCACGATCGTGCTCTCTGCAAGCTGGAGAAATAGGAAATACAATGATATAATTCAGTTCGAGCCCCAAGGCCTGACTAATGGATGGCCACTGGTGTAAGTCCAAGAGTCTGAAAATTTGAGAACCTGAAGCTTCAGTGTTTGAGAGGAAGAGATGATGGATGTGCACCCAAGAAGGAAGAGAATTTCCCCTCCTCTGTCTTTTTGTTCTAGTAGGGTCCTCAATAGACTGGATGATGTCAGCTATATTGGTGCAGGTAGATCTTTTTTACTCAAGTCTACTGATTCAAATACTCCTCTCTTCTGGGAGAATCCAGTCATGGTCTATTCAGGCTTCTGTAAAAAACTACCACAGACTGGGTAGCTTATGAACAACAGACATTTATTTCTCATAGTTCTAGTGGTTAGGAAATTCAGGATCATGCAACTAGCAATTTGGTGTTTGGTTAGTGAGGACTTCTTGGTTCAGAGATGGCTATCTTTTAACTGTGTCATCACATGATGGAAGAGACTGGGAGCTCTGTTGAGCCTCTTTGGTAAAGGCACTAATCCCATTCATGAGGGCTCCACCCTCATATCCTAATCACCTCCCTAGGGCCCTTCCTCCTAATTCCACCACCTCATGTGTTAGCATTTCAACCTGTGAATTTTGGGAGAACACAAACATTCAGACTACAGTATGGTGGTAGTCTAGATACTTAGAGGAGGAAATGAAGTCAGAAAGTATAAAGGCTTTCATGGTAATTTGTATAGTGGACAAACATACAACAAAGTGACCTACTTACTGTATTCTGTATATTAGGACATGCTACATACACATGTGCATAAACATGTTAACTGTTTATTGCACACTTGGCTATTAAAGTGGTATGATTGAGGGACGGCTGCATGGCTCAGTTTGTGGAGTGTCTGACTTTTGTTTTCAGCTCAGGTCATGATCCCAGGATCGTGGGATCAAACCCCTCATCAGGCTCCATACTGGGTGTGGATTCTGTAAGGGATTCTTACTCCCTTTCTTTCTGACTATCTCCCTCGCTTACACTTGCTCATTCTCTCTCTCAAATAAATAAATTAAATACATAAATACAATTTTTTAAAAACTGATACAATTCAATGAACAATTTTAAAATAGATTCTTTGAGGTGAAACAGTTGAATTAAAACCACAGTGAGATACCACCTCACACCTTTCAGAATAAACATTAACAACTTGGCAACAACAGATGTTGGCGAGGATGCAGAGAAAGAGGATTTCTTTTGCACTGCTGGTAGGAATGCAAACTGGTGCAGCCACTCTGGAAACCAGTATGGAGGTTCCTCAAAAAATTAAAAATAGAACTACCCTATGACCCAGCAATTGCACTACTAGGTATTTATCCAAGGGATACAGGTATGCTGTTTCAATGGGGCACATGCACCCCAATGTTTATAGCAGCACTATCAACAATAGCCAAAGTATGGAAAGAGCCCAAATTGTCCATCAATGGATGAATGGATAAAAAAGATGTGGTATATATATACACTGAACTATTACTTGGTGATGAAAAAGAATGAAATCTTGCCATTTGCAACTATGTGGATGGAACTAGAGGGGATTATGCTAAGCCAAATTAGTCAGAGAAAGACAAATATCATATGACTTCACTCATATAAGGATTTTAAGATACAAAACAGATGAACATAAGGGAAGGGAAGCAAAAGTAATATAAAAACAGGGAGGGGGACAAAACATAAGAGACTCTTAAATATGGAGAATAAACAGAGGGTTGCTGGAGGGGTTGTGGGAGGGGGAGAAGGGCTAAATGGGTAAGGGGCATTAAGGAATCTACTCTTGAAATCATTGTTGCACTATATGCTAACTAACTTGGATGTAAATTAAAAAATAAATTAATTTAAAAAATAAAAAAATTAAAAAACAGCAATAACTCATTTTAACTGTAATGGTAATATTTATTTAATCCAATTAGAAACAAATCAAAATGTCATAAATAATTTTTAAAAGCACAGATAAAAGGAATATGATACAACATTAATTTGTATCACTAAATATTTGCTATCAGTAACTCGTATGTACATTGAATTTTTCTTGTGTAGTAGAAATATTAATTAAAAATAAATTACAAAGTGAAAACTAGAGGGGCACCTGTGTGACTCAGTCGGTTAAGCGTCCAACTTCAGCTCAGGTCATCATCTCATGGTTAATGGGTTCGAGCCCCACGTCGAGCTGTCTATTGACAGCTCAGAGCCTGGAGCCTGCTTCAGGTTCTGTGTGTGTGTGTGTGTCTCTCTCTCTGGCCCTCGCGTGCTCATACTCTATCTTTCTCTGTCTCTCAAATATGAATAAATGTTAAAAAATAGTTAATAAATTTTAAAAGGAGAGAAAACTAGACAGAGGGAGAAAATAAAGATAATAATAGACAGATAAGCACTGTTTCATTTGAAGAAGTTTCTAGTGAGAATTTAAGCATCTAATCATTTCACAAACTGTTTTTTCTTCCCCCTAGGTTTTGGGGATTTTGGAAGAATAGGTCTCACTTTTTCTCTTAACTTCCACACCTGCTACTCACTACATGGTCCATGACTGGCTGGGTTTTGCTTTAACCACCTCTACTGAAATTATTGTCATCATGGTCAACAGTGATGGCTTAACTGCTAAAAATAAGTGAACATGTTTCAAGCCTCAGTTCCTTTTGTCTCTCCATAGCATTTCACATTCCTTTATCTTCCAAACACTTTATGCTTGATTTTCCATGTAATCCTCCCCAGGTTTTACTCTTGCCTTTTACTCTTTCTCTTCTGTCTTGCTCAAGTCATCATTTACCTCAACTTTCTCTGAAAT
The DNA here is from genome assembly GCF_018350215.1 of Panthera leo. Lineage (NCBI taxonomy): Eukaryota > Metazoa > Chordata > Mammalia > Carnivora > Felidae > Panthera > Panthera leo. The sequence goes on along the minus strand of NC_056683.1, from coordinate 57,651,865 downwards.
CCGATAGTCTCCAAAACTTTGCCCTTAACCCTGTTTCCTTTTACTCCCTATACGTAATTTCATATATTTGTATATCTTCACTCAGTTCTGCAAGGTCATTTCCTCAAAGGCAGATGTACTGACAGGTGTATCTGTCAGGGTCCAAACAGTTACAACAGCACAACATGTTACAACAATTCAAGCAGGATTTATTTACCTGGTAACAGTAATACAAAGGGGGAATGGAGTGTGATCAGACCACAGAGATAGTGTAGAAACCCCAGGAAGGTAGCTGATAAGCTGTTACCACCCTTGGGCCCAAAAGGACAAAGGAAGGGGAAGATATGGAGGAGCAATGACTTCCATCAAGGGATTCAGCCAGCTTGACATGGCCTCAGAGAGGGAGATCCACAGGGATAAATATTACCCTAACTTCAGTCTCCTGCTTCCCTCCCAACTCTGGCTAGGTTTCCTCATTGGGCCAAATAAACCAAAAGCCACAGAGCATAAGAGCCCTGTTGATGTAGTCAGATGGGTCAGTTCCCTGGACACAGACCAGAGTAGAACAAACTGGAGAGTGAATCTAGAAGAACAAACTGAAATATCTGGTATAGTGACATAGACTGAACATAGTATGTGCCTTTTTGTTGTATTGCTATATTTTAAATACACAGACATCAAACACACAGTTTTTCAAAACAATTTTTTTTAATGTTTATTTATTTTTGAGAGAGAGAGTGTGAGCCAGGGAGGGGCAGAGAGATAGTGAGACACCGAATCTGAAGCAGGCTCCAGGCTCTGAGCTGTCAGCACAGAGCCCAACACGGGGTTCGAACCCACGAACCATGAGATCATGACCTGAGCCGAAGTTGGACGCTTAACTGACTGAGCCACCCAGGTACCCCTACACACACTATTTTTCAAACTAGCATATCCTGTGAAGTGTCATAAATCTTTTTAAATAATGGGATAGTATAATGCTTTTTAAATAATGAGAAAACAGGCACAATGATACAAAAACGAGGTTAGACAGAGAAGGCCAATAATTGTTCAATCAGGACCTCCTGGGAGCAGAAACATGATAAGTCACTAATTTCTAAAATCTAGCTTTCTTGTACCGATTCTCTAGAGAACAGAATCTGAATTAAAACTTTATGTTGAGTATAGTCACCAGAATGAGAGGAAAAGGGGAGTGAAGCAGAAAAGAATGAGGATAAATAGAGAGGTGTGCATTACTGAGGGGACCACAAATTTGTAACAGTCACAGTTCCGCCATGTGGGACATCTTTTTTTTTTTTTTAATATTTTTATTTTTGAGCCAGAGAGAGAGAGAGAGAACATGTGGGGAAGGGGCAAAGAGAGGGGACAGAGGATCCAAAGCAGGCTCTGCCCTGACAGCTGTGGTGCTGACAGCAGTGAGCCCACTGTGGGGCTCAAACCTACAAACCATGAGATCATGACCTGATCTGAAGTCGGATGTTCAATGGGTGGAGCCACATAACTGCCCCTGCCAAGTGGGACATCTTATGAGGGCTCATACAGGACATCATAACAATAGTCTCTGGGGGAGAAAGGAGATGAATATACTCACTGGCCCCCCTTTATGCCCTTCTGTTGGGTAAAGTTCATCCCCTTCAGGGTTAATTCCCCTGAATTTACAAGTTGTCTCTCTGGCCACTCCATTTAGACTTGAAGGAAGCCAGAGTCTAGCTGGTTCTGGGCTCTGGTCCAGTGGTCCCTCTGGATATGATGTCATGTGAGGGATCATTCAGTGTACACCTGAATGATACCTTCTTTAATGGAATGAGAGATGAAACACTGGTGCTCACCATGGTGGTCAGAAATCCTAAGGAAATATTTAGGACTGAAATTATTTGTGCTGATGGTTGTGGCATCAGCAGCTACCCAGGACCCTATCTATGGTGATATGAAAAAGGCAATACTTTGTTAGCTGTTTTCATAAGAAAGCCGGTGTATAAAATATAATGCCTATTTATGACTTACAATAAAAAATGTGACTTTGAGACACTTACATTTAAATCTAGGCATGTCATTCCACTTTGCATTAAACCTGCCAACACCTACAACAGTGTTTCTTAAGAGTTTCTGCTGTGTGTAATTAAAGGCTGAGAAGAGTAAACAAATACAGATGTCTGCCTTACTCCAGTAGCAGAGGGCAAAGAAAATTTCATGAAAATGTAATGTTTTATCTTAAGCCTCACAAATATTAATTATTAAACTATTTAAATGATACATTAATTTGAAGAATATTGATGCTCCTGGAAACCCCTGTATTTACCTTATGGATTTTAGTACTTCCTGACATATTTGAAAGCATTGACTTGTAGAATAAAATCCAGTCTTCTCAACATGGTATGGAATGGTCTTTCTGATCAAGACCCTACACATTTATTCACCTATTTCACAAACACTGAATGTCATCACTATTCAAGAGACTGGACTCCACTGAAGAGGGAAGAAATGTATAAAATCCCTGAGCTTATAGTTAAGATTCTAGGGGAAAATACAAATAAATAAGCTATTACTATATAAAGTGGTAACACTTCTGATAGAGGTATGGGGGCTAAATATATGGGATATGTGTCTAAAGTAGATTTGAGTGTCAGGCAAAGCTTTGTAGAAGAACCATATTCTAAGTTAAGAATTGAAATATAAATTGGCCTCAACCAGCTAAAGTTAGAACAAAGCATAAGAGAACAAATTGTTCAGAAACTGAGATTAAAGATGAGATACCTCCTGAGGCAGAACCAGCTTGCCAATAGCTTTGAAAGCTATGGTAATCACATTAAAGTTGATACTGAGAGAAACAGGGAGTCTCTGAATGTGCTAAGGGGAATAATGTGATCAGGTTCACATTTTAACATGATCACCCTCTTTGTGGTGAATGAATTGACAGAATCATGACTGAAGGCAAGGAAGCCAAATGGATTGTTTTTGCAATCACTTGGGCAAAAAGTGGTGATAGTAAAAAGAGGACTTAGTTTTGAGGTACATACTGATGAATTGAATAGACCCTGGTAATGGAATGTATGTGTGACCTGAGGAAAAGGGAGTAGGAAGGATTATGTTCAAGCTTCTAATTTGACTTTGGGCCATGTGGGAGAGCCAGGAAAGGGAAAGGAAGTTTAAGGGACAGAGCAAGTAAGAGCCCAGGTACCTGTGGGACTTCCGCAGGGAGTCGCAGGCTTGCATGTTTGGCTCTGATCTGAAACTCTAAAGAGAAGTTGGGACTTTTCAACATCTATAAGACAGTCTGTTCAAAAGCTGACATTTAAGAATGTTCCATTTATAATCCCATCACAATTTATATTTACTTCCACATCCATTCTCTGTAATTAGAAAAAATTTCCTGTATCAATAATGGAAATATTTCACTTTTCTACATGTTTCTTCAGCCTAGGATAGATAACCTTTGCTATCTGGGAATCTCTTCTCCATCCTTCAGGATTCAGATCAATTGACCTCTCTGTGAAGCCTTCTTAAATTCTTGATATGGTCTTAATTTCTTCTTTCTATGTATTGTCATAGCACCTTTTTCCATTTGAAACTTGTCCTGACTTACTTATTTGGCTTTCATTCTTACTCACTTCACTGAAGCCTTTCGACTAGAAAAGAAGTAACAACTATGATAAATTAGTTCTTTATGATTTTTCTTGCATTGTGCCTCCGTATTGGTGCCACATTGTTCTCCTTCAAAGTGAATCCCCCTTGGCATTCCTGAGATACTAATACACTCAATTAAATAAGATTGCCCACATGTCAGATGCAGCCCGAGTTTATTGTTGGTTATTAACCACAGCTATGCAATAATTCTCTGAGACCCATTTATTCTTACCTTGAATAGTACTGGTAGTTCTCTGAAATATAGTGTTAAAATTCATAGAGATTATGGAGTTGAGCCGCCGGAAAGGTTATTAAACATATCTACGTTAAGATAAGCTGAAACATTATAAATATTTTAAGGCAATTTTTTTTAATGTATAAGAAGTGATGATTCATGGGCAGACTGTCTCTACTGTCTTGAGGACATTGCTGGTTAAAGCCAATGGCCCACCTTTCACAGACAAGCCATTAATAGATGTTCATATTCGACAAGGCTAAATCCATTGCTTCAGTAATATAATATTGAGAGTTTAAGAACAAGATGAGATAGACAATGCTGCTTTAATATCCGCAAGTATCCTTTGCTTCAGCACCTTTTGATATGCTTATTTATTTTCTGAGGTCATCTAGTGTATTTTTGAAAAAGATTAATATACAAAAATAACATTCTTTTCTATTCAAAGGTTTATATAAAGAAAAATAGTATGGCAAACATTTCTAAAAACAATGAAAGGGCTCTATTTGGATCTTTCCTTAGAACTTAAACGGAAATTGATTTAGGGTGTGAGTACCTGAGCTTGTTCTTTGTAATACAGTAGAATTTTAAGGAATGATTTTACATTTGGATTCGAGTTTAATTTTTGTGTGCATACTTTAAGATTCCCAAACTAATATATCAGGTTCTTCACAGTAGTGGGAAACCAATGACTACCTTTTAATGTAAGCCATCACATTTTGAAAGTAAAACTATTGTGTCTAGTATTTTTCTGTAGCCTTTTGAATTTTGAAATGAACAGTTTTTTCTACATTGCTTTAGCTGTTTGTGGCTCTCTTGTATTAGGGCTAATAGGTTAAAATAAACCTCTTAAATCATTCTCCTGATATAATAAGGCATTTGTAATAACCATATGGTTTTCTCTTTAGAGAAATGATTATATCCCTTGGCTACATTGCCTGCAGTTCTGCTAGCTGCCCCCTGGCAAATGATGATATTGAGGGTTGTGATTTCGTGACCCAACTGAGCAAGAATATAATGAAATGGATCACCATTTACTTGTAAAAGATACATTTTACTGATTTTTCACACAGAGTGGTGATATAAGTTCATGTGCTCAAGTTTCTTCTCCCAAATTGCCAAAGAAATACTTTTTAAGTGGAAAAAAAATCAGTTCTGGAAAAAGGAGATAGATACTACCATTTATGTAAGAAATCATCCCATTAGATCAAGATTGAGACCACTTGTGCCCAGCATGAAATTTATATCTTCCATATCACTAAATGGTAATTGTTCCTTAGTTACCTAAACCCAAAATCTGAGATTCACCTATGCTTTTTCATCTTTCTCTCTGAACTACCTGTTCACTACTTCACTTCCAGATCTACCCTCCATCTTTTTCCACCCTGCTTGGTACCCTGGGAGGCTGACATCTATGGGCCACAACCACCCAGCTCCCTTTGGCCTCTGACTTTCAGTTTGGCCAAAGAGATGGCAGGACATAGAAGGAATAGAAAGAGGAAGAGGTCAAGTTATTCTCTGTTTTCTCTCAGCTGCATATACATTTGTGGTGGCTGCATTCCTTACTCCAAGACCACAACTCTTCTCAAGTGCCCCTTCTTCTGTATGTCCATCTTTGTCCACAGCACAGAAAGTACTTCATTTTCTTGCCCATTCAGGTTCAATGACAGTGACAGATTTGTTTCTTGGGACACTTTTCAATCACTTGTTGATTCTCTTAAGCTTTTCCAACTTGAAAATAGTCTCTTCATTAAACTCACTTGTTACTCTTTCTGAATGTGCATCTGTTTTCTGACAGTCCCTGACTGATGCATACCTCATATATGAAATTGATCACAAAGTCATTTTGGAAACCAAATGTGACTTTGTTACAGAGTTAACATTTGTTAAGTAGAGCCCCACATGTTACATGGTGAGCCGTGGTTCAACAGAAGACCACATTGGAATAGAAATAAAGAAGTTTATTTTTCATAAATTCTGGAGGAAGTAACCATCATGCCTTGAGGAGTCATGCCGGAGGTCAAAGCAGGGTTCAAGCAGAGAGAGAGGAAGAGGATCTGAAATAAATGCCTTATTAGGGTCTGTAGCAGGAATGCTTTGGGGTTCCTAGACCAAAGCTAGATGGGTCAGTTCAAACCAAAAGGAACAGGATTTTGGTAAGCTCCATGGGGATCTTACCCAGGTGGCACATGAGGATAAGTCAGGGGGAGGTGGGGGAGACTGCTTATCACAAAAGCAGTAGGGAAGTCATATTAGGAACTTACATTTACTTGTGACTCTGCCAACTGTTACCTAGGGCATGCACTCATGGGAATGACTTATGCCACTTCAAGGACTTTGTGAGCTGCTTGACCACAAAATGGATGCCAAGGCAACAATATTATAGAATAATTTAACTAAACTCTCAATAACAAATCCTTCTGAAATGCTATCACTTCACTATACCCCCAATAACATACTTTTAGTTCAAGTTCCAATCTGATTATTTTTATTCCTATAATACTTGAATTACTTCCGGCTACTATTCCCTCACAAACTATTCTTCACATTAAAACCAGAAAGGTAGCTCAAAACAGATATGGATTATTGATTTCCTGCTTAAAACGTTCATGGCTTCACATTGCCTTTAAATTTGGCCAACAAATCTCCCCATAATCCAGCCCCTGCCTGTCTCCCAAGACTCACCTGTTGGTGTTTGCATGCGTGTGCTTCTTTGCCTACAGGCTTCTTTGCCCATCCTTCTCTAGCCAACTGCTGTTTTTATTAAGACTCAGCTATAAACCTCATGAAGAAGCCTTTCTGACAGCTTTTGCTCTACTCTTACCGTAACATCTGTCTACAACACTGCCATCTGTCTACAACACTGCCATCAGTACATCTGTTTGTCCCCTGTCAGGAATAAAAAATTTGAAAAGTTTTAGTTCAAGGTTCAAACTATATGGGTTCAAATCCATATGTTTGCCTATGATATTGAGCAAGTTTATTAAGTGTGTACCTCTGTTTTCTCATCTGTAAATTTAGGAAAATAAAAATGGTCACTTTTTGTATTGTGAGAATAAAATTATGTTAGCACATTTGCAACATTTGAGCAGTGCTGAGTTTAGTTAGCACTTAATGCATTATGCAGTCTTACATTGCTCAATTTTTTTTTCTCAACCCCATAAGATGGAAAGCTCATAAATAGGAGGGCCTTGGTTCTACTACTGAGCATATTTAGTGAGTTTCTGGTGCATAGAGAGAATTCCATAAGTCCTTTTAGGTTGAATAAATGAATGAGTGAATTCTGGATTAATTGACATGTCGTTTCTCTTGACCCATCTTTTTTTTTTTTTTTTTTTCAAATCCTGGCTGGTAATGTCTAGATCTAGATTCCTTAAAGGAGTTCTTTTTATGAAATAAATACTCTGGGGTTCCTATGAATGTGAGAAAGTTATTCTCTCATTTTAAGACTAGAAGACAAATTTGCATTTGTTTTTGCCAGTGCATATGTTCTTATAGCTGGAGTTAAGTATGTGACTTTAATCATGACATATTGATTGTTAACTTTCCTGTCTCTGATTTGGATGCACTTTCCAGGTAATAGGTAATAATACATTTTCAATCCCGACTGATATTTTAGTATATTCTTCTTTCCTGTATGTTTTATGCTAACTTGGAAGTATTCCAGAGTAATATCTCTCCATAAAGGAAATGTAATTAATATAATAAATGTTTCCATTTGACATAAAACACCTACTAAAAATGCTGCATATTTTTATATTCCTTATTGTCAATAGTGGAAAGATATTCAAACTTCAGTGATTTACAAAACTAAATGTAGCCATTTAGTAAAAATGTTCTTTTAGTAAAAAATACTGTTTTTATAAGTATGTTATTTTAAATTTAATTTGCTCTTAAAAATCTAAATAATACAAGCATTAGATTGTGAATTTGTAGATTTCTTTAAGGATCCATGATGTTAGAGTTCAGTATCCATAATGATCCATTAAATTTTATATTTAAAAATGATTTGTTTCTTTTTATGCCACACCTCAGAATGTATCTATGGATTAGAAAATTTATAAAATCAAAAAATATATCTTTAGCAATTATTATATATCAGAGCTGATATAGCTAAGTAAGTAAATAAAGTTGCTTTAAGGTTTTAAGCCCTAAAAAGAGAAATAATCATAGAATAACAATTAAGTGTTCTATGGTACAAATATACAAAATAATATTAAGCATTTTCTAAGAATTATAAGCTGTACACCCATATCTAAGTCTACTCCTATAAAGAATATATGGAGAACTACAAAAACTTAAAGATACACACACATATTCACATGCAACATTCATATATATTAGTGTTGAAAAAAATAAAGTGTTCATTTAACAGGCGTGTATTTTGAGAAGTTCCTGGAAAATTAAAGAAATATCAAATGGTGACTTCCATTTTGGGTAATGTAGTGGCTGAAAAACATTCCAACTATAAGTCAGACATAAAATATAGGCTAAAGTAGAGAAAGGGTTTTAAATAAATTATTAAAATACCAAACTAATGAGAAAAATCCTTACCACCCCCCCCCCCAAAAAAAAAGGAAAGGAAAAAAAAAAACTATCTGACAAAAATTTTCCTGACTGTGCATTAGCTTTAGGTAGGAGGGAAAAAATCTTCCCCACTTATGTATAATACTGTAATTGAAGAAACTCTGTGTTCTTTTTCTCTTGGGTGAAATATTTTATATCTTTTAGAACCATGTATTTTGGAGTATGATTCAAGTACAAAATGCTCTTATTGCAAATAAATAATAGTAACTTTAACTGAGGGTTCTCATTTAAATTAAAGCATATCAGAGAGGAAGGAGGTGGGATTGAGTGACATAGGTGAAGGGGAATTAAGAGTGCACTTATCATGAGGAGCCTGAGTAATGTTGTGTAGAATTGTTGAATCACTATATTGTATATCTGAAACTAATTTAACACTGCATGTTAACCATACTGGAATTAAAATTTAAAACTTAATAAAAATTTAAAAAAACTATAACAACAAACTAGCTCACTATGGAGGTTTGTGATCCAAACCTGTATATCATTAACTTATTCAAAATATTTGTTGACTTGGTTCCAGGGATTATACTATAAATGAGCCACTTCCTATTTATTTAAAAGTCTTAAAGAAAAATTTTTTAATGTTTCCAGGCTGAAATTGCCCTCATGGAATGAACAAAGCAAATATAAGTCCTCTAAGAAATGCCTTACACTAAGGCCTCAAAGTATTCTCACAGATATAGTTCCAAAGAATATGAGTCTACAGTGAAAATATTATAAGACATTTGAAAGGGAATAAAAATCACCCTGAGAGATGAGACAGCAGAAAGAAGAGGAGGTGACTTGGATCTGCAAAGACCAGATGTTATTATTACCAGATACAGAATAAAAAAATTTATGCTTGATTTTTTTAAGAAGTAAAAGAGGGAAGTTAGAGTATGAGTAAAGAAAAAGATACCATGAAAACTGAACAGAGAGCTTTTAACACAAGTAAATAGAAGTGTAAAAAGTGAAAACATAATAATTTAAATTGAAAAATTGACAAGTTAAACAGCAATTAGAGCTATAAAGAGGGGCGCCTGGGTAGCTCTGTCGGTTAAACATCCAGCTCTTGATTTCAGCTCAGATCATGATATCATGGTTCATGAGTTCAAACCCTGCAGTAGGAACACAGCAGTTGGAGCCCTGCACTGGTCAGTGCAGAGTCTGTTTTGAGATTCTCTCTGCCCCTCCCTGGCTCGCTCTCTCTCTCTCTCTGTCTCTCTCTCTCTCACTCTCTCAAAATAAATAAATAAAGAGCTGTGATGATAAATAATGAATGGAATGATGTATCTGAAGAAACTATTATGAATTGAGAGAGATGTTGCAAAAGGAGCTGAAGACATGGAAGGTAAAATGAGAAAATTTTATTTCATCTAATGTTTTAATAGAAGAATTTAAAATGAATGTGGGAAAGCTATCATTTTTCCAGAATATGTGAAAAGCATAGATGCTTCATATAGAAAATCTCCCCAGAAAAAAACTAAGCTAGATGAATAAAAATAATTCTATATCTCAACATATCACAGTGGAAAAACTGGAAAGAAAAAGACCAAAAAGAACATTTTGAAGGCATCCAGAGAAGAGAAACAAGTTTTCTACAATAGAAGGATAATTGCATGTAGCAAACTAATTGTCAACAGGAATAACAGGAGACGGAAAACTGAAAACACTACAAAATTCTCAGACCAGGAAATCTTATTTGAAAAGACATAGACTAGAGCAGTATCTGTCATATATAATTATCTCCTATAAATTGAAGTAAAAATACTGAAAAATATTTTAAAAGTTATATAAGATGTGGTTAGAACATACTTGTATTGGACATACATTAAAGCACTGGAGGCGGGCAAAACCAAAAAGTGAGATGGAACCAAATCACAGAAGAATGTGTATTTCAATTGGAATAATTTTTGGTATGAGAGTAATAAGAACAAGAACAGCGAGAAGGATGAATTACAGAAAAACAGGAACTAAAGTCAGATACTGAAAAGAAAATACAAATGTAGAAGAACTGACAGAAGGTAGAAAAGATATTTTACTGGTTTTTTAAAAAGGAGGGGGGTGTAGAATTTCAGATGTGGAAAGGAAGAAAAGGAAAGAAATCCAACATTTCTGCTATTTGACTGATTTGGCATATTGGCAGAAAGCATTGATTTAATTCCCATGCAGGGTTGGACTCGGGAATCAAGATCAGGACAGCTTGCACCTTCTCTGTGATCAGGAACAATCCTCAGTAGGGCTGACATGGGAAAAGAAAATCATAACCAATCAGTGAGAGTACAGCTCTTCAAAATTACCCATCCTGTATATTGAGGGACAGCAGCGGCTTGGAATGCCTTGGGGTACTATTCTGCTTAACACACAGCAATTCTGCGAACTTCAATTATGTGAGCATGCTTGTGATCTAAGGAACCTTATCTATGAATATGTGAGAGCTAAAACATACAAGATTGTGAGAATGAGAAATGTATTTCTTTAGTGAGAAAAATTGGGACAATGTGAAAACAAGATCTTTTAAAATCCCACTATTATGTTAATAGTGAATGAATTTACTTGTGCTTTAAATGTGAAATATTGGGGCACCTGTGTGGCTTAGTTGGTTAAGCATCTGACTTCTGTTCAGGTCATGATCTCACAGTTCATGAGTTTGAGCCCCATGTCAGGCTCTGTGCTGACAGCTCAGAGCCTGGATCCTGCTTGGGATTCTCCCTCTCTCTCTCTCTCTCTCTCTCTCTCTCTCTGCCCCTCCCCACTTGTGCTTGTTCTCTCTCTCTCTCTCAAAAATAAACTTTAGGAAAAAATAAAATGTTCAATATTGCATTTGTTATTAGGATATGATTATTCTATTGCATAATGTTATGCGAAAAAAAGAAGAGTAATAATACCTGGGATTAGTGTTTTCAGATCAATTCTTCCAGGTATAATTTTTGTTTGATATTTAATTTTTGTCTTGAATGGCAAATGAGAATTTTATAAGTACTAACAGTAATTTTACATATTTCCTCTTTTAATGTAGTTATGGTAATTAAATACATCTTAAATAGCAAACATTTTTCTGTGTTTTGCTTTCAGAAAGAATTCACTATTAGATCAAACTAAAGACAAGACAACATGAATTTTGAAGCTAGTAGACAATGCTGACAATTTAAATAAAATTTTGAAGCCATTTTTCAGTATGTTTCAAGCTCTATTTGATAGCATGATGTTCTCATGATTTTGATAGAGCAGAAATTAAATACTTTGAGTTTATTCCTATTCGCCACCACCACTAAAACATGACTAGATGTTGACAGTTATCCTAAATGGGAACTGAGGGCCTGACCACTAAGAAACTCCACAGAAATAGTACAATTTTAGGGAAGACAAAATATAAAATTGGGTTATGTTGATGTTTGCACACCTCTCAATCTACTAAAATTTATTGACTCTTGTACTTTAAAGGGGTATCCTCTGCAAAGTATATCTATATACCTATTAAAATAAATGTATGACCCAGATATTAGAGGAAAAACTTGAAACAGCTTAAATATACTAATTCCAAACTGATAGAAGTAATAATGTATAGTTAAACAGTATAACACTTTGCAACTTAAAAAGGAAAATGAAGAACTGATAGGGCAGCATGCTAAGAATTATTTTTAGGTGAAAAAGTAAAGAGCAGATGAGCATATCCTAGTAGGTGAAAAGATGAAGTAGAAGGGAGTATGTATGTTTATACAACTATTCTCATTTTTAAAAAACAGTGTACATATTATTTGTACATCAAGTATATGTCTTTTATTGCCTAGATTATTTTCCCACTTTAAAAATTTAATTATAATGATTTTTGAAGATTTCTTTCCCCCTATACTGTTAAGAGCCACAAACTCAAGACTCCTCTGGGTAAGTTTTTTGTTTTTAATACTTCCTCATAATTCCAAAAATCCTGCTTCTCTGCTTATGAAGCAGGGCTTCATAATTGTGAGTGAGTCCATTCTTTCTTCTAAGAAATTGAGGCCAGACAAATGTATGCTAAACAGTGATAAAGTCAGCTAACAAGTAAAATCCCTCAGGCTGAAACAATGTGAATTGCTTGCTGCCTGCCAGGTAAATGATTTTGTAGAACTTTCTGGAAATGAGAGAATGGCAGGAATGAGACAATGAGTGGAGGGTCTTCCTTTCTTCCAACCAGAACTCCCACAACATGATGATTAGCAATCACTGTCATATCAAGGTGCCTTTCTCTAAGGATCAGGCTTGATTTTGAGTAAAATTAGCATATCATTCAATCATTAATTCATTCAGAAAAAGGTCTTTAGAGATTACTGCTTGTAATACCAATGACTGGTTCATCACTATATCCTTGTCCAGAGATACCCAAGAGACAATCCAGCAGATTCTTTATACTTACTATGTAAGACTGATAGTAATAAGAAAGGCAATGAAGTTTTACAATATGATTGATTTAAAAGTGTTGAAAACCCTGAATCCTGATTTATTTGTAAGCTTTCATATAGTCATGATTTTTAGAATGAAAGCAATTACAAATTTAATGCTCCTTTTGTACATTACTAATTATATCAGTATGACTATCATCTAATTGTATTTAATGTCCATGTTTATTTGATATGTTTAACCTATTTTACATAAAGTAAAAATAAGTTAAAATGTTATCAGAAGAAATTTTTGTTTCTTTTTAAATCTATTAAAATTGAATAAAGTTTACTTTAATTCTAAAATAGGTGAGGTTATGACATAATTTATAATTTAAGAAAAGAAAAACACTGAAAGTGAAGGGCTGTTAATAGTGATATATCAAATACCAAATTTGACCTTAAAAACAGAATATGTTAAATTAATGCTGTTTTCAAAATTTGATTTATGGCCCTGCTGTTTTAATTGATGGATCAATTAACAGTAATTATTTTTGTATAATCAGCTAGCAGCTGAAATGTGCAACATATTGATTTTTTCAGGTGAGACATAGACTCCCTTAGCAGCTACTGTAGAAGAAAGAAGTAGTGACATTTAATTCAGTCTAATTTATTCCTGAAAGAGATAATTGACTGCAGTTCATGAAGTCTATAGCAAGAGATAGATGAAATGGTGAAATCATTCAGAAACAATGAAATAAAAATTAAAGTAGAATACGGAATACTGAGTAATAAATCCCATGAACTTCAAATTAGCATTGCTTAATGGAAGTTACTTTAAAGGGACAAATTTATACTATGAGTACAAATGGGGAGAATTATCCTAATCTAACAGAATGAAATCTGAGAAAGTTGATTGCAAGATTGGATCAGAAGTGTTAGAATTTATATTATTTATAAAACCAAACATGGTGTGTAATGGAGTTATGAAATGGACCCTAAATATAAACTTATTTTCACTTGCTATTTTTCTTGTTGGTACTGTGGTACATTGGATGTTTAAAAAATTATTCAAATTAGTTTATAAAATATTTCTTGAAAAGTCTACTTGAGGATTATCATTGTCGTTAGGGATAACATGAAGAAATGAGCAAAGATGATCCATCCATTCTTTGTGGACAATTGAGGAGAGAGAAGAGAGTTTGGCTTCATCAAAAATATAAATATATGGTTACAACCTGTGATAAACATCATAAGTAGAAATTTCAGGTTGCAAGAGCATTGTAAAACAAAAGAAATGACCTGCCAATTAATATTATTTTGGTTTTGGTAAAAAGTTTTAATAAATTATCTATTTCATTTTCTTCAGCTTTTTTATTCCAATAAATTGACATGGTAATAGACAGGAGATGCAAAAATGACTGAGTCTCTAAACGTCAGTCTGAAGATAACTTTTGAATGGACTTCTTTTGCCAAAGTTTTATCTTTATGACAATGTACAAAATAAAAATTTACTCAGATAGTTAAGTTGTTGTTTATTTGTTATTGCAGGAAGATTTTTTTATATTAAAAAGATAATTCTCCTAGTGATTTTTATTAAATGAAAATTCCAAAAACACTACTTCCCAACAGTAATGTAACACTCAGGAGCACTCTGAAGACATCAATTCAGTTGTTTACTATGAATAAGGAATTCTGCCAAAATGAGGAATTTGTGTGTGGGGGGAAGGTAGAAAAACAATGACCAATGTACAGCCTGTAGCTCTACCTAAAATTAAAAAATGTACTCTAAGCCAGTGGAAAATATTCCAGCAGTGGTACATTGACATACGGAATTTTAAAGATGAAAGAAATACCAATTTCATCTTAAGGACCAATGAAGAAGGAAGGCTATCTAGAGGAAATAAGATAGATTTTGACTTGGCACTTTAGGTGAAACTTAGATAGCAAGAGAGGAGCAACAATGCGTAGAAAGTAGTTCAACAAACTGCCTAAATTCAGAATGTTCGGAGTTTTGAAGGAATAGTAATCTTATTGGGTATGAGTGCAGTTAAGGTATTTATTAGGAATCACGATAAAGTGAGCTGGAAAGCAAAGAAGAATTCCATTACCAAGAGGCTTTGAATATAAAAGTAAGGAACTTCAACTTAATTCAAAGGGATTTTGTTGTTGTTTCATTATTTATTAAGGAAGAAAAAAATTACACTGGTAGTAAAATTTGTGGGAAAAAAAATTAAGAGAATCACTTGCAGGTATTTCTAAGGTACCTCTTGGGTAACTCTTGAATGCAAGTCACTTTGAGGAATACACATTTCTAGTAATCAACCTAGAAATAATTCAAGTGCAAGCGGTTTTACCATTAAAATGTAACATGGCCTCATTTTTTTTTTTTAACTTAGGTTCATGAGGGTTAAAATAGTCAAAGTAGAGCTATACTTAGCCACATTCTGATTCTTTTATGTAAGAAAACAATTAGGCTTATGGAGGCTGATACATTCAGGTTTCTTAAGTACTTAGAAGAAATTAATTTAGCTTCTCAGAACCACATAGGTGGACTATAGCTCTGTGATCCACCTGAGGTCACATTCTAGAGCTCAGGCATTTTCAACATTTGTAAATCCCACAACTGGAAACCAAACATGATAATTCTCTTTACCCTAGGTTAAACCGCTGATATGTGTTGTTTCTATTTCATCTTATTTTAAACCAGAGTTTCTGTTATTTCTGTTTAAGTTCATGTACTTTTACTTATATTGTGTTTTCTGATCTTGTTATAAATCTAGATCCCAGGATTCCACTCTGTCTACAGTGTCTTCTGTTTCTCCTTCTAGTGCAACAGAAGGGGTTGACTCCACGTGGACCTCCCTCGGCACCCCTCCTGTAGCGCCACCCGTGTGCCAGGAGGACCTGTGTTACAATGGAGGCACTTGTCATCCTGTCTCCGTCTCCAGTGGTACCTTCTCATTCCACTGTGACTGTCCGCTACATTTTACTGGCCGTTTCTGTGAACAAGGTAATCGATCTTCATTTGTTTTTAAAAAGTTCTCTAGAGGTGACAAGAGAATTACAACCTTATAGTAAGCATGTTGACAGAAACAAGAAACATCTGTATAATTTTATTTAAAAATGAATTATGATAGAACACTTTTGGTTCAGTATTGTAGAAGCAAACCTAAGATTTTATTTTCTCCATTAGGATTGCCGTTCAAAATATATTTTCAGCTGCCACAAAAAATAAGAGTTTAGGTGGAAATGTAGTGTTCTTTATGTAGTTTGTTCTAAAATTATGGTGTGTCCATCTTTTGTCAGCATAGAAACAATTAGGGTCTCTTGTATACTATTTTTATTGCTTAATTATTAATCACATCACTGTTTTTTTGTATTTCGTAAGCAGATCCCCATATTTAAATTATTTTGTTAAGATTGGTTATTTTTTTGATACTTTAGAACATGGTTTTAGCATTAATGGAGCTGTTTATGAATCAAAAGAGAATTTCCCTATTGCAAACATCTAATGGCCTCCTAAGAGTCACTCAGTTAATTAAAGCAGTGATGGGCAATTAGAGCCAGAAACGCCCTGGGCAGATTACAAAGGCATTAGGTCATGATGCATGTCCTTACACTAATAGCTGAAAAGTGACATTGTTTTCTATGTAAAATTAATCACTGGTTCTAAATTGAGGAGGTGAGGATGGGGATTACTATTGGATAGTGATTCATATGGCAGAGAATTTCATTATTTGTCCAAGATTGTGTTTAAATCCTTTTTAAGCACCAAAATGTGAGACCTCTGGAAGCAAACTCATAGGTACATATATGTTATTCAGCTCTTCTTGCCAAATGACCTTGTGTGACTGTTATGTGTTAATATTCAGCCAAGTAAGCAAGTAAATATAGTTAAAAGCAAAAAAAATGGAAACATGGTCTATTTTCAGTCTCATTGTATAAATAATATGTATCCTTAAAGTCTATTTTTTAACTGTAAAATGCTTTTGAAAACATCACTTTGCTTGATTTTTGAGTGAATATTTTATATGTCTGCAAAATATGGGACTTGCCAATTCTGCTACAGTATGAGACCATTTATACTACATTCTGTAAGTAGAGTTCTAGGAACATAATTTGGACTGTAAAGCTCTTTTAGATCCACACTTAGCCATTTAAATCTCTGAGAAGGCTTTTTCTTTTTTTTAATTTCATGCTAGGTAGAGTTTTAGAAAAATACCCTTCTTAATTATTCTTATTTTTATAATAAATTATTTTATTTATTAATTTATTAGATTAATTTATTAATCTATACTTTGATTTTTAATGTTTTTTTTTAAATCAGATTTACTAGTGATAGTGAAATTGATGTAATGAAACGAGGAGTCTTTAGTTATTGGCTGTATCTCATGGTCAGTCATACACATTAGACTACAAATGACCCTCCAGCCATAATCCTTATCTCTCCTACTGAATCCCCAGTTCTCCCTCCTTTAACTCCTTACTGAACATCTTTAACACTGGATGTACAGACCTGTACTTTCTCCAGAAAGATATAAATCCAGGCTTATTTGGAGTTAAACCCAAGGCTTGACTGTGGTTTAATTCTATTTGGTGTTTTGGGTTGCAGAATGTAGAAAATTGACCTCAGGAAAAGGACTGGGAATCTCTGTTTATATTTGTTGTTAGGGATATTTTATTTTTCTCTTTTCAGCATTATTAATCACTTCCTGCCTTCTACATTCTAATGTTTTTCCTATTGAATTTATAATATTTTAAAAACTAATAATTGGATTATATGCATTGCAAAAATTAGGTAATCCAGTATAGAGTACTAATTTCTGAGTGCAAAATAATCAGAAACTGTGAGTAAATAATTATTGCCAATTACAGACTTTTTAAAGAACTTTGAGTAATATCTTAGGTTGTGTGATACTCTAACAAAATTTATGCAATAGAACTCTTTTTTTATAGTATGAGTTGTCATAGTATTATCTTTTTCTTTCCTCCTTTTTTGGGAAATATTTCATGTGTAATACTTATAATGCAGTGTAATGTGCATTTTTAGAATTTGGAATATTATTTCTTTTTTTTTTTTTAATGTTTATTTATTTTTGAGACAGAGAGAGACAGAGCATGAATGGGGGAGGGTCAGAGAGAGAGGGAGACACAGAATCTGAAGCAGGCTCCAGGCTCTGAGCTGTCAGCACAGAGCCTGACGTGGGGCTCGAACTCACGGACCGTGAGATCATGACCTGAGCCGAAGTCGGACGCTTAACCAACTGAGCCACCCAAGCGCCCCTGGAATATTATTTCTAAGTATAAGAATTTTATGTTGTTTTAATCGTTTATCCCTTAAATTTGAATTAAGTACCTTTCTTCTTTCAGTCATAAAGTCAAGAACAGGTTTGTGTTTTCAATCTAATGCTCTAAATATAATTCATACTGGTATGCATTTTACAATCCTGATTGACAAATGAGGATGGGCGCCTAAGACCCATGATTCAGGAATCTAGTACCATGATGAGACTTTTTATAGTATTATCTAGATTGGCCAAATGCCACAATTTCTAAGTGTAGATTTCAATAAACAATATTCTATGCCAGTTTCAGTGTTTCACCTACCTGGTAAACTTGATTTGGATAAACAGTCCCTAAATCAGTCTGTCTCTGTCTCTTTCTGTCTTTCTGTCTCTGTCTCTCTCTCTCACTCTCTCTCTCTATATATATGTATATTAGAAATATTATCAGTATTAAAATGCTTAGAACTTAAAGATAATTGCTATGAAAATAATTTTTAATGAGTCCTTTATTGAGTACATTCAACAGCTAAAATATATGAAATTATGCTTCCAGAATGAAATTTACATACTATCACTGTGAAGGGTCCCAGTTTTACCAGACACTGCACTAGGTGCTTCATGCATCTTATTTCATTTAACCCTCAGAATAACCCAGCTGAAGTGGGAACTATAAATTAACCCAATTTACAAATGAGAAATCTAAAGCCTAGACTCTGTTAAATTACTCACTGAAGGTCTCATAGTCTGTCTGTGGTAGAGGTAGGATTAGAAGCAATCTTGGCTGACTCCAGACTTCACATTTAACCATGATGCTCCATTGCTATACTAGTTAGAATATCAAATTTAACATGATAGCAGGGCATGGAATTTCTGAATTTTCTTACTCTTTAGTCTCTACATAAAAAGTATCTATTTCAGGAAAAAAAGAATTTTCTTTAAAAAATAAAACTTTGGGGGTGCCTGGGTGTCTCATTCGATTGAATGTCTGCTTCTTGATTTCAGCTAGGGTCATGATCCCAGGGTCATGGGATTGAACCCCGCATGGGGCTCTACACTGATCACGGAGCCTGTTTAAGATTCTCTCTCTCTCCCCACCCCCCCCCCCCCCACTCCTCGCATGCGTGTGCTCTCTCTTTCTCTCTCAAATAAAATAAAATGAAATTTTGAAAACCAGAAAACTAAAGAAATTAATGTTGATCTACTAAATTTTTACTACAGAGAGGATTATTACTGTGATCCACAGAAAATTAAACTGTAGAGCACATTAGGTGACCTGAAAAGAATCATATCTATCTCTATAATGATTTCAGTAAAACCTGAAATGTAGAAAGTAGAAGAACAAGATTTGAATTTCAGAAAAATCTGTTTATTAATGATGGCAATACAATTCTCTGAAAAAAAAATATATAATTGCACAGGCCTCTATAAGTAAAGATATGTTAGAAGTTGATTTTTTTTTTAATTTTTTTTAATGTTTATTTATTTTTGACAGGGACAGAGAGAGACTGAGTATGAGTGGGGGAGGGGCAGAGAGAGGGAAAGGGAGACACAGAATCCGAATCAGGCTCCAGGCTCGAAGCCGTCAGCACAGAGCCTGATGCGGGGCTTGAACTCACGAACCGCAAGATCATGACCTGAGCTGAAGTCAGACGCTTAACCGACTGAGCCACCCAGGTGCCCCAGAAGTTGATTTTTCTTTACAACCTTGCTTTTTTACTTCCAGTTAATATTCTTGTGAGAGGATATTAAAGTATTTTATTTTAACAACTTTGATTTTTTACAGCAAAATTGAGGTTTAAATTAAGTATAGACCGTAATTAAAATTGTGCTGGGTTCAGTAATACAGAGAAGGGTTTTTTAGGGCTATGGGACTCAGTAATGGGTCACCCATACACATGTTTCCTTTCTACTTGGCATTACGTAATGTGCTCTATTTTATCAAATCATCCCTATCCAATCACCTAATAGCATTGACTTTTATTGAATTGGTTTGATTTAATATGTGTTTTTTTCTCAACATATGCTATCTTAATTCATATTAGCTAAACCTTGTTGCCTAATTTATCATAATGATCCTGCATCTCACAGGGGAAACATAAGAACATATATTCTTGCTTTGTTTTAGATGGCTGCATGCAGGCAGATGGCTGTCTCCTACTGTAAAGTTCAGAGTGACAGATTTAGAATATCAGTGCCTTGTGCTGGGGAAAAGCCTATGCCTCTGACTATTAATTATAGGATTAACATTTTTAAACAGCCCAATACTTTTTAGTGTTCTATAAAACAGTTTTATAAATAGTGCAATAAAGGAGTATTTAAATGCCATACATTAAAACCAAGAAATCTTTTGTTTTATTTGATATCCTGTCTGTGTATATCCCATATATGTTTAAAGGTCAACTGTACTGAGTAAATTACAAACCTAGAAATAAAAATGAGAGGTTTTAGCAGGCATTTTGTCTTATTATAAAATAAAGAAAAAAAAGATT
This sequence comes from Panthera leo, assembly GCF_018350215.1. Classification (NCBI taxonomy): domain Eukaryota; kingdom Metazoa; phylum Chordata; class Mammalia; order Carnivora; family Felidae; genus Panthera; species Panthera leo. Next base: position 57,631,329 of record NC_056683.1, on the reverse strand, counting down.
GCCTTAACACCTGCCTTTGCTTTTACTATATTATTTTAAAGGCATATTAGATTGAATTCATTTATTTACTTTAGATCAGGTGACCTAATGTTAGACATTCCAGAGCCAAGAAGGCAGAGAAACAGAGCATTAATCAGCTTCTTATAACAACGATTTATCTCCTTTGCAGGGAACTGATAGTCTACATCATCAGCAAACGGCCAAGAAATGGGTATTGGCATTTTCAAACATAATACTGAAAATTCCCATGTCTGAAAATGTATTTTTCAAATCCTAGAGCAGCGCTGCATATTTGTTAGTAAACAGCAACGGCTGAAATAGTTAAGTTGAAAATGAATGGAGATTGAAGTCAAGGACAGGGGCTGAAAGGAGACAAGAGGGTTTCATTTTTGAAAGCAAGGATGGGCTGAAGGGCTCCAGTCTTCTCCACTATCAGTTGTAGCACACTCTCCAGCAAGGAGCCCTATGTTCAGTTAGTTGGTGGGAGAAGATAGCTCCCTCCTCTTCTCAGTGATTATAACTATGTAAAAAGTAAATATCCATCAATCTCTCTACTTACACTGGTAATAATCCAGCAATTTCCATATAGGATAAGGAGGGAATACATACACCCTTCTGTCTATCGAAAAAGAATGACATATATTTGTCTCCTTTATTTCCTTAATTAACATCCTTTTATTCCACTACAATTAAACATATTTAAATAAATAAACATTAGGTGAACACCAAACACGTATAACACATGGAGTTAGATATTGGAGGTAGTATGAAATTAAGAAATCATGTTTTCGCCTTTAAGTTTGCAAGTATTTGTTCACATGGTGTGTTGAATGGGAGATGCAGGGAAAGGAAGATAAACATAACAAAGGTAGGCTGGCATTTCCCACTTCCTTCTTTAAAGCTACATAGTCTCAGCTCAACAGCACCTCCCCCTTAACAATGTATTACTTAGGACCTATATTAGTTTTCTGTTGCTTCCATAACTAATTATCACACAACTTAGTGATTTCAACAGTACAAGTTTATTATCTTGAATTTCCATAAATCATGGACTGAGCGCCTGGTGGCTCTTTCAGTTAAATGTCCAACTCTTTGATTTCAGCTTGATCATAATCTCACAGTTCATGGGATCAAGCTCCACCTTGGGCTCCATATTGACAACATGGAGACTGGTTGGGATTCTCTCTCTTCCTTTCTCTCTGCCCCTCCCTCTTTCCTCTCTTGTCTCTCTTACTTTTTCTCTTAAAATACATAAATAAACTTTAAAATTCCATATATTAAAGTTCCATAGATAGAAAGACTGACATAATTCTCAGTGGGTTAAAATCAAGATATTGGCAGGGCTGTGTTCCTTTCTGGAGGTTCTAGGGGAGAATCTATATCCTTGCCTTTTCCAACTTCTAGAGGCCTTCTTCATTCCTTGGTTCATGGCCCCCTATATTCATCTTCAAAGCAAACAATGGTGAGCTGAAACTTTTTCATACCATGTTACTCCATCTATGCTTCCACCTCCCTTTTCTATGTTTAATGAGCCTTATTATTTACACAGAGCCCATTCAGATAGATAATCCAGGATAATCCTTGTATCTCAGCATCGGCTGATTAGCAGTTTAAATTCCAACTGCAGCCTTAATGTCCCTTTGCCTTGTAAAATAACATTTGCATAGATCCTAGGAATTAGGATGTGGACATCTTTGCGTTGGGTGGGGGGGCATTATTCTGCCTACCATAGGACTTGTAGTCATTCCTCAGGGAATTTACTTGATCATATAGTAGAAAAAGAAGTTTATTAGATGGATATCTGATGCTCACAAAATTGGGAAAAGCAAGTGGAACCAACTTGGAAAATATACTCTGAAGGATACTCTGGAGAACTAGGAAACAGGAAGCAGAATGAGGTTCATCCAAAAACAGTTTGGAGCACCACCACCACCACCACCGAAGAAAAGCTTATACTGTCACTGTGTTCTGAATCATTTGCTTAAGATTCAGAGTCCCAAGAAGTATTTTGAAACTGTCTAGTTGGCAAAACCTCAGCCATATGCTAACCCACTGCCTGAGCAGGACAGAAAGAAGAGGGGTAAGAGGAATCATCCTTTACCTTAGGCCTCTAACTGGATCATAAAATCCATCAAGATCCTGAACAATGGGCCTCTCTTTTATTTCCATACAAAAGTAGAGTCATTCACATAAGGTTTTTATAGCACACGTGTACACACACACATGCCACAATATTTTCCTTAAAAATTCTTCAGATATTTCTCCTCCCTGTTCTCATCACTCCCCTATTTTCTGTTTTGTCCTTTAATTCTTGATATTTTTACTTATTTATATTGCAGACCTGTTTAGCAAACTTTTTATTGCCATTCCTCCTGCAAACACAACATAAACATCTTATCAAAATATTTTCATAAAGATTGTTCCTTTATCATATCCAGTTTGGGTAATCAGGAAAAATATTCTATGATCAAAAGTCATATCTGGAATGGTACTTAAAAGGATGAATTGGAGGAATTAGAATGAGCAAATTCATGAAGGAAAAGAGAGTTGTCTAGTTTGGCTTGGAAGCAGGGTACATGTGAGATCAGTGGAAAAATAAAGCTGGAAATTCAATAGGACCCATACTGCAGAGAACTCAGAATGACAGATTAAAAGTATTGATTCATTAGCAGTGCATTTCATTCAGAAAAAGACATAATGGTTGGTGCTTGCTTCAGAATCATGAATCTGAGCGTAGGATTTAGAAAAGATATGGTGAGGAGAAAAAGGTAGAGATAAAAATTGGGACATAATTTCAACAGGCTAGAAAAATTGGATGAAAACTCTTTTAATTCTAATGTTTCTGAATAATTTGGAAGTATAACAGCTCTTTATAATTTGGAAGTATAACAGATTTTTATATAGTAAATTACTATACAGAAGTAGTTTAGATTTTTTATCAAAAAATTACAATCCTAGGCCCATATTTTCAGTGCATTATTTTGTAAAAAAAAAAAAAAAAAAAAGAAAGAAAGAAAGAAAGAAAGAAAGAAAAAGAAAAGTGTGGTATAAAATGTGATTATAAAAGATAAGACAGAGATAAACTCATCCACTTAGAGATATCATTATTGACATCTGGTTGTGTAAGTCTCAGGACCCTATCATAGTCATTCTGTCCAAAAGTGAGATGCAGAGGAGATAAGATGGCAGAGTAGTAAGGGGACCCTGGGCTAGTCTTGTCCCTCGAGCACAGCTAGATTAGTATAAAACGATTTTGAACACCTAGGATATCATTCTGAGGATTAACAGAACAATCTGCGTAATTTGAGGGAGAGAATGCAGCAGATACGTGGTGTAGAGAGGTGAATTAGGGGAGACAAGAGCCATGGTGGCACCGAGGAAAGGGAGCCATTTTTGCAGAGAAGAAAGAGAGAGATGGGGAGAGAGAGCAGTGCATCAGGTTTGCACAAGAAAGCACTCCCCTGAAAGCAGCTAGAGAAAAACAATGAAAACACAACACAGGAGCCTCCACAAGAAAACTGATCCCCAAAACTATCAGTAGGGGGAAAAGGAGAGGGTTTCAATGCCACCAGCTTTATATGAAGGGTGGAGCACAGAGTGAAGTTTCGGAGGTCAGCCCCTCGTGGTGCTCCCAGGAGGAAGCAGGCAGTGATGTCTGAGGATCATGTGAGGAGAAGCAGTTTCCCTGTTTGGAGTGTATTTGGTCGATGTGATACGGCCTCTCCACAGGTGGAAGACCCAGCAGGTGCCATCAAGCCACCTCCTTCACCCATATAGGAACAAAGATGCCTGCTGAGGACAGCAAACACTGGCACCATCTGTGTGTTGCAATTTACCATAAACTCTGGGCACAGCTGCAGCACCATGGCACAACCATTTCCTGGGACAAGTTGGCCCCAGCCATAGCACAGGGACACCCTCCCCCAGAGCACCACTGTGGATTTGAGCCACAGGGGTCTCTGAAGTATGGTGTTTTGAAACACAGCTGCACCTGAGATAAAACTGTGGAGGGAGGCACCACCTGGTGGGTGGACAGCTTGGGCACAGACAGGGGGAATGTGGCCGAGCTGACAGAAGTAGGGAGACCTGGGAGGGGTGAATAATTGCACATTGTGAGAGTATGAACTTCCTGCCCTGGAGACTAGGGATGAAGCCAGAGGTGAAGCCGTTTTCACCATTAGCACCCCAACACTGATTGACCCCAGTGAGCTAAACAGCACCATCAAGTGGAGAACAGAGCTGTTACACCAAGCCCCACCCCCTGTGCCCTACAGTCACATCTCCACTAGGGCAGGTCAGTCTGAGAATTAGAGCAGCAGGCCCCTTATCAGAAGACCGGCACAAATCCCTTCCACTAGCTTAGTCGGCTGACCACAGAGTACTGCAGAGTTTCAGCTCTAGAGGAAACTGGATCTAGCTTCAATTGTTTTGTTTTATTTTGTTTTTCCTTTGTTCTTTTTTTGTTGTTGTTGCTTCTGTTTTTGTTGTTATTATTTTTCTTTTCTTTTGTTACTTGGATACAGAAAGAGCAAAATATTGTATTTTTTAATTTTATTTTTAATTTTTAATTTTTAAATTTTTTTTCTCTCTTTTCTCCTTTCTTTTCCTCTCAAGCTTCTCTTAACAAACAGACCAAAACACACCTAGGATCTAGCTTTCTTTATTTGATTTTTTTTTTAATTTTTTAAAATTTGTATTTCATTCTATTGTTATTATTACCGTTTTTTCTTCCTCCAAAATGAAAAGATGGAGGAATTCACCTCAAAATAAAGAACAGGAAGTAATAACAGTCAGTGATGTAATCAATACAATATTGTACTAGCACAAAAACAGGCACATAGATCAATGGAACAGAATAGAAAACCCAGATATGAACCCACAAGTATATGGTTACCTCATCTATGACAAAGCAGGAAAGAATATCCAATGTATAAAAAGTCTCTTTAACAAATGGCATTAGGAAAACTGGACAGCAACATGTAGAAGAATGAAACTAGACCACTTTCTGACACCATACAAAAATAAATTGAAAATGGATGAAAGACCTAAATGTGGAACAAGAAACTATCAAAATCCTTGAGGAGTACACAGGAAGCAATGTCTTTGACTTTGGCAGCAGCAACTCCCTACTAGATACATTGCTGAAGGTAAGGGAAACAAAAATAAATATGAACCACTGGGACTTCATCAACATAAAAAACTTCTACACAATCAAGAAACAGAGAAGGAAAAGGAAACAATCAAGAAAACTAAAAGACAGCCTATGGAATGGGAGAAGTTATTTGCAAATAACATATCTAATAAAGGGTTAGTATCAAAATCTATAAAGAACTTTTCAAACTCAACATCCGAAAAACAAACAACCCATTTAAGAAATGGGCAGAAGACATGAATAGACACTTTTCCAAAGAAGACATCCAGATGGTTAACAGACACTTGAAAAAATGCTCAATATCACTCATCATCAAGGAAATACAAATCAAAACCACAGTGAGATACCCCCTCACACCTGTGAGAATGGCTAAAATTAACAACAGGTATTGGTAAGGATGCAGAGAAAGGAGAACTCTCTTGCACTGTTGGTGGGAATGCAAACTGGTGTAGCCATTCTGGAGAACAGTATGGAGGTTCCTGAATAAACAAAAAATAGAACTACCCCGTGATCCAACATTGCACTATTAGGTATTTACCCAAAGGATGCAAAAATACAGATTTGAAGGAGTACATGCACACCAATGTTTATAGCAACATTGTCAACAATAGTCAAATTATGGACAAAGCCCAAATGTCCATTGACTGATGAATGGATAAATAAGATGTATACACACACACACACACACACACACACACTAGGATATTACTCAGCCATCAAAAAGAATGAAATCTTGCCATTTGCAATCACATGGATGGTGTTAGAATGTATTATGCTAACTGAAATAAGTCAATCAGAGAAAGACAAATACCATATGATTTCACTTACATTTGGAATTTAAGAAACAAAATAGATGAACACATCTTCAGGGAGGGGGCAGGAAAGAGAAGAGAGGGAAACCACAAGAGACTCTTAATGATAGAGAATAAACTATGAGTTCACAGAAGGTGGTAGTTGGGAGATGGGCTAGATGTGACATTGCATTGTTGTTAAACAGATTCATCATTCACACTGGTACACCCTTATTCGGGTGGTGTTTTCTACAGAATTTTGTGCTGTTGCCCACATTTTAAACATCTCCCTAATCTCATTTGAAATGAGGCATTCCTCTACCTTTTTCTTCTCTTCTGCTGACGACATAACTTCTTTCTGTTGTTCGTGATGCAGATCTATCCATTCGTCAGCTCCTGGCCATGTTTTTCCACCAGCTCTTGAATGTTGTCCTTATTCATGTCCAGTCCTGTGGTCTTACCCAAAGACACAATTTCATCAACAACTGGTGGCTTCTGTTCATAAGCAAGCTCCTCTAAGTCATGTCCAAGAACACAGGCTGGTTTTCTCCAAACAGAATTGAGGGTTCTCTTGGTGGCCCCATTCCAGGCTTTATCAATGATCTTGAGACAGTTCATGATGTGGAAATGACTTTTCCAAAACTCTCAGAGGGTAAGGTTTGTTCCTTCAGTCATCTTGAAGCATCGCTGAAATAGTGCTTTAGTATAAAGCTTTTTGAGATTTAAAAAGCTGATCTATGGGCTGGAAGATTGGAGTGGTGTTGGGAGGAAGGAGCTTGACCTTAATGAACTCAAATTCCCCCAGTAATTCATCCTCCAAGCTTGGAGGATGAGCAAGAGCATTATCCATAAACTGCAAGACTTTGAGTAGCAGATCCTTTTCTAAAAGGTATTTCTTCACTGCAGGACCAAAGACCTCATTGATCCACTCAACAAACAAGATACAAGTGATCCAAGCCTTCTGTTGGACCTCCACATAACGTTAACTGGCTTTTCTTTTTTTTTTTTAATTTTTTTTTTTAACGTTTATTTATTTTTGAGACAGAGAGAGAGCATGAACAGGGGAGGAGCAGAGAGAGAGGGAGACACAGAATCCGAAACAGGCTCCAGGCTCCGAGCTGTCAGCACAGAGCCCAACGCGGGGCTCGAACTCACAGACCGTGAGATCATGACCTGAGCTGAAGTCGGACGATTAACCGACCGAGCCACCCAGGCGCCCCTGGCTTTTCTATACCTACATTTCTTGAAGGTTCATGGATTCTCGGAATGATACTTTGACTTTGACTTTGAAATCCCTGTTTGCATTAGCACAAAACAAGAGGGTGAGATGGTCTTTCATGGGCTTGTGACCAGGCATGGCATTCTTTTCTTTTTGTAATGTAGATCCTCTTTGGCATCTTTTTCTAAAAGAGCCCCATCTCATCACAGTTAAAAACTTGCTCCAGCAGGTAACACTTGGAAACCATGAGCTTCTGGAACTCGATAGCAAAATGCCTCAGCTGTCTTAGTGTCTGAACTCACAGCCTCTCCATGACTCACAACACTAAGGATGTCATTTCTCCACTTAAAATTATTAAACCATCCCCTGCTTGCTCTGAAGCCTTTTTCGTTTTCTGTTGATGTACCTGGCAGTTTACTTACCAGGTTGGTGTACAAAGGCTTTGCCTTCTCACAGATAAAGTTCTCCATCACAGTATTACCTGCTCATTGTTTCTCATTTTCCAAACCAGAAGCAACTTTTCTACATCTTTCAAAACACGTGGTTGTTGCTTTAATATTTTCATGACTCCTTTTGCTGCATTTAGACTCCTTATTTCTTCTTTCTTCTTTAATATTGTGCAAATGGCCAACATAGACTTATAAAATCTTGCAATTTTGGCCACTCGCATACATCGTTAATATTTCTGGATGATTTCCTTCTTCTTGCTGCTTTTCTTTTCAACCTTTTTCTTCATGGGGGCCATTGTATACGCTTACACAAATGTTGACTACAGTACAGTATTGATAAACTCTTGTCATATACTGTATCTAATGTAACTGGCAATAAGGCAGTAAGGTCTACATCTGCAGGCAGCCTGACCTAGAATGAAGCAAAACATTGCTAAGCATACTCATGTATGGAAAAGCAAAGGATTGCAATAAGGCAGTAAGGTCTACATCTGCAGGCAGCCTGACCTAGAATGAAGCAAAACATTCCTAAGCATACTCATGTATGGAAAAGCAAAGGACTGTCCATAGGTGCTTTGAAATGATAAAAAATACACCAGTATAAGTTGTGGGCACCATCCATTATTCTTAAAAATCACTGATTTCTGCCAAACACTGCAGCCTGAAACCAAGCATCCAAGCAAGGGAGACGATCATCCACAATCCCACAGTGAGCAAGAGAGAGAAAAACCATTGGCTCAAATGTGATCCTGTGACGTTTGGCATCATGTACTACTCGTATTGCAAGACATTGCTCATTTATCAAGTTTAAATTTATTAGGAATGTTTTCTCATCTTGCGGAATACTCACAGTACAGGTTACTCAAAATCCAGAGTTTTACTGTTTATCTTTATGTGCACACTAGGAAGTATGAGTATGTTATCTTTCTCATTTCAGTCCTGAATTCCTCAAGTCTTGTGACTTCATTATGTATATTTGTTTCTAACAGATTGATTGCATAACACATAGACACACAGAAAATTGAAAATACGTAGGATTATTAAAACGTATGATTAGTATCTCTTTTGGGCTATCAGTTTGGTGTTGGAAAACACCAAATTAAATTAAATTAAATTAAATTAAATTAAATTAAATTAAAGTAATTGAAACTAGCATTTCACAGGTATGGAAACAAAGTCCAAGATAATTAACTTATGGAAACTACTAGTTAAGGACAAATCTAGAACTAGAATGCAGTGTCCATATTCCAGATTCAGTATTTTATCTGCTAGAGCATGGCATGTGTTCTCCAAAGTTGTTCAATGGTAGCTTCCGAGTTGAATTGAAAAAATAAAGAAAAAAATAAAAAAATAAAAAATAAAATAAATTCTATTGTATATATTTGAGATAGTAATTAGATAAACCTACATAAACTAAGAGAATAAAGATTTCAGTTGTCCCAACTTATCTCTCCCTCTCTTTATACAATAGATGGATATAAATATATTTAGACTGTAGACATGTAAACATGACATTTGATGAGTTTACTAATTGTCCTTTTAATTGACAGACATTTTTAAAGCATTTTTGTTCTAAGGTAAATTTGCTTATAAAAATGTAGAGAAGAAAAGTTAATTAGAATTCCTTATACTACTGCTTATAAAATCATTTTAAGATGATAATATTTAAACAGAGGTAATAATCAGAAAAAAGTTGGTATGCACTGATCATGAATTACTTAATTTTTGATGGTTCTATAGAGGAATCGTTCATAATACTAGAATGCAAGGCACATATGCAACTTTTAAATTTTCTTGTTGCCACGTCAAAAAATGAAAAAGAGACAGAAGAAACTAATAATATACTTTATGTAGCCTAGTGTATCCAAAATATTACTATGAAATAATGTAAAAATATTAATGGAATATTTTAAATTCTTTTTTTCATACTAAGTCTTCCACATCAGATGTGTACTTTATGCTTACAGCACATTAATTTAAACTAGCCACATTTAAAGCCTCATCTCAATAGCCACTTGTCTGGTGGATACAGTATTGGACTACACAGTTTTGCAAACCCAAAGTAAAATGGTGTAACAGTTGTGATGGTGTTGCCTGTACAACAGTGCTGAGATGGTGAGAGGATGGAGAGACTTTTCTACTGAAAGGTTTGATTAGAATGTGGAAAGATGGAACCAGCTGAAGTTATATCTAGTCTGTCAGAAGACTGAATTACACTATTTGTTAAAATAGTAAGCATTAAAGAGTCATTTATTTAACAAATTCTAGAAAGCTCAGTTTGATCTCTCTTCTTTTATTATCTATGCTTGTATTATCTATCTACTGTTAGATGGGGCAATACAACACAATCCTAAAGCGTTAAATGCCCTCTATACATTAATAGTTGCCAGATGTATGTAACCAGTCCAGAGCTTTTGCTGTATGTCAGACATGCATCTTACACTTGTGCATTAAACAAGGCTTTTCACACAAAACTTGGCCATAAGTATTCTATAGAAATTATCTCTTATTTTAATAAATTAATCCACTTATAAATTAAGTTAGATGAAGTCTTTCATTTATATTTCTACCACAAATTATTTGCATACAAGCACTGCCTTAAATACTGGATATACACTGGTGAATGAGATGGTCATGGTCTCTCCCTTTTGTAATTTGCAAGAAATATAGTCCAGTTAAACAATAAACACTCAAATATGTAATCTAAACTGGTATACAGATTCTGAAACAGAATGCTATACTAATGAAGAAGAACAGGGTAGGGTGCTGTGGGAGCAGAAAAAGATCTATTTAGAAGTCTATTATGAAGAAATGTCATTAATTCCAGAACTGAAAACTGAGAAGGTGCCAGTCTTTTCAATAGCAGGAGAATGTTCCGGACAAAGAGAATATTATGTTACTGTGAAAATGTATATGTAAGAATGATTTTTTACCAGTTAATTTTGAGGGATAACTTTACCAATGTTTCTTTTAGAGTAAAGATGGGGCTAAAACAAGTTAATGAAAAGAAAAAAAATTCTAGTTTCATTCATCTATTTATTCACATTTGTAGTAGGCCCATTGCTTCTGGTCTCAAGAAATTTAGTGAAATTTTATGAACAGATGCTAAGTACAATGACTCTTTTTTCTCAGTTGCTGAAGTCCGTACCTTTTCAAAGAAAACATTAAGCTTTTCCATATAAGAATATATTACCAGGGCACCTGGGTGGCTCAGTCAGTTAATGTCCGACTTCAGCACAGGTCATGATCTCATGGTTCCTGGGTTTGGAGCCCTGCGTCAGACTCTGTGTTAACAGCTTGGAGCCTGGAGCCTGCTTTGGATTCATATTCTCTCTCTCTCTCTCTCTCTCTCTCTCTCTCAAAAATAAATAAACATTAAAAATAATTATAGAAAAGAAACATATTACCAGATAATTAAATTAACAGGGTTGGTTACTTGAATTCTCTTGTCATTTTAACATTTCAAATAATGGTAAAAATCTATAGTAATACTTTTGTATTATACTATATACAAAAAAATAGTAATTTTGTAAAGACTTGAAAGAAAATTTTGTTTTCTAGTTAACTAGAAGAAATTTGTCCAAAGAATTGAAAAATATAAACTTGGATGATATGAGAATAGACCAACAGGAAAAACAAAGGCTAACCTTAATCTGCCCTAAAACGTTACAACAACACAATGGCAAAACAGAGGATTGTAATGACTAGAGCTAATTAGGAATAAATCATATGACCTCTGGAAAACTGATTTGCAGGCAAGTTATTTTCTTCAACATGTGATGTGCTTTTGACAGGAAAAAAAATAATATAATTTGTATTTAAGAGGTAACACGATGTCCTTACTCATAAATATAATTTTATTAATGAAATTGAGAACCACCTGAGCAGAAGAATTTATTCTTTAAACTGTCTGTCCTTGAAATACTGAATCAGTTTCAATTGCTTTAATCTATTTTGTTAAGGTGTCTCTGTAGATATATCTTTATTCTCTGTCCTAGGATCATAGATGGATATAGATATGAATAAATAAGAGTAGATAGAGGGGCGCCTGGGTGGCGCAGTCGGTTAAGCGTCCGACTTCAGCCAGGTCACGATCTCGCGGTCCGTGAGTTCGAGCCCCGCGTCAGGCTCTGGGCTGACGGCTCGGAGCCTGGAGCCTGTTTCCGATTCTGTGTCTCCCTCTCTCTCTGCCCCTCCCCCGTTCATGCTCTGTCTCTCTCTGTCCAAAAATAAATAAAAAAAAAACGTTGAAAAAAAAATTTAAAAAAAAAAAAAATATATATTAAAAAAAAAAAAATAAGAGTAGATAGAAAGAGACATGGAAATTGCAACCAATCCTCACACATATGTGTGTCACCCTTTGCCTGCATTTCCATTCACTGCTTGTGGATTAAAAATGAAGAATGGATGCTTTGTGTAATCTTAGCGTTTCTGCAGATTAACATCAGGTGTCATAACTAAGAAATAAGAAAGCAACAGACAATGACAGCCAATAATTACCATTTCAAACTTGGTACATATCATGCTAAACTCTTTTCATGCATTTTCCCTTTCAATCATCATGCCAACACTGAGTCATATAATATTAGTCAAAGTTATTTTCATTTCTAAGTTATAGAAATCAACTCACTAGATAATAGCTAGCATTTATTGGATACTTAATATGTGTTAGGCATTGTTCTTAATCTTAGCCGGTAATGACTCATTTATTCCTCATGAATGAATATTATTTTGAAGTAAGTACTATTCTATCTCCAAATTCTGAGAAAATGGACACAGAGCATTTAAGTAATTTGTCTGTGTTTACTCAGTCACTAGGAGTTGAATCCCAGTTCTTAAAACTAACCTTCCTGTTTGATCTGAGTTAGCATAAGCAAAGATAGGAAAATTTCATTATAAAAATATAAAGGAGTGGAAATGCAAAGCTCTTCCCAGAAAGGAAAGTAGAACTAAGAGCAAGAGAACTCTGGGTACTTTCTCTGGTGGAGTCATGTTTTATTCTTCTCACCATCTCCTAGCTGACAGTGGCTTTTGAATCAACATTGTAGAGTCCTTTCCCCATGGAGAGGCTAAATCTGTCTTGGATCAAAATCTAGATAAGAGACATGTGACCAAAGTGACCAGCGCTAGTCCAATCACTCTGACCCAAGCTATGTTGTATGAGCCTGACTGCTGAGGGGAGATCATAAACCAGCTGTCCAAGAAGGAAGAATTATAATGCACGGGGAATATGCCACAAAATGTGTAAATTATTAATATCCCCATCTTACAGATGAAGAAACTGAGACACAGAAAAAGTAATTTGCCTGGGTTATGAGTAATGGGCAAAGCCAGAACTTAAACCATGCTGTGTTTGATGCCAAAAAATGTTTTTTAACTAACATACCTTTCTATTTTAAAATCTCCCTTAAAAAATAGAGTATGTCTCAGACAACACCACCTACATTGACATACTAATGAATTTAGTTTATTAAATGACCTGACTTGTAGGTTTACACCCAAAAATAATGTAATTTCTTCCAGCACCAACTTCAGATACTTACTACCAGATTTCTCTTCCCCTTATTTTGAGACAACCTGGATATATCCCAAAGCTTTCAGATCATTTGCAGGTATTAAAAAGTCTAATCTAATTTAAGAAGTTAATCCACTTTTATTCCCAAACCCGATGTGCAGCTGCCCCACCCTCTCTGTCCCTCCCTTTGAAACCCTCCTTTCTGAAACTAGAGTCTTCTGGGTCAGATCAGGGGTAGAAGGAATCAGGAAAAGCACCAAAAGTCTTAATCCTTAGTAGATGCTAATTATACTTCTATTGTGGCAGCAAATGCATTCTGACATCTCGGGTATATCCATGGTTGTTGGTGATTCCCTACAACATGCTTCTCTGCTGTAGGTTGGGCACTCTCATCTGATCTCTTGTAAATCCCCTTTAGCAATTATCTGGGAAATTTGTTTCTACCCTTTCAGACTGGTGTACCTGATACGTAGATATCTTTTTGGAAAACGTTATCTTTAGATGACTCAAGCCTATTTATCTTCGGCCTTCCTTATTGTCAGTTGGAGCTCAGAAAATCTCAGGCACCACTGTCCTGTCAGCAAGTGGAAGTACACATAAACCCAGGGTGAATCCTCTTTCTCCTCACTAACTTTGCAGATTGCTCCAGACTGCTGACTGCCTTTTAGCTTCTCCCAAGCCTCAGTTCTCATCCCCTGCTTCCAAACTCTGGGACTACATATTACATTCTCCTAAGAAATCTGCACAAGATAGGAACAGAAGGCATTCTACAAATTGCTTCAGCTTTGCTAGCATGCATTTAGCAATTCACAATTTCCGAGTGATACTTTTTGAGACTTCCTCACTTGATTTGGAGTTGGGGTGATATATGCCACCTTGCTTTCTGCTCTTAAAGACTTCTGAAAAATGTATAACAAATCTCTAGCTTTCTCTCGTAGATTTTGGGGGTGATGGTAGCTGAACCAATTGATCTCCTCTTAGCATTTATTACGTAGATATGTTTAATATCTCTCTTTAAAATGGGAGGTAATTATTAATCTGCAGTTTAGAGACCTTAATAAGAAATTTGAGGAGCGCCTGGGTGGCTCGGTCAGTTAAGCAGCCGACTCTTGGATTTCTGCTCAAGTCAAGATCTCATGGTTCATGGGATCAAGCCCCATGTTGAGCTCTGTGCTGACAGCATGGAGCCTGCTTGAGATTCTCTCTCTTCTGCCCCTCCCTGCTTGTGTTCTGTCTCTCTCAAAATAAATAAACTTAAAAAATTACTAAGAAATTTGAGGAAACAGGAAAAGTCCTCCAATAAATGCTGTTATATTATCATAAAGATAGAAAAGAATCCAGTACCTAGGAATGTCAGTCTTTCTTCCTGCAGTTAGTTCTTTTCCAATACTTACACCACTTTATCCCTAGTGGCAGAGAAGAGTCAACCCTACCCAAAAAGATTCTAAAGACAAAGCTGAATCCAATGATCTTGAGAATCTCTTATTCCTTTAATCTTAAAAGTCACATGCTCTTTGCATTCTGCAACATATACATTGTGGTATAAAGAGTAAATGAAATCATTCTCCGGGAACTGTCATGTTTCTCCTGTGGCTGCAAGCGAATCTGACATGCTGGTGCAGATTCCTGGGAACACATCCATTTGAGAAGCATAGGTTTATGAAAAAGGTAGTAGCTTGGGAGTGAAAGATACAGAAGTTAGTCTCAGCCCAGCCCATAATTAGTTATATAGCATTAGGGCAATCATGACTCTTTTGACCTGCAGTTTGTCTGTCCTCGAAGTGGCAGAATTAGAATTAATTTGAGAGCCCATTTTAGCTCTGAAATTTATTGACACCTGGATCAGCCTCTCACATGAAACCTTTTGTGCTCTGCTTAGCCATTGCTGTGGACTTGGACTTAGGGGAAAGCTTGGAAACTGCTACAACAGCAGTTGTAGTTGTAGTTGTTTCACTTTGCCAGAAAGCTTGCTAGTCAGGCTGTTTTCTTACTCTGCTACCCAACTGTTACAGGATGAGTTCCCTAGAGAGCAGAATCCTAGGCAGAGATTATAAAGCAGGATTTTATTAAGGAAGCACATTTGAGATCAACACAGGTGGGGAAAGGAAGGCAGCAAGGTGTGACAGCAAGAGCTTCACAGCATCTGCCACACCAGTGTATGTCTCTTCACACTTGATCTGAGCCAAAAGGCCGAGAAGTGATCCCAATGTATGTCTCTTTTTGCCCTCTTAGATTCACAAGATCGATGCTGGATTCTTCTTCCAGACACATTCCTTTACCTGACATACATTGCCCTTCATAGTCTGATACCTGCTTACCTATCTGGTTTTGTTTTCCTCCAACTTCCTGCCATCCACAGCTGTAATCCAATTATACTAAAGTATTTGTACTTCTTCAGCTTTTCTTCTGTGTGGAATATCCTTCTCAACCTGCTTCATTACTTTTCTTCTTTAAAGACTTTGATCAGTTGTAATTTTCTTCTGGGAGGTGGTGTTTTTGTCATCACATCCCAACCACCTTTTTGGCTTCTCATTCTACATTCCCATAGTATTGTGTGCCCTTCTTTATTGTTGTGTTTGCTGTCTTGTATTTTCATGGTATATTTTCTGATGTCTTCTTCCTAGATGTAAAATATTGAGGAAACTGAATTTTTTATCTTTCTAACTCAGGCATTTAGCATAGTACATGAATATGGAAGGAATTTTTTTTTAATTTAGAGAGAAATATTTTTTTGGAAATAACTAAATAATCATGAAGCTATTTGGGCATGTTAAGTAAATATCATGGTATTTAGGGGAAAAAGAAAAAAATTCAAAGATTGCTTTCCCTCTATAACAATTTAAAGACTCAATCTCTGACTTTTTACCAACCCAACTAGTTCTGAATTTGAACGCTTTTCAAATTTTATATTCATTTCAATCTGTGCCCTGAATATTCAGGCAGCCCTCCTAACTTTGGTTTGTTGAAGAACTCATAACACTTATATTTATTTTTCTCTCCTTTCGTAGAAAAAGTCTAAAATATTTAGACTACACTATTTACAAATATGCTTAAAATAAAACTAACAAGTATTTCCTACAACTCTTCCTTATGGCTATCATAGGATTTTAAACATAGCAACACAAGAGCTGGGCAAAATATTTGTGGTATATCTTTAAACCTTTGAACATAGAATTCCTTGTCCTGAAAAAAATTTTTAAATAACCCTTAGGGTGATGGGTATTAAGGAGGGCACTTGTGATGTCCACTGGGTGTTGTATGTAAGTGTTGGATCATTAAATTCTACTCCTGAAACTAATATTACACTGTATGTTAACTAACCAAAATTTAAATAAAAACTTGAAAAAGAAAGAAAATAACCCTTAATTTTCATAAATATTTCATAGGTATTTTTACCCTTTAAAAAAAAAATGAGCAGCTCAACTAAATTTTGAGCTCAATTACAGTATCACAAACCACTGAAGATTATCCTCTAGAGCTTTCTGTAATTGAATTCAGAAGAAAGAAAATGAAATAACTTGTAGTCTTTTAAAGTAGAACGGAGGCTTGAAATCATTATGTAAATTTTCTAAAATTTTTGAGAAACTTTACTTGTTATTTCTATTTTATTGGCATAATTATACACATGTATCACATGCCTTTCAAATGGCACATTGCTCCAGAGTTAGTCTTACCAGTTAACTTTGTTGCTCATACTATTTCATTATTCAAATATTGAATGCCTTTAACATGAATGTGAATCCCGTAGTTGTGCTCTAACAGCATATACCTCATTCTGTAATTCTGATTGGCAATTAGGTTTAGAAGATCTATAATATCACATCTGATCACATCTTTTCATGGTATGTTTATGATTTTCTATGATACTTTATTATTTTTACTTAACCATATTTTTAATTTATATAAATATTAGTATATATTTAGTGTATTCATAAGCCAGAATATATATGGAAGGATGTCCTGTGGAATGTGTGCTTCCATGCAGAGTTATGTACTTATATTTCTATCTACATTTTACTAATGTAAATGAAAGATAGAAAATAATAACTAAATGCATTTTAATGAAAACACAAAACATCTACTAAGGTTTTCTATTGTCTGAGATTTTCAGTAATGCTTTTTTTTCCCCCACAAATGTCTAACACCAGATTAAGAGGGAATCTAAAAGCTGTATCTGCTGTGGATTCCATGTGCAGTACATCTGACATTTTCTTGGCATAAAATGCAAAAGAGCCACTTAAAATTAGTTCCTTTATTCAAACTAGCATGTGCAGTGCCAAAACTATGTTCCAGAAAGAACATGTACACAGTCAATGCAAAGAATGAAGAAAAAAAAAGGAAAATAAGGCAAAAAATCTAGGAGTCTTTTTTCAGTGTGAGTTTTCTTTCTTATACAATGAGTTTCTATATTTTTGTATTTCTTTACTAGATAGAAACTTGAGAACTATACACATTTTCAAGTTAAATTGACTTATAATTCACTTTTTGTAGAGGTGATAAAAAGGCATTATGTATGAGTATCCAAAAATATTACTGTGCAATCACTTGAAAATAGCCAACATTGAAAATTGCTAAAAATGATGAATGGCTGACTCTGGACACAATTAGAGTCTGTGAATTCAGCCATACCATTGTTCAGATGTTTGAACATATGTTTGAAAGCCCAAAGCATATCTGTATAGAATTGTTCCCTATTGTAAAGCAATGTTCCCTTCATTTCAAGCCCATTTGTATTATTAAAAAAATATGTAATTCACATATATCAGGTTAATTTTCATTTACATCATTTGAAATGCCCTCTAATGTTTCACTATATATTTTAAGGCATCAACAGCCTACATCAATGCTCCATAAATCTCTGGATTAGAGTGTTTTGCTTTTGCTTTTTAACTCAAAGCTAGAAACTTTGTTGGTAATTGTGACCCTTTTAGATAAACTCTATTTATTCTATTCATATACAGGTTTTCATCACATTCAATAAATATGATCACTTATATTAACTTACAAATATATTTATCAGGTCTTGTACATATCACACTGATCCCTTTTCTGTTCTGATCCATCCTTGTTCCATATCACTATTCACATTGTTTTGAAATTACATATTTGAATACTATATTCAAAATCCCTTCTAGTGAGCATATTTCCATATATCTTCAGAGACTAGTTTTGTTTTTATTTACTCTTCTAAAATTATGTGACAGTTTCAAACTTTAGAAAGTACTCCTCTCCAGTGCAAACACACTCTGTACACTCAGCACATTTCACAAAAATAATTCTTATCTACATAGTTATGATGTAGTAAATAACAAAAGTCACCCTCACTTTAGGGAAGAAAATAATGTCCTCCTGGCCTTGATATACCTCATTAATTGTTAACTGTGCCTCTCTATCGTCATTTCTTGTCTGTCACTATCAATTGTTACACTGATTAGACCATCTTAAGTTTAAAATGATCTTTACTGTTTCTAGAGATTTTTGCCCCTGTTATGTAGTTTATATAACTATAAACTGACCTTTATCCCACACATTTATATAAGCATGCCATACATGGGTCCAAAGACCCATGAAAGGTCTACAACCTTTCAATAAACACTCCCTCTAGACCTAGGTTTAAGTGATTTGTATGTCAATACCCTTTGGACAAATCTCTCAATCTACTTTAAGTACAAAATTTTACCAGAGCATTCACATATATCTGTAGTCATAAAATGCAGGGTTCCCAGTGAAGTTTAAATTTCAGAAAAATAGGGGCGCCTGGGTGGCTCGGTCGGTTAAGCGTCCGACTTCGGCTCAGGTCATGATCTCAACGGTCCGTGAGTTCGAGCCCCGCGTCGGGCTCTGTGCTGACAGCTCAGAGCCTGGAGCCTGTTTCAGATTCTTTGTCTCCCTCTCTCTCTGCCCCTCCCCTGTTCATGCTCTGTCTCTCTCTGTCTCAAAAATAAATAAATGTTAAAAAAAAATTTAAATTTCAGAAAAATAATAATTTTTTAGTATAGTGTGTCCCAAATATTTCGTGGGACATGCTATTCTAAAAAAATGATTGGTTGTTTATCTGAAATTCAAATTTGAATGGATGTCCTGCATTTTATTTGATAAATCTGACAATAATGCAATCATTTCAAGGGGAGTATGCCTTAAAAACTTAGCTTTTAGAGCTAGAAGGAACTTTAGAAATGATTTAGGTCAGGGGTCAGCAAACTTTTTCTGTAAAGGGCCAGATAGTAAATATTTTAGACTTAGTGGGCCACATAGGGTGTCTTTTATGTATTTTTTTAAACAACCTTTAAAGATATAACAAATCACTCATAGCTCACAAGTTGTATAAAAGCAGGCTGTGCACTGAATTTGGCCCAGAGGCATGCTTTGCCAACTCCTGGTTCAGGTTATCACCTCTAATTTTACCTATGAGCCTCAAATACTTTGTTAAAATCAAGAATTGGCATTTGTAGGATCTTTCCTTGATCTGCCTTATAAGTTTGGATCAGCATGAGTTGTTGTTAGGGAAAATTCTGGCTCCACGTTTCTATGTTCTCACAAATCATCTAGCTAAAAATGCTTTCTGATGCTTGTCCAAATGTGAAAATCAATCTTATCCATATATTGTTTCTGAAATTCATACTTGCTCCCTGTTGGTTCAAAGTTTGCTCATCCAGTCTTCTGTTCCCCCTTCGTTTTTCCACACACACACAAAAATTGGACCTTCGCTAGTTCTGAAGAGATGTGAAAAATCTCTTTACTTAAGGTAATTGAAAAAGTACTGGATTCTAGTTCAATGGGTAACTTCAAGTAAGTCATTAAAAACTTTCCTAGACCTGAATTAAAATAAGCATTCGCCATTCATTTTATAAATGTGTGTTAGATGTTCCCTATGTACCAATATATGAGTTTATGAATGTAAACATTTTAAAGATACATATTACCTACTCAGGATCCCTTTCATTTTGCCATCCCCATTTGGCCAGCACTAGTTCGTCTTTATTCTTATCTCTTAACCTAGGATTGCTTAGATCTATATTCAAACTTAGATACCAATCTTAGGCTGACTTCACAACCTTCCCAACTTCCTTTAAACACTCTCAATAGCAGTTATCCTGTATACTTTTGATTTTGCATACATATTCTGCTTCAGGTAAATCTTTTTCCTTACTTCCGCATTTTCCCAGGAAATGTGATTTAGGTGGAGGACAGTTACTTTGGCACACTAAGTTCAGTAACTATGTTTGAGAAACAAACAGAGGCATCAATAGACATTTTTAAACTTTTATTAGATGTATTATTATTGTTCATGTTGATTTGGGTATTGGTGTTTACCTCCTTGTCTAACCTACAAGTATAAACTCCCCTAAACTAAAGAGTAGTTCTTACTGTATTCTCAATCAAATTTAACATAAATTTTCTATTTATTTCACTGTCTCTACTCTCCAGTTTTAAATATGTACCCCTCGAAGAAGAATTGGAATCAAAACAAGCATCATGTTTTCCTAGTTATTTCTTAATACTACATTGAGCAGTAATCTATCCAAATATAGATAAGTAGATAACTTTAATTATATGTGTGTGTGTATATATATGTGTGTGTGTGTGTGTATACATATATGCATGTGTGTTTTTAAATACATACATGAACAGATTTAAATTCTGCCCTTTTAAAAATTAGCATTTTTGGCACATTTACTCTGAAATTTTTCCAATTCTAGAAATAATTTTTCTGTGTTTTTACTAACTTTTTTCAATTCATTTTTATTATATATCTTGTCATCCATCTTCTATACATGACTTTTTAAAATCTGAGACTATTCGTAAATTAGTGGATAGACCTGCTTGTGTGATTATGTATTTTGCATATTTTCTCTTTAGATGAGAGTATTTGAAATAATACAGTGGCAATTTTATTTTTAATATTTTTTAATTTCTTTTGGGATGTATTATTTTTGAGAAGATTAAGCAGTAGCACATCAATTTTATGTGATACATATTATAAATTACAAAATTCTATAAACATATATATACATACATAAATCAATTTAGGTTAACAAAACTTCAGGTAAGGAAGACAGGATGGGCATTACTCACTAGGGATAAAAACAGAATCCATGAGATTGAATAATTCAGACATTCAATGATTCAGAGAAAATGTAATCTTTCCCATTGTTGATATGGGAAATGATTTTAGGTACTGCTTGAACTGACATGATGTGACATTTTTTACCCAGTGAGAATGTTGTTTTCTTATCCATGATCTTTTGATCCTTCAGGTTACCTGAAGTCTCAACTGCTGCTATATCTTTAACATGTCTACATTTGCCCATTGTTTTTTTCAAAAATAGTAAGTGCAGATCTCAGATTTAGAACCTATGAGGAAGATAAAATATCAATCTAGATTTTAATCATGATTATTTTTAAATTTTTTTGTTAATGTTTATTTATTTTTGATAGACAACGACAGAGCATGAGCAGGGGATGAACAGAGAGAGAGGGAGACAAAGAATCTGAAGCAGGCTCTAGGCTCTGAGCTGTCAGCACAGATCCCAACATGGGGCTTGAACCCACAAACTGAGATCATGACCTGAGCTGAAGTTGGACACTTAACCAACTGAGCCACCCAGGTGCCCCAATCATTATGATTATTTTTATAGTTACTGCTATGGACTGAATTGTCTTTCCTCAAAATTCGTATGTTGAATCTCTGATACCCACTACTTCAGAGTATGACCCTATTTGGAGATCTGGCCGTTAAAGAGGTGATTAAAAGTAATGTCCTCAGATTCATCCGTGTTGTCACAAATGGCAAGATTTCTTCTTTTGAAGCTGAATAATATTCCATTATATGCATAAGAGAGATGCCACATGAAAGTGATATCTTGCAGTACTTCTTATTCTCTGCCTTACTTACTTCACTTAACAAAATGCTCTCAAGTTCTATCCATGCTGTCAGCAATGGCAAGATTTCCTTCTTTCTCATGCTGAATAATATTTACTTATATGTATGTATATTTATCACATTTTCTTTATCCACTTATCTGTTAACAGACACTTAGATAATTTACATATCTTGGCTACAATGAATAATGCTGCAATAAAAATGGAAAGGAAGATATTTGAGATGGCAATTTTATTTCCTTTGGGTATAGACCCAGGAGTGGGATTACTGGATTATATGGTAGTTCTCTTTTTAATTTCTTATGGAACCACCATGCTGTTTGCCATAGTGATTAATTTATATGCCAACTAACAGTACACAAGGGTCCCCTTTTCTCTATCCCTTCACCAACACTTGTTATCTTTTCATTTTTTGATAATCATAGCCATCCGAACAGGTTTGGGGTAATACCTCATTGTGGTTTGATTTGTATATCCCTGATAATTAGTGATGTCAAGCACCTTTTCATGTACCTGTTGGACATTTGTATGTCTTCTTTGTATACCATGGTGACTTTAGTCAATAATTATTATACACTTGAAATTTACTAAAAAAGTAGAATCTGAAGTGTTTGCCACACACACAAAAAAAGTAGCTATTGGGAGTGATGGATATGTTAATTAGTTTGGGATAATTGTTTTACAATGTAAACATATGTCAAAACATCACATTGCACATTTTAAATATGTACAACTTTTGTCAATCATAGTTAAATAAAACTGAAAAAATAATTTAAAAAAGAGATGATTAGGTTAAAATAGTTATTGGGGGGACCTAATTTAGTCTGACTGGTGTCCTATAAAAAGGGAAACTTTAGGCACAAAAGGACACGCCACCGAAGTACATACACACAGACCACTTGAGGACATAGTGAGAAGGTGGCCATCTGCAAGTTAATTAGAGAGGTCTCAGAAAAAACTAAACCTACTGACATCTTGATATTGGATTTCTAGCCTCTAAAACTAAGAAAATACATTCCTATTGTTTAAACCCCTCAGTCAGTGGTATATATAATGGTAGTTCCAGTAAACTAATATAGTTTTCACCTAATTATGAAAATGTCGTTATGTCCATTTGCAATAGTAATATAAGGCTACCTTTTTAAAATAAATTTGTTCATATAAAAAAGCAAATAATTACTATAAATAAATGATAGTAGTGCTTATCAGCTGAAAATTAGGGTACAGAAAAAGAAAGTTGCAGTCTACACAATGAAAATACCAAAATTTATGGTTAGATGAGGGAAAGGGTGATTAAAGAAACAGCAGATTACAGAGTTATCAAACAGGTAGGCAATAAACTAGAATAAGGAAATAAAAGGAGAATGATTTAAGACTCATGACATTTCAGTTATGTAATACACAATGATCAAGAAAAATAAAGGTTTAGAAAAGAACATGGGGTTCGGCATTAAAAACAGAGCCATAACCAGAATTTCAGGAGGTGTATTAAAAAGAAGTTGAGATAGTGGTGAAGCAGAAAAGAAATAAGTAACCCTGAAGGAAGAAGAATTTAAAAAAGATTTTTCAGGGGCACCTGGATGGCTCAGTTGGTTAAGTGTCTGACTGGCTCAGGTCACGATCTCACAGTTTGTGAGTTTGAGCCCCACGTCAGGCTCTGTGCTGACAGCTTGGAGCCTGGAGCCTACTTTGGATTCTGTCTCTGTCTCTCTGCCCCTCCCCTACTCGCTCCCTGCATCTCTCTCAAATATAAAACATAAGAAAAAAAATTTAAAAAAAGATTTTTCAGGGGTAACTAGGTGGGCCAGTTGGTTAAGACTCTGACTCTTAATTTTGGCTCATGTCATGATCTTACGGTTCCTAGGATTGAGCCCCATGTGGATCTTTATGCTGACAGCACAGAGTCTGCTTGGAATTTTCTCTCTGCCTCTCTCTCTGCCCCTCCCCTGTTCTAACTCTCAAAAATAAATTAATAAATTTTAAAAAATATAAAAGATTTTTCAAATTTAAGAATAAGAGTACTCTTCAAGGCAGAAGGGAAAGAACTAATGAGAAAAATGTTGGCAAATAAAATAGCATTTGAGGGATGTGTAGATGGCTCAGTCAACCTTAACTGTCTGACCCTTGGTTTTGACTTAGGTCATCATCTCGTGATTCCTGAGATCGACCCTCACATCACACACAGAGCCTGCTTGAGATTCTCTCCCTCCCTGTCTCTCTCTCTGCTCCTACTCTGCTCATGCACTCTCTTTTTCCTCCCTTTCTTTCTCAAAATAAATAAACAAAAAGTAATGTTGTAAAAATGAGATCCTGAAGAAGCATGGAAGAAAGAACAGAATTGAAATAGCATAGAAAGCCTGGTAACAGGAAATAAAATGGAGGTAAAGAATAAATGACATTTAAGCATAGTGACTAACATATGACTATGCATTATGTGAAGAACTGAGAATTGTATAGACAATTATGAGATATTGACTTCATGGCTACATGCAGCTGTAACAGGTATTTCAGCTTAATCAGTTCTCAGGATCTGTAGGAGAGGAGGGAATCAATAAGAAAATTGAAAAAGAGGGAAAGAGAATTTTAAGAAATTGCCACTATGAGATCACATTTATTAACCTCTATTTTAAATATAACCTTGTGTTATTTGTATAGCATGTGTATTACTAGAAAAAAGTATGTAATTATAGAATGATGGAATTACTTCTAAACTGCCAAATGTGTCAATATCATTTATAATTAAAAAATTGGGGGACACCTGGGTGGCTCAGTTTCACTAAGCATCTTACTCTTGATCTCAGCTCAGGTCATGATCTCAAGTTCGTGAGATGGAACCACATGTTGGGCTCCATGCTAAGCATGCACATGGAGTGTGCTTGAGATTCTCTCTCTCTCTCTCTCTCTCTCTCTCTCTCTCTCTCTCTGTCCCTCTCTCTCTCTGTCCCTCCCTCCTCTCTCAAAATAAATCAACATTTTAAAAAAATTTTAGGGGCGCCTGGGTGGCTCAGTTGGTTGAGCGACTGACTTCGGCTCAGATCATGATCTCACAATTTGTGAGTTCAAGCTCCACGTTGGGCTCTCTGCTGACAGCTCAGAGCCTGGAGCCTGCTTCAGATTCTGTGTCTCCCTCTCTCTGTCTGCCCCTCCCCCTCTCATGCTCTGTCTCTCTCTTTCTCAGAAATAAATAGACATTAATTTTTTTTTTATTTAAGAAATACAACCTTAGGGAGTGGCTTTTAAAGTGAAATTGATATGACAGTTATTAAGCAGAATTTAATTTTCTTGGTATTTGCATTATTCATTATTATTAGTTTATTGTTTTTAGGTAGTAAAAATATTCCCTTTATGCTGAAATGCCAGTGGGAAATATAGAAGGGACAATAAGATAGAGGAAAATGAAATGGACTAGCCATTTCCTTGCAAGAGGATATTAGTGTATATTGAGCAATCTGTTCAGACCTCCTTGTCGAATGCTTAATATGAGCAATTACAGAGCAATATACACCTAAGAGGATAGATTCCACTTGTGATGTAATGGTTGCACATTTACTCCTACCTTCCTTCCCTTTTCCTCATAATGGTGGTCACAATATAACATTTCAATTACATTAAAAATATCATTACATTAAAAGTTTATTAAATCATGTTAAAATCCCTCATTGGGAGAAACTAAATATAAATAATACAAATGTAACCCAAAATGTTATCCCACAACCATAATCATTGATTTTAGATTTCTTTTATTTTGTACTTATATCTTTTTTTTTTTTTTTTTTTTTTTTTTTTTTTATTTTTTAATATATGAAATTTACTGTCAAATTGGTTTCCATACAACACCCAGTGCTCATCCCAAAAGGTGCCCTCCTCAATACCCATCACCCACCCTGCCCTCCCTCCCACCCCCCATCAACCCTCAGTTTGTTCTCAGTTTTTAACAGTCTCTTATGCTTTGGCTCTCTCCCACTCTAACCTCTTTTTTTTTTTTTTTTTTTTTTTTTGTACTTATATCTTATACCTTTTTTGTAATTCGGTCTTGAAATTTACCCCAAGTTATCTGAAATTCAAACCTTTATTTCAATAGTCATTTAAATTTACTGTGTAATATGCCATTTCTTTTGTTCTTTCTGTTGCTAACTCTCACAGAGAGTAGCCAGGGAAGTGATACTTTAATGAATAAGAGAGGAGATTCTACAAGAGTTTGATTCCACATATTACTGTTTATTACCTCCGAAGTATAATGTGCTCTTTTAGCTGTGTAACATAAGAAAACACCTGTTTAATATTCCACAAATGGCTTTACGATAATCCAAAATACATAAATGGCTTTAAGAGTCTGCATAATGTCATAACCAATAGTGAAAGAAATCAGAAAAGTTTCCAACTATAAATGCAGTATTATGTAGTCAGCAGGTTCTTGTTGACTAATAGTGAATAAAAAAACAAAAACAAAACAAAAACAAAAAATTTCCTAAGCTAATCCCCTTTTGAAAGTCTTCTTAAACTACCATAAAATGTTGGTGATGACATGAAGATTATGACAAGTTGATCTTCAGTATCAACATCATGTGGTACCTTCAAATTATCCTAGGAAGTATCAGGGAATATGCACCTGTATGATTCACAGATTGGGTTGACTATGCAGTTGCTTCAGAAAAAACTGGGAAAGGAACTTTGTGGACTATATTTCTGCACTCAATTGCCATCATTACAAAAATGAGAATAAATGTTTAAATTTAGGTCATCATATGTTCTTGTAGTGGAATTATGAAATAGAACTGTGACTACCTGCAAATTTACCATTTCACCCCAGCTCCACATAAATTGCTTTCAGTGGCCTCAAGAAAATGCTCAAATTGAAATCCTTCAGGTCATCCTCATTTGGCTAATGTATCAACTATTTATATCAAGAAATTTTTTAATGTAATATATATTTATAAAATTAACCATGATTATAAAGATCAGAACATATTATCTGATTGTAATTAAAAACTGGAAAACACAAAGGAATAGCAAAAACATGACCAATCTTAATAAACAGACAAACTAAATTGAATATAAGTTTATAGTGAAATAGAATTATGCAAATCATTTTGGTTTCTATGGAAATAAAATATTTTTACATGATTTTTAAGCATTCCCACTGTGAATGTTTTAGAAAATGGAAACATGAACTATGAAAAGTGCTTTTAATTTTTCCCTTACATTTTATTATGAAAAATTTTACATTATAGAATAACTTAAATATTTTAATGCCTATATTATCACCGTCTAGATTCTGTTATTAGTATTTTACCATACATGCTTTATTATACATTCATTATCCGTTTGTCTACCAGCCATCAGTACATTTTTGATATATTTCAAAGTTGAAGATACCAGTACACTATACCCCTAAGCACTATAGCATGCATACCATTAGAGTTCAATATCTGCTTGGAGATTTTTCCTTTCTTTTGAGGAAAAAATCAGATAATAAAATACTCAAATTTTAGATGTACAATTAGATAAATTTTAAAAATGCATAGCCTTTAACAAACAGAACATTATCCCCAGAACTTATCTTGTGCTTCTTGTTCACAATGAATCCTTCCCCCAACCCTCTAGAAGCAACTGCTATTTTTATCTGTTTTCCACCATAGGTTAGTTTTACCTGTTCTTGAACTTGATATAAATGGAAATATACTTTCTATATATACCATTTTGTAAAGTTTTTTTTTTTTCTTCTCAGATGTGTATGAGATTCACCTGTGGTTTCTAGTGTATTGGTAGTTCATTACTTTTTATTCCTAAGTAATATTTCATTTTATCCCCCTACCCTTTGATGAACACCTTGGCTGTTCCCATTATTTTGCTATCAGAAATGAAACTAGTGTGACATTTTTGTAACTGCCTTTTGGGAAATATATATTTTTATTTCTTTGGATAAATTCACTAGAGTTGAATTCCTAAGTCATGGCATAGGTAGGCTTATGCTTAACTTTGTAAGAAATTCCCAGATCCTCTTCCAAAATGATTGCAAGTGCTTTTGTTTTTAAATTTTTTTTTTTTTTAACGTTTATTTACTTTTGAGACAGAGAGAGACAGAGCATGAACGGGGGAGGGGCAGAGAGAGAGGGAGGCACAGAATCGGAAGCAGGCTCCAGGCTCTGAGCCATCAGCCCAGAGCCCGACGCGGGGCTCGAACTCGCGGACCGCGAGATCGTGACCTGAGCTGAAGCCGGACACTTAACCGACTGAGCCACCCAGGCGCCCCTGCTTTTGTTTTTAAAATAAAATCATATACTCAAGGAACCCTGATTTGAAGCAACAACCTTCAATATCAATAACTAGAAATCTTAGAATAGTGAACATATTATTGCATACATTTCCATAAGAGATAAATTGTTATCTTTATCTCTTTTGATTATATATTATAGGTTATTTAGTGGTTCTTAAATTCAATATTCAAAGACATTTGTTAGAGCCTCAAATGATTTGTTTTCATATATAGCCAAATGTGATTTAATTTTTAATTTGTAAAGATAATAGTTTTGGAATTCATATAATTTACATTGGATACTTATGTATTTTAATAAAAATTCATAGTAGCAAACATTGGCATTATACCTTCAGTTTGGGATTTGTTAGATAAAGAACTGAGTACAAACTTTTCTCTTTCCTGCAAAGCACTTGTTCATTCATTTATAAATTTGCTCATCCATTCAGTAATAAATTTATAGAGTGCAGTGATTACTAATGTGTCAGGTATTATTCTATATTTATAAGGGGAAAATTTTTTAATAGTTTTTTTAATTGTTTCATTTTATTACTCAGTGGTTTTTACCATAGTCTTTTTTGTTTGTTTGTTTGTTTTGTTTTTTACTGCCTCTCTCTCACCTTTTCCATCTCCTGTTAACTGTAGTTATAATGCTTTCAATCTTAACACTTTTAGAAAAACCTCATGAAAGTCAGCAATTTCTGCATAATTCTGGAGTATCGTTTTGTGAATGAGCTACATTGTGTTAAAGGAGTCAAATGGATTCTGGGAATTAAGGGGCTCTGAATAATTTTTCAGGGATTCCTAGAACCTTTCCCTAGGAAACAGGTTCATTTAACACCCAGATGCCCCTACACACTCCTATATCTTCTCCTCACTCTAGCTGGTGAGTGGAGTTCGGGCCCCCAGGAACTGATTCTTAGATTTCACAGTGATGCCCTCCTCCTGACAAAGAGCATTACTAGTGTCCACCTTTGTCCACCATTTGGGACCTCCTGAGTTTGCTTCATGTTGAAATCAAGCCCCTTCAGGCACTAGCTATCCATTGGCTATCTTGCTAACAAACGAGCATCCAGTCATGGATTGCTACCCTTCTCAACAGACATCCAGCACATTCTGGCACTCATTTCTGCCCTTATTGGCATTCCTTCAAATGACCTGGCAGTATCACATATATTATTCCTCCAGCATTCAGAGCTGCCTAGACTTAGAGCATACTCTCCTGGCTCCATCTAGTATCTTTCCGGTCTTTGACTGTCTTAGTATCCTGGTATCCTAAGTGGTATAATAAATTACCACAACTGGTGGCTTAAAAACAACAGAAGCATATTCTCTCACAGTTTTGGAAGACAGAAATCTAAAAGTAAGATTTTGGCAGGGCCACGCTCCCTCTGAAGACTTTTGGGAGAAACATTTTATGTCTCTTCAAGCTTCTGCTGGCTCTAGATGTTCTTTGACTTATAGCTAAATGACTCCAATCTTTGCCTCCATTTTCACATCACGGATCCTCCATGTGTCCTCTCTACTTCTGTTCTCTAAAAAGGACACTTATTATTTAAGACCAGCTCTCATCCAGCATGTTCTTATCTCAAGATCCTAGCTAAATCATCTCTGCAAAGGTTCTTTTTCAAAATAAGACCACATTTTAAGGTTCTTGGTGGGAAAATCTTTTGGTGGACCACAATTCAGCCCACTAATAAGCTCTATCAGCAATCATTTATATTACCTCTGCTGCTGCTTACAGGCCTAATGCATTTTCATATTTGAGTAAATAATATTGCCAAACTGTGAATACTTATTATCTAAAACTAGTTTTGGGTATTATTGTTGAATTAGGAAAGAACTGTTTCTTACTTCGTTTTTTTCCCCTGAGTCAAAAAACAAACACTTTCATACAGCCTTATACTCTTTGATTTGGTGGGAGTAGTTAGAGATTAAGGAGAGAGAACATATCTTCCTTCATCTTCAGACAATATATTTTTAAGAGACCCTTCTTGGAGAACAGTCCAGGGTTGGGATTTTAAGGACCAACTTCAGTTTGGCCACCTCTTCTGAGGCTGACTGACAGTTTTACCCTATGGAAGGAAAACAACAAAGGAGAACACGTGGAGGGGACCCAGTCCTCACAGTGACAGTATTCTGTAAGGATTCTTGACGTTATATGGGAATGAAATGAATAAGTAGAGAATCCAAAATTGTTTGTAATTCTTGATGCACCACAAACCCTGATTATATAAATTTGATATTTATTTGTAGTAGTCTCGGCACTTCTCAGCCTTGGCACTAGTGACATTCCTTGTGGGGCTGCCCTGTACTTTGTAGGATGTTTACCATTTGGTACTCACCGGATTATCAGTAACACCACCTCTCAGTTGTGACAACCAAAAATGTCTCCAGACATTGCCAAATGTACCCTGGAGAAGACAATCACTCTCAGTTGAGAACCACTGGAATAACTGAACGTTATTAATACTCACTAGCAAAGTTAGATCCTTAAAAATATATGTCTGTTACTTTAAAGTTGGTGTAAAGCCATCTTTTGAGACTCCTATGTTTTTTTTTTTTTTATTTTTTTTTATTTTTTAAATTTTTTTTTCAACGTTTTTTATTTATTTTTGGGACAGAGAGAGACAGAGCATGAACGGGGGAGGGGCAGAGAGAGAGGGAGACACAGAATCGGAAACAGGCTCCAGGCTCCGAGCCATCAGCCCAGAGCCTGACGCGGGGCTCGAACTCACAGACCGCGAGATCGTGACCTGGCTGAAGTCGGACGCTTAACCGACTGCGCCACCCAGGCGCCCCGAGACTCCTATGTTTTTAAATTAAAAGTAGTTAAAAAACATTTTGGATTCTCTGTAACTTGGCAGGTTTTTTTTTTTTTTTTTTTTTTTTTGTTCCATTAAGTGTATGCTTTAGGTAAGTGCAACATCTATTTCACTCTTTTTGAGAATTGATAGAATTTTTTCCCCACTTAATAGGGCTATTTAGGTCCCTTGTATTCCAGGTCATTAATTTTAATGGTTAAGACATTGTTATATGGCATTCTCAGGAAGTGAACGTGCATACTGATAATTCTACTCTTGTGCAGGGAAATATTATTTTCCTTGGTAAAGACAAACCATTTCTTTGAATTTAGAAACATTTAGTTTCTAAGGCTCTGTTACCATTTTATTTAAAGCCCCATTAGCCCCAACATATTGAATAATAGCTTACCATTTTGCCCCACATATGATTCATTTAGAGAAGCAGAAAAGCTC
The DNA here is from genome assembly GCF_018350215.1 of Panthera leo. Lineage (NCBI taxonomy): Eukaryota > Metazoa > Chordata > Mammalia > Carnivora > Felidae > Panthera > Panthera leo. The sequence continues at coordinate 57,599,807 of NC_056683.1, read as the reverse complement.
ATAAAAATATCTAACAGGTATTTATAGACCTTCTGTTTCTCTCTAATACTATAGGAAGTGTTTCTAATTACTCTTACCTGGAATAAAAAGGAAACAAGCAAACAAAAAGATGATGAGACAACTGCCTATCTTTTATTTCAGATAATATTCTGTGCTGGCTTGAATAGATAGTACTATAAAGTTACCTGTTAATATATCAACACTCCTTCTTGTGGCAAAAGCTGTCCTAAAATATTGTTAATAATTTTTCAAGACACTCATAATCTGATTTAAGTCTGAATTATTGGCTTTCATCTTTCATATCCCAGGGAGCTCCAGTTTGGTGCATTCTTTTATTTTTTTAAGTTTATTTATTTATTTTGAGAGAGAGAGAGAGAGCGCGCATGTGTGTGCACTAGTGGGGTGGGACAGAGAAGAGCGAGAGCGAGAGCGAGAGAGAGAGAGAGAGAGAGAATCCCAAGCAGGCTCCAGGCTGTCAGTATAGAGCCTGACACGGAGTTCAATCTCATGAACCATGAGATCATGACCTGCCCAAAATCAAGAGTCCAACACTTAATCAACTGAGCCACCTGGGTACCCCATAGTTTGGTGAATTCTTAAGAAGATAGATAAATCTGGGCACTTTCAGTTCAGTAAGACATTAAAAAATACATTAGTAGGCCAAGAAAAAAGCCTATATGAACAAAAAATAAGCTAGACGCTCACTGGGCCACCTATTTTTTTCTTAATGTGGAACCAGAAAATCAAATATGGATATTATTCTCCTTTATGTGTCCATTCTAGTTTTTATGGTGACTAAAGTTTTGATAATTTTGAGGCAAGGGGATCCTTAAAAAAATAAAAATTTACAATACAAAATTACAAATAGTGATTTAGGAACACAATCTTGAAAGAAGCCCTTACAATGAGGCTCCCTGAAGTTTAACTTTGCCAACCACAAGGGTGTTTCCACCAGTATCCCGATATGCCCCTTTTTCCGCCTCCCTTGTATCCCATGCCCACCAGAAATTCTGAGCCATAATGGACTCTAAATCTATGCCCATCTTCAACAGATCTCAAAGAGAGATGGGACAGAATGGCATACTATGCCACTCTTCCTTTTTGGTGTCCCTTTCCCTTACTTATCAAAAGCTAGTTTATAATACTTGCATTTTTTTTTTACTTTTTTCCCCCAATTTTCCAAAAAAATTTAAAGCAGTTTGTAGAGTTTCCATACACCTCCTAACTCTCATACACAGTCTCCCCTCTTATTAACATCTTGCATTAGCATGGCACATTTATTATAATTGATGAACTGATATTGACATATTGTGAACTAAAGCTGATACTAAAGTTGATCTAAAGTTTTCATTGACATTCATTCTGTGTTGTAAAATTCTTTGGGTTTTGGCAAATGCATTACGTCATATATTCACCATTAGCATATCATATGGAATGATTTTACCACCCTAAAAATCTCTTGTGCTCTTCCTATTCATATCTTCTTCTTTCTCCTTTAATCAGTGGCAGCCACTGTTTTTTGATTGTTTTACTGTCTTTATAGTTTCTTTCTTTACTATACTTTCACATAGTTGGAATCATACAGTATATAGCCTTTTCAGACTGAGTGCTCTCAGTTACTAATATGCATTTAAGTTTCCTCCATGTCTTTCTATTGCTTGATAGCTCATTTTTTCATGACTGAAGGATATTCCACTGTGTGTATATACAGTTTGTTTACCCATTCACCTACTGAGAGGCATTATGATTGTTTTTAATTTGGGCAGTTAAGAAGAACCTGCAATAAACATTCACATACAGGTTTTTGTGGATGCAAGTTTTTAACTCCTGTGGGGAAATACTCTCCTGTGGGGAGAGTACAATTGCTGAATCATATGGTAAGACTATGTTTATAAGAAACTATCAAACTATCTTCCAAAGTGTCAGTACCATTTTTTTATTCCTGCCAACAATGAATGAAAGTTCCACATTCATACTAACATTTGAAATTATGAATTTTTTAATTTTGGCTAATCTAATAGGCATGTGTAGTATTTCATGCTTGTTTTAATTTGCAATTCCCTAATTACATATATGTGAGCATGTTTTCAAATGCTTATTTATCGTTGTATATATTTTTTGATGAGGTATCTGTTCAGATCTTTTGCCCCTTTTATAATTGGGTTGCTTGTTTTCTTATTGTTGACTTTTGAGAGTAATTTGTATATTTTGGCTACAAGTCCTTTATCAAATATGTGTTTTACAAGCATTTTCCCCTAATCTACAGCTTGTCTTTTCATTTTCTTAGTAGTACCATTTATAGAGCATAAGTTTTTAAGTTTAATGAAGTCAAATTTACCTATATTTTATTTCACGGATTGTAGTTTTGGTGTTATATCTAAAACTCATCACCAAACCCAATTTCACTTAAATTTTCTCTTATCTTGTAGAAGTTTTAAAGCTTTGTGTTTTACATTTAGGTCTGTGAGACATTTTGGCTTAATTTTCATGTAAGGCATAGATCTGTCCATAGGTCAGTCTAAAACAAAGTACCATGGGCTGGGTGCCCTAAACATCAGGAGTTTATTTTCTTAACTTTGGAGGTTGGAAAGTCTAAGATCAAGGTTCTGGCAGGATTCAGTTACTGGTGAAAGCTCTTTTCCTGAACTGTAATTTCTGTCTTCTCACTATGCCCTCACATGGTGATTTCTTCTTAAAAGGCCACAGACCTATCAGATTAAGACCACTCTTATGACCTTATTTAACTGTAATTACTTACTAAAGGCAGGCTCTGTCTCCAAATATAACCACATTTGTGGTAGGGCTTCAACATATAAATTTGGGGAGGAAACATTTCATGAGTGTTTATGTCATGGTTAGCATCGCTACATGTGGATACAAAATTGTTGTAGCAGAATTGGTTGAGAAAAATATCTCTCCCTACTGAGCTGCCTTTCCATTTTTTGTCAAAAACAATTGATTAAATTTGTGTGGGTGTACTTCTGACTCTGTTATGTTCTATTGATCAATTTGTCTATTCTTTCACTAAGAGCACACTGCATTCAAATTATCTATAGTAAGTCTTAGTGTTCAATCCTCAATTTTTGTTATTCTTTATTATTGTATTGGTTATCCCAGGTCTTTTGCCCTTTTGTATGAACTTTAGAATCAGTTTGTTGATATCCACAAAATAACTCACTGGGATTTTGATTGGAATTTATTGTATCTATAATTTAAGTTGGGAAGAATTTGCATCTACCAATCCATAAACATGGAATATCTCCCCATTTGCTTAGATCTTTGATTTCTTCCATGAGGGTTTTACAGTTTTCCTCTTACGGATCTAGTACATTTTTTTGTTAGATTTACACATAAGTATTTACCCCTCCTTTTTTGGTACTAATATAAATGATTTTTTAATTTAAAATTCCAGTTGCTTAGTACTGGTATATATCAGAAAGCAGCTGACTTTTGAATACTAATCTTGTATCCTGCAACCTTGCTATAATCACTTATTAGTTCCGGGAGTTTTTGTTGTCAGTGGTCATTCTTTGTGATTTTCTATGGAGGTACTTGCAAACAATGTCATTTACAAACAAAGACACTTTAATTTTTTCCACCTCAATCTGGATACCTTCTATTTTCTTTTCTTGTCTTATTGCATGAGTTAGGATTTCCAGTATGTTGTTAAACAGGAACAATGAGAGGAGATATCCTTGCCTTTCTAATCTTAGGAAGAAAGCATCTAATTTTGTATCATTAAGTATAATTTTAACTATAGATTTTTGTAGATGCTCTTTATCAAACTGGAGAATTTTCCTTCTATTTTCAAATAATACAACACTGATTCCCAGATGGTGCAGGTATCTTATAACAAAGCATGCCCAATTTCTCTCTTCCACCTCTGATAACATTGCTATAATTTACTATACTTATCCATAAGGCATAATCATGGAATACCTTGTTTTGCTATTATTGTATTGAGTAAACAGTTATCTATTCGATTAAGTTTAAAAAGTTTAAAAAAAGAATAAAAAGAATAAATAGTTTATTTTGTCTTCATTTATTCCCTTTCTACTTTCCTTTATGTAAGTACAAGTTTCTGACCTATATTATTTTCCTTCTCTTAAAGAACTTCTTTCAACTTTTCTTGCAAGGCAAGACTACTAATGACATATTTCCTCAATTTTTTTTTTGCCTGAAAAGCTCTTTATTTTCCATTCACTTTTGAAGGATAATTTTTCTGGATATAGAACTTCTAGTTTGGCGTGTTGGTTTTTTCCCCCAACATTTCCCCCACTCTCTTCTTCTTTGTATCGTTTCTGAAGAGAGGTCCAATGTAATTTTTTTTTTCCTTATTTCTCTACAGGTAAGGCTTTCTGTCCTTCCCTGCTTCCCAGCATCTTTAAAAAAATTTTCCTTTGTCTTTGATTTTCTGCAGTGTGAATATGATATACTTAGATATGAATACTTACATTTACCCTGCTTGGTGTTTTTTGAGCTTTTTGGATAAGTGGTTCAGATTCTCTCATCAATTTTAGAAAGTTCTCATCATTACAACCTCAAATATTTCTTCTTTTTTTCCCTCTATTTCTTTCTGGTATTCTCAGTATGCCTACATTACACCTTTTGGGTTTATTTGAATAAGTTGGTAATATTAATGTAGAGGAGACTTAACATAGAAAACAAAATTAGCTCTTTTTTCTCTTAAATTGTAAGGGAATTTTGATATATAAAAAGTTTATTGATTTTTTTTTTCTTAGAGTAACAATTTAACAATTGAGGATTGGAGATCTTGAATATAACCCTCCACTAAGTGAACTATGGACATGAACATACTATAAAATCAATGGATATAAACATGTTTCAATATAAAATATGAAAATTATTACCTCTGTAGTAATTCAAGAGTGAATTTTCCTTTATGCAATAAAATATGCATAAACATCAGGTAATACAAAAAGTAAAACCTAGAGATAGGATAAATTTTATTCACATTAATGTACTGATTTTAAACAGTTAAGTCTCAATTTATTGTGTTTTTTTCCCCATTAGAATGGTTTTTGAGGGAGTCACTTGAATGGCTTTTAAGGGAGGTAAGCTGATGCCTTCTTCCCTTTTAAGGTAGTTGAACTTTCATTACATTCAGGTTTTTAGGCCCATAATAAATGTTGCAAGTGATAACAGTAGTTCTTCTGTTAGGTAGGTAGGAGTTAGAGAATTTTAGTGTGAATTCTGATCCAGAATTTTAAAGTCCACCTGTTCAAATTGGTCACAACTAAAGTTCAGGAATAGTGCTAAAGCAGTATTTTTCATTCTTCTTTGCCACATTTGGTTTCTTACTGATAGCCATCTATATCTGATTGATGTAACACTTTAAAATCTAGTAAAATAATTACTATAATATTATATAGCTTTTTTTTTTAAATGCCTCTCTTGCTATAGAAGGTACAGGATAGGTTTCTTGGAATGTGGTAGCCTGAAGGAGACCTGCTACATCTCCACCTTTAAATCTGCCGTTACTGCAGCTGATAGACAGTGGGCTTCAAGTGATTTCTTGAGAACTGTGAAGGTTCTAACAATGAAAATCAGGGTGGAGGAGGCTAGATACCAGCATGGAGAGCCCTGAGTCAAAGACTCTGAGCCATGAAAATATATAGATCAGCAAGGAACTGTTCACTCCCATGGGAAGGGACCACCTAGGCACTGTGTTAGTGTACCTGTTTCCCTGGCCTCAGAGGCCGCAAGGATGCTCAACTCTAAGCAGTTACCAAGGTACAGAAAAAGTAGTGACACCAAGGAGGTAGAGTCAGTTGGTCTTCAGGCAGTGATAATCTGCCTACTGGTATATGGCCACAGGGTTAGAGTAGTGAAGTAGAAATTAGAAACAATTTTAATAAAACCCAGGAAAGGGAGAAGGGGAAGGAAGGAGAGAAGTAAAAGCATTTTAAAAGTCTCTTCTTACGGATTTGTGATATTCAGGGCTTGAAAGCAATATTTTTATGAGAAAGGATGCAGTTTTTGTTAGGAAGAGTTTTCATATAGCAACATAGAAGTATGTGTCAGATTAAAAGGTCAGGGAAAATGAAAAAAATGAAATGGAAAATTAAAATAGAATTTATAAATTACCAACAGGAAAGTGTAAATGACTAGCAATAAAGTCAGCAAAAAAAAAAAAAAAAAGAGAGAGAAATGTATTTAAAGAAATAGTGTAAAATAAGTGACGGAGCACAATAGAAGAAATAAAAAGTAAAAATTTAGTTTCATTCTTCTGCGTGTTGCTGCCCAGTTTTCCCAGCACCATTTACTTAAGAGACTGTCTTTTTTCCTTTGGATATTCTTTCCTGCTTTGTTGAAGATTAGTTGACCATATAGTTGCAGGTCCGTTTCTTGGTTTTCTATTCTGTTCCATTGATCTATGTGTCTGTTTTTGTGCTAGTACTATATGGTCTTGATGACACAGCTTTGTAACACAGTTTGAAGTCTGGAATTGTGATGCCTCCAGCTTTGATTTTCTTTTTCAGGATTCCTTTGGCTATTTGGGATCTTTTCTAGTTCCATACAAATTTTAGAATTGTTTGTTCTAGCTCTGTGAAGAATGCTGGTGTTATTTTGATAGGGATTGCTTTGAATGTATAGATTGCTTTGGGTAATACAGACATTTTAACAATATTTGTTCTTCCAACCCATGAGCATGGAATGTTTTTCTGTTTGTGTCTTTTTCAATTTCTTTCATAAGCTGTATATAGTTTACAGTATACAGATCTTTTACCTGTTTGGTTAGGTTTATTCTTAGGTATCTTATGATTTTTGGTACAAGTATAAATGGGATCAATTCCCTGATAACTCTTTCTGCTGCTTCATTATTTGTGTATAGAAATGCAATCGATTTCTGTGCATTGATTTTATATCATGAGACTTTGCTGAATTCATGTATCAGTTCTAGCAGTTTTTTGGTGCAGTCTTTCAGGTTTTCCATGTAGAGTATCATGTTGTCTATGAAGAGTGAAAGTTTGACTTCTTCCTTGCCAATTCATATGAGTTTTATTTTGTTGTTGTTGTTGTTGTTGTTGTTGTTGTTGTTGTTGTTGTTGTCATCGTTGTTGAATTGCTAAGACTAGGACTTCCAGTACTGTATTGAACAGCAGCAGTGAGAGTGGACATCCCTGTTGTGTTCTTGACCTTAGAGGGAAAGCTCTCAGGTTCTTCCCTTTAAGGATGATACTAGCTGTGGGTCTTTTGTATATGGCCTTTATGATGTTGAGGTATGTCCCTTCTGTCCCTACTTTCTTCAGGCTTTTTATCAAAAAGGATGCTATATTTTGTCAAATTCTTTTTCTGCATCTATTGGAAGGAATATGGTTCTTATCCTTTCTTTTATTAATGTGGTGTGTCACATTGATTGATATGTGAATATTGAGCCAGCCCTGCAGCCCAGGAATAAATCCCACTTAATTATGGTGAATAATTCTTTTAATGTACAGTTGATTTCAGTTTGCTTGTTGAGAAATTTTGCATCCAGGTTCATCAGGCATATTGGCCTGTTATTCTCCTTTTTAATGGGGTCTTTGTCTGGTTTGGGAGTCAAGGTATTGCTGGCTTCATAGAATGAGTTTGGAAGCTTTCTTTCCATTTCTGTTTTTTTGGAACAGTTTGAGAAAAAGGCAACCTATTGAATGGAAGATGATATTTGCAAATGACATATCTAATTCAGGGTTAGTATCCAAAATCTGTAAAGAACTTATCAAACTCAATACCCCAAAACCAAATAATCCACTAAAGAAATGGGCAAAAGACATGAATAGACACTTTCCCAAAGAAGACATCCAGATGGCTGACAGACACATGAAAAGATGCTCAGCATCACTCATCAGGAAAATACAGATCAAAATCACCATGAAATACCACCTCACATCTGTGAGAATGGCTAAAATTAAAAACTCAGGAAACAACAGATGTTAGTGAGGATGCAGAGAAAGGGGAACACTTTTGCACTATTGATGGGAAAGCAAACTGGTACAGCCACTCTGGAAAACAGTATGGATTTTTTTTAATTAAAAAAAGAACTACCCTACAACCTAGCACTTGCACTTCTAGGTATTTATCCAAAAGATAGAGTAAAGGGGCACATGGACCCCAATGTTTATAGCAGTGCTATCAACAATAGCTAAATAATGGAAAGAGCCCAGATGTCCACCGGCTGATGGATGGATAAAGAAGATGTGGTAACAATGTATACAATGGAATATTACTCAGCATTCAAAAAGAATGAAATCTTGGGGTGCGTGGGTGGCTCTGTTGGCTGAGCATCTGACTCTTGATTTCAGCTGAGTTTGTGATCTCATGGTTCATGAGCTCAAGCCCCACATTGGGCTCTGTGCTGACACCATAGAGCCGGCTGGGGATTCTCTGCTTCTCTTTCTCTCTCTCCCAAAAATAAATAAATAAACATTTTAAAAACTAAAAAAAAAAGAATGAAATCTTGCTATTTGCAACAATGTGGATGGAACTAGAGTGTATTCTAAGTGAAGTAAGCCAGTCAGAGAAAGACAAATATCATATATGATTTCACTCATATGTGGAATTTAAGAAACACAACAGATGAACATAAGGGAACAGAAGGAAAAAAAAGCTGAAAACAGAGAGGGAGGCAAACAATAAGAGACTCTTAAATACAGAGAACAAACTGATGAGTGGGGGGATGGGCTAAATGGGTGATGGGCATTAAGGAGGGTACTTGTTGGGATGAGCACTGGGTATTATATGTAAATGATAAATCACTAGGTTCTACTCCTGAAACCAATACTACACCATATGTTAACTAACTTGAATTTAAATAAACAAAATGTTTTAATTAAAAATTTTAAGTCATTATGGTAAATGTGTATGAAGTGGCTTTTCTCATTATGAGTCAGTGCCCAGTCATAAGACTTTTTAAATTTTTATAAGAAGTAAAAGTTAAAAAATAAAGTTGGGGCAAAGAAATACCTGGCAGACATGGAAAATTGAAAGTTAGAAGGATAAAATCAATGCTAGACAAGATGGGATTTAGTTAAAACTTCTAAATAGGTTAAAGAGTGATTCTATGTCATGATAAGAGATGCAATGTATTTTTATAATGTGACCATATAAGCTTCTAGGCACAAAAAAATAATTAACAGCTAACTATATACACATAAATCTTTAGAAATTCAAGGAAATCATTTTCTGACAATATGATAAGCTGGATACTTTGACTTACTCTCTCATAGAAAATGAGAACAATGGAGAAAACAATAGAAAATATTTCTTAATATTTTGATGACTAAGAAAGAAATACACGGAAACCAAAAGCTAAGTTAATTTGAGAATGAAAAGAGACAAGCAGGGGCACCTGGGTGGCTCAGTGGGTTAAGCTGTTAAGCGTCTGACTTCAGCTCAGTCATGATCTCAAGGTTTGTGGGTTTGAGCCCTGCATCGGGCTCTAGGCTGACAGCTCAAAGCCTGGAGCCTGCTTCGGAATATGTGTCTTCATCTGTCTCTGCCCCTCTCCTACTCATGCTCTCTCTCTCTCTCTCAAAAATAGAAAAAAATCTTTTTAGGGGCTCTTGGGTGGCTCAGTTTGTTGGGCAACCGACTTCAGCTCAGGTCATGATCTCACAGCTTGTAAGTTCGAGCCCTGTGTCAGGCCCTGTGCTGACAGCTCAGAGCCTGGAGCCTGCTTCGGATTCTGTGTCTCCCTCTCTCTCTGCGCCTCCCCTGCTCATGCTGTCTCTCCTGTCTCAAAAATACATAAACATTAAAAAAAAATTTTTAACTCTTTTTAAAAAGAGATAAGCAGAGCACTAAAATGCCTTTCATCTTGCTAAAATTTGTTCAAACAGTGAACCTGAGTTTCCCAGATTGGTAGGAAATATGCATGGAGACAGGAAACAAAGCTCAGGACATATTTCTAATGGAGAGTCACATAGGAGATGTCCTCATCTACAGATAAACCTGGAATCCCAAAGCTACACCCTGAATGAACTAGAAATCCTGTCACACACACACACACACACACACACACAGAGTCTCATATAAGATAACGAACAAAATTCCCTCTCTCAAAATTTAGTTCAAGATGGATGAGAAAACAAAATATGTCATCAAAATTCATAACCATCTGCTAGTCTTTATAGGTTTTTAGCTTAAATTCACACCACCTAGATGGTCTGGAAAAAATCTCAAGCCAAGGATTTTTGTTAAATCTCTGCAGGTTGGTAATGCCCTGAGTCCCTGGTGGAAATAAATGTATATTACCTTTGAACATGCTTTTCAAAAAGAATAACAACAGCAAACCCTTAAAACTTACAAAGAAACAATACCAATAGTGAAGACAAGCAGAAACCACAAAAGATACAAATGTATCTTTATGACCTAATATACTGGTTTGAATTATCAAACACATAAAAAAATATATATATGGGTCATTATGTTTAAAAATAAGAAAAAAAATGGACTGACAAAAATGAGTAAGAACCAAGAGATCATTTAAGTGAACAATTAAAATTGAAAAATAACAAAAGGTATTTTAGCTAATGTATTTATACACACACACACACACACACACACACACACACACATATAGTCACATTATGGTTATGTGTAGACTTATCATAGTGAAATCACAGAATACTGCAAACAAATACCCGATCGTAAGTTCAACAAAATCAAAATTACATACCAGTGAACAAAAATTAGAAGATAGTTTAATTTTCAAAAGGAAAAATGGACATCAATGCATACATTATTATTTTAAGTGAGTGCTAAATTTGAGAACAAAATTATTTGAAAGAGAAAAAAATTGCCACAAACAGATCTTTACTAAAGGAAAAGGCAGAAGAAAGAGTTCAGGTGGCTAATCTTATGTGCAAGAAAGAATGATGCTTAAAGAAAACAGTAAATATGTGAATCATTCTAAGCAAATACTGGCTTGATAGAATTAACAAAAATTTCTGGTGAGGTTAGAGAAAAGTAAAAGGTAGAATTGAAACATATCAAAATGGAATATTCTTTTTAAATGAGAGCCAAAATCTTTTAAGGTCTTTGTATTGTTCTTTTTTTAAAAAAAAAATTAATATTTATTTTTGAGAGAGTATAAGTGGGTGAGGGCAGATAGAGAGGGAGACACAGAATCGGAAGCAGGCTCCAGGCTCTGAGCTGTCAGCACAGAACCCGATGCAGGGCTCAAACTCACAGACCAAGAGATCATGATCTGAGTAGAAGTTGGATGCTTAACCAACTGAGGTGCCCCTGTATTGTTCTTGATGACTGAGGTATGCAAACCGAAAATCACAAATAGAATAGTATAATTCAGGGTATAATTTCCAAACTCTGGTAGAAATTTAAAGTCTCTGTTATCAAATAAATACAATTATACCGTGACCTTTTAACTTACAGTTTTCAGTATTTCATAGAACAAGCAGACAAAAAAACAAGATGCAGAAAACTAGCATATTAACAATTCAGATACATTGGAAATACATAGAACACTGACCTACACTAGTGTAGAACACACATAACTTCTAATCACAAGGAATATTCAAAATAATTGAACAAAAAGCAAACCTGAGATGATACAGTTCATATGCACTGAGTAAAATGTAATTACGTTAAAAATCAATATCCCAAAAGTAACTGTCATAAAGTATTTTGGAACAATTAATACAGTTCTAATAAAAAAGAAAAAAAACAATAGAAGTTACAAAGTATTTATAGTTCAAGAAAATTTCTACATACAGAAACTTGTTTGATGCAAATAAAGCAGTAACTACAGGAAAACTTACAGCCTTAAATGCTTATAAAAGTAAAGATGAACCTTAAAATTAGTGAACCAAGCATTCTACTTAAGAAGGTAGAAAAATCGAACAAACTTAGATAAATTAAAAGGTAATAATAAAGATAAAAATAGTCAAGACATTTTGAAGATAAAAAGTAAAGTATGTGTGTTGGATGAGAGGGCTCTACATGAGAAGCAAAGGTTTATTGTGAATTTACAGTAACTATTTTATATAAGGGAAATAATTAAATAAATAGCAATATTTCCATGTTGATGAATTGGAATTCTGTATTGTAAGTAAGTCAGCTCTGCCCCAGTTCATCTGTTCCTTCAATTTAATTCCAATAAAAATTACTCAATTTTATTTTGTAAAGCTTGACATCTTGATTTCAAAAATATATACAAAAGAAAAAAAATTATTTGAAAGTGCCAAAACACATTTAAAGAAGTAAAACAAAGTGAGATTTGCTTTCCCAGTAATGAAGAATTGTAAATCTGTAGTAATTAAGACAATATGGCATTGAAACATGGATTGAAAGAAAGGGACAGATAGAACAGACTGCATGTTCTGCAAATAGACCCACACAGATAAACATGAGTTTATTGCATCATTGTCACTGAAAATTGATGGGGAAAGGATCAACTGCCCAACAGATTGTGCAAGGACAATTGGTTATTCATATGGAAGAAAGTAAACTTCTATCTCTCCATCATTGCTATATACAAAAATCAATGCCAAATGAATTAGCGACAAATGTAAGAGGTGGGGGGGCAGGAATCATTGTAACAGTATTTAAGAAGATTTCTCCATGATCTGGGATAGGGAAGGATTTCTTCAACAAGACACAAAAGATGCTTTAAAATAAAAGATAAGCAAATGTGAAAAAATAAAGAACTATTCATCAAAAAGCACAATGAAGAAAGTGGAAAGACAAACCAAAAATGGAAAAAGATGCATGTAAAGGATATATGCAAAAGATACATACAAAGGATTACTATGCAGAATATTTTTTAATGCCTATACATCAATAAGAAAAAAGCAAAACAACTTACAGAAAGGTAGACAAAACATGCAGTCAGTTCTCAGGAGTAGAAATTAATGGCTAGTAAATGCTTGAAAGTATGTTTATTATTAATTGGGGAAATGCAAAATAAAGCAATGAGAGATTGTATTTACTCACTTTCTCCAAACACCATGGCACCTTGCACACTTCTACCTGGCAACATCATAGGTTCTATGTAAATATATAAATGTATAATTCATGTATTTCTTGGACACAAACTCTTACTTGAAGACAAGATTCTTCTCCAGCCTAATTTGACTGTGTTCCCTTCTCCTATAATCCTGTCTGAACACATCCTTGGAAATCTCTCTACAGAAAGTAAGGAAATTGCAGTGGGAGCCAGAAGACCTGAATTTCAGTCTGTTCTCTTCCATGAATAAATAAGAGGGGTTTTACTTAAGTGCCTTAAGACCTTTGGTTTTAAAGCTCGTTTATGAATTGAGAAGAGGTAGGTCTTACCTTAGAGGTTTCCAATTGGCAGCACATGAAGTCCAAAGGTGAGTTTTGTTAGGCTTGTACCATATCTTTGAAATTTTAGATTTTTATCATTTGTTTAAATAAATGTTTATTCATTTTTGAGAGAGAGAGTGTGAGCAGGGGAGGGGCATAGAGAGAGGGGGACAAAGGATCCAAAGCAGCCCCTCCACTGATAGCAATGAGCCCAAGACAGGGGCTCATGAACCGTGAGACCATGATCTGAGTTGAAGTTGGGCGCTCAACCAACTGAGCCACCGGGTGCCCCAGACTTTTAAATATCAATACATGGAGACTGCACATTCTGAGGCTTCACAAGTCTCCCTCATCCCATAGTATTCTAGTTTTGCCTGCCATTGAAGACATATGACTTTGTGACCTCTGTTAGATAATACCTAAATTTACTTTCTGAAGCTTAAAAAATGTACATAGCATGCCCATATCCAAAAACCTACTTACTTAAAATAGATAGGCAAAGTAACATGTGCAATTCATGGATGAATGTTTTACTGGTGATGGTTTTAGTTTCATACTACCTTAATATGCAGGGCCTATTTGTATCCAGTGCCTCCCCGGTGTATTCATCCAGCACAGCCTGCTTACCACCTCCTCAGCATTGACACTTTAATAATGTATATCCACTATCCTGTGAGATTTACCAGGATAGAGTATATGTCCTTGATTCTCTTTCTAATTTCCCATTATTTTTGAGGTACATAGGCAGCAGTATATTAGTAGAATATGAAATTGTGTGGATGAATGAAGCAAAATGATTTAACTCAAATATAGTGTATCTAGCACAGGGGTCTGCAAACTTTTATGTCAAGGGCCAGAAAGTAAATTTTTATTTTGTGTGTCATACAGTCTCTGTCATAACTACTCAGGTCTGCTGTTGTAGTGTATATCATTTAGGGTTCTTCAGAGAAACTCTCTCTCTTATATGTCTGTGTGTGTGTGTGTGTGTGTGTGTGTGTGTGTGTGTATAAACTATGTGCATAGTACATACATATATGTATATATATATATGTCTACATGCACATATATTTGTGCGTGCGTATGATTTATTTTAAGGAATTGTGTCACAGTTGTGGGGGTTGGCAAGTCTGAAATCACATAGAACAAGTCAGTAGGCTGGAAACTCAAGCAGGAGTTAATATTGCAGTCTTGAATCTGATTTGTAAGGAAAGCTGTTAGGCTGAAAACTCAGTTAGAAGTTGATACTGTAGTCTTGAGGCAGAATTTCTTATTCTTCAGGAAACCTCAGTATTGCCCTAAGGTCTTCAACTTATGGGATGAGGCCCACCCACATTATTGAGGTTAAATCTCCTTTACTTAAAATCAAGTGATTGTAGATGTTAATCATATCTACAAAATACCTAGATTAATTTTTGATTAAATAACTGAATATCTAGCAAAGTTAACACATGAAACTAACCATTACACAGTGCTAAAGGAACCATAGACAAATATAAACAAATAGATATGTAGACATTACTGTGTTTCAATAAAACTTTATTTAGTTTGAATTTCATATATTTTTATGTGTTACAAATTATAATTATTCTTTTGATTTTTCCCCCAAACACCTCAAAATATAAAACATTTTTACCTCACAGGTGGATCATACAAAGCCAGGTGGTGGGCCAAATTTTTTCTGCATGAGTTATCTATATTCATTATAAATATATTTATTTACATATATATTTACACATACACACACATATACAAAGAACTTTAAAATTGCTGTTAATGACAACTATTCTCAAAACAGAACTTAAATGTAACTCAAATTATTACAATTCTGAGAGTGGGAAAATGTTAAGGAATATAGTAAAAATTCAGTTTCTGGAGTCATTTAACAATATCAAAGATTATTACCATCCCAGTACTATTTATGTGCAGTGTTCTCTGAAGAAAGAAGAATGGTCAAGAAATATCTGTGAAAGTCTTTATAGGTCTCTAATCCCACAAAACAGTAGTCAAATGATGATGAAATATGTTGATAAAAGACAGTAAAACCTGACTTTCCCTAATGTATCAATATCCCTTTTCCATACTAACTAATGTTCAATTCCATCTCCTCAACATGTATACACACACACACACACACACACACACACACACACAAACACTTCATTTATTCTGTACTATGTACATTTACTATGTACTTACAACATGTTAGGCCTTTCACTAGATATAGGATACAAAGGATTGATCAATTCAAGTCATGTTTCTTTAATAGTTCACAGGGTTAGGCAAGAAAAAATTGTTAGGTATCCACCATTTGTCAGCCATTTTAGATAAGTCATCTGATTTAATCCCTAAAACAACTCAATGTGGGGTTGCCAAATAAAAGACCATTAAATTTGGATTTCACATGAACACCAAGTCTTTTTTATAGTGTAATATGCCTCATGCAATATTTGGGACATACTTATACTGAAAATGATTGGGACACATTTATGCTAAAAATTATCTGAAATTCATAGTCTTATTTAATTGCTAAATCTTTCACCTCTAGCTCAATGAGATGTAGGAATATTATATTCAGTTTATATTAGAGTAAAGTGATGCTCAGGAGGATTGATTTAGTTATTCACGTTCATATATCTGGAATTCCCTGTAAATTCCCCTCAAGCTAAAACTAGATGTGGAAACAATATAAAGAAATGGATTCACTGCATAGACAAATTGAGAAGGCAAAAAGAGTGAAATTAATTCCATCTGTATAATTTCATATGGTCAAATATTTTGATGGCCTGAAAAGTGAGTAAAATGTAAATAAAATAAATGTATAAGTATATAAAAATTTGAGCTACTTAATTATTTCAACCTTAAAAAATAATGTAACCTTTAGAAGATTCTCTTTGCACTTACATCTCAACTCATGACTCTGTGTGTTACAACAATATTTCCAATAGGTAATCACATTTGCTTGTTCTTTTCAGAATTGGCAAATATTTATTAAGATGCTAATTCTAGCTGGGGCACCTGGGTGGTTGAGTTCGTTAAGTGTGCGACCCTTGATT
This sequence comes from Panthera leo, assembly GCF_018350215.1. Taxonomy (NCBI): domain Eukaryota; kingdom Metazoa; phylum Chordata; class Mammalia; order Carnivora; family Felidae; genus Panthera; species Panthera leo. Next base: position 57,583,464 of record NC_056683.1, on the reverse strand, counting down.
TTGGCTCAGGTATGATGGCAGAGTCCTGAGATCAAGTCCCCCATGGAGCTTGTGTGTTAGGCATGGAGCCTGCCTAGGATTCTGTCTCTTCCTCTCTCTCTGCCCCTCCCGTGCTCACACTCACTTGCATGCTCTTTGTCTCAAAAAGAAAAAAAAAAAAAAGTTTCTAATTCTAGTTCTTATCAACATAAGAAAGTCCAAATCTTGTTATATCATTTGTGAAGAAATAAATTCTATATTGAACACAGATCAAGTGAAATATAGGAATAAAATTACCTAGAACTTTGTCTTATAAGGAGTTGATGGTAGATCAAAAGAAGAAAACCATGTAATTTTACCAAGGAGCTAAAAGAATTAGTTCACATATACACTTAATTCATAAGACAAGAGTATTTGTAGTTTTCTAGTTTCTCTTTTTTAGATGAAAAAGTAATTGTAGCTAAAAATCTGAATTCTGATTATATGTATTATGTAATTATTTTTTAACTTTAATCAAAGTCTGTTGTGTAGGTAGAAAAGATTCTTTATTTCCCCAAATTATACATCTGGACACTAATATAAACCTCTGCTATAACTGCAATAAAACTTTGATTCTTAATCATTGAATCTTTTGCTAAATGGCTAAATACAAACCAATTAAGTTTGTATTCCAACTTTTTTTTTTACATATAGACATGAAATCTCACCAGTAACTACAAAGTTTTCCTTTGTAGGAAAACTACAAAGATTTTCCTTGTATGGTTATAGCACAATGTAATTTTAGCACAGTGGCTTAAGAATTAAGTTGTTTTATTTTCTTTATATTGCTTGAGACATCTTCAGAAGATTTAAAAAGGATGAAAATGAGAACGTGATTCTTCACTGTAGGATTCCTTGGTACCACAGATGAGTCAGAAAGAATGCACAAGGAATAAAAACTTTAGAGATGGTAAAGGAGAAAAAAGGCACTAAGTACAGATGCATACTTTGATCCAATAAGGTAAAACTTCGTGAAGGGGAAGCTTAAAAGGGATGGGGGAAAATATCTCCATATTTAGACAAAACTTAGTTTGTTCATCCCCAGTCCAGATTTTCTTTAAATTATCACACAAACATTGTTGCTGAATTTCTGAGGGAAAATAAGTGCATTTTGCAGCCTCACTTGGCTACTCATTGCTGTGTGTGCTCGCAGGAAGTGTGTATGCGACCTAAGAGAGGTGAGAGGGAGATAGCTAAGTAGCAGGATCAAGCACTTCAGATGGAAAGCGGTCACTTACAATCCATCTTTATGAGAGTTTACTCATTTTCACTATTCACATTCCAAAGCATACCCTACTTTCTAGGTGCTCATATTTTCAAAATCCTCAAAGGCGAGCTGAGAGAGTCCTTTTTTGCTACTCTCCTCTATCTTCCTCTGAGAGAAGAAAGCTTGATAAGTGAGAGGGAAGGATGCTCTTCTGTCTGGTCAGTTTTGCTTTTCTATAGCTGCTTTTACTCCAGGAAAGAAGGATGTCAGATCTGCCCCTGAGTATGTGGTGCCTTAAGTGATTTTCTACTGCACTTCTTTGTCTTCTGGTGATGTTCTTCTATGGGTTCCATAAAGTACAAAACAAAAAGAAAAATACACAGAAACACTTATCCAAAAATATGAAAGGCAAAAGAGGCTAGATTATACACAAAAGTTTTAAACATTTGATTTGGTAACGAATTCATTTAAATTTATTTGGATTTATTCAGAATTTTTAAATCTCATTAACACGGAGATTGCAAGTACCCCAGGTATCGTATTTGGCCCCCACATTATTTTATTAAACATGTATTTGGTTGCTTTCAAAAATCGGATATATGTGTGTGTGTGTGTGTGTGTGTGTGTGTGTGTATACACACACACACATATATATATATACACACATGCATGTGTGTGTGTGATATGTACACACACATACAATATATGCATACACACATGAATGCCCAGGTATTCAACCTCTCATGAAAAGTCAGAAAATCTGCCCCCTTAGATGCATATTCACAAATGGAAGCTCTTGGTGGGAGCTGAGCCATCGTTGCCCCTATACAAGGGGCTTGTGTGTTATACTTTACCATAATCCCACACCTATTTTTCCTCATTCATTTAAGTGACCAGTCTGGGCCTGAGAAGCACATGAGTTTGCCATCTCTGACAGATACTATGGATACCATCCGGAACCAAAATGGTGCTTTGTATTTTTAGCCTGGTGTTGTGAGAAGACCATTAAATGAGTCTGGGGCCTGTGTTCCCAGCTTTATATCTCTGTCATCTGAAATGAGGATTCTGTAACAATTGACTTTCCAGATATAGAAAGAATTAGATTAAATGTGTATTAGCTGAATAACACATCTGGGCTTTCTGACAGGTAGTTGTTAAGACAAAGATGACAACAAATGATTATTATGAGGATGGTGATATGATATTGACAATAAAGTAGTTCAGGCTTTGAGACCACAGCTTTCTCCATGGAAAAAGAAAGTGTTTGAATTTGATCACAACAGAGTCCTTCAGCACTTAATGTTTCCAACATAGGTAGGATATTAAACCCTGTACCTTGATTTTAGATTTCCATAAAATAAACATCTGAGTCTTTGCATTGTTTTTAAAGCATGTTTATAGGGAGACAGTAGCTTTTCAATGCCTATGATAGAGCTCAGCTAAAATTAAGTATAATTGATTTGTCATTCATTGCTTGTAAATAAGAAAGATAGATTAAGAATCTGCTGTAAAATCCTGAGATTTTCAAGAGTGTGACTGGTGATTTAGAGGGGAATTATATGTTTAAATAAAACAAGATGGGGAAATAATCTTATTAAGTAGATAAGGTATTTTCTCTCTGATAGAGCTTTTTTTACTGATTGAATACTAATGATAGTCAACATGCAGTTGACTTTGTGTGTTAGATGTTAAATTATTTTCAGAGCATTAAAACTGTGTCTTAATGTGTTGGGAGAGTAATGACTTCAAAACATATGGTAGTTACATAAATTTACAAATAGCCTGAACATGACTGAAGTCTTGCTGGGTAGATATAAATCTTGTGGGTTATTTAAATGAAATTATTCTCTTCAGTCCTTAGATTTGTAAAAATCTGAACAAGGGGCAAATTTTCTTTTTTTCTAGACGTTTTCAGTGCCTTTTAATAATTTAGCTACTTCTCTTCAAGTAGTTTCAAATGCCAGTCTCACCTCCCTCCCCACAAAAGCATAGGATGCCAGTAGTAGTGATACAAAGGTTGTTTTTTCTTTTCTTCCTTTTTCTTTTTCTTTCTTTTTTTTTTCTTTTTCTTTTTCTTTTTTCTTTTTTTTTTTTTTTTTTTTTTTTGCACAATGGTGACTTTATATTAAGGTAGAGTTCAAAGAAGCCAGAGTGCTAAGTGGTTTTCTGGAAGAGTTCAGAGTTTTTCCTACTTGACAAAGTGAAGTAGGAACTTTAAGTGCTAGCTTTGTGCCAACCACAATGGGAGGCATACTTACTTTGTTTTTCCTATATTTTATTCTATTTGAAAATAACCATTTCCTGAACAAGTAAGGAGAGAGAAATTCTTACAGATGAATTTTATGATTAAAAATTGTGTCCGCAATAGACCTTCCATAAAAAAGAAGGTTTCAGGAAACCAGACATTTGTTTTGAAGGCTATAAAATTTTACTATTAATAGTGATGACCTGTCACTATTTCATTCAACTCATATGGAATAATTTTGTAAAATGAGGTAGAAAGGGAACATTGTGTTTCCATTTGGTTAAGAAAGAAGTATCTCTGGGGTGGCTGGGTGGCTCATTCAGTTAAGCGTTTGACTTTGGCTCAGGTCATGATCTCACAGTTTGTGGGTTCGAGCCCCACATTGGGCCCTGTGCTGACAGCTCAGAGCCGAGCCTGCTTCGCATTCTGTGTCTCCCTCTCTCTCTCTGCCCCTCCCCTACTCTCACTCTGTATCTCTCAAAAATGAATAAACATTAAAAAAAAATTTAAAAAAGAAGGAAGTATCTCTTAGTAGATTTTTATATTTAAACAAAGAGAATGTTAGAAATTATGCTGGCCAGGATAATCTAAGAATCTAAGTTATGCTTCACAACCAAATTGCTGTATTTTTATTGCAAACTCTGTTTCTTCAGGTGGATAGTCTGCTAGTATTTATTGAGCAGTACTGAGTGTCCTGGATTCTTCCTTTCTTCATTTATTCATTCAAATACAAATATTTCCTAACTCCCAGCTCAGTGCTGTGCCCTGAATATAGTGAGTGGTAACAAGACTGATGAAGTTGTGGCTCTTACAGAACATTCCGTTTATTTGGGACAGGTTGTGATGGAGAAATGCACACACACAGAGCAGAGCACAACCTAGCCAAAATATTAGGTCCCTGTCAAAATGATGTTGAAGCCAAAGCCTGAAGGATGCATGCGGGGCAAACAGATGATGGGGAAGAGAACAGAGATGTGCAGAGTTGAAGGCAGCATGGGGAAGAACATGGCAGTCAGTGACTCAGCTGCTACTGAAATCTTGGGAGCAAAGAGCATGGACAGAAGTGAATTCAGAATAGCAGGAACACAGAGTGGAAGAGCTGTGGCTGAAGGTCAGCAGAAGCCCAGGGAGAAGTCTGGCCTCTGTCCTGAGGATAAGGGGAAGCTTCTGAGGCATGAAGGGAGGCACACGTGATTACTGGTGATGGGTGGAGGTAGCAGAGGAAAGAGTGGGGATTTTTATTTATTTGTTTCTTTCAAGAAGAACAAAATAACAGCATTTTTGTGTGCTGATGACGATGGTCCAATATAAAGGAAAAAAACTTCATGTGCAAGAAAAAGCAGAAAATGGAAGGAGGAATGTTCATGTGTGTACTGAAGCAGTGGACTCGAATGGCCTTAGGGAGGAAGACAGACCCTTCATCCATAGCAGCTTGTGGGGCATTCCCTTCAGACCTGTTCTTTTCTCAGTGAAAGAAGAGGTCATATAATTTTGAGGATAGATAAGGCATAAACTCGTCCTCTGAGAGAGTGGGAGTGAGAAGACAAGGCACACAGTGTGATCACAGAGCTTCCGCCATACAGTGATCTCCGTAGAAATAAAGATTTTGAAATTAGTTTCAACAGAATCAGAAAAATGCTGCGTACCTAAACCATAACAGACACAATTAGAAACACTTTGAGGACAGTCAGATTTGTAACTTTATACTATATTTCCTCATGATTTTCCATATTACAATTCAGTTAAGTTATCTGGGAATGAATATTTGATACTCAAGGAAATGTTAAATCTTTTCTCAATCAGGTTAGAGGAAGAGTAAGTGATGCCACCTCTAAATACAAGCATAAATAAAAATGGACAGACAAAAATTACATTCTAACAGATCAGAGTGAGCATCGTAGAAGTCTGTTGGCTTTTTAAACTCATTGAGAATATTGGTAACGAAAATGGATTGCTTGCAAAAAACTGGAACCTATTTAGCAACTAATTTTCTCTTAGAAAAATCTGTCACTTAAAGTAAGTTGAATATTATAACCTTTGAGGTAGAAGTGACAAGTAATTGCTTTCTTTACCCCATCTGTGGCATTTTAGAGATAAAAACACATCTTTTTTAGTAGGACTGAGATGCTGCCATGTATTCTGTTGGTGTAATTTTTTGATAATTAAGTAATCTCGGGAAATGTTAGGTGTCTCCTTGGGCTCTGTGGAAATGCAGTGTGGATCCTGTTTTCAAAGGTGATTCATCTGCATTACTTCACCAGAAATATAATAAAGTCAGAAAAGTTAATAAAATCCATTCTGTGTTTATACATAATAATTGAGGTTGCTGTAGCTTCAGAAAATAAAAATAAAGAATAAATGTTGGCCTTTTATCCTCTTATAGGAAATTTTCATTGACATTAGTGAATACATCCAGGACAAAACCTTTTTAAAAATGACTCATTGCATAGTAGTACATCATCTGCTTTTATTATTTATTAAATATATTGAGTAAATCTTTACCTAAAGGGAGTCTTTATTGCAATCTAATGATTTAATAATAAAATTTATACAACCAGACCATTACTTCTTTTTTTTTAATTTTTTTTTTTAACGTTTATTTATTTTTGAGACAGAGAGAGACAGAGCATGAACGGGGGAGGGTCAGAGAGAGGGAGACACAGAATCGGAAACAGGCTCCAGGCTCCGAGCTGTCAGCACAGAGCCCGACGCGGGGCTCGAACTCACAGACCGCGAGATCTTGACCTGAGCCGAAGTCGGCCGCTCAACCGACTGAGCCACCCAGGTGCCCCCAGACCATTACTTCTAATCTAAAATCTTTAATTTCCAATGAAGCATATTGTCTGTACCATAGAGCACAGTCTTTGATTATAGTCAATTTAGCATTTTATAATGTATTACTCTGTGTTTTTCGAAATATTTTATTTCCTATCTACTTGTTTTATATGTTTTGCCTTGTCTCCTTCAAAAGACTTCATGGCCCACTAAGACAAGTATCAATCTCGCAGCCTTTTCTAATGCCTACAATACCCATCTCAATGTTGCACTTTTAGCAAATGGTTGCTGAGTTCAGTTATCATTAAGATAAGATTTAAGACAATCTTCATTGAATCCTTTTTTTGCTGTTGTTAAATTGCTGTTGTTAATGTAAGTCTTCATATTAGGAAATTTGAGGACAAAATAATTTTTATTTTCAGATAATGTCAATACACAGAAGGATTATACCTGTAAGCATTCTTGATAAGTTACCTGCAAAGTATAGAATGTGGGGTTAAATTGCCATAACTTGGGGAGGGGTTCAGCCAGGGAATATTGTAATCCACCTATTTGAAATTTTGGTGAAGAAAAAAAATATCCAGTTGTTTTTCAAGCTGACAGTATACTATTTTAATAGCCCAAGAGTGTTATAATAACAAAGCCTTCAACTGGTTTACATTTATGGAAGACCGTGTGATTTCTCTTCAGTACTTTATTGCCTCTGTATATCTAAGATTTTGCCTCATTCACTTTGTTTTATCTCAAACCCCAGATTTTATAATGTCCTTCTAATGCATTAATTTACCTGTACGCAACTTGATAATTATTTCTTTCTGCCCGCTTCCCATTTGATTCAAGTATTTATTGCCACATATTGAGCTCCCTCTCTGTACATGCCAATTTACTGTCAGAAATAGGCTAGGTGGGGGTGCCTGGGTGGCTTAGTTGGTTAAGCACTGACTTCAGCTCAGGTCATGATCTCGCGGTTCATGAGTTCAAGCCCCACGTCGGGCTCTGTGCTGACAGCCCAGAGCCTGGAGCCTGCTTTGAATTCTGTGTCTTTTTCACTCTATGCCTCTTCCCTGCTCACACTCTGTATCTTTCTCTCTCTCTCTCTCCCTCTGTTTCTCTCTTTCAAAAATAAATAAACATTAAAAATTAAAAAAAAAAAAAAGAAATAGGCTAAAGACAAAAATTTTTGCCCTCATAAAACCTTTATAGTCCTAATCTGTCCCCAGTGCCTTCACAGTCTCCTGTACTAATTTTTGCCTAAAACACAGGCCAAAGTGTAAATGAAGACAAAGAATGAGAACAGCAAATAAAGCGAAGAATGCTACAAGGATGCTAATATGTAGATTAGCATCCTTGAAGCATATGATTCAGAATTTTATGGTAATTAACACTTGGCATCAAGAAGATTTTAGGAACTTAAAAAATGCCTTCCTTTTATTCATTTAATTATTAACAAAACATTTTTAGAATACCTACTAAGTGCCAGGCCTTTTACTGTTGCTTCACGTATATAATATATTGTATGAAGGTGAATCTATAATTTCATGGGAAATAACAAATTCATGTTTTTATACTTAAGTTTCATCACACAGTTGATATTTTGGTTATTTCTAAAACTCTAAAAGTTAGTTTTCCAATTTATAATGTGATTTAGAATTGGCATGTTAGATCTTTTTAAAAATGTAATTTCTTGAGTTTCATGCTCTGGACGTTTTAGTGTGAAATTAGCCCAAGGTAGTTTTATAGCAATAAGGGATGTCTTATTGAACAAGCCTGCTAGTACTTTACCTTTTATTCTTTTATTTTCTACTCCAAAACAATTGAGAAACTAGAAACTGTACCCAAGGGAACTGGCTTTCAAGTATGATCTCAAATTATTGGAACATACATTCTTTAGTTTTTAAGTAAAATAATATTCATTCCATTTTCTCACTAGAGAAGTTATTGGGTTGGTATTAAAATGAATCAATATGTACCTGAGGCTTTGGATTGCTTTTTAATGCCAAGGAGATGTCTAGTAATTCTAAAAGCTGACTATCACAACTTTATTGCCACACTATGAGTATAATTTCAGATTACAAGGCAAACAGAAAAGTAAGGGAAAAAAGCCAACATTCTTGCCTAGGAAGGCAAATATGACCTTGCTTGGAGGCCACTCAGTTTATAAATTTAGGTCTTCTGGTAATAATGATTTAATATTATTGTAGAAGCATGAGCAAAGAACTACCCATGTCAGGAATAAGGTATTATATTTTATTTATATGACTTCTTTATTATTGGTGCTTTTCTTCTACAGCATATTAAGTGCTTTTTAAATATCCTCCTGGCAATGCTGAAAATTCCTTTGTTTGTTATGTCAGTTCTTTCCTTCAGTTGGGGAAAGTGAATTAATAGTGTTTCATTTGCCAAAGATCACATTGCTCTAATTCCTAAAAAGTATAAGGGGATGGTGCTGAGGTGAAATACAATATTCTATCACTTCACCTCATTTTCATCTATAGACTTAACACATAAATGCTTGCCATGATATTTGTAAGTCCGTTAATGTGATTTACTATGTCATGAAGGATCTCATGTAGGAGATATCATGAAGGACCCTAAACTAATTCCAACTGTGTAGAAAATGACAGAGTCTGGTGTAATTTAGAGTAGCAGTTTATTGTTTTATATAACTAAGCCAAGGAAAGAGCCTGGTACAGTTGGACTCCAAGATAACTAGAACCAGAACTGGAAACACCATAAAAATGCCCTTTTATTGAACATATCTAATTTGTAAATTCTAATCTACTGCCTTTATCTGGATAGAGAGCAGTGCCACCAGTACATTAAATTAGATGGGCTTCCTAATAAAATACATGGCATCCATATTCACAATATCAAAATAGCTAATTCAGAAACAACTAATTCAGCTGGAAAACTAATAAGCTATAGCTCTCTTTCATAGCATTAGTTTTTATTCCAAGAAAGGAAAAACAAACTTAGAGAAGAATGCCAATTAGCCAAGCTTGTGTCACATGCTCACCCCACTGGCCAATGAATGTGCTGCTAAAATTAACAGACCGAAATAACAACATGGGTCTGTGAGTTATAGTGGAGGGAATATGGTAGGAGAGGGACCGAGAAGTCCTGTAAAGTTATGAGAATTCATATCCCAAAAGAAGAAAAGGTATTTCTGGAGATAGAAAACAAAGATGACCCCTCAAATTATAAAGGGAAACTTCTGACTGGTAAAGGCTCTTTTATTGCATCTAAAATATCAGCGTAATCAAGCTATGGATGAGAGAGAATGAAGTGTAGAAAAGAAAATGGACTTAGAAAGTGTGAGTCATCATAGATGAAGCCATAGAAAATTCTTAAAGCACCTGTCACAGTAATACTTCATAAACATAAACCTCAATAAATATTATTTGATGAGGGTAACCAAAAACTATCTAGGTGATTAGCAGTGCAATCAGCAAACCATGGACTTCCTAGAAAAAGACATCATGCATATTCATGTGAAAATAATTAATTCAAGGGATTAATGACATTTCAGAAAGGGAGAACTAATTAGAAGAAATATTTAAAATATAATCTCATTAATGTTGATTGGTTTTACAATAGTTTAAATAACAAGAACAGAAAAAGTAAATGAGAAATAGTAAAGATATAGGGAAAATCAGTTAACAAAATAACAATATGATCTATGAAATTGTCTCATTTCAAAAAAAGTGTTCTTTTTTCTGCAAGTAAATAAAGTAAAAAACAGAAAAAGAAGTATAAAATTTTGATGTTTCAAGGATATTCATAATTTCTATTCAGTTATTAAATACTAACCTCAATTATTGTCAACAAACTATAAAATTTTGCTTTCCTTTCAAAAATGTGACTGACCATAATGATGCAAATTATTTATAATATGGTAAATTATTAGTAATATCCATCTTTTATTTCCATGTTTTCAGTAAGATATTGTTAATGACTTGTGCAACAATAATAAACAATAAGGGAGAATTTTCAAAATCTATATTACATCTTTTATATCAGATGATGAGGAATTTACATTTTTAATTCACTTGTCCTCAATCTAAATGGGTAATATACTAAAAACCTAAATTCACTTCTTAAATCTCTTCAGTAATGGTGCTTGATGCTAGAATTTCTTTCTATGTAAACCCACAACATAAGACTCAAACTCAATTCAAAGTACTTCAAAAATGGAACAACAAATTAGTCATGAGTAACAAATTATCTCTGGAGCGACTGGGTAACTTGGTGTGTTAAGCATCCAACTCTTGATTTCAGGTAGTCATGATTTCAGAGTTTCATGAGCTTGAGCCCCTGTGTTGGGCTCCACTCTGAAAGCTTGGGGCCTGCTTGGGATTCTCTGTTTCCCTATCTCCCTCTCTCTGCCCCTCCTCCGCTCATGGTCTTGGTCTCTGTCTCTCTGTCTCTCTGTCTCTCTCTCTCTCTCTCTCTCTCAAAATAAATAAACTTTAAAACAAAAAAGAAACAAATTATCTCTAGTTGAGAAATTTTTAAAGAAAAATTAGCATCATATTTAAAGCACCCACATCTTCAGAATTTATTTTCCATGGTACTATCTATATTTGAAAAATTTGCTTAGAGAATTACTTTTTAATGTTTATCCAAAATCAAATAATCAAATCAGATTCCAGATTTCAAAACAAAATAAAACTTCTCACATATTGAGGGCTTTCATACATGCATTTATGACCATGTTACATGTTAAAAATACTTTCTTCCATTATATAGTGTTTAAATATCAAAAAGGGTATCATCATTGTATGGAACCATGCAACTCTATAAAATTAATTGAAATACCCCAAAGCCTTGTGCCTGGTCATCCTGCTCCCTCCCACCTTTTATTTCTTATTATCTGTTCTTAACACAGAAGCCAAAACCAAAACCTAGTATACACAATGCATGTAATGCTTTTTGGCTTAAAGCCCTGCTAGTGTTCTCCTTTTCACACAGAGTAAAAACTGAAACCTTCTTAGTGTCCTTTAAGATCCTGCCTGAACTGGCTTTACCTTTGTCTCCATCCTTCCTTCCCCCTGTATTATACCACTCCCAGCAGACTAGCTTCCTTACTGCTCCTCACACATCCAAGGACTGAATGCTGGCTGCCTTCACTCAAATGTTGCCTTCTCTGTGAGGCCAACCTTTACCATCATACTTAAAACTGAATCCAACCAATGCAAAATTCCCTACTACCTCTTTTCCTGCTCAAATTTTCCATGACACTAATCTTCTAATATACAGTATATTATTTATCATGTTTTTCTTTATTTCTATCTCCCCATGCCAGAATATAAACTCCAGGAGAGCAGTTTTCTGTTTTATTCCCTGATATATCTCCAGCATCCTGGAGCATGTAGTATGTATATCAGACTACTCTTTTTTTTTTTAAATTTTTTTAACATTTATTCATTTTTGAGAGACAGAGAGAGACAGAGCAGGAGCGGGGAAGGGCCAGAGAGAGGGAGACACAGAATCTGAAACATGCTCCAGGCTCTGAGCTGTCAGCACAGGGCCTGATGCGGGGTTCAAACTCACAAACTCCGAGATCCTGACCTGAGCTGAAGTTGGACGCTCAACCGACTGAGCCACCCAGGCGCCCCATATCAGACTACTCTTACGTAGCATAGTAAGTCCTCCTAGTTGTAGTTCTTCTGGGCATCTAGTCCCCGGGGTGTGATTTCTGTTCCATCCATAGTTGCCACTAAGGTGATTGAATTTGCATGACAAGCTTCACAGGGTGTCACCTGACAACTCCTTGCTTCAAGTCCTGTACCCCTCTCACCTACTGTTCCAGGGGCTCCCTGTCAACACTGAACTATTACGTGCCTCAGCACCCCTCATGCCCATGCATGCACAACCCAGAATTATGGGGATAGTAACAGCCTCATCACCAAGAGACAGAAGCCAGAATAACTTTTTTCCTTGTTTGGATTGTCTGGAGAAGTAATCATTTATGTGACCTCTCAGAAGGGAGTTATATGAAGTTGAGCAATAATTTGTCTTTGACACTGAGTGGTGACTGGATTAGTTATGCACCTCTGCATTGGTTTTCTTTCCTGCCCCCACTACCGCCTCCCTGCACTCCTGCCCTCTAGGATTGCACTTCCTGAAAAAATTGCAGCCACTAGCTTTTGTCTCAGGGTCTGTCTTCTGAGGAACCTAGGTTAGGACAGTAGTTACTAAATAAATATGGGTTGATTTGACTAAATTGATGTAAATTAATAATATCAAATAGAGCATAAAATTTTTGAGTGGGTTACATTTATGTTAGCATATCCAAAGAATCAGATATGTCAAGCCTAAAGAATGAGAAAATACTTAGTCATGAGTCAGCTTATAACAAGATAAATGATGCACATGTGCTTTATTTTCTCAATTTGTTTCTTAGACATTAAAGCAAAACAAGAAACCTTACTCAGTGTAAGATACCTGGAAACCACCCTCAGTACCTTATTAGCAAAATTGTTATTTTGAGCTACTTGCAACCTTGCATAGACTCTTTAGTCAAATGAATCCAATAACTGGTACCCTTATAAGGAAAGAAAGATTTGGGTGCCGGCCAATACCTACAGAGGAAAGGCAACAACGTGAAGATATGGCAGAAACTGTAGCGATACAGCTGCAATCCAATGAACACCAAGGGTACTGGCAACTCAGAAGCTGGGAAGAAGCAAGAAAGGATTCTTCCCCAGAGCCCGTGGAGGGAGTATGGCCTTGCCAATGCCTTGATTGCAAGCATGTAGCCTCTAGAACTGTGAGAGAATAAATTTCTGTTGTTTTAAACCACCCCATTGTGATCATTTGTAACGGGAGCCCTGAGAAACAAATACATGAATCTAAAGAGAAGCAAATTGCTCAGGAGGCACATTATGTTTGAGCCCCTGTTTCCTGAGCAGTCTAAGCCTCCTGAATCAAGATCTGCTATTTTCTCTCAGTGCTATTTATTCTAACTGCAGGAAAAAGCAGTAAATGGTTTTCCTTTTTTGAGAGTGGCACAATTTAGAGGTGCTAACCTAGTGAGGTTCAGCGCAGACAAGATCAACACCTGCTTCATTTCACCTCCCAGCATCTCCACTGTGGCCCACTAACTGCCCTTCTGAAATCTCAGCCATGCCATAACTGAAGGACACCATATATAAGGCAGATAATATTAAATCCTCATCAGTCTGCCTTGGTGTGACCTATACAAACTAGGAATTTCAAGATAACCAGTGTTAATCCTCAACTTCTGCATTATACCTCAGTTCCTTTTTCCTTACGGTCAGTCCCAGACTCCAGTGGCCCACGGCTCACTCCTGTGCTGGTTATCTTCCATTTGTACCCCAACATCCACTTTCCACCTTTCTTCACCACGTTCTATAGAAAAAGGCTAAGCTGTATGGATACTTCAGCAGGCTCCCATCACTCCAGACTTTGTTTGGGTTGGACAATGAAGAACCTTGATAGGACATCAGAAGAAAGGAAGAGAATGAGATCAGGGTATTTGCTTTCTTGAATTTTTCCATTAGAGATCATTACTGGCTGAGACCTTGATCACAGGTCACTGCTCCTCTCGAGGTGGCCTTCTCTTACAACTCTCTTCATCTGGGTTGCAGGAACCTTCCCCTTCCTCTTATACCCTAGGTCCTTCTGCCGAAGCTCCTTCTGTCTTCTAGCCTCAGGTTGCTGCTCCAAACCTATGATTCTCGTGTATTCTGAAAATGAGTTTCCAATAATACTTTTGTAAAAAAATCTTGCTTAAATTGTGCACTTTGTATATGTTGTCTGTTTCTTATTGGAATTTATTGCTAACCCTCCTCCCAGGTTTAGCTGTCTCTGTCTTCATGTGTCTTCATTTATGGAACAGGTCCTCTGCAGCCTCTGGTTGTATACTTATCAGTGTCCACATGCCTAATTGTAAACCTCAGCTGAGTAGATGAAAAATTTCTCCTCTAGAGGTTGACCACCTAGATGAGGACCAACCAGGTCATTCATTCATTTATCTAATATTTATTTAGTAATACATCTGAGCCAGAAACTGTTCTAAGTACCACAAAGAAACTAATAAATAAGAAGATTATTATTTCTGTTCTCATGGAGCTAGCAAATCTAAAGAGTGTAACAACTGAAACTAGACACAGACATTTTAGACACAACTTGAGGATTCAAAAATCTTATAAAATTCCGTTCAGAAATTCTATAAATGTTGAAGTTTCTCATGTTCTCTGAATTATAGTCTATCTTACTGATTCTAGTTTGAAACTAGTGCTAATTAGTAGCTAAAAGTATAATTTACTCTTAAGAAAATTATTGTGGTTTAATTGACATAGCATAAATTTCACCCATTTTAAATAAATTTATAGAGTTGTACATCCATCACCACAATCTAATTTTAGAACACTTCCCTCACCCAAGAAGTTCTTCTGTGCCCATTTGCATTCCTTTCCCATTCTCATCCTCCGGTCCCAGGTAACCACTAGTACACTTTTATGTCTATAAATTCTCATTTCCTGGACATTTCATAAAATGGAATTATATGATATGTGGTCTTTTGCATCTGGCTTCTTTTACACAGCATCATAATTTTTAGCACCTAGTTTCTGTACTCTTCATTTTTATTACTGGGTAGTATCCTTTTCCTTGCCTATGACACAGTATTTTTGTCCATTTACCAATTGGTGGACATTTGCGTGTTTCTTTCCAAGCTTTAGCTGTTATGCAAAATGCTGCTAAGAGTATTTGCATACAGGTCTCTATGTGGACATGTTTTCATTTCACTTAGGCATATACTTAGGAGTAGAAACTCTGTCTTGCATGGTAAATTTATATTTAGCTATTTAAGGATCCTCTGAACTGTTTTACAAGTGGTTGAACCATTTTACATTCCCACAAGCAATATATGAGTATCCTCATTTCTCCACATTCTTACCCACACTTGTTACTATCTGCCTTTTAAATTATAGCCACTCTAATGAGTATAAAGTAATACCTTATATAGGGTTTTAATTTGCATGTTTCTAATGACAAATGATATTGAGCATCTTTTTATGTACTTAATGACCATTCATATACCTCTACCTTCTTTGTTGTAATAGCTATTCAGATCTTGTTCTCATTTGGTATTTGGGTTATTCATCTTATTGTGTCATGTTTTTTATAGTTTCTGGATACAAGTTCTTTATCAGATACAAGATTCGTAAATATTTTCTCCTATGCTGTCACTTGTCATTTCATTTTCTTAATATAATTTTCTTTTATACAATATATATAGTTATTTGTGTACATACACATATATCTGTGCATGTGTGCAAATATTTGTATATATGTATGTATGTATATATAAATTTTATATTTGTATATATAAAATTTGTCATTCCCATACTCTTTTGACCTTGTGCATTACCTATCTATCCTTCAGTCAGATTCAAGCCAAATTCTATATCTTTTCTTCTAAGGTGCCCTGAATTTGCTTGAGACTGTGAGGCCTAATTTTATAACTTTGGGTCTTTAAGAGGCTCATTATGGATACCTGTTTCTCAATAAATTATCCCATGTGCTAAATTTAAAAGAAGTAAGCCAAATGATGGCACTATTCTAAATATTGGTATTGTCATATTTGTGTTGTGAAAGTTCATCTTCATATCACTTTACTGTCACGAACCTAAATATCAATAATCCATCATCACCACCACAACCCTGTTGTTTGACATTTAGACTGCTCAAGATACAAAAAGTCTGTCATTCTCCACATCACTGTTTGATTTAATCTTATGTCATATGCACCATTTTACATGCCAGAAGCAACTAAATAAATGTATGGTAATCATTCCTTACACTATGATTTTCTTATTTAGAATCATCATTTGCTAAAAAATTTACATAACCATTAACTGAAAGAACAGGAAGATTTAGACTATCTAAATGAAATCTTTCTCACTTCTCCTATCAAAGTATTTTGGATCAGCCAGCAGGACATCTTCTACTGCTCATATAATTTTAGAAAATTATGAAATAACCTATTTGTGTGCACATGGTAGGGAATCTAAATGAAGCTCTGTGTTATTTTATAAACTGTGATTCTACAACTTTAGCAAAAATTTTATGACATTGTGAATTAAAAAGAAATGGCATATTATTATATCCAGGAAATGTGTCGCTAAATTAAAGTAGAACATTGTGCTACTATGAGATTTTAAATATATTATTATTAACAGACTACCTTTTCAGAGAAACAGTTAAGCACTATGCTCTGTTTCCCTGTTAATTTTTATAATTCACCCCAAACTTGGATGAAAGGGTAGAAACATTTCCTTTGCTTTGGTGCTATTGATCATGTCTTCTCAGAATGCTTCATTAATACCAACTCTGCCCTGGCTCTGCATATAGCTGCTTGGGAGGTATCTCTCTTTGTTAAAATCAGCAGGTTAATCTCTTCAGGATGACAGAGTGCAGAATTTAGACCTGGGCAAGCCCAGCTACATCCTTCTTGTATTTCTTCTACTTCTCTCTAGATAATTTTTCTACAGACATAAAGCATCTTATTGATTGAAGTCTGAGGGTTGTAAATGTGATTTATGGGCTGCATTTGATTGAATGTGTGACTGCTGCAGGGGACGTAGACATTTCTTCCAGTTAGTGGAAACCTGTGCAAATCACTAAAACCTAATAATCCAACAGACTGGGAGCACCGCCTTAAAAAAGTTAAGTCAAATTGCAAGCTATAGGAATACTGCATGTTGACTAGTTAAGTCAATTTGAGCAATAGTCATCATAAAAGGGGTTTTCAGGTGGATAATTGATATTTTTTATTATTATGTATTAATTGTTGATCTGTATTCATCAGTTAATGAAACTCATGCCACTTAACATTTTAACGTCTTGAATATTTCAAGGGTAAAGATTTATACTTTCACAATGTCTTACAATTTTACTTGCCAATTATACCTTAATAAAGCTAAAAAAAAAAAATGTGGAAAAAATCCAAATTGCTATGGACTGAAATTCATGGGTTGAAACCTTAACCCCAAGTGTGACCCTATTTGGAGATAAGGCTTTTTAGGGGGTAATTAAGGTTAAATGAAATCATAAGGGTGTAGTCCTAGTTATATAGAATTGGCGGCCTTATTAAAAGAGGAAAAGAGAGATCTCTTGCTCTTGGTCTCCATGTGCATAGTGAAGGAAGGCAATGGTGAGGCCATAGAGAGAAGGCAGACATTTGCAAGCCAAGAGAATTCTCACCAGACACCAACCATGATTGGCACCCTGATCTCAGACTTCCAGCTCTGAGAAATTAATTTCTATTGTTTAAGCCACTCAAAACAAAAACAAAAACAACAAAAAAAGATGTGACCAGGATAGGTGATCACTATAGTTGCTTCCCAACACTACGATACTATGAAAGATTCAACACGAGTGCCATAATAGAAAAATAATGCAATCAAATAATGCTGGTAATAGTGCTCTTTAAAGCTATTGACTGAACATTCAGGGATGAAGGAGTTTGACAGGCGTTCCATGAACTATGACGGTTTAATATGAAAGCATTTTTACTTTATGAATTTTTTCCCAGTCTTCTAAAATCCATGTATCTCTAGTAATCAAATAGTGTAGTCAGTAAGTTCTTAAATATCTAGCTGGATTTCAGTCTTGGAAAACCCTTAAGGGAAATCCATGCATGTTTCATGGTCTGATGGAACCATACTAATGGGGAATCATCATTAAAGCTTTGGAACAACCTATAAATTTGGCAGAATTCAGGCCTCCTGTTGACAAACTTAGTAACCCTCTCACCTACTTAAACAAGGTGTCAAGGATATACTGGTGAGCAATGTCAAACATGGGCGAACTCCGATAGGCTTCTAATCTAGTGCAAAGCAAAGGTACTAATAACATAAAATACAGGAGGTATAAAATCACAAGTGTTTATGCATATAAAATTTATGCATGTAAAAGTCTGGTATACATTAGCATTTCTTCTCAATTAGAGGAGTAAGATTCTTTTTTAGCCAACATTCTTATAGAATCCAGATGGATGGCAAGGGTCAAATTTCAAATCCAGCAAATCGCACAATATTTTTTTCAAGAAAATACCATGTTCTGGTAAAGAGATTTTGAGCTTTAGCAAAACTAGTTAAGTATATATTTTATACTTCTATTCTCATCGTTAAACCAAATAAAAGCAACAACTATATCCTGGGATAAATTAGAATTAAATGTTATCCTTTAGTAGTAAAGAGGAGGAGACAGTGGTTATTTTATAGGATGATCAGATAGAATTCATTCCAATCACGGTACCGGAGACTTTGCCTGCTGATACAGCAAGATCACCATTTAAGAACTTAGTTTACACGTTTTCTGATGCTTGGGAATTTGGCCAAAGAACCAACACCTAGGAAGAACATGTTTTTACAAACTGGAAAGCAAAATCAACCCCACAATTTAAAAAGCCTCCTTGAGGGCGCTTGGGTGGCTCAGTCCATTAAGTGTCTGACTTTGGCTCAGGTCATGATCTCATGGTTCATGAGTTTGAGCCCTGTGCCAGACACTGTGCTGAAAGTGAAGAGTTCAGAGCTGCTCAGAGCCTGCCCTCCCCCACTTGCACTTTGCCCTTCCCTCCCTCTCTCCCTCTGTCTCTGCCCTTCCCCCACTTGCACTCTGCCTCTCTCTGTCTCTCAAAAATGAAAAAATTTTAGGGGCGCCTGGGTGGCTCAGTTGGTAAAGCGTTCAGCTCAGGTCACGATCTCACATGTTTGTGAGTTCGAGCCCCGCATCAGGCTCTGTGCTGACAGCTCGGAGCCTGGAGCCTGCTTCTGATTCTGTGTCTCCTTCTCTCTCTGCCCCTCCCCGACTTGTGCTCTGCCTCTCTCTATCAAAAATAAATTAATGTAAAAATTTAAAAAATAAAATAAAATGAATAAATGTTAAAAAAGGCTCTTTGAACATTTTGAGAAAAACACTTTGTTTACCTGATATGACTGGTATTTTATGAACTACTTCAGGATTCCTTCTTGCAATAGGTCTTTCATGGCTGCTTTTCTCTCCTAGCATTCCAGACTTCACACAGGTATTTTGCTTTTCCCTAAAGTTAAAATGGGTTCCATGGTAGAAATTTATGTGTCAATTGAGTTTTTCCAAATCTTGCTTTTGTTTTGTTCCTTTTTGAAGTGCAGATTTCATAGGAAAAAAATATTTTTTCCCATAAAGAATAGTTGGTTTTAAGTCAGGGAAAATATAAAGATTTCATTGCACAATTATCAAACAGTATTCATCCCCCCTATATATTTGGCATCCTTCATACAATCATTGACCAACTGTGGCTCCTTTGTTTTTCTAGAAACTTCTTATTAAAATGCAAACTATAAAGTGTATAGAATATGAAAGTGTATGCAATTAGATAGGTACATATTATACTAAAACTAAGAGAAATATCCATGGCAACACATAGGTAAATAAATACCTTAATGTGTAGATTAGAATTACTTATGTGAGACAATATCAGAACATTGGAAAGAATACTTGGGATAGCTTAGATTTGATTTCTGCAAACTTCTAGGGTAAGAAAAACAAAGAAAGAAAGGAAAAAGAAAAGGATGAACAAACTTTTTCAAAAGCTAAAGAGAGACTGGGGCGCCTGGGTGGCTCAGTCAGTTAAGCATCCGACTTCAGCTCAGGTCATGATCTCGTGGTCCGTGAGTTCGAGCCCTGTGTCGGGCTCTGTGCTGACCGCTCAGAGCCTGGAGCCTGTTTCGGATTCTGTGTCTCCCTCTCTCTCTGACCCTCCCCCATTCATGCTCTGTCTCTCTCTGTCTCAAAAATAAATTAAACGTTAAAAAAATTTTTTTTAAACTAAAGAGAGAAAAAAACTGAGATGATTAAGAGCTAATCATTTTTGTAACTTGAGAAGATAAAAAATAAAAACAATGGTACTAGAGGATATTATACAATATTCTCCCTAATGTTTGCTTTTAGGCTTATAAATTTTATTTGTGTTTTCTCTCTGCCAGAAAACTTTTTACAGGCTTCCATAGGATTTTTCTCCCTCTGGTTAGAATACGTTTTTCTTCCCCATCTAAACCCTTTTCTTGTTGACTATCCCTCGAGATCTCATACGCAACAAAAGACATGGACTTCTAGTACCATAAGGACTCTTTAACTGGCAAGCTCCTTGAAGACAGAAGCACTACCTCATTTTCACTGTATCTATTTCCAGAAGCAAGCACAGTGCTTAGCACAGAACAGCAATCAGTAAACATTTCTGAATGAATGAATACATGAGTTCACATTGTTTGTGAGCAATAAACTTTGAAGACTAAACATACCAAAAAGATTGAAGCAATGTAATGTTTTCTCCTGACTAGTGCCTCCTCATGCATCCCTTTATACGGGTAGAAGGGACTAGGGTTGGCAAGATCACATATCCTTTCCTGTCTCAAATGTTGGTAGAGTAAGAGCAGGCTAGGAATTAAGGAAATTTTGCTCCATAAAACTGCCCTATCAACACTTTTTGGAAATTGCCACAAACCAAAGTAGATTTGACTTAAACAAGTTAAAGTTAAAAAAAAAAAAGAAAGAAAAGAGAAAGTTAATATTCACATATGTAGAAATTATAAAGTGTCTTCCTGAGACTGGATCTAGAAATTACACTAATGGAGAAATCGTTGAATAATATCAATATTATACAACTACAAACTTTCCACTTGTATAAAAGGATCACATGATTCCTTTCTTACATGATAAAGAACAGACTCCCACATAGATCTTTATAGATTTCTTTTATAATAAAAGAGTTTGTATTTAACAAGATACCATTTAAAAAAAGTTCTCTTTCAGAGACTCACATTATCCCCAGTGTTTGTTGGTATTCAGAATTGCAGATGTCTTTACCCTCTTTCAAAGTGAACATAAAATATGATTTATCTACTCCTTGAAAGAAATTGTTTCCCGAGAGTAATAGCCATGTGTTAAAAAATGACATTGAATTATCGCAATTACTAAGACATTCCTCCAAGATACATCACTTGTATTTTGTTTTGTGGGAGATCTTAATGGGTTTCTTACCTCCACGACAGCAGCAGCCTAAAGATGGTAGACGAATATCTGCTTTCCCTTGGGTTTGGCATATTCGAAATGCTTATTCTCAGTTATCAACAAAGCTTCTGGATTAGATATAGCCAGTCAAGTTCTATGATGGCTCTTTTTATATATCTTCATGAGAGATCTGCCATAGTATGTCGCAGTACACAGTGTTTCCTATAGTAACATGTCAATTTTTTATATCTTCTGAGAACTTTTAAAAATACTTGTATTGCATTTTCAGCAGTTATTCTGAAGAGGGATGGGGGAGTGTTAATCCAAAATTGATATTTTGAGTCACATGCTTTATGGCAGTTCATTTAAGCAACAGTACATTTGCTGATGATTCTCTTATATGGATTTTTAAATAAAATGAATGAAACCATTCATAATGATACTCTCCAAGGGCAGCATAGCTTTGTGTGTCTATTCTCCAGGATACCTAAAGGCTCTAAATTAGCATGTGCCAATCTTGGCCATGGAGCAGTGGTCCTGGCATCATTCACAAGAACATGTTGGTGTAGTTCCCAAAGAAGTCTATTACTAAGACCTGGGAGTGAACCCCAAGAAGAGACACATTACTAAGAATTGTTTCATCAACCAGTATATAGGTTGGCTATCTGGCAGGTATATACACCTCCTTGACAAAAGTGTGTTATATCGAGTAACTGCACATACTTTGTCCTTCATTCTCAAACATCCCATGGCCTCAAAGGCAAAAATACATTAAAGCAGAAAATGCCTGCATTGAAACGATAAAAACTAAGTTTAGATTTAAATTAGTTTGGAGTGCCAGGGTGGCTCAGTTGGTTAAACAAGCATGACTCTTGATTTCAGCTCAGGTCATGATCTCACAGTTCATGAGTTTGAGCCCCGAATCAGTCTCTTTGCTGACACTGCAGTGCCTGCTTAGGATTCTCTCTCTCTCCATCTCTCTCTGCCCCTTCCTCCCTCTCTGTCTCTTTTTCAAAATAAATAATTAAACTTCAAAAAAAAAAAAAGATTTAAACTAGTTTAATGAATCCAGGCAATGTAATAGATAAAAGAAAAAAAGTTGGTTTTAACCATATCTTGAAAAAACAATTATCCAGCTACAGGAGAGCTGGAATCCTATACAGAGAGTAAATACAGTATGCATTTATTCTCCATGTCCTAAGGAACACTTTAACTTGTTAAATATTAAAATCTATTTGGTATGCAATAGGAAGTCAAAACAATTTCTCAGAAAAATGATGCACTCAGTTCATGGGAATGAAAAAGCTAACTTGGGCATTTTGTGCAATTGAATCAAGTAGTCCAATTTTTCAGGAAAATAATAGCATATGTACTACTGTAATCTAACAAGTGTGCTCATGAATTTCTTAGGTGCTACTAAATTTGAAATGATTATTTCTCTCCCCCAAAAGTCATTAGAAAATAAAAGTATAGTGAAGAGCCTTCTTCACTAGTGGTTGCAGTTGCTGAATGGACAAGGGTTATTGAAAGTCCTCAAATCATTTTTCACTTTGGCACAAAAACAGACAACAGGAGGTGTTGGAACACTGGACTGGAAACTATGTTCTGCCGTGTAACAGTTCTGGGTAGTTTAGCAACTGTGCTGCCTTCAGTTGTATCATTTTTTTTTAAGTTTGTTCATTTATTTTGAGGTAGGGAGAGAGAGAATCCCAAGGGTGCTCTCCACTGTCAGCAGTGCTTGAACTCATGAACTGTGAGATCATGATCTGAGCTGAAATCAAGAGTTGGACACCCAACCAACTGAGCCACCCAGGTGTCCCAGTTTTATCATTTTTAAAGTTGAATCATAATAGTATCTATTTCATATTTTTAATTTTTTTTTAAATTTTTTTAACATTTATTTATTTTTGAGACAGAGAGAGAGCATGAACAGGGGAGGGTCAGAGAAAGAGGGAGACACAGAATCCGAAACAGGCTCCAGGCTCCGAGCTGTCAGCACAGAGCCCAACACGGGGCTCGAACCCACGGACCGCGAGACCTTGACCTGAGCCGAAGTCGGACGCCTATCCGACTGAGCCACTCAGGCTCCCCTATTTCATATTTTTAAAGTCAGTATTATATTACTTATACCAAAATGATGTTATTCTGAACAAAAGCAAACCTGTGACAACAATCTAGCATTAAGTCTCTCTTATAGTACTTCAAACCTCTAATCAGGCACATTTCTAAGGGGCTTTTATTTCCTACTATATCAACTTTTCTTCGGGATATGGACGTTCTGTAATCCAGGCTAAAGAGCCAAAGGCAAAAAATAGAGGGGAAAAAAAGGAATTAGTTGATAGTTAAAATGTATACAGCTATATTTTTCATTATGGTTACAATTTTAAATTCATTTATATAAGGACACAAACGTCAATTTTTGCTCATTTTTTTTTAATTTCTTTAAGTAGGCTCTACACCCAATGTGGGTCTTAAACTCGTGACTGAGATCAAGAGTTGTAGGCTCTACTGACTGAGCCAGTCAGGTGCCCCAATTTTTGCTCTTTGTTATGTCCACAACACACAACACTGTATTTGGACATAGTAGGTGCCCTCTACGTGTTTGTTGAATAAATAGAATGAAGGACTGAATTAATAAATAAATTTACTGTGTGCTCATCTGGTCCCTTCTTCAAGTACCAAAAAGTCCCAGAAGGCAGGGTAACTTTGCAGTTAGCAACAGGGTATTAAGGTCCTCAAAAAGACTGTAATTGTTGTGGTTTTCTAGATGACCTGAATATATGAGTGAGTAAATAAAAAAAAGGATAAAGGGGTAAGTCAGTAAAGATTATTAATTGGGGACAGCTACAGTTTTTCAGATGTGAGTTTAAGTGAAGGGTGAGACTAAATGACAGAAAAGTAAGAAGGAAGAAAGATGCTGATTTAATTCAGAGACAGGGAAGGAGTGGGAAGAGAGAGAAGGAGGGAGGGAGAGGGAGAGGGAGTGAGGTCACTGCTTGGGCATATAGTTAACTACCTAAGTAACTGTTTTTTGAACAACTTTTCTTCTTAGGGTTTCTTCTCAGAAACATGTGACAGTTTGCTTAATCAAAAATATCTCTTTTGGGGGCACCTGGGTGGCTCAATTGGTTGAGCATCCAACACTTGATTTTGGCTCAAGTCTTGATCTCACAGTTTGGTTCTCCTGAGATTGAGCTCTGAGCTGGGTGTGGAGCCTGCTTAAGATTCTCTCTCTCCCTCTCCCTCTGCCCCTTCCTCCCTCAAGCTCCTGCCAGTAGTAAAGCAGAGTAGTAACCCCAAGACTGCTCAAATAGGGAGGGAGGGAGGGAGATAGGTGATAGCAGTTTTATCAGATTAGGCTACACTCAGAGGTAACATTTGATGAATACCTTGAAGTAAGTGAGAGATCAAGCTATAACAACATCTGGTCAAAGCTGTTCTGAATGTGGAGAAATTATATAATGGTAATCTATATTGAGCTGTCATTTCTCACCATCAGCTTTAAAATTGATTAAAATGTGTTTTCTGGGAAGAATAAGCATGAATCCTTAATTATTCCTTTGTGCTTTTTTTTAACTTTTTAAATGTTTATTTATTTTTGAGAGAGAGACAGAGAGAGAGAGAGAGAGAGAGAGAGAGAGAGTTTGGGCGAGGGGCAGAGAGAGAAGGAGACACAGAATCCCAAGTGGGCTCAAGGCTCTAAGCTGAACTGTCAGCACAGAGCCCAACACGGGGCTCGAACTCACGATCTGTGAGATCATGACCTGAGCAGAAGTCGGACGCTCAACCAACTGAGCCACCCAGGCTCCCTCTTTTTTCTTTTAATAACAATTATGACAAGCATTTATCATAATGATCCATATTACAGGGTACCAGGTAGATTTTTTATGTTTACTTTTTAAGTACTTAGTGAACTTATGAAATAGGAATTATTATCTCCATTTAGTAGGTGAGAAAAATAAAAAGCAACAGGGCTAGGTAAAGGTCACAAAAATTTGTAACGACTCAGCAAAATTATTTATTTAAATCAGCTAGTATATATGTATGTATGTGTGTGTTTGTATATATATATGATTATAGTTACATATATGACATCATCCACAGTTGCAGGAAAGGTTTTTTTTGAGTACCACACTTATTTCCACTGTCACTTTGCTTTATCCTGATGGGCATAGGATATAATAAGCAAGACAGTACCTCACACAAAATGTAATGGGGCACCAAAAAATTCAGTAATCAAGATAAATAATATTTTAGAAATCAAAATCAATGTATAAATCCATGATGAATAAAATATCACAGTTTTAAATAATGACAGGATCAGACCCTGCACTTAACATACCTCACTTGCCTCACCCGAATCACAGACCTGTCTAACATTTCAATTAGTCCTTTTTCCACACAGCAAAGAGATAACTGATGAAATTTACATGATACCCTTCCTAGGGGTATATTAGTACGTGACAAAAGAAAATCTAATTGCATCCTGTCAGACCAACACTTTGGAGTTCAGTCTTTTTATTGACCCCTTAAATTACTGCATGAACATGGCCTTCCAACATTTTTCTGAAAGCAAAGCTGGGTTCACAGAGACTGTGCTAAACAGTGTTCTGTTCTGCAAAATGCACCCATGGCTGCCTGGGAATGTTTATACTCTTGAGTCAGTCACTGGTTGAAAATGCTGGCTGAAAATACTTAAATTCTTTCAGATCCAGGTAATAAATTATGTCTTGGTCAGTTTCTAATAACAAGCTATTTCTTTAAATTGCATATAAGAGCATAACACTAAACCCGGTGTATTTGTTTATTATTCTCTCCAGGGCTAGCTGTAGGCAAAATTATGAAGTAGGTTGAGTTTATCCTTAACAGACTCAGGTCTCCATAATACATGCAGATTCCCATTCTCCTCACCAACTACCCAAATGCCCTCCATCAGCCCGCATTGGCCCTCTGGAAAGCACACCAAACTTTTGCACACTTCCCATTATGGAAAGAGGCCCACAAGCTTTACAGTGCCACAGGACCTGAAATTAGGTAGCTGTGATTAAAAAACAATCACTCATGGGGCACCTGGGTGGCATTTCTGACTTTGGCTCGGGTAATGATCTCAAGGTTCGTGAGTTTGAGCCATGTGTCAGGCTCTGTGCTGACAGCTCAGAGCCTGGAGCCTGCTTTAGATTCTGTGTGTGTGTCTCTCTCTGCTCCTCTTCTGCTCACCCTCTGTCTCTCTCTCTCTTTCAAAAATAAATATTTAAAACAACAACAACAACAAAAATCACTCATAGTAAGTCATCCCAAGGTGTGATATCCAACAATATTTTAATGTGTTTTCATGGCAAAAATGTTAGCATTTTAACAGACATTAGAAGAAAAAAAAACCTATGAGGGCACAAAACTGTATGTATACACACACACACACACACACATATATACACATATACATATACACATATATCATCAGCTATAAATTAATCATATGACTATAAGAAAATGTACTGAATTTTTTATGTTTTTAACATTTATTTATTTTTGAAAGAGAGAGTGCATGTGAGGGAGCAGGGAAGGGGCAGAGAGAGGGAGACTGAGGATCTTAAGGAGGCTCCCACTGTGAGTGCAAAGCCTGTTGTGGGGCTTGAACTCACAAAACTTGAGATCATCAACTACTCAACCAAATGAGCCACCCAAGCACTCCAAGTATTGAATTTTTTTTATTGTGCTTTAAAAGTTACACATAAGTATTGGGATGAGTGAGGTGGCATTTAGGATTTTTTTTATTTTCCTTTTTTCATGAAAAAAATGTTTATTGTGAAATAATATCTTTATTGTGAAATACTTTATATAAACAAAGCATAGAGGATAATGAATATCAAGTAGCCAACCCAACTTCAATGAATCTCCTCATTTTTCCCTATTCACTTTAAAATGTATGTTAAAACAAAATTGAAACCTTCAGTAAGGGCATTTGTAAATCTCCTGTCCTGGAGGTAACCATTTTCACTAATTTAATATTTACTATTACTTTATAAATTATTATACCGTTTAAATTTATGACCCAAAACAGTAAGAAGTAGAAGTTTGGAAATTTTCAAACACTATATAAATCCTGTCATCCTGTATTTATCTGTGACAACCTGCTTTTTTAGGTCAACTATTTTTTTTAATTGGTCCATTTTGATTCATGTAGCTCTTCCTCATTCATTTTAATTCATAAAATGAAGTAACTCATAACTATTTTCATTAGCATTCCCTGGTATCTGGTGAAGTTAAAAATCTATTCCTATATTAATTATCCTCTCTGTTAATTATGTTTATATCACATTCTGCATTTTATAGCAGTGAAAATACTTTATTCCAATTAAAATATCTACCAATGACTCTTCAGGTATTGTGGAACTTCATAAGGAAGTTCTTACTGCTCTAGGGACCTTCCAGTATGTCTTAGATACATCTAGTGCTGCTGTTTTTGTATCAAAGACTAATTCTGATTGTTTCAATCATCATTCATTGTGGCTTACAAATTATGATTAAGTATATAAACATAAATACCAACTTCCCTAAGTTCAAAAATTCTCATTTATTACATTTTATATGAGACTTTGGATAAGAAACTTAACATCTGCATGTCTCAATCTCTTCACCATTAAATAAGGTAACAGTAATAACGTCAACCCTTCACACTCTAAATGCAGCAGGATTGTTGGAAGTATCTAATAGTAACTAGTAATTGATGTAAAGTTAGACTGCTGCCTGGCGCATAGCTATTAAGAGTAATAGTAGTAGTAGTAGTATGTAAAGTGATAATATATACATATATAAATATGTATATGTATATGTGTGTGTATACATATTCTCTGTTAGTTATTGTTACTAACCACCCCAATTATAAATCATGTGTCATATTATGTACATTAAAATGTGAGAATAGCCTTCAGTAATCACATTTTGGTTTATCTTATTTGTTTCTTTCCACATGGCATGTAATTAGTTTTTAAACCATTATGTTTTCCCTCATCCCATATGTTTTATGGTCTATCTTTGAGCTCTTGGCTATTTTCATTCTCCATTTCAGAGAAAATCTTCTTTTTACTTACATATATGGCCCTGTAAACCTTACTGAATGCCATGAAAATACTTTGAAACTTTTCAGTGAAAGATACTGTGAAAATGTCATTGTTTTTCATTTTCAGATGTCTCAAAACAGGTAAATCTCTAAATGCAAAGTCATATCCTTTCCAAGATCTTAGCAAAAAATTGCCATTTTAGAATATGGGTATAGCAGGAAATGTCACTTTGTTGTAATGCTACAAAATAGTATTTTTGACCCCAGTACTAAAGACTAGGTTAAAAGCTTCTAAACTAGAGATATCCTTTGTAATTGACTGTGAATCCCCTTAAGGTACTAAAAATTGAGGGATCAGAATACAGAAATATAGGAACAGCATGGTATAGTTAAGGCCTAAGAGCGTTAAAATCTAATCACTAACCTGAAAACAAGACAGATGCAACCACATTTTCAAAATAGTCTTTAACATTCCTTCCGTATAACCTCTTTATAACTCACCTCTCTCTCTCTCTCTCTCTCTCTCTCTCTCTCTCTCTCATCAATCAATAGCAGCTAACTAGAAATTTTTTATTCAAAAATTTTCCTTGAAGTTGTAATCAGGGTAAAAATAAGTTTAGAATCCAAATGGAGCACACTGTTTAATAATAATACTGAGCATGTTGAACTTATGAATTGCACAACTTCTGCTATTAGAGAAGAGAGTGGTGGAAGAAAGATGCAGAGGTTAATAAATGTCACAAAACAATAATCTTCTTCATGAAAATGGTAAAGATACAGAAAGAGAAGTGCCAATTATTTAATATATATTTTTAAATTATAAATCCTCTACTTGTGTGCTGAGAAATCCAAATAATACAATAGTTATAGCGTTAAAACTGATAATTTCCCACTCCTTTCTAGAGCCACTTCCACATATCACCACTTGAGCAGCTTTGCTTTTGTATTTTCAAGTTAAATACATAAGAATGTACATAATTATATAAATATTTTAAAGTGATAATATATACATATATAAATATGTATATGTGTGTGTATATATATATATATATCCTCTGTTAGTTATTTTTACTGACCATACATCATAGATATTTTTCACATAAATAATCTTTGTATAAACTATCTTATTCTATGAAAATGGAGCAGATTATTCTGATACATCATTGAACCATAGTACATTTATCCACTCCCCTACTGATAGACATTTGGATTCTCCCCACTTTTTTATTTTTGCAAAACATGAATAACTATATTCATTCATTCATTCATATTTCTTAGTTATGAGATATAATTATTTTAAGTGTATGTAGATTCTACCAAAGAAACTTTCAGATATATTGTACCAATTTCTATTTCTGCCAACAGGGTATAATAGTGACCAGTCCTTCATAAGATTCTCAAAATTTGAAGTAATTAAGCCTTCCTAAGATTGAACCAGTCTGATAGCTAAAAGACGGTTGAACTGTCCATTTACATTTTCTTGACATCTAATGAGGTTAAGAATTTTTGATATATTTAATGCTTATACATATACCTTTCTATATATTATACATAAATTTAATTTGTACATATATTAGGTTGACTATATATGGCTTTTATTTATGGTATATTTTTATCATAGAAGTTTCCAGTGTTTATATAATCAATCATAGATGCAAATGGCTTTTGGGATTGTGTAAATTATTAGTAATAACTTCATCATAGACATCCCATTCTGTAAGATGTTTTCTTTAAAAAATATTCTGTAGAGTTATTTATTTTTTTTCCTTAACATATTGTTTTGTTGTGGTTTGCTTACTTGCTGTGACAAATGTAGCTAGGATGAATAATTTTAAACTCTTCCCCAAGTTAGTCTTTGGTTTCATACTCAGATAGGACAATTTTCAATGACTGTAAATCCTACCTGTTTACTTGAAGTGAATGTAATATGATAGTTTATAAAACTTTAAACCTTTTCCTTCATACTATTGTTTTAAAAATATCTTAGACTTCCTTAAAATCCTCTACCCTTAAATGTGATTCCACTTCTATACAAACTGTGAAGCTTTCCAATCGTGCCTGGCTGGTGTTCTCTGTGAGTATTAACTCTGCAGTTTTGGAATTAACCTGCAGGCCTTTGCAGATCTGAGACCATTCTAGGGAAAAACACCTTAGGGACAACTTATTTTCTAATTAAGATAATAGTTTCTTCATGTTTTTTTTTTTTTCTATATGACAGTGTTTTCCTACTGCATAGATTTTACTATATTGTTGTAAAGAATACTTGAATGTGTTGAAAAAAAAAAAAAAAGAGTTCTAGTCAAGTGAATTCTAAGTGATTCCAATGATTTGATGAGATCCTTTAAGCACCCAGGACCTTGCCTCCTCTTAAATTCTTGTTGTTACACATTTTAGAGAATTTTTGGTTTCATACCCTTTTTATCCTCCTCCTGAACAATCTGTTATCCTGGCAAGTACTATTTTGACAAGAATGACATTTGAGCTCATTTATTAGCTTCCAGTTTTATTGCATTCATATTTGTATTTTTTTGCTTAAAAATCCTGTCCTCTTCCTCAAATTTTCTTTAGGATTTTCCAGCTAGATTTTCAGGTAAAATTGTCTTAAGGAAATAATTTCAAAGATGAATTATTACTGCTACTTTCCCTAGGTCTTTTCCATAGTCAAACTTCACCAGGTCCATTGCTGAAATTGACTGTTTATGTTATTCTATGCACACTCCTCTAATTTAACTCTCTTTTCTATTATATAGAGTTATTACTCTATTTATTTGTTGGAATTCTTAAAAACTTCCTGTGATGTTCCTTATATCTGTCCAAAGATGTCACATCAGTTGTCTTTTCTTTCTTAAGCCCCATTTAGATTTTGAAACTTAATGCACGTAACCCATATCAACTCCCAACATCTTCCAGGTCCCTCTGAAATATGCAGGATATCATTTCTCTTCTAGTAAAAGAAAAAAATATATATCATAAACAAAAGAAAATATACAAATTAGCAAGCAAGAATAATAAAAAAGAGGATTGTCATTGGGAAATCATGTCAATGAAGCAAGTCTGTCCCCACAGGGTAATAGATTGCCAAGGCTGTAAACATGTTTCCGTAAGGGAGTTAATCAGGCAAGCCCATACTCACAACTCTTGGTACAATTTAGGCTACTAAGAAACTGCCTGGGACGGATGGGTATACTCAAGCCTTACATTCTGATCCATTCATGTGGCAATATTCCTAGTGATCTGAAGAGTCTTAAGGGAGGTTGATTCAACAATTTTTTAGTCTTCTATTTTTCCATCTGTACCAAAACCTAAAATCTCTGAAACTTCTATACATAATGAGTACCCTAAATCTAGCTTTTATCTTCCGCGCTTCTCAAACTTAATGTGCCTAAGAATCATCTGGGAATCTTGTAACAATACAGATTGTAATTTAGTAGGTGTAGAGTATGCCTGTGATTCTGCATTTCTAAGAAAATTCCCAGGAGATGCTAAAACTGTGGCTCTGTGGACCACACTCTGAGTCCCAGACCTTAGATTCATTCTTTACCTGAGAAAAACTGTGGGATGGTTCCAATTATGAAAACAATTACTATGACCAATAATGGTGGCTATAAAAGAGTTCACATTTATATGGCATTTCAAATTGACAGAACACTTTGACATTTGTTAACTCCTTCTGATATTCACAATAACCCCCTGATGAAGGCAGGGCATTAATTATTCACGAGAGAAATTGAAGGAATGTTAACTCTCTTGCTCAATGTCACACAACTAATAAGTGGCAAGGTGATTTGTGAGGTTAACTCAGACGTAGAGACAATATAACACAATGGCTAAGAGCACAGCTTTGTCTTTGAATATAGCCTCTTTCACATCTTATGTGACAGTGTACAAGTTACTTAACCTCTCTATTTTATTTTCCTCATTTATAATCTGGACAAGCCTGTTTCATATGTTTGTTAGGCTTAACAACCTCAGAAGTTCCTCATGTGAATGGCTATCACATAGTAATCACTAAACAAATGGTAACTGCTGCTGTTGTGTGTTGTCGCCTTTATTATCTCAGAACTCTGCTGAATTTCTGCAGATACCCCATGTACTAGCAAAACCTTAGTGCCCACCTGCAAGGAATATCTAACTTCTCTGAAGCACT
The DNA here is from genome assembly GCF_018350215.1 of Panthera leo. Lineage (NCBI taxonomy): Eukaryota > Metazoa > Chordata > Mammalia > Carnivora > Felidae > Panthera > Panthera leo. The sequence goes on along the minus strand of NC_056683.1, from coordinate 57,550,988 downwards.
TGACCATGATGGGCTCTACATGGAAAATATGACAAGATTAGACCCTAGGAGGGAGCCTTTGAGTGTGTCTTTATTTAGCTGGATATGTGGGAGGACTTGCATGGAGCTGCCTATTGATGTGTTGTTATGTATATAAAGAATTTCTGCCTGCAGAGTTTCCACTATGGCGCCTTTCACAAACCTACAAATCCATGCACGTTTTCTTGAAGTGTAGAATAAAAGTCACTTTTTTGATGGTGGGATGCTGGCAAACCATTATATGTGGCTAGGCTTCAGATGATTTCACCACTTATGTTTTCTGCCAAAGTAACTGAGCAGTGCCTTGTGAAAGAGCTGAAAAATGACATCCATATCAGTGACAGATAAATGAGAAAGAGCAAAACAAAAGAAAGGACTGTATCATTATTGACAAGTTCATGGGGTATGACTTATGAAATTGTCTCAATAATCATTAACTGTGTTTTTTGCCTTTTATGAACACTGACATCTAGGCTGGGGTAGCAAGTCTTTTTAAATGTCTTAAATAAAAATACTCATTCTCTTTTGGGTTGGTTTTTTCATCAACTGGAATAAAGGTATAACCTTTTTCCTATTTAAAATTTATCATGACTTCTTTTCAGTAACATGTGTCAGTTTTGTGGTTGGAAAGTTTATGGTTCCAGGTATTTTTTTTTTTGAGAGAGAGAGAGAGAGAGAGAGAGGGAGGGAGGGAGAGAGAGAGAGTGAGCATGTGCAGGTGCCAGCAGGGGAGGGGCAGGGGGAGAGGGAGAGAGAGAATCTTAAGCAGGCTCCACACCCAGTATGGAGTTTAATGGGGGCTCAGTCTCATACCATGAGATCCTGACCTGAGCAGAAACCAGGAGTTGGACACTTAACTAACTTAGCCACCCAGGTGCCCTGATTCTAGGTATTTTGACTTCTAATCATTTTTCATCTAACTTGATCATAATGTGAGTCTCACCCCTATAATGCTTTTAAGAGATTTTAGGTATGCAAGCAAAGTAAAAGTATAGAACAAAGATAAATACTTAAGGTAAATTTTAGGATAAAAAACATAAGATTATGTTTCATAGGACTATCAGTAGGGTGAACAATTGGTCAGCTCAGTCAACCAGCTCAGCTATTATTTCACTGAATAGCTGATTGACTTTTGAGCAGCTGAACTATTGGTATAGAAGATGGGATTGAGAGACAAAATTTCCTTATTATATGGGACTTTTGGATGAGGAGAACAGATAAAATGTCTATGTAGTCTCTTTTTGCAATGAAATAATAAGGAATAAGGAATGTGCACTACATAGCAGGAAAAAGCTAGCAAGTAAGACAAAGTTAAGGAATTATTTGCACCCTTCCACGAGCCATATTGTATTAAAACATAAATTTATAGACATGCCTGGGTGACTCAGTTGGTTAAGTGTCTGACTTTGGCTCAGGTCATGATCATGTGGTTCCTGAATTTGAGCCCCGCATCAGTCTCTGTGCCAATAGATCAGAGCCTGGAGCCTACTTTGCATTCTGTGTCTCCCTGTCTCTGCCCCTCCCCTGGTCACACTCTGTCTCTCTCTGTCTCACTCAAAAATAAATACACATTGAAAAAATGTTTTAAAAAGAACATAAGTTTACAAAGAATGTCTAATGACATTGGATAAAAGTTAGCAATGATATTTAATTTAAAAGCAATTATTTTATTGTAGTATGACTTTCAGCAACATAAAAATAATACGTACTCATATATAGAAAGTGAGAGTAGAAGTAAATACACCAAAATTTTAATTACGTTGGGACTATGAGATAATTTTCATTTCTTTTTGAGTATATTCTATATATTTTTACAAAATGGCCATATGGTTTAGGAATTACTTTAATAACCAAACATATGATAAACATTTTAAAAATAAAATAAAACCTAGAAACAGGACTATATTTTGCATTTAAAAGAGCAGATAGGATCTTTTGAAGTCACATTGGCTTTGGTTCAAATGTTAACCTGTCACTCAATTAGTAAGTTTAGGCTATGGTGTACCATAGTATCAGGCAACCCCAATAGTCTCCTTGGCTTAACAAAATAAAGTTCATTTCTTGTTCATTCAAAGGCCACTGTTACTCCAAAGAAGCTGTACTCCATAGGGTGGCTCAGCATTCCAGGCTAATTTGCTCTATGACTCCTATGAATAATACACCCATGCTTTCACAGGCTGTGTGGCATTGGAAAAGAGGCTAGGGAGGTGAGCGTCGGCAATTAAGTGAATCACTTCCAAAGTGGCACCCAGCATGTCAGCTCCCATTTCATTGCCAAGATCAGTAACCATAGTTGAAAGTGTAGGCTTCCTTGTACTGGAAGTACAAGAGAGACAAAGTCCTGATAAACCTTAGTATCACCCACCATAGCCATTAGACTCCTACAAGCCACGGGACTTGGACTCCTCTCAGATTTATGTAATCATGTAAGAGCCTCATATGACTAAAGTATAAAACATATGTAAAGCCACTCCAAGTCTGGAGTAAGTAGTTCGTAAATTTTGTATCCTCCTTTGGGTTATAGCTGAGTCAAATACATAAAAACTGTAATGCTAGTCATCTGTATTATAGTATTCCTATTCCTCCTGTCTTTAAACTATCTGACATGACATGGGTAACTACACCTTCTTTGGGTTCAACAACAGGATTTTTTATATTGTATTATCCTTCTAATCCAGGGTGCCTAGTGGGTCTATATGAATCAGTGATTTGTTCATAAAGCTCAATATGATTTTCCTTTTTTTAATATGAGATTTATTATCAAATTGGTTTCCATACAACACCCAGTACTCATCTGAACAGGTGCTCTCCTCAGTGCCCATCACCCACTTTCCCCTCCCTCCCACCCGCCATCAACCCTCAGTTTATTCTCAGTTTTTAAGAGTCTCTTATGGTTTGCCTCCTTCCCTCTCTGTAACTTTATTCCCCCTTCCCCTCCCCCATGGACTTCTGTTAAGTTTCTCAGGATCCACATAAGAGTGAAAACATATGGTATCTGTCTTTCTCTGTATGACTTATTTCACTTAGCATAACACTCTCCAGTTCCATCTACATTGCAACAAAAGGCCATATTTCATTCTTTCTCATTGCCAAGTAGTATTCCATTGTGTATATAAACCACAATTTCTTTATCCATTCATCAGTTTATGGACATATAGGCTCTTTCCATAATTTGGCTATTGTTGAAAGTGCTCCTATAAACATGGGGGTACAAGTGCCCCTATGCATCAGCACTCCTATATCCCTTAGGTAAATTCCTAGCAGTCCTATTGCTGGGTCATAGGGTAGATCTATTTTTAATTTTTTGAGGAACCTCCACACTGTTTTCCAGAGTGGCTGCACCAGTTTGCATTCCCACCAACAGTGCAAGAGGGTTCCCGTTTCTCCACATCCTCTCCAGCATCTATAGTCTCCTGATTCGTTCATTTTAGCCACTCTGACCAACATGAGGTGATAATCTCAGTGTGGTTTTGATTTGTATTTCCCTGATGAAGAGTGACATTGAGCATCTTTTCATGTGCTTGTTGGCCATCTGGATGTCTTCTTTAGAGAAGTGTCTATTCATGTTTTCTGCCCATTTCTTCACTGGATTATTTGTTTTTTGGGTGTGGAGTTTGGTGAGTTCTTATAGATTTTGGATACTAGCCCTTTGTCTGATATGTCATTTGCAAATATCTTTTCCCATTCTGTTGGTTGCCTTTTAGTTTTGTTGGTTGTTTCCTTTGCTGTGCAGAAGCTTTTTATCTTCATGAGGTCCCAATAGTTCATTTTTGCTTTTAATTCCCTTGCCTTTAGAGATGTGTCAAGTAAGAAATTGCTGTGGCTGAGGTCAGAGAGGCTTTTTTCCTGCTTTCTCCTCTAGGGTTTTGATGGTTTCCTGTCTCACATTCAGGTCCTTCATCCATTTTGAGTTTACTTTTGTGAATGGTCTAAGAAAGTGGTCTAGTTTCATTCTTCTGCATGTTGCTGTCCAGTTCTCCCAGCACCATTTGTTAAAGAGACTGTCTTTTCATTCCTGGGCTGCAGGGCTAGTTCAATATTCGCTAATCAATCAATGTGATACATCTCATTAGTAAAAGAAAAGTTAAGAACCTTATGATCCTGTCAGTCGATGCAGAAAAAGCATTTGACAAAATTCAGCATCCTTTCTTAATAAAAACTCTCGAGAAAGTTGGGATAGGAGGAACATACTTAAACATCATAAAAGCCATTTATGAAAAGCCCACAGCTAATATCATCCTCAATGGAGAAAAACTGAGGTCTTTCCCGCGAAATCAGGAACACGACAGGGATGTCCACTCTCACCACTGTTGTTTAACATAGTGTTACAAGTTCTAGCATCAGCAGTCAGACAACAAAAGGAAATCAAAGGCATCAAAATTGGCAAAGATGAAGTCAAGCTTTCACTTTTTGCAGATGACATACTATTATACATGGAAAACCTGAGAGACTCCACCAAAAGTCTGCTAGAACTGATACATGAATTCAGAAAAGTCTCAGGATACAAAATTAATGTACAGAAATCAGTTGCATTCTTATACACTAATAATGAAGCAACAGAAAGACAAAGAAACTGATCCCATGCATAATTGCACCAAGAATCATAAAATACCTAGGAAAAAACTATAGAAAGCTTATGAAGGAAACTGAAGAAGATACAAAGAAATGGAAAAACATTCCGTAATCATGGATTGGAAGAATAAATATTGTTAAAATGTCAATACTACCCAAAGCAATCTACATATTCAATGCAATCCCAATCAAAATTGCACCAGCATTCTTCTCAAAGCTGGAACAAGCAATCCTAAAATTTGTATGGAACCACAAAAGACCCTGAATAGCCAAAGTAATACTGAAGAAGAAGACAAAAGCAGGAGGTGTCACAATCCTGGACTTCAAGCTGTACTACAAAGCTGTAATCTTCAAGACAGCATGATATTGTCACAAAAACAGACACATAAACAAATGGAATAGAGTAGAGCCTCCAGAATTGGACCCACAAAAGTATGGCCAACTAATCTTTGACAAAACAGGGAAGAATATCCAATCAGTATGCTTTTCTAAGGTAAGAGAGTGCCCACAGCAGGCACTACAAAAAGAATAGCGAGGAACTTTATCATATTAGCTTCCTCTGTTCCCATCTGCTGACAGAAGCCAGCAAAATCATTTTACTGAACCATGCCAAGTTTATATGATTCATTGACTTAGATGTCCTCTCTCCCGAAGGAGACATGCAACATAGATGGAAAATGAGTGATCTTTGGAATTAGACGTATGTATATTGAAATCTTACTTCTATCACCTATGTGCCATGCAATCTCAGGAAACTGATCTAGCCTCATAGAGCTTCAATTTCTTCTTAAAAAAAATAGAGATAAAAAATATTTACCTGCGGCAGATGCTTTTGATCCCCCACATCACCTCTCTTAGGCCAACCTCTGATTTCAGTCTCAGTTTTGGTAAGCGACTGGGTACAGCTGCCAGCGTTCACCTCATGGGTTCATCTCTCTGCTTTTCTGCATGAGGGCCTTCCCTTCCAGTGCCTGCTCAACTCACAACAGCAACTCAGATGGAGTAGAGGAGACCTAACACCCCCTGCAGACAGAAATCCTCAATAAATGCTCCAGCCTCTCATGCTTCTAACAGATGATTCTGAGAGGCATTTCCTACACTTCCCAAAGTCCTAGTGAAATCTTGCCTGCATTCCCCACAGCAGAATCCACAATAACACATTTCAGGTGGTCTTTTCCTTCCTCCTTTCTTCCCCTAATGCCTCATTCTCTGTATGTGGATCACATCCCATGTAAACTGTCCACACTCAAATGCTTACCTTGCATTCTGCTTTGAGACGACCCAAACTTTCACAATAACAAACTTCAGAAAATGCCTACAGTGTTTCTTTTATATTTTATAAATGTCAGGTCATTTTCTTTTGTGTAAATTAATCTTAAATAAATTCACCCAGTTCTTCTGAAACATTCATATTCTATATGGCCATTGGACTTGTAACTTCTTATCATGATGTCAGGTGGGTTGGCACAGTGGAAGGTGGTATTTCTGAATACCATTCCTGTATGAGGACAGCTAGAAATAAGCTAATTATGCTCACAAGTGACTGTGAAAACCCAAACTAAGTGTATTTCCAACTCAAGTACCCTTAAGTAGGTCCCAAAACGCCCTGGCCACTCCAAAATTATGCAACCCAGGGAAAAGTGTGACAGAGAGGATTTCAGAATGGAAAAAGAGAATAGTCTAGCTTACCGTGGTGTTATACTATCTTACTGTAGAAGGTTTAATGAAAACATAAGGCTGTGTGAACACTTGCTATAACTCTTCTCAGGACCTTGGAAGAGATCAGTGCAAGTGAGGGGCCTAAAGCTTAAGCTTCATTAGCTTCGTGATAAATCCACCTCAGGTCATGGCTATTAATAAATTACTGTTGGATGACAGAAGGACTAGGAGAGAAAGAGGAATAAGGAAGAGCATATCTTCTTATGATACCATTTTGTATTCCATGTGGAAAATATAGGGTAGAGTCATATGGTAAGCCTTTTATTTTTTCCCTCAATTATTAAAATCTTTATTTAAAAATGCATGAAGAACTTTCTTTTAAGGGTAACGAAAAAAAGGTAAGGTTTTAAATTTTAAGCATGTACTTATTCTGGGAATGAATTGAAAATGAACAAGAGGAAGAGTAAAACCATGTATTCATCTGGCACTTGGGATTTTTCATATATGGGTGTGAGACTAAAGAAAGAATTTGATAAGTAAAGGATTTCAAAAGAGAAATAAAATAACTTAAAATTCCAAAGTCTCTTCAAACATTTTACATATAATTGGCATGCTAATTACACTTTTATGTTTTATTTGTGTCATGCTAGATCCTTTCTAGCAATGCCGCTGTTGCCCTATTAAAGTATTGCTTGTAGTCAAATAAATAAAATGTTGTTTCCTTTAGTGCATTGTGTGTGTGTGTGTGTGTGTGTGTGTGTGTGAGAGAGAGAGAGAGAGAGAGAGAGCGTTTCAGATTGGTCTTTCCTCTAATTATGCTGAATTAGTGAGATTTTACTGAATGTTTGTCTGTTTGTGGTTAGATTATGTATATTTGAGACTGATGATTAGACAGCTGCTCAATGTATAATCCTAAACCTAAACCATAAGGAAACAACACAAAAGAAAATTAAAAGGAAAGGAATTATTATATTCCAGTCCAGAAGTAATAAAGAACATTATCTAAAATAATCACATTCTTTATTCAATAGAAGCTGTCAAATTTTCATCCCTCAACTTTATCATTCTTTTGTGGTTACAGAATAATTTTTTCTTAAAAAAAGAAGTTTTTTCCAAATAAAATTATACAAAACTAATATATCCAGTTACTGGAAGAAAAAGTAAAGCAAACTTTATTTTTTAATTTATTTTAAACAGTTTTTTTTTTTAATTTTATTTATTATAGAGACAGAGAGCATGAGCATGGGAGGGGCAGAGAGAAAGAGGAAAACATAGATTCCGAAGCAAGCTCCAGGCTCTGAGCTGTCAGCACAGAGCCTGATGCAGGGCTTGAACTCACAAACTGTGAGATCATGACCTGAGCCAAAGTTGGACACTGAACCAACTGAGCCACCCAGGCGTCCCATAAAACAAACTTTTTAACACCGAGGTGTTTTTCTAAACTGAAACAGTTAGCTAGCTAGCTAGTAATACACAAACATATCTGTACAAGAGGACCATTGAGAAACTGACTGGGAACTTGTTCCCAATATTGTAGAAAGTTTAGAAGACAGTGGTTTCTCTCCACCCTCCCCAGCAGGTAGCCAGTGCCTGTTGCTCTGGTTGTGGCCTGCTCACATCACAGGACCTTAGGGGCCACTGGTGTTTCACAGCCCCAAAGAGAAATGGATACACAATGGACGGTTATCACTGCCTCTAAGACCCTCTGAACTTTAGTTTGAGAATTCAGAATGTTAAGAAAGTAGAAGTTGGCAATTAGGGAGAAAGAGTGAGAAAGAGAAGGAGAGTGATTTAGTAAGTGGCAGAAACAAGTGTTCATTCCCATGCTTCAGAGGTGACTGGAGCAGCCGTGGGTTAGGAGGACCTGAGAAACGTGCTGTGGCTTGGGGAGGTCCCACGGTCCTATTTTGGCATGGCAGGGATTTGGGCACCTGCATCCAGGAACCCTCTCGGCTTCACCTGCTTCCTGGCAAATTGAAGTACAGTGCAGAAAGAATACAAGTGGTTATACGGAAAGATTATTGGTGCTGTTTTTCCTCTCAGAAAAGTTTTCTCTTTATTCTCTAACCTGTTAATACTTGTTAACACATGTTAAATACTTGTTTGTGTTTATGATTTTGTGAAATGAAACTAGTTCTTGATCTCAAAGAGTAATGCAATATAGAACAAAATAATTATAGGAAATACTTTGTATTGGGGCGCCTGGGTGGCTCAGTCAGTTGAGCATCCAGCTTCAGCTCAGGTCATGATCTCACGGTCTGTCAGTTCGAGCCCCACCTCGGGCTCTGTGCTGACAGCTCAGAGCCTGGAGCCTGCTTCGGATTCTGTGTCTCCCTCTCTCTCTGCCCTTCCCTGGCTCGTGCTCTATCATTCTCTCTGTCTCTTAAAAATAAATAAACATAAAAAAAAGAAATAATTTGTATCATAATATCCAATTTCTGCCTTAATGTGATGTAATTCTGGTCCTGTGACACCTTTCAGTGTCAGGCTGACTGATTCAGTCAAAGCTGAGACCACAGCAAACCCCAATATTAGCAATCCATGTAGGCTAATCAGTTGTCACACATACCTATGTATTTTATTTCCCAAGCTAGAGAGACCCCTGCAATTCTTAACTGAGTCTAACATACTACTGAAAACTTTTTTCTTGCCTTGCATGCCTGATTAGATAAAATGATCTTACACTATCATGAGCAAAACATATTTTAAGTTAATCTGCTTCAAAATTATATACCCAGTGCCTTCTAAAGAAAGAGACCACATAGAAATAACCACTAGTTTGAATTTTCAGGTTTCCTATAGGATAACAGGTAATTAAGAATAATTGACTGATATATGCCAGAATCTCACTTTGGTTTAGCAAATTATTGACAGGGGTCAAAAACAGTTTGTGACATGGAACGACTATGGTTTTTGACTTGTGTTCGTGTGTCTGTGATTGAAAGAGCACTAAAACGTCTCGCTGATGGACTGGGGTGGGATTGGGGAAAGAATTTGGGCAAAGGGAGGCTCGGTTCTTTGTCCTATGGTGTAGACACTAAGTCCCATTCCTTAGTGGATCTCTCCATCTGAATGTCTTAAAGATGTCTCACATTTGAACTTAATGTCTTTCCCAGAATCTGTGCCATCTTTTTTTTATTATTACAGTGAATCCCAATCCTCCTCAGTAGCTGACTACCATTAGTCAGCCTAGATTCCTTCCCTCTCCTTTCCGTGGCCCTGCCTCCATATTCAATTTGACTGTCTCACAAATGTTTCTCAGATTTGCATCATCTGCTCCTCCTGGCCCTGCCACACCAACACTTCACTAATTTAGTCCCTCACCATTTCCTATTTGAAGTAAGGCCAAATAACAGTTGTGCTCACTTCCTATACTCTCTGCTTTTCTAACCAGTCACTTGTGTGCCTTACACTGCTGTGGGAATTATTCTAAATGATAAAGCTGATCGTGACTCCTCCTTTCCTTAATCCACACTGGTTTTTCATAAACAGCAGGTTCAAGCTGTGTGCGGACCTGGTCCAACACACTTGGCCAGTGCCATCTGTCAGCAATCTTCCTTTTCCTTGACTGCATTTGCCTATCACACCTTATGCATCAGACATACTATATTGCTATGGTTCACTGAACTGACCATGTTTTTCTGTCATGTGTCTCTGTATGTGATGCTGTCATTTCCTAGACTATTCCTGTCGCACGTTGCTGCCTAAGTCAGACCCTTCCTTCAGAACTCACTCCTGCTGGGAAGGCCTTTCTGACACAACCTGCCCATGTTAAGGACCCCGTCTGTCTGTTTGCATAGCATCCTAGACCACTTATCATAGAGCACTATAATAATCTTTTTATTTGTCTGAATTGGAGTTTTAGGTTTCCAGGACCATACTTTTATAGTTCACGGGTAACAGTTAGTGCAGGATAGCTCCACTCTATTCAGCCTCCTTCTGGAAGGGGGTTCTTTCTTCTCCTCACTTCGAAGACTCCCAGCCCCTAGCCACTTATGGTCCAATTCACTTTGCTCTCTTTTTCCCTAAAACCAGTCTCAGCTGGCAGAAAACATTATGCTTTCAAGCTCAAACCTGAATATCTCAAACCTAGGTTGGTAGCTTTAATGACATTGGATTTCTGCTTTTGGCAAAGGATCAAAAAGGGAAAAGTTGCTTTGGAGATACCAATAACAGCATGGATGGGAGAGAGCGTGATGAAGCGTGTGTACACAAAAACATGCAAACTAGCTTCCAGACATAAAATACTGTCATATGTTCAGTACTGGTTTTACAGATCCAAATGTTTAACCTTATTCTCACATTGGAGAAAAAAATATCCATTAAAAAAAAATTAGGTTGTAGATCTCTCTAAGTGATTAAAATCAATTAGGAATGAACTAGAAGTACAGTTCTTATATGATTATAGCTTATGAATTTAAGTACAATAGGTTCTAAAGTTAATGGATTTCAGCTTAGAATAGAGATGTTCCGTTAAAAGGTCTTGTTTTCATTGCTTTTTATGATCTTCCAAGCAGTCATTTAGGTGGTTGCCAAAAATAAGAAAAAGAGGTTATTTTAAGTATTAACACTTTTTTTCAGACACATGGTCATTGTTTCCAGTCAATCATCTGCAATATTAAAAGTGATCAGGCTGCTTTACATTTAATGAAGTGTTTCTGAGAAGCTATTTCTTTCCTTTATAATAACAACTATATCCCATATTCAAATATCACTTCATTCTTACCAGGACAAAAGCCTTCTGGCTTTTTTAAGAAAATCAACATAATCATTCAAACCAACACATTGACTGAAATGTTTTTTTTTTTAATTTTTTTTTTTAACGTTTTTATTTATTTTTGAGACAGAGAGAGACAGAGCATGAACGGGGGAGGGGCAGAGAGAGAGGGAGACACAGAATCTGAAACAGGCTCCAGGCTCTGAGCCATCAGCCCAGAGCCTGATGCGGGGCTCGAACCCATGGACCGCAAGATCGTGACCTGAGCTGAAGTCGGCCGCTTAACCGACTGAGCCACCCAGGCGCCCCTTGACTGAAATGTTTTTAAAGATGGGCACGTATTTCTATACCTAAAGAATCTCACTAGAGATCTATGTATGTCATAAATCGTAAAGAATGTATTGTGCTACCAAAAATCTTACTTAGTATAAACTAATTAAGAAACATAGATACATTTATATTTGGAATTTTGCCTTCTACTGAATGAAATTAAAATGAGAATGGAAATTTTAAGGTAAAAATTGATAACATGCATCTTTAAAAATATAACAACACACTATAAAAGTAAAATATGAGAAAAGACTGGAGGTCATAAAGGTACATTTTTAAACGTGTTATTAGCAGTGTTGTTAACAATAGTATTATTTTTTATTCTATCTCAGTCAGGATCCCAGTAGGAAACAGCACATTCAAATTGGGGCAGTTTGAGGATAGTTTCATAAGGAATATTTAGGATTGTATGGTCAGGGTATAGAGAAGTCATATAGGACAGTGTGGTATTCTGACCTAGTACTAGAAGAGCTTTTAGAGTCCTTAGGGGAGGAGAGAGTTACTAGTTACCAGTTACCAAAATGTGGAAGGAGAGAGCTATGTAGAGAGGGCTTCTTTAGAAAACCTGTGACCTTCAGCATAGGACTCCATCCTGAGTAGAGGAACATACTATGTGGAATGAAACTGGTGAAATACACAACCCACATTCATTCTGCTCCTTTCTACTCATCTTTTACTAGGGTTCCCATTGGCTGAACCCAGCAAGGCACCACAAGCCATAGTAGTCCGTCAGTGAAGTCCATACAGGTCAGCCTTTCTGGGCCGAGAGCACAGTGAAAATGGGTGGAGAGTACATCTGGAGAGATGAATAGGAAATATCCAGCAGAGTTGCTAATATTAAACATTATATTCTCTGTAAATAAACCATACATAGAGAATTTGTAACTTAATCTGTGAAGCAGGAAATTAAGTCAATATCATCTAAAGCCTCAAACTTAAAAAAAAAAATCGTACAAAATGCCTTCTTATTTGACATTTGCAGATATTAGCAAAATAGAATTTGTGATTCAAGTTGATTAGCCAGTATAAACATCCAGACCAAATAGACTGGGGCTCTGACAAAATAGGCTGAGGGTCACCCTAGGAATGGACTATACATTGGTTCAGATATTCTATTCATATAAACTACATCTACTTTGATTTATCCATTCATCTGTTTATCCGTATGTCCATTTACTTGTTTATTCATTTATCAAATACTTAATGAGTCTGATTTTGTGCCATCTCTGCCTAAACTCTTCAGTGCCCATATTGATGGCCCTTCTAACATATTAGATTTTAATAACCAAATATTAGCACTTTTTAAACGTTTGAAACCTTTCAAAATCAAATCTCAAAATCTGAAATTATTCTTTGTGACCACAACTTATTACTGATTAGTCCTTCGTATTTTCCTCTTTAAAAAATTATTTTTTAAAGTTTATTTAGTTTTTTGAGAGACAGAGAGACAGAGAATCCCACTACTCTGGTAGTGCAGAGCCCAAAGTGGGGCTCAGACCCAAGAACTGTGAGATCATGACCTGAGCTGAAATCAAGAGTCAGACGCTTAACCGACTGAGCCACCCAGGTGCCCCTTAAAAACTTATTTTTAATTCTCATTGTGATTGTTTAGGCACCTACCTCCACCTACTGAACATGGGGTCTGCCATCTCAAGAAAGCCCTTCCTGCCATTAGAATATATTTTCGCTTGCCTACCTTAAACCTCCCTTTAAAGTTCTCAACTCAGGGTCTACTCTCTGTGACCACTTTCCAGTTGCAAATTTTCATTGGAAAAGTCACATGAAAATGCACATATTGGGTGAACATGAATTCAGGATTTCAATTAGATTTTTATGTTCTGATGTCTTTATTCATCTCTTCTTGATTTTCCATAAACTTGCCTATAATATTATGCCCAAATTATCAGTCTTCTCAAGTCTAGTCTTATCTACAATTCTTTCGCTCTCAGAGTTGGTATTTACAACTTACCTATGCTGCAACTGTCTTATTTTCTGGAACTCCCATTCTCTGTCCCAACCTTTCTGTCTGTCAACTCTGTCTGTCAGCTCTCCTCTGATTCCAATTCCTCACCTGCCAACTTAAACTACATAATATATAACCAAAATAGTTTCTTTATATTTTAGTCAAATCCCTCACTTGATGCCATTCATGTGCTTATTTGATTTCTGCACTTGTACAAGCAGGCTGCTGAGTGCTGCCGCTGGGGAAAGGTGAACATGATGAGGACGTCACTTATTTTCTCTAGTCCACTGTTGTTGTTGTTGCTGTTGCTGTTGTTGTTTTTCCTTTTTCTCAGAACAGCTGCTTTAAGTCAGCAGCACTCTCTTAAAGTGCTATGTTTCACGTCCATCTCCTCACTCCCAGAAGATCACCTTGCCTCTAAATTCATGATTAAAATAGAAACCGTAAGGAGTAAACTCTCTTGACACCACACCCCACCTACATCTTTATTTATATCTATTCTCTTACTCATCCACTTCTCTTATGCCTTGAAAAGGAAATGTTCTGACTCACTCAAATGGATCTCTACCTTCTGCCTGGGTTCTATATCTGATCCCTTTCTTCTCTGTTCCTACAAAACTTTGCTATATCTTCTCTGTTCCTACAAAACTTTGCTACCGCCTGTCTCCCATATCTTCCTTCTTTCTCACTCATAAATTCCCATGATTTTTCCAACTTTATCAAATAGCTACCCCAGAGACAACTTCTTTAGGTCTGTATCATCTTCTAGCCATTTCTCTCTTTCTTTATAACCACCTTTCTTTAAAGAGTTGCCCAAACTAAATAAATGTCTGTTCTTGCTCCCCCAGTTATAGTTCATCTACTATTTATATCTAGAGTTCTGACCCAACAGCACATAAATTCTGCTTGAGTTTAGGAATTTTCAAGCCCAACGAGCGGTCTTCAACCTTTTCTTGCTTCCTTTCTCTGTGCCATTTCATACTAATTATATTCCCTCTTCTGAATGTTCTTTCAAGGCTTCTTTGACACCGCTACAGTTTCTTTATTTCTTCTCACCCTCTGACCATTTCCTCAGTCTTTTCCATTGCTCCTCAATGCTGCTCTCCCTAGGTCTTTTTTCTTCCTTCTATATACTTTCCCCTGACTCCACATGGCCTCCTACATTCCCATGCCATCAAATAATGACTGTAGATCACTTCTTGGCCTCTTGGCTAAGATCAAGTGCAAATAATGACTGTATACCAGCATTCCCCTAAATTTTGTACAACAAAATGGGAGCATGATACTAATGAATTACACATGTAATTGAATGCTGGTTCTGGTACTTAATAGCCAGGGTTAAGTTTGTCAAAACTTCTCTGAGCTTTGGACTCCACAAGTGTAGAAGTGAGAAGTAATGCCAGCCACAGAGGTCATGTGTGATGAACAAGGGCATCCAAAAGTACTAGGGCAGCTCCTAGTATATAGTAGGTATTTAAGAAAGGTACCTCATTTTCTCTCATTTTTTCTAATTATCCCTCCCCTTTCCCTTAAGCAAATACTTCTCCTAAATCCCAGTTCCATCATTTGTCTAGACAGGCACACTTGTTTTTTTTTCTTTTATATCCCCAGTCTAGCTTAATGGAGCTACTATTCTCTCAATTACTTATACAAGAAATCTTGGAGTTTTCATCCTGTACACCCTCTTTAGGTCAGCTCCAACCATACTCAGTATCCCAAATCCTATTAACATTTGCGTAAATATTACAGAAACGCTTTCTTTCCCTTCCCACTGCTCTTGCTTAATTATTCTATTTTGAAATGTCCCTGTAATGTTATAGTGTTTCTTTGCCTCCAAACTCAGTCCCTTCCCACTCAGCCCTGGAAATTATCATTCTACTTTAATCACAGGAATATTTCTAAATCAAAAAGTTTATCATGTTATTCAAGATTGTCTATGCTAACACCCACATACCATAACATACTAATGATGGTAGTTCAGGATCTAGTCTTCACTTTCTTACCCTCACCGTCCAAAGGCCCTTTGAGGGACTTCCATACTAAGCAATTTGCACTTTCTAAAGTCTAGTGTCGTTTTATTTCTGTCAGAAAGTGTTACTTCTGTCAAGAGTTCCCTCCTCTGCCCCTCTCTGTGTCTGCTGTCGAGTACATACTCATTCTATGGGAAATCAACAAATCACCACAGTCTATGAAACTCTCCCTTAGCTTTCCACCTTAATCTGAAAAGTTACTATACCCTTAGGTACCCGTGTTGTCTTGTAGATGCTTCCATGACAATGAACATTTATTTAACTTTCCGTCTTTTTTGGTAATTGTGAATGTTCTGACAACAGAGAATGTGTCTTATCATTACATCCATAGCATAGCACCTAGCTTATGTCTAGAAAATAGATGCTCAATGTATGTGTATTTGTTAAATGAATAGAAGACATAAGTTTACTTCACTCTTACCTGACGGACATCTGTTTTCTCCTCTGCCTTCTCTTTCTCATAATCTATCTAGATCAGTTCATGAGGCTCCTCATTCTCAGGTAGGCTGAATCTTCAGACTTTATTTGGCATCTTGTCCAGATACCTACCTCAGTTACCATTTTCTCCTATTTGCTACTTTCATCTTCAGCCTCTCTCTACCGGTTGTTTATTCTTTATCTTCTGTTCCAACCTTCTGTGCATCTGCATTTCCAAACCCCTCTTAACAATACTTCTCCCTCAAGCTGGTTTTTTTTTTTTTCTTTTGGGTTTTAATTCATTGTCAAAACTTCACCATCTGCATATTCCTTAATCTGGTATATATTTTCAATAAACATATTTTTAGCACTGTTATCCTACCTACAATTTTAACATTTGCTATTATTAAAACATAAATTTTTACTAGAAGTTCCTACCCCCTACGTGTAGAGCATTGAAACATATCTAATCACTTTCCTCTCTGTTTCCCTGCCTTTGTTCCTTCCCAGATGAAGAAATACAAGTCATCAAAAAGGACTGCACTCAACATTTCTATCTTATTATAAGAATATCTCTTATCACTCCTTGGCTTAAAACTAGCCAGTAATATATCAGTGAAATGAAAATAAATTCCAAAACTCTTATCGTGAACTACATGACCCTAAATGACCTAGATCACATTTGAATAAATCTTGGACTTTATAGGGTACCGTTCTTAGTTTCCCCATAACACTAGGCTGTACCCTTCCCTCTGTTACTAACACCTACAATTTTCTTAGGAGATTTTTATGTAACACTACTTTCTTTTATGTAACTATTTACTCTCTAAATCTTTGCATGGCTCAAGCTTCAGCTCATAGATTGCCTATTCAAAGAAGCCTCTCTGACCATCTGTATATAGGAACCATCTCCCACTCAAGTCCTTTTCTATGACATACAAAATTATAAACTTCAGGAAAGAGAGACTAAAAAAAGAAAAAGGAACACAGGATCTAGGGAAGCAAGATAACCATAGAACAGTGAAGGCAAGTCTTATCATAAGAGGTATTCAGCAAGGCCCAGAGCTAGAGGTCAACAGGGCACATGGGAGCAGTAGAAAGGAAAGCTCCAGAAGAATGGCCTCTAGGGAAGAGAGGGTCAGCTATGTGAATACACCAATTGATGTTATGGAGTAGAGCTGAGGGTTTGAGAATAGTAAAAAGAAAAAAAAAAAAAAAGAATTATAAGATATTGTGAAAAGAAAATAGAAAACAACAATAAAATTATATATGAAATTAAACATTATAAATCAATGCCTGTTCTACAATGAGCACACTATTGACATAGTTCAAAGAATGCAAATGTATTTATTAAAAATAGTTTAAAATGTTAATATCTATAGGTAGATACAGATACATAGATACTTAAAGTGCATGAGGTAATTTAAAAGGCAGCAGCTTCTCTATCTTAACAAATCAACAAATAATTCCTACACTTGGTAAACAAAAACATCAATAAACATAAATATTTAAAGATATGGAGAAAGCTACCAAGTGAAACAGCTGGAAGTGTTACTTAATTGTCTCTGGGAATAAGCCTGAGATGTGGGAAGCTACCACTCTGGTTGCTGGTTTTTGTGATAAGCATTTTGTGATAAGCATACATTTATCACTTATTTATATATTTATACACAAAATATGTATTTTTACATACATGACTTTCATTGGATTTTTTAACTGAAATAAAGAAACGTGAACAAGAGTAAGTAAGGATGGTAAATTAATATGAGGAGTTTTGGCCACAGGGCTACAGTTAAAATTGCAACCAGTATACGCTAAGGAGCTGCCCACTTGACAAAGTGCTTCCTCCGTGTTGCCCAGGATCATAAGAGCAAAGCAAAATTCCTCAATAGCAGGACAGAGACCCAGAGTGGTTGACATGGGCCCTTGTGCTCAGTTTTCCAAAGGAGGTCAAAACATTTTTAAGCCATAACATAGGAATTTGCTAATCAATTTACCACTACCAGAACTTTCCAGAAATGAATCAAAAGTATGCTGCACATACCTGATAAAAGCACTAGAATAATCATAATTTATGTAGACTTACAGTCTCTACAGGCCTCATACCAGTCCTGCTTCAAGCCAAACTTTGTGTTGTCACATTTTCAATTTCCTTTAATAACTAATTTATCATATATAAGTGTGTGTATATATATATGACATATAATAACCACATGTAATTATAGATATAGTTTTTCATAAAAGAATTCAAGTCACTAGTCTATAAGAATTTTTAGGGAGTATAACACAAGATTGCAATGATTAAAAGGTTATTGAGAAAACAAAACTATAGCATTTAATAGCAATATTAAGATAAGAAATTACTTATTAACAGTAAAAAGTTGAGAAAACAATGATTCAAGAAACAATGAAAATAGTAGAAATGAGAAAGTTATTAATTTATTAATGGGAAAAAAATGAAAGTGACAAAAACCTAAGATTTGCTTAGTTCAAAATATTATCAAAATCTTCCATAGATTCAGAAAATACATCCACAGTACCAAATGTAAACCATATCATATCCTTTCTAAAATGAAAAAAATAAAAGAATATTATCTTATCAATGCTATGTAACTAGGGGTGCCTGGGTGGCTCAGTTGGTTGGGTGTCTGACTTCAGCTCAGGTCATGATCTCGCGGTCTGTGGGTTCGAGCCCCGCGTTGGGCTCTGTGCTGATAGCTCAGAACCTGGAGCCTGCTTCTGATTCTTTGTCTCTCTTTGCCCCTCCCCTGCTCATGCTCTGTCTCTCTCTATCTCTCAAGAATAAATAAACATTAAAAAAAATTAATGGTATGTAACTAGAGTAAGAGTTTTGGGTAGCGAATAAGATTAAGGATTTTCCAGTCAAGAAATTGCCAAAGTTATTTTATGTGTCTAGGAAGTTTTTGACACTATTATATTTTGGTAGTATTTGTATGGGAAAAGTGCAGATTTTTAGCTCAGTATGTATATATAACAAAACAATTGTAGGTAAATTTGTAAAGGATTCAGTTTGGATGCTACTGTAAGCTATAATTCTAAATGCATTCCACTCACTGTATTTTAGTAGTAGAATGAATCCAAACCCATTTATTTCACATCTGTAGAAAAATAATTTGTGTAGAGAAAATAATCTTTCTGTTTATAATTTACTTTCAATTCATTACTTTCTGACTGTTTGGAAGGGTTTGTGTTGTCTTTCTCACTTCAAATATTTTTTTAAGCTGCATCAATACCCACAAGTGGCTTATGAATGGCAAAGAAATCAATGTACGTAAAATACAATTTATTTAAAAAAAAAGATTATAGAGCCTCTCTGAATACTGTGTCAGTATTATTTTTGAGGTAGAGTTTTTTCATTTTTAAAAAAATTTTTCATGTTTGTTTATTTTTGACAGAGACAGAGCGTGAGTAGGGGAGGGGCAGAGAGAGTTGGGGACAGAATCCAAAGCAGGCTCCAGGCTCTGAGCAGTCAGCACAGAGTCCGACGCAGGACTCGAACTCACAAACCATGAGATCATGACCTGAGCCGAAGTCAGATGCTTAACCAACTGAGCCACCCAGGTGCTCTTGAGGTAGAGTTTGTTTTTTTTTTTTTTAATTTTTTTTTAACGTTTATTTATTTTTGAGACAGAGAGAGACAGAGCATGAATGGGGGAGGGTCAGAGAGAGGGAGACACAGAATCTGAAACAGGCTCCAGGCTCTGAGCTGTCAGCACAGAGCCCGACGCGGGGCTCAAACTCACGGACCGCGAGATCATGACCTGAGCCGAAGTTGGACGCTTAACCGACTGAGCCACCCAGGCGCCCCTTGAGGTAGAGTTTTTAAGAGTGTATTCATTTGAATAAATAGCTTTAGACTTCAGATTTTTTATTAAAAGTGTTGCTGTTGGTGAAGTTGACAAATTATAAATATGTGTGTGCATGTTTGAGCAATTGTGTGTGAACATGTGTGTGTGTGAATATAAGTACACCTAGATGAAAGAAACATGAACATTTTCATCCAAGAAATATTACCTTATTATAATTTTATTCTATTGGTAAAACTAACTATAACTAAAAATTATGCACAAAATCTTCAGCTAAAACTACTTGTCTAAATGATAGTCTAAAATTTATCACAATATTAAAATGTGACATCTATTTAAAATTTTAAGTAAATTTTCATCCTTTTATTCCTTTATTCAGTTACAAAAAATATTAAATATTTCATCCCAAGTCTGACACTAAGATAACAATATTTTGTCTGTTCCTTGTCATGGTATGCAGCATTTTAGGATTCAGAATTTTAATACAAAACTAAAATGCAAAACATCTAATCAAATACAATGTGTAAAGTAATATCTACTTAATTACACATAGTACATTCACTTGTGTTTTTATTTGCATAAAATAATGCTACACTGCAGTAAAAATCTAAATTTGTGTCATGTACACCTCAGCATAATTGTTAACATGAAAATTCTGTACGAGTTACTTATTTCTGCCTATTGTTCACTCGTTTCTTAATCTTCAAGCAACAAATACTTTACACTTATTTTTTTTTAATTGTTTTTAATGTTTATTTATTTTTGACAGAGAGAGAGAGCATAAGCGGGGTTAGGGGCAGAGAGCGAGGGAGACACAGAATCCAAAGTAGGCTCCAGGCTCTGAGCTGTCAGCACAGAGCCCGACGTTGGGCTCAAACTCACAGACTGGGAGATCATGACCTGAGTTGAACCTGAGCCGAAGTCGGATGCTCAACCGACTGAGCCACCCAGACGCCCCTACACTTAATTTTTATTGCACTTATTTCTTTCATTGCAAAGTGTAAAATTTTTCAAAGCTAGACAAATGATTTGTATTTACTTTATTGCAAGGTGTAAAATTTTTCAAATTTTTCAAAGCTAGACAAATAGTATTGAATATGCTGAATGTTTTTTTTCCTTTAAAAAAATTTTGGGGGTATAGTTGACACATGATGTTACATTCATTTCAGGTGATTCAACATCTCTTTTTTATGGCTGCGTAAATATCCTGAACACGTATATAATTTATATAATGTTAAGAGTCTTGCATGTCTAGACATGGAAAGAAAGGAAAAGAGGCTAAGATTCAGTTGCAGATATTTTTAATGACAGAACTCGAGTGTAATTGTCTTCTCAAAAGAGAAACTATCTCTCATCCTGTAATTAAATTCATAATATTGAGTAAGTGTATTAAGATGCTCTCTATATTACACAGACATAAAAAAGGATGAGAGCTGGTCATTTTGCAACAACATTGATGAACCTAGAGGGTATTATGCTAACTGAAAAAAAGTCAAACTGAGAAAGATGAATACCACATGATTTCACTCATATGTGGAATCTAAAAGAGCAAATGAATGAACAAGCAAAGAAAAGAATCACACCTACAAATTGGAGAACAAACCAATGGTTGCCAAAAGGAAGAGGAGTAGGGGAATGGGCAAAATGGGTGAAAGGGAGTGGGGAGATACAGCTTCCCATTACGGAATAAACGAGTCATAGGAATAAAAGACTCAACATAGGGAATATAGCCAGTGGTCTTGTAATAGCATCCCTCTCTCTATGTGGTAAGCAAAAAATAAGTATAGATACACTGAAGCCCTGTTCTCTACACCTGAAACTAATGTAACATTGTGTCAACTGTAGTCAAAAAAAAAATTAAGATAACACTCTCCCATTCTGTAGGTTGCCTTTTAGTTTTGTTGATTGTTTCCTTTACTGTGCAGAAGCTTTTTATTTTGATGACATCCCAATACTTTATTTTTGCTTTTGTTTCTCTTGCCCCAGAACCTATCTAATAAGTTGCTACAGCCAGTGTCAAAAAAGGTTACTGCCTGTGTTCTCTTCTAGGATTTTAATGGCTTCATGTCACGCATTTAGGTCTTTAATGAATTTTGAATTTATTTTTGTATATGTTGTCAGAAAATGGTCCAGTTTCATTCTTTGCTTGTTGCTGTTTAGTTTTCCCAGCACCATTTGTTGAAGAGACTATCTTTTTCCCATTGGATATTCTTTCCTGCTATGTTGAAGATTAATTGACCATATAGTTGTGGGTTCACTTCTGGGTTTTCTATTCTGTTCATTGATCTATGTGTCTGTTTTTATGCTTGTACCATACTTTTTTGATCACTACAGCTTTGTAATATAACTTGAAGTCTGCAATTGTGATGCCTCCAGCTTTGCTTTTCTTTTTCAAGTTTGCTTTGGCCATTCAGGGTCTTTTGTGGTTCCATACAAATTTTAGGATTGTTTGTTCTACCTCTGTGAAAAATTCTGTTGGTATTTTGATAAGGATTGTATTAAATGTGTAGATAGCAGGGCACCTGGGTGGCTGAGTCAGATGAGCCTCCAACTTTGGTTTAGGTCATGATCTTACGGTTCTTGGGTTTGAGCCCCACCTTGGGCTTTCCTCTAACAACATGGAGCCCACTTTGAATTCTCTATCTCCCTCTCTCTATGCCCTTCCCCTATTCAAGTTCTATCTCAAAAATAAACATTAAAAAAAAATTTAATGTGTAGATTGCTTTCGGTAGTATAGACATTTTAACAGTATTTGTTCTTCTGATCCATGAGCATGGACTGTCTTTCCATTGTTTCGTATACTTCAGTGTTTTACATCAGTGTTTTATAGTTTTCGGAATACAGGTCTTTCACTTTGTTTAGGCTTATTCCTAGGTATCTTATGGTTTTTGGTGCATTTGTTGGTGGGAATGCAAACTGGTGCAGCCACTCAAGAAAATAGTATGGAAGTTCCTCCAAAACTTAAAAATATAACTACCCTACAATCTAGCAATTGCACTAGTAGGTATTTACCCAAAGAATACAAAAATACTAACTCAAAGGGATACATGCACCCCAATGTTTTTAGCAATATTATCTACAATACCCAAATTATGGAAACAGCCCAAATGTCTGTGAACTGATGAATGGATATATATACACATCTTTGTGTGTGTTTGTGTATATATGTGTGTGTGTGTATGTGTGTGTGTATACACAATGGAATATTAGTCATAAAAAGAACAAAATCTTGCCATTTGCAATAACATAGATGAAGCTAGAGAGTATTATGCTAAGTGAAACAAGCACTCAAAGACAAATACCATGTGATATCACTCATATGTGGAATTTAAGAAACAAAACAGATAAACATAGGGGAAAAAAGAGAGAGAAACAGATTCTTACCTATAGAGAACAAGCTGATGGTTACTGGAGAGGAGGTGGGTGGGGGGAGGGGTTAAATAGGTGATGGGGAATGAGGAGAGCACTTGTAATGAGCACCGGGTTCTGTATAGAAGTGATGAATCACTAAATTCTACACCTGAAACTAATATTACACTCATGTTAGCTAACTGTAATTTAAATTTTTTTTAATGTTTTATTTATTTTTGAGAGAGAGAGACAGAGTACTAGTGGGGGAGGGAGAGGCAGAGAGAGAAGGAGACACAGAATCCAAAGCAGGCTCCAGGCTCTGAGCTGTCAGCAGAGAGCCCAACGTGGGGCTCAAACTCACGAGCCAAACCGTGAGATCATGACCTGAGCTGAAGTTGGACACTTAACCGACTGAGCCACCAGGTGCTCCACTAACTGTAATTTAAATAAAAACTTGTAAAAAATAAATAAATATACACTTTCTCTTTTCAAAAATGAAAAGTCACACATAAACTCTTGAAAGAAAAGAGACTCTTGATTTTTTTTCACTTATGCTCTCTTGTCTAAAGATTATTCCTCTATTCCCATTACCTTTTTTGACCTTATTAATATTTGTCTTTATTAGTATTGTTGGAGATAGTTATTTCCTAGATAAGAGAACTGCAACTGTTATTACTTCACCAGGATAGCTAATAACTCATATTCAATCCTTACATGTTATGCTCTATGACAGACCATCTTTTTTTTTTTTTTTTTAAGAAAAACCATATATACTAACACCTATTATATCTTACTTCTAATACTGTCAAAATAGCTTCTTTGACCTCTATGGAAAGCAAGTTACCTAGTTCCGAGAACAGAGATTGCAATTTTGTGTAATAATGTCTTCTTTGGCAGATATTTTACTCAGCAAAAGTCAACTATAAGTAATGAAACATTGTATAATATAAAATTAATCTTCTGAGAAGTTTAATATAGAAATAGAGTATATTATTGTAGCTGACATTTTTGGTAGACTGGAAAGAAAGAAAATAAAGATTCAGAAGGGAATAGTAGTCTTCTACTACAGTTTAGTCATATTGACCTTACTTTTCTGGAAAAATAGAATTATAGGGTTAAGTACAATTGTTCTTACTTGTCTGTGGCACTGTGTGTGGTTTCTGAAAAGTGGTATGTTCCTATTTAAAGTGTCTGTTCATAACAGTAGTCTCTAGGCTGAAAAGTCCAACGTACACACCATTCTTCAGCACTGAAGGTGAGTGACTATTTCTTGAAACTCTTGTCCCTCTGAGATTTCCCTCTAAGTCATTCAGTCTTTGTCATTCAGTGTTCAGTCCCATAGCCCAGAACACTTTATTGATTACACCTTTACTCTTTCCACAGTATCCTAAGATACTCATTTCTGTGCCTCTGTTTTGTACAAAAACACATGTACACACCTGTCACATTGATCCACTCTAGACATCACAGCATTCTGAGTCTAGACCAGTGCCCAGTGGTCAAAAGTGTAGACTCTGGATCAAGAACATTTGGAGTCACATCTGCCTCTATCATTTGCAAGTATATTATATTGAGCAAGCTATGCAGCTTTTTTTTGTAAAATCAGGAAAACAATAGAACTTCATAATATATAAGAATTAAATAAATCAGTGCATACGAATGGCTTACAATGTGCACATAGGAAATACTCTGTAAGGATTAGCTGTAAATTCGCCAAACAATAGATCATGTGATTCCCTTCTCAGAACCTTCCATTCGCTTTTTTTAATAGTGAAAATTCAAAATACAAATCATTCATCACAACCTCCAAGGCTCAGGATGAGCTGGCTCCCACTATCACTTCCTGCTTCACCTCTTGCTACCTGGCTTTCTTTGCATTTCCTTTACCATGCCATGACTTTTTTTTCTATTTCACTGTCTTTTCCCCTGATTCCCCCTGTGTGAAAATCTTCTTCATTCTTTTTTGTAAAGGGCCATATAGTAAAGATATTCAGACTGGTCGGCCATACATTCTCTGTTGCAAGCACACAGACAACACATAAAAGATGAGTGCAGCTATATCTCAACAAAACTTTTATTTACAGAATCAGGCAATGAGCATTATTTGGCCACTGGGCTATATTATGCCTACCCACTATACTTCTTCACTGCCTAATTTAAATGGTATCCCTCAAAGAGAGATTTACTGACTCTATTTTTCTGCATCTCAGCCTCGTGATTGTTCTTTTTTCATAACACATACCACAGTGTATAATCATTTAATTTATAATTTCGTGTTTACTGTTCTTTGTAATACCCTCATTTACACTCAACTATAAGCATTTAGCACAGTGCACATTACTTAGAAGGTGCTTGATAAATACTTTTTGAATGGATAAATACTGTTGTATCTGACATCAAGAGTCAAAAAAACCCAATCAGTAAAATATTGCTAAAGGAGCTATATAGATTACCAGTTGCAGGAATTAATGTTTTGTAAGGAATTTTTGAAATAAGCTTCATTGAAAAATGTAGAAGATTTCCCTCTTGCAGTCCCAAAATCATAGGATCCTGGAATGTTGATAGCCCTTATGTTTCTGCTGCCTTGGGATTGCCTAGGGATTAGAGATAAGCATGACCTCATTTTTGTTGAATATGCATGTTATGAGAATTAGAACTTAACAGGCCATCTGGGGGATAGAGTATTCCTCTAGCATTGTTCATTTCATAGTATACATGGGGGATATTCATTTCATGGAGAAAATTAAGAAGTCACAGCAATCAAAGCATGCTCCATTTTAAAAAGTTCATGGTATGCTTTAGGGCTAAATATTCACAGCATGCATTTTAAAGATGCAATTAGGGGCAATGATGCACAAAATTGCATGTACAAAGAAAATATTATTTTTAGAAATGCAATCAAAACATCCAAAGGAGCTAAAAATAAAAGATTGTACTGCTCAGGTGAGAACCTGTAGCAATGTAATAAGCTATTTACATAGCAGAAAGTACTATAACATCGGAGGAAGTTGTTATCAGTGAAGCTCTTTAGATGTCCCAAATTCAATAATCTTTGACCTAGATGGATACAGCTCATATCTAGGACAGTCAAGATTTTGGATGATATTGTCAAATAATGTTTGGATACCAGTCTTCATAATTATACACTTCCATTTTATCTCTGACTTGTTATGTTTCATATTTCTTGCTAACATTATATCAAAATGATAAGATCACTTTTTGAGACACAATTCCTTAGTGGATTTAAGCTTTCTAATTATTTTTGTATATTATACATAAATTACAGTGATCCTTATGCCGTTGGTGGTGGTCAAGTTTTTTTGAAGCAGTTTCAATACTGCGCTTCTCACAGTGTACTATATATGGGTGTCATGCTTCAAATATATTTGTATTTCATTCTATTGATTTTTAAACTATTTTTTCTATTTATCGAGCCATAAATCTAGCTTACATCATCTTCAAAAGCTTATGGATTACATTTTTAATAGAAACAATTACTTTATGTGAACTGTAAACAAGTAAATGTGAACATTTTTGTAAGTTGTATTCTCTCTAAATAAATTGAAATATAGTGAAATCATCTTGAACACAATATGAAACAAATCAGTAGAGAAAATAAATGATCTAACTTGTATTAATATTAAAAAAGAACAAAAGAGACAAAATCTGGCTAACTAAAGCTGAGCCTTTTGGTTAAAAGTATACTTCTGTGAAAAATAATTTTTACAGTTCATCTCAATTTTTTTAGATGATTGTAAGTAATTATAATTATGTGTGGCAGTTACTACTATTTTAAAAAGTTACTTAGTCTAAGAATCATACACATAAAATGCTGTTCAGGTAAATTAGTGGGTTTTTTTCTTTCCATGTAACTGATGAATCTGTGTTTAACCTTTAAAAAAGGCTAGATACAAACAAGACAAAAATATATTATTCAAGTTATGTAATGGTAAACTACATGATATTTAAAAGTACAGGGTTTTCATTTTGATATTCATAGTGAAAGATTAAATATTTTAAATAAAATATTTGTCAGACAAAATTAAACTCCAGTATATCCCATTTAAAAAGAATCCATAATGCCATATTTATGAGTCTCTTCTGTTTTGTACTCCTCCCTGTTTTTATATTATTTTTTTTCCCTTCCCTTAGGTTCATCTGTTTTGTCTCTTAAAGTCCTCAGATGAGTGAAGTCATATGATTTTTGTCTTTCTCTGACTGACTAATTTCACTTAGCATAATACCCTCCAGTTCCATCCACATAGTTGCAAATCTATTCTGAAATCATTGTTTCACTATATGGTAACTAATTTGGATGTAAATTTTTAAAAATAAAAAATTAAATTAAAAAAAAGGAATCCATAAAGTTGGGGTGCCTGGGTGGTTCCGTCGGTTAAGCGTCCGACTTTGGCTCAGGTCATGATCTCACAGTTCATGAGTTCGAGCCCCGCATCGGGCTCTGTGCTGAAAGCTTGGAGCCTGAAGCCTGCTTCAGATTCTGTGACTCCCTCTCTCTCTGCCCCTCCCCCACTTGCACTCTGTCTCTGTCTCTCTCAAAAATAAATAAAATGTTAAAAAAAAATTTTTAAAAGAATCCATAAAGTTACCACCCCACCATGATGAACAGTTACCATGATGAACAGGTATGACGTGTCACAGTCATACCTAACTGTGATACAGAATCCATGACTTACTCAGAATCTAGAACAGCATGTGTTATATACCAAACATGCCACCACACATATTTGTATAAATTAATAAACATACAAGTAAGTATTACCATCATTTGTTTCTGAGATTTAGAGCTTGACAAGGACATAAATGATTACAGGAGGACTTTACAGAAGAGGAGAATTAGACTGCTTTTGAAAGATGAATAGGTAAGGAAGGGCAGTGTGAAAGAGTTGGCAGAGAGCAGGACAGTGAGAAGAGAGTTGACTGTCAGAGAAAATAAGACCTTAAAGGCATTGTAAGTGTAAAATGTGATGTATTGATGGCAACACTTTGAAACAACTGTGAACAGATATCGTGGGGGAATATTCTAGAATGATGGTGGGCAGTGCCCAGATGGGGAAGAGACTTAAGAAGAATTAAGAGAATGACGTAAATGTGCACACACCAATTGGCAATGTATACAAGGTATATTGTAATAGACCGACTGCATTTTCTGATGTTTGCTCACTGTTCTCTTTTCTCCTTCTGCCCTATATCTGGGCATGCTGGTGAGAAAGCTTGGATGCACCTTTCTTTGGAAACAGTGGGAGGTTCAAACCACACAGGAGCAACCCCACACACAGGAACCTTCAGCCCGGCCCCACCCACTAACTACAATAAAAGCTAAGCCAATCTCCTTTCCCTGCTCTCTCCATACCAGCTTGGGAACCCTGACTGTTATCCAGAAAAAAACTTGCTATATGAGTAATAAGCCTTTTTTTTTTTTTTTTTTTTTTTTTTTTTTTTTTTTTTTTTTTTTACCTCCATGGTATAAGGAGGTATGTTACTAATGTGACATCATTAGTTTCTCCACAGGAACCAAATTTGGGGTCAGAGTCCATCTTGTTTATACAGAGTGACCGCAAATAGTATGTTCCAAAGTGTATTTGAATTTAGACCAAAAGTTATGTCTTGGTTCAAATATGAGACAATATTAACCACTTCCTTGAAGAAAATCATTTTTATACGGGACCT
This sequence comes from Panthera leo, assembly GCF_018350215.1. Taxonomy (NCBI): domain Eukaryota; kingdom Metazoa; phylum Chordata; class Mammalia; order Carnivora; family Felidae; genus Panthera; species Panthera leo. Next base: position 57,522,416 of record NC_056683.1, on the reverse strand, counting down.
CATCTTTCATTGTACAAAGTTGTTTTCACCCACTAGAGCACAAAGCAAAATACCACTAAGATCTGAGGTTAAATCAGACCTGGGTGCACTCTGTCTGTCTTTCCATATTCCTGTCCCTCACTTACTATAACCTCATTCTTCCCTTTCCTTATGTGATAATATGCTGATACGAATTTCTGGTTATATTTGAAGAGTTTTATTTACATGATAAAATGAGTTCTTTCAACATACCAGTAATCAAGACATGTGCTGTCATTGATAGTCATTAATGCAGCTTTTAGAAACACCTTACAGAAGAGAACAGTTGGCCATGCTCTATGGTAAGCTGTTTAAATAATTCATAAATCATGGCCCAGGGGGAGTCTAGAATATTTTCAACATTATATATGCCTGGAACATTTCTTTTCACTGAACTGTAGTCACTCCAGTATCAAATGTTGTGTTAAAATTGAAGTGTGTGAAAATGATCACTCACTCAAAGAATATTTGGTTCACACTCCACAGAGGTCAAATATGTATGTTGCACTGGATGCTTGGAGTGATATATTTAGCACTTGTCGGGGAGAGCTTACTTTATATTTGTTTCTAGCTAGCTTTCAAAATTTTCCCCTTTAGAGAAGATAAAGTAGATGATAGTAGGAGGTTTCAGGTGTAAGGGAAAGGCCAGAAAGCAGGGAAGAGAGAGAAGGAAGAACTTCATAATATCAATATGTTTCTTATACTTATTTTGAGTAAAATAAAAAAGTAGTGAGATACTTCTAACCTGCCAAAACAAAGTGAATCTTTGCTCCTGGCTACAGCTTTCAAATGAAAATAAGACACTATGAGATCCCTTGCTTTAAACAAATCTTTTATAGCTGTACACTTTCCCCTGACTTTTCTTTATATTGTTCCATGGGGCTTGCTATTTTATACATCACTTTTATTTTCTTTAAGCCAGCAAAATCCTGGTTTGGATGCTTCGCCTTCCAGTGACCCAGCTGCCTTATCATTTTATCTAATAGTTGTAGAATTAGAAAGCTCTGACAAATCCCTTATGGCCTTGCTGAGCCCAAGGAAAGAATTTTCAGTGGATCCTGGAAATGGGAACTCTGCAAAGACGTTTTGCTCTGGGTAACTTTTAAACCAAAGGCACAATCTTTGAATGGGGATCTTGAGACTGCAATCACTCTGTAACTTAATTGTATCAATTTTAATTTCGTATTTATATCTTGTTGTTTTTGCCAAGCCCTAGAGGCAACACTCAGGCTGCCATCTCACTTTGTTTCCTAGTATATTTCCCAGAACAGAACTCCATAGGATTTATGGCCCAATTTTTGCCTTTTGATTTAATCTGAAAAAATAGCCAACTCACATCAAGCACAGAGTTGGCAGTTAAGAACGATAAAGCTGTCTCTCTCCTAACCCAAGGTTGCTAAAAGGTTCAGATCAAGTCTGTGTCTCACTTCCTGTGCCACAGTCTCTCTTCCTGTGTACAGGAAGATATCTTCTGCTATGTTTAACTGTGCTTGATGTTTAAAGAAATTTAACTACCGTAACAAAATTATTTTAAAATATATCTACTAAGATAAAGCAATTCAGGGAATTTGTTCCCTAATGAAAGTTGGACCTGGTATGGGATAATTAATAATAATAATAATAACTAATAATAATAATAAAAGGCAACACAGTAATTGTAACATGATATTATAATAGTATGAGACCTTGTTTTCTCTATTTCTAAAAAAATGTGCTATAAACATCTCTGTTGTGTGCCCTGAGTAATTATTAATAAAATTTTCTACATTTCACATCATAAGTGGAATGATTTTTCTAATATTTTTAAAAATTTTTATGTATTCTGAGAGAGACTGCACAAATGGGGGAGGGGCAGAGAGAGAGGAAGAGAGAATCCTAAGAAGGCTCTCTGCTGTCAGTGCAGAGCTCTCAATCATGCAGAGCTCAATCTCACAAACCAAACTGTGAGATCATGACCTGATCTGAGACCGAGAGTCAGATGCTTAATGGACTGAGCCACCCAGGCACCCGAACGGAATGCTTTTGAATGGGTATTTTTGAAGATCCCTAAACTAGAACCATATTTGCATGGTCTAGGAAGAATTAATCTTTAAAATATCCAAAATATTCCACTAATTTACTTGTTTGCTTATATAATGATTACAATGGACCAGACAACTTCCTAAATTCTTGAAATATTAATTCCTTTTAATAAATAAATAGATAAATAAATAAATATTAGTTCCTTTCATTCTTCTAACATAGCTATGAGATGGGTGTTGTTGTTATTATTGTTGTTGTTATTTAGAAAAAAAAAAAAAGCCAAGATACAGAAGAGGTTAAGTACCTTATCCAGCGTCACACAAACAGTTAACTGGAGACACTGAGATGAAAACTCAGGTAACTGGGCTCCAGACTCCACCATATTAGTCACTCTCCAATGTTCTTCCTAAGTACCATAAAATGCTTATTCCTATTAGAAGTACTTACTCATACATTAACTCAAAAAGTCCTGTAGGTACTCAGAAATTCAGAACTACATAGCTGAGACATTACTTTTTTAACTTATAATCCATAAGCAACTTTTTTTTAAGCCAGCATTCTTCTGTGGGAAAAAAAAAATGCTTATGTTATGAAAATAGGTTCTGTATATTTAATAGTAGTTTAATACTTAAAGTATATTTTCTATTTTTAGGTTATTGGCAACATTTTTATGATTTGTTTTTATTTGTTCTTACTATTGGATTCTGTTTCTTTAAGTAAACTAAATGTATTTGAAATGCTACCTCACACAGAGTAAAAGTTATGCATATTTACAGCATTTGGAAAACAGCTAATATATTTACTAAATGACTACAAGAGGATGATTACCCCCAAAAAAGGGCAAATCTCACATTATCATTACCAAATGTAATGCCAGTGAGAATAAAGCAAAGCAGATGGATATCACACATATTTCAAATTAAGAAATGAAAGAATTGGTTACTGAGTAACCCTGGCTGCCAAACAAAAATGGGCATTAACTGAGCCCTGTCCACAGACACGCTCTGATAGGTACTAGGATATTAGCCTTTGATTAGTCCACAGCGCAGCAAAGTAGAGGGAGATACACAAATGGCAATACAGGCAAGAAAAATAGTGATGCACCTAATAGAAATTGGGACTTTAGGAGGGGTAATTTCTTGAAATTGCTTTTAGATGAGTCAAATTGGAACTGGGTCATAAAATTATAAAATTGCAGAAAATGCTAAGTGATAGGGGTCTATAGCTCGAGCAAGGCATCAGGATTAGAGATGTAAACTTGAAAGTCTTCTGTACAGACTTGAGAATTGAAACTAAAAAAGTGGATTAACTACATTAAGGAAAATTTGAGTACTGTACCATTAGGCCTAAAGAGGATGCTAAACATAATGGTTATGAGCCCTGTCTTTTAAATTAGACAGCTGCTAGCCCTGCCACATGGTAGCAGTATAAATTTAGGCAAGTCACTAAGCCTTTCTACATACTAAATTCCTAATCCATTAAATGGAAATAAGATGTACATCATTGTTGTGGGCAGAATTTTAAGTTGGTTCCCAGGATTCCTGCCCCTGGGTCCCTGCCCTGTATGATCCCCTTCCCTTGAGTGTAAATAGAATCTGTAAATATAAGACAGTCATTTCTTGATAAGGTTAGGTTATAAGGCAAAAAGTGATGGCATTGTCACCCCATGATTATTTTAATTGACTAAAAGGAGAAGCTGGAGAGATACACCCCTGAAGGTCTAGAGGAAAGCAAACATCTATGTTATGATCTGCTTATCACATGGGGGCCACATAGCAAGGAACCACAGGTGGCCTCTAGGAAATGAGAGCAGTTCCTCAGGGATACCCAGTAAGAAAAAAAAAAAGGATGTCACAACGACTTCCTAAAAGAAATGAATTTGCCAACAACCAGTGAGTTTAAAAGAGGACCCTGAAAGCTGATAGTAAGTACCTGCCCACACTTTGATTTCCTTCCAGTGAAACCCTGAGCAGAGGACCCAGGGGATAGAAATTACAAAACAATACATTTGTCTTATTGTATGTCCCTAGATCTGTGGTGATTTATTGTGCACAATGGAAAACTAATATGCTCGTAGACGTAGATGGCTAAATGTAATATAAATTATAAAATGCCTATTATAGTACCTTCCACTCGATAGTATGCAAAAATTGCTGCCTTGGTAGCACTGTTATATATTATCCTGAATCCCATTTCTATTTCTAGATTGAAAATAAATAAATACCAGTTTCCATATAAAGGCTTCCAATCAAAGAAATCCACCAGGAAATAATGTTTTAGTGACAATTATGTAGCACTTCTAAAGAATTTTGATCTGTGTTATCTTTTCCTTCACTATTACCTTTTATTTGATTTCATTTAAACGTAGAGGAAGATCTCAAAAGTAGTTTGAAGAAGCCATTATCAGTAAGATTTTAATTGTTGTTTTGGTTGTTACTTGCTTTGTTATCTAAGAAGGATATGAGATTTGAAAAAATGACCGAACACATTAATAGTGATAAATGTGATCAGGTCCAGATATAATGTTAAAGCATTAATGAGATTTTTATTTTGTTAAGTGTTTTTTGTTAAGTGGAAACCAAGTTCAAAGTAAATTTGGGTATTAAAAAGTTAATCATGGAAAAAGGTCAATTCTGTAATAGTCCAAGAAGGAAAGCTGTGAAACTACCATGGGAAATAAGAAAATATTGTGAGATGGTGTGAATGCAAGACTGTGGTTAGCCCATGCATTTCCACACACCTCTGTTGCTTTGCTTATGCTGTGCTCTCTAGAAGGCCCTTTATAATCGGTTTTACTTCTGTGCAACCTTTTCCCTTAGAAATAAAAATATGGACAGCAAATTATCCCTGTGTATATATCGTTTGCTCTAATATGTTTTACTATACTATGAGTTTCTTCAGAAAAAAATATTTTTGCATTTCCAGTTACTGGCATGGGTGTGAACTTCATAAATGTTTATTAGACACAGTTTAATTAATGAAACTTTACTTCAAAATAAATATTTTTAAGCATTTGTTTGGCAAAATTAGGTCACATGTTAATTTATTGTATTATCTCTATATTCTTCCATTAGTTAAAACGAATGTAACTTAGCAAGTTGATAGTCTTGGCAGATTTTTGTGTGATTTTTAGTGATTATACCTATATCTTTAGTATCAAAATTGCCATCAGGAAAATGCAGAAAATTCAGTCAGTCAAGTGGTATATCTATCATAAGCCAAATTACTCTAATTTTGTTGATAAAGTTTTATGATTAAACTAATTATTTTTATATCATGTAAACATATCTGGTAAAATAGGTACTTCAGAGAAAATAGTCTTAAAATAAGATTTTAGCATTATAAGGATGAAAAGCTCAAGTGACCATAAGCTTTTTCACATTTCTTCTATATGTGGGAATATAGCTTGAAGTATTAAGGAAAACCAATGCAGTTACATAAAAATAAATTCTGTAAATCATATTAAAAAATAAAATTCAATGGATAGAATATGCACATGGTATGATGATTATGTAAAAATCTTATATCTTAATGAGAATAATTCTGTCACTTGGTATATGCATGTTAAGCATTTATTAAACAAGTGATTGCTATCTCACTGCCTATTTTTTTTATTATCTAAGTTCCTTTTTATGATAAATCAACAAAAATTTTCATGCTTATAACAAGTATTCTGTGGAGGAACAGTCAGTGTTTAAATATTGGGGTAGTATGTTTTTAAATTTAGAAAGGCATTTTAGAGAATGAAACTAATGAAAGTAAAACTAATAAAAGAAATACTAGAAATAGTTCTTTTAGAAAAAAAGTTATAATAGCAGAAGTTTGAAAAATAGACCAGGGAACATTTCAATAATTGCAATAGCTCTTTTAGTAAAGTCCACAATTTTACACATTATTTCAATATTTTTCCAAATGTAGTTTATGGTATCTTATAGAGAAATTTTAGGAGTATTTACACCTTCTCTCTTCACAGCCTTAAGGGTTTTAGTCAAGTAGAACAGAAGTCAGAAAACATTTTATGCAAAGGGCCAGAAAGTAAATATTTTAGGCTTTGCAGACCATACAGACTCAGTTACAACTATTCAACTTTGCCACTGTAGCATGAAAGCAGACATTGACAATATATAAATGAATGGGCCTGACTGCAATAAAATTTTACTTACAAAAACAGGAAGCATTCCGATTTGACCCACTTGCCAACTCCTGATGTAGATTAATGTTAGCAATTTTATAGTCATTTTTAAACAAGACTATAAGAAACTATCTTCACAGTTAGTTGATAAAAAAAGAATATGATCATTATAACATTTTAATAAGTTACAACACCAAAATTCTATCCGATGCATCTACAGATGCTTACTATTGTGAAATTTTTAATCAAAACTAACCTCATCCAAAAAGAAGAGATTTCATGTGTAGGATTTTTTTCTCCATTCCTTTTTATTCTAGGAACTCAAAAATTCTATCTCCCATTTACTGAGTGAATACTACAAAATAGGGCTTGTTCTTTATCCTTTAAAAATATTATATGGTTATTTACTTCTCACAGCCTAATGAAGCAGGTAGTACTTTGCTCATTTTACAAATGAGTAAACTGAAGCTAAAAAGACTAGATAATCCTCTCTGACTATAGTGGCTATTAAGTGACGGATTTGAAATTCAAACCTCAAAGGGCTTTCAAAGCCTATGCTATAGTGCTACAGTGACTAAATGAGTGTGAAAACATTCTTAAATCTAAATTCTAATTTGTTCCCAATGAAAAAAAAAAAGAGAGAGATTTACTCTTATAAAAGTTTCTAACTTAGTATAATACTGTTTATAATAAAACTTGCATCTTGGAAAATATTTTCAAATGTACTTTGTATACTGACTTACAGTTTGTATGTTGATTGTGAGCAACTACTCACTTTTTAATCCATCAGTAGCTACAAAGACAGTTTGTAGTTTCTGATCAACATAGCCCTAAGGAACAGACAGAATCAAAATTTACTTCATAATTACAGACCTCAAAATTCAGCTTAATTCTCATTTGCACTGTCATGTTACCAATGCAGTATTTATCTCCTGACTAGGACAGATGATGTGAATGTAACATTCTCCCTGGGACCTCATTCATAGTAATGGTTATAACAAGAAGAATTGCTAAAAAGTGGAGAATCAGTTTGTCTGAAGACAAAATAATTTTACTCTGTGTTCATTAATAGAAAATAACAAATTTCTTACTATGTAGAAAACCTTTGAATTTGAAAACAATGTGCTCCATATAAAGGAAAGAAAAAGTAGTGTGTAAAGAGCTACCAATCCCAGGGTGGATTGTCAGAAAACTTAAGTTCTGATACTGAACTTTTACCACTTAATTGATCACTTTGGGAAAATCATTTAACCTCCTTAAGCATCAGCTTGCTCAGCCTTGAAAGAATCTGGGGGAGTCAGTGGAGGGTGGGACAGCCATAAAATTCTATGACTCTGTCACTGCAAAGAAGATTACTAAAACCCACATATCTAAGCATTTGGGTAAAAATCTTCATACCATATTACAGAGCCATATAATTTGCCCTGCCCTATTCAACTTCTCCAACAGTTGGATGGAGATGTAGTTCGTTTCTAAAATTTCCTGGTGAAGTAAAGCCTAGAAGAAAAGTGAATATGAGGGACGACAGAATTAAAGCCAAGAAACCTTAATAGGCTGAAATAATAAGCCAACTCAAATCATACAGAATATATAATTGAGATAAATATCTGTCCTTACGTGAAGATACTAACGGTTGAAGTATGTGTAAGGTTTTACACTATAACATTAGCCAGTGGCAGTATATGGCTATGAGAACTTATTTGCCATTTATAGATATATAATAGATATCTTTGTAGTGTCTTTAACTTCCCATTCTTCTCTACGATTTTATAGGACTTCCAAGCAGATTTCAAACCTGGGTAAGCCTGGTTATCTTTTTCTCCATGTTGTCATCCAGGCCTCTGATTATTCCTTTTTTTTATGTTTATTTTTGAGAGAGAGAGAGAGAGAGAGACAGACAGACAGAGAGAGCGAGCGCACCAGTGAGGGAAGGGCAGAGAGAGAGGGAGACAGAGAATCTGACAGCACAGAGCCTTATGGTGGGTTTGTACCCACGAACCTTGAGATCATGACCTTAGCCAAAGTTGGACGCTTACCCAACTGAACCACCCAGGTGCCCTGAGTATTCTTTGAAAATAAAGTCATCTATTTTGGAAAATTGGTACCACTGTAAATTCATGGCCAGAAAACTACACTGAACCATCTCCACAAGCTCACAAGCATTATGTCTGTTTCTTTAACCTCCATCTCCACAACGATTATTTTAAATCTTCTCCACATACTCATACTTCAGGCCTTCACTATTCTCTTCTGTCTCAGAGGATGAATTTGTGTCCTACTTTTCTGAGAAAAATTACTTCCCTCAGATGGCATCTCTCAAAACTGACTTCTGGATTATCACCCTTTAGTTCTTTCTTTTCTTTATTACTGTAGAAGGAATGTCTAAGTTCTTAACTAAGGCCAATTCTTCCACCTAGGTGTTGGCTCTTGTGGTAGATATTTCTCCTATTGTGGGTGTCTATCATCTTTTTTATTATCCTTTTGATGTTTTATAAGATCTCATGTTATAAGACTTGCCTCTGAACACATGACTCAAATTTCCAAGTGCCTTGCAACTAGGCCACAAACAGGACAGAGCCTCTACAACCAGGTGCAGTTCTTGAATTCTTCATTTTCTTATTCTACTCATTTTCCCCAAGAAATCTCCTCCACTCCCCTTGTTCAGGTTCAACTAGCAGTATTCCTTTACTTACAAAATGTATGTCTTCAGAATGGACCATACCTCTGAACTTCAGGCTCATATAGTCAATAAATATAATCTAATCTTCACTTGGATGCCTCTTTAGGTAGCACAATCGTATGTCTAAACTTGAATTCCTGATCTACACACACAGACACACACACAGAATGAATCATCCACCACTGGTTATTATACATGACTCACACCATTGATCCAGTGCCTTGTATAAGAAATCTGACTATCATCAAAGGTCAGTATGCAGTAATCTAAGAGTATGTCTAAGTACTAAGTATTAAATATATGTATATTTAATATTCTACTTCATTCTTTATCCCCATTGCCTGTATTGTTGATGTGAGGTAAAGTATAAAAAAAAGAGAGAATGAGAAAGCCTTTATATTTCCTCCATGCTTACTTTTTAAAAAAAGATTCTTGAGATTCTATGTGCACAAAATACTATTAATCACCAGCTTCATACTGTGTAGCACTTTATGATGTATTTTTATCTTTAATCCAACAGAAGTCTATATCCAGCTGTAGAAAGAAGACAAAGTGAGCCTACCAGCTAAACAGTATGTTTGCAATCTCTAGCTGTGATTTCAAAGAGGTTTCTTTGGGAGCAGTTTTCTATCCCACTAGTTTTTAATAGGAGAGGGAAAATTGGTTTACAATATGAACTTTTAAACTTTCTTATTTTCATACCAATTGCTTGCCCCACACTTGAACCCAACAATTTCCCATATATTCAAGTGTTTTTCTACTCATAGTTCTTAGCCAGAATCAAAGCGGTTTAGCTGAATGAGTCTGTGCTGTCATATGGGCCACAGATAAAAAGATCAGGCAAGTAAGTGGTGGCAATTCATGGACTTTCTAATGTACTTTTCTCCACTTTTGAGCTTATTGAACTAAACTACTGAACCTTTTTAGGCTTATCTTTGGAATTTGACCTTCATTTGTCCAAGTTCATACTGCATTTGAAGCATTTCAACCAGTGAAATAGTATGCTCATGTAGTTATTGTCATAATTCCTTACTGTTTGTAGTAATTTATTCCTTAATTTCTTAAAAATTTGTGATTATTTTCAATGCTTCAGGTAACTTCCTAATTATATAATTGGTATTGCATTAGTGATCTCAGAATGACTACAGTAGACTAAAAATTATTTTCATATTTTATAGATATCTAATTCTTGAAAATGCCTTTGCAAGTTATTAAAGAAATTAAAGGAATAATAGGAGGGACCAATGAATGGGACAAAGGATTGAATGATGAAGAATAAAGGAGGGTTGAAGAAAGTGAGAGACTTAGAATAATAATTAAGTTCCAGGTAGTACTAGAATCAGGAGGAAAAAAATACTTTGTTCCTGTGATGTATTAGTAAAAATGGGTCATAGGCTTAAAGTTGAAGAAGAAAGATGTAAAATGACAGGCTAATAGGCAATGTTTACAGAGGTAGCTACTGTGTATTCAAAACTGGGAAAGTACGCTGGGGCGCCTGAGTGACTCAGTTAGTTAAGCTTCTGACTCTTGATTTCAGCTCAGGTCATGATTTCCTGGTTGGTGGGATTGAGCCCTGTGTGTGGCTCTGTGCTTGACAGCAAGGAGCCTGCTTGGGATTCTCTGTCTCTCTCTGTCTCTCTCTCTCTCTCTCTCCACACCCTCAAAAATAAATAAATTTTTAATTTTTTAAAAAGAAACTGGAATGTACAAAACAGTTTATACTACCTATATACATAAAAGGACCAATGTAAAGGCTTTGCTGAATGCATTAGCAATAATATCTATTATGTATGTTTTAGAGATTAAGAAGAGGGCCTCTGAAGTTACAGGGACTAGGTTGACATTTCCTAGCTGTGTGACCTTGCATAAATTAATCTTTCCAAGTCACTGATTCCTCATTTGTAAAGGGAATAGTGATAGGGCTGTATTGAGGATTAAAATACATTATCCATGTAAAAATCATTCTTAACACAGTTTTCACACGACGTGAGAGCTGAAAACATGTTAGACGTTATTACTGTTAGAATAGTATGAAAGGAATGTCATAGGGTTGCTGGGGTTCAAGGGACAGGGTCTTCAAGGCTACAGGGTTAGTGAGGAGGAGAAATGGCAGGCAATGATAGAACCTCTGTGTGGACATCAGTCTTCCATAACCTTCTGAGAATCAGGAAGTATGTTTAAGAAATTCAGTTTTAGAATTAATAAGCAGCAGAGTCAGTCTTCAATGGCATATATTTCTAACTGTGCAACATTCAGAAAAGTGCTTTCCTTTTAAAGAAGCTTAAAGGTCTCAGCTGTCTTCTCTTTAAACAAACAAACAGAGATAATAATAGTAATTTTGAAACCATTACCTGCACTTAGCAGTTCTCAATAAAAGCTAACCAGTATTAAAGGGTGATTTGGAGTCTTCATATTCTCCCTCTCCTTCCCTCCTTTCTTCTTCTCTTCCCCTCCCCCTTCCCTCTTCTATTTTCCTCTTTTTCTCCCTCACCCCTCAGGTCATTGACTGTCTAAGATATATCAAACTATCTATACTGGTGAACTGAATATAGATGTTGATCATATTTTTCTATCTAAGCCTGTAATACAAACAAGAGGCAATATATACAGCTTATACATAGAATGATTTAAAAATTAAACTGTTGTTGGTCATGACTACCAAAACAAATCAGTGTGACAATGTTAAAATGGACGACACTAGCAGAAATGTTCTGGACTAGCAACAGTTTGGAAAATATTGTATTTTTCTTTAGAGAAAAAAAAAACTGTGAAAGAGAGATGACTGAGTTTACCTAGAACATATGTACTTTCTTGGAGACATGATCACCATTTTTTGAAAGAATAGAAATTGGTGGTTGGCTACTAAGCTCTTGTAAAAAACAGAGGCTTTGAATTGCCTAGTGTATTAAGAGATCCCCGAAAGGCTTAACTAAGTCAACTGGTTATCACTAAATTCAGTTCATCCCCATTTACAATGTACCTGTAGCCTAAGGAAAGGTTCTAATTACTAAAGCAGTAAAGCAGAAAATTAGAATGGTGTCTTATTTTCTTCCTGTATTGCTGCATATGCATGTCTGTACATGTGTGGGAGCACACGCATATGTATCTTCCATCATCTGCTGGTTATTTCTACGCAGATATTTCATTTGTACCACAAAGTCATACTGGCTTCATCAACCTCCCACTGCTAACCTCCTCATCCTTCAGGGTTTCCTCCTCACCTCCATTACCCAGGTCACTCAGACTTGAAACATTGAGATCTCATTTCACTTTAACCCACAGTCTACCCATTGTCAAGTCCTGTTCCTCCTAGTTCAGAATGTATTTCCCATCTATTCCCTCCCCTCTTTTGCTATTGCTAGAATCCTTGATTTGATTCTCACTTTCACCACCTGAACTACTGTTACAGCTTTTAATCTGAATTTACAACTTTTTACTCTTCTTAATTCAAGCTCTCTGTACATTGCTGGGGAGCTTAGTATTCCTGAAGGACAATTCTAATTTTGCTGCTTCTCTGCTCATAAACATTTAATGTCCGTGGCTGCAGAATGAAGTTCAGTCTCTTTATCCTGGAGTACCAGCCCTCTAACGATCCTCCTCTTACCCCCTCTAAGCCTATTTCCTATTACTCCCCTTCACACAGTTTGTGCTCTTGACCAAGTGAACTTTAGACTTTTCTCTGTATACTTAGTAGACTGTTCCATTATTCCCCTTTCTCACACTCTTACCTCTTTCTCATGGTATAATAAGCTCATTATTTGCTGAATGAAATAATCAATTAATTGACTAATTTTCTCAGAGTAGAAACTCATTGAAATAAGGAACAACATCTATATCTTAGATCCTCACTGTGTCTTGAGCACAGTTGATTTGAAATATTTTTTAAATGAGTGTTTAAATCGCATCTCATTTAAGGGTTTTAAAGTCATTTATTGCATGATTTTTAACAATAATGTTCATGTTAGGTCATAGCCTTGTGTTTTTGTTTACTGATAAATTATTCATCTAGCTTACAATTTTCCCATAGGATGGGAAAGATTTTTCTTCCATGACCACCATCTTTCAGTGTATTCTGCTTCCAGGAGATTGATCTAATTAAACCAGCCTATTCAGTCACCATCCAGGTTTCAAACTGTTTCTATTGTCATGGCAGCATCTAGGCCACCTTTGTTTTTTTTTTTTACTGACTACCACATTCCCTCTCTTTTACACCGTATTTCAAATTTTGTCTGTTACACAGCGATTTTTAAATTATGCATAAATGCCCTGCCCTCTACTAACCTAGTAAATTATAGATTGAAAAAAAAAATCACTATGGATATTTGAAATCTATGCAAAAAAAGAGATATTTTTATTTCTGAGAGGTGTATGTTAAAGACTAAAAAAGATAACTTATCTCTAATTATGTGAATTCATTTTAATCAATATTAAATTATATTACAATATTAAATTAATATTATTTCAATTTGGTAATGTTGTTTTTACAGTCCCCAAAGTAATCGTTATGATAATCATAATAATGTGATTCAAATATGCAAGAATTTTTATATCATTTTAAAAGTTATGCACAATTTTAGGTTCTTCTTTGCTTATAGTCTATTCTAAAAATAAAACACATTAAATCCATGCTGGTATTAGTACTTGATGTAGTAAATATATATGAAACATGTATTCTTCATGAAACTATAGTCTAATCACAAGCAATGGCTATTTTTTTTTTTAATTTTTTTCAATGTTTTTTATTTATTTTTGGGACAGAGAGAGACAGAGCATGAACGGGAGAGGGGCAGAGAGAGAGGGAGACACAGAATCGGAAACAGGCTCCAGGCTCCGAGCCATCAGCCCAGAGCCTGACGCGGGGCTCGAACTCACAGACCGCAAGATCGTGACCTGGCTGAAGTCGGACGCTTAACCGACTGCGCCACCCAGGCGCCCCAGCTATTTTTAATGAACAGATTAAAACAGATTTAATGAACAGATTAAACAGTTATATTTGATATAACTAATACTTTGTGATTGGCAGGTCAATCGCCTTGGTTTTGCCGTATGGAAAGCATTTTTTAAATTGTAATTTAAGGTATTTCTGTGAATTACCAGTGTTATCAAAGTCATCATTTTGATAATAGGAAAGGTATACTAAAATTCACCCTTTAAGTGATAGCTACTTACTTTTCAATGATTTACGATTTGCTTCCAAAGTTTTTCTAGCAAATCACTGAGTGTTCTATACACACTTTTGAAAAACTTAGGAATTTAAGGTTCAATTTAAACAGTCATTATTGGAGCGCCTGGGTGGCTCAGTCGGTTGAGTGTCTGACTTCAGCTCAGGTCATGATCTCACGGTTCATGGCTTCAAGCCCTGCATTGGGCTCTGTGCTGACAGCTCAGAGCCTGAGCCTGATTTGGATTGTGTCTGCCTCTCTCACTCTGTCTTTCCCCTGCTCGCTTGCGCTCTCTCTCTCTCTCTCTCTCTGTCTCTCTCCCTCAAAAATGGATATTAAAAGAAAAAACAAACCTAAACAGTCATTATTTATAAAACATAAAGAATAATATTATACTATACATTTAGCACAAATTATCTAAACATTGTATGTTTCTCATATTCTTGGAGATAAAATATATAACAGATAATAGAAAATATCTTTTTTTATGTCTAACTTGTGGTTTCTGTTTTGTTCTGTTTGTTTTTCTTTTGCTTTTATGTACTTGCATGCATTTGTGAATATATGTAGTTGAGAAATACTGAGAAGAAAATGTATATGTTCTATAAATTCCTTTATAGAATTTGATTCCTTTATAGCTTTTTAAAAATAAATTAAGTTTATTTATTTATTTTGAGAGAGACTGAGACAGTGTGAGAGAGGGAGGCAGAGAGAATCCCAAGCAAGGTCCGTACTGTCAACACAGAACCTGATACAGGGCTCAAATCCATTAAATCATTAGATCATGACCTTAGCCAAAACCGAGAGTCAGTTGCTCAACCGACTGAGCCACCCAGGCTCCCCAATTCCTTTATAGCTTTTGATTCCTCTGTGCTCTCAAGGAACTTGTAGTGTAGGTCTCTGTGCAGGTCTAATTGTGTGAGATGGTACTATTCTTAAGGTTTCATATAATCTACTTGATAGCAAAGATGATGACTGTAAGCTTCTATTTGTAGCAGTAGGCACATGAGATATTCTGAGAAACATTCCTACTAAAAATCAATTAAAATGTTAGACAAAATAAAAAGCATTCTTTTAAATGCATAGGTGACTTTGTACGATCATTACGAGTTCAGAAAATAAAGGAAACAGGGCCAAAAATCAGAAAGAGATTTACAAAAAATGTGTGACAAATAGTAAAACCACAGCATTTGCTGTTTTCAGATACTAAAGATAAAGGCTTTTAAGGTTAGTATGAGACACAAGGAAAAGAAAGATCTCTGTGTCTAAGCAAAATCAAGGGTTGAAACTGAATTCTTCATAAAGTTTAGACCTTTAAGACTTCAGATTCAGTGGTAAGGTTGGGGGGGGGGGTAAAAAAAAAAAAACAAAACTACCAGCAAAGAAAGACAAGAAAACCTGCTGTTTAGCCACTCTCACTACAGGTATGTAAGTAACGCCCTCCCCAAGAATCTTCTATAGCCCTGCTGACCTCAGTTCTAATTTATACTGCAAATTTGGTTGAGGAAATTCCAAAGTAGAAATTAATATAAAACTACCTCAATTTGAAAGCCTCAGTATATTTCGAAGAAGCAAAAGCAAATCCACTTTTGCAAACTCAAATTCCATAAAATTGGGTCTCTATACATTCTCAGCAATAAATATTAATTTTAAAAAACTGCATAATAAAAAAAAGAATATCAGCTAAAACAGACTACCTCAAGCAAAATGCTGCAGGAAAAAAAAAGCAGCAGCATTACAGCCCCAAGGATTTTGGATATTAGATTCATTAAATACAGAAATAAAATTACCCTATTTAAAATGCTGAAGAAAATACAAGAGGGAATTAAATTAAGAGGTACAAACTTCCAGTTACAAAATAAATAAGTCACAGGGGTGAAACACACACAATAGAGAATATAGTCAATAATATTGTAATAACTTTGTATGGTGACAGATGGTAACTACACTTATTGTGGTGAGCATTGTGTAATGTACAGAATTGTCAAATCACTATGTTGTGCACCTGAAACTAATATAATACTATATATGCTTCAATAATAAAAATTTGGAAAAAAAGAGAGAATTAACTATAATGTAAACCTTCAGTAATAAAAAAAATAAGGGAATTTAAAAATAAGCAAGGTAACAAGAGACTATCACAAAATTCCAAACAATGAAATGAAATATGTAATCACTAGCAATGAAATAGATGAATGGAATAGCATATTAGATATAGCTGAGAAAAGAATTAAGTGCGAGAAGTTAGATCTGAATATTTTAACACAGAGAGACAATGCAAAAATGCAAGAGAAGTTAGAAAATATGATGACTAGAAAGAGAAGGTGTAGCATAACTAAACATCAACAATGGAATCCAATCGAGAGAAATAATGACCTTGAAAACTGCAGAGAGAAACTGTATGTCAGTTTACAAATATTTGCACAGCTAAACTTTGGTAATATGGTCCAAACAAATATATCTTCAAGGAAAAAAAAAAACAAAAACAAAAAAACTGAGAGGGTTTACCAGCAAGAAATACACACAAAAGTAACTTGAAAGGGAAGTACTTCCAGAATAAGGAAAATTATTCCAGAATTAGGAAATTAAAAGGCACAGGCGCCTGGATGGCTTAATCGGTTAAATTTCCGACTTTGACTCTGGTCACGATCTCAGGGTTAGTGAATTTGAGCCCCACTTCAGGCTCTGTGCTGACAGCTCATAGCCTGGAGCCTGCTTCCAATTCTGTGTCTCCCTCTTTCTCTGCCCCTTTCCAACTCGTGTGTGCACGCACGCTCTCTCTCCCTCTCTTTCTCTCTCACAAATATAAATTTTAAAAAAGGAAATTAAAATGAAGAAATATTCTATATAAACCAATAATTTGAATATATTACTTGGGTTGAAACAAAACAATACATAAAAAGATACAAATTCTTTCAAATTCTCTACGATTTTTTTCAGTGAGTCAAATTGATCCTCAGCTTTCTTTGTGGTTACAGGTTATTTCTCAGCCACCTGTTGTTTTCCTCTGGACAGAGATATTCTATATGCTCTACATGAAGGAACACACAAGAATTTTGTGGCAGGCCCCTCAATTTTTATGGGAATATATTCCCCCATCCTTAAGCACTCATATAACCTACCAAAGCATCCAGATACTTTCTATTTTCTGGGTACTATCCACCCGTGTTATCAGCAGTAGCATCAACATAGTAAATCATTGAATAGATAAAGTATTTTATGGGAAAGTAAAACAAAAAACCTCCTCATAGATTAAATTGTGATACAGTGTTGGAGAATAGTTGTAAGACTGTGGAGGTATGATGTTATCTTTGCCAGGTAAAAGCAAACTATTACTAGATTTCTCTGCTTGTTAGAATAGAGATAGAGGCTTTGCTGAGATGATGCTTATATGCCAAGTGCCAGAAAATTGTGTTTATTTGGTCTACTAAAGTGATCACATCTGAAATGTCAGGCAACATTGTAATCCTGCTTAATTAAGCATGTATATTGTCATTGTCAAAGACTCATCCTCAGAGACCTTCTGTACTAGGCAGTCTGAAGGCAAAAATATTATGGGCATGAGATATAAATCACCATGTCTGGAGCATCTGGGTGGCTCAGTTGGTTAAGTGTCTGACTCTTGGTTTCAGCTTAGGTCATGGTCTCACGGTTTCATGAGTTTGAACCCAGCATCAGGCTCCATGCCAACCGTGCAGAGCCTGCTTGGGATTTTCTGTCTCCCTCTCCCTCTGCCCCTCCTCCACTTGAGCTGTCTCTGTCTCTCTCAAAATAAATAAATAAACTTTAAAAATAAAATAAATCACTGTACCTACCTAAACTTTTAAGTCTTACTGAAGACATTGAACTCAATGATAATTTTAGTGAGTGCTGCTTTTGTACAGCAAGAAGGATAGAAGCCAAATTAGAAAGGACTAAGGCAGTGGAAATATCTTATCATTATAGCCTTATAAGTGTTATTTCACTAATTTTATCTGTTCTAATTCCCATGATTACTGGTGACTTTAACATTATAATTCTTCCAAAAATATATAAATAATAACATAACACCATTTACCGATCACTACCCAGTGTACGAAGCAAATCATTACCAATACATTTTAAGCCTCTTTGTAACCCAGTTTACCATTTCAGGAATAAACACTGTAGTGAATTTGTCTTTATCATCCTTATAGTATTGTTTTATTTATTTTAAATGCTTTATATAAATAATATCAACTATATGTATTCTTTTGCAAGTTCACCCATGTTGGTAGTTTTTTTTTTTTATTTTTGTTTTTGTTTTTTTTTAGTGTGCTGATTTTGAAAGACAGGGAGAGGGAGAGAGGTGATGGGAAGGCACAGAGAGAGGGAGAGAGAGAGAATCCCAAGCAGGCTCTGCATTGTCAGCATGGAGCCTGAAGCAGGGCTTGAACTCAGGAACTGTGAGATCATGACTTGAGCCGAAACCAAGAATTGGACATTTAAATGACTGAGTCACCCAAGTACCCCCAGCCATGTTGGTATTGTAGGAGTAACACATTTCACTGTTGTATAGTATTCATTTATATGCCCCTGTCACAATTTATACTCTCAACATTCTATTGTTGAAAATTTGGACTTTCTTTGTGTTCATTTATTTTATAAGTTATACCCTTCCAAATATTCTCATGTATGCCTCCTTCAGTAAATATACAAGAGATTCTTAAAATCTTGAAGAGCAATTGACTGCCGATTTATGCACTTCCTAATTAGTAGCAGACATTGCCAAATAGTTTTCCGATATGTTTGCGCCAAATTTTACTTGCCCCAGTAATATGTAACAGTTCCAGTGACTCTAACACATCTTCCCCAACACTTGAAATTATGATACTTTTTAATTTTTGCTATCTGAAGACTGTAAAAATATGTTTCCAATAGTAATTGAAATTTGTATTTTCCTGAGTAATGAAGTGGATCATTTTTAAATGTGTTTGGTTTTTATATCATTTGCCAAAATTTCTATTTTTTGTAATTTCTCTAATGCTCTGGATTCTCAGTTCCCATGATCATCAATGACTTACTGATTATGATTTTTCTTCCAATGTATCATGGCTGTGGGAACAAATATGGTAATCATAAAAATGTCAGTATTCTAATCCGTATTACAGTTATGTTTTTGAATTAATAAATTAGCATCCTGATGTCTGTCATATGGTCATATTTAAATAGCATTAATTGTATTCTCGGGCCTGATTGCCCCATCCCTGATAAGAGCAAGTAGAGGGGTGGGTCATGGGAACTGGCAGCTTAATTGTAGCTTTACCTGTGAAGTCCTGAGTATCTTGCCTTAGGTTAATGATTTTCAAACATATTTAACAAACTATTACTCATAATCTTCTATAGAACAGTAAAACCACTCTAATTGAAGCACCACAGGAGCCCAGACTCTGGCTCACTTGCTCTGCCATCAGAAACTGGGCAAGGTTAATCTGGGGGTGGAGGGAGAAAAAATACACATTAGAGATTTAAAAAAAAAAAAAAGGACATAACCACAAAGTATACATTAAATTTTTTATCATAGTGTTTATATAAATCAATGGCAATGTGTTGAGTAGGTCTGTGAAAGATATGATTTTTTTGAAAAAAAAATCACTAAAATGATTCAAGAAGAGGCAAAGACCAATAAGCAAAGAAGGCAGTGAAACTGAACAATGAATGTTCAAAATTCAGAGTAGGATAGTGTGGATAGTAACATTTGGGTATTTTGAGAATTATGTAGTCTTGGAAGGTAAGTGAAAAATGATCTTGTGTGTCAAACAAAAATGTTGCTTATGGTTCTAGCAATGGGAAACTATATCAGTCTTTTTAAACAGGAAAATAATACAGTTGGCCCTTAAGCGACACAGACTTGAACTGCATGGGTCCACTCATATGTAGATTTTTTACAGTATAGTTCTGTACATGTATTTTCTCTTCCTTATGATTTTCTTAATAACATCTTTCTTTCTGTAGCTTACTTCATTGTAAGAATTTAGAATATAGTACATATAACATACAAATTATGTGTTAATCAACTATTAATGCTATCAGTAAGGCTTCCAACCAACAGTATGGTATTAGTTAAGGTTGGGGGGAGTCAGAAGTTATACTCAGATTTTTTACTGTGCAGGGCAGGCAGGGGGGTGGTGGCCACCCCTAATACCCGAGTTGTTCAATGGTCAAGTGTATATAAATCTTTAAGACATTGGAGTTTCTCACAAATCATGTGTATAGTATGTAAGTCTATTTCATGGGTCTTGGAACTTAATTTTATAACTTTGGAATAATGTACATGATTATACCTTTTGTATTTTTGAATATTATTTGCTGGGTTTATTATATTTTAGTGATGAATACTTTAGGAAGACAGATCTATGGACTAACTAGTGATATTCCTTTTAATCACAGAATTTAACAAAGTTAGAATTATAAAAGAAGCAATTATTATTTTTAAGTAAAAACAAAATATTTATTAATAATTGCATTGCATTAGTCTCATCTTCATTTCATAAACTTAGCCATAGGATTTATATGATGTTCTTTCTGGGAAACATAGTAAAAGATTCAACAAAAGCATTAAAATAGTATTTTTTAATTTCTACTGAGTAAACCAAGTCTATTTCTCTTACAAAGAAAGAATAACAGACAATGTTATGTTTCTTTTAGTACCAGGAATTATAATAAAGTTGTATATGGATAATTTGTGACTTATTGCACTTGTAGCTTTCTTTACATGTTAATATGTCAGTGTCTGGGGTTCCATCCTAGAAGACTTTGATACAAGGCTAAGGGGATTATAACTTATACTATGGACAAAGATGTTCCATTTCTATTTAGAATGAATAACATTGTACTTCTCAGTTGCATTGTGCTCAGGGTAAAGATTTCAATCTCTTCTGTGTTTTCTTTATCATAAAGAATTCCATGGTGCTCTCATGAATAACATTTCAGTGTATTGTTGCTATTAATTGACTGTGGTCCTGAATCATACTATAGAAATATATTTGGTAAAAACTATTAAATTCATCACATTTTTAACATAAGGCCCTTCAAACTCGGTACTCTGGTTTCTCTCCTTTGACAATTTGAATTTTATTTTTTTAAATATTATATAATTTAGGGATTTAAAAGATCCTCCTTCTTGGTTAATTTATTGGTTTTTCCCATGAGTCAGAACTGATTTTAAATTTTGTTAACCATATAAAAGTTAATATAATTAGATAGATCAGCCCATATGATCTTTTAAGACATTTAAACATAACAGATGTCTGTGTTGTGATGAGAAGTCACCAATTAACTACTGTGTGGCATATTTTGTAAGATGTTTAATACATATTTCTGTATAAAGTCGCTGTGTGTTTTTTTCATTTATAATTGGAAGAAAAATAAATTTGGAGTATGTTCAAATAGCATTGCCTGAAGAGGCTTTTGGAAGCAGCAGGAAAACACTCTACCTAACCCCAATTAGTCTTGTTTTCCACATTCAGGGCAGTTCTGTTTTCAAACATAGCCACTAAACATGATGATAATGGAAATTAATATGGTTAGAAAGCAATTCAATAGCAAATGTTTATTGTTCATAATTGTTGTTTCCTGTCGTAAGTTTCGTAAAATCTGTCAGCTCTAAAAAACAAACAAACAAAAAACAAAAAAAACATTCAAGGAGTGTGTGAGCTGGGGGAAAAAGCAGGTGTGCCTGAATTATACAATAGATGTGCTCTTGCAAAATAATATGGAAGTCATTTTTTTTTTAACAAATTGAATTTTTTTCTTCTGTTGATGAGTTCACTATTTCTCAGAATAAGGAAACCTGATTATGGATCCAAATAATTTAATTCATATATGAACCCATATATAAAAGACTTTTTCTTACAGAAATTATTTTGTGGATTTATCAATAACGTGAAAAGGTTAACCACAAAATAAATGTTAAAGCCCCATCTCTATAGTCTTTCCTTATCCCATTTTGATTATAATTTTTTTCTGTTTCTTTTTTTTCTAAACTACCACAAATGATCATTTTCACTATATTTGTATTTGTCTAATGTCTGTATTTGTCTAAGAATTTGCCTATACTGTGCAAAACTGGTAATGCCATAGGGTGATGCAAAGATGAATCAAACACAGATCTTTCAGATCTGACAATGAATCGTATGGAAGGGTTGATGGGGCAGGTTTTGTTAGAATTTCCCTTTTATGTAATTTTAACATTTCAAATTAGGCTCAGTGCTTCTTAGTGGCAGCAAATGTCAGGAAAAATGGTCAAGGGACCCAAGAAAAAATTTACCACATCAGAAGAATAAATTCTACCAACATCTAGCTTGGGATTGTCTTCCACGAAGCTAGAATCTAAGCTTCATGAGGATGAAGTTTTTATCTGTTTTTCTCACTACTATATTCGTTGACTGGTACCTGCCATGTAGTAGCCAGTCAATAAATATTTGTTGAATTAATGAACACATCAGTGACTCCAAGTAGGACAGATAAAAGTAATATAAAGAAATAGTGTCTAAAACCATATCATGGTATAACTAACAGACATGCAACATCTAAATAGTTGCCAAATTATATGCTAAATATTTTATTAATTTAAAACCCAAGTACATTTCTTTGTAATCTTAACCATTTTTTCTGCCCTGGCTGCATCCAAATTTCTCATTTATACTTCTTCCAGTATAGAGCTAGCTACATTGTAGTTTAACTTGATTAGCATCTATTTTTCTCCTTGTAACATATATATATATATATATATATATATATATATATATATATATATATATATATATTAAAAAGTGATGCGTGTGCAGTTCAGTATCTGACAAACATTGTGTTCCATCTGGTGAAACTCATACTGTGTTTTCTAATCACAAGCAAATTCCTCTCTTAATTCATCTATCCCCCAATGTCTTCTTAGAATTCATTTATTTAGACTATTCTGTTTCTGCTAATTAAAGTTAATTTACCTCCCTCATCCAAAGTAACAGATTTGCTATTTTACCAATTGTACCCAACATTTATGACAACTGTAACTGGAAGTAAAAAAACAAAGCATGTACCAAAACATTTGTAGATACAATATGAATGGAGTTCAAATTTGGGGGAGTATTCAAGGTGAGCCTTGATAGAAAGGAAGCTTTATATAGCTAGGATTTGGGGGAAGGGAATTCCAGACAGAACAGTGTGAACACAAGCAGAACCACAGAAGAAAGTGTAATTCAAGCTTACCAGTAGATCTGTGTGTGTGGAAGCACTGAAAAATAAGACCATGGAAGGCTTGGTGTACTCCATAAGCAGATTAATTATTCTGTAGTTAGGGAAGGATTTTCACCAAATCTCTGAGGTGATTACCCCTCAGTAAAGTTGACGTGATAGCAATGACAGCTAATAGAAACTATAGGCAGGGAGGCCAGTTAGAAAGAAGCTATTGCCAACAGTTAAGTTGAAGCGTAATGAGAATTAAATAAGGGCAGTGGTAGCAGAAGGAAAGTTGCTAGATTTGATCTAAGAAAGAGGTGACAGGAGCCACCAATGGTTTGAGAAGAGATAGGTGGATAATGATGCTGAATTTCTAAGCCTGGGAGTGTAAGTGCTGGGAATAAGAAAATGGAGGAGGATCAGGTTTAGATAAAGCACAGACAAACTAGTTGACCCAGGACAGAGCCTTGGAAACTATGTGCATTGTGGAATAGTTTGAAAGAACAGTCTGCAAAGAAGCTGTTGTTCAGGTGAGGAGATGGTCAAAGTGCAGTATAGTGTCATGAGCAACAAGGAGAATGTTTTAATACAAATGAGTGTTAAGTATTACAGAGTTTTCTAGGCATCTGAGAACTAATGCAGGATTTGCTAAGTAGGCCTAAAAACAGATCCGTTTGAAAAAAGATCTAGTAAAATCTAGAGCCAAGGAAATTAATTTTGAGAAATTAAAGATTGTGTGCAAAAAGCCAAGAAATGCTAAAAAATATGTGATATTAAATATGTAAGTTACCATATATCTTAAATCAAGTAGTTGCTAATACATACATTATATTTATATCTGACAAAACAAAGTTATGAGCATAACAGGACATTAAAAATAAACTCTTTCACATGCACCAAGATATAGTGCTGTAAACAAAATGAGATTCCATATCTAAAAACAAGATCTAACTGGGAAGAGTTCTTGATATAACAAGCATTTGAAGAAAAAAAGAGGATTTTAGAGACACGACTTTGAGGAAATGTTTTTGTAGAAAGCTATCTTGTCCTCACCTCACATTCTCCCACCCATCACATCTGACAGTGTTTGGGGGGAGCTAAAACCAAATCACTTGGAAAGGAAGACCATGGACCAACAGAGTCATATGTTTATACCTGAGAAAGAAAGCCAAAGCAGCCTTCGGGAGTATGTGTGCGTGCGTGCGTACATGGGAGCGCGTGAAGACTGAAAACTAACAATACCCTCACAGACAGTAGAGCAGGGAATGTAGAAGTATTTTCCAGGGACTAGATACAGACCCCTCAGGAAAGAAATTTGGTCTAGGGTCATTTTTAGGTTCTACCCAAGTAGTAGTTTTTTCTAGTCAAGTGACCTAGACAGCCTTAACATTCCCCTCAGTTTGACTAAACTTTAGACAGTCTTCTTCCTGACTCTAGGCCCGTTCTGTGATGAAGATAGGAAGAAGCTTATATTTTTTAGGGGGCTAAGGCCAATTAGCAAACAGTAGTTTGTGATTCCCCCACCTCAGCTCTCAAAAGCTCTACCACTCTTTGTTTCAGAGGAATTAAGGAAAGACTGAATTCTGACCCCTCTCCTTTATTGCAGTAGTCTTGAATAAAGTCTTTGCCTGATTAACTTTATCTAGTACAACTTTTACTTTGACACAGGTAAGTGGCTGTCTACCGAGGAGTCTGTGCTAAAGTGAAAAATCAATATGGGACCAAGTTAGAAGTGACAAGCCAAAGGCAGGTCATGGCACGAGTCCTAGGAATTGTAGTTGGCAAAGGATTTCTAAAGAATTCACACATGCTCATGAGTCTTAGGGTTCCCAGATTTAAGAACTAAAAATGTGACACATGGAGTTAAATTTGAATTTCAAATACAAATAATTCTTCTAGTATATTTTGTGAAATCTTTCATACATACTTATACTAAAACATTATTTGTTGTTTATCTGAAAATGAAACTGGACTGAGCATGTTGTATTTTATGACATTTCTACCGCAAGAGAAACCGTCAGTTTTAAACATCTGCTGTTCCTAGAGAGCGAGAGCTTGCTTATAACAGCATCAATCACCAGCTCTTACAGCTCTCTTTTACTGTGTACTTCTCTCTCCTTTCCACTCCACCTACCCTCCTCCACATTCAAAGCCGAAAGGGTCAGAAACAGCAGCTAGCATGAACAGGAGGTGGTAAGACAATAAAAAGAACAGAAATCAGCTTCCTTCTGCCCCTCAAGGCGGATAGCAGTGTCAGGTCCCTCCAGGTCTTGGCTGGTGGAAGAGGGTAGGGGATATCCTATCTCTGAAGGAAGATTTGAGTGTTGATAACAAAGTTGCATTTCCACATTCTGTGTATTAACACCTGTTCAAAGTACCAAGTCTATAGATCTACGTTGCTAGTCTATAGGTACATGACAATAAAATAAGTACTTTTCAAATTTTATGTGCTTCAATATTTTGAGATTAATCATTTAAAAGATTAATAACTTGGGGCATCTGACTCAGTTGGTTAAGCAGCCAACTCTTGATTTCTGCTCAGATCATGATCTCACAATTCATGAGTTTGAGCCCCCTGTCGGGCTCTGCACTGACAGTGCAGAACCTGCTTGGGATTCTCTATCACCCTCTCCCTCTGCCCCTCCCCCACTTGCACTCTCTCTTTCTCTCCTAAAATAAGTAAAATAAACTTATTTTTTTTAAATAAAAGAGTAATAATTCTAAAAGGATAACTCTAAAAAATTAACTTTGCATATTGTAGTAATACCACTTATAAAATATCTAAGTATTATTGGAAAGCACTAAATATTAATGAATATTAATAAAACTTTTCTGTGTGATAATTTATTTTCTTTTTAAATCTATATTTTTTATCAATCTCTACACCAAACATGAGGCTCAAACTCACAACCCCAAGATAAAGAGTCATATGCTCTTCTAGCTGAGCCAGGCAGGCACCCACCCCACTATATAGTTTGATAGAGAGATTTTCTATCTTTATATAGAAATGCATCTATAGATTTTCTAATCTTTTGTGTCACAGATTTTTTTCAGTACTTTCCTATTGAGGTGTAATTACACCAAATAAAGTTCATTGATTTAAGTATATAATGTGATTTATAGACATTCATATCAGAATATTTTAAGAATCTAATGAATACTATTATTTCACATGTGCAAAAACACAGATTTTGTTTCGTACAATTTCAGGGTGTTTATTTACCTTTAAAGCCCATCCATCATTGACAAAATTTTTGCTCTAGGTCTTTTCCTCTGGACTGGTGGTTGATTATTTGAGACAATGACTTCACAAATCTATTATACTTATGTATCAGAATTTTGAGTCTAATGTTTGTAAATATAAACTTTATCTTTTTATATGAATGCTAACTATAAATGCTATGTTCTTATCTACAGGATTAGCAGAATGTACTATGACCTTTTTTTTTTCTTTCAGGTGCAGGTTTACTTTTTCCATCTTTCAGTGGGAATTCCTATCTAGAATTACCTTTTTTTATAACCCTGGATGAGTTCACATGTGTTCCAGGGAAAGAACATAACAGAACTGTTACCATCTACTTGACTATAAAAACAAACACTTCGAATGGAACTATTCTCTACAGTGAGTATTAAATGTTTGACTTCCTATATGTCAGTTTTCTTTCTCAAATGTTAACCTATTGAAGCAATGAATTATTCATTTAAATATTGTAGGAAAACTTTTCTAGCTTAGTGCATGAAGCATTACCAAAAGAAAATCTTAGTTCTTTCTAGTTTTCTTAAGAAGTTTCTTTAATTTATGAGTTTTTCAATGGAACATGACTTACAAACAGGCTCTGAACCAGCAAGGAAGAATATAGCAAGCATATGAATTTGATGGCATATGGCTATAGCAGTAAAACATAAATGCTTCAAATGTTTCAGAGCATATTTTTATAATATAAATCACTAAATATGAATTGAATTCAATACTTAGTAATTTGTAAAATGGCATTCCAAAGCTGAGGTTCATTCGATAATTGGGAAAATTTCCTATCACACTTTTAGCGTTATCTTAGCTGGTTAGAAAAATAGTATAGTATTAACAGTATTTATTTAAGGAAATGCATCTATATCAAGGTTTCCCTAATTACACAATGTGCTCACAGGGATTTCTATAACCAGAATTTACAGATTTCTTTCTTCTATGGCTGAACATCACTAAAGTATATTCCGTGCAGTATTCCAAATGTGATAATGTTTTTTTTTTCTTTTTTTCTTTTGAAATGAATATACAATAGTTTTAACAATTCCCTCTATTGGAGGTATAATGTCTTCAGTGCTTAGATAGATTATCCATTCTAGGGAAAGTCATTATTTCTAAAAATATTTTCTACTCTACTTTGAAATATTTTGCAAACTTGAGTCATCATTTTGTACTTTCCAAAAAGATTAAACCTTTTTATTAATGGCTATGAGTAAAATGCTTAAAAGAAGTATTTATTGGAAAACGGGGTGAAATTAGAAGTTTTGAATATTAAAACGGAAAACTTGGGGCACCTGGGTAGCTCAGTTGGTTGAGTGTTCAACTCTTCATTTTGGCTCAGGTCATGATCCCAGGGTCATGAGATCAAGCCCTTGTATCAGGCTCCATGCTGGGCATGGAACATGCTTGAGATTCTCTCTCTCCCTCCTGCTGCCCATATCTCCTGCTTTCATCATATATATAATATATCCATCTATATATATATTAAATTATTATATATTAAAAATTATATACATTAAAAATAAATTTAAAAAAAATTTTAATGTTTATTTATTTTTGAGAGAGAGAGAGAGAAACAGAGCCTGAGTTGGGGAGGGGCAGAGAGAGGGGGAGACACAGAATCCCAAGCAGACTCCAGACTTCGAGCTATCAATGCAGAGCCCAACACAGGGCTCGAACTCATTAACTGTGGGACCATGACCTGAGCTGAAGTCGGGCAACCAACCAACTGAGCCACCCAGGCGCACCTACACTAAAAACAAATTTTAAACTGAAAACTTGTTATATTTTAGAAAGAAACTAATGTCAGAACTAGACAAACATTATTTATTTCCCAGGAGTGTAAGAACCCATGTTAAAATCATGGCTTTAGAATGAATTATTTATAAATCTGATTTATTTTGAGAGAGAGAGAGAAGAAAAAAAAGGAAAAGGAAAATTTGTTTTATGTATAAAACCTAAGTTGTGGTAGACAACCATGAAATTTGGAGGTAATAGTATATTGCAGGGGAAAGGAAACAAAACAAAACACAGAACAAAAGACACAAACATAACAATTTAAAGACACAAAGCAAAGTGATTTTCTGGCTTTGCAATTTTTTTTAAGTTATATAGAGTAAGACGGTGTTTTCTTGTAGAGAGTGTGTCTTTACCAACTAAAAACAGCTCATTGCCAAAGAAGCAACCAGCCCCTGGGAAGTCTCCTCTGGGCTCATGCTCCTGGCTCATATCTATGCTTGTACTCAATGTGCTCTTTTTAAAAGCCATAAAAATACATGCCAAGCATATATACACCCTGTCCAAGTTGGTACTTTAATTTAAACCAATAAACTGAAGCGGATGTTAGTGCCATAAGATTATTCTTGCCTTTTATATCCAGTGACCTCCAAAAAAAAAAAAAAAAAAAATCAAACTAGAAATTATTAAAAAAAAAAACAAAACACCATACCTTTGTAATGATTATCAATTTCTGTCTTTGTCTTACATAATTGTTGTCCCAGAACTGGATACATCAAAGCTATTTACTCAAGGGAGTTTCATAGCCTGTGAATGGAGAAAATATTTTTGTCTAGAAAGCATTCTTTTGTTCATCTGTAGAGTGGTAATTTAATCCTACACTGTTGGGAATACCTCAGCAGAATGTTTCATGGGATTTTTGCTTTCAGCCCTCTTCGAATTTATCAACCTCATAAAAGCCTCACAACAGATGAACATGAAGATTTTTGTGATTCAGTTAAACATCCGTAGTTTAAAAGGTGTCCCTTAACTTGACTTAAGGGCTAATTTTCTTTCCTTTGAAGTCAGTATATTACATGTAGGAGCAATTAAGAATAGTGAGGAAATTAGAACAGATGTTTCACTTTAGAGACTAGGAGTTGATTTTTGTCTGTTTTTTGTTTTGTTTTGTTTGTTTTTTAGTTTTGTCATTTTCATTCCTGGACATTTCAGTAAAAACTCAAATCATTCTACAAACATTTATTGAATACTTGTGTTTTATATCACCCAATTTTAAAGGGAGAAGGATAGAGAAATATCAGGTTGATAAGCCAGTGTCGCCTTTGAATTATATTCCTAGTTCAAAAGTGTAGATTTATCTTTTCTCAGTTTGCCTCACCAACTAATTGATGTTGAAAAGGAACAAAAGGAAGATAAAACTGGAATCCTTATGGGGTTACAGTAAAAATCCTTAGAAAGGATAGTTTAAAAAAGAACTCTCTGTGGGAGAGAGA
Source organism: Panthera leo (assembly GCF_018350215.1). Lineage (NCBI taxonomy): Eukaryota > Metazoa > Chordata > Mammalia > Carnivora > Felidae > Panthera > Panthera leo. The sequence continues at coordinate 57,492,733 of NC_056683.1, read as the reverse complement.
CAGCTCTGAGAACAGCAGTCAAGATGAAAAGAAAGCTTTTTGAATCTGCCACTGAACCAATTCAGAATTCTGGAACCCCGTCAAAGGAGCTACTAATAGGTCACAGGAGAAGGGATGAGACCACACAAAACTCTTTAGGTGCACTTTCAGAAAATGAGCTCTATTTGGCCAGCGGTATCAATCAGGAGGTTTCGTCATGAGATGTATTACTATGCAGTTGAATCCCATTCTGTGCTACTTCTTTGAAAAGAAATAAGCATGCCCTTTGGAAGTATGTGATCTTTGAGAAGTAGGAGCAGACATCTGACCAAGTTGCAGGAGGCAAATTACATGAGCAACTCCAGTGAGAGAACAAGATTCAGAAGCAATCTTTGTATTACTTAATATTTGTATTTGAGAAAGAAAGTATAAGAAGGGCTAGTCTTAGGTATTTATTCCAGGTAGAAATTGACAGAACAAGTAGGATCATTGGATCCTCCTTTTTCGTGCATTTGGGGAGGGCTAGAAGAAGAGATTTCTGAGATTGCTGAGGAAAACACATGAAATCTAAAGTATCATAACATCTGCTTTTCTCTATAAAATGATTCCCAGTAGGATACACAATATCTTCATTAGATACTTATTACGCCAAGGCCAGTGAAATCCCACAGTAGTTCCTGACAGCATTTTAAAAATATCTTCTTTTCTTAGAGAAAAAAGTGTGCTCAGTTTTAATCAATTTTACAATGTGCACTGTAAAATTCTTTGAATATCTTTGTCCCTCCTTGATAGCTCCCAGTGGAGCTTGCTCCAGAAGGCTAGGAGAGGGAGTGGAGTGGAAAGCATGGTTGGATGAATTCATACATTGCCATTTATAAGATACACAAAGATTGCTTTTCATCTTATTTTTTTATGACAGGAAAGTCAAATTCAACAAATTTTAACTGAGTGCCAAGAAAGCACATCACACTCTTCTAGGCACTGTGACCTGTACAAAGAGAGATAAGAAATAACCTGTACCCTTTTCTCACCGTTTAGCTGACTGAGATAGGACTTAATTATAATAGGAGTAGAAATTAAGAACAAGGGCTGAGTAAAGAGATTCCTTACACTAGGAATCTGTGTTTATGTCTCTTCACCTAAATAGGGAACACTTAGTAATCTGGAATTATGTTTTACATCTCTCTTCCACCCACCTCCTCAGTACTTCACCAGTGCCTTGTGTAGAGTAAGGTTTTTAAGAATTGTTCATAAAGTTCTGTTGATGAGTTACTCAACTGTGATTGTTGTGATGAAAAATGACTAGGTATTGAAACTATACTTTAAGAAACCATTCTGTTAGTAAGCAAGTTAAAAAAATGGTGCAGATTTCAAGGGTTTACTCAAAATTTAGCTTAAATCAAAGAGAATTTTATCCTGGGTCTATTTAACGACCAGGAGCATAACAGGGGTTAGCAGTTTTTTCTGTAATGGCCAAAGAGTAAATATTTTATGGGCAACACACTCTGTGTTACAACAGTTCAACTCTGCCAGTGTAGCGTGAAAGCAGCCATAGACAGTATGGGACTGTGAATGAATACAGCTGTGTTGCAAAAAATCTTTTACTTGCAGAACCGAACAGTGGAAGAATTTGATCTGTGGGCTATAGTTTGCCAACCCTTGACCGAGAATGATGTGATTTGTTAGACGTCTCTTGAAAGAGAACATTGTGTTAAGAAAAATTAAACTCTATTTCTGTGATTGAAATTTATGAAGACATAAATCAGTGAGAGATACACAGTGTTTCTATGTAATTATATGTAATTATATCAAGAAATGGACCAGTGAGGAACAAACTTGCTTCTAACAGACAGAGGTAGGGGCAAAAACAAACAAATGAGCCCATTCAAGGATTGGAATTGGTGCCATGCCCACCTCAAGAACAGTAAAATCCAGTGATTAAGAAAATTACTATGGAGCTAGACTATCTGGCTCTGCCCTCTGGGCAAATTACTTAACATCTCTGTGCCTCAGTATCTGTAAAATGGAATCGTATTATTTGTAATAATACCAAAGATATGAAAATTTCGTTGTAAGGATGGGGAGAGTTAACACATTTAATATGCTTAAAATTGTGTTTGGTGTATGGCAACATGAAGTCAATGCTAAATATCTTCTTCAGCTAATGTTCTAATCCTTCCTCTCTCATAACTTGCCTGGTAAGGAGTCTTGGGAATTAGATGCCCAGGATGCTATATTCTTATCTAATAGGTGTCCTTAACATTACATCCATGTGATAGACATACCACCCTGGGAAAGAATATTTAGACTATAAAAAATCTTGGAATCAGGAATGAGACAGTAATGGAGCAAACAGTAGATGCAATTTTTTGTTTCATTTTTAACCATTTCATCCAAATGAGGAGGATTCATTTCCTGTAAGAATCTTGTATTGTGAGTTGTATTTTCTTTCCTGGTTAAGCACAATTAGCAGCCGAGGCAAGATTAAAATAGGGTCTCAATAAATTTTAGCAACTGGCCCAGAAGCCACTCTGCAGCAGCATGTAATAAACATGTGTTAATAATTAATTCTGTGTGCCAGGCTGCTGCCACAGTGTAGCAGTTCTCCTGGAACTTCTCTGCCTCCCATCCTTTCACAGACCAACCAGATCACCCCAACCACGTTCTAACTACTAAAATGTGTTACTGCTCATGTTGCCCCCGTTGCTCTAAGATGTCTTCAACCCTGAGCCACTGCTGCTAAGATTGATACTGGGTTTGCTGCTGCTACATACAAATAAAGACCTTTAAGGAGAGCCAGGAAAGGGGAATTCTTCAGCTACAGTCAAAACACATGTGCTCAACAGAGAACTCGATGCAAATTCAGGGAATAGTTTTTGTTACATGCCATGAAGGCGCCACCAGGGACGGAGAGATCATCCGCTTACTGCCATAGGCAGTCCTGATCAAAATGTCAGTAGGTAACCAAAGGTAGACGTGAACCCAAGTTAGCTGTGAATTAATTGTACAACACAAGATAAATCAATTAACCTTTCTGTATTTCATTTTGATGACAAATAATGCAGATGAATTTTTATTTTCAAGTTCACGGGGTCTGAAAATGTATATAGGGCACCTGCGTGGCTCAGTTGGTCAAGTCTTTGACTTTGGGTCAGGTCACGATCTCATGGTTCATGAGTTCGAGCCCCACATAGGGCTCTGCACTGGTAATGGGGAGCCTGCCTGGGATTCTCTCTCTCTCCCTCTCTGTCTGCCCCTCCCTCACTCACACTTTCTTTCTCTCTCTCTCTCTCTCTAAAAATAAATAAACTTAATAAAAAAAAAAAAAAGAAAGAAAGAAAGTATGAGGCACCTGGGTGGCTCAGTCGGTTGAGCATCCAACTTTGGCTCAGGTGGTGATCTTGTGGTTTGTGAGTTCGAGCCCCACATCGAGCTCAGTGCTGACAGCTCAGAGCCTGGAGCCTGCTGCTGATTCTGTGTCTCCTGTCTCTCTGCCCTCCCTTGCTCACATTCTGTCAATCTCTCTCACAAAAATAAGTAAGCATTAATTTATTTAATTGTATATAAAAGTGTTTTTGAAAAATACAAAATAACATATAAAGGTATGAAGGGATTTTTTGTTTTATGAGAAATGGTAGAAATCTATATCACTTTATGGAAATTTCCAAATTGGACCATCTGTATACCTGATTTAATAAGCATACTATCTGTATTCATCACTATCGAGCCTATAAGGAATGGTGAATTTTATTTTAATTCAAACTGATGACCAGTTGTTTATTTGTACATGAACTCAAATCAAACTGTCATTGATGTTTGGGAGCACTCATTACAATAGTTCCAATAGAGAAAAATTCGCATTTTTAATGGAAGTGGTACCATATAAACCATAATTACTCTCTTGAGTATTTCAATTAAGTGATAAAGTATCTATGCTTAGAAATTTTTGGGTCTACAACTCAATATAATAACCAAGCAAACCAAAATTATAAAAACTTGAGGACATAATTCTTTCCTCTCTCTGGCTTATTTCATTATTATTCCTTTCTTGTAAGACTAAATGTATACTGTATACTGTATAACATGTATATACATATATGCTACGTATATAATTTATACATTTTAGACTTAATTATTAGGGTTATCTCTCTAAAATGCTATGATATGATATCTAGAAACTAGAGTTCTGTAATTTTTAAGTAATTATTAACATTTATTGTTCTAAGCAGCAGTTTCTATATTTAATAAATCTTAAATCAGGAGATACAATTGATGATTTCATTAGTATAAATTGGGGAATTACAGACTTTGTAAAGTTTCAAAATATTTTCTGCATAAATATTCAGAAAAACTCAAGACATAAAGGATTCATTGAAAAAATTACTACATAGCCTAAAAGCATAAAGAATCCTTTCAAAAAGGATAAGTTCACACTTCTCTGCTAATGGATCATCAAATGTCTTTTCAGCGAAACAACAGAATGACTCTCTTTCAATGGCTTAATATTGACATCTTCCACAGCCTTCAAGTCCTGTCCAAGGCAGCACAGATTGGATATTATGGGGAAAAAGACACTGCTCTTCACATTTGTCATATATCACAGAAAGAGAGATGCACATTTTCTTGATATTTTTGGGTTCAATGAGCACTGTTGAACTAAATTTAATGTGGCATATGGATTACTCAGCCCATAAAGTTTATTACAAAAATATACATCTGACAGTAGTCATTACTTATGATTTTCTTTAGAAGTTCTATTTTGAAAATTTTATATTTTATTTTACTAATTGCCAGTAATTTTTCATTTTTTTTATTATAGTTGTGTTTGAAAACATGTTTTTAGTACTTGTGAGATAATAGAAATATATATATTTGTCTCTGCCTCCAGTTACTGACACAAAGCTCCTAAAACCCTTGTAATTTCTTAAGTGATAACACTATGAGCATCTCTTGTTCTAATATTTGTCTTTGACCCTGTCCCTTCATACCAGGCTTCTAAAACTTTAGTAATTTGTAAGTGATAAATGCAGTAGGAGCATATTCTGTTCTAATAAGGGACTCTGGGTGGGATTCTGGATGGCTCCTTGGTGGGGGCTGGTCACCAGATAGACCAAACTTATGACTGATGCTTGGAATTTTCAGTCTAAGCCCCCCACCCTCCACAGAGGAGAGAGGGGCTGGAAATGGGGTTAATAACTGATCATGCTTACACAAGGAAGCCTCCACAAAATCCCAGTATCTCTCAGAGAGCTTCCAGGTGGGCAAATGCATCCTCATCAGGAGGGTGAAGCACTCAACTCCACAGGTACAGAAACTTCTGCTCTTGGACCCTCCTATTCCTTACCCTATGTACCTTTTCATCTGGATGTTCATCTGTTTTATCATGTCCTTTAATAAACTAGTAAATGTGTTTCCCTGAGTTCTGTGAACACCTCTAGCAAATTAATCAAACAATCTTTAGAATGTCTGATCTATAGCCAGTTGGTCAGAAGCACTGGTGATAACCTGGGCTTGCAACTGATATCTGAGGTATGAATTGTAGTTGGGGGGCAGGGGGCAGCAGTCTCATGGGATACCTAACTTGTAAGGTCTGACACTGTCTCCAGGTAGGTAGTGTCCAAGTTGAAATAAATGGTAGGACACTCAAATAGTGTCACAGAGAATTGCATGTATGGGGAAAAACCTCCACACGTTTGGCAATCAGAAGTGAAGTGTTTTATTTGAGGAGTAAAGGAGACCCATGGGAAAGAAAAACACCGTAGAAAAGTAGGGTTTTCCCTACATAGGAAAGTAGAAAATGGAATTTTTGTACCATAGTACTATTTGTGAAAGACAAACAGTTCTTCCTGAGTGTTTATTCATAGCTTTTCTCTAAGTATTTTCTCAAAATATAGGTTTGTGATGCAAAGTTAGTTGATTTTAAAGTGAAAAAATCAATCTATCAAACAATATGAACTGTATTCCCTGAAGTGGATAATTTGCTATTGAATCATGCAAATACATCAGTAACCTGAGGTCTTCCATTGCCCCCTCCCACCATCATGTTACCAGCAAAACATTCTGAATTCCTTTAAAAGTATTATTATATAAAACAAGAAATCGCTTATTAATAGAATAAGTCCAAATGATGAGTTTAAAACTGTTACTATTTGGCAGACTAGAGGAAGAACTATTCTTAATTGTTTATTTTTATTTCATTCCCATTACCTTTATTAAAGCTGCCTTTTTGTGTTCTATATCACAGGGTAGCTCTGGTTCATGATGGGATGTTGATGTACTTGGATAAGACCGTTTATCCCTGTCATTAATTTTAGTGACTGTGCTTCCTTTAAAAATAACTCATTCTTGCATTGTACTACATATATCTTGTTTAATGTATATAATTTTTAAAATTCGGTTTTTGAAGCTTTGAAAAACAGACCTTGTACATATGGTACAACAGCTTGACCTAAATGTTCAACTTTCTTCTACTCTACTCCGTATATCGTATTTTTAAGCCTTATCTTGAAAATAGGAGTTTGAGATGATAATATCTTTAGAAATATTAAGTAATAGAAACTTCAGGGTAAAAATGGGGAAAAGAACCGGATACCAGACTGTCAGTGCATAGCAAAATGAACCACCCTCCCCTCTCCCAAAATGATGGGGGTGGAGAACAAGCCAAGAATTCAAGAAAAAAAACAATTTTATGACATTCTATGATATAACTAACCTTTTATATATCCAAGAAGAGAAAACACAAGATGCTGGTACAGAGTGTTGCATTTCTAAAGGTGCTCTCATTGCCCCCAGCTTCCTCCCCTCAGTAAAAAGAGGAGTCATAGGGGCGCCTGGGTGGCGCAGTCGGTTAAGCGTCCGACTTCAGCCAGGTCACGATCTCGCGGTCCGTGAGTTCGAGCCCCGCGTCAGGCTCTGGGCTGATGGCTCGGAGCCTGGAGCCTGTTTCCGATTCTGTGTCTCCCTCTCTCTCTGCCCCTCCCCCGTTCATGCTCTGTCTCTCTCTGTCCCAAAAATAAATAAAAAACGTTAAAAAAAAAAAAAAAAAAAAAAAAAAAAAAAAAAAAGAGGAGTCATAGATAATCCTAAATCCTTAATTATACCATCAAATTCAGAGAAAAGCAGCCTAAGAAACTGAATAGGAAGTCATGGGGAAAATAAGGAAAAACTTGAAGAACAGAAGCCCAGAAGACTGCTAATGGATCTGAGGGGAGGCAGAAAAGGTAAAGCTGCATCGCTCTCTGCCAGGAACTGGACTAATTTGGGGTATTGTACAGCTGCAGTCTTCAGAAGTGTGATAAAAACCTAGATGGGTTGAGTGGGCTCTAAGAAAGGGCGTTTATGAGGATCTCAAGATTGATTTTCAGCCATATTCATTATGCCCTTTGCTACTCATACTTCGTTATTAAATCTTTAATGCTGTTATTCTGTCCAATTTGTTTTCTTCCGCAATATCAATTTAATCTAAATTATTTTTTACTATATTTCACTTTGTGTTTCTCTTACCAAATTTATATTCTTAATAAGCTCTACAGCACAAAGTACTCATGGGAAATCTGTTTCTTAGATTTTGTATGTCCCCAAATTTTCTGATTTTCAACTGTATTTTGAATCCTTTTCTGTCTTCCTACCCGATCTCGGTCATTCATAAGGGTGGGCATCTCTATCCAGTCCAAGACTGCTATGTTGCTTAACACCAGGGGACCCCCTTTGCATTGTATTCTATGTGAATTTTTCTCCTTGAGTTGGTTTTGGTTTTCTTTGCTATCATATAATGTGACTCATTTCTCCTAATATACCTCAAAATTTCAAAAACTGAAATTAGCTTATTTTCTTTGTTAAAAGGCTAATTTTCAAAAAGATATATAAAATGAGCACACATCAAAAATTTTATTTAACCTCTTAATGAGGGAACTGGTAAGATACTATGACTAGTTCAGAGGAGAAGTCAAGGAGTAGAGACATATATATACACATATATGTATATGTATATGTATATGTATATATATGTATATATATATATATATATGAGATTAAGGAATTTTGAAGCGAATTTACAAATAGATGGAAAGCAAGTCTACCTACGGAGTAACAATCAGTTGCACTTCACCAGACACAATCAGTTTGAATTGCTATAGACAAGAATAACTCAAATTATTATTAGTTTTCATCAACTTACAAAGTTGTAAAATATCTGAAAGATAAAGACAGGTGAGGAGCACCTGAATGGGTAAGCTAGACTTTTTTTTTCCTATTTCAGATTCTTTCACAATTTCTCCTGATACCTTTCTCTGAACCATTCGTTGAAATCCAAGCGTTGCTTGTGTTCTACTCTTATAGAGCCTGAAACATGGGGGGAGAGATAACTTAAGTTTCCTGACATTCTTAATGAGATGTTAAAGAAACATTTGTCTGGGGTTCAGTGATACTTTACATTTCACTTTGGTTTCTTTTCTTTTTTTTTTTCTCTTTCAAATTGATGTGAGCTCTGACACAGAGATATTTCAAGTTTATCTAGATCCTTGAGCATCTCCAGGGTCCTTTCAGATGTCCATAACATCAAAATTATTTTTTTCAAAATTATTTTTTAATAAAACCAAGATATTTGCCTTTTTCACTGTGTTGATGGACATTTGCACTCAGGGTACAAAAGTCACAGTAGATCCAGTATCTGGCACCTAGTGTCATGGCGGAGTACATTTGTACACCCAAATTGTACTCATTTTATTCTGTTCCACTATGCACTCAAAGTAAAAGTCAACATAAAAATGCCCTAATAGTGCAGAAAATGCATTCATTTTTTAAAATTCTCAATCCTTGTGTATGCAACTTTTTAATGTGCTGTGCATAAAAGCAAAAGTATACATCAAAGCAAGTCTGGTGCATACCAATATATAATCACTGTCTTGAGGAATAACACTTGTGCAATTTTTTTAAGTTGCTAGTTGAAGTAGCCATTATGAAAACATGACTTGAAAAATAACTAAAAGATAATCTGTGGCTCTTCAAATTTGAATATTTTAAGCCATTTTCTCAAAAATTAACAAAGTAAGCCTGCCATTTTGAGGAAAGCAGCTGACAGTATTTGTTTCCCAATAATAAGCCTCAAGATTTCTAGTAAAAATTAGAATTTTGGAAAATGTATATTCTTCACAATGAGCTTCAGAGCTTCACCATGGTTTCTGATGAGTTCAGTAGTAATAATAACTAAGGTGATTTTTTAATATGATATAATAAAATATGTCAATCTTTGAAAGATATCCATTACTCAGTGAATCAGTATTTTTCAAATAACCAATAAATGATGTTACAAAATCCTGCAAAGGTAAAATATCCATTTAAAATGCAAGAAAGACCAATGGAATTTTAATGTAACAGAGGATGTAAAGATTATTAGTATAGTTCCAGATTCCACACTGCAACTATACTTTAAGGAACTACCACTTATCCAATTTGTGTATGTTTAAAAAGACAGTTTAAATAATGCTAATTTTCCAGTTACATTCACTGTGAAGCTGGAGTTCATGTACTTCCACCAAAGCAACAATTCACAATAGATTGAATACAGAAGTAGATATGAAAATCCAACAGCTTTTGTTAAACTTAACATTGAAAATTATTGTAAAAGTAAAGAATACTCCTCTCACTATTTTTGTTTTGTAAGATATGATTACTTTTCACAAAATATGTTATTTAGGTTAATGTGTAATGGATTTTATTATTGTTATTTTTAAATAAGCTACTCAATAAATATTTGAAAAATTTCTCAGCTTTAAATTCTTTTTTTTTTTTCTTTTTTCAGTTTTAAATTCTAATCCAATGGGGCGCCTGGGTGGCTCAGTCGGTTAAGCGTCCGACTTCAGCTCAGGTCACGATCTCGCGGTCTGCGAGTTCAAGCCCCGCGTCGGTCTCTGGGCTGATGACTCAGAGCCTGGATCTTGCTTCTGATTCTGTGTCTCCCTCTCTCTCTGCCCCTCCCCCATTCATGATGTGTCTCTCTCTGTCTCAAAAATAAATAAACATTAAAAAAAAATTAAAAAAAAAATACATGTACAATATCATTTTGCTCTAATGAAAAATTCTCTCTCTACATATCTATCCATTTATCTGTATTAAAGCTGGCCATTTTTGAGGGTTGTAATTTCAGGTTGGTTTAGTATGCTAATGTTGGTATTTTTCTTAAAGTCATTATCTTAAATACGTATATTCACAATAATAAAAGAAAAAAAAGGAAATAAAGATACTCAAAAATATTAAAAATATATATTTCACAAAGATCTGAGAATTCACTAAATACATAATAAATACACAGTAAGAATTACTTGCTTTGATTTTGGATCAATTGGAAACCAAAAGAGAAAGAAATGAAAATTGACCCCTGTAGTTTCCTATGGCTGCTGTAGCAAATTACCATAAATTTAGTGTCTTAAAACAAGAGAAAGTTATTTTCTTACAGTTCTGGAAGCCATAAGTCCAAAATGTGTCTTAGAAGCCTCAAATGATATTGCAGCTTTGGCTCTTTCTGGAGGCTCTAGATGAGAACCTGTTCCTTGCCTCTCCAGCTTCTGGTGGCCACTTGCCTTCCTTGGCTTGTGGCTGCATCACGCAAGTCTCCACCTCTGTAGTCACATAGCCTATCCTCTTCCATTGTCAAATCTCCCTCTGCTTCCCTTTTAGAAGGACACATGTGACTAAATTTTAACACAACCAGATAATCCACAATAATCTCATCTCAGAGTCTTTCATTTAGTTACACCTGCAAAGTCTCTTTTACCATATAAGATTAACATTCACAGGTTCCAGCGATTCGGACATGGATATCTTTGGTGGTCATTATCCAACCTATCACAACCACTGCTTCACATCATGTACAGAAATCGATTCTACATAAAATATAGATCTTTAAAAAGCTTACAAAAGATAAGCTAAGAAAATAACCTTATAATTTTGAACCAAAGATATCTTAAAGGTGACATAAAAAGCACTAGTTACAACCATAAAGGAAACAATAAATAGACCTGCGCCAAAATTAAGACCATATGGGGCACCTAGGTGGCTCAGTTGGTTAAACATCAGACTACTGATATCACTTCACATCATGATCTCACAGCTGTGGGATCAAGCCCCACATGGAGCTCCAAGCTGATGGAGCTCCAAGCTGAGCAAGGGGCCTCCCTGGGATTCTCTTCTGACCCTCCCTGACTTGTGGGTGCACACACTCTCTAAATAAGTAAACATTAAAAAAAGATTGTTAAAAAAAATCTATGTACTTACATATATGTCTAAAGTTGATTATTAAGTGAAGAGAGAAAGATGAATAAGGCTACTTATTGCATTATTTTTTTTAAACTTTTTAATGTTCATTTATTTTTGAGAGAGAGCGAAAGAAAGGGGTGGGAGAGGGGCAGAGAGACAGGGAGACAGAGAACCCAAAGCAGGCTCCATGCTGTCAGCCCAAAGTCGGCTGTGGGGCTTGAACCCACAAACTGTGAGATCATGACCTGAGCCACCCAGGCATCCCCATTATTTTATTTTAAAAAATAAAACTAAGGCTATATAAATATTTGGGTGTGTGTGTGTATACACACACACACACACACACACACACACACACACACACACACGATAGAAAAGAATACCTCAAAGTGGGATGAAAGAATGAGCTGGAGAAAGGGAAAATATTTCTTTTTTTATTGATTTTTTTATTTTTTATGAAAGACAAATAAAAATTATAATACAAATAATTAACGATAATAATAAACCAAGTTCTGTAATACTCAACAGGTGCCAGAGACTTTTATTATTTTATTTAATTATCACAATAATTCTAATAATCACTTGCTCTCTTCATCCCATTATAGTATATGAGGAAACTGAGGCTCAGGATAAGGTCATCTTGCTATTAAGAAACAGAGGCAGAAGTTAACAGAAGTTAATTTCATGTGAAGTTAAATGCTGTTAAAGCCATGCTAGTCTCAGCCTGTGAAAAATAATGTATATTTCTGATATAGTATTACTACATTGAATAGTTATCTAATAATACTCCTAGCCATCTCACTAAGTCATTAGTCCTAGGGGACAAAAGATTGTGTTTTTTGAAAGAATGATTGTAATTGAATAAAACATAAATAAAATCACTAATTTCATGGAATATTTGTTTTTTTAAAGGTAGTGAGAAAAATACCGGACAACAGTTTCTTCATTTATTTCTCATGGATGGAAGGCCCACAGTTAAATATGGATGCGGGAGTTCTCACAATATCTTGACTCTTTCTGCTAATTATAGCATTAACACAAATGCGTTCATCCCTATCACAATACGGTAAGTCTTCCACAGTAGTTCTTTGAATTATACTGCTGAAACTTATTTTTTCAATGTTATTTATATGTATAATAGCCACCCAAATATGAAAAGAAGGACAAAAAGGTCCATCTGAAAGTAGTCTCACTAATCAGTGTTTTCAGTTTGATGGATAAAGTATAAATTAAACTAAGGTATAATACGATACCATCCAGTGGCAATCCAATTACATACAGAATGAATTTCTTTGAAAAATACCATGGAGCTAATAAATAGGTTAAAGAATCCTGTGGTCCACTTGAAATTAAGATCCGGTAGTTGTTCAAGAAAATATCTATTGAATGAAAATAGCCATTCAGAACTGGGGAGTTGGGGCAGGTGGCCATTGACTCTGCACAGAAAAAGAAAATCCAGTTGGAAAAAATAATGAATATTAGATGGAAATGCTTTCTGGGGTGTATAAACTTTTGGAAGGCAGTCTTGGAATTAATTCATACTTCAGAATTAGGACATCTCAGAAGAGAGAGATGACTAAATATGATGGTCACATCCCAAGGGCATTACTGAACAAAATTTAAATGTAGCAGCCAAGAATTTAAAATTCTTTATCAGTGTAGCAATCTAGTGATAATGGTCTCTAAAGTTACTCTGTGTCAGTTAAAAATAACATTTTGTGCCTGAGTTTGTATGTTAGATGACAATTGGATACGTTAGTCTGATTAGCTGGAATCTTGGCTAACCTGTGAAGGTTATATAAATCAAATAAGCTTTCCCAGAGTCTGTATCAGTCTGAAAATAAAATCAAGGAAATTGACACCAATCTGAAAATGGAAACTCCTTACAGGCAGGGACAGCATCTTACTCATTTTTAATGCAGTTTGCAGGACATCTGACAGAAAGATGCTCAGTAAATGTTTGAATGAAGAAAGGAGAGTGTCTGGGGCTGGGCAGATCAATTGGTTATGACAAGAAGGCAATAAAATTACCCTAAGGTAATGAAATTATTATTCACAGATTAGGAAGACCCTTTTGGAAAAGAGAGTTGTGTGTAGACAAAGCAAATTTTCAGAGCAATGGACTTAACCATCTCTCTGACAAAAGTTGCAGTTGCTCACACAAAAAAAGAGGCAGATGAGAAAGTGAATAACTTAAAACCCAATTTAAAAGGCATTTTGATTGATAACACCCTCATTTTATACAGTGTAATCATTTCACACAAACAATGGCACATTTGATCACATATGAAGTAATTTCTGTTTTGGTCAAACTTACTTAAAGGGATGATTTTATTTCTTGCCTTTAAGTAATGAATACTTAACTAGGCAGTCCTCAAACCACTCAGAGCCTTAGGTAGCCTGAAGGTGAAACCATCCTTTAAAAAAATATTGATACTCCTAGTGAAACTAAAAACCAAGGACTTTCCAAGTCCTTCAATTATTTTTATCCAAAATTTAGGAAGTGAAAAAGAGATATCTCCACTGACACGAAAATGCAAATCTGCTTTGTCTTAAGCGCAGTATCCTACCAGACAATAGATTACATTAAGGGCTGACCCTAGGACTATATCGTATATTGTGTATTATATATTATATAAATTATTTAAGAGTATACAATATAAATAACAAGTATATTCTAGACAATTCTTGAGAACTTTTACTGTGAAGGTATAAAAAGAGGTAAGGTGGTAACTAGAGGGAGGTGAGGAGTCAAAAGGGAAAAAATGTAGGATGAGAGATTTCAGCATGTTTAATTTGGGATTTAATTCCACTCAACATACTAGTTGAGTGGAATGTGTTAATACATAGAAAAATAATGAACAATTGAGAACATAAAGTCCCTTAGAAGTTTAAACTGATGAGATACAACCTACGTGAGAGAAGATTCCTACCAGAGGGAAGTGAAAATGGAAAAAGAGACTTTTGATCTTCTGTCTGTGTACATATCTTGGTCTATGATTACCTTTTGCTTTACCCCTATCTGTTCAGTTGTTTATGTCACCTTCTCTTTCTGTCTTGCCTTCTCTGCTCTCCACTCTTATTTCTCCATCCTTATTGGGGACAAGTTAAAATTAAAAGGGTCTTTTGTGGGGGTGTCGGGGTAGCTCAGTCGGTTGAGCATCCTACTTTTGATCTCTGCTCAGGTCATGATCTCATGGTTTGTGAGTTCAAGCCCCATGCCGGGCTCTGCACTGACAGTGTGGAGCCTGCTTGGTATTCTCTCTCTCTTTCCTTCTGTGTCTGTCTGTCTCTCTCTCTCTCTCTCTCTGAAAATAAGTAAATAAACCTTAAAAAAAAAAAAGTACATATTAAAAGGGTCTGTTTGTACAGCTCTTTTTAATTGTCTCTGACAGGACACTTGTTACGCAAATTCAAAACAAATTTGTCCCTAAAAAGCATGTGAATTAAGTTCCTTTTTAATTATATGAATGTTGTTGGAATTTCATCTGTATTTAAGGGTTCTTGACAATAAAATACCATAGCATGATTGATAAGAATTTACTTTAAAAAATTAGTGGAATGAGCTCAAAGGTAAACATGTAAAATATGACTTGGATTTTTATTTTGATATTAGCCACAGAGAATAAACATGTATTTCCTCCTACTAAATCTGCATTGTACCTGTAGGATAGATGACAGAAGTAGAGCAAACTTGAATAAGCCACTTGTAGTGATTGAGGTCAATTCAGTATCAAGATAGAAGTTCTTCTTAAATGAAATGGAGCGGAGATCACAGCTCTACAGATAGATTGTAATTCATACTCATGCACAGTTTGTCTTTCATTTCAACAAATTTTGAAAGGGATCACATAGAAAGAGTCTTAGTTTTCACAAGGGTTATTCTCCTTTGGGGAAGTTCAGAAAAATTGTCTTACTATATATATACTTTTTAAAGTTTCTGAAGTTTAAATTTTTCTGGCACCTTTTGTGTCTGTCCTGAACAAAAGCTGACTCTTTATTCAGCATTTCTTCTGTAAAGAAACCCTGTGTCCTTTCCTCTGAGTAATTTACTGTGTTATTATCTGCATATTTTAAATCCACACAGCCTATTCTACCATAGAATCCTCAAGGACTTATCCTGATGTGTATTATCCATGTATATCTGAGGCATACTCCAATATCTAGTGATTTATTTTGGTTAACAAACTGTTAGGTAGCCAAAGCCGAGTGGATATTGACCAAGAATTGCATGACTGCCAGAACCACACATCCCAATCAGCCACTTTTTAGTAGCTGGCCAGTGTAAAGGAATGCATGCAGGGTTTGATATTAATTGAACAGAAGCTGGAAAAGTTACTAATGGTTGGGCAGCAAGAACCTTAGAACTTGCTCAAACCCAAACATCACATAAAACCACTGCAAGCATTTTTAACACATCATCTTGTTAGATATTTGGTCCAGAAAACAAAATAACAAAAACTGCTGTTGAGTTTTGTAAATGGACTGATTTTTACCTCCTGTTTGATCTTACAAATTTCTATGAAATAAAAACCTCTTGTTAGGTGTATGTATATTTGTGTGTGTGTGTGTGTGTGTGTGTGTGTACATGCGTTAGTACATATCTGTGCAAATTACTTTTTATTAAGAAAGTAGAAAAAAAAAAGAAAGGGACACCTGGGTAGCTCAGTTGGTTAAGCATTCAATTCATGATTTTTGAGAGCATGGAGCCTGCTTGGGACTCTCTCTCTCCCTCTCTCTCTCTGCCCCTTGTCTGCTCTCTCATTCTGTCTCTCAAAATAAATAAATAAGGGTGCCTGGGTGGCTTAGTCAGTTAAGCATCTGACTCTAGATGTTGGCTTAGGTCATGATCAGACAGTGCTAAGATGAAGCCCTGTGTCAGCCCTGTGTGTTGAAGGCATGGAGCCTGCTTGAGATTCTCTTTCTTCTCTTTCTGCCCCTCCCCCAGCTCTCTTGTGCTCTCTCACTCTCTCTCTCTCTCTCTCTCAGAATAAACATTTAAAATAAATAAATATTTTAAAAAGCAGAAAATAAATTTATATAATGCAAAACTAGCATTAAAACCTTCAAGACTGGGAAATAAAAAGGATTCTGAGCAGGATTGCTTTTAACTATATCAAATGAAGAGATTTAGTGGTAAATAATTTACGAAAATTAAGAAAGGAACAAATGACAACTTCTTATAATACCTATATATAATTTGTCAATGGCCTTTCAGGCAACTCTGCTCAAAATCAGCTTCAAGTGCTTTGCCATTTTCCCCACATAAATTTTCGGTATTACAAGTTGTTTCCTGTTGTCCTATAACTCCATGGCATTTGACCTGTAACTGCATACAGAGAATGATAAGGAAACTACTCAAGTTTATGTAAGAAGAAAGAATATCCATAATGTATTATCAGCTCTAATCTTGAGAGTAACTCAAAATGTCCTTTATGTCTCTGATTTTCTAAAATATAAAGGTTTTTCACACGTTCTTGATAGTTAATATTATGTGAGCTATGGATTACATGCCTTTAGTCTTAGAGCCCAGAAACTATGTAATGGCAACAATCTTCACTTCTTGAAGCAGATGGTGACTTTTGAACTGCGCTAAATCTATAAGATATTAGATTTATTCATAAAACGTTGCCATGTCAATATGGAAAGTTTGGCAGGCTTTTCATCTTAAAAAGGTCAAACTTCATCACTTCAATATTAATTTCTGTATCTTTTCCATCAACACTTCCATCTGGTATTTCTTAGAGGAAATGTAGGAAAACTATAGCTAAATATGTGAAATATGGCATAGTACTTTATCATTACATTGACTTGTACATAAATACATAAATCTAAACATTGATCTTGCTCCCTTATCCATACATAACACAGTAATCATACATAACATGCCCGGTACTAGTGAACAACAACTTACAATATAGTTTATTTGTATTGAATTGAAAATATCCACTACAAAACTAAAATTTATTTCGTTAAATAAGATTAAATCTTTTAGAGGTTTGTGGGTCTAGAAGTTGGTGATTTTAGTACTGTTTAGGATTATTGGGTAGAGTCTTCTGCTAGCATGTGTAGTTGTGTCTAAAATTCGCAAATATCTTGAGAAACAAGGAAGTGTCAGTTTGGTGTTGAATGAGGCAGAAATAGAAGGGAGAGCTTTCTAAATAAAGACATTGCTATCTAAATGTGAGGCTGAGTCTACACAGTGTGTTCACTGAATAATATGTCAGCTATGGACTCAACCAACCAGTGATATAAAAAAATAATTTCAAGTGATTGACTATATAGTCACATGCTTGCTTCTTTTAATTATGCAATTCAGTTCAAGTTGTCCAAATGGAATGGCTATTATCAAAGTTAAAAAAGTAAAGATTCAAGTCCTTAGTTCCTCATCTTCTGGTGTGCTGAGATACCAAGACAGCCAGAGAACTGATTGACCCTTAAGGCCTCAGAGCAACCGCAAAGACTCTACTAAGAAAGGGACTTAACAGTTGAAAAGTGTATCTATAACATAAGAAATAAACTGGATTTTGAAAAAAGATTAGAAATTTACCAGAGGGACAGCAGGTGGAAGAGGATAAGCAATGACATCATGGTGAAGATTAACACATGCAAGAAATTGTATGGAGATTGAGTATGACAGGAACATCAAGTTTGAGATGAAAGGATATTTAGTTCTTCAGCAAATCATCATCAAACATTGTAATTTCTAATGCAGAAAATTACAATAAACTAAAATAAAAGTGAAGAAATTCTTTTGAGAACCAGCAATGTATGCTGAAGAAAGCCACACATGTTCTTCATTCTTTAATGTTAATGGTAGATTTCTACTACAACTGTCAGGGTTATTGAGGAAGTTGGAGGTATTCTTGTGTGGTGCAGAATATATGGTGACATGAACTTCAATCCCTAAAAGCCTCTTCTCTCTGTAATTATAAAAGGCATGTATACTATCATCTTTAAGACAAGATTACATAAGAAAGTAACAGGAAGCAAATGAAGACTTAGGGGCAAACTAAATAATCAGAATTTTTTCAGAACAGCAATAATTGATAAAGTCAGAGAACAGTCTGCCTCACAGGAAAGTTAAAGGGATTGAACATGTTAAAAAATAAGATTCATGAGGAAATGCCAAGGGATTCTTTGTTTATTAAGAGTGGTGGTTTAACATTACAGATTTAAATCCCATGTATTTTCCAACTTGCTTCTGTAGGACCCACAGCTATTCCTAATTGAGATCCATCATCATGGTTAGAGGATATTTGATTACTGCCTTGAAACAACTGTAAGAAATATTTTACTGTGAAAGTCCTTTAAGTTCTATTCTTAGTCGTAGGCTTCAATCCTTGACAACATATTTATCTTAATTAACTTCTATAGAACAATTCGCACAGAGTGGACTCAAAATATAGACAATCTTATTTATTTAAAAAAATGGCCAGCCACCTAACTTTCTAAATGAAGCTAAAAGAAGCTATGTGAGCTTCTTCCTCAACAAATTGACCTTGACTTCATCAATATACTGAATAAAAAGAAGATATATATTGAGATAAATTGTTTTAGAACTTAACATCTGTTAACTCTGTTCTACCTAACACAAATTCATTTAAGAGTAGTGTAAGACTTTTCAAAAGATATACTAAATTTTTAAAATTGAAAGCTGGTTTCATAGGCAGATACTGGTACTAAGCCAAGGTGTTTGAACTCAATAAATATAGAACAAAGACCTTTAATGCTTCGTCAGATAATTTATTTTTTTCTTTTAAGATTTTATTTAAATTCAAGTTAGTTAACGTATAGTATAGTATTGGTTTCAGGAGTAGAATTTAGGGATTCATCACTTACATGTAACATCCAGTGCTTACACAAATGCTCTCCTTAATGCCTGTCACCCATTTAGCCCATCCTTCCACCCAACACCCACCCCCAGCAACCCTCAGTTTGTTCTCTATAGTTAAGAGTCTCTTCTGATTTGCCTCCATCTCTGTTTTTATCTTACTGTATTTTTCCTTCCCTTCTCCTGTGTTCATCTGTTTTGTTTCTTAAATTCCATATGAGTGAAATCATATGATATTCATCTTTCTCTGACTGACTTATTTCATTTAGCATAAAACACTCTAGTTTCCTCCAGGTCAGAATGGCTAAAATGAACAACCCAGGAAACAACAAATGTTGGCAAAGATGTAAAGAAAAGGAACCCTCTTACACTGTTGGTGGGTATGCAAATTGGTGCAGTCACTCTTGAAAACAGTGTGGAGGTTCCTCAGAAAGTTAAAGATAGAGCTGCCTATGACCCGGCAACTGCACTACTAGGTATTTAGCCAGAGGATACAAAAATACTGATTCAAAGGGGCACATGCACCCCAATCTTACAGCAGTGCTATCAACAATAGCCAAATTATGGAAAGAGCCCTAATGTCCATCCACTGATAAATGGACAAAGTTGTGGTGTGTGTGTGTGTGTGTGTGTGTGTGTGTGTATAGGATATTACTCAGCCATCAAAAAGAATGAAATCTTGACATTTTCAGGGACACAGATAATTTATTCTAATGCCATCATAAGACACAGCAAATTCCTGTTTTATAGTATTTGATACAGAATTTTGTCTTGGTCCCTCCTATTTTTTGACTTAGTTGGCTTAATTCTAATTTCTAGCAATATTTGAACCCCAATTTTGCCTTCAAAGACAGGATGTTACAAAGATAAAAAGGAGTAGATTCCAAAACAAAGCCCTATAGCCAATAGCATAAAAATTCACATAGGAGCGTAGTAGACACCTCAGTAAAGCTCCCATCATTTGGAAAACAGAAATTTCCAATATTATGTGATAGACTGGGATGAACTCAACCATACCCTGAGAATCTCCTCCCAACTCCCAAATGAATAAAATAGCAAAACGCATTCTCCTGCTTGTATTGTACTAGCCATGACTCTCATTTTGGCCCCTAGAGTACAGTAGCAGAGACTGCTCTGAAAGAAAATTTTAGCTCCTCTAGTATATAAACCTCAGAGAAGGTGATGGAAACACAATTCCAGCTTAGCATAGCCTCTATGGAGAATTTGTGGAATAAGAAGAAATTAAGTTTTAGATTGGTTGCACAGAAATCACCAATGAGTAGTCTGATCCTTGAATGAACATGTGCAAGCTGTCCTGAGGATTCCTAAAAATATTTGGAGATGGAGATTCTATAATGGACTATAATTCCCGCAGTTAAGTCTTAGCCACTGATACTTAATAACTAGTACCTTAGGTCAGGTTCTTTGGAACTAGACAGTAGGGATTTGCATGCAGGAAGCTTATTAGGGAGTGCTCTTGGTACCAACTGCCAGAAGTCAGTGGGAGAAGCAGCATTGAGAAGAGGTAGAAGTTGAATTGCAGAGCAGTTGTGAAAGAGGCTTCAGCTGACCCTAAGCAAAGCTCTGGAGTAGGGATGTTCATAGTTTACTGAATTGACTCGAGGGGACCTGGACCTTTTTCCCATCACCAGGAGACTCAAGGCAATATACCACAGCATCAACTACAACTGGTGAGGCTCATGGTAACATCATCACTGAATGGCTGATGAAGTCCACAACTCTTGGGTTTGATTTACACATAAACTAATGTTGTTTTTAGATAAATTAGACACTTATCACTCCCTATAACCTCCATGGGACTGAGTTTCCCCATGTTAATGGCATGGTTCTACTCAATCTTGCCAGGACTCACCCGAAGAAGTTAGTGACTATTAGGAAGAGTAGTTCAATATTAATCACATCAAACCCCCAAATTCCAACGCTGTAGATGTGGATCAGCACGGACATAGATAACCACAAATAATGCCATTCTGTGATTTATCATTAGACCATTGACCACTGCCCAAGTAGGGTATACTGGGTTCAGGGCACAAGGATAGATCTTTATATGTTCATTGTGATTCAAAGTGAAAGCGCAGGGCACCTAAAGGGCACCTGGAAACAGAGAAGTGAGGAAACAAAGCATCCTGTCTATAACTACAGAGAAGTCTTTTACCTGTCTGTTCCTTTCTTTGGAACATAAAGATAATAACACTCATTTTCTGCGATATAGTCTCCTATGAGTGTAATCTGTATGAAAGTTCTTTGAAAAGCATCAAGTGTCCCTCAAATGAATAGTATTATTATTATGGTTTATCATCCATGTAAGTCTATTTCTTCTATTGCTGCCCTAGGACCAGAGAAATTGCTCACTATATTTTTTATTTTATAGCATCTCATTAAAAACACTTCATAAAAACTTTAATGAAGTTTTCTACAGATATTTCTCCTTCCAATTAAGTAAACTTATTTCCTCATGGTTTTGTTCTATAAGCATTTAATTATTTTAGGCACTATTTTCTGGATGTCCTCCTAAGTTTTCCACGGCTTTATCAGTTGAATTTTATAAGCTGACTCTTTTCTTTTTTTTAATTTTTTTTAATGTTTATTTTTGAGAGAGAGAGACAGAGCATGAGTGGGGGAGGGGCAGAGAGAGAGGGAGACACAGATCAGAAGCAGGCTCCATGCTCCGAGATGTCAGCACAGAGCCCAACGCGGGGCTCGAACCCACCAACCATGAGATCATGACCTGAGCCGAAGTCGGACGGTCAACCAACTGAGCCACCCAGGCGCCCCCAGGTGTGTCTGTTTCATTGATTGGCTGCCCGTCAGATCAGAATCTGATCTGCCTCTTTGACAAACCCTGTCTTTCCCAGTAGGCTTTCATTAGTTAAGCAAGTGGTGTATGCCTCTTAATCTTGCACTGCACCACAGAAGCATCCTCCCCGACCACCTTCAAATTAATATGATCCTTGTTCTCAGTCTTGACTCCTTCCTTCAGCTTTTCATCAGCCATGGTGAGGGCATAAGTCTCCTCAGCTACCACTTCACAAAAGAGGTACCAGGTCCTCATGGAATGAGCACACAACACACACCAAAAACTCCCTAACTTTTCAATTCTAAAAGATGCTTCATCAAATTAGTGAACATAGCAGTTTTGAAAACTCCCCTGATAATTGTAAAAATTAAAAGTATACGAGTCTAAAACTTTTCTTCATTTTCTATTTTCAATTTTGCCTTATGCAATTACCATTTTCTCTCAGGGAATTTCACAAAATAAAATTTAGTGAAAATTATGTTCTAATTGTGATGCTATATTGAAAGAAAAATAGAATCAGTATACCATCTGTCAATTCTGGATATAACAAAGGGGTAGATGGAATTATTTTTACTTAGCCTACATAAGTATGGTAAAGTTAAAGATATTTTAAAGATGGTTATGAATTATATGCTGCTATACTTACTGCAAGTCAAATTTTTAATGTATTTGCTATTATGAAGAAGCCATGGCATTCTGTTACTTAAAATTCATTAGGCTATAATTATTAGGTATTGTACAAAAAGCTTTTAGAAAGGATACTTTTATCCTTGAAAATTACTTAGGTCAATTATATTCTATCATAGACACTTTTTTTTAAGTTCCTAAAAGCAGGAAAGTTCAACACAATTTCCTCCTGTCTAATAAGAGGAGGGATGTTATATTAGAATGAATATTTCTAATTAAAAGATTTACACAGACTAATATATTATTTTCCAGATTTTTCTCAAGCAAACATATCATAGTCTTTAGATATGCACTGTCTCTAGAATCACCAGTTTTGTTTAAAAGGATCTAGGACATTCATTTCATAGAATAGAACAGAAGAATATGAACTACAGTAATATTTATTATTTGAGAGAATAATTGCTTCAAAATAGCATATGGGAGTTGATCAAAAATATGTCTCAGTGCTTATTAAATGAGTTTTCATTGCTGGATTTATTGCTAGATTCAGGAATCAGAAGAGTCATATTTTGATTATATGGGGTAGTTTTAATTGAACCATTGAAAAGATGTCAATTTTATTTCTAAAAGTTTACCTTAATGATCCAAAATACTTAATTATACATCCTTACAAAAAATATATTTAATGTTTTCTAAATCATTCTGCTGTCAGCACTTCAAATCCTCTGTTCCTCTTTCTTTGCTCCCCCCTGCTCTCTCTCTCTGTCTCGCTCTAAAATAAATAAACATTTAAAAAAAGAAATGAAAAAAAAACATAATATAGTTCAACCTCTCATTTTTCTGCTGAGGAAACTCTATGCCTAAGGGAAAAATGGACTTTCTTGGAGTCACATGACTGAAGGAAATATACCAAAGTTAAAACTAGAGTCCATGTTTGGCACTCTTTCTCTGGCACCCATCTCTGTGTCTACTTATATAGGTAAAATACTGCTACCTTACCTTTTTCCTTTATATTTTACTTCCTATTACATATGGAGAAAAGAGTTATCAGTTGTTTATCCATTATGGCAGACCCCCGAACTCTTTACCCTTTCCTTTGTGAAAGGAGCAAGAAATCCAAACCAAATGGCTCTTTTTTTCTAAGCTTGACCTGAAGCACTTCTTTTTACAAGAACTATCATGCTCATTTCTCTGGTCATCATAAGTGAAAATTTGTGATCTTGACTAACAAAGAATCGTAGATCTTAGAGAATCTGTGGGCAAGTCTCTGCTTCTTACCTCAATGCATATGGATTCTCATCTACAGCCACATTGAACCTTGATAGTTTGACTAAATATTGCAAACAATGAGAACTTATTATCCCAAAAAGCATTTTCTTCCATGTTTGCAGTCTATCTTGATGTTTGAGATTTACTTACTCTAAGTAAATATATTTTTCATGCAATTTTTCATGCATTGGCCCTTTATATGCTCTTTTAAGAAAAAGAAAAAGCATAAATCCATAAATCCATAACTCTATTCCCTTTTCTACTTAATAGTAGTCCTTAAGTAGTTCCTTAACCATGGAGTCTAAGCTCTTTGTGAGCAGGACTTATTTTTGTTTTTAATCACTATTTTTTCCCAGAACTTAACTTTGAATTAGCATGTAGTATATATTCAGGAGATATTTTTCTAATGAATGAAATAAGCTTATTTATCTTCGCTAATTCTTTTCTGCTGTAAGGTAAATATTCCCAGCCCTTAAACCATTCCCCAACTGATATGACTTGGGAGAGCCTCACTATCCTGATTATTCTCTACACACTTCATCATATCAGCTACCTTATAAGCTGTCACAGACAGTAGAACTCAGCATTCCCTGTATAAGTGATCCAAATGCACTCAAAGAAGAATGAATCAGCTTTTCTCAGTTTTCAGACCATTCAGATTAGACCTTTAGTCAACTAAATCCTTAGGTCTTTTTTGCACAAAGTGCCTAAAATTATTTAAGTTGCTTAGTCACATTGTCAAAAGTTTACCACTCTTGTAATACACAAACATCCTCAGGAGGTTTAACACATTAAGTTAGGTTCTCAATCATTCACAGCTTGTGGTCAATTTCTTCCATCAGATATAATTTTCTCCTAACCTCTAGCTGAAAGCAGCATGCTAAACAAATGGGAGTTTTCAGAGATGGGGTAGATAGTATGTAAATTGTGGCAGTGTCCAAAAAGTCAAGTCTGAGTGAAACTCCAAGTCAAGGGGCCAAGGTAAATAGCAGTATTAGGAAATGCACAAGGAAGAGGGCCAGGGTGGGGGCCAAATACAACAAGGACATTTAGAATAACACTGGAACATTTTTTTTTCTCTGTTCATGTATTTTCAGTATATATGATTCAGTAAATTTAATTAGGAGTCTTCTGTGGATCAGGTACTGTGATATCCTCTAATTATACAGGAGAAAAGGAATATGTGGTTTTACCATTATAAATGTTTAGTCTACTATGGTGGAAAGGTAAGAAATAAGTAAACAAATATGTAGTTAGTAATTGTGATGTGTCCCAGATGAAATAGAGTGCAGAGATAGAGTATAATGGGATAAATGGGCCTCCTTTTTAAATAAAATGTTCAGAAGGAACTCTCCAAAGAGGATGATCAGAGATACATGGATGAGAAGAAGCCTGTCAGTTGAAGAATGAGGGGATGTATTGTGGATATAAATATACATATAGATGTGGATACGGATATAGATATAAATATACCTCAGTTACAGGAAGAAGTCTGGGTGAATAATGACTTCTGTAATGACATATTTTAAAAGGAGCTACCAAATCTGAGAAGCACTATATTTCCCTTAGTAAGATGTCAGAAGCTTACTACTTGCACATGTTCAGGAGAACAGCCTCCTCACAGATCTATCTGCTTGGTCTCAAATTGTCTATTTGAAGCATGTGCTGCTCTGTAAAGGAGTTGAAGCTTCTCCCAGCTGGGTACACTGGGGAAGACTTCCACAGATTGCTGCGTGTGAACCCACTTTTTAGCCTTTCATGCCTATTTTATCACCTCATTTCAATATCTTTTGATAAACTAGATTGTCCCTCTTTTGCCTCTTAAGCACACAGAAGAGCAGCACTCATGTTAGAACTTCAGTCAGTCAGATGGTGGCCTATCTGATCTCTCAGCCAACTGCCTCCTGAAAGTTTGCCTGAACATTCCCCTATGTTATATTTGACAGGTCACAAGTTGGGCTAGTACAAACTACATGTAGGTGATCTCTTCTACAACTCCATGAAACACACCCACCTATATATGCTTCTGAGGCTCCAGAGACTATTTACCTTGGTTTCCATAGTATTAGTTTCTAATGGATTTCAAAGTGATGTCTAAATTCAACCCAATGTGAATAAATTAATTTTCTATGATATGGTCAATACTCTGCTGCATACTATGGAGTATAGAAATGTTAATGACAAAAATACCATAAAAAAATATTCACTCTAGTTAGTGATAAACATGCTAAAGTGTTAGAGGTGAAATACACGGATTTCTGCAACTTATTTTGTAATGTCTCACAAAAAAGTAAGGTAAAATGGTGGATGGATGGGTGGATGGATGGGTAGAGGAATATATATGTGATAAAGCAAATATAGCAAAATGTTAATTGTAGGATCTAGGTGGGTATATGATGGTTCACACTGTTAAATTTCCTTAACTTTTTTAAGTTTATAACTTTTGATAATGAAATATTGGAGGAGAAGCAATCACTGTGTACCTGAATCTTACCATTCAGGTAGGAGTTAAACACCCACACATGAAATAATTGCTATACTGTTGAAGTGCTGATTGTAAGAGCAATAGGAATTCAGAGAGAAGTCAACATGGATTGGCATAAAAGGAAAGAGGACCACTTGAGACTTAAAGGTGTAGGATTTTGAAAGATGAAGTGGAAGATGGAGAGCATTTCAAGTGGAAGAAACAGCATGAGCAAACACATGTAGGATGGAACAGAAAAGCAGGTGTTCAAGAAAACAAAACAACTGAATCTGGTGGGGAATAGTCAAAAATAACTTTGGATACACATAGCAAAGCTGGAATATGGCAGGTCATGATAGGTAGAAAAAGACATCACCTCTTCTCTTAAGTAGTCAATAATATTTGGGCATAATAAGATGAAATATAGTTCAGCTTTACAAACAGAATTTTCAGCCAATCTTGTAAAAATTTACAAAGAAAGTTAAAAGGTGAACATAGGCGCTCAAATGAATGCTACAGACCCTACAGGTAATTATTACTCTGATAACACAAAATAATTGGATGAAAAACATTTGGGGCCACCTTTGTCAGCATGGTTTAATTGTACAAGGGAAGCCAAGTCTCATGTCTGTACGGGACCATTCAAATCCTCCCTTTCCCAAGACAAAGAATTCTACCACATTAGCTTTTCCTGGACCAGTTCAGAATTAGCAAAAGCAACCTTGGCACTGTTCCCACCAGTGCATGCTAGTCCCCTCACCCGATCAGAGAGCAATGCTGGACCAAATGGAAATGACAGAATATATTGGAAAGGTATGGGGTAGCTGAAGAATTAAAATAAAGCTCAAGAACCAGTCTTAGCATAGAAACCAGGGTATGTACCAGGGATTCAGGTCACCCTCTTCAGGGTTCAATGTGGATAAATTCCAAGAGTTCTTATAACCATTTAAAATTCAAAATCAGGGGCACCTGGGTGGCTCAGTTGGTTAAGCGCCAAACTTCAGCTCAGGTCATGATCTCATGGCTTGTGAGTTTGAGCCCCAAGTCTGTTTTAGGTTCTGTGTCTCCCTCTCTCTTTCTCTACCCCGGCCCTGTTCACACTGTCTCTCTCTGTCTCTCAAAAATGAATAAATGTTAAAAAAAAAAATTTTTTAATTCAAAATCAAGGAAGAATGCTTCTCAGGAAACCAGCTTATGTTGCAATCAACCCTTAGCCAGAGGAGGGTAGTCACCACAAAGAGAGTCTCACAAAGTCTGTATTCAGTGAGGACATGTAGTTTCTCCAAAAAAGTGACTTAACCTTAAGAAATTCACATGAAAAGGGAATAATAGTAGTATGCATGTTTTAGGATTGTGCAAGGACCAACTGAGATAAAAATAATAAAAAAGAACTCATGTAGTTTTACTATATGGTAAACACTGTGCTAAAGATTTCACAAATTTTAAATAATCGAACACTTATAACTTCTCTTTGAGATTACGTAATTGTGCAGCTCATATTTCAAAATTTAATTCAAAATGGACAAGAAACACTTGGTTTGCCATGCATTTTTCTGCCTAGATTCTGAATGCTCATCAAGTGTGTATCTTTTGAAATACATCCACTTGAAAATCTGAGCCTTGTCTTCTCAGTTCTCATTTTTGTAAAGATTCTCTCATTTACCCTTTTCCCTGCAGAATGTTGATATCCTCAATTTTTGTGTTGTTTTTTTAATATTGGTGTTCCAGGTGTTCTTCTTCCCTTGCCTAAAGATTCTCCTTACTGGGGCACCTAAATGGCTCATTTGGTTACGCATCTGACTCTTGATCTGGGCTCAGATCATTATCTCACAATTTGTGAGATCAAGCCCTGCGACCTCTCTCTCCCTCTCTCTGAGCCCCTCCCCCACTCGTGTGCTCTCTCTCTCTCGCTCTCTCGCTCTCTCAAATAAATAAACTTTAAAAAAAAGAAAAAGAAGAAAAGAAGACTATCCTTACTAACAATTTGGATCCCTTAGTGGAATAATTGAATTATTACCCATTTCCCCCAAAATATTTCATCATAATATCATTCCTCCAATTTTGTACCTAATGACATACTTTAAAACTAGAGATGGGAATTGAAAATGCCTTTACCTGGGGAAATAGGTGCCTAAATGTAACACTTGGCTAATTTCAAATATAGAATAATGAGAAGGAAAAAAGCCATTAGGTGAGATGTCCTCAGTGCTGTGGTCAGGGCATCTAGTTAGGTGCCCCATGTTATCACTGACACCCACCATGCATTGCTGCAAGAAAAAAGGAAATTTGCAGTGACTGGCAAGCTAAGCCTGACCTCTGCCCTACAACCTTCAAAGAGAATAGAAAATGTAAAGAGCCACTGAAATCATGACCTCTTGACAGACTATACCTCATTTGTGGTGTGAATCTGGGGGTTATAAATACAGAAACAATTTTTCAGGCAAAGAAAAATTGTGATGATTAAAAAATACATATACCACAATCAAATGCAAATGTCCATGTGTGACATGCTGACTTTATAGATGAAGTTTGTAAGGAGAAAAGGCAGGGCTTACAATTCACTTGTTCCTTGTTTTTAAGGAAGCTTAAGCAGTTTTTTGAAAGTACTACTCTCCCAAGAGGGGACTTTTTTTCCTGAGTAAAAGGAAAGGAAATAAGTTCTGCTGTTCTTCTGTTTGCAAAAAAAGAGATTAATATTTGAGCCCCTTTCAACTCAGATTCATACTTCTGAATTAAATTTAGATGGAGACAAGGGTAGGTACCAACTAGCATGTGTCCTCTTGCCTTGTTGCAAGATGCTCATGGAGATGACTATTTTCTGTCTCTGGTGAATCCAAATGGATAGATTGATGTAGATAAAAAACAGATGAATGGATGGATGGATGGATAGATAGATAAGCATTCTTAAAAGTTCTGAAATATCAAACCACATTTTAAAATTTTCTTTCCCTTAGATTCCTTTTATACTTCAGCTCTGAAATCTAGCCCTTCATATTGTCACTGTTTGCTGCTAGGCAGGCATGGAAAATTCAAGGCCCGATTTTCAACTTCAAGGAGCTAATGTTCTCAGTTATATTTAAAATATCTAATATACATTACATATATGTGTATAGTATTAAATACATACAGTATTTAACTGTTGCTACTAACTTCTTTTGCCCAAACATTAAAAAAAGGTACTCTGAGTAAAAAACAGAAATTTAAAAATATTTACATGTCAACAATCCTAAAATATTTACATTCACCATTTTAAAGTTTTCATGTAAAAGATTTTGCATTGTTAAAAAGTAAATATTAGGCAGAACTTTTATTATCAGTTGGAGGCTAGATTACTATAACCTGGCTCTTGGCATTTTTTAGTCCATTTCAAAAATATTTTCAAATATCTATGGACAAAGAATGCTCACATAGTCAGAGATGATTTCATTGTGCCACCAGTAGCTGCTGGGCTAAAAATAATGTTGTTCCTATGAATACCCTATGTACTCACAGAGGGAGGTTGCTGAGTGAGGGAACTCCTCTTCCACTGGATTGATTCCAATGAAACATTTTCTGCCAAAGATCATCTCAATTTCCTATATACAGTGTTCTACATACTGCTAATCCCTGTGGGATTTAAGAGACTAAATTTAGTCTCAGCCGCTTTATTGTACATTTTTCAAGAGTTAACATTTGTCATTTGGCTTCTGGGATCTCCTATCTGGTCTAAACTGTTCACTTCTACCTTTTATTTTCTTGCTCATCTGCAAGCTAAATCAACAAAACAGCTTGGCACACTAAATCATATGTTCTCACCATGGAGTTCTATCACATTTTTTAAAGTAAAAAGTCACTTGAAATAGTCTATATCAACAATAAAAAAAAAAAAGAAAAATAAACATTTTTTTCCCTAAAAGGAATAGAAGGAATGTGAAGTACTCAAAGAGATAAACGGTGAGTGTCAAAAGACCAAAGGACCAATACATTTTCATAGCTACATTAACTAACAAATGAAGCTGCACAGAATTATTCAGCTAAAATTCAAGCTGAGTTGAACAATGCCAGGGTGCGGTCATTCACCTTACATGAATGTTTTGCCTTATAAGCGAACTTACATTCCACCTGAAGAGTTCCTTGCTCTCTGCCATTTTGATATTAGCTTTCATTGCATTTCTAACCAGAAAGCCTTTGCCTTTAATCATCTTAAGGTAATATTGGTGGGCAGAAAGCCAGTAATGGAAGAAGTTTAGCATATCTGTATGTGAACAAAAAGCAGATCAAAATCATTTAACCAATGACCAAAGCTATTAATTAATGGAGATATTTTGAAGCATAGTCCCCATTCAGTGTAGGAACTATAATGGCAGCATGGAAGGAAAATAGAGAAGGTGTGCTTCACAAAAGCAAGTCTTTTTTGGCTGTAAAGACCCTTGAAAGTACCTGGGATCATAATTTTAAGAAAATGTAGGAATATGACATATATTCAGGGAAGAAGGTTTCATAAATAAGACTAACTGAACTTGTGCCTCATTAGCATAACTGATGAAACCACTCCTCAGGACCAGGGGCTACAGGGCAAGGTCTTCATTAAAAAGTTCTTTGTGTATGCCTGGAGTATAAAGTAACAATAAACAATAGGTTTGCTTTGTATTTTCCCCCTTTATATTGTAAGGGACATAATACTGGTGGAATATTAAAGCAATGTATTTTTATTTCCCCTTTAAGTCTCTTAGTCATTCATCTCTGATGCTGAGGCTTCTTGCCCCATGAAAAAGAATAAACAGCTTTGGCCTCCAACTTCTTTGACTCTGTAGCAAAACAGTCTTGGAAGGAGAGAAAGGAGACTTTCAAACTCCTTCAGACTCTGTTAACATAGCAAGTGTCAGGCCTATCAGGGTAGATCTTAGATTTTTACTGTATGCTTAAGGTAGAGAGAATTCAAGACATAGCAGGAAGAGAAAGCCTATGGCTGTGTGGACATAATAAGGTATGGAGTAGATCGGTGAAGTGATTCCCAGGGTCTTCTGCTTCCCCACAGCCTCAGAGACAAGTCCATTACTTGAGTATGGGAGATGGTACTATAGAAGCAGTCAAAAAATGAGGAACTAGAGGTTAATGGGCATCTTTATGACAGAGTTTCTAGGCATCCAAGAAAACTCCAACTTTGAACTCAGTTTCAGATCCAGTATGGTATAGGTGGGATGTCACAGAGGTAATGGTTGGGAGATGGCTAATGAAGTAAACAGGAAGCAGCAGTCTTGGCTTGTCATGACCTGTGTGTGGCATACAAACAATCCAGATGTTCCCATGTTCCTCAGGAAGGCACTCAGTGAATATCCATTCTAGAGCTATGATAATTCCCAAATGCTACACATCTATACATAGAGTACTAAGCTATACAGCAGTGCATTTTTTATTGTACACAAAGGCTGCACTGGTTACACTCCTTCTAGCAGTGTCAGTTTTTTCCACAGCCTCACCAGCACTAGATGTTTGCAGTATTCTTAATTTGCTAAATTATTAAGTAGAAATGCTATTTTGTCACTATTTTTGAAGATTTCTATTTAGCATGTAGGTCATAGGCCTTTCTTAGGCTAATTTAAAAAAAAATGCTTATGTGACTCAGGGAACTCAGATGGCAGCACAGGATGCCCCTGAACTTCCTTCTTCCCATGCTATGAATATACAGCTACATGAAGCAATTCCTGCTGAAAGAAATGCAGAAACTAGCTGAGCGACTCCTACATGTCCACGAATGCACTGAAATGCATAAGAAAAGCCGAGACACAACCTATACATAAACCGCACCTCTGGCATAGCACCATAAAATCAGAAAGGAACCCTCAATTCCCAACTTCTCACTGAAAAGCTGAAGATTTAGAAATCACATCTAGTACCCCAAGTTTTAAGGCTCCCATCATCAAATGGTCCCCCAAAACATCTAATTCTAAAAGCCAGGGAGACTTGTGTCTACAAGACACATCAGGACTATAGAAAACAAAGGACTTCTTAATGTTTATTTATTTTTGAGACAGAGAGAGACAGAGCATGAACAGGGGAGGGGCAGAGAGAGAGGGAGACACACAGTCTGAAGCAGGCTCTAGGCTCCAGGCTCTGAGCTGTCAGCACAGAGCCCGACGCGGGGCTGGAACTCACGGACCATGAGATCATGACCTGAGCCGAAGTCGGACGCTCAACCGACTGAGCCACCCAGGCGCCCCGAAAACAAAGGACTTCTTAATGGCATATGAGCACTTGCCCCAACTGCTAACCCCCTAGGACTCAGTGCAGAGGAAGTGGGCAAAAATAACTGTCTTCCAGTCTTCCCTGAAAGGGGTTTGACTGTATACTATATAGCTGCTACCTGAGGGCCCAGCTACCATTTTGTACACATCTAGGGCTGGCTGTGATCCTTTACAGAGTCCAAAGGGTCTGAAGGGCATATTTCTTTAGGATTTATTTACTTATTTTGAGAGAGGGACAGAGAGAGTGAGCAGGCAGGGAAGAGGCATAGAAAGAGGGAGAGAGAATCCCAAGGAAGCTCCACACTGTCAGCATGGAGCCCGACATGGGGCTCAAACTCACAAACATTGAGATCATGACCTGAGCCGACTGAGCTACCCACACGCCTCCTGAAGGGCATTTCTTTTTCTGGTGTACTCCAACAATAAAACCACATTGCCACTATCTCTCTGGAAGAAGTTTGTACACATGCTGATACCACATTTTACAGCTGCTGACTAAGGAACAGACACCCAAATCATATTGTTTTGGTAGTCAGTGGGTCCTGCATTCACAAGTCCCAGAGAACTATAGTGATTTTTTAAAAAGTACAAGAGCACTTCCCCGTGACTGTACACTCAAGCTCAGCACAGAGGGAGAAGATTAAAACACCCATCCCTTAGTTTTTCCCTAGAAGGGGCTTAATTACCTAATTTTGCAGCTGCTGTCTGGCTTCTAATCAGCCTGCAGTTACTTGCCAACTGTGATCCTTCCCTTGGGACACTGATGAGCCTTGGCACAACCTCAACTACTAGGAGCCACTAAGAATAAAGAAGGTGGCTTGGACAATCACAAGAGTTTGAGAGACAACCAGAAACTCAGGCCAGGTTTATTGACAGGCTTCATCTCTTACACAAGACTACTCTTTGAAGACTGGCAGTGGTGACTGTCTTATCTAATGCGCAGAAACCAACACAGTCAAGAAAATGAAAAAATGGGGAACTGTTCCTAACAAAAGAGCAATATAAATCAGAAACTAATGTTAATGAAACAGAAATAAGTGATTGACCTAATAGAGGTCAAAGTAACAGTTATAAATGTGCTCACTGAGGTCAGGAGCGTAATGCAGGAACAAAGTGTAAATTTCCACAAAGATAATAGAAAAACATTTTTAAAAAGAACCAAACAGAAATCACAGAGCTAAAGAATACAATTACTAAACTGGAAAGTAGTAGAAAATAACTGAACTAGAAGTAGAAGAAAGAATCAGTCAACTCAATTGGAATTAATCCAATCAGAGGAGCAAAAAAAAAAAAAAGTTATGAAAAAGAGTGAAGATAACTTAAGCAAACTACAAGCAGACCAATCAATATACACATTACAGGGGGTCCTAGAAGAAGAGAGAGAAAGGGGCTGAAAACATAGCAAAGAAGTAATGGCTGAAAACTTCCCTAACCTGAGGAAAGAAATATATATCCAGATCCAGGAAGCACAAAGAGTACCAAAAAAGAAGAATCTAAGAGATCCACATAGAGACACATTGTAATTAAATTGTCAAAAGTTATAGACAAAGAGAATCTTAAAAGCAATAAGAAAAAAAAGCAACTTATTACATACAAAGGAACATCATAAGACTATAAGCAGGTTTTTCAGCAGAAATTTTACAGAACAGAAGGGAGTGGGATAATATATTCAAAGTGCTGAAAGAAAAAATAACTGCCAACCATGAATACTCTTCCTAGCAAAGCTGTCCTTCAGAATTGAAGGAGATATAGTTTTCCTGACAAACAAAAGTTGGAGTTCACCCCTAGACCAGCCTTATAAGAAATGTTACAGGGAGTCCCTTAAGCTAAATGAAAGGATGACAATTAATCATTTTAAAACATAATAATATAAAACTCACTGATAAATATATAAATCTAGAATACCTAATATAGTAATGGTGACAGATAACTTAGTTGTAACTCTAATATAAAGATTAAAGCACAAATGTATTACAAACTAAATAATTTGTTAATTGCACAGTATAAAAATATGTAAATTGTGACATCAAAAACATAAAATGTGATGAGAAATATAAAAACATAAGTTTTTATAAAGATTCAAAGTTAATTTTTTATCACTTTAAAATAAATTTTTATAACTATTAGATGTTTTATGTAAGCCTCAAGGTAACCGTAAGACCAAAATCTTAGTAGATACAAAAAAGATAAAGAAATCAACATATACCTCTACAGAAAATCATTAAATCAAAAGGTAAGACAACAAGAATGGAAATAAAGAACAAAGGACCTATAAAATGGCCAGAAAACAGTTAACAAAATGGCAATAGTAAATCCATACCTATCAATAATTAATTTAAATGTAAAAAGACTAAATTCTTTAATCAAAAGCTAAAATAGCTAAAAATCAAGATAAAAAGGATACAAGATAAAAACATGATTAAAAAAACAACAAGGCCTAATTAATTATATTTTGCTATAAGAGACTTGCCTTAGCTTTGAAGATACACATACACTGAAAATGAAAGGATGAAAAAAGATATTTCATGCAAGTGGAAACCAAAAGAAAGCAGAGGTAACTATATATATAACAGACAAGATGACTTTAAGCCAAATACTATAATAAGAGACAAAGGAGGTCAATATATAATGATAAAATAGACAATTCATCAAGAGGATATAACAATTGTAAATATTTATGCACACCACATTAGACTACCTTAATATATTAAGCAAATATTAATAGGTCTATAGGGAGAAATACATAGCAATAATAGTACATGACTTCAATACCCTACATTCAAAAATGGATAGATCATACAGACAGAAAATCAATAAGGGAGCAATGAGCTTAAACTACATGTTAGATCAGACCTAAAAGACATACACAGAACATTTATCAACAGCAGCAGAATACATATTCTTCTGAAGTGCACATGGAACATTCACCAACATGCATAATATGTTAGGCCAAGACAAGTCTTAATATTTTAAGATTAGGGGCACCTGGATGGCTCAGCCAGTTGATCATCTGACTTCAGGTCATGATTTCACAGTTCATTAGTTCGAGCCCTACATTGGGCTTGCTGCTGTCAGCACAGAGTCTGCTTGAGATCTCCTGGCCCCCTCTATCTGTCCCTTCCCTGCTTGTGCTCTCTCAAAAAGTAGATTAAAAAACATTTTAAAATTAATTAATTAATATTAAAATCATATCAAGCATCTTTTCTGACCACATTGGTAGAAACAAGAAATCAATTATAAGAAGAAAATTGGAAAATTGACAAATATGTGGAGATTAAACAACATGTTACTGAACAATAAGTGGGTCAAAGAAAAAACAAATAGAGAAATCAAAACATACCTTGAGACAAATGAAAATGGAAACACAATGTTACAAAACTTATGGGATGCAGCAAAAGCATTTCTAAGAAGAAAGTTTATAGAGATAAATGCCACAATAAAAAAAGATTTCAAAAAAAATATTACACGTCAAAGTATTAGAACAAAATTATTTTAGTGCAAAGTGAGTGGAAGAAAAGAAATAGTAAAGATCAGATTAGAAATAAATGAAATAGAGATTTAAAAGGGGGGTGCTGGGGCACCTGGGTGGCTCAGTCGGTAAAGCGTCCAACTTCCCCTCAGGTCATGATCTCGCAGTTTGTGTTTTCAAGCCCCATGTCGGGCTC
Organism: Panthera leo; assembly: GCF_018350215.1. Classification (NCBI taxonomy): domain Eukaryota; kingdom Metazoa; phylum Chordata; class Mammalia; order Carnivora; family Felidae; genus Panthera; species Panthera leo. The sequence goes on along the minus strand of NC_056683.1, from coordinate 57,456,600 downwards.
CGTGCTGACAGCTCAGAGCCTGGAGCCTGTTTCGGATTCTGTGTCTCCCCTCTCTCTGCCCTTCCCATGTTCATGCTCTGTCTGTCTCTGTCTCTCAATAATAAATAAATGTGAAAAAAAAAATTTTTTTAAAGGTGGGGTGCCTGGATGGCTCAGTACCTGACTCCTGTTTTCAGCTCAGGCCATGATCTCATGGTTCGTGAGTTCAAGCCCCACATTGAGCTCTGTGCTGAAAGCGCAGAAACCTGCTTGGGTTTCTCTCTCTGTGGCACTCCCACACTTGCATGCATTCTTGCATTCTCTCTGTCTCTGTCTCTCTCTCTCAAAAATGAATAAACTTTATTTTAAAATAAATAAAAGAGAAAAAATCAATGAATAACACTAAGAGCTGGTTTTCTTAAAAGATAAACAAATTGACAAACTTTTATCTACTTTAACTACACTAATTTAAAAAAGAGAGGAGTCCAACCAAATCAGAAATGAGAGAGAATTTGTAATTGCCACCACAGAAATACAAAGGATCATAAGAAACTACAATGAACAATTATATACCAACAAATTAGATAACCTAGAGGAATGGATAAATTCCAAGAAACATGCAACCTACCAAGACTGAATCATGAAGAAATAGAATATCTGAAAAGATCAATTATTAGTAAGGAGATTGAATCAGTAATCATAAACTTGCAATAAGAAATGTCCTGGACCATATAGCTTCACTGGTGTATTCTGCTAAACATTTAAAGAAGAATTAATACCAATTCTTCTCAAACTCTTCCAAAAATTAGAAGAGGAAGGAACACTTCTAAACTCATTTTATGAGGCCAGCATTACTCTGAGACCAAAACTAAACTAGGACACTATAAGAAATTAAAATTACAGGCCAATATTGCTGATTAACATAGATGCAAAAATTCTCAATAAAATACTGGCAAACTGAATTAAACAACACATTAAAAAGATCATACACCATGATCATGTGAGATTTATTCCAGGGATACAAGGATGGTTCAGCATCTGCAAATGAATTGATGTTAACAGAATGAAGGTTAACAATCATGATCATCTCAATAGATACAGAAAAAGAATTTGAAAAAATTCAACTTTCGTGATAAAAACTATTAATAAACCAGGTATGGAAGGAACATACTTTAACATAATAAAAACACACAGCCAACTTCATACACAATGGCAAAAGGAAGCACTCACTGGCTTGAACTGTTGAAACCACTTGATATTTTGCATTTTGGCCTGTTTCTTTTTCAGTGTCTTCTCTATCTTCTCCTCTTGTTTACTCCATTTTGCTCTTTCCCGTGGAGTACATCTACCTAATCAAGAGGTTGCCTTTTAGTTGAATGACCCTGAAGAGTTATGGTTATACATTTCCAAGATGAACTCTGCAGAGTGGGTACTTTGACAGTATTTAGGGTTTCTGGTGGCAAACTGGTGCAAGAACTGGCCTTTCCCCTGGTTTCTGGAAAAGAAACCCATTCCCCCCACCTCTTGACCGACTCATATTTATAAGTACTGAGAAGGCCTCTTTTTTTTTTTTTGTAAGTTTTTATTTATTTATTTTTCAATATATGAAATTTATTGTCAAATTGGTTTCCATACAACACCCAGTGCTCATCCCAAAAGGTGCCCTCCTCAATACCCATCACCCACCCTCCCCGCCCTCCCACCCCCCATCAACCCTCAGTTCTCAGTTTTTAAGAGTCTCTTATGCTTTGGCTCTCTCCCACTCTAACCTCTTTTTTTTTCCTTCCCCTCCCCCATGGGTTTCTGTTAAGTTTCTCAGGATCCACATAAGAGTGAAACCATATGGTATCTGTCTTTCTCTGTATGGCTTATTTCACTTAGCATCACACTCTCCAGTTCCATCCATGTTGCTACAAAGGGCCATATTTCGTTCTTTCTCATTGCCATGTAGTACTCCATTGTGTATAAAAACCACAATTTCTTTATCCATTCATCAGTTGATGGACATTTAGGCTCTTTCCATAATTTGGCTATTGTTGAGAGTGCTGCTATAAATATTGGGGTACAAGTGCCCCTATGCATCAGTACTTCTGTATCCCTTGGGTAAATTCCTAGCAGTGCTATTGCTGTGTCATAGGGTAGGTCTATTTTTAATTTTCTGAGGAACCTCCACACTGCTTTCCAGAGTGCTGAGAAGGCCTCTTGATCTAAACAGATGTTAGAGCTCTACTGAACAAAGTTATTTAGAGATTTTGTTTCTTAGTGATGAAAATTGAGAATGCAGCATTGGGGAACCCGAGGTGAAGAGGGCTAAGAAGAGGGTCTCTGTGCCTGATGTCTGTGCCTCATCCATAACTTGTCCAGACCAGTGCTGCTGTGTGCAGGAGTCAGACAAAGATGGGGAAGGGAAGAAAAACTGTATAGGCACATGAAAAAATGAAACTGGACCTCTATCTTACACCATACGTAAACATCAACTTAAAATGGATTAAGACTTGAATATAAGACCTGAAACGTTAAAACTTATAGAGTAAAACATAGTAAGCATCTTGACATTGGTATTGATAATAATTTCTTAGATTTGACACCAAAAGCAAAGGCAACAAAGCAAAAATAAACAAGTGAAACTGGATCAAACTAAAAAGCTTCTGCCATCAAAGGAAATCAGCAACAAAAGGAAAAGGCAACATGTGAAATAGGAAATATTTGAAAACCACATTTTTAATAAAGAGCTACTATCCAAAATATACAAGAATCTCATACATAACTCAATTGCAAAGAAAAAAACCCAAATAATCCAGTTTTTTAAATGGGCAAAGCAGCTGAATAGACATTTTTCCAAAGAAGACATAAAAGTGGCCAACAGGTACCTGAAAAGGTACTGAACATCATTACTCATCAGGGAAATACACATCAAAACCACAAGGAGATATCATCCCACACTTATCAGGATGGCTATTATCAAAAAGACCAGAGATAACAAATTGCTGGTGAGGATGTAGAGAAAAGGAAACACTTGTGCACTGTTGGTGAGGATGTAGAGAAAAGGAAACACTTGTGCACTGTTGGTGAAAATGTAAATTGGTATAGCCGCTGTAGAAAACAGTATGGAGCTTCGTCAAGAAACTAAAAATAGAACTACCATATGATTTACTTCTAGATGTATATTCAAAGTTAACAAAATCAGTATCTCAAAGAGATATCCATATTTGCATGTTCATTTCACCATTATTCACATTAGTCAAAGTATGAAATCAACCTTTGTCTGTTGATGGATAAAGAAAATCTACACATACATGCACCAGCAAACACACAATGGAATATTATTCAGCATTAAAAAAGGAAGGAAATCCTGCAATTTATGACAACATGGGTGAACCCAGAGGCCCTATGCTAATTATAAACCAGACAAACAGAGAAAAACAAATACTGCATGGTATCACTTATATGTGGAATTGTTGAGGGAATAAAATCAAATTTATAGAAACAGAGAGTAGAATGGTGGTTGTCAGGAGATGAGAGCAGGGTGGGAAATAGGGAGATACTGGTTAAAGAGTACAGACTTGTTGTTATGGAATGAATAAGGTCTGAGGACTAATGTATGATATAGCGACTACAATTGATAATATTGTATTGCATAATTTGTTTGCTAAGAAAGTAGAACTTAAGTGTTCTCACCAAAAATGGGGGAAAAAATGTATGTATGTGAGGTGATGGAGGTGTTAATTAATTCAATGGTGGGAGTCCCTTTACCATGTGTACATATATCAAATGATCCCACTGTATACTTTTAATATATTACAATTTGCCAATTATATTAGAAAAACTGGAAAAATCTTTAAAGAGAAAACCGATTCCTAAATACTTACTGTATCCCCAGCACTATTTCAAATCTTTTACTTGTATTTAGTCATCTCAACAATCCTATAAGAAAAGTGCTACTATCATCGCCAATTTTAAAAAGAGGAAATTGAGCACAGAGATGTTAATTTGTTCAAGGTCACCCAGCTAACTAGGAGACAAGCCCAGGCAGTCTGGCTCCAGATCTGGCACTCTGTTATTATGAAAACTAATTTAAAAGAAAACTAAACAGCATGGAGAAAGTCAAGTGGAGGTACTTAAAGATAATTGATATAGAGTCTTTTAAGGTTCCTGGATCCAGTTCCAATGTGTTTGAGTGTGGAGGGTTCTCCATGCATAACACCAAGCAGTTCTCAGTTACTGGCAGGGTATCCAAAAATTCAACTCAATTCTCACACTGTCTACCCAGAAATAGTATCATATTCCACAGGGTAAATGTTCAGCCCTACCATACCATATCACTTTCTCCAACCCCCTAGTTCAGATGCCAGTCACAAGCTCCAGGCAGTTATCTGTGCGTCAGACTGACTGGCTATAGATAGGAGATTCCAACAACCTCTTCCTTCAGTTCAGTTTGCTAGAGTGGCTCACAGAACTCAAGGAAAAACACTTACACTTACAACTTTATTAAAGGATACAATAAAGGATTTGAATCAAACCAGATGAAGAAATACATAGGTCAAGGTCCTGAACAAAGGAGCTTCTACCCTTGTGGCTCTTGGGACCCAGCTCAGTGGCACATGAAAGTGTTTTGGTTCCCCAAACACGGAAGCTCTCACAAAAAGGGTCAAAAGCTTTCTTCTCTTGTGTTTTTATGAAGACTTAATTACATAGTCATGATTGACTAAGTCATTGTCAATAACTGGCTGATTCAGCCTTCAGGCCCTCTCCCTTCCCTGGAGTTGGGAGAGTAGAACTAAAAGTTCCATCCCTCTAATTACATGGTTAGTCCTCCTGGCAACCAGCCCCTACCCTTGGGTGAGGTCCAAAAGTCACCTCCATTAATAATAAGACACCTGTTTCACCTTTATAACTCTGAAGATTTTTCAGGAACTGTGGATGAAGACCAAAGATATACTTCGTATAAATCATTCTATCACATGGAGCTGCACAAGTCAGCCAGAGGAAGGTGTTAATTGACTGGAGGCAATTCATCTGAGAAAAGCTTGAAAGCAAACATCAGGAAGAGTAAAGTGGTAGGTGTCCAATGACCAAAAACATGTAGAAAGAACAAATCTGACAAAGAAGTTCAGGGAGAAATAGAGAGAACCCACTAAATTACTCAAGTGGTAGACTAGTTTTGATTCAGTCCCAAGGAGCATATCTGGAGAGGTGAAGAGGGAACTGCATGGCAGGCTACTCTGTGTGGACAAAATGGACAAGGAGCTTCCTTCCTGGATCACTGTCTGGGCTATTCATAGGAGGTTTGTGGTTCTTAGTCTTCTGAACATTGCAGAAATTGTCCTGACTCTAGCATAAAAATTAATCCCAAGGTTAAATGCTTTTGAAATAAAGGAAGACACCTTTAGTCCCCATTTTGAAGTCACCAACTATATTTTTTCCTGAGGTGGTATACCAAAGAGTTAAATCTTATTACTAAAAGAAAAGAAGTCTTTTCATGAACATTTAGATAAAGGTCCACAGGAAACTTTTGCAGTCATGGAACTATTATTATTTCCTGGTTCTGACCAGGTCTCCAAATTAAACCTACAAATGACCCCAAGTCCAATCCATCAATAACCAAGAAAATGACCTGCTGCTTTATAATTCTTTTTTTAATGAAATTTATTGTCAAATTGGTTTCCATACAACACCCAGTGCTCATCCCAACAGGTGCCCTCCTCAATGCCCATCACCCACTCCTCCCCCACCCCCCATCAACCCTCAGTTCTCAGTATTTAAGAGTCTCTTATGGTTTGCCTCCTTCCCTCTCTGTAACTTTTTTTCCCCCTTCCCCCCACCCCTGGTCTTCTGTTGAGTTTCTCAGGATCCACATATGAGTGAAAACATATGGTATCTGTCCTTCTCTGCCTGACTTATTTCACTTAGCATAACACTGTCCTTACTTTTATAATTACAAGGAAATTTCTGCTCTTACTCATCATTAATATGTTAAATTATATGTTGATGAACTTTCTAAAAGACAGGTTTTTCTAACAGCTTTTTACCTTTTCTCACTTATGCCAGCATTGTAGACACTAAAAGACAGCCATGCAGAGGAGAGTTGGTGAGTTTCAACTATGAAAAGAAAAGAGGTAAACATGAAGAGAGTGAAAGAAAACTAAAATGCTTTGAACATTAAAAAAAAAGAAATGATTATGTTTATTTTGGATTCCAGCTGAGATACAGACCCATATTTTTTTTCTTTCTGCTTTAGATATCAAATTATAGCTAAAACTATTAAGATCTCCAATTAACGTGTGGACAGCACAAATTCAAAGTAAGGAAAATTAAAGAGAGGCAGAAACATTTCTTTATTTCTCTTCAGTATTTTCTCTCACAGTTTCTCCAGTTTCCATCCCACGGAGGGAAATTGATGTGTACTGAAGATTGTTATTGCCTTCTGAACATGTAAGAGCTGTGACACAAAAGGAACTTTGGGGCTTTATGATTTATTGCTTTATCATTTTTAGTGCCATCTCTGTTCATCCTCAAATCCAGGGCAGGCTACAGGACATATTAAAAGGGCAGCATTCTCTGTATTTCCTTTTTAAAGGGCAAAGCACTTACCATTTTGTACATACAAAGCACTTATCTTTTAGCTCACTATTTGATGAGCCACATTGAAGCCTCCTTTTCAGACCTCTTTAATAGAGGAGAATACATTTTCCCCATTCTCAACCAACTTTTGAATTTTTATGCAGCATGACTCTTATTTTCCTGAAAATTGTAGCTATTTTAGCCAACATTATCATTTTAAGGGAATAGGCTTTTTCATTCATACACCATATACACACACACACACACACACACACACCCCACACACACATTTCAAACTGTGCAGGTCTATATAATCCTCTGTCAGCATCATTGGAGCCCATCACCCCCTATCTTAAGAAGCAAAAGTAAGTTCAGGCACCACCCAACTCTAAGGGACCAGAAAGTTTAAAGTCACTGGTCATTTAGAATTACCAGTATAGTACCCATGTACTTAGTAAATGACCATGGTTGAACGGCAAAAGTCGACAAATACCTGCTCTTAGATCTATTTTCTAAATATTCTTTATTTTCATTTCTGTGGACCAAAATTTGATTCCAGATTTTGATACGGATACTTCTATTTAAACTAAGTTATGTTTTTTTCCTTTTATTTTCTCCTTACCATAGTTCTCTTAACTATTCTTTGTCATAGACCATCATGAAGCTCAAAATCCAGCTTTACATGAAGTATAAGGCAGGGATTGACAAGTAAAGGGCCAGATAGTAAATATTTAGACTTTCGGTCCATACAGTCTATGTTGCTGCTACTCAGTTCTACTGTTGTGGCTCCAAGAGCCACCATCAAAAGTATGCAAATAAGTGGATATAGCTGTGTTCCAATAATTTTATGCATGACATAGTTGGCTTTCAGTCCTTATTTTGTAATTCCCTCTTCTACAGGTGCAAACTAATATCTTTTATCTTAGTTATGCACTACATTAAAATTTCCAAAAGAAATTTAAAATGTCAGAGAATAAAATTGAACTTAACAGTCAAAAATAGACATATGTGCCAAATCCTATAAATTTTAAAATTCCACCTAAATGCTTACTTAAGACAATTTTAAAGCCCATTAATTTTCAAAAAATTGATTATTTTCAGAAGTAATGAGTTAACAAATATACACTCAAAATTAAATGAAAACACACTCCAGTTACAACTTCATAATCCACATTACATCTAAGTAATTTTCGTTCCTTCACTTCCCCCACACCATAATGTTACAAGTAATTCTGAGGCATCTTCCATGCATCACCATCTTAAAACAAGCACAGAGGATAGAAACAAAGTTTTAATGCAAATACCCACATTTTTTACTAGATTTAAATATAGCATATGCAAACTCCCAATTTGTATACTATAGTAATTTCAAAGATAAAGCGGCTATTTAAAAAGGATACCTTCCCCCAAAAAACTTTAGTTTACCAAAAATATGTTTTCCATTTCTAATTTGGAACCTGATAAGAAATTGCCAACTAAGAAAAATTAACTTTGCAAGTTCTGTCACACCATATGTCTACATTATCTCTTTGTTTTATTTTCAGTAATAATGTTTATTATCCAAAAATCTCAAAATAGAAAACATTTACAACCTAACTGTAAACTGTATGAAAAATTTTTTAATAAAAGCAGTTATTTTCTAGCCCTTCTTCTCCATTTAGAAGTCATAGATATCAAGATAAAAATCTTAAATAACAAGAAAAAAAAGGAAGAAAAATCCTTTCCAAAATGTTTTCCCTGGAGAATTTGTGGATCACCACAATACTGGGGCTCTTTCCATTTAAGGATTTTTTTCTACCATCCCTTTCAGTCCCAGTGCTATGAAGTTACCTTTCTAAGAACAAATCTAAGTCTGAAATGTGGATGTAAGGAACTCAGAAATAGCCCCTATTTTATTAGCATTAACACTTAACCCTGCACATCAGAATCTTTAATACAGTAGATAATCCCAAAATAAGAAAATTTATAGCTCCTTAATTTTTTAATCTTATAGCTCGAACTCCTACCCAGTAGGCAGCAGCTACACACCTGCTTCACAAATCAATTTCAGAAAAATATTCTTTCCATTTAAATAAACTTTAAGGCCCTGATCCATACCTTTATCTCAGTTGGTTCCTAGTATACTTGCACAAATTCCAGAATGTCAAACCCAAAATGTTTTGTCAGGGAATCTATTTAAAAGTAGAATTAGTCAGAGAAAGACAAATACCATATGGTTTCACTCATACGTGGAATTTAAGGAAAAAAAAACAAATGAGCAAAGTGTGTGTGTGTGGGGTGGGGGGGGAGTTGGGGAAGGGAAAGGGAGGCAAACCAAGAAAGAGACTCTTAACCATAGAGCATAAACTGATGGTTACCAGAGAGAAGGGGGGTTGAGGGATGGGTTAGGTGATGGGGACTAAGGAGGGCACTTGCTGTTAATGAGCACCAGGTGGTAACAGTGTTAACTAAACGAAATTTAAATAAAAACTTTTAAAAAAGAATACAGAGGGTAAAAAAGTATAATTACTCATAAACAACAGTTTTAACTTGAAAAGAACTTCCCCTGTCATTTCTCTTTCTAAAATGTTTACTGAAGTCCATTTTTCCCAAATTTATTCTCACTCTACCATTTCTAATAGTTTTCACTTGTTTCACAATGCTTTTGTCTTATTTAAAAGTTATCTCTTGGGCACCTGGGTGGCTTAGTGAGTTAAATGTCTGACTTCAGCTCAGGTCAGGATCTCACAGCTTGTGGATTCAAGCCCCACATCAGGCTCTGTGCTGACAGCTCAGAGCCTGGAACCTGCTTTGGATTCTGTGTGTCCCTCTCTCTCCCTACCCCCTCCTCTCTCTCTCTCTCTCAAAAATAAACAAACATTTAAAAAAATTAAATAAAAAAATTAAAAGTTATCTCTTATTTCCTGATAAAGAAGATTCCATATGCAAAAGGGTCAGACTAATTCCCTAGTGTCTGTAAATCCTATTCATTGTTCCTGTCTTAAGAACTGGTAACCCTAAACCCTCAAAAAGAATTGGATTCTAAAAGTAAAGAAACTCTAAACTTCAAACTGGAAAGTTGTCTCCTTCATACAAGTAACCATTTCGGGCCTCCATAATTTGTCATCTGGAACCCACGAATTAGATGGGTTCACAAGTGGGCAAGACACAGTGACAGGAAATCTACATCTCATTCATCATGGCCTCCACATGTCACCATTATTTTTCTAACTTGGCAACAAGAAAAACAGGAAAGCCTTCTCTGTTATTAGTCAAGAATATCCGAAATTTGGAGTCAGAAGTAGTCTTCTGACCAATAAGACAAGAAACTTAACCTTTCTGAACTTCAACTTCTTCATCTATGAAATGGGGGTAATAATTCCTGTTTTGTAAATATAGATATTAAGATCATGTATTCAAATTTCCTGTTTTAGTTCTAAGAACAGAGTAGACAGTCAATAAAAAATGTTGTTACAGCTATTAAATTGAGACATATAAAATTGCATTTTTATGTGCTAAAAATGTTATACTCACAATTTCATGTAGTTCAACCTAATATATTTTTACTTCCCAGTGACTTGATGAAGAGCTGTGGTGTTATTTTAGGTATCTTTATATTGAAATAATGACTAAAGGATTGTAAAAGTCAGTGTCTCTTACAGATATTCTAACCCCAATCTGGTGCTATTGATATTGTCCTTAAAAGAGGGCATGAAGGAGATAGCAGAGAAGAGAGATTTCATTATGATTCAGGTGTTTGTTGTACAGTTGGGTCCAAGTGACTTTTTCAAATAAAATTATATATGAGTTTTGGAGTTTAGTCCCAAAAAAGTAAATTAAGGCAGTTGCCAGTTTATTCTAATGCAGATTATGAGTAAATGAACTATAAAGCCAATTGAAAACTGCAAAATGGGGGCACCAGGCTGGCTCAGTCAGAAGAGAGTGTGACACTTAATCTTAAGGTTGTGAGTTTGAGCCCCACATTGAGTGTACAGATTATGGGAAAATAAACTTTAGCCCTTTTCTTTCGGCATGCCACTGAAGATCCTGGTGTCACCATGGGCCGCCACTCCACTTGGTGTTACCAGTATTGTAAGAACAAGCCATATCCAAAGGCTCACTTCTTACAAAGGTGTCCTTGATGCCAAGATCTACATCTTTGACCTGGCGTGGAAAAAGGCAAAAGTGGATGAGTTCCTACTATGTGGTCACGTGGTGTCAGATAAATATGAGCAGCTCTCCTCTGAAGCCCTGGAGCCTGCCCATATTTGTGCCAACAAGTGTATACATGGTGAAAAGCTGTGGTAAAGAAGGTTTTCACAACCGACTGTCTCTTCACCTTTCCATGTCATCCATATCAACAAGATGTTGTTCTGTGCTGGGGCTGACAGTCTCCAAACAGGTATGCAGGGTGCCTTTGGAAAGCCCCAGGGTGTGCTCGCTTCAGCAGCACATATACTAAAATTGGAAAGCCCCAGGGCACAGCAGCCAGCATCCACATTGGCCAATTCAGCATGTCCATCCATACCAAGCTGCAGAACAAGGAGCATGTGATTGAGGCCTTATGAAGGGCCAAGTTCAAGTTCCCTGGCTACTAGAAGATCCGCATTTCCAAGAAGTGGGGATTTACTAGGTTGAATGTGGACAAATTTGAAGACATGGTAGCTGAAAGGTGGCTCATTGCAGATGACTGTGGAGTCAAATACATCCCTAATAGTGGCCCCTTGATAAATGGCAGGCTCCGCACTCATGAGAACTGGCACTGCCCCCTCCTTCTTCATGCCCACTAATAAACCCTACTTCCTGTCTAAAAATAAAAATGAAAATTAATTGGGATGCCTGGGTGGCTCAGTTGGTTAAGTGTCTGACTTTGGTTTGGGTCATGATCTCGAGGTTCATGAGTTCATGCCCCACATCGGGCTCTGCACTGACAGTGAAGAACCTGATTCAGATCCTCTGTTTCCCTCTCTCTCTCTGCCGCTTCCCTGCTCGTGCTCCCTCTCTCTCAAAAAATAAATAAACATTAAAAAAAATTTTTAGTTAAAAAATTTAAAAATGAAAAATAAACTTAAACTTTAAAAATTTGTCAAATGAATTATATGATTGTAAACAATATAACTCATTGCTTTTTGGGGTAAAAAAATGCATAACATAAAATTTGCCACCTTAACCCCTTCTAAGTGTACACTATTACTATATTGTGTTAACTATATGCCCATAATTCATTGTTTTTGTAAAAATTTTTCCAGTAAGTGTTATATCTTATATTCCTAGAGTTCCACAAAAATATCAGTAAATTAGATCAAATTTAATACTTTCGATTACAATTCCAAAACTCAAGCTGTATGTGTATAAAGAAAAGAGGAAAGAAATTTTCATTTTCAGTAATATTAGAAAATGGCAATAATCATACCCTGTACATAATAAATAATGGGCATTTATTTTTTTAAGTTTATTTTGAGAGAGAAAGAGAGAGTGGGGGAGGAGCAGAGAGAGAGGGAAAGAGAGAGAGAATCTTAAGCAGGATCCATGCTGTCTGCCCAGTGAGGGGCTCAATCTCACACACTGTGAGATCCTGACCTGACCTGAAATCAAGAGTTGGACACTCAATTGACTAAGCCACCCAGGCACCCCTAACGGGCATTTAAAACTTAAAGCAAACCAAAGGAAGACAAGTAAAGTTGACATACACTTCCCCAGATATAAGACATGGTGTAGATTTCTCCATGTGCAAGAGGATCCTACATTGCTTAATCAATGCTATATTTCAGATTAGGAGAACCAGTAGTTCATTAAATCCAACAAGCCTTTTTCCTATTGATTTGAAGAGATTTTACTCTTTGTGAATGTTTTGTAATTTTTTTCACAACCAAAGTCACAACCAACTGTGACTCTGCCAGAAATATCTTAGTAGATTTTATGGTTACTATTCAGGTAACAGGGATCAATTTGCTGTTTTTCAAAACTGCATTAGTCTAGTAATGATAGCAGCAGAAACTTTACTGTTCCCCAAGCACTTGACTCAGGTTAGATTACTATCCAAAAGAGTTCATCTTTCTTTTTTAGTAATTATCACAATAATACTTAAGTAAAGTACAGATAAATGAATGAATGATCTATTAAAAATTTTGATTGTATAGATGAAAGTACCCAGCTGATTTGATCCCTTCATTTGTCCATCAGGTATTTTGAAATCAGGTAAGATAAAGTAAATAAATCAAACCACTAAAAATGTTCTACTTCATGAAAATAGCTCCATGAATAAGGAGTAGTCTCATATAGTTTAATAAAAATGGGGGGGGGATTGCCTCTGATTAATCTTACATGAGGAAATTTTAAGCTATCACTAATCAGAAAAAGTCAATTTTATCTAAAATGAATTTTGGTTCATTTAGGATGTTTATTCAATTTTATTCAGATACACTGAAACTTTACTCAGTGTCTAAATTATAATTTAAGCATCTATATGATGAATGTTCCCACACAGTTTTAGAAAATGAAATGCCACATTTCAACTCATCTGAACTAATGAAATACCACTCAATAAATTAAATCCTGATGTGTTTTGTATCAGGCATACAATTCACATTGACTACATGTACCCTATTAATGATTTTAGGACAAGGTAAAAAAAATCAGAAATAATGACGGATGGGAATTTCTAGCAAATCCACAGCAACCTACAGTCTTATCTGGATGTGTGTTTGTTCATTGTTTCATAGTTTACTAATGATTCATGTTCACCAAATATGATCTTGTTAAGATGCTGCCAAAGGGAGCACGTTATTCAAAACCTCATTCCTTCATTAAGAAATCTATTTCTCATAATCTGAGCCTATCTTCTTTCTTCCATGGATGTTTTACATTTTAACATTTTTTAAAGTGACTAAAGCAATCCATCTTGTTTGGAAATAGCAATTCCACAAAAGAATGAATTGTACATTTTGTGATACAAACTCAAGTACATCACATTTGTCTGGTTTTCTATTAATATTCATGAAATTTTTTGCACTATTTGTTTTCTAGACTGTGTTTAATTTAGTTCCCACTTTTCTAGTAAATGTGGTTGAATAAAAGCTCAAATTGCTATTTTGTGAAGTGTACTGAAGTGTTAATGTGTAATATAGTTAAAAATGACTAATGAAAAAGTTAATAGGACCTTTTTCCACAGTCTGTTTCCCAATATGTTCTATAGAATGCTTGCATTATCACTGGTCTTTTTACATTGGGACATACTATATAAATATTTGCCATTGTCATCATTGTAAAATCTAATAAGCTAGAATATAATATAGGAGGGTAGTATAAAACCAAATTTAAAAATTCCAATCATTTAGTTGCCTACTATATGATCTAGCTGTTCCATAACCATCTCAGGCTCCACGTTTCCAAAACATAATGCTTTGTCTTACCTAACATCACAAATATCCTCTTATTCCTGTATTATGCACCCTAGTTATTGAGAAAAGTTGAAAGCATGTGCTCTGACATTAGATGATCCTAGGTTCAAATCCTGGCTTTGCAGCTTTTCTTTGTATGGTCTTGGGCAAGTTGCTTAACCCAAGTGTCTTCATCTGCAGAATGTAGATAATAATTTTTACATCATAGACTAAAAGAGATGATATAGATAAAGTGTTTCCTCAGCATCCTAAATCAGTAATCTTAGAGTTTTTACTTAGTCTCCTTCTTTACTACCTCCTTTACAGCCAATCCAGGCTCATGTTTCCTTATTCCTTGACTATCTGCCCCCTTCCTCTTTATTCCCACTGTACCATCCTTAGTGAACACCCTCCTTGCTCCCCTGAATGATTTCTGTGTTCTTCTCAATGGTTTCCCTCTCTCAACTCTAAGCCCCTCCAATCCTTCTTCCACAAGACTTCCAAAATAATGTCACTAAACATCTGGAATAATGTCACTACAACACAAATCTGATTATTTTACTTTCCCAAATTAAGCTTTCAGTAGCCTAAACCCAAACTCTTTCATATGATTTTTAAAGTTCTCCCTGATCTGAGATGTATCTACTGCTCTTATGTCAACATTATCTCTCACTACTCCTCATTCTCCACCCCAGATCTAGCACACTTAACCAATGTATTATCTTTGCATGTCTAGAATAAAAGAAAAGCAACAAACATACCTCTCTGTATAGTTCGAAGTTGTCAGTTTTCATTACTGTGTTATACGACAGAATTAGCTATGTAAAATCCCTTAAAAGATTACTTATTTTGTTGTTACAGAAATAACAAGTAGAAATCAGAATTCTCATTCAAAATCTTCTCAGACATGCAACACTGTTTTTCTTTTATTGCTAATACAAACTAATGCCTTCAATAACATCAGAGGTAGAGCTTTCCAAATCAAAACTTCAGAGGTGAGCCTAGAATCCAATTTTAATAGGATATGCTACAGTGAATTTCTTAGAATTTATAATCAGGTTTCCTAATAATCACTTTTTTTATATAATGTTAAATGTATTAGAATTTAAAGAGATGAATATTTAACATTTTAAAAAGCAATACAGTGAAAAGTTTTTTAAAGAAAAAATGCAATGCCATGAAAATGCAATTAGTACACAGTAAGAAAAAAAATTAGAAGTGTCAATTTGAGCATTATCCTCTTACTGGAATTAGTAATGTGTAAAATTTCCCTTGCACATTTTTGGTGATCCAGTATGTCTCACGTGATTCTTTTTTTTTTTTTTTTCTTTGTCACATGATTCTTTACCCCAAATTCATAGAAGATATATCACAATTTTATGGACAGGCAAAAATAAACAGATTCTAGGCTCAAAATTACCATCTTCAGACTACTAGCAATTCCTGGCTCTGGTTTTCTCATTCAGTGGCCTGAACATATTTGATATGTCACAGTTCCAAATCTAGTACTGCCTAGTTAGTTCCCTTCTCCTCTCTGTGAATCACACATGTTTAAGGCTGTAACTGCACTTGACTCTCATAATTTGAGGTTATCAAATTCATCTTTTTTTATTTTCTCCATGGTAGTATAGCTTGCAGAATCTCAGAGCTTGTTAAGTCTAACACTGTTATGCAGATCTGTCTCACTGATTGAATAAATATAAATTAACCACAATCCTGGATAAAGGATGATTAAATATACTTAATCTCTTTACTGTCCCTATAATTGAAAGAAAATGGCCATTAGTCAAGAGCTTCTTAAACTAGGCACCTTGACCCTTTGGCCCAGATAAGTGCTGTGAGAACTTGTTCTGTGTGTTGTAAGATGTTTAGCAACATCTCCAGCCTCAACATGCTAGATGTGCGTAACACAGTATGTCTGTCCCCTACCCCAGGTGACAACCAAAAATGTCTCCAGACATTGACAAACATTCCCTGAAAAAGAACAAAATCACCCCTGGCTTAGAACCAAAGCATTAGATTGTGCTATTTTTGAAATGCAGTATCTAATCAGGGGTTGGCAGACTACAAACAAGGAGTCAATCTGGCCACAGTCTATTTTCATACAGCCCATGGCTAAGAATGGTTTTCACATTTTTAAAGGATGGCAAAGAGGAGGAAGAGGAGGAGGAAGGAGAAGAAGGTATGTAAGAGGCTGTAGGTAGCCTGCAAAGTTTAAAAATATTGCTACCTGGCACTCTACAGTAAAAGTCTGACAATCCTTGAGATAAATAAACTGAGGGTAAATAAAGTAACCTGCTCAATTTCACACATTCTTACATCATTTCTAGTTCTTTCATTATTCTCAACTTTGAATAGTTCTGCAATGTATGTGACACATGACAATGAGCATTCATAATTAGGTTCCAAATAAAGAGCAAGGAAAAACATGATTCTCTTACATATGTTTGAGTTTGTAGTTTATGTTCCCTTTTCTGACTTCCTGTTTGGTTTGTACTAGGAATCCATGCAACATGCATTCTAGTTTCATATATACAACCCATTTTGGGGAAAAAGTAAAACATTATTTTTGTATATCTCAAGTATTAGAATAAGGATTTTGCCTACTTGCCTTTAGAGAATATCATAAACTTTGAACTAGTATTACACATTGAAATACAGAGAATGGTAAGAATCTTTGAATTGTCTGTTTCTTCTAAGATTTTATTTAAATTCAAGTTAGGTAACATGTAGTAAAGTACTGGTTTCAGGAGTAGAATTTAGTGATCCATTACTTACATGTAACACCCAGTGCTCATCACAATTGCCCTCCTTAATGCCCCTCACCCATTTAGCCCATCTCCCAACCACCTCCCCTCCAGCAACCATCAATTTGTTCTCCATAGTTAAGAGTCTCTTATGGTTCACCTCCATCTCTGTTTTTACTTATTTTATTTTTCCTTCCCTTCACCTATATTCATCTGTTTTGTTTCTTAAATTCCATATATGAGTGAAATCATATACTTGTCTTTCTCTGACTGATTTATTTCACTTGGCATAATCACTCTAGTGTCATCCACATGATTGCACATGACAAGATTTCATTCTTTTTAAGTTTATTTATTTTGAGAGAGAGAGAGTGTGTGTGTGTGTGCATGAGTTGGAGAGGGGCATATAGAGAAGGGGAGAGAGAGAATACCAATCAGGTTCCACATTGTCAGCATGGAGCCGGACGTGGGGCTCAAATTCATGAACAGTGAGATCGTGACCTGAGCCAAAAGCAAGAGCCAGATGCCTAACCAACTAAGGCACCCAGGAACCCCAAGATTTCATTCTTTTTGATGGCTAATATTCCAGTGTGTGTGTGTGTGTGTGTGTGTGTGTGTGTGTGTGTGTGTGTGTGTGTATGGCTGTATCTTCTTTATCCATTCATCAGTCAATGGACATATGGGCTCTTTCCATAATTTGGCTATTGTTGATAGTCCTGCTATAAACATTGGGGTGTGTGTGTCCCTTTGAATCAGCACTTTTGTATCCTTTGGATAAATACCTAGTACTACAATTGCTATGTCATAGGGTAGCTCTATTTTTAAATTTCTGAGGAACCTCCACGCTGTTTTCCAGAGTGGCTGCACCAGTTTGCATTCCCACCAACCGTGTAAGAGAGTTCCCCTTTTCTCTGCATCTTTGGCAACATCTGTTGTTTCCTGAGTTGTTTATTTTAGCTATTCTGACAGGTGTGAGGTGGTATCTCATTATGGCTTTGATTTGTATTACCCTGATGATGAGTGATGTTGAGCATCTTTTCGTGTGTCTGTTAGCCATTTGTATGTCTTCTTGGGAGAAATGTCTATTAATGTCTCCTGCCCATTTCTTAACTGGATTGTTCATTTATTGGATGTTCAGTTTGCTAAGTTCCTTATAGATTTTGGATACTAACCCTTTATCAGATATGTCATTTGCAAATTTCTTCTCCCATTCCATTGGTTGCCTTTTAGTTCTGCTGATTGTTTCCTTCACTGTGTAGAATTTTTTCATCTTGATGAAGTCCCAGTAGTTCATTTTTGCTTTGGTTCCCAACCTCCAGTAAGTCTAGTAAGAAATTGCTACAGCGGAGTTCAAAGAGGTTGTTGCCTATGTTCTCCTCTAGGATTTTGATGGTTTCCTGTCTCACATTTAGGTCTTTCATCCATTTTGAATTTATTTTTGTGTATGGTGTCAGAAAGTGGGCCAGCTTCATTCTTCTGCATGTCACTGCCAGTTTTCCCAGCACCATTTGTTGAAGAGACTATTTTTTTTCCCATTGGATATTCTTTCCTGCTTTGTCAAAGTTGAATTGACCATATAATTGTAGGTCCACTTCTGAGTCCTCTATTCTATTCCATTGATCTATGTGTCTGTTTTTGTGCCAGTGCCATACTGTCCTAATGATTACAGCTTTGTAATACAGCTTAAAATTCAGAATTGTGATGCCTCTAACTTTGCTTTGCTTTTCAACATTACTTTGTCTGTTCAGGGTCTTTTCTGGTTCCATTCAAATTTTAGAATTGTCTATCTATTGCCTGTTTCTCAACATAATACCACTTTCATTCCAAATAAAGAGCAGACACCCTTTTCTTTAAAATGCTTATTACCTCATGTTGTTTTGGTAAGTAGAATATTAATACTCAAGATACCCAATTTCATCTTGCTTCAGCTTAAACTCTTTTTTTTTCTTTAGTGGTATAAGAATGTCATGTGTTATTTGTTGTGGTTCATTTTATGTTTAAGATTATCCCTTCTTCTTAATGCTTCAGTTGTAGGTTTTCTGCTTGATAATTCTGGTTTCTTTGATTTCCATGATTTAAGGCTACCTAGGATTCCCAACTTTGTCTGCACACTGGAATCACCTGTGTAGCTTCAAAAAATACATGTGCCTGTGTTCCATCCCTAGAGATTGGGAATTAGTTGATTGGGGTTATGGCCTGATCATTGTAATTTTTGTAGGACACCCAGGAGTTGTCAATGTGGAAATAAGTTTGGGGACCACTGATAAAAGAGTTAGGTATTTAGATTCAGAGCCAGTCTATTTGGGTCCATATCCTGGATCTTCTCCTTGTGAGGTTGGACAAATCACTTACAATCCCATGCTTCCATTCTCTTATCTGTAAAATGGACACTATAAGATTGCCTACTTGTGGAGGTTATGGTGAGTTAATATATGTAGTATATAGAAGCACTTGTTACTTGGCATTTAGTAAATCTTAATCAATTATTATCAATTAATAGTAGTAGTAGTATCAGTAGTAGTGTTGGTGATGTCATTACTTTGTATTGTCTTCAATCTTTCTCTTCAAATTTTTGTTGTTATTGTTGATTTAACACTTAATGGACCCAGGATTTTGTCTACCATTTAATTTGAATACACTTCTGTTGTAAACCATTACAAAATACAGGCCTGACCAATGACAATATATTAGGAATCTAGAACCTTTTTATTTCCATTTACGTTGTTGAATTTATATTGATTAAATCAAGGTTCCTAACATATTAAGTTGCATTGTGAAAATGTTCAAGAGGAAAGATACTATTGCTTTATGATTTTTTTCTCAGCTACTCAACAGCTAAATATTTGTTAAAGCCAAGTCATTTGGATTATCTGTACATATTAAAAGTCCACTCACAATTTAATGTATACATATTCTTTTTCTTAAGTTTGTTTTATTTATTGTTTTTAAGTAGGCTTCACACCCAGTGTGAAGCCCAGTGCAGGGCTTGAACTCACGACCCTGAGATCAAGACCTGAGCTGTGATCAACAATCAGCTGCTTAACCAACTGAGCCACCCGGGCACCCCTATACATATTCTGATCTCATTTGTGTCTAAATTACTTTTTAGCTATTTAATTTACATACATAAAACACTATCAGTATAATTTGGAGGGTTCTAGAAAACTTAAAATTTCTAATTTTTCCAGTGATTAGATTTGTTTCGTTACCTTTTAGTCACACCTAATCTGAATGTAATTAAATTAACCTACAATATGTTTCCAAAGTGAATTTGAATAGACAACAAATTTTGACAGTTTGTGTAGACTTTTTGCCTAGGTTTGTATAATTTGTTTAAAAATATCTGCAAAAGAATTTCTGACCCATTATAGATAATTAACCTTTTTATTAGAGTTATCATTGCTTGCTTATGAATGTATTTACAAATATTCTTTCTCAAATTCAGAGGTAAGATTATCCCTTGAAAAATTTACCTAAAATATTTTAGGAAATAAAATCCTTGATACTTTTCACCATTATCTTAATCCTCTTGAAAAGGTAAATTATGCCTTGCCAGAATTGGGCAGGAAACCAAATTTAATGGTTATGTGCCTATTAGAGTAAAAGGATTCTGTCTTCTCTCAAGGAAGCAGACTTATGATGAATGGGTGAAAATTAATTTGAGTAAGGTTTTGATTCAGGGTACGAGGAGGAACAATAAACAATAAAAGACAAACAAAATAAAGACAGACAACCCAATTTTAAAATAGGCAAAGAACCTGAACAGACATTTCTCCAAAGAAGACATATAAAAGGTCAATAGGCCTATGAAGACATGCTCAAAATCATTAGTTATTAGGGGAATGCAAATCAAAACCATGAGATACCACTGTATACCTACTACAATGGCTATAATTTTATTTTCAAAATGAAAAATAACAAATGTTATTTGCAAGGGTGTGAAAAAATTGGAACCCTAGTACAATGCTGGTGGGAATCTAAAATAGTCTAGTCACTATGGAGAACAATTTGATGGTTCCTTAAAAAGTTAAATGTAACATTACTATATGACCCAGCAATTATGCTCCTAGGTACATACTCAAAAGAACTAAAAACAGGGATTCGAACAGATTCTTATATTCCAGTATGCATAGCAGCATTGTTCACAGTAGCCAAAAGCTGTGAACAAATATATGTCTATCAAGAGATAGATAAAATGCCTTAAAAAAGGAATGAAATTCTAATACATGTTACAACATGGATGGACCTTGAAAACTTCATGCTAAGGTGAAATAAGCCAGACACAAAAGAACAAATACTATATGATTCCACCTACATGAAATGTCTGGAATAGACAAATTCATGGACACAAATTAGATTCAAGGCTATTGAGGGGAGGCTGAATGGGGAACTATTGCTTAATAATTAGAGTTTCACCCATTTGGTGTGATGAAAAATTTTGGAAATAGTGGTGACCGTCACACAATATTGTAAATATACTTAATGCCACTTAATTTTACACTTAAAATGGTTAAAAGGGTAAACTTTATGTTATATGTGTTTTACCACAATTAAAAGCAGGTTTAAAAAAAAACCTTGTGGGCAGATTCTGAATAGTTGAGTCCTGAGAACATGATAGGAAAAAATACTGTCTGGTGTACCAACCTTTTTATTTATTCCTAGAAAGTTTTTGATGAGAAGGTATAAACAGTGAGAGAAAATTTTAAAAGTTACAAAATGGAAACAGGTACAACTTTAATGCAGGGTAATTTGGAAAATAGCCAATAAAAATTACAAACACAAACTTTCTTCTTTGGTAATTCTACTTGTCGAATCTACTTGTAGAAAAAAATGAAAATATATCCATAGAGGGAGGAGAGGTTACATAAAGTACAGTGAAATCCATACAATGAAATACTCTACCACCTTAAAAAGAAACATGGAAACTCTTTGTGTCATGCTAGAACATAATCTCTAAAATGGATTAAATAATAAAAACACCATGGGAAGAATGTATATAGTATTTGTGTCCACATGTGTCTGTGTATGTGTGCATTTACAGATGCATAGAGGACTTCTGGATAAATAAACAAGAAATTGGTAACACTGGTTCCTCGATGGACAGGACTTGGGTAGTCCAGGTGTGGGGTAGGAGAAAGATTCTACACTATATACATATCTTTGCATACCTTTTGAATCTTGAGTCATGTGAATATGTTGCATGAAAATAGCAAAATGTTTTAAAGTAATATTTTTAGGGGCGCGTTGGTGGCTCAGTTGGTTAAGCAGCCAACTTTGGCTCAGGTCAAGATTTCACAGCTCATGAGGTTCATGAGTTTCAGCCCAGCATCGAGCTCTGTGCTTACAGACAGCTCAAAGCCTGGAGCCTGCTTCAGATTGTCTCCGTCTCTCCCCTGCACGGTCTCTCTCCCTCTCTCTCAAATATAAATAAGCATCTAAAAAAAACTCTAAAATAATCTTTTTATAATCCTTCATTGTAGAAAATAGTGCTGTATTACAGGGGGAAAAAAACATGTTCCTTTGCCCCTCGTTTTTATAACAAGACCTACCATTTATTTAGCTAGTGAACATTCACTCTGCTTTTACTTCAAATCAGAGTTTCGCAAGATGAATATTGTTGATAATTTAGGGATATATATGCTTTGTTGTTAGGGGCTGCCCTGTGCATTATAAGATGTTTAGCAGCATTGGTGACTTCTTCCTACTAAATGTCAGTGGCATCCTCCTCTTGCTGTTGCGACAAAGATTTCTCCAGACATTGCCATATATTCCCTGGAGGTAAATGGGGCAAAAAGGAAACCCAGATTGAGAAACACTGCCTTGATATAATCCATGTATGGTGTTGAACCCAGTATCTGATTTAAGAAAATCTTCAATAAAGGGTACCTAACACACACACATCACGGGGTCTCACACACACACACACACACACACACACACACACACACACACAGAATGGCTTTTATACAAACAGTGGCAAAACTGTTAAACAATGAAGAAATGGCTTCGTGACATAATGAGCCTTCTTTCATTTGAATATTCAAACAGGTTGAAATTCATCTTTTACAAAACCTTTACAAAGTGTCTTCCTTTAAGTAGGGGAATGGACTATGCATCTCAAGTCTTTCCTACCACTAAGACTCCTGGGTTCTGAGTACAGTTGACCCTGTTCCAGTTTGCATTTATAGGTATATAACTGTTAATGTGAGAAATTCTTCTTTATAAAGTTTGTCTGATTATTTTATTCTGCTGGTAAAAAGTGCATGGAACTGTGTTGTATTAT
Source organism: Panthera leo (assembly GCF_018350215.1). Lineage (NCBI taxonomy): Eukaryota > Metazoa > Chordata > Mammalia > Carnivora > Felidae > Panthera > Panthera leo. The sequence continues at coordinate 57,433,672 of NC_056683.1, read as the reverse complement.
GATGCTCTACAAAAAGACCATAAAGAGAAAAGGAGAGGAGGATCGTTTTTTCTCTTCTAAGTACTAGAAAGGAAAGTAGCTTGATCCTTACAACCCTATACTTATATAATCACTCAGAATGAAACAATCATGTGTGTATTTTAATATTCCTATTACATCTAGTGCTTTTTTTTCTTTGAAAACTATCACTTCAGGAAATTCTAGGCTCTGGCTGAGGTATTAGCAAAATGAGAACCCCTTCTCAATTCAGAAAATGCTTTTGAGTAGAGAAAATATTCAAAGATTCTTTAATAAGGTTGGTAAGTTTCCTCATTTGTGGATACTTCTTTGTTCTCCCCTTTACAATTCACAATGTAATATAGAATTGCTTCTGTGGTGGCATAAAACTTTGATTCCCTGGAAAGTCTTTGAGTAGAAAGACAAGCTTTCTCCACCCATCTACAGCACCACCACTGAGAACTTTCTTTGGCCTAAAGAACTTATGATTTCAAAATTTGTATTATTCTCCCCAAGATTAAGACACTTGATTCTCAGTTGGTTGAAGGTTAAAGTAAACCACTGTGGAAATGTTTGCTATATTGGTTGTCAACAAAACATCTGCAATTGATAAAAAGCTTTGAATATAAACATTTCCTTTTACTATAGATAGCAAATATAATCCCACCCCCTAAAGGTAATTAAAAACAAACCAAAGGGAAATGTGTTTCAGATTTCAAAATATCAAATAGTAAAGGACTGTAAATTGCTGAATATATTTTTGCCATTGCTTTTCCAGTTACTACTATGACTGTGTTCACCCTTAGTGTTTAGTGAATTAGTGAGCACAGTCCCCTTTGCACTTTAAAGAGGTCTGTTAGAATGTTTTTATTACTCTATTTGAATTGCAATAAATGCAGGTACTAGATTTAGGTATCTGTAATAGATTTGTGTTTATTACATCAGTGTTTCCTGTCAAATTTAACTACACTGTGAAAATGTTAAAAAAGAGATACACTGTTGCTTTCTGATCTTTTTCATAACCACTCCACAACTGAGATATTTGTTAAACCCAAATCTTTTAGATTATCTGTATACCTTAATAAGGTGTCCACTTATAATTCAATATATACACATTCTAATCTCATTTATGTCTGAATTCCATTTTAATTATTGAACACTGCTAATATTCTAATCCTTGCCTCTAATTTTTAACATTGTTTCATTAAAAAAAGAAAAACTTCTGCTCTGTATTTGCTTATTGTGGCTGCTGTAACCTAATTGCCATAAAATTGATGGCTTAAAACAATAGAAATCTACTTTCTCATAGTTCTGGAGTCCAGAACTATGAAGTCACGGTGTCAGTAAAACCGCCCTGCCTTCAGAGGCTTGAGGGAAGATTTGTTCCTCACCTCTTCTATCTTTGAGTCATTGGCAGCATTTTGGTGTTTCTGGAATTCACTTCAATCTCTGCTTCCATCTTCACATCAAAACCCAGCTATGTCAGCTAGGTACTAGGGGACCGCAGATAGTTAGCCCCTCAGGTACTCAACTTCCTGATCTTTAAATGGAAAAAAAACCCAACATGCTTCTGCTTAATTCGTGGGGAGGATGATGTTGAATATTTTAAAGTCCTTGGGGAGGGGCACCTGGCTGGCTCAGTCACTACAGTATGGGACTCTTAATCTGGGGATGGTGAGTTCAAGCCCCACATTGGGCATAGAGCTTACTTTTTAAAAAAGAATTTAAAGGTAAAATACTTGAGGAAAATAAAATGCTTGGTTCATAATAAATGATATACAAATGTTTATTAAATAAAGCAAACTATCCCATTATAAGAGGCCATTGCTATAATAACAATGTATACCCAATGAAGGTATCTCTGTCACTTTCAAATGATGTATTCCAGTGTGTCCTCTCATTGGTCAAGCATTGCTTACAATGGATAGAAGATAAGACAGAGCAGCATGAAAGCATGAGATACTGGACTGGGGCTCTTTAAAGAAGAGCAAAAAAAGCTAAAGATGAGGAAAAAAATATTCTCCTTTTTGTTTGTTTTCTATAATCAGTAAAGATAGGCACTCTTTGAACTCCCTATTTTCATTTTTGCCTCATGAGCCTGGCAATCACAAGCTCCTAGTTTGTATCTCTGAGTAAAATCTTCCCAGCATCACTTGCTCACTGAGTTTGAGTGAGACTTGAAGACGAAGCACAGATCTGTCAGCTCTCATTAACACTAACCTACACTGCCAATACTGGTGTGCCGGCCCTGATTCCTCTGGTTTTGGTGAAAATTGACCTCTCAAAGAATGGTAGTGTCTTTCTTGTCTACCCTCTATGAAGACCTTCAGAAGACAACTGCTTTATCTACCTCCACCTCCCCACCACCTACTAGTTTCTTACATAATAGGGATTCATTTGTTTATTGAATGAATAGATCCATTTTAAGTTGTATAAGATAATTTTCCTGAACACTAATTTATTTTATGCTTTATTTCCCTACACAGATTTTCCCTTTTTCTTCTATTTCCTACTATTTTCCCTCATATGAAAAACTAGTGTAGACTCAGTCCTATAATAGAATAACGAACAAATTTTAGTATGAACAAATGTACATGGGTTTTTAATTTTTTTAATGTTTATTTATTTTTAGAGAGAGAAAAGACAGAGTGCAGCCAAGGAGGGGCAGAGAGACAGGGAGACACAGAATCCGCAGCAGGCTCCAGGCTCTGAGCTGTCAGCACAGAGCCTGATATGGGGCTAGAACCCACGAACTCATGGGATGTGGAATTGGGAAGGAACTTCAGGTCAGAACATGACCTAAGCCGAAGTCAGACACTTAATGACTAAACCACCCAGGCGCCCCTGAACAAATGTACATGTTTTAAAATAAAATGAAGTATTAGAGTTTAAAGGTAACTACCTTAAATCATTTGGATCAAGATTACATAAATAAAATTAACTGAGATTATGTATTTAGAGCTTATTAAATTTCTTCATCATTGTGGGCTTATAGGCCTCACAGTAATTTAGTTTTCTATTTGTATCAAGTAATATAAAATTTTGAAACCATCTCTATCAGCAATTTTACTTTGCACATGACATGACACGGATTTTGGTCTACTTGGTGTATTTCATTTGTCATCTTCTGGAACACTTCTAAAAGGTTAATGTAATTGTTTTTCTTATCATAAACAACTCCAGAAGTATGTTGTCTCTATTGTAAGGGTGAAAGACAAAGCATTTTTTCATCATCCTAATCATTTATTTAATTACATTTTTCTCAGTTTTTAAATTCAGAGTGCTTTCATGGGAGCTATTAATAAGAAACAGACCCTAAATTAAGGAGGGGCTAGTAATGCTTCTTCAAGCATTAAGCCTAGATTACATATATTCATTGATTGCATCTATTTTTATATTGATTGAATTTCTAAAATTTTACTTGTCTGGCTATCTCCAAATTGAAAGTTTGCTTGGGGTAAGAACTTTACTTTTCTTCTCTCCATATCAGAAGTTTCAAAGATGGGGAAGCCACGTTTGGCAAAGGTGTATAGGAGGACAATTGGGGGGGAAGTGGCATGCATTAAAACCTTAGAAACCATAAAGAAAAAAGTTATATATAAGAATGAGAAATAGATGGACTTTCCCAGAGAAAATTGAATAAGCTGAGACAAGGGACACTTAGATGGCGTGCCAGCTGACAAAGAAATATGAAACCAAAGAGGTGTTGATCCTGAGGCACGGCTTGCTGGATCACACTACAGCCTTTTTACATTTAGAGTGATGAGAATATTTACAAGTTTGGCTTCGAGAGTGCTTGTGAAATTTAAATCCTTTGCATCTCTATTAATCTCTCTCTTCATATTTTTAATAAAAGCTAGATTAATAAATTGGATTAAATATGGTACAGTATAAATATTTTAGCATCGAAATATTATTTTTTAAAATAAATCTCAAAATACACAGGCAGGAAAATCAATCATATGCTACAAATAATACTAATCATGCAAAACCCAGTATTTAGAAGACAGGTAAACCGCACGTTTATTATTTAGGTAAGGCAATTTTGTAAGAATCAGCCATCACTCACTGTAATACTTCTAAAAAATGACAGGGACACACATGGTTTTTTCCTAAGGGAAACAGGTCTTTGGTTTCACTCCTAAGCTAACGGAAGTGAATCTCTCTACATACCCATATCATCAGAATGGCTTTTTGTTCAAATTGGGTGAAATAATCTATTATTAAATTGATTTTTTTCAAATGCTATTTCAACTTGGGAAACTTTAGTAGCTCAAAATATGTGTATATGAGAGTTTAGGGGTTGAAGAGGAAAGGATCAGAAATGAGTATTTTCAACTCCTGAGTTTTGACTGTTTACTTAGTGGACTGGATACAAATATACCCCAAGATTGCTAAAAACAAATGAATTGAGCAGTAAGTATTAGACTTGAAGGGTAAAACTAAGTACTAATTGGCATTTATAAACTGTGTATGTGTAGGTTTTAAGGGTAATATTCTTAAAACCCCCATTTATCAGCAGAGTAAACTGATCCAACCTAGAGCTATGAACAGAGTATGAATAAAACAGATTTCCTATTGAAGTTCCAAATTAAATGCCAACAATGAAGCTAAGCTTTGCAACTTAATGCCCTTGTTCTAAGTGAATACTTAAATCCTACTAGGAAATATTCAAGAATCTCCATGGATTCAAGATCTTAGAGGAAAAAGGGGAGGATAAAGGGTTGAATGATTTGTAGCTTTGCCAATTTACCAGGCATAAATACTCCCACCATGGTCAATTTCAAATTACCAACATGAATTCACAGATGTGTGAATTGAGAAAGAATGCACAAAACCAGCTCTCGTGAGTCAGTACTAGCCTTCTCCAGCACACCATTGAAGCTTCTTACCATGATATTCAGATAGATTAAAGCCAGATGTCAGGTCAAAAAACACAGTATTTCTGAATACAAATTTCAATTTGTGTAATTGTAATAGTCATTATGTGAATGTTTTTACTGGGCAAAGAAAACAAGGGTATTCTGGCCGTCTATACTTTTATAGGTGCTACCGGAAGACCATGAAATCTCTGGTCTGTATATGCTGTAGGTCCCAGTGCACATGAATTGGATAGTGTAGTCAGAAGTAAAATCACAGTTTTTGGAATATCTGTGATATCTCATGACAGCTGGTTGGTTGTTCCCTTGACGACTGCTCTGGCTAATCAAGGGTGTAAATGAAGTTCCTGCTCCAGCAGTCTTCAGGAATCATTGCAGATTCTTTCTTTAGTATCAGTGCTTCACAGGATAATGGCTCGGTTTTCTCAGTAATTTATTATTCAGGATATTTGGGCTATCTGTCAGTCAGAGAAAAGGCTAAATAAAATAACCTAAAGCCAATGACCATCTCATGACAATCATCTAGAGGCAGGAAGTCCTTGTAACAATCACCTATCAGACAGAGGTCAGGCAGCATTCCTTGTACAAACTGTTTGTGTGGCCATCCTGGCCAGCTCTTTGGTGCTCTAAATAAAAAGGCATGCTTCAAGGTGCCTTTGGTGTGTTTACATTGCTTTTATTTGGCAAAGGGCCTAACAGTGATTTTTGTGTCTGATCTTTTTTTTACATTCATTTAACATATAGATTGTGCTGAGTCACATTAACAACCTTAAACGGTATGGCTGTGTTGATTGGGCTGTATGAAACCTTCGTGGTCGTAAACAGCATCTTCTTAAATTTGCCCACACAGCCATGACAGTCACATTAGATACATGACCGGTAAGTAAAACTGTATGTCTCTGGACAGTTTCATCCATACTGCCTGATGTATAATCTTTTAAATATATTTTCCCCTGTTTTCCTGTTGCAAACAGGGACCTAAAACAATCACACTGTCAATTAGATCCTATCTGTGGGGATCAGATGCCTTTCAGTGCCTCCATCTCTGCCATGTACCTTTACTGCCATCTGCCGATCTGAGTCTCCCATCTCAGCTATTCATATGCAGAGCTAACTCTCACAACTCCAGTGAAACTTTGAGCTGAATGTGGAGATCATAGCAGCTAGCATTGAGGTTAATCTCTCTCAGTCCTAAATCTAGTCAGAAAGATTCTTTTAATGGAAGTTCCAAGCTGGAGCTTAATGTGAATGTTATCTATTCATTTCAGAGTAATACTTAACATGTGGTAAACATTAAGGCTGGTTATTTTTGGTCATAATAGTTACTATCTTGGAGATTCACTTAACTGCTATCTATATTAAAGGTTATCCATATAGAGAACTTGTTTTTACATTCATTTTTAAAGTCTAATTTAGGTAAATAAAGAAATAAACCCAGCAAAGTTAATTCATGTCCAAAATTTAAAATAGACAAGCTAGGGGCGCCTGGGTGGCTCAGTCGGTTGAGCGTCCTACTTCGACTCAGGTCATGATCTCACAGCTTTTGAGTTTGAGCCCTGCGTTGGGCTCTGTGCTGACAGCTCAGAGCCTGGACCTGCTTCTGCTTCTGTGTCTCCCTCTCACTGCCCCTAACCCACTCACATTCTGTCTCTGTCTCTCTCAAAAAATAAATAAACATTTAAAAAAATAATAATGAATAAAATAGACAAGCTAGAATCATTGCTGTATAATAACCAAACCTAGCGAGTGATAAGAGAAAAGAACATATTTTGCACCTGTGGAAGGATTCAGTATTGCCATCAACTTTGCAATATTCCCTAGACACAGTTGGTGCTGTTCAGTTATGTTACTTTTATATCATGGCTTAAAATTCTATAGCTACTACAATTATGCATGAGCTATGTTTTGTGAGCCTTCAGCATAGCACTACATTGGCCTTTTAAAGCATTTAATTTCATTATGGTATAATGCCAGTGACTCATATAACTCCAAGATTTGACAAATCAAACATAAGTACCTTAAAGAAGAAAGAAATCCATACTTCCTATTTCTCTCTGGAAGAAAGACAAACCACTTTACTTATGTGCTTTTGAAATCTGCCACTGAAGAAAAACATGAGACAGATGCATTGAAATGTGAAAGCGCACGCACACACACACACACACACACACACACACAACCCGAGATGGAAAAAGCCAAAGAAATTATTCTTTCCAAATTTAAAAGCCTGCAAAATTATAAAGGCACCTCCAATGTGCTTAATTTTCCTTCATTCCACCCCTCACAGATTAAAGATAACTTTCTATTTACATGGCCCTTCAAAAGTTAGGGCTCAGGGCACCTGGGTGGCTCAGTTGGTTAAGCATCTGGCTCTTGATTTCAGCTCAGGTCATGATCATATGGTTCAGTTCATGAGATCGAGCCCTGCATTGGGCTCTACAGTGACATTGCAGAGTCTGCTTGAGAGTCTGTTCCTCTCTCTATCCCCACATGTGCGTGCTCTCCCTCCCTCTGTCTCTCATAATCAATAAATAAGCATTAAAAAAGTTATAACTCAATTTTATCTTTATTGTTGTTTTTTCTTATTGTAAAAAAAAAGTGAGACTTCTGGTCAAGATGACTGTAACATCACACTTTGACGTTCCTCCTTAGTGTCAAACACATAGCAACAATATAGAAAATTTTAAAATACACAACTGAAAATACAAAAGCGAATTCAAAAACAAGATAGACATCTTCCCAGACAAGAAACCGACAAAACTACAAAGCATGAAGAGCTAAGACTGCAGGCCTGCCAAGATCTAGGTCTAAAAACAGGGATGCTCAGCTCCTATAAGGGAATTTAAACTAGTCATTCAAGTATACATGTGATATCTCTCATTTATCTACCTATCTACCCACAGAGAAAAAGAGAGACTGTCCTCTGGGATTCTGACTTTTAGCAAACTGCCAGCCTACAAAGAACAGAGACAACCAAAGCATCATGAGCAGAACTGTACCAAGCAATCTTTTCAGCTCTGAATGGACCAAAGGATACCTTCAATATCACCATAGAACAGAACTGCCAAATATACATTATCCAAGATTCAGGTTTAGATGCTCTGAAGATCAGGTAGGGTTCTCATTAGGCAAACAGACCTGGGTTACCTCAGATGAGCACAACAAGGAAAATGGAAGTGAGGGGAAAGAGAAAAAAAAAACTAAAAATGAGGCTGCACAGCACAGTATCAGAACACATGGCAACACTGAGAAAGGAACAAAGGAAATCAACAAGTGGAACATGAATCACTCTAGATAAAATCATTTTTATGGAAAAATCTGACAAAAACTTTTAAGTAAATATTTCTGGGATGCTAGAAAACATTAGTGAAAGAATAACTTGTCTTAAAGGAGAATCTATAAAGGAAAATCAGGCATAAATTATATAAAATTGATGCAAAAGATTCAAAATCCTGGGGAAGAAAATATTCATTAAAATTTAAAATTTATTAAAATTCTGTCAATAGAATAAATAGTCCTAGAGACTGCTGCAGAAAAAATTGGTGCCTAGGAAGAATACAGGACAGGGAAATTAAGAAAGTATTTTAAAGATGTGAAAGCAAGATTAAGAAATTTAGAGAACAGTTTAATAGTCTTCTGAAAAGTGTCTAACATAAATTCTAGAAGAAGAGATTTCAGAGGCTGTCAGAAAGCAATACAGTTGACCCTTGAACAACATGGGTCTCAACTGTGTGGGTCCACTTATATGCATATTTTTTTTTTATAAATACAGTACAGTACTATAAATGCTATTTCCTCTTCCTTACGATTTTCTTGATAACATTTTCTTTTCTCTAGCTTAGTTTAGTGTAAGAATACAGTATATAACATATATAACATATAAAACGTGTTAATTGGCTGTTCATGTTGGTTATTAGTCGGACTTTTGGTCAACAGAAGGCTATTGGCTAACTTTTAAAAGTTGTATGTGTATTTTCAAGTATGCAGGGCAGGGGTGGTCACCCCTAACCCCTGTGTTGTTCAAGAGTTAACATACCTAACATGAAGATAGTTTACCTAGAAAGAAAGCATGAAATCTAGGAAAACAAAAATGTCAATAAATTATTTTTGTTTTTATATAAATAAAAACTGAATTTTTTTTTATAAAACTGAATTTTTCTTTTAAGAGGTGAAATTTAAAATTATTGTATGTTCCATGTCCAAAATATGGAAAATACAAATAAGCAAAAGAGACCAATTAAAAATCATCTTCATTCTCAGCATGCACAGATAGCCACTGTTAATATTAGCGAGAGTAGATCAAGTATTATCTCTATGCATATTTTTTTATAAAAATGGTATATCACTCAAATTGTCTATCCTTTTTCTATTCTATACAAATATTTTTCTATGCCATTAGTTAATATTCTAACTCCTGTTTAAGAGCCGCATTGCATTCAATTATATAAAAGTACTTGATTGAACAATCCACTCTCCATTGTTTACATTTGTACAACCCTTCCCTTGGTTTTGGATACCCTGAACTTCCACTTTGAGCAGGCTCTTCTAAAAATTTAAAAATAAATTATCTTGCCAAATCAGAATTTTCTGCCAAATTGTTTAGCCTATCTAAAGACTGTAAATACAAAGAACAAGAATGTTACAGACACTGGAAAAAATGTTTCTTTCATCAAATTTTAGTTTTCAAGGTAATGCAACCTGAGTATTTGATTTTGAATCCCATTATAGGTAATATTAGTAGAAGTAGATGAACACTTCATCTTGACTGTGTAATTTATTTTCATAAAAATCTCTTTAGAGATCCCTGTCTAGTCAGCAAATAATTGCTTTAACTTTGGATTTTAATATTAGCACTGAATGATTTATGTACATTAAATAATGTGATTCTCACTAACCATTTATGAACCAAGAATGATTATCTCTCTTCTGTGGATAATCACACTTTAGGGAAGAAAGGTTAAGTGGTTTGCCTAGGATCACTCAGCTAGTCAATGGATTATATCAAAATATGATCCTTAAGTCTTTAAATCATTAGACTTGGCTGGCCTCAGCAATACTTGAGAGGCATACGGGATATGTATGCCTCAAATGATTTATGTGGCATAATGTCTAAATTTGTTTATAGAGCATTTTTTCATTGCCTATCATACAGTTTGGTCTGTAAGCAAAAATGAGATATAAAAATGAACATGATAAGAATCTACATGTAGAAAAATCTCTGGTGAAATTAGAGCATCAATTTCCAAAATGGTACATAAACCAAGCAGACAATAGAATCAACCATTTAGTGGAAGGGCCAGGGGAAGAAAAGGAGGTAACAGAAAGTAAATAGGGTAGAGTAGCTTCCTTCTATAGCACTGAAGTTCATGGTTAGATTTTAACAAGCTCTGAATGAAACAAACAAAACGAGATCTTACTGTGTCTTAATAAGGACATGTGCATTCCCTGAGAACTATTTCCTGAATTTCCAGAATAAAGCATCTGTACAGATCTACCTTCCCATTTCAACTATAATGACAAATGTGCTTCATATATCACCACAATTTACAATTCACACAAATGCGACACTCTAGAGGTTATTTGTGGAATTTAAACATTTTCAACAGTGATCTGATCAGAATTAGAAGTGTCCTTGGTAAACTGGAGCAGGGGCCCAAAAAGTAGTGTGATAATGTATTAAAAGGGCCATATCAGATTTGTATTTCTAGGTAAAGGGGAAGAGAAAACCAGCATGACCACTATCCCTTTTTGGAGCAAGGGGGTGAGGGTGGGGGGGTGGGGGAAGGAAGTTCTGGTTTGCTTTTTCCATTCAACTTAGACCCCAAAGTTGATTTTAAGAAAAATATTGATAAGTGATTTAACTAATGATTTTTAATAAAACTGACTTTTTCTTTTAAAAGTAGAATTACCAACTGATCCTGATGTACAAGGCACTTACCTTGTTTTAGCACTGAGAAATCCTGCATCCTGGAAAATGTCTTAGTCATGTGCAAACTGGGGCAGTGGGTCAAAATTAAAAATAAAAATTAGGTGTGTTCATTGTCTAAAATTTATAAAATACAAAAAAGCAAAAGTGAGCATTAAGATCATACTTTCAGTATGCAGAAATAGCCACTGTTAATATTAGTAAATGAATTTCTGATATCTCTATGGAATAGACTTAAAAAGACAAGTTACTATTATTACATGTGGCAAGTGACAGGGTACTATCATTTAAATTGCCTTTTAAAATTCTATTTAATTTTTTGCCAAGTACTTTAGTATGTGTACCTTTTTATCTGATTGTATCACTTTATAAACTGTGATAAATTTTCAATTGTGTATTGGTCATTTCTGCTATTCATTCTACAAATTCCCTTAACCTTATACTTTTCTTTATCTCTGAGACACAGTACCAGCCAGTACATTAGCAGCATGCTTTCTGAGTTCCGATAACTATATCACATTGTAATCTCACTGCTCAAGGGTATGCAGCCTTTCATTTCTTATTCCATTTCTATTTCCCCTGGAGGCCAGGGAGGGGAAATTTCTACCTAGGCAGGTTTGCATCATTTAACATTGCTGTTACTTGTCCAACAGTCTCCTACATGAGTGAGACCATATGTCCACCACTGTTAGCACTTAAAATTTATTATTAGCTACTTATACAGAAAGCTCTTTTGGTTTTGTGGGGGTTTAACTTTCTGAAAGCATTTCAAGTCCTGATTTAGAGATAGAAAGAGAAGGCAAATAAAATTTCAGCATAAGAAAAGAAATATATCTTTCATCTATCCTAAAATGTTCACACTTGGTTGAGGCCATATTTCAGGATTATTATGATCCAGAAAGTACCTCTCTCATTGAAGAAGTACTTACCATCCATGTGTGAAGTTACCCTGTTCTTGCCAGTAATACATGCAATAATGGCCTCTTCTGTTTTGTTTCTAGCTACACAATCCCTGTGGGCAGCTCTCAGAGTGTGTGTATGATTGAAGTGACTGCAGATGGAAAACCTCCAATACTGAAGAAAGACACAGAGATATCCCATGTGTCTCAGGTAGTTATGCAAATATCCAGCTCCAGACATTACTAAGTGTGCCCTCAATATTTCAAATAACTATTTATTTTTAAGTTACTAAATACACATCATATTTCTTTATTGAACATATTCCTTGTAAAAGCTCTCAACAAAACACCAGAATAATCATCCCTGATACTTTAGGTACAATTAAATATATTTAATACTGCCTGTCGCTATAAAAGTTTTATTAAATTTAACAAGAAATTGATCTTCGTCTCACACTTTGCATATAATATGTTATGCTTGATGAAAAACACAGCACAGGAATGGGTAAAGATTAGCAAGATGCGGGGCACCTGGGTGGCTCAGTTGGTTAAGCGTCCAAGTTCAGCTCAGGTCATGATCTCACTGTCTGTGAGTTCGAGCCCTGCATCCAGCTCTATGCTGACAGCTCAGAGCCTGGAGTCTGCTTCCAATTTTGTGTCCCCCTCTCTCTCTGCCCCTCCCCTGCTCATGCTCTGTCTCTCTCTGTCTCAAAAATAAATAAAAACATTTAAAAAAAAAGATTAGCAAGATACAAAACAGTAATTAAAAACGCATTTTATAGGCTATGGTAGTGCTTGTACTGTGCTGTTAAAAAGTCCCTTCTCAGAGAATTTTTCTTAGAAACATTGAATGAAGCAAAATTTAGAGAAGAGAGGATGGATGGTTGTCCTTCCAGAGACCAGGCAATTCGCTGAATTCTTTTAATTTTAATGATGTGGTTGGTTACATGCTTCTTAGTATGACTTTATAGAAATACATTTAAGATAAAGAATTCCTGGTTCATTTGATCATCATGGAGAGTTAATCTGTATAATTAGAGCTCCAAAGTGCTAATTTTAGTGCACTTTAAAGCTGGCAGTGTGGAGGGCCCTAATGAATTGGAAATTTCATTTTATTTCCATTTTTTTCTACGTAGTTTTTTTTCTCATATTGAACATATACAAGCATCTTAAAGAAGCACATAAGAATAGCTAACATTTGCATGAGCACATTACATTTTCCGAATTATGGCTATATATTTTATCTCATTGGATCTTCACAAGAACTCTCCAAAGTAAGAATTATTATCTCTTTTACAAGATAGTATCTTATAAAACTGAGTATCAGATGTCCAAAATTTCATAGTGATAAGGAAAGAGACTTGATCCCAGATTTTCTGATTCCCACGCTTTGTTGTTATTGTTGTTCCTTTTATAATACACTTAATTTCCTGCTGCAACAGATTCAACACTGTCTAGTGGATTATGATGGTAAGAATAAAATTGGCTTTTGTTTTGAAGAAAAAAAGAGACAAACAAACAAACGAACAAAAATAAACACAGACTCTTGAATACAAAGAACAACCTAGAGGTTGCCAGGAGGGGAGGCAGGTGAGTGAATGGGTGAAACAGATAAAGGGGATTAAGAGTACACTTTTCATGATGAGCTCTGACTAGTGTACAGGATTGTTGGATCATTGCATTTTACATTACATTACATTATTTTTTTAATGTTTTTATTTATTTCTGAGAGAGAGACAGAGAGAGAGAGAGCACAAGCAGGGGAGGGGCAGAAAGAGAGGGAGACACAGAATCCGAAGCAGGCTCCAGGCTCCGAGCTGTCAGCACAGAGCCTGATGCTGGGCTCGAACCCACACACCATGAGATCATGACCTGAGCCGAAGTCAGCCAGTTAACCAACTGAGCCACCCAAGCACCCTATCTTTTCAATAAATACTCATTAGTGGAATTGCTGGATCATATGATACTTCCATTTTTAATTTTTTGAGGAACCTCCATACTGTTGTATATAGCAAGTGCACAATTTTACATTCCCACCCACAGTGCACGAAGGTTCCAGTTTCTTCACATCTTTTTCAACACTTGCTATATTCTGTTATTTTTTTATGACTACCCTAACAAATGTGAGATGGTTTTTAATTATGATTTTAATTTGCATTTCCCTGATGATTAGTGATGTTAAACATCTTTATTACATATCTTTTGGTTATTTATATGTCTTTGGAGAAATGTCTATTCAAGTCTCGTGTCAGTTTTTTAACCACCCTATTTGTTTTCGCTTTGGAGGCATAGGAGTTTCTTATATTTTTTTTAATATTAACCCCATATCAGCTATGTGGTTTGCAAATTCTTTCTCTCATTCTATAGATTTCCTTTTCATTTCATTGATTGTTTCCTCTGCAGTGCAGAAGCTTTTTCATTTGACATAGTCCCCCTTGTCTTTTGTTGCTTTTGTTGCTTGTGATTTTGGTGCTGTATCCAAGAAATCATTTGTTCTACAGTGTTTTTCAAGTCCTCTGTTTCCTTGTTATCTTCTCTCTGGATGTTCTAGCCATTATTGAAAAAAGGATATTAAAATCTCATACTATCATTGAGTTGCTATTTCTCTCTTTGGTTTTGTCAATGTTTCATATATTTGAGCGTTCTGATGTTGAATGCATACACATTTCTAATTGTTATATCTTCCTAGTCAGTTGACCCAGATAATCATTATATAATTATCATTCTTTGTCTCTTATGACAAGTTGACTTGTCTATTTTGTCTGAAAACCTATAGGCATTCATTTTCTTTTTTGGTTACCATTTGCATGGAATATCTCTTTCCTTTCTTTCACTTTCAGCCTATATGTGTCCTTAAATCAAAAGTGAGTCTATTATAGACAGAATATGTTAGATATTGGGTTTTTTTTAAATCTTTTTTTATCCACCCAGTCACTTTATGTTTTTTGATTGAGGGTTTGCATTTACATTTAAAGTAATTATTGGTAAGTAATAAATTGCTATTTCCATTAATTATTTTCTGTCTTATAACTCTTTTGTCTCTGGTTTTCTCCCTTGCTCTCTTCCTTTGTGTTTCATTGATTTTTGTATATGTGTGTGTGTGTGTGTGTGTGTGTGTGTGTGTATGAACCATACTTTGATGCCTTTCTCATTTTCTTTTTTGTATCTTATATGTATAGTGTCTTTGTGGTTATCATAGGGCTTACATACAACATCTTACAACTATAATAATGTATTTTAAGCTAATAGCATCTTAACTTCAGTTGATTGATCTTCGAGCTCTAATCTATATATACACCATTCCCAAAAAGCTTTATATTTTCATATGCTTTCATGTTGCTGTTTAGTGCCTTTTCATTTCAACTTGAAGGACTCCCTTTAGCATTTCTTGTAAGGTAGATCTAGTATTGATAAGCTTCCTCAGCTTTTGTTTATTTGGTTTGTTTTCATTGTTTTTTAATGTTATTTTAGAGAGAGAGCACATGATCAGGGGAGAGGGGCAGAAAGGCAGAGAAAGAGAGAGAGAGAGAGAGAGAGAGAGAGAGAGAGAGAGAGGATCTCAAGCAGGCTCCATGCTCACCATGGAGCCAGATATGGGGCTTGATTCCACAACCGTGGGATAATGGCCTGAGCTGAAATCAAGAGCTGGACACTCAACTGAATGAGCCATCCAGGTGCCCCTCTGCTTCATCTTTAAAGGACAGTTTTGCCAGATATAGTGTTCTTATTTGGCAGTTTGGGGTTGGGGGAGGGAGTTGAGCACTTTGTGTATATCATCCCACTCCCTCTGGCCTTGAATGTTTCTGGTAAGAAATCCATTGATAGTCCTATGGGCCTTCCTTTTATGTGACAAGTCAGAAATCTGCTTTCAGAATTCTCTTTGACTTTTGACAATTTGATTATGTGTCTTGGTGTAGACTTCTTTGAGTTCTTTCTTGTGGTAGTTTCTGGGCTTCTTAAATCTAGATGTCCATTTTTAACCCCAGATTTGGGAAATTTTCAGTATCTTTTTATTTTTTTTTAATTCAGCTATAAATTTTTATCTTCATTCCAACTAAAAGAATCAAGTAAGAAAATGTTTGAATAAGTAAAGTTAAAATTCTCATGTTTATTAACAATCATTGTATCTTCAAGTAAGTATTCTGCCCCTCTCTTTCTTCTCCTTGTGAGACTCCCATAATGCATATATTGCTCTATTTGATAGCATCTTATATGACCCTTAGGCTTTCCTCACTCTTCTTCAATCTTTTTTTTTTCCTTTTGCTACTCTAACTGAATAATTTCAAAGAAACCTATCTTTGAGGTTTGAGTTTGAGTTTGCTTATTCTTTCCTTCTGCTTGATCAAGTCTTTTGATGAAACCCCTCTGATAAAGTTTTCAATTTAGTTTTGTATTTTCAGCTCCAAAATTTCTGCTTGATTCTTTACTATATTTTCTCTCTGTTGATGTTCTCATTTTCTTTATGCTTCATTTTCCTGAGCTCATTGAGCATCTTCACGACTGTGACTTTCATTCTTTCTCAGGTACTTCCATTTCTTTAGGGCTGGTTGCTGGAGACTTCTTTTGTTCCTTTGATTTTTTTCCCCCATTTCTTCCTTTACATTGTAGAATTCGTGATGAGATCTACATTTTAGAAAAAACAGACATCTCTCCCAGTCTTTATGGACTGGCTCTGTATAGGAAAAGATCTTCACCAATCAGCCTGAGAGTCTGGGAACCTCTCAAACCTGTGGATGTATCTTCTCTGGACTTGTGTGTGTAAATTCTCTATTATAGCAATTTGCCAGTTTCCTTTTCCAGGTACTCATAGTGTTTTGCTGCCTCTGGTGTCTGCAGTACTACAGGTTCTCTGGAGCTACCTACCACAAGCCACCCACTTCTCTTTTGTTCTCAGCAGCCCCAGAGTTTCTAGAGTACATGGGTCATGCAGAACTTCCAAGTCAGGCAAAATAGAAACCAGTCACTCAAGAAACCCATAGAAAAGCCATAATGTTAGAAACCTGCTCCACTCTTCTTTACCCTGCCCCCCTGGCTCTGGCCCCTATAAGAGACCACCAAATCATATCAGCCTCAGTCTACTGCATCAGTGGTCCTCTGGAGCAGCAACACAGCATCCGGCCGTCTTCTGTTTTCAGTGATGGCCGGGTCCCATCAAGACAGGGGAGACAAACTCATTCTTCACTCAGCCCCCTGAAAAGACATTATTTTGGGTGCACACTTCAACTCTTGCCACTGCTAGGGAGAAGTCAGGAGTTAGGGGGGTTTTGCCTACCCTTCCCACTGAGCTGCAGGGGACATCTACAGTGAGTGAATTCATGTTATTCCAACCTTTGCATTTGGTCTCAATAGCGCCACACCTGGCACACTTTCCTGTCAGCCCATAGATTCAGACAAAACGGAAACTAGTCCCTTGGTCAGTCTCTGAAAAGTCTGCACGTAGTATATATGTTTCGTTCTTCTATTTCCCTCCCCAGAGAGAAACTAGGAGCTGGAAGTTTTCTTCTAGTTATACCTCACGGAGTCTGGGGGAGAGCTTTGGCCAGTGAGTGCCACGGATTTTCCTGTCATCCTCAATAACAGCTGGTTTCATACTCACCTGGGGTACAAGTGCTTCTTAACTCAGTCTACTCATTTCTCACAAAAGGATTTGGTCTGTGTATTGTTGTTGAATTAGTGTCTCCCTAAAGAAGGAGTAGCTGGAGCTTTTTATTTTGCCATATTGCTGATCTGTATACTATATTTTCTAAATATTTCATTTATTTATGATTTCATTCCCAAGATTACATTAAATTTCCATTTAGACAAAAATAATCCATATCCTTTTCTTTTTTGTATCTCTACTTCCCTATATCACTGTGCTCACAGGGTAGCAACTCAGTTCATTGATTGCTTCACTGAAGTTTGGTTTTTTCTTTGACAAAGGGAGAAGATACTATTTTGAGAACATTCTCCAGCCTGGAAAGCCTTAAGAATCAAAGATTTAACTGGAAAGTAAAGAACTAATGAGGATTTCATTGCTATTTATCAAATTAAAAAAAAAACTTCTTGTAAGCTACTTGACATTAATCTCATTGATGAGATTGAAGAATTGAAGAATTCCATATATAGAAATTGAAGAATTTCCATATAAGCACTATTGGGCACTCTATGCTATATATATTAAATATTGAAAGCTATATTAGAATTAAAGTGATATTAATATTCCTTCTTGAGTGGTATCCAGTGAGGATCTCCTGGAGACTGAATCTAGTGAAACAGCAAGGTTATAAGGCAGCATAAAGTAGAAGAAGATGCCTAGAAATTAAACAGGAAACTGTAAACACACACACATACACACACACACACACACACACACACACACACACACACAAACCAGGATTGAGTGTCATAAATCAGGTCATTTGTAAAAACCTGTAGTAAACCTCCTATTTATAAGACACTGTTATGGACTCTGAAGGAATCCCAAAATGACCATGTTAGAGGCCCTACACCAAAGGGATTAAAATTAATACAGAAGAGACTGTATGGTCATAGATTATTATGGGGAGGAGAGAGAGAGAGAGTGAGTTGGAGAGATCTCTTCTAAGATAAATATTGGTTCTGCCTTTTGATCCCCTTTCATTAAATGCCTCTAAAGTTTTTAAAAATTTAAGATAAATCATATGTAAGAAGTAATTTAAATAAATCCTTCTTGCCAAGCACCTTACACAGCATCTCTTATCCCATTCCAAGACTTGATGTTTCTGGTTTTGAATTTGTCTGCATACAATTCAGATAATATTAAAAACAAAAATCTAGTAACAACACCCAAATAAAAGTCAGTGTTTCAATTATAAGTCGTCACATTCTTGAGTAAAGACAAGTACACTCCAGTGGTTAATCTTAAGTAAAAACTACGTTAGTTACCTTCCTATTAACATAAAAGTTATTTAATTTAAGATTTGAGGCTGTAAAACAAAACTAAACATTGAATCAAGATATCATTACAGAAATATATGTAGACTCCAAAGTCTAAATTTAAATTAAAACAGAATAAAGAAGAGATAAAGCAGCTTCTTACCTGTTTCCACCTCTGTAGTTTTTAGAAGTTTGTTCCCTTTTGCCTGTCTTCTTATTTTATTCCTACACATTATAAAAGGGCAACTATATTCTTCCTTTAAAGAGAAAACTCTGGGAGGAAAGGGAATGCTTATTTCACTCTTATCATTTGTGGAGTCCTTTTCCCTCAGTCACCATTCATATTTTTCATTATCTTGATGATTCCTCCTTGATTATCCATGTCTGTTCTCTGTGGTTTTATCTTGTAAGATCATATCTTCATGTCAGACTCTATTCTCCATAGTCTGATTCACAAGAAGTTATTAGAAAAGACTTATTTTAAAGACCTGTCTCCTTAGAAATGATTATACACACAAAAGGCTGCTCCTGGATAATTAAGAGTCTGGGGATAGAGGAAGTCAACCATTTTAATGGTTATCTATGTTCAGTCAATGGCAGCAGCTTTTTCAGACATTTCAGGACTCCAACTAAGCTTGAGCCTCAGATCAGAAGAAATACAAGAGCCATCTACTTTCATTGTTTGGGTGTTTTTTAATGGTCTAATAAATCATAGATAGCTCTATAGACTTTCCCTCAGATCTGACTACTGCTGACAGAAGAGGAGGATATTCTTCCATCCTTTATCAGTTTTGTACTAAAACAGCACACTTGTCAAAGCTGTGAGAGGTTTGCTGTTCCAGGTGTGTGATCAATACACAAAGATGTCAAAGATCCTCGGTGAGAGAAGGTCATGGCCTTGGATTCACTGATTCTACAGGTTCACGGTAGATCCCAGATTGCATTAGCAGTGAGTCACTTATCTTAAATTGATAAAAGAGTTTTTGCTAATAGTTTATTAGAGTAGTAATATAAATGGATTTAGCATATGAGAAAGGATGTGAAAACAAACAGAAATACTCCTGTACTGCAAGAGGGCCTATTATTACACCTTGAGTTTTCCACCCCACTATGCCCAAAGATAGTCATCCTCTGGGTGACTGTATATCTGAATCTTTTATAAAGTACACACACACAAAATTAAGGAATGCCTTTAGAAGCAGAACTCGAGTCACTAAAAAAGAACAAGAGCTCAAATAATAGAGTTAGTTAGATCTATTATGGGTCGTGGAGATGCTTTGATGTTCCTAGAATTGAACATGCTCTGTTCTCTAAAAGTGCATTTGCATCAAACCAGAGCATATTAATGTAAACATTAGGTGACATTACTGAGCATTTCCCATTCTCTCCTCCCCTTAGAGCCCTAACTTAATTATTTGGCTCTAGTTTCAGAATTCTTGCAATGATAGCTTTCCATTTTAGTGGATCTGTAATGTCAATCTGGATACTTTTCAGGTATCAGTTTGGAGTACATGAATGTGTACTGGGGATAAGGACATCAGAGGCATAAACTGCACAAATGCTGCATGCACCTTTTGTATGCCAACAGCCCTGAAGATCAGTGTCTTGTTACCACTTCATCCAGAATTCACGTGTATCTCATAAATTCCTGTTTGGGAAAGTTACTTTTTATATACATACAAATGATGAGAATTCAATTTATATACGTTACTGAAGGGTGGGAAGAGAGATTAAGTAGCAGTTTACATCGTGCCAGTGATTTTATCATCATTCTGGTCAGCGAGTATAAGCTCTGTTTCCAAATAAGGTCACATTCGGAGCTACTGAGGGTTAGAACTTCCACATAGGAATTTGGGGGAAACACAATTCAATCTCTAACAATAGTTAATTAACAAGACTCTATTTTCCTTATCAGTTATTATTTGCTAATATTTACATTAAGATTCAAACACTTCAGTTCCAAAATACATTTCAGAGTAATCAATCAACAAGTTTTATTGAATGCCCTTTTTTTAGAAAAATTAAGATTTCATTATGTATTGTGAGAGCTACAAAAGAAATATAAAATAAGGGCCCTTTCCTAAGGTAACTTATCCTACCACCTAGTAGAGGTGACAAAACTAAGCAACAATTACAACCTGTTTTACACAGAAGGATACATTAAAACATGCCTTACAGAACAAAACATTCTAGGTCTTTCTCATATAACCTGGCAACACCTGATCAGATATTTTTGTTGTTATTTTTCTTATAGG
Source organism: Panthera leo (assembly GCF_018350215.1). NCBI lineage: Eukaryota > Metazoa > Chordata > Mammalia > Carnivora > Felidae > Panthera > Panthera leo. The sequence continues at coordinate 57,412,818 of NC_056683.1, read as the reverse complement.
TGCATTTTGAATCAATGTACCTTGGCCATATCCCAGAAGATGTTAAGATCCATAAGAATGCAGGTCACATTTATGGGTTCAATGGCTGCATTCAAGAGCTTCAAGTAAACAACAAAGAATTCTTCATCATTGATGAAGCATTACGTGGAAAGAACATTGAGAACTGCCATGTCCCATGGTGTGCTCGTCATCTATGCCACAACAATGGCACCTGCATCAGGTTAGTTCTAGCCTCTTGAACTCTAACCTATATTTCTTGTCTCCATTCTTAAAACAACAAAAACCAGCAGCACTGTCATCTGGGTGATGGAAAGGTCTGGAACTTCCAATTTTGTGTATGCATCATCTAGGTGTTTCACACATGTGGTGGATACTTGTTTGTTCAAAGAAAGTTGTATATTGTGGTTCCAATGTCAAGAAATACTTGACCTCTGAAAATAACTAGGTAACTGGACCTGATTTTGGCAATTTCAGATAGATTCAAGCATAATTTACCAAGGTGTTCTGCTTTTGGAATATATAAATGACAGATTTTTATTCATTGATAATGGTTTTGATGCATTAATTTTTATTGCATTTTTTTGCTTCATCTTCAAAAATATAAAAGATCAACTCAGATCTCTAAGATTGAAGATGGAGAAGAATACTTATATCTGTTTCTTCTTTTTATTTGTAATCTGTATGTCAAGGAGGAAAAAGCCTATATACCTTATTTCCCTTGAAATAAAGATTCATCCTGCTCTTATAAGATTAAAAAGATTTTAATTACAATTACTTTCTACTCCACTAAAATGTCTTAAGTGAATCAACCCTGAGGGAGTCTCATTTGGACAGTGTAGAACATATTCCCAAATTTCTTTAATCCTCTGAGAAATCTTTATTTCAGGGCTACAAATGACAGAGAGGATGGTAAAGCATGTACAGATTATATTAACTAAAGTCAAGGAAAAATTGACCAAATCTCACAGGAAATAATTAATTCACCTCAGTGTTTCTAAGGGGCAAGGTATCAAGTAGGTAATGACTCCACAAAAGTAAACATCTGTATGCATAGTGTGGGAAAGAGAAAATAATTTATCGCAAGAGTAGATAGGAAATGGTAGGCAGAGATGGGCTCTGAAAATAATCACTGGAAAAGGAAATGAAAAACAACATAGAACCACAGACCAAAGACAGGAACAGAGGAATGGGCAGGTATGATAAAGTCAAGGTGATATATTTACCGAACAATCACACTCTGACCTAATATTTGAGGAGAAAGCATAGTTTAGTGGAAAAAGAGGATATCAACTCTTGGGGTGTCTAAACCCTTTGCTTCTGATTAGCTCTGCCCAAGTGTGTGCCTTGATTTACACATTTGTAAAATGACACCAGCAATTAGGACTTAATTCATATAAGAAAAATATAACAGATGAAGTTTCAAAGGACTTGAAAAGAGTGAATTTTGAGTTTGAGTGAAGCTAACTTCCTTGGTCGTGGTTATTTTTCTGAAAGAAACAAAACCAAGGTCTTATTTAATAAGTAGTCTGCTTTATAGTGAACCCACTAATAGCAATTATTTTTAAAACATATAATAATGCAAAAATTATCCAGTAAGATAACCTTCAGGACCCTGAAGGAAAATTAACTGTTGTGTAACTAAGTGAAATAGAAACAGGAAAACAGCTTTTCCTACTGACTTACTAATGTCTGAAATATTTGTGTCATTCAACCTAAATTAAATATTGCCAATGAGGCTTAACCACTGACAGAATTATAAAAGTGACAAGAATTGTGTTTCCTCTCTTTCTATATATGATGAACAGACTCTAACATAGACCCCATTATCCCTCTCCCAGTGTTCATGCCTTTGTATGATTCCCTCTCCTTTAGTGTAGGATCTATGATTTGCTTTGAACCTACAGAATTGGTGAAACCAATTGGTGAACCAACAGAAGGTGGTGAAACGTCAATTATGTCATTAGGTTACATAAGATTGTAGCTGCATCTTGCAAGGAGACCCTCTCTGTCTTGCTGACTTTGATAAAGCATGAAGCATTTTGGAGAAGGTCCATGTGACAGGGCACTGAGAATAGCCTCCAGCAAACAACCAGTAAGGTGGCCTCTAGCTGACAGCCAGCAAATATTGAAGCCCTCAGTTCTACAACTGCAAGAAACTAAATTTTACCAACAACCACTTCAGCTTGGGAGCAGGTCCTTCCCAGTTGAACCTTGAATAAGATCCCAACCTGACCAACACCTTGACTGAAGCTTATGGGCCTCTTATACAGAGGGCCAGTTAAGCCTTTCCTTAAACCCTTGACCCACAGAAAAAATAAGATAATAAATGTGTTTTAAGTTGCTAATTCTGTGGTAATTTTGCCATACAGCAAGAGAAAACAATTATACTCTAATTTTCTACAGAAGTGTCCGCATCACCAACTCAGAGACTAGGTAAGAGTTAGTTTTACTTTGTAACAATAACTGTCAGAGATACTGTAAGCCAAATACATGCTAAATAAAATAAATGTCTTATTTTCATAAACTATAGAACCTCACATGACTTCCAGTTTTAGTTATTTAATATGTATTTGAAAAAAAGGTAAAAATAATTATTCTAGTAGGATAGATATAAATAGTCCTAGGTTCATTCTCTTAGATTTATTTCAGCAAACATTGCCTAAAGGCCAACTGAGGGAAAGTACTATGTGAAACGAAGATGTATATTTAAGACACTATCCTGCACACAAGCAGCTTTCAGTTTAGTATGGAAGCTTTATCAGCACTTAAGGCCTTAGAGTGAATTTCCCCCCCACACACACACAAAAGTATCTGTTTTCCATCATATACATTATTCTGGCTTTCCATATCAATTTCTCAGTCTTTCAACCTCTCAACCCCTATTCCAGAGAAATCCACTCAAATGACAGCTGATTTTGGCAAGCACTATTTAAGGTCTTCCAGATCTGTATGTGCCTTTTATTGTTAGTGAAATGGAGACTAGCTGGCTGTAACCCCAAATAACACACTCTTCACATCCTCTGAACAACATGATTGCTATCTTGATTACCAATGCTGAACTGCCAGAACTACTCTTTGCGTTATTGCATCCAGGACATGCTGGTCCATGGCAACTACAACTTCCAATCCAGCATCTCCTTATGCACACCAACACCATAATACACTGGAGTTGGCTAATTTCAGAACAACAACAAAAATAGACTTCTCAGAAGGATCATAAGAACAGCCCCTTGGAGGTCAAAAGTTTAATCCAAGAAGAGCACAGATAGCTATAGGGCTACAGGGAAGATGATCAGAATAAGAATGGTATGTTTACTCTTTCCTGTTTTGTCTAAAATACCAATAGTAAACCATAATAGGGCATTCCAGCAGTCTGTGTAGCAACTCATAAGGAGAACCAGAATATGTACTGAAGGAGGACTCCCAGTGAGGCCATGAGCAGCTTCAGTCCATAGAGAAGAACACAGAACAAAGAAATGTCATAAAGAATCCTCACCATGACCAACACACTGCCCCCAGCAGACGCATACCCATACTTGGAATACATGGAATGGTATAAAGTTTTCCAACCAAGGAACCTAGAGAAACTCTGCTACTGAGCCCTATCTTGACTTGGACAAAATGGACCTGAACTGGCTTAATGCTTTTGGCAACTCAGTTCCCATCTGTGTTGTTGGCAAAAGCCAAAGATTATTTTCCTGTCCGTGTTGTCGCATCATAAAAAGGATCTCCCCAGGACCTTCCAGACTGTCTTCCAACCCTTGTCACCTTTTGGGTCTGTCAGTGCTATCTGACTTGATGTCATTCCTGAGCCTGCCTACCCAGGCAGACTTCTAAACTCTCCTTTTCTCCTGTTTTTTTGTTTGTTTTTGCTTTTTTATATATGCAAACAGATATATTCTGGAGGAGAATGTAAAATCAACATGCATTTGAAAACATGAAACTTCAATAATTAAATATTTGTCAAGGGCTGGAAGGATGAGATACTTTGACCCCTAAGGAGTAGGGGCTCATTTTGGATTATTCTAATGGGAAAAAGCTGAATAATTAGAATATTTCATGGTGGTTTGCCTTCTGAAACTATGAGGGTCCTCATGAGTCTGGGTTTGCTTTCCATGGCTTCCTGGCACTAGCAACTATTCTTAGAAATGAAATGCATATTATTCTTATGGATTGGCAATATCAGTGTTTTAGCAAATCAAAACACAAATGTTATGTTTGCAATGATTTCTAATTAGGGCACTATAAATAGCTGGAGTATAAAATAGTCAACCTGGGAAGGAGAGCCATCCACGATCCTCTGTCTTGCTGAGTAACTGGGAGAAATGAGACAACCAGGGAAATCTCAGATTTTCAGAATCCTCAGAAATTATTGAACCTTATACCTCATTTACAATGTCCTTCACTCTGTCCTTGTTTCACTCCTGTCTTTTTGGTATGTCTTTGTTTTTTTCATGTTTATCACATTGTAGTTAGTTAAAAATCCAGTTTGAACTGCCCCCAGCAGATCCTTTTAGTAAACTGACATGAAGAAGTCACTTCAAATCCTGGCTTAGTTGCTTAATAATTATGTGAACTTGGGCAAGTTTGCTAATCTTTTGGAACCCCATTAACTGAGCTAGAAAGTAGAGATGCTTTCTGTATCAGGTAGGAATCCTTCTGTTACAAATTCTGGGAAACTCATCCCAAACAGAATTTACTGGTTCACACTAAGTGGAAGGCTATGGATTCCCATTTTAGGTATCTTTTGATTCATGACCTAAAGGCCACCCTAGGGCCCAGTTTCTTCTGCTCCCTTTGGACACTTCAGTTTTAACTCCATTCTCAGATTTCAAATATAGCAAAATGGCTATAGGTGCTCCATCACCTACACCCCTCAGGTTTTCTCTCTTCTCCTATTTTCCCAGAAGAGGAGATTGGATTCAAGACAGCTTTCAAAATAGCAGAGCAATTTCAATAAGGTATATCAATATTTAGCCTTTCTGGATTGAAAAGGAATAGACAGAGTGACCTGATAGAATTCTTTTTTGGTCTACAAGTTTATTTTACTTCCAAAGTAACAGACCCTGTATTCAGAAAGAAAGAGTCATTATTACAAGGTCAAGAAGAAAGCTTTTTTACCTCTCAGCTTTTCTGTCTCAAGATATAAAGACACTAATTTTTAAATACTATAGCATGTATGCATGATGGTTTTACTTGAAAATGCAAATAATTTGTCATCACAATTTAATTGATCTAGTCCAGTGACTTTCATCTAGAATTTTAAAAAAAATCTCTCCTAACCTTAAGAGAGAGAAAAGTTTTTTTCAGTACACACGCGCGCGCGCACACACACACACACACACACACACACACACACTTGTACATCCTAATCCACATCTCCTGGGAATGCTTTTTCCAACATGTAAAGACTAGTGGTTTAATAGGAGATAACCCTTAAAGAAGCATACTTACTCTAAAGAAGAGTAGGATGGTAAGTGAAGAGACGTTCAGTACCATAAAGCTATACTTTAGGGTTCATGCAATCGACCCTATTTATAGCTATTTGTAAACAAAATCATCACTCATTTTAGCAGCTTGGTTGATAAAATTCAGTGTTAATAAGTTCTGTCCCTCCATTGTCTATGAAGGTAACCTGCTTACAAGAAGACAAATTTCATGTTGAAAAATATTAAGAGGAGTAACACTTTAGCAGCTTTACCAAGCAAATGTCATTCTGCTTTGAGTACCATCACATGTTTCTGGACAGTATCCAACCTTTTTTCATTTTGTTATAAATCTGTGCTAGAATTTTCAAACCCCTGTGGTTGCTCATTTCAGAGAAACCCAAATTGCATGTAGTGAAATTCAGTTTAGAAAAGTGATACAGAAGGGTTATTCTGAGTATCCAAATCTCTATGGACTTGGAACAAGCTGTTTCCAAAAGGGCATACATAGGAAGGTTAGCAAATTAAACAGATAATATTTAAATCACTTTCTCCTTTCTATGCCAGATGTTTTTAAATAGGTTAAATAATAATTTTAAAGGATCTCAGGTTTGGGAATATAACCTATACAACAAATGTACTAAGAACTCATGTCACTGACATTATAGTAAATAATTATTGAAATGCAAGTTTTAAACTTAGTCTTAATTTTACCAGGTGCTAAGCCTATAGGAATGTATTTTATCATGCACTGAAAGTCAGTAATTCCCATATGTGAATGAATGCGCTGTCTGTGCCTCTAATTGTTCTCATAGCTTTTATTCATCACTAACCAATGCTACCCTCCATGTGCTGGGGCAGGGGTCAGCAAACTTTTTTGTAAATGTCAAAATAGCAAATATTTCAGACTTTGCATCACAACGATTCAACTCTGCTATTGTAACTCTAAAGCAGCCTTTGACAACATATAAAAAATGAATGGGCATGGCTGTGTTCCAGTAAAACTTTATTCACACAAATAGATGACTAGCAGGATTTGGCCCAAGGGCCATGGTTTGCAGACCACTGCACTAGGATAAAAGATGGATGAAAGAGTTGTTTTATTCAGTTCATTGACCAAGAAAGTCCAACTCAATTTAATTTTCAATGTTAAACAATGTTTACATAGATAGATAGATAGATAGATAGATAGATAGATAGATAGATAGATAGATAGATAGAGGTGCCTGGGTGGCTCAGCTAGTTGAGCATCCAACTCTTGATTTCGGCTCAGGTCATGATCTCACAGTTCCTGAGATCAAGCTCTGCATCACACTCTGTACTGACAGTATGGAGCCGGCTTGGGATTCTCGTCTCTCCTTCTTTCTCTGCCCCTCTCCCATTGCTCACAGGTACTCTCTCTCTCTTTCTCTCTCTCAAAATAAATAAATAAACATGTTTTTAAAAGTTATATGGGTATTATAAGGTATTGACTCATGCAGTTATGGAGGCTAGGAAGTTCTGCAATCTGTCAGTCCGCTAGCTAAAAACCCAAGAAAGCTAGTAATGTAGATGCCAGTCTGAGTCTGAAAGCTTGAAAACCAGGAGCGTTGATGGCAGGAGATTGATGGCACAGCTCCACAGTCAGAGAGCGGGGTGCCTGGGTGGCTCAGTCGGTTAAGCGGCCGACTTCGGCTCAGGTCATGATCTCGCGGTCCGTGAGTTCAAGCCCCGCGTCGGGCTCTGTGCTGACAGCTCAGAGCCTGGAGCCTGTTTCAGATTCTGTGTCTCCCTCTCTCTGACCCTCCCTCGTTCATGCTCTGTCTCTCTCTGTTTCAAAAATAAATAAACGTTAAAAAAAAATTTTTTAATAAAAAATAAAAATTAAAAAAAAAAACAGAGAGCAAATTCTACTTTCCTCTACTTTTTGTTCTGTTCAGATCCCCAAGGGACTGGATGGTGCCCATCCAAGTTGGAAAGGGTCATCAGCTTTATTCAGTCTACCAATTCAAATACTGATTTCTTTTAGAAACGCCCTAAGAGATACACCCGGAAATAATGTTTAACCATCTATTTAGGTATCCTGTAGCCCAGTCAGGTTGACACATAAAATTAACTAAAGTAATCTCCAAAAAAAAAAAAAATTGTATTTCTTACCATTAGGGAACTTTCATTGTTCCCATTGTCCCATGTGAATAGAAGTAAAAATTGGTTTCTTTCATTCTGATCTTTCAATTCATTTTCCCTTTTCTTTCAATCCATGTTTTCTCATTTCATAGACATCTTTTTTGACATTGTTTGATAAAAAGAACTTTTTTTGTGATTTCTAGGTATTTAGTTTTCAAATCATTTAGCACTTCAAAATGAGGTAGGAGCTGTAAATTGAATTTGAAATTGCAGTAGTAACAACCATTAGAGTACAAAAGATTAGGGTATCATGTCTTAGCATTTCTATCTGTTCTGTAGTGAGTGGCAACACCCCCACAAAATGTTTGCTTGTCTTGTCATTTCATAGTGATATGTAGCTAGGCATCACCTGCTGAGATCTTTTAGTTATTACTCTATATCCAGGCCAGATTACCCCTAATCTAGCTCAGTGGTCTACTCTCACCTTCTGAATACCAAGGGGGGGAAAAAGAGCCTATTTCAGATCAATTTCTCACCACAAATTTAAACTAATAACATCTTCAAATATTTAATCCTTCTTCTTAGTTGCTACACTTTCTGTCTACAGTCAGCATCCTTGAAATTGTACTCAGAATTTGTGTCTCATGTCATAGAGGACTAATTTGTATTTGGTTAGATTATTCTCAGCTGTAAAAGTTTGCTACTGAGCATCTAAGCATCTCAATTGTAGGTAGCCCCTATTGCTAGAAACAAGGTGAAAAAAGAAAGTACCCAACCAGGTTTCATGTAAAAATTTAAGAGTGTATGTGGTCTTCTCCATTTCTCTCATTGTGTTAATTAATTGAACATTTAAGACATTTATCTGTGTATCCTTTCATTAAAGGCAGTTTAAACTTTAGAGGGTTTTAGTTTTCTTTTGTCAGTGATGTCAAGCGTGCTCTGTAGGATTTCTCTTTACTTTTTCTTAATGGAATATCATGCATGTTCCAGAGCTTTCTATTCATGTTGACATATTAAAAGCATGATTCAGCCTACTTCAGTTTAAAACTTCCACCTTACATTTAGTTTAATGGTTCCAGTCCCCTTCCTGGTTGGGTAGACCTGGAGTTCAAGAACTTGAATGGAGAAAGAATGTGATGTTTTCTTCCTGATGCCTTTCTGTCCCTCTTCTGTGTCTAGTTTGTCCATATTTGGGGCTGTGCTGGGGCAGAAGGGATTTGACTGAAATAGATTCAGAGGTTTTCTTCTTAAATGGTGCTATTTAAGCATGTTCTCCCTACAACAGAAGCTCAGTGCTGGATCTTCTGATACATGTGTATGTGAGTCTTCACCAAAATCTGCACAAGGGGCCACTCCACGGTCCAGTTACCCAAGGGAGGAAAAGATCTCTGGTTTATTTCTCCCAGCCTTATACTTCACAACTCCTTACTTGCTGCTGTGCTCTCCCCCAGTATAGACCTGGTTTACTCTGGAGCAAATGAAGCTAAGAGTCTCCCTCCCCCCACCCTTACACATGTCCTTCTGAGACTTGGGAGTTGCTAGGAATTGCAGTAGGTTATTATAGTTCTCTTTCAGAGGGCAAACTAGCTTGCAATCAAGATTCATTTCCATGTAAGCATTTCCTGGGAAGAGTCTAAAGAGATTTCAGAGAAAGAGGCCCGAATCTCCAAACTTCCTTGTAAGTCACTGAGATTTCTTTTCTCATTGTAAATAAATATTCACTTTTATACACAATTCTGTGTATCTACTTTTAAATCCTGTTTGTTATAAAGACCAGTGTCAAAGGTCAATTTTCAAAGAGTTTCAAACCTGACTTTCACACAAGTACATAATGAACACATGCCAAAGATTTAGTTATCTCATTAATGAAGACATGAGCATGATGGTTAAGTCTGCTTCAAAGAGAATCCAAGAGACTGAGGACAGAGTGTCACTGAGTGAATGCTAAAATAAGACTGCTAAGTTAAAGACAAAAGTAGTTAGTACCCTACAAAAGAACAAAATGTAATTTTGTAGTTTTCTTTCCTACCATTTTATGCTTGTTTGCTTCTCCATCAGACAAAAAATCTACAAGTTAACATGTAACTTCAGGATCTGGTCCTAATCAATAGTAAATAGTGAGCCACAGAAAAGTGCATTCTTCCAGAGGATTACATAATCTTTAAGCAGACCTGTTAGAAAATACTCTAGTAGGATATTAAAAGAATATGCTCTTGCCCCTTTGTCTTATTTCTGAGCTTTGAGCTTTTTCTGAATACCGGCCATCTTCTGCATTACCAAAAGATGGGAGTCCCAGCTGCTCAGTCCTATGCCTCTGCTTTCCTTAATGTTTAACAAGCTGGAGGTTATCATAAGCAAAAAAGCACTTAGAAAAATAGACCCATTAAAGTCTTCCATGATGTGAAAAACAAATATATCAGTGCTATTATTAGAAGAAAGGAAAAATACAGGCATGTTTTAGCTCCATATTACTGAGATGAAATGTAATGTATCACAACAAAATATTTTGGTAACTTTTTTCTGTTTTTTCCCCTGCAATATCCATATTTAGAAATTATTTTAATCCAATCTGTTTGATTAAAATGGGATTTGTGTATCTTTAAGATCATTCATCCATCCCTTCTTTCATACCACAAGCATTTGCAGAGAACCTTTTTTATGTTAAGCAGTGTGATGCATGGGATTTATAAAGAACAATAAGACATGGGATCTTTTTCTACATACTCTTTTGCTTATGATAATCTCAGGTTTGTAAAACATTAAGGGCTGCAGAGTAAAATGTGTTTTTTTCAATTATGCATACAAGGTTCAGTCTTAGGTTGAAACAGTCTAGGTTGCACAGCCTGTTGTTTATCTTTTTGATCTCATTTCTTTCCCCCATTCTACAAGTGTCAGGTATTGTGAAAATGGATTGATGTGGGGTCATTTATTCTTGCTTGGATAGTCTGACTGAAGCTGCAGGTTTCTTAGTTGCTTATAAAAGTGGATCACATATTTGGAAAGCATAACTCTTACCAATGTAAGTGTCACAGGGTTCTTGGTAAAGTACAAATGCAGTTTAAATTGATTTTCTAACCACTTTTATTACTGCTATCCTTGAGTGCACCAACAAGGGTTGAGCATTTGTTTTTACAGGGCAGAAAGCATTTAGGTCCTCTGCAAATCAGAGTTTCATTAAAGTCGTGATTGCAAATACAATTATATTTAAATGAGAACAAACAAGATTAAACATGAAGAAATTGTATCATTTACACCAAATTTGAAAAGTCTCAAAGAGTTAAATTTTCAAGGTTTGACTAATAGAAAAGACCACTATCAAATTCCACACATATTTTTTACATCATATTTATGCAGCAAGGTCAAACAAGTAGGGGGAAAAAATCTCATCTTCAATTTTCTCTACCCTTAGGTAATAATACATGGAGAACTCATTTGCCCTGATTGATCTTCCTGGGCATAAGAGACCTCTCTGGCTTAAATCCCATCTGAAAACTATCCTTCCTCTCCTTTTCTTATAGAATTCTAACAGTTTTTTTTTTCTCCAAAGAACAAGCAAGCAAAATATGAGCTGCTAATATGTTTTCCTTGACTGTTTTGCTCCCCTTCAAAAACTGTTAATTAATGGGGTTTTAGGAAGAATTTATGTATTAAAACCAGTTTGTTTTGTAACTAGAAATACTTATTCTTGTTTTAAATCTACATGGCTTACTACTTAAAGCTTTCATTTGTATACATGCGCACGCACACACATACACACACAAAAGATTTGGTAAATTGTGTTATGATTTTTATATGTAATTGGATATGCAGCTGTTAAAATTTTGTGGAAAACTTGACAAACAAAATGAAAACAAAGCACAGTTAAAGCTGGAATGAAATGTGAGATATCTAGAATCCCTTGGCTTAGGTTTGCAAAATGCTTAAAACAAGGAGTTTAAATAATTAATTTAGGAAGGAAACAAACCAATCGTTTTGGTTCAGTAGTAGACAGAATTCCCAAGCCTTACATTTTGTTCCTGGCCCATTTGCTGCCTATTAGTTACCTTAGGAAAATTGCTTAACCTTTTATACTAGGAAAATGAAGTAAGAATTGTTCCCCCTCCCCTCCTACACAGCAAGTGATTTGGAGAACAAGTTAAAACTTGTTAAAAACTTATGAGTATAAAGACTAGATGGAAAAACACTGGAAAATAAATTTGGTTATTGTTTATTGACATCAAAACACAATAGTGGCTTCAAGCAAGTACTGTCTATAAACACTGCTGATTGCCATTGACCTAGCAATTACCAAGTGCTGTCTTTGTTTTGGAAAACGAGATAGTGGTACTGTTCTGATGTAATTTTATCTGAAAATGATGTTAACGCTTAAAATATCTTTGGGACATAGATTTAGATTTCAGCTTCACAAATGGGAAAATGGGGTATAAGTGAGTTAAGATATTTGTTCAAGTCAACACTGATAATAGAGACAGGATAAATCATACTCTTCTAGACTTTAAGTAAGTGCTTTCTGTCCTAACCTTTGCAATATGAATCAACTATTTGCTCCATTACACAAAAAAAAGTTAGTCGTCCGAAGTTAGTGATTTGGTAGCTATTTTCAGCAGTTCTCTGAGTTGGGAATTATACTTAAAGATGAGGCTATATCTAAAAATTATAGTTTATCGCTTCGGACCAGTCTAACAGGCAAGAGGTCTGTGCCTTCTTCCCCTTACTCTTAAGGATACCACTAACCATTTCTGGAATTTTCACCATTTCAGTAAAGAGGGGATTAAACTAGACTGGAATTTCCAAAACTGTTTTTCAAGATATACTAATAAGCACTCCTTGGGGGAAAAAAGATGAGAGGGGGCAAATTTTTCTAAGACAAATTCATAAAATGTCACATGCCCATTCCCCTCTTTAAGTGTAATGTATTTCAACATGTTAAAGAAGTCGTATGGAAAATAACGCATTCCACTGTACTTAATAGAAGTTTCTAAACTTATTTCACCCAAATAACATTTTTCCAGGAATATGTATTAACATTACACTGAACATTCTGTTTCTCAGAAACAGTATGAGGAAATGCTACACCAGTTGATACAAACAACATCCAGTGAGTACTTTTTTTTTCCACTTTTCAAAGACTTCCAGAGTAGAAGATTGTACAGCAATACCTGGGAGTATATGCTGGGTTTGTATGCTTTAATACCAAGAATCCTTTCTTCATACCTGACAAGTTGTCATAGGCTCCAAGATATACATTGTTTTCTTCTCAGTCCTGTATTAATAGGACTTATGACAACAGTTTAAGTTCTATAGAACTGACAGAAAATCATGCCTAAATATTGGAGTTGTGTTGAGGGAGGAAATTATCTGCGCATTGGAACCATGTGGTGAGGTTATCCCTGAACATTCAGCTGACTAATTTCCTTCCCTTTTCCTCCCCTACAAATGCTCTAAGGTTTCTGTATTTGCTTCCTCAATCTACCCATCTACACAGAAACAGAAATTAAAGCCTCAAAACTGTTCTAGTCCTAATTGTGAGTCACAAATGTTTATATTCATGATCAGAGGGTGACAGTTTCTGCTCCCAAAGAGACAGGCCTGGGCTGGGGAAGGGATGGTGGAGAGGAAGAGTCAAAAGAATAGGGACTAGTTGTTTGGAAAGAAGAAGGACTTTGCCTCAGGACCAGGACAGAGTGAAGTGGACTCAGTGCCCAGCTGGCCTTGAATGTGGACCACCTATTGTCACATTTGGGAATTCCTGACACTTGAAATGTCCCTTGAACAGATGATGAACCAACATGCACCTTTTTCAAGGATGGACATGAATGGATACTTGGTCTCCAAATGAGATGGAACTGCTCAGAACCACTGGGGGCTTCCCCCATGAACCAGAACAATGGTCAGCACTAGGTTCAAATCTCATATCTGCTCTTCTATGTGATATGGGCACATATGCTTCCTGAGCTTTTTTTTTTTTCTCATTTGACTAAAGATCACCCAGACCTTTCTAATTCTAGATATCTAAGCATCTAAAGGCCCTTCCAATGCTATTGTTTGTCATCTAGAAGTATATCCTCTAATTTAAATATTAAGGGAAATCTAAATGCATGTTGATTTAAATATATTAAAAAATACATTCTAATTTTATGTTCTGCCATTGTGTATATTAAAAATCTATTTCTGTGCATATAGAGGGCAACTGAGAAAACCTTATACTATCATGGTCAGATGAAGTAAAAATCCAGAGAATGTTAGTCTGAGAGAAATAACATTGACAAATAAATCATTCTTAACCTGAACCAGGTTACTTGGATGTACCTGAAGTGAAATTCTCCAGTTTGGGTCTTTACTTTTTATTCTCTGGTCCATTTTACAGCTTTATAGAGGCAGAAGTTAACTTGTAGATTTTTGTCAGATAGAGATGAGAATAATTTCATTCTAATGGAAAAGTACTCTAAATGTTGCAGTTTATTGCCCTGTTGGACATTGACTAGTTTTATATCTAATTGAGCAATCTTAATATTGCTTCTCGAATATTCTTTAAATTATTTTTGACATCTTACTGATTCCCTCATTAATTACCAAGTTAAATAAAACCTTGACATGCATTCATATTATGTTTGCAGGCATAATTTCACTGGTATAAATTACACTTTATCAAAATTGCATATCCACCTTCCTTTCCTTCATTATTTTTATATGAAAGGAAGTGGATTAAAATGAAGACCAAGTGAGGAAACAGTCACAATGGAGAATAAGAAAGGCAGTGTCAACCCTCTTGCCTCAGGATTGAGGTAAGAGCCATCACTTCTCAGCAGTAATGTTCCCCATCATCCCATACATCATCTGTCCTGGGGACCACAGCCAAGCTTCATGGGTGTGAGGCACTGCGGCTGCACAGGGAATCATGCTCATAAAAGGCCTTCATTAGAGGCTTAATACTTTGGTACTGCCATATCAAAATTCTTAATACACAGATAATCTTTGATTTTGGCTATTGTTAGTGAAGTGAGATGGGACAATGGAGCTTGTGCCAGGACTTGGAGTCCTGCAGTCCCACCACCTTCCTGTGTCTCCAGGAAAAGTTCTCAGTCACCTGCTCCCCACCCCCACCCAGTGACCACTGACAGGCCCACCTCTGACGGGGGCCTGGGCATGGGCACAGGAAGAGTCAGGGTCCAGTCCATGACATAGCCACATGCTAAACACAGGGCATGGTCCTGGATGTCTGCATAGGTCTGCATTCACCCTGTGAGTATCCTCATGCCTGAGGCAGGATGGCATTAACTGGCAAGTAAAAAATACAGTAATAGGGGCACCTTGGTGGCTCAGTCAGTTGAGTATCTGACTCTTGATTTTGGCTCAGGTTGAGATCTCAAGGTTTGTGAGCTTGAGCCCCACGTCAGGCTCTGTGCAAATAGCTCAGAGCCTGCTTGGGATTCTCTCTCTCCCTCTCTCCCTGCCCCTCCCCTGCTTGCTCTCTCTCTCTCTCTATCTCTCTCTCTCTCAAACTAAATATAAACTTATTTTTTTAATAAAAAAAGAGAACACAATAACAGCTTGAGAAAGACTGCTAAAGAAAGTAAAGGGTTTTTTTTTTCCTGCTTTTTGAAGTAGAGATTCTGCATCTTCATCTTGAACTGGGCACCACAAATTATGTAGCTGGCCCTGCGGGGGTGAGGAGTAAGTGTTCTCAAAGACGTGCTGCTTGACGTCCAAGCCTCACATACTTGGAGTGACCACTGCAAATATACTGAACCAACAAAAGATGTAGGAGACAAAGTTTTCCATTTATCATTGACCCTCAAATCTTTTTTATCATAATGATATGTGCTCAGAGAACAAAATAAATCCCAATGACAGTGCATAAGATTATTTAAGGATCCCATAATAATTACAGAATGTGCAGAATATTTATCACTCTCTATTAGTTAATGCAGACCCGTCAGGATATTCTTTTTGCCCAGAATTTATGCACTAGAAATGTAATAAACAACAACAACAAAAATCTGCATGCTCTCCTTTAAAACCCAAACTCAAAAAAGCCAGGTCAGAAATACCCGAAATTTGTTTTTCTAAGGTTTTCATAGATTTTATAGTATGAAATTGTTCTTGGACAAGGAAACATTCATCTTCAGGTCAGTTCAACAGGCATATTTAGAGAGCACCTACCATATGCTAGTCATTTTGTGAGGCATAAAAATAGTGCAGTAAATAAGTCATAAACCCTATGCTCGAGAACTTGAAGGGGAATGAGGATGCCACAATATAATGTATAAGTGCTCATATTAAGAACTGTACATATTGATGTACCACTGAAAAATATATCACTATGAAGCCACAAGCATAGGCACAACATAAACAGAAGTGGAAGCAGAATATATGAACTTCGTATATAACTTACTTCACAGTAAGTTCAATTTCGATACATTGCATCATTAGGTAAATATTACAATCCAAAAGCGCATTTAATGTAATATAGACCTCGTTTTCACATATTCCTACCAAGTTCTCCTGTTTGATTTGCATTACTTAGTAAAACATCTAAAACTGCCAAGTAAGGGAAAACTCCAATGAAATTTCTCACCTGCCTACCATGGCTGACTGGAGACTTAATCGTGGTGAACATCATCCTTTCTGAGCCTGTCTTGGGGAGCTTTTTACCGAAAGGAAGACTGAAGTTTATCAGGGGTCATCTGGCAGGAGAGATTTTTATTAGAGTTTTGAGAAGCCTCTGAAATATTCTGCCTTCACCTCTGTAGCCTTGTAGAACAGGGGACTGCAGATCTCATAGCTGATATTCAAACTAAAATTGCACCACATAGGTATGAGAAATCAACTTGACATCAAAGGTTATCCATCTTCCCACACTTGCTTCTCTTGCTCCAATCTCAATTCCATAGGTGCTTTTATTTTTTAGTTCATTTTTAAGAAGAAGGAAAAAATGCTGCCACATATACCTCTGCCTTTTTCCTCTGCTAGATGCATCTGCAAATCCAGCTGTGATTCTTTTGTTGTTTCTCAGACATAGACAAATAAGCCACAAGCTAGACTACAAAAATAAAGAATTCTATTTGTCCTTGAATGTGGTTTGAGCTACCACATCTTTATTTTAAACTAAAGCTCTTCTCTAAACTTTGCATCCACAATATTTTTCAGATATTTCTGAGTCTTTTTCAGAGAATTTTCCTAGAAAAAGCAGAGAAATGTCAAACTGAAATAGCCTCAAAGAGCAGATATAAATGTAGAAGATAAGTATAGAAGGCAAACACATCTCCATATTAGAAAGGTCTCCTTGTATTATAATTAGTGAAAGCAGAATTTTAAAGTCATAATGTGGCAGTAATTGTAATGGTGCTTGTGACAGCATACTCTTACATAACCTAAAACTAAGCCAACCTTATCAAACACTGCTGAGTAATTTTTTAACTTACTCTGTCACTTAAAATGATGTCATTTGGGGGGAAGTCCCTTCGCCTCCCAAATCTTCAGTTTCTTGCCTATAAAACAGAGAAAGTATTAATGACTGTTGATCCAGCTCTTCAGAACTATATGGGGCTGAAATAAAACTACATGTATGGAAATGCTTTAAATTGCAAAGCACCATCCAAATGCAAGGACATTTTATTATATAGGTGCAGGATGTTGAAAAAAAAAAAAAGAATGTAAAGACTCCTTTTGATTTATACAAGTAGTTTCTGTTCATCCCATGAGGATTAATTATAGAGTTCCCACATTTCCAAAATATTCAGAGATTTATTCAAATAGGTTCAGAACCTACTGAAACATGTTGAGTTGATCAAAAGCCCCCCCAAAATTTCTCCAGTCCTGCTTAAAACTCACTGGTGCCAGACTCACATTCATGCTTTTGAGGCAAAATCAGAACGAGGTAAATTCCTGTGATCATTGGGGAGCATTTGCAATGTCATTAAGTCACTGCCTCTCTCTCCCTTCCAGGGAAATCCTAGTATGTGGCTGGAGTTTTTAAAACAGCTTATTGCCCTTTAGCACCACATGGACTACCTTTATACTCTTTTCAGTTAACCCCCATAGGTGGGGGAGGAAATAATAAAAATAGATAGCATCATTAATTTTTTTTACAATGTCCTAATCATTCTATATGCATTATCTCAGTTAATCCTCACAATATTGCTATAAGGTTCATGCTCTGATTAACTCCATTGCATAAATAGAAAAATTCAGGCACAAAGAAATTAACCACTAATGGTGGAGGTAGGTTTAAACCTCAGGCAGTCTTCTTAGTCTCTGCTCTACCCCATCACCCTCTACTGCATCCTATGAAATATTCTACTGAAATGACTCTGGTGGCTGTTGCTGTTGTTTGAGGCAGCTACATCTTTTTAAATGCTTTATTGTGTTTTGTGGCTGGTATCTCATTAGTTGATGTACATTTTTAAAGTAGACATCACAGCCCCTTTAGGGGCGTCACAAAATAAGAAAACTGAAGTTCAAAGAGGTTAAACAACATGTTCAGGTTCACAGAATAAGTGGCATAAGTGACTTGGCTGGGATTTTAGCCCAAGTCTGTTTGAATCCTACATCACATGTCCTTTTAGTAATGTTTTGCTAAATCTCTGTGATCCTTTTCACATGATACACATGGTATTTTCTGTTACAGGTTCTATTCCTCTCTAGCTCCTGGTAATGAGGAGAAAATTCCAGCTATTTTGCTAGATCTTACAAAGACCAATCATGAGGGGGTTTTAGAGTGGTGGTGGGGAGGTCTGGGGCTGATGGCCAAGAAAGAATTCTTGAGATGTCTTTGGTACAAAAAGGTGATTTTATTAAAGCACAGGGACAGGACCCGTTGGCAGAAAGAGCTGCACTGGGGTTGTGAAAAGTGACTAATTATGTACTGTGGAGTTGAGGGAGGTAAAGGCAAAAGAGAGGCCTTCAGAAAGATTTTGATATGCTAAAGAGGACTCTGAAGAAACCAGAGGCCTTGCTGTTGTCAAGCTAAGGTTGTTTTCCCTCTAGTAAGGCATTAACATTAAGACAGTAGGAAGTTCCTGGAAAAATGTTATATTCTGTATTTGTCTCAAGTGTTTGTCAATGGGCAGGTTATAAAGAAATTTGATGTTATTTACATTTTCTCCTTGCCTTTGTTCCCCACATTATTGTGGAGGGGAGGGTGATTTAGGGCTCCAGGAAACTGAACCTGGGGGTTTCTGGAGATTAGGTTATTGATAAGATTGCCTTTTTCTTGTAATTTACTAAGACATCTGTAAACTGATGGAGACTCCTGCCCTGCATGACTGTGATCTCTATCAATTAACCATTTGTTTACCCCTTTCCTTTGTTCCTGGGCAGCCAAGAGTGCCTGAGGAATGTCACAACATATCCCACCTGGGGGTGGAGGGTGGGGGTGGGGGGGGGGAGGGGCTTGTTGTTATTTGTGCTTTGCCCTCAGCTTGCCTTATGCTCCCTTATCACCAAGACAGGTCCAAAAGCTAAACCATGAAGTTACCAATTTTTTTTATTGAAGTCAAATCAACCAATCCAGTCGACACAGCCCCTATTTTCATCTTCCAGTTTATGCAGTAATCATTGGAACGAATAGAGGTCCTTACTCATGAAGAAGTTGTCATACATTGTCCTGCAGACCTATTATATTACCAGTTGACTCTTGGGAAAGGAAGACAGTTTGATACCTAAGCACTCATAGAAGGGTTAGGCTTTTCTTGCTCCTCAAAAATAAAATGCATTGTTAATTTTTAAACCATCCTGTTAAAACTGAAAACAATCACTTAAACATAAGAATTGTAACAGTACATAAATATTACCTATTAGATTGGAAAAGCAGGAGCAGAAAATCGTACATTTTCACACATAGGCATCACACTGTCTTTTCTGCCGCCAGCTGCTACAACAAAGAGTAGAAGACCACAGAATTTCTGCCTTCGTGACTCTTGTGGAGGAACAAAGCTTATCATTACTAGGCTATAATATACAAAGAATCCTACTCTCTACATAGTAAATACGTGAATAGAAAGGCTCTTGTAGACCAAAAACATTCTGCTCTCACAGGCAAGGTGAAGTTAAGCGTATTCCCCCACGCCTTAAACAAAAAAAAAAAAAAAAAAAAAGCCAACTTAATCTCTGGCCTCAGTCAAATCTTTTTTAGTGGAACCAAAAACAGATAATAGAAGTATAAGCTGGCTTTCTCCAATAGGAAGATCCATGAAGCTATGCTAAGCAAAAGTGCAATGTATTCACCATGGTGAAAAGATTGTTTTTATTTAGAAACCTGGCAGTCTCTGTTGGCATAACATGACAGCAATTGCCTCACCTTATTGGCTGTGTTTTCTTTTTTCTATGGCTCTGTCTCCTGTAGCCTGAAATTGTCACTTTACTTAGCTAACTGCTAACTCACAAGCAATAAAGGAGCCAGTTGTTGTTTTAATTGTTCTAACAAGAGGAGAAGTATGAGGGGGAAAATTCATGTTTCACTCTATTTGCCTTACATTTGTGGATCCGGTGTTCTGATTTATAGTGTGACTTATGCTGCTTCAAGACTCAGAGCTAAATTATGAAGTCAGTTTTCAGCTTCAACAAATCCTCTCTGGGTCCTGCTGTGTTTCCCTTAATGGCAGGGACTGGTGGATTCCATCTGTAAGGAAGCATGCTTTGCATATGAAAAACCACAGGGCAGAAGACAATGCAGAAAAGAATTGCAGTTCAACAATTCCTTTGCCTTTTGTGTGTGTGGTTGTTTGTTTTGTTTGTTTGTTTCTTTTTAATACTGAAGATGGAAATCATTGAATGATTTGGAAAGAAATCTTTTTTATTACGGAATTGAAAGAATAATTATTTGGCGTCCCATATACATATACTTGAAAGCAAAATACCATTGCTTAATATAAATATAACAGCGGGCTTTAAGATCTCAACTAATCTTGCTTAGACACATCACTTTAAGAAACACTGAGTTTCTTGAGCTCTGATTTATACAAAACTCTTTACTCTCTTGTTCTAGGTTTGTTTAGCCTGATGTGAACATAAGTTTATCCTAGCTAGACAGTCCACTGAGAATACACAAGAATTTCAATTTTACCTCAAATTAAAAAGGGGGAGGGAATCAAACTTGTATTGAAAAAAAAAAAAATGAGTTATTGTTCTTCATATTGGTCCATAGGTAGAACAATATTCTCTTTATATTCTGTTTCTCTAAACTGAATTTAATCTTCCTTCCGCTGGGCAGAGTAAAAAAAAAAAAAAAAAAAAACAGTAATAACTTACTGCCACCTACAGATAGGAGATAAGGCTTTGAAAGTGTCTCCTGGTAGCAAGAAAGATGAAACTGGGGTTCACACTAAAGACCTACAAGTCACAGAACATAGATCTTATTGGTGCTAGATGCAAGAAATGAATACTTTCCTACCCTCGATAATTAGAATGCATTTGTAGTTTATGAGATTTAAATGAAATTAGAGCTAACTAAAAAAATAGATTCTCTAATAGTATATTCAAGCCATTTTCTTTTAGTAAAAGTTTCTTCCTACTGGTAGTGAGTTGTCAATTACTGCAGCCTAAGTTTTGAGGAGAGGAGAAAAACCCTTGTGCCAGCCAACATTTGCAATAAGCTGTCACCTCACCCAAAGCCTGCACTGGGGGCATGAAGTAATGCCATTTTTGTATTATTATTTCTTGAAGTCACATACCAGTAACTTTTCTTGAGTCATATTTGAAGTGTCTCAGACCTCCTCTTCCACATTTCTCAGTGTGCAATTAATTAGATGTTTCTTTTCTCCTTATTCTTGCACTTATTTCTAAGTCCATCCAGTCATTTTCATAAAAAAAAAGTTCATGTGACTTTGCTATATCACTTGCTGTTCTTGCTTTTAAAAGAAGTATTTATTACATTTTCCAAGTGTATATGTTGATTTGGGAAAAAAATATTAACAGAATACACAGGGAGATATTTTCAAAGAAATGTTACAGCTCATCTAAAAAGTTAGAAGTAATTGCTATAAACAGAATCACACATACCTAGGTGGGTGATTCTGAAACAAATTATTTAATTTCCTGGTTACATTTTTCTCTGCTGTGAAATGGGAATGATAGTATTACACGCCTAATAGGGCTGCTACTTGGATTAAATGGGTTTAATGTATTTAAACTGCTCAGCATAGTGTTGGGCAGATGGAAAGCACTCAATAAATCTAAACTATAGTTTTTATTAAGAGCTAATCCAAACCAACAAAACTATTGCTGGGATTAAATTTCTTGCTTCACTCATCCTCACAATATTAATGTGCATAAGCTTTATAAAGAACATCTCAGTAAGGAATTATTTTTAAATAAATATTTTATAATTTTGATTGTTTCTCTCTTAACTCATTGTGATACTATCAGGATGCACCTACAATTTAAAACTAGGGCATAAAGGGGCACCTGGGTGGCTCAGTCGGTTGAGCGTCTGACTTTGGCTCAGGTCATGGGTTCAAGCCCCATGTTGGACTCTGTGCTGACAGCTCAAAGCCTGGAGCCTGCCTCAGATTCTGTCTCTGTCTCTCTGTCCCTCCCCTACTCATGCTCTGTCTCTCTCTGCCTCAAATATAAAATAAAACATTTAAAAAAAATTTTTAATAAAATAAAACTAGGACATACTGTGTGCTAAACACCATAGTAAGTAAGAGATTTATCTTTACTGTGTCTCCCTCTTCAGTCCTACAACTGAAACCTGGAATTTAACAGATTAAGAAAGCTTGGGGAACTTGCCCTTGGCTAGTAAGTTCTAGCCTTGGGATCTGAGCTCAGATGGACATGACTCCAAAATAGATGATTCTTCTACTAGAACACATTGCTTCTCAGTAGTTCAAGGTAGAGATGAGGCTAGAGCCCAATTTCAGACCCTCAGGCAGTTAGTTGAATCATAAACACTCTTTTGCTTGCATCATGCTGCTTGTTATATTTCTGTTTAATCTTTCCCTGACTATATGCGGCCCTTCTTCTTATTAAACATTGAAGTTCCTCCAAACTACTTGTAGGTCCTCTTCTCATTATGCTCTACTCTCTTTCCAAAGGTTATCTCATCCATTCTTATAACCTCAAAAGCTACCTATCAGCTTGTAATACCCATTTTGATCACCTTCATTGTATAAGCCAACTCCCAACTTGTGATGGATGTGTCAAAGGCAGACATGCAGTATTCCCTCCTTAGTGGATAGCAGCACCTTCCTCCCAGCTAACCAAGCCAGAAGCCTAAGACTAATCCTCTATCCCCTCTTTTTCTCTCACCCCCACCACAGTCTAGCAGGAAGTCCATTTTATTCAGTATTCATAATATATTGGGAGTCTTTACACTCTTCACTTTTACTGCCATGAATTAAGCCAAGGTCACTATCTTCTGCCTCAACTACTACAACAGCTCTTAACTAGTCCCCTATGACTCCTCACTTGCCCCCTACCACGAATTTCCCATCCAGCCACCTAAATAGACTCTTTAAATTGTAGTTGAGATAATAATCTTTCTCCTTTTTAACACTCTTTAGTGGCTTTCAAATATACTTAGAAGCAACTACAAATCTCTTACTCTGTCCTGCAAGGCCCTATATGGTCTACCAATGGCCAAATTTCCAGTAGCACTTTGTGTCAACTCCCCTTGCTCACTATGACTATTAGGAAGTTCCTAAAACAAGGCAAGTTTATGGCAACCTCAGAACCTTCCTGCTCGCTATTCCTTGCACCTGAAATAGACTTTCCACAGCTATTCCCATAGAAGGATCATTTTCTTCATTATACTTCAGTTCAAAAATCTTCTTCTTAATGAGCCCATCTAACATATGCCCTGTCCTCACTGTAACCATTATTCTCTCCTTCCACTAGACATGCTTTTTCTGTGGTACCCTTCATAATCTGTATTTACATTATTATTTCTCTTTTTATTTGTGGAGTGTATGTCTCTTCTGGTAGACTACTAGCTCCAAGGGGATGGAATCATACCTGTTTTATTCACAATGTATTTCTAGCACATAACACGGCCTGGAATGTTATCAGTGGGTATTTGTCGGTGCTCAATGAATATTTGATGACTAAATAAAAGAATGAATTATATTTGTAGGTGATAATAGATTAGATTCCTCACTTCAGCACATTGGATTGGCTATTAGCTATGGTTATAAGCCACATCACTAGGTCTGTAAACACTTTGAAAAGTTCTGTCTTTGACATAAAGAGAAACAAGCAGAAGGATAAGTGAGGGTCAATTCAGAATCTCTGCTCATTGGGGCACCGGGGTGGCTCAGTCACTTGAGTGTCCGACTTCAGCTCAGGTCATGATCTCACGGTTTGTGGGTTCAAGCCCCACATCAGGCTCTGTGCTGACTGCTTGCTCAGAGCCTGGAGGCTGCTTCAGATTCTATGTCTCCTTCTCTCTCTGCCCTTCCACTGCTCACGCTCTCTCTCACTCTCTAAAAAATAAACAAATGTAAAAAAAAATTTAAATTAAAAAAAAATCTCTGCTCATTGAAAATCAACCTAAAGTGTATGTGTCTCAGTGGATTGCACTGACTTCTGTTTAAAGGTTAGCATTATCATACAAAAAAAAAAAAAAAATGTTTCTCCAGATGTCACAATTAGCTTTTATGGTAAGTGTAGGTTATGGATACAATGCCTTTGTTTGTTTCTTTATTAAAAGCAGGACTTTTTCATAGTTTGCACCAGAGAGAGCACCAGAGAGAGCAACTCTAGTTGTTAGTTGCTTCTCTTTCAGAGATGACCCCCATTTATAGATATACCGTATAATTTTGCACACATAAAAAAAATCCTTTACTGTCCTATGGAATGAAGATTGGTTAGACTATGCCTTGAAGAGAGCACTTAAGGATATTGTGAGAAATATGTGTTTTTGCAGTAGCTCGTGGTTATTCCCCATCATGTGCACACCTCAGCTGAAGCCTTCTTGTTTCAGCTCTCATAATATGAACTGGTGTCTTTTTTGTGGTTTATTTCATGTCACATTTTTTGCATTTTTTGCTTTGTGTTGGTGATTTCACACTTGCAATGTCCTGCAAGCATAGTGCTGACATGTTCTCTGGTGTTCCTAAGTGTAAGAAGGTCATATGTTATTTAAGCTTCATCCAGGCATGAGTTATAGTGCTGTTGGCCATGAGTTTTATATTAATGGATCAACACTTTGGTATCTCCAGAAAAAAGAAGGGGAAATTCACTGAGCTGTGTGTGAGGCCTACTCCAGAAAGTGCTAGCGTAACATCTACAGGGTATGATGAAACTATGGAAAAGATATAAAAGCAACTAAATTCAGAAATTAATAAGATATTGACCAATAAAAAGAATGTAGTGAAGAACGTCAGTTTAAGACTGAAAGCCAAAAAATTTAGTCACATTATCCAGGGTCAGGAAAATATTAAACCATTCTCTGCTAGTGTTGACTGGCTTGCATGTTTTAAAAGGTGATACATGTGGAAAATATTAAACTGGAAACCAAAGATGGATTTTTCATATCAGGAGACTATGGAACAATTTTAAAAATACCCACTAAGTGTTATATGGAAAAAGAATGGGTTTTTGTAGAAGAGAAGGTTTTCAACACTGATGAGACTGGGTTGTTTTACAAGGACATTGACTAACAAATATATAGAATACAAATGGTGTTTTGGTTGGTTAAAATATTGTGACCAGAAGCTTGATGGAACCTAACCCTGGATTTCCCCTAGGGGCAATAGTTCAGTATTTGCTAATTTAGTGTTCACAGCAACTGTATAGAACATAAGTGTCAGGAATAACAAGAATCAACTATATGTCTCTTACATATACAAGAAGAATTGACCTCTAAGAGGTCATAGACACAGATAAACACCGTTCTGTTAGAAGGAAAGATCTTAGCAGGCAATTATATAAATGGCATCTATTAGACACATAATATATATTGTTTAATGAATAAATAAGTGAATAAAAAGGCAATGAAAGAAAAAAGGATAAAGATATATAGATATAGATATAGATATAGATATAGATATAATCTCCCAAGTTACTGTAGATAACACCTTGTTGTCATTGGATAATTCTGAAAATACAAAACCATAATGAAAGTGCACAGATATACCACAAAGTAAAAAAACAAAAACATGTGTATGTATATGTGTATATGTGTGTATAAATGTCTGCATTAGGAACTGTGGAACACTACTTAGATGCCCAGATACAGTTCTTTAAGCCAGTAAAGAACCTAATCCTAGTCCCTTGACCATTATACACTGTTGTTTCTGTTTGAAACTAAATTAATAGAATGGTCTTGATTGAAAGCTTGATCCAAATTAGTCTTTTTAAAGAGGTTCAGGAGAAAGGAGGCAGGTAAGGATGGAGAGCAGGAGGGAATGAAAAAAAGAGTGAGAGAGGAGAGGAGAGAAAAAGAGATCAGCACCTTGTTGGGGAGCGACTTGGCCTTGGTGTCACTAGCTTGCTACTGGAAGCAGGTGTCAGTGTGGTTGACACTGTAAAGAGAAGCTACATAGTACAGGAAAAGGCACTTGTCTCACATTTCTGAGAAACAAAGACATGGAGAAGCATGTTCTCCTCCAATGCACAAAAAGCAAAGATAAGTGCACATGCTATGAGGAGCAATTGAGATTGAGAATTCATCTTTTGGGAGAAGAGAGAGGAAAAAGGCATATCCATCTTCACACAATGGCAGCTACTACAAAGAAATGACAGAGCACAAGTGTTCTATGCAGCCAAGTATGATTAATCATGAAAGTAAAAGCCTGGAAGCTCTAAGCCAGCATAAAAGCAAGACCTTGTCTGCTTTCTTTTAGTATTTCAGATGTTCATATGTGTTCAACATTGTTTTAATCAAATGCTTGATGCATAGTTTGCATAGTTTGCATCACTTAGTTCAGTGCTTTTTACTTGTGAGCCATTAATGCTGTATTTAATACTCCACCTTAATAAAACCTCAGGAGAATGTGTTATGAACAAAGAATGTACTTTCAAATGAACATTCTACATAATGCTCATTACTAAAAAAAAATTTTTTAATTAAAATTTTAAAGACTCCTTACTGAAAACCTTGCTATTTTGGCCTAAATAACCAGTAATTTACATCATGACTCTCAGTATGAAGCAGCTCTCTTTTCTCTACAATGATTCGTAGAAAAGAACCATTTAATCAATCTGATAAAACAAATACTTAACATAAAACATAATGGAAGATGGCTTTCTAGGCGAGGACTTTTTTTCCTGATTAATTGCTTGTTGTGCTATTATGACAATACTCCTGCTTGCTATGTGAGCTTTTAACATCCTTATCACTGACTGTTGATTTTCAGAGAAGAGTTGATCACAATAGTAAGAAAAATAAGAACTTAGAGCTCTGAATCACATCAAGCAGATCTCAAGAAGCATTAGGGCAAGATTCATAGACCAATCACACACATTTACTCAGTAATAGTAAGCAAATTACTGATCATCTTTTTTTTCCAGTTTGATTGATAAATAATGGTTGTACATGATTATATAGGTTTAAGGTGTACAGCATGATGGTTTGATATACATACATTTTGAAATGAGTACCACAATAGGTTCATCTAACATCCATCTTCTAAAATAGATACAATAAGAAAAGAAAAAAGGAAAAAACAAATTCTCCTTCTGATGAGGAGATATATGTGTGTATGTGTGTGTGTGTGTGTGTATATATATATATATATATACACATATATATGCATATATGCCACAACTTCTTCATCCATTCATTCTTCAATGGACACTTAGCCTGTTTCCATGTCTTACCTATTGTAAATAATGCTTCTATGAACATGGGGAATGGGGTGCAAATATCTTTTTGAGTTAGTATTTTTATTTCCTTCAGATATATTTCCCAGATATAGTCCAGATATATTGCTGGATCATATAGTAGTTCTATTTTTAATTTTATGAGGAACTTCCATACTGTCTTTCATGGTGCCTGCACCAATTTACCTTCCCACCACCAGTGCATAAGGGTTTCCTTTTCTCCACATCCTCACCAACATTTATTTCTTATCTTTTTGATGATAGCCTTTCTAACAGGCAGGTGGTGATACTGTGGTTTTGTTTTGCATTTCCCTAATGACTGGTGATGTTGAGCATCTCTATGTACTTATTGGCCTTTCATATATCTTCTTTCTAGAAATGTCTATTCAGGTAGTTTAGCCTTTTTTAACTGAGTTTTTTTTGGGGGGGTTTCTTTTGCTATTGAATTGTATGAGTTCTTTACGTGTTTTAGATATTGACCCCTTTTAAGATACATGGTTTGCAAATATTTTCCTGTTCTGTAGGTTTTTTTTTTATTTTATTCATGGTTTCTTTTGCTGTGCAGAAGTATTTTTAGTTTGATGTAGTCTCATGTGTTTATTTTTTATTTTATTGCTTGTGCTTTCAGTGTCATATCCAAAATTTCATTACTAATACCTGTGTCAAGAGCTTTGTTCCTGTGTTTTCTTCCAGGAGTTTCATAATTTCAGGTTCTACATTTAAGTCTTTCATCCATTTTGAGTTAGTTTTGGTGTGGTGTAAAATATGGGTCCAGTTTCATTCTTTTATATGTGAATATCCAATTATCTCAGTACCATTTATTGAAAAAACTTGTCTTTTCTCCATTGACTATTATTGGATCCCTTGTCAATTATTAGTTAGCCATATATGCTTGGGTTTATTTCTGGTTTCTCACTTCTGTTCCATTGGTCTATATGTTTTTATGCTAGCACCATAGTGTTTTGAGGACTATAGCTTTATAGTATAGCTTGAAATCAAGATGTGTGAGACCTCCTGCTTTGTTCTTCTTTCTCAGGATTTCTTTGGTTATGTGGTTACATGTAAATTTTAGGAGTGTTTTTTTCTATTTCTGGAAAAATGCCATTGGGATTTTGATAGGGATTTTGAAAAATGCCATTGAACTTATAGATGGCTTTGATAGAATTGTCATTTTAACAATATTAATTCTTCCAATCTATGGACACAAAACACCTTTCCATTTATTTCAGTCCTCTTTGATTTCATTCATCATCTTATAGTTTTCAGCATAGAGATCTTTCACCTCCCTAGTTAAACTTATTCCAAAGTATTTTACTGTTTTTGATGCTATTATAAATGGGCTCAATTTCGTTATTTCTTCTTCAGAAATTTTGTTGTTAGTAGAGAAACACTACTGATTTTTATATGTTCATTTAGTACCCTGCACCATTTCTGAATTCATTAATTAGATCAAATGGGTTTTTTTTATGGAATCTTTAGGATTTTCTTTATATATAATCATGTTGTCTGCAAATAGAGACAATTTTACTTCTTTTCTAATTCTGATAATTTTTATTTATTGTTCTTGCCTGATTGTTCTGACTATGACATCCAGTACTATGTTGAATGGAAGTGATGAGACTGGGCATCCTTGTCTTGTTCCTGATCTTAGGGGGGAATGTTTTCATCCATATACATTGAAGTATGAGGTTAGCTGCTAACTTGTCATGTACAGACTTTATTATGTTGAGATATATTCTTTTCTGCCTCGTTTGTTAAATTTTTATCATGAATGGCTATTGAATTTTGCCAAATGCTTTTTCTACACCTATTGAAATGACCATACTATTATTTTCTTTAGTTTTATTAATGTGATATATCACATTCATTGATTTGCATATGTTGAATCATCATTGCATCCCAGGGACAGATCCCACTTGAACATGGTAAAGGACCTTTTAATGTGTTCCAGAATTTAGTTTGCTAGTATGTTATTAATAAATTTTGCATCTACATTCATCAAGGATATTGACCTGCACTTTACTTTTCTAGTACCATCTTTTTCTGGTTTTGGTATTAAGATAATGCTGGCCTCATAAAATAAGAGGGAGTGTTCCCTCCTCTTCAGTTTTTTGGAAGAAGCATTGGTGTTAATGTTTCCTAAGATGTTTGGTAACATTCGGCAGTGAGGCTATCTGGTTCTGAGCTTTTTTTCACGGGCAGATTTTTGATTATTGATTCAATCTCCTTAATCATAATTAGTCTATTCAAACTTCTATTTCCTCCTGATTGAGTATTGGTAAATTATATGTTTCTAAGAATTTTTCCATTTTTTCTAGGTTGTCCAGTTTGTTGGCATACAGTTGTTCATAGAAGCCTCTTATGATCCTTTGAATTTCTGTTATCAGTTGTAACATCTACTTGTTCATTTAAATTTTGTTGATTTGGATTATTTCCCTTTTTTTCCTTGGTTAGTCTAGCTAAGGATTTGTCAATTTTGTTTATCTTTTCAAAGAGTGAACCCTTAGTTTGGTTAATTCTTTCTATCATTTTTAGTTCTCTATTTCATTTATTTTTGCTTGAATCTTTGTTATTTTCTTTCTTTGCTAACTTTGGGTTCAGCTTGTTCTTCTATTTCTAGTTCCTTAAGACTTAGAATTAGGTTATTTATTTGGTTTCTTTCTTGCTTCTTAATGTAGGCATTTGTTGCTATGATCTTTCCTTTTGAACTGCTTTTGTTGCTTTCCATAAGTTCTAGTATGTTGTGTTTCCATTTTTGTCTATTTCAAGAAACTTTCTTATATCCCCTTTAATATCTTTTTTGATCCATTTATTGTTCAATGGAGTGTTAATTTCCATGTTTTCATAAATTTTCCAGTTTTCCTTTCATTGCCGATTTCTAATTTCATGCTATTGTTGTCAGAGAAGATATTTGGTAAGATTTCAATCTTGAATTTGCTAATATTTGTTTTGTTGCCTAACATATGTTCTATCCTAGAAAATGTTCCATGGGCACTTGAGAAGAATCTGTATTTTGCTGTTGTTAGATGTTTTCTGTATATCTGAGGTATATTTGGCCGACAGTGTTGTTCAAATCAACCGTTTCCTTACTGATTCTCTATCTGAATGACCTATCCATTGTTAAGAGTGTGGTATTAAAATCCCCAAATATTATTGTATTAGTTTGTTTTTTCTTTAATTCTGTTAATTTTTACTTTATATATTTAGGTGCACCAATGATAGGCACATAAATATTTATAATTGTTATTTCTTCTCAATGCATTGACCCCTTTATCATTATATAATGAACTTCTTTTTTTCTTTTTGCCATTTTTAGTTTATCGTCTATTCTTTCTGATGCAATTATAGCTACCCTGCTTTTTCTGGTTGCAATTTGCTTGAGTTGTCTTTTACAGTTCCTTCACTTTCAGTCTATGTGTATCTTCAAGGCTAAAATGTGTCTCCTGTAGGAAGCATATTGTTTGATCTTTTTTTTTTTTATTTAATGTTTATTTATTTATTTTCAGAGAGAGTGTGTGTGTGTGCGTGTGTGCACACAAGCAGGGAAGGGACAGAGAGAGAGAGAAAGAGAGAGAATCCCAAGCAGGCTCCACACTGTCAACACAGAGCCTGATGCAGGGCTTGATCTCACAAACCATGAGATCATGACCTGAGCTGAAATCAAGAGTCAGACGCATTACCAACCCAGGCACCCCTGTTGGATCTTGTTTTTTAATCCATTTAACCATTCTTTCTTTTGATTGGAGAATTTTATCCAGTTACATTAAAATAATTATTGATAGGTAAAGACTTGCTATTGCCATTTTGTTAATTTTTTTTCTGATTGTTTCATAGAGCCATTGTTTCTTGTCACTTATCCTGTTTTTTTTGTGTGTGTGCTTTCATGTCTTTTGGTCTCAGTATACTTTGACTTCATTATTATATTCTTTTGTGTAATTACTGCAGGATATTCCCCTCTGGTTACCATGAGGCTTACATAAAATATCTTGAACTTATAACACCGTATTTTAAACTGATAACAACTTAACTTTAACACATTTTGTATACTTTATACTTTTATTTCTTCTCTCCTTAACATTTTAGTTTATTGCTATTATAATTTACATGTTTTTTATATTGTGCAGCTAGTAACAGCTTACTGTGTTTGTAGTTGTTTTGCTACGTTCACTTTTCTTTTTTAACTTTTAAATGACAGTTGTGAGTTATGTACCATTATTACCATATGCAGAATCTATGACTATATATTTACCATTACCAGTGATATTTTTGCTACCTTTTTGTGTTTTTATGACATCATAAAAAATGGTCAATATTTTAACCATGGCAACTCATTCTCCTCCGGCCTGAAAAGTTTCTGCTGAGAAATCTGCTGACAGTCTTATGGGGGTTCCCTTATATGTAACATCTCTCTTTTCTCTTGCTGTTCTTAAAATTATTTCTTTGCTTTTTACTTTTTTTTGGTTTTAAGTAGGTTCCCCATGGACATGGAGCCCCACACGGGGCTTGAACTCATGACCCTGAGATCAAGACCTAAGCTGAGATCAAGGGTTGGACACTTAACTGAGCCACCCAGGTACCCCGTTTTTGACTTTTGACAGTTTAATTATAGTATGTATCAGTATAACCTTATTCAAGTCCAACCTATTTGGAGTCCCTTGGGCCTCATGGATCTGAATGTCCATTTTTATCCCCAGGTCCAGGAAGTTTTCAGCCATTATTGCCTTAAATTTCTTTCTGTCCCTTTCTCTTTCTCTTTTTGTTCTAGAATTCCCATAATGTGAATATGTATTTTTTTATTGTGTCCTATGATTCCCAAAGGCTTTCTTCGATCTTTTTTTTTTTTTTTAATTTTACTTATTTATTTTGAGACAGAGAGAGTGGGAGCAGGGTAGGGACAGAGAGAAAGCAAAAGAGAACCCCAATTAGGCTCCATGCTGTCAGAACAGAGCCAGATGTGGCGCTTAAACCCATGATCATGATCTTGAGATCATGACCTGAGCTGAAATCAAGAGACAGATGCTTAACTGACTGAGTCACCCAGGCACCCAACTTCTTTACTCGTTTTAATTCTCTTTTCTTTTTGCTCTTTTGGATAATTTCCAATGTCCTATCCTCTAAATCACTGATTGTTCCTTCTGCATGGTTGAGTCTACTTTTAAACATTTTTTTTAACATTTTATTTATTTTTGAGACAGAGACAGAGCGTGAACGGGGGAGGGGCAGAGAGAGAGGGAGACACAGAATCGGAAGCAGGCTCCAGGCTCTGAGCCATCAGCCCAGAGCCCGACGCGGGGCTCAAACTCACGGACCGCGAGATCGTGACCTGAGCTGAAGTAGGATGCTTAACCGACTGAGCCACTCAGGCACCCCGGTTGAGTCTACTTTTAAACTATTGAATTGTGGGGGCAACTGGGTGGCTCAGTTGTTTGAGCGTCCAACTTCGGCTCAAATCATGATCTCGTGGTCTGTGAGTTTGAGCCCTGCATCAGGCTATGTGCTGACAGCTCAGAGCCTGGAGCCTGCTTTGGATTCTGTGTCTCCCTTTCTTCTCTGCCCCTCCCCTGCTCATGCTCTGTCTGTCTGTCTGTCTCTCTCTCTCTCTCTCTCTCTCTCTGTCAAAAATAAATAAACATTCAAAAAAATTTAAACTATTGGGGCACCTGGGTGGCTCAGTCGGTTAAGCGTCTGACTTCGGCTCAGGTCACGATCTCGCGGTCCATGAGTTCGAGCCCCGCGTTGGGCTCTGTGCTGACTGCTCAGAGCCTGGAGCCTGTTTCAGATCTGTGTCTCCCTCTCTCTCTGACCCTCCCCCGTTCATGCTCTGTCTCTCTCTGTCTCAAAAATAAATAAACGTTAAAAAAAAAATTTAAAAAAAATTTAAACTATTGAATTCTTCAGTTTTGTTGTATTTTTTTTAAATTTTTTTAACGTTTATTCATTTTTGAGAGACAGAAAGAAACAGAACATGAGCAGGGAAGGGGCAGAGAGAGGGAAACATAGAATCTGAAGCAGGCTTCAGGCTCTGAGCTGTCAGCACAGAGCCCTATGTGGGGCTCAAACTCACAAACTGCAAGATCATGACCTGAGCCGAAGTTGGACACTCAACCGACAGAGCCACCCAGGTGCCCCAGTTTTGTTGTATTTTTTAATTCTAGGATTTCCTCTTGGTTTTGGGGGAGGGGGAGGGTAGTTGTTATTTCCTTGCCAAACTTCTCGTTTTATTCATGCATTGTTTCCCTAATTTTGTTTAATTGTTTGTGTTTTCTTGTAGTTTACTAAGCTTCCTGAAGGGAATTGTTATGTCTAACAATTCATAGATCTCCATTTTTTTAGGGTCAATTATTAGAGCTTTATTAGTTTCCTTTGAGGATTTCATGTTTACCTAATTTGTAATGATCCTTGATTTCTTACATTAGTATCATTACATTTGAGTAATGGAGCACCTCTTCCAACTTTACAGGTTTGCTTTCGCAGAGACAAAATCCAGTTTGAGGTTCTGGGTGTGTTTGCTGTTAATGCCTTTGGGCAGGTGGGACTCTGTGGTTGTCTAAATTCTGTGGTCAGACTTACTAAATGTACTAAAAGTACTAAAAGTACTAAGTACTAAAAGTACTAAGACTAGGTACTTATATTCATTAGTTGGTGGGACTGTTTATTCACTTCCCTGCCCTGGCAGGACAACAGGCCAGGGCCCACAGCCTCTGCAGTTCATTGTTTGGGGACCCAAATCAGGCCTGAGTATACACTGAATTCCCTGGTTAGCAGAGGCCACACTGGTTTTGTTCTGCAGATGGGAAAATCTATGTATGCTCTTTGTTCGAGTGCCACCATACGTAGAGCAGTTGAATGAGCTATGCAGATTCCTGTGTACTCTGGTAAGGTTCCCTGGTTGGAGAGGCTAAAGGTCGTATTCGGTGATGAGAGGGGCTACAGATGTGCCCAGGTGCAGTGTGAGAAGCAACTCTAAAACCACTAAAGGTCATTGTTGTCTTAATTCAAACTGACCTATTTCCCAAGTTCCCTGGCCAAACACAGTCACTGGCTTTGTTCTGTAAACTAGCAGCTCTGTATACCTTCGTCTCAGCTCAAGCGCTCCTGGGCCAAAAGCTTTCAGTTTTTG
The DNA here is from genome assembly GCF_018350215.1 of Panthera leo. NCBI lineage: Eukaryota > Metazoa > Chordata > Mammalia > Carnivora > Felidae > Panthera > Panthera leo. The sequence continues at coordinate 57,378,399 of NC_056683.1, read as the reverse complement.
TTTTTGCCAGCCCTTCTGGTCAGATGGGTCCAGAAGACACTCTCCAGAGTGGAAAGGGCTAACTATCAGTCACTTGCCTGGGGCAGGAAAAGGAGCGGCCACTCCAGGCTACCATCAATTTCCCCAACAGGCTCTCTGGTTGGGAGGGGCTAGGAGCTACTCTCAGCCTTGGTTATCAATTAATTAATTAATCTCCCTGCCTGTATGCCTGTATGGAAAGACTCCATGCCAGGTACTGGCTTTGTTCTGTGGGTGATCAACTCTACCTGCCTACCTCTCAGGTTAAGTGCCCCTGGGCCACACAGCTTCTAGAAGTTGTCACCTGCCCTTCTGGTCAAATGGGGCTGGAAGGCACTCTCCATAGCACGTGAGACTTTGACTCAGCGCCATGCCTGGGCAGGGGCAAGCCAGCCTCTAGGGCCAGCAAAACTCCTTCTTTGAGGACCTCTATCAAGCAGATCTATTCCCCCTAGTTCCTTGGCCAGAGACATCCCCAGCTTGATTCTGCAGATAAGCAAAACTTCTGGTTGAAATTACTACTGAGGCACTGCTGAGTATGAACTTGGTCTGCCAGTATCATGTGCTGTTTGTTGCAATGATGCACCTCCTTCCCCACACAGTCAGAAGTCAGAAGTCAGAATCTCATTGGCTAGACTCTGAAGTCTCCCCTATAGTCCTCTTGGTGCAGTATCAGAGTAGGGGTCCCCACAAAGCAACCCACAATGCTGGGAATTGACCCCTACCCCATCTTCTCTATTCCCACTGGAGGAACTAGAGGCTCAAAGGGAGATCTCTGGGCATGGTGCTACACCAGCCTTGGCGAGGGGCAGTGTGGTCAACATGTAGCCACTTCTCTTACCCTTCTAATGCAGTCTGTCTTTGTCTCAGTGATACGGGGCTGGGGAGGTGGGGGGGGGGGGGGGGGGGGAGGGGCAGTTTCATCTCCATGTTCTAGGATTCTCTCAGTGGTGTCTTCTTCTCAAACAGATATTAGTTGTTCCTCTTGTGAGGGGGAGCAAATTCAGAAACAACCTATGTCACTATCTTAGTGACATCAGCCTAGATCCTTTTTTTTTAACTAGAAAAATCATTTGTTATATAAAATGTCATTTCCCCTTCAAACAATTCAATAGAAATGCGGCAAAATATAAGCTAAAAGCAGTAATTGTCATTTTTAAAGACTAATACAAATTTTTTGTTTTTCATAAAAATAGCTGACATTTATTGAACATTTCTTACTGCTTCTGATACATTAGTTTGTTTAATTGTCCCCAAAACTCTTTACGGTAAGCTTTCCAAAATCATAAATTTTTATTTAACGATCTTGATAAAGTATTCCCTTTGGAACATAGCTGATATTCCACTACAGATATTTTTTGTCCAGAATTCTTAAAGGTCTGTTGTTTCAGTTTCTAAAAAGATATTTCATTCTGGATAACAGAAGACATTCTTCTAACTCTCACATGTAGCCAAAAAGAATGGTAACACATAAAACTAGACTACATTCAGGATTTCACACAAAACCATTCAATTTAATATATTTTACAATGTTTACTATGGTTCCTGAGGTGATACTTACTTGTACAAACCAATTCACTTTATTTGACTGGTAATTTCAAAAACAAACAAGCAAACACACAAAATGTCATCCAAGATCTTCTAGGTTAAGTAAAGAGGAATTAATGAAAGGTAAATGAAATTACCAGAGAGAATGATTATTATGTTTTCATACTAAAGAATCTAGGAGTCATTAGTATGATTTTATACATATAGATTATTTTTAATTACTGAACGGAAACAAAACTCAATAAACATCTATTAAATTTCAATAATGTTAACTTTAAGCTAGCTCAGTCAGTGGAACATGCAACTCTTGATCTCGAAGTTGTGAGTTTGAGCCCCACCTTGGGTGTAGAGATTACTCAAAAATAATATCTTTAAAAATAAATAAATAATGTTATTTTTTAAAATTATTTAGCATAGCAACCCATTAGATAATTTGAATATCTAATCCAGCTTTATGATGTTATGTTGAAACATAAAATCAACCATAAAACCAAATCAGTACAATGTAAAGTACCAAGCTGTTTGCATCTGAGGAACAGCTTTCCAATAGAAGCATTGGGCTAGACCTCTGAAGATCTGTGTCCAGGCCTATCTAGGTGTGTCAGAGCCCTGAATATGAGTTTTCACTTATAGAATGGATAAGTGAAATTGTTGTTTTATGGTTCCCTTCAATTGAAATTCTATATTTCTTAGATTTACCTACAGTTAAAGTTCAAATTCCAAAATGAACGCTGAATAGTAGACCAAGCAGCACACCCAAAGTCAAAGGCTTCAGGTTCTATTAGTAGGTTCAACTATAAAGGGCAGTTGCTGCAAATACTTACAAAGCCGTTAAAGAATGACCTAACTGAGGGGTGCCTGGGTGTCTCGATCAGCTGAGCAACTGATTCTTGGTTTCGATTCAGGTCAGGATCCCAAGGTCATGGGATTGAGCCCCACATCAGAGCAGGGGGTGGGGGAGATGAGGGAGGAGCTTCAATCCCATGCTCAGCACAGAGCCTGCTTAAGATTCTCTCTCTCTCTTTCTCTCTCTCTGCCCTACTCCCCTCTCCCCTGCTCATGCTCTCGCTCTCTCAAAAAAAAAAAAAAAAAAAAGAATGATCTAATTGACATGGTATTCTGAGTACTAAAGCGGTATTTACTTGTATAAACCAGTTTACCTTATTAGATATGTCAGTTTAAAAAACTAGTTCAGACAAATACTTTGATGGAATTTAACTAATATTCAATTCAGTCACAAGGGTCAAACCAATCTGGTGTGAAGACACAGGCAAGATCCAAGGATTTCTAAGAATGGATGTCTAATTATGTCCAAATTTCTGTATATCATTTAACTTTCCTTGGTTTATTGACAATAGATTTGAACTTAACCCAGTAATTATATTTCTTTGTAAAATATAATAATTAAGTGTATTTCCGTGTGTTTTTGCGTGTAGATAATGAGGGGCTAGAGCATGGTTTAAAGTTAGATGGATTACTCTGTATCTTTTGCCATTAACTTCCTTAAACTTCTCATCTTTACCTAAAACTGCCTACATACATGGACATATCATACTAAGTGTCATTAAATAATTTGGTCAAAATAGTGAATTTGCTTTCATATAACCAAAATATGAGTCATTAACAATATATTTTTTACTAAGATGATTATGCTTTTGATATGTAAATGTAGTCTTTAAATATCTTTATAAATTAACCAGCAGACTAAAGCATGTCATCTATTAACATATTTTGTGAAATGTACTAACAGTCTCTATGTTCAAGATACATTAAAGTAAGAATTTTTATTTTTCTCTCTCACTATATATGTGAGCACCCATGGACCATTTTTGCCATATGTGGGTAAGAACAAGAAACATTGTCATAATTTGCTGTAAATTATTTCCCTTCCAGATTTTTCTATTGCTTATTTGTCAGATTAGCCAGAATTATTTTGGCTGCAAGGGACAGAAACCCAACACAAACTAGCTTAAAACAAAAAGGGAGTCATTGTCTCTTATTAGAAAATCCTAAGGCTTCAGGCAGGTCCTGGCTCTACATCCCTCTCTGTCTTTATTCTGCTTTTCTCTCTGGCTTCATTCTGCAGCTTTTTTGTTCAGGCAGCTAGGAAAGGAGGCTGTTGGCATTCCAGCTAGATGTTCTTCACAGCTTGTGGTCCAGGACAAAGAAAAGCCTGTCTTCTGCATTCACTTTTCAAATGTTAGGGAAACCTCTTATCAAAATATTATTATGGTTAGGTAGATCTAATTGGCTAACCTGAGTTGGTACCCCACATAAAGGAAGGGAAGCAGGAAGGCAAAACAACACATCTACGGACAGAATAGTGATTTGGTTAGGTCACGATCTGAAGAACACAAAATGCTCCAGAGGAAAAAAAACAATGAGCCCTGAGAATTAGGAGGGAGAAGCACCCTTCCTTTTAAAATAGGACCAGTACAAGCTCAAACCACTTTAAATCTAGTTCTTTAAAACAAAATGGTCTAATTCATAGTTTTAATTCAGTTTGAACTTTAAAATTGAATTGTTCAAAATAAAATAATTTGCTTGCATATGTATGTCTTCTTATCAAGAAAAAAATAACTGGCTCTAATTAATATTTATAATGTTCACTTTTATAGATACACATGAATATATAACTTCACAAATATCTTAGGATTTCCATGCAGAATGAAGCTGGACAAAATTTTCTCTGATTCTGATTCATTGATGTAAAACTACTTCCCTTAGTATTTTTGCACATGATGAAAATCAAACCAACCAAAGCTATGATTAGATTAATTAAGTCTCAATGGAATGTACAGATAAGACCATTAGTGGCTACCTAAGTAAATTAATTCTGAGTTTGATTTCATTTCCCCAGAAAACATTTTTATTTGGAGATAATGTTGACATTCATTGTCATTAATTACAGAAAACTGTGATAGATATTATTTCCAAAAAAACAAAACTTATAAAAATATTTCTCGTAAAAATTCCCCTTTCGAAACTCATAAACCTAGGAAAGGTAATCTTGTCTTATCCTCTCTTTGGTCAAAACTGAACTTTGAAATGCTTTATTCCACCCCTGCAATATTGCCATTTTTCCACATGGTACTTTTTTGTGTTGCCTAAAACACTAAAAACATTAATGGCAGTAGTAAGGTTTTTTGTGTGTCTTTGTCACGCCTGTGAAAATTTTACAACCTTGGTATTCCTCTTAATCTCACTACTCTACTACCCCTTAAAGTGTAACTCTGAGGGAGTAATTTTAGAGATGTTGAGCTTGAAAGGGCTTTTGAAATATTTCATTTCTGAGCTGAGTCAAAAATAGGCATGTTTGTTAAAAAAAAAAAAAATCCCTTCACAAAGAAGCTTGTCTGGGAAAAGTATTCTTCAAAACTGTAGACATTTCTTTCAGAAAGCCTCTGTTCCAATTCACGGAGCTTATTGTTCTGATCTCAGAGCTCAGTTCCCTCAGCTTGAATTTCTTTTCAAAATTGTTTAATGACTTTTAAGAATGTATTTCTTGCTAAGTCTTGTGAGCATCCGGTGTCAATGTTTGCCTTTTGATTTCTGTTATTTAGTTCACTTTTGTGCTCCCGACCTTTGATAAAACAAGGGCCAGAACTGTCTGCTCTTTGTAAAATATGTGCTCATCCAACTCAGGACTCCTGGGTACATGTCTGTTGACTCCCAAATGGTGTGGATTAGATCAGATAAGTCATACCTGATGTATTGGAGAGAAATTAAGGGAAACAAAGTCAGTAGTTTATGTTGCAGTCACTTAAAGATCATTTACATTTACTTTTTAAACCAAGAGGATTAAACTATATTTCAGTATTTCTCTCAGGTTTAAGCCATCTTAGAAAATGTGTTTAAGAAAATAATTTTGGTTTGCACATGGACAACAGGGCTGCCTGAATGGTTGACCAGGTTGACCAATGTTGTCTTTAAATGTTAAAATCATTTGGTCCCATCTGGCACTTAGTAAAAATTTTACAGAGCCCTGTTTTCTTAACACCAGGAATACATTTCTGTTTTAGTGTGGTAAGGTTATTATTCCATCTACACTGAGACCCTGTTTTACTTCTGCTTCTATCTGTTTTCTGACAGCTGGTGCCATGTGCAGCAGTTCAAAGGCTTAAGGTACCCCATGGCCTTTGAAAGAGCCAGAATGCTGATACCTCTTGTGTGGTGGGGTTTGGAATTAAGTTGCAGTGCCAGGCACTTAAAACACTGGTATTGGGGCACCTGGGTGGCTCAGTTGATTGAGTGTCCAACTCTTGATTTCAGCTCGGGTCATGGTCCCAGGGTCATGGGATGGAGCCTCAAGTCAGGCTCCATGCTGGGCGTGGAGCCTGCTCAATATTCTCTCTCTCTCTCTCTCTCTCTCTCTCTCTCTCTCTCTCTCTCTCCCCCCCCCCCCCCCCCCGCTCTCTGCTCCTCTGCCCTGTTCTCTCTCAAAATAAAATAAAATAAAATAAAATAAAATAAAATAAAATAAAATAAAATAAAATAAAATAAAATAAAATAAAATAAAAACAGTGGCATTGCTAGTTTTCAGATTGATTAATGTTCCAAGATTCCAAACAGCTCTCAAATATAGCATCCAGGAGTAAACCCTGGGGACGTGCACAATGCTTGAGTCATAGAACTGCTTATCTTTCTAGACTATAGTCTCCACATTGTCCAATCAATAGGTTCAGGGTTTTGCCCTATCCTGCTCCTCCTCAGTCTTTTTGATTGCTGCCTAAATCAAGTGAGTTTCAAGAAGAATGCACTCTCAAACTGGGATAATTCAATGCAGGTTTAATAAAGGAACTATTTACAAAAATGTGACCAGAGTATAGGGGAAGCATAAAGAATGTTAAGAACCCAAGGCTACTAATAACAGAGTTGTTACCACTCCAAGGCCAAATAGAGGCAGGGATGAAGCCATTTGGATCTGAAAGGAAAGGGGGGTGGGTGGTAAAAAGAAAAAGGGAAACTTCAGTTAAGGGATAGAACCAGTTTAGCCTGACACAGCAAAAAGGAGTCAGGGAACAATACTAGGACTTCATTTTTCCCTTTGTTTTGATCTCCCTGGAGACATGTCCCTATTGGCCCAAGGTCAAGGAAACTTGATTAACATATTTCACACAGGTCAGCCTTTTGTGGCAGAGAGAAGGGTGGACAAAGATGGAATAGGTTAGGAGAGGAAAATAGAAAATATCCAGCATAGTTCCCCTCACTCATCAAAATAGATTGGTCTCTGTTGCCTACTTTTTTGTTTCCCAACTAAGGCGGAATTCTGAGAATTGTGCCAAGTGTTTGTTCCATTACAAAGGGAAGATAGGAAATATCGGTCTTGACAGCGTCTGATGTCACTTCCAGTAATAGTGCCCTTGATGATAGCAACAGCTACACTAACTCCATTCCTACCCCCAGGAGGGTTAGGGTTTTATGTGTCTGTTTTCCTCACTTCTTGAGGACAAGGACCATATACAATTGTCTTTTGTATTCCTACAATTATCTGGCCTATAGTGGTTGCTCAAAAATGTTTGCTAAACTCTACTAATTATTCTATTAAAATGCCATCCTTTATTAACACTAGAACTGGCTGGAGTTTCTGTCTCTTAGGCTGTACCTGTAGTAGCACTAATCCAAACCTTTTCAACAGTGTTTTTTTTTCAATATTCCTTCTAGATCCTCAGAAATTTCAGTTGTCCCTTATCATTATACCATCGCTTTCCTTCATTAAACATATCCTCATGACATGTTACAATTTCCCTGTTTGCAGCTTGTTTTCCATTGATTTCATTTTAGATTGGTTCCTGCTGACACGTAGGGAAGACACCTGAATCTCATCAGTAACATGTCTTCAAATTACATTTTATTGTTGGTTACTTTGGGGAAGATGTTTTATAAGCTGCTAATAGCATCAAAAGCTTGTAGTTGTTTTTAATATCAAATCAAAGAAACTGACCTTGAACCTACCACCTGGTATTATGACTGAAATATATGAATAGTTCTCTCAGTCAGGTGGTTGAATGAAAGAACAAATGAACACATGCATGAATGAATGAGTGGATCATTGACCATAATCTAAGAACTGTCTATCACAGGTCATGCCTGGATATTGCCTGCTTAATGATAGCCATGCCTAAGATAAGCAGAAACATGGAAGCAGAACTATTTATGATAAGCCTGGGGCTTTAGGAGAGACTCAGCTTCTGACTCTGGGGAAAAATACATATAAAGGGTAGAACACTATATATCAAAGCTATAGTAAAATATAAAAACAGTGGTGATCCGGGAATGTAATCAATACCAGGCTAGCAGGGATTCCTGTGCATCTGACAGAATAGCAACATGGAATTCTGAAACAAGTGAATTCATAAGCCCACATCAACTGGTGTGTGTTTATCACCAGGGGCACCTGTCAGCCAGTAGCCAGGCCCCAGGTATGTAGACAGACTGTCGTCCCAGAAGGACTCCAGGTTTAATGTCAAAGGCCTCTGATGAATAATGCAGAGCCCCAGTCCTGGAGAGTTAGGCAGGTTCCTAGCAGGCACTTACAATAAGACTGAAACTGAAAATTAGGCAAAAGAACCATTATTAGAATGCAGATTCAGAGCCAGAGTACAGAAATTCAGTGAAAGGACATTTCCTTTGGCTTTACAGATAGAGTTTGAGTATTTAGAAATGAGGGAAAGGGTGATCCAAGAAGAGGGAACAGCATGAGTCAAATTGCTTGCATTCCAAACCTTGCCTGTGTAACCATAAGGAAATTAATTAATGTCTCAATGCTTTCATTTTTTTTTAATTTGTAAAATGGAAATCATACAAGTATCTATATTATAGTACTTTTATTAGCATTATACATAAAAGGTTTTACAGAGTATCTGGCAAGAGTACATGCATTAGTTTGTAAGGACTGCCGTAACAAAACACCATAGGCTGAGTGGCTTAAACAGATGGAATTGACTTTCTCACAGTTCTAGAGGCTAGAAATTCAAGATCGAGGATCTGCAAGTTTAATTTCTCCTAAGGCCTCTCTCCTTGGTTGTCAGAGGTTGGCCTTCCCATTATATCTTCACATGCCCTTTTTCCTTTATGCACAAAGATCCCTAGTTTCTCCTTTTATGTGTGTGTCCATATCTCCACAAGGACACCAGTCATATTGGATTAAGGTCCAACCTAACAACCCAGTTTAACTTAATCACCCTTTTAAAAGCCCTGTCTCCAAATACAGTTTAACATTCTGAGGTGCTGGGGGTTAGGACTTCGACATATGAATTGTGGGGGAGCATAATATAGTCCATAACAGTAAGCATTCAATAAATGGAAGTGCTGTCTAAAAAGCATGGAGGGGGGCCTGGGTGGCTCCTTTGGTTGCATGTCTAACTCTTGATTTCAGCTCAGGTCACTATCCCACGGTTATGGATCAAGCCCCATATTGGGCTCTGGGCCAAACATGGAGCCTGCTTAAGATTCTCCCTCGCCCGCTTCCTCTCTCCCACTGCCCCTCTCCCCCACTCATGTGTTCTCTCTCTCTCTCTCTCTCTCTCTCTCTCTCTCTCTCTCTCTCAAATAAAAAATAAAATAAATAAATAAATAAAAGGGCATGGAGGTCAGAAAGCATAAGGTGAGAATACTATCCACTTTTTAAAATTTTTTTGATGTTTACATATTTTGAGAGAGAGAGAGAGAGAAAGAGACAGAGCATGAGCAGGGGAGGGGCAGAGAGAGAGGGAGACACAGAATATGAAGCAGGCTCCAGGCTCTGAGCTGTCAGCACAGAGCCCGACGCAAAGCTCAGACTCATGGACTATGAGATCATGACCTGAGCAGAAGTCAGATGCTAAACTGACTGAGCCAGCCAGGTGCCCAGAGAATACTATCTAACTCCTCAACAAATACTGAGAGCATACGGTGTATCAGGCTCTGTACTAAACACAGAAAAAAACAGCAGTGCACAAGGCAGATAAATTCCTGCTTCAGACAGCTTCCATTCCAGGTGAGGAGTTGGGAGGGGAAAGGCAGAAAGCTACTGAAAAATTTTCTGTTACACATGTAGTAGAATCCAAGATTTAAATATGGACATAAATACTAATCTAGGAGGTTGGATTTTTTTAATTAGGTAGCAGGGAAATGCATATTTTTGAGTAAGGAAAGGGTGTGAAACAGTTCTTCTAGAAGACCCCAGGGAGAAAGCAGGTAGGTGGTTAATAAAATGATTAAGATAGGACTGCTCATTATATCACAGGATGATAAACTGTCTCTCTCTCAAGCCTTCATGTATAGCATTCTACCGTTTACACTAGCATCTTTTTCTAGAATCAGAAGAGAGAAAGCAAAGGAACAGTGGACATAGACAGGAAAAGAAAGAACATCAGGTGTTATGAGATAGAAGGAACAGGACTGAAAAATTCACAGAAGGCAGGGAGCCAAGGGAAGGTGCAAAGAACAGTTACTGGATTTTGAACCAGGTAACTAAAATGCTGAAATAATTACAGAAAGAAGAGGGAAGAGGAGTTCAGTTTGGGCCATATTGTCCTCAGAGTCAAATGAACATCCAAATGGGGATATCCAGAAACAAGTGCAATTGTTAACAATGGTCAGGACTAATTCATAGACTTGGGGTCAATTTGAGTTCGAGCCCCATGTCCTCAGGCTCTGTGCTGACAGCTCAGAGCCTGGAACATGCTTCAGATTCTGTGTCTTCGTCTCTCTCTCTGCCCCTCATCCACTTGTGCTCTGTTTCTCAAAAATAAATAAACTTTAAAAAAAAGACAATAAGAGACCTAGAAGAACGAAAAGTCAGAAACAAAAGGAAAGGAACATGAGAAAGAAGCTATAGGCAGCAACGATGGATACTACAGAGCAGTGACAGAAGACTAGAAATGGAAAGAGATGTTACACTGTGTCTTAAGAATTTGTGATCCTCAAGGAAGTGGGCTTGGTAGGGTGGAGACCAAAGAAACCTGGGTAGTACAGTGATTAGAGATCAGGAAGCCATTTGGTGAAGCAGACTCCTCTTTAAAGAAGGATGAAGAGTACCAGATTCACAGTGGCAGAGATTCCTCCAGAAGGAGTCTAATCTTGGGTGACCCAGTTGTGCCTGTTACCTCGGGTAAGTGACTGAAAGCATGACCTTTAATTCATCAAATATAATCACTTAGGGGAATACCTTGATAACACCCAACAAGGCACAGCAAGAAAGGGGATGAAATTATATTAAGACAAAAGGAAATGTTGATATGATGATGATCAAAGGTGTTTAGGAGCTCAGATAGTCTTTATGTTCTCAATGAAGTGTGGAATAGAATAAAGGAGTAGGTTGTAGGGTTTGGGAAAGTAGCCTCTTTAAGTGTGCCTTTAGTAACTAGAATACCCACCTCTCCCCTGCCAAGCCCTAAAACAGTATTGGAGTGATCAGTCTGATTCATCCATCTGCCATTTCAGTGGAGAAAAAAGTCAAATTTAGAAATAACTCATCTTATTTTTTAGTTTCATTTACCTTTATGGAGTGAATTTGTTTTTATTTTTCTTTAGGCTTTTCTTCTTTACATTTTTATATGTAAAATGAATATCACTTTGACAATCAGATACAAAAACAATTATTTAGAAAGCTATCTGTTTGTTGGTTTTGGATCATGAAGATATGTCTGAGATGTTAGTTTGAAGACATGTGAAGCTGGACCTCCATAGAAAGAACTATAATCCTAGCATATTACAAATCTATGCAATGATCACATTTCAATAATAGTGATATAATGAGTGTTTATTGGTTTCCAGTTGTTAGAAGTTGCCTATCAGGAAAACATAAAACTGAAACATGGTTACAAAACAAAATGAAAATGTAATCAACCTTGATACTTTTTTTTATGTTCATTTATTTTTGAGAGAGAGAGAGGCAGGAAGACAGAACGTGAGTGGGGAGGGGCAGAGAGAGGGGGAAACACAGAATCCAAAGCAGGCTCCAGGCTCTGAGCTGCCAGCACAGAGCCAGATGCGAGGCTCGAACCCACGAACCGTGAGATCATGACCTGGGCTGAAGTTGAACGCTCAACTGACTGAGCCACCCAGGCACCCCATCAACCTTGACACTTTTAAAGTAAAGGTAGAATTTCTGGGAGTCTGGAGAGCAAGTGGAACAGAGTCCTAATGTTTTCATCTATCTGAGAAGGAAGGCAAAGAAATACTGAGTGAATTAGATATGTAAAGAAACATGGATTTAGGCATATAATATAATGATACAAAGATTACTAATAGGGTAAGTCATATATGAGGCACAAATATTGTGAAAGGGTGGTTTAAATTAACTAAACTCTTTTCTAGCAGAGAATTTATAGATCATGTCTGAATTTGATTAACCAAGAAGTGCTGTAATCATACAATGGGAGAGAAAGACAGAAGAACTAAAAATAGCTGAAAAAAGCTGCTGTATCTGGGAAGTGAATGTAAGAGTAGGAAAGGATGGGTGAGGAACTGCTATCTTTCATTAGAAGTCCTTCCATTCTACTAACTTTTTACCCTGTGCACATGTTACTTTGATAAAATATTGAACAGAGGAATAAAATTAATAGTAATAGTAGATGACAGAATTCCCTTCCTTTCCAGGCAGTTGAGAGAGCACTGTGCTAGTACAGTCTGTGGTTTTAGGATTCCAAGTCATGCTAAAATTATCCTGAATTTATTTGTACAGAATGTTGGGTTTATTTACCTGGAGAAACAAATGATTCTACGAGATTAAAAGGGTACTTATACCTTTTGATGACAAGTCCAGTCTTGACATGTCATGCTTTCTGACTTAAAGAGAGAGAAAGCTCCAACAGTTGCTTTTCCTTTTGGGGAAAGAACAGCTCTGAATCTTGAGGCGTGTGAGAATCAAGGGCTCCGATGAAATTAGCAGCTGACCCAGGCCTGCAGACTGCAGCTTTCCTACAGTCTACTGATCACTACTTATTTGTTTTTTGTTAGATTCCCTGGGCTTTAGTTTAGTAGAGAAGGGCTTAGCTTGACTGAGTGAAATCAGATTAGAAACAGTTCACTTCATCTGACTTCATTTTCATTAAAATTCCTTAAATAACAGATCAGTAAACATTATTGATGACAAACTCATGGATCCCATTTGACCCACTCTGCTTCCCTAGATAAATCCAAGCAATGTCTTTTCAGGACTCGATAGACATTGGGCATTCAGCGTTTCAACCAGCCTTATATTACCACTGATGCATGTGTGAATTCGTATAAATCATAAAACTGCCCTCTGCTTCTCTGACTGGATTTAGCTCTGACATAAGAAATTCTTCATTTAAAGACTGATTGTATTGTCAACGCTCCCTCTTGAATCCTATTAGCGATTCCTTGAATGTGCTGGCCTCCTAGGTGGGTTTTGGTAATTGTGTATCTCTGTAAGACTTTCAGGGCTTGGTAGGGTATTATTAAGCTGAGTGCAACTAATTTGTTGATCCAGGAGCGTCCAGAACTAGTGGGATTTGAATTGTGACTTGAATTGGAATGTCAGGAAGAAATGTGTTCTTAAGCAGATGCTACCTGACCCAAAATCAGAAATCACAAGGTGAAATGTTTACCAGTTAAGGTGAAATGGAATATATGTGAAGAAATACACTTAATGCCAAGCCTTCCCCAGTTTGCCTGCACACACACACACACACACACACACACACACACATTTGGTTATGGCATGCCTAACCAAATAAGTCAATATAAACCTCCTCTTTCGGCTAGTGATAAAAATTATTTTACAAGCCAGCATCATCTGACACTTTAAAAAAAATTTTTTTTTAATGTTTATTTTTGAGAGAGAAGGAGACAGAACGCCAGCAGGGGAGGGTCACATAGAGAGGGAGACACAGAATCCAAAGCAGTCTCCAGGCTCTGAGCTGTCAGCAACAGAGCCCTACGCGGGGCTTGAACCCATGAACCATAAGACCATGACCTGAGCCGAAGTCAGATGCCCAACTGACTGAGCCACCCAGCTGCCCCACATCATCTGACACTTTAAATTTTCAAAGCATTTCATACACGTAAACACGGTCTTCTCAGGCTCTGTATTCTTATTATCACCATTGTGCAGTTGAGAAAATGACCTATCTAAAGTCACACAGCTCATCAGAGACCTGTGCTTTTTTCATTATGCCACACTTTTAAATTAGTGGAAAATGCATGAGACTTCATTCTAGAATGGAGAAGCCAGTCTGGGCATTGAAAGTATAGAAGTCCAGGCAGTTTATTGTAACTGCCACAATTCATTTATTTTCTTTTAGGTTCCTGCATGAAAATGACCTGAACAGTCATGACTAGAAAAAAAATGTTTCTTTGCCATCACCTCCACACCATCCAACACAGCCATCCTATACTCATTTAGTGGTTTGAAGTGTCCCCTGTCTAGCCAGAAGCCCAGCTTCTGCTTCTGGCTTCTACTGATTCATCTTGTGTGCCAGAGACTCTGCAGCAACTGGTTTCCATTTTGACACACTGATAATCTGAAAGAATTAAAGTTGAGGAGCTATTGGATATTTCTGGCCACAGAAGGGACATGGAATATTGAACTGAAGTGATATCTAAGAAATGCCATCTCCGAAAACTCAGCTCAACCACACTCAGCCTACAGGGAAAAAGAGGGAAAAAGTAAAATCCATCTCAGTTCAAGTGACATTGTTTCCAGATCAGCAGAATCACTAATTGTTTTATGGTCACGACTTTTTAGGCTTCCATAAGGCAAAGTAATAACAGATCTTCAAAGCCTGTCAGTGCTTGGGGCATGGCTCGTGACAAAACGACTGGTAGATTGTTACTGAAATCTGACTTAATACAAAAAGTGTATGACCCAAAATCATGAGATCTGAGCTCAGATCATATTTCTGTCCCTTAAGTGCAGGACCCTGATCAATAACCTTGGACTAGATGCATTACATGCATCATCTCATTCCCAACAATAACTTTTTGTTTTCTCTGTTGAGAAAAACTGAGGCTCACATGGCTAATAAGAGCAAAATCAAGCTAAGAATCTATTACTTGACTCTAAAGCCCATACCCATTTTATTAGTTTTTATCTGTTTCACAGCAGAATTGGTATAATGCTACCCACCCAGTCTTTTTCACAAAGCTGTTGTAAAATGAAGTAAGCTAATATGTATTTTAAAAGCTTTTTGAACAAATCCACAAATGTTTGTTGAAATTTTATCTTTGTTTAGTACTGAGTTAAGTACTAATATAATAGCTGAATTATAAAGTATGAGGTGCAGTTCTACCCAAATATAGGTCATTATCAACATTGTCAATTTGAACATGATAACAATGTCATCAATAAGTAACTTCCTTATGTTTTAAGTATTCAGTGATTCCAGAAGCATTACAAGAGGTACCATTAAACATTCAATGATATTCATGATATTACTATGAAGTTATTAATGCCATAGACATCAATGCTGACCCAAAAGGCTGTGTGTTAGCTTCCAGGCTAACTATCAAAATGGACCCACATTCTCAATCTAGTTCTTTCACTGATCATCATTTACAAGCCACTTACTCTCCTCGTGCCTTCACCTTCTGTCTTCCACATAATGGAGGAAGAGTAACCCACCATTAGATGTGTTGTTGAGATACTGTAGCTCTCAGAGACTACATATAAGACATGCTGAGTCCATTAAATGCAGTAAGTTCCAGGTAATATTAATATTTAACTTTTATATACAATATGCTATAAGAGGAACAACTGCAAAGAAAATAAAAATGCTAAAGGCCTTTCCTGCTAAGCCATTATAGTCTTAAGAAGAAAAGGCCAATTGTTCCCTTTGTATAGCTTGTCATAGCATGTGGTAAGGATTCTTTCATTGTGTGACTTTTTTCTGGAGTGATTGAAAGTTAAGGATATGATTGACTAGATTAATTCCCAGTTTCCACAGAATTTAACTAGACATCTCAAAAGGTGACAGTGAAGAGGAACTTTGAAAGAATTATGTACCTGTTGACAAGCCCATGCTGATAGGATGATCCATGTGGATAAAGGAGTGTGACAGAGATACTAGAAATAGAGGAAAGTAATTGAAAACCAAATGAAAGGTACTGCAGCTTCTATTTTATACAAGCCAGTAAAATTAGTCTAATTGGTTATATTTTCATGTGAGAATTTTCAGAATTATGTGTTGCCTAGAATGGGTAAAATTGTACTCATTTTCTTTAGTATGACATCTTTTTCTTCTATTTCTCTTGTTCTTGCTGATGAACAGGAGTGATGACATTTAGACCTGGGGAACATGAATAAATTGCAGAGTTGCTATTTTTGTCTAGAAACATACTCTTTTTTCAGAGGTATTTGACAACACTTCCCAGAAATTCTCCCTTTAACACAGTGTCTGTTAGTGAACATTTGTGTCTTTTGTTAATCCTCAGGACTGTTTTCTTAAGTCATTGATATCTTCATTATATAGATATGAGATATGAGGCTCAAAATTAAGTTGCCCAAAGATATCCAACACCTAAATTTTTATTCCCTAAGCATCTAATGCTGTTGTGAATCCAAAATATGCATATTAACTATCTTGGTTTATGCCCGTACATCCTTTGTTAACATTGCTGGGCAGTGTTGGATGACAGAAGAAAAACTTACTTCTCAGTTGTGTAGGTGATCAGTGGCAGCATTAACCAAAAGAATATAGAGATGACCCCAAGTCTCTTCACGTATATCATTTATTTCCCATTTGTACTTTTCTATTAAGGACAAATAGGGAAACAAGCGAAGCTAAGAACATAAATTCTAATTCTGGAGCTCTAGTTTGTTCATTGTAACTGGCCTTAGTAAAATAAGTAGGATCTTAGTAACTGCTGAAATTTGCAGATTATCTGACCTTGCTTTCACATTTTACAGATCAGGAATCTGCACCCCCCACAGAGATTAAGTGGTTGCCCCTAAGGGCAAAGGTTACAAAGGTTAAATGCTGCTTATACTGATGGCAACCAGAAAAGGGTTCTGTCAGTACCAGTCTTTCTCAGTTGCAGGTTCACTACCGTTAAGTAATTGTTAGTACACCTTGCATTTACCTCCAGGTATTTCACAAACAGTGGTGCCATCTTGTACTCTAAACAATGGATTTTATCTAAAACACTGTGTAGAAATTATCATTGCACAGAATATATCGCTTGTGATTTACTGCCTACACAAACAACTTCAAAATGCTTTTCTAGAATAAAAAGGCTTTTCCTTCTCCATGCAGTGCATTTCAAGAGGAGCTCTAAGCAATTCACTTTGCATAAAGACTATGGTAATAAACTGAGTTTTGACTTGCCGCAAACCTAAACATGGAAATCATCACATCATTGCCCATTTTAGAAACCAAAGTATAACACCCAATTAATTTTCAAAAGAAGGAGAAGAAATATAATTTTTAAAAGAAGTGACATGTAAAATTATACACAATAAGGTAAATTTCCCATCACTGAGTTCAAAATTGTATATATGCTTTAGAGAAATTTTTTTCAGTTTATCATTTTATGCTGTAAGCTTTACCTGTAAGCTTTTCAAGAAGGAGATCTATGAGTAGCAAGCACCATTTGGCTGGTTATTGTATTATGTACTGATCAGTCAGATCCCAGGATTTAAGATAAATGACTCAATATTTAATTTCTTATACCAGCCAGAGTCTTTAAGAAGAAAGGTAAAGATTAGGCTTAAACAGTGGCCCGTTTGGTATCATTTCAGCGATTGAAATAGGCAGTGTTATTTGAGGTCTTCTTCTCTAATTAGCATCTTTTAGAAACGAATGTAACCTATAATTTTAATGACCTTTACTATCCAGAAAAATAGGATTCTTTTACCACCAGAAATACCACTTTCTAACCTTTTAACATGTTCGCTTACTCTTTGCTTCCACCTAGTGTAGGTTTGCTACAATAGCAGGTTTTAAAAATGGGCCTATTTGCATAAAATATGAAAGGGAATCTTGGTTTATATAGTGTGCCGATTTTCACATTTTACCAGCAGGAATCTTGTTTATCTTGTTATTTGAAAACATTATTTTATTTTCTATGCTGTGGAAATGAAAACAACACACTGGCAAATTAAGAGTATACTGAATATATTTGCCTGTCATTAGATTTATAAGCACTGTTTTAGCGGCATTCTCCAACAGCCTATACAGCATCTTTCAGACTAATTAATTAAAGTTCAGCAAACTTAACAACACATTGGCAAACACATATATAAAGTGTCAGAGCTCAAAAGGATCCCAGACACCATTCGAATACTGCTCCTTTTTACGAATGAAGACACTGAGGGATAAATGACTTGTTCAAAGTTACAAATCAGCTACACGACAAGACAGAAATGAAGTCAGCCAGTGCCCAGTCCAGAGTGCCTTCCACCATACATCCTGGTTTTCTGATTAGGTGTCAGAGTCAGTGTTGTAAAATGACCCGTGCTAGATTAATAGAAAAATTACATCTAATTAACTTTACAAACCACTGTCTCAAAATTTTACTCATTCACAAAATTTACCAGATGTTTTCACACTGAGTACAAATCAGTGATGATACTTCTTACGAAAGGACAATTAACAGTCAAGTATGAGAAATTACACTTTTGTTGAAACTCACTAAAACATACCCCTTTTTTCTTTTAGGTCATGCCTAATTGTCTTCTCTCCTTAAATCTGAAAAACATCAAGAGTTGTTAATAATCTATGATAGTTATAGCTAACTCAAAGTGTATAAGTCAGCTGCAGCTGCCATAGCAAAACACCACAGACTTGGTGACTTAAACAGCAGACATTTATCTGCCCACAGTTCTGGAGGCTGGAAGTCCAAGATCAGGGTGCCAGCATGGTCCGGTTCTGGTGAGAGCAGTCTCCTTGGCTTGTAGACACTAAGATTCTTGCAGTGTGCTCACATGGCTTTTCCTCAGTGTATGCATGCAGAGAGAGTTCTTTCTTTCTCTTGTCTTCTTGTAATGCCACAGTACTATTGGATTACAGACCCACTGTTATGACTTCATTTAACCTTAACTACCTCTTAAGGTAATCTGTATATACAGTTACTTTGGGGGGTTAGGGCTTCAATGTATGAATGGGGGGTGTGGGAACCACAGTTCAAGCCACAGCATCAACTGTTTGATACTCTAAAATGAGAAACTACTATTTAATTGATCCAAAATACTGCTGTATACCATGTATATAGCAAGTGGAGAGAAGTTCGTCCAAATTAGGTAACTTACAAATCTTATGAACCCTACAAACCCACTTGAGAAGGGAAATAATGGTAGGAAGGCAATAATCCTCAGACTCATGGCTCTTTTTCATTTATGGTTAGTTTTTTTTTTCCCTGCTCTTTACTAAACCTATCTCTTCCTTGTGTTGCCAGTGGAAGATGTGCATTAATGCTAAAGTGTGGGACACGAATCTTTCTTCATTTGGCTTTAAGGCCCTATAAAGATTCTGAGAAACAAAGAAATTTTAATTTTGATTTTTGAATGGATCTCTAAACACCATCCAATCCCATTCCAGTGCTTCATATTTTATGGCCAAAACTGAAATCCAAGATATATCCAAGTAATGATATTTTTCCTATTGATTTCAGAAAACGCTCCTATTTTTTTCATTATTTCTTTACATTACCCCTGTGAGGAAGGCTTGGTAGGTGTCAGTCACTATTATGATTTCATCCACAAGGAAATGAAATTCACCAAAGGCCACAGGCAGCTTGTTCCAGGCCCCAGAGTCCTAGAGTCAAAACATAAATACGTAAGCAGAAGCAAGAACCAACAGGAATTTCCACCAGGTATTTCCAAACCCTGTCATCCAACCACAAAATCACACTAGAAAGATATTCAAAAATAATTTAAATGAAAATAGGAATCTAAGCATTAATTAATGTCACATGAAGACCCCAAATCATAAAAAGCAGTAGATACAACAGGGGATAATGAGAAAATGAAGATCAACCGCATGACGTGACAACAGCTGTACAAGTACTACATCATCCTTCATGCCTTCGCATTTCATAGTTTTTAAAGGGCTGTCACACATGGTGTCTCAGTGCCATTCACATCAGCCAGTGAGATGCTTACATGCAGCAGGTAATCAGGCCTAGTTGCACATACAAAGACAGCCCACAGGATCGGGCAGAAGTCTTGCCTGAGGTCACAAAGTGAGTTCCTTTTACTCGCTCCCTTTTCCAGTGCTCATCACACCAAGTCCCATGGCCTGTCCCAGCCATCACCAACTGTAAAATCACACATTTCCTGTGGTTAAATACATGGCACATGTTTCTTCTTTAAAAACTCAGAAAGTATGTTTTTGGAAAATACCCCCCCTTGTGTCAGTTAGAGTCCTGGCAGAAAAGAAAATCCAACTCAGCTGGTTCAAGACACTGTAATGAATATTATTATGAGAAGTGTTGCAGCATTAAGTGAACCCAGAATTGAGGTGGAGGCCTCCAGGAGGCACCTGGAGATCTAAGGAAGGGAGGCTGGTGCTTCCTCGGGACAAGGGGAAGGAAAGAGTGCAGGAGCCCACTGAGAGCTGGGGCTGTAAAGGAGACACTGCCAGGTGGCAGCTGTTGTCCTGGATGGTGCAACACCTCCCAGAAAGTGTGTCCCAGAGCAGGAAGGAAGAAATACCCTGACTTTTCTTTCCTCCCACCTTTCAGTCCCTTGCTGGTGCTTCCCCTTAACAAAACCCAATCAGAAGCCACCCAGCAGGAAATAGAGTAGGGGATAGAGTAGGAAGAGGTCCATGTCCTGGACACAGAATGGGATGGAGGAAGAAAAGAATGGACCTGGAGGGTGAGGTACTGGGAAGGACAATACACTGCACATCCCTTATCTTTAACATCTAAAAGCGCTTTCTATAAAAAATGAAATGCTTTGGAATGTTACCAACCAAATCTTCAGTGGTTTCGTATTTTACAAAAACTAGAAGTGACTTTTATACACACACACACACAAATACCCATAAATACATAGGAAGATCTATAGATAGATATAGATACAGATTGATATACTTTTCTTCAGGTCATTGGTAACAAAGAATAAAACAGGTGCAGTTTTGCCAGAGGATTCAGCAAACAAACAACAAGTCGATTTACCCAATTTACTTAGTGCCAAGCATCCATATATTTACAAACATGTGGATAATTGACTGCATGTTTCATCGGAATGTGGCAGTCCAACCATACAGCAGAGTCTCGCTAAATACAGATGACAGTGCTGCTGCGGCACACAGGAAATTATGGCAAACAGAGCGTTAGGTCTGCAAGCTCCCAGGGTGAGTGTAGAGCAAACAGAGTGGACGTGGGAAGCAAGTGGAGAAAAAGGTGGTGGCAAGTGCCAGCACTGACCGTGGCTTTGCCATATTTATTTCACCTCGGGAACCCAGCCCAGGATGCAGAGTCCTGACCAGGTGGAGATGTGAACTGTCAAACCATCGACAAATTCCTCCCGGGAGAGCTTGGCCACAGATTACATTAAGTCTATGTCACAGTTTAATAAGTTTTTATGCCTACTTTCCAAACTCTCTTGACCGAATTTTAACGTCAAGGAAGATAGGAAATAAAATCACAATTTGATTTAGATAAAAGGAGACTAGAAATAGTGTATCCAGTTTGAATAAGGATGCATGGGGTTTTTACAGTAAGATCTGGAACAAAATATTTTAATCCTATGGACTTAGAACTAAACCAGCCTCACAGGGGCGCCTGGATGACTCAGTTAGTTAAACTTCCAACTTCAGCTCAGGTCATGATCTCAGGGTTCATGTGTTCGAGCCCTGCATTGAGCTCTGTGCTGACTGACAGCTCAGAGCCTAGAGCTGCTTCAGGTTCTGTGTCTTCCTTTCTCTCTGTCCCTCCCCTACTCATACTCTGCCTCTCTCTCAAAAATAAATAAACATTAAAAAGCTTTTTTAATAATAATAATAAAACATTCTCACAGACTATACAAGAAAAAAAAAATCTCTGCTACCCTTTTTCCCCTCCCCCACTTCTGAGCCCCCCTCACACACCCACTTCTCCCCACCACTTCTGTTCACCACCCCTTTTAAGGCCTCCCATCACACCTGTCTCCCTACATGCCCACCATCACCATGAGCCTCCTTGCCACCTTCTGTTGGAACCAAGGTTGCTGGCCTGCCATGCTCCTTTCTTCCCTTAGACTTCTTGGACTGGAGGAATGGTCCCAGAACACAGCTTCAAAGAAAATAGCCATATAACATTCAGTGTAGTTAGAGTCCTATGTACCCAATAGCCTTGAATGTAAGCCCGATGTAAGCTCACAGAAGGTTCTTCATAAATTCTTGTGAAAGTGACTGGACTGGTCTGTAGTAGTCACTTCTGAAAGCTTCCCTATAATTCAATAAGGAGAATTAATTTGCTTTGCTTCTTTCTTCCAAAAGCACTCTTTAGATAAAAATGATACACAGCACTTAAAGTAACTGAGGTGAGTTCTCTGACCTTGAAGACCTTTCCTGCCACCTGGCTAATTCTACCTTAGTCTTTAAGATTTGGCTTCCAGTCATCTCTTTGAAGCCTTTACTGATGCTATAAGTCCCCTCTCTGGACTTGAAAACAGAACTGTAGGTGAACTTCCTAGCTGCCTACCCACTATTGCCACTGAAATAGATTCCGGATACTGTTTATTTCATGTCTTAGTAATTAACACAGTATCTGTATTCCATGGTAGAGATACAATTTTTCCTCTATTGAATTGAACTAGTGGTCAAAGAAACAAGAGGAATTACCATATTAAATAGGCACACCACATAATATTCAAAATTATAATCAATGCATTCATATTAACAGACTGCCCTAGGTTTTAGGATACTATTTCCCTTTTATGTAGCAACCAACTATAAAATATTTCTGTAATACTGCTCACTCAAGTGAATCAAAAAACCTCATGGCTTTATATAACACCAGATTGCGGAGGGTGACATGAAGCCTATAAATGTTATCTGGTAATTTTCATCATCAGTATCATTTATATAACAATATTTTATCTGTATTTGCACTTAGTTGCCAAAGGCATCTGCATTACAGACTGCCTTGAGGTATTTCTTAAATCTGCACAGCCTAGGATAAAGACACTCTAGACACAGAGAATAACTGTTTCTCTGCTAACTGGATCTCCTGAACAATATGCACAAAGAAGGCTGTACAGAATTTTGAATACTTTCTTTGCCAAGTGTCTCTTATCTGAATAGTACCTAAAACTAATGCATGGTGTGTGCTTTGTTAAGGGCTTTGGAGCCAGCAATAAGAAAGGAGAGCTGGAGAATCTATTTTCCCTTGTTTCCCACTGATAAGGCTCATTAAAGTAAATAAGAGTGAGGCATGCACACCAATGGGAGAATAGATCCCCAGGGTTCTGTCTATTCTAAAAATTGGACTCGTCATAAAAGCTGTGTAACTCAGCCTTTTGTGAAATCAACTTTATTGATTTTACCTTTATTGCCTCTTTCATGTCTGTTTTAATTTCAATTCCTGCTGTTTGACATTTGGTACAAACGATAATTTTAAGAACATTTTACCTACAGTTTTGCCCAGTGTTTATGATAAGATATACATTTACCTAAACAGACTCCAGAATGCAAAAGGAAAGGTAAGAATTGGGTTGGGTAAGAGCAAAAGCTGAAGGTGAAATTGTTATTTCTTACCTTGTTTGGTATGGACAGAAGGAAACTGCAAAGCTTTAGAAAGATTCCTGAATACAGTGTATTTTTCTGAATATAGAGGTTGTTTGACTAAATATTAAGGACTTAACGACAGTGAAAGCTGATTATGGATCTTTGTCCTTATATGACTTTATCTACCATTCTATCAACTGGCAATCTCTATCAACCAGTACTTCTGTGCTCAGCCAGACCAATAATTGACTTCCAGAAAGATGACCTAAGATAGGCTGCAGATCTACAGGGTGCTCTCTAAACACACACACACACACACACACACACACACACACACACACAAATTAAGTGACACTGCCTTGTATCCGAAATTAAGAATTTCACCACAAAGTATTTTAAAAATTACATCCATGAACAGTAAACATGACTGGATTCTTTCTTCCCCTCACTGTTAAATAATACTTCTTGACCTTTTGGTTTCTGAATCGTTACCTCTAAAACCTTCTCTGGCTCTCCCCACCAGGAGCTGATATTAATTGTTCTTGCAGGGTGAATCCACAACACATTGAACCCTGCCCTGCTTGTTTTACTGTCACTGCTTAGTTAATTGCCGCTCTTTTCCATCAGTTCCATGTGAACAGAGGCAATGTCTAATTTTATTCACAAAGGTGTTGAAAATATGATGCATGCTACTAAAGCAAAAATACCAAGAGAAAAAATAAACTGCATTTCATGAAAATTGAAAACTTTCATTCCTCAGAGGACACCATCAAGAGTATGAAAAGGTAACCGATAGAATAGAAGAAAATATGTAAAAAATCATGTATCTGAAGATAAATGTGTATGCAGAATATGTAAAGAACCGTTATAATTCAGCAATAAAAAGATGAATAACCCAATTAAAAATGGGCAAAGAATTTGAACAGACATTTCCAAAGAAGATTAAAAAGTGAACAATAATCACATGAAAAATGTTAAACATCATTGGCATTATGGAAATGGTGACCAGAATCACAATGAGATACCACTTCACACTCACTAGGATGGCTCAAATCAAAAACACAGACAATAACAAGTGATGGCAAGGATGCAGAGAGAGTACAACCCTCACACATTGCTGGGGGAAATGTAAAATGGTGCAGCTACCTTGGAGACCAGTTTCTACTAGGAGGCTTATATCCAAAAGAATGAAAATGTATGTTCACAGAAAAACATACATATGAATGTTCATAGAATTATTATTCATAATGCCAAAATTTGGCAAATCTATACAGAAAATAGGTTAGTGGTTGCCTAGGGCTGGGGGATGGGGAGAGAATTGATAGTGCTAAATTGGCATGGATTTACTAGTTGAGGTAATGAAAATGTTCTAAAGTTAGACCTGTCATGATGGTTGCACAGCTCTGAGAATATACTGAAAACTGCTGAATTGTACACCTTAAATGAGTGAATTTTATTGAATAAAAGTACATCTTAGAAAAGAGAGAGAGAGAGAGAGATAGAGCATTTTAGATATATATAAATATTTACATATAAATATCTATAAAATGAATGGTTCCCATGCCGGTTTTCTTCTTTCCCTCTCATCCAAGTCCCTGCAGCAATCTCATGGTTTGGAGAAAGAAATATGAAAACTCTCCAGTTTTGCAAGAATTTAGAGCTAAACCAACAGAGCTATCTATATAACTCCCACAGAGTTGCTTTCTGGTTCCCTTGAGGGGATATAAAAAATGACTTTCCCTGGTTCAGCCTGAGAAAAGCTGTCTGATAAATTGTCAAGATTCTTATACACACACAGGATTAAGTAGATAAAGGGGAGCCCTAAAGAGTTAAATGTCTAGAACTGTGTTCTCTGACACAATAACTACTAACCTCATGCGGCTACTGGGAACTTGAAATGTGGCTAATCTGAATCGAGCTGTGGTATAAATGTAAAATACACACAGATTTTTTTATGTAAAATATCTTATAAACCACTTTTATATATTGACTACATTTAGAAGTGATATGTTCTGGATATATTGAGTTAAAACAGAATCTATTCTTAAAATTAATTTCACCAGTTTCTTTTTATTTTTTATAATGTGGATTCTGGACATTTTTTAAATTTCCTTTGTGGCTCAGATTATATTTTTATTGGACAGCCCTGACCTAGAATCCTGAATACTAAATGATGCCATGAGACTCACCAGTTAAAAATTCTAGCAACATGGAGAGACTTAGAACAAAAAGAATGCTTCAGTGTTAAGATCTTGAAATAAAGGTTAAGGTGATAAGAAACAGAAAGAGTAAAGCTGTTCCTTGTGTTCTTGCTCCTTCTGTCTCCCTCCATTTCCCTCCCTCCCTTCATCTCTAAAACTGTCCAAATCCTAAGAGACAAACCGTACCTGAGGGCTTCTTGAACCTATATGAATAGTACAGGCAGTCAACCAATAAGTCAGTCAGTCGGTCAATCTTGAGCTTTCTGAATATCTTTATGATTGTGCTGATCATGATTATTAGTTTACATCTACCTTCTCCATTAAACTGTTAGTTCCTTAAGGGCAATGTGTATGTTTTATTCATCTTTGCATCCACCCACCACGTAGGAAATGCTCAATAAATACTTGCTAATTTGATAAATAAGGAAGAACATAGCTGGCCAAGCCCACAGTATTTAGTTCGTCTTTTCCTAAGCAGCACTGTTACCTATCACCAAATATGGAGTTGTAGAAATCCCACGGTATCTCCAATTAGTATAATGAATAATAAAACATTTTTGAAGAAAAAATATTTTTATTTAACCTAAAAAATTTGAATCTATGCCAGACTATATCCTTCGATGAAGAAAGAAAAAGTAATCATCGTAACTAGCAAGGAATAATTCAGGATCATATTGTCCAAAGGTATGATAATGTTTAGTCTTACTACTCAAGGGTTATCAATTATGATGTAAAAGACCAAATAAACAAATAGATTAATTGAAAATAATATGAATAAAAGCCAGGCTAAGTCTGATGTCAGTGGGAGTTCTGAATACAGAATCAGTCTGTTCTTGGCAGTTTGCCTCCATCAGACTGTTCACTTATTAGTTTGTTTTTACGCAATCTCCTATTTTTTAAAAACAATTTTTAATGAGCATAAGGGCAGATGTTTATCCTGGAGAATAAGTTATAGCAGTTAAGCAGCAGACATGTTATACCTCTGGGACATTTGTAACACAGAATATATTATTTCTGACACTTAGACTAAGCAGCAGGAAGCCAGCTTCAGATTTTTATCGGCTTCAACTGCTAATGGAGCTGATAAAGCTGATTTGTGGGGAAAGTGACTGCAATTGAAATGTGTGCAGATGCATTTACATTAGGGCTTAAAAAAAAAACCAATGACTTCAACCTAGATTTCAGAATTTTTTTGCTTTGCTAAGCAATATCATTATCTGTGGATAAGTCAAGTTCAGACCAAGTGTGTTTGCATTCCTGTCTCACTGCCTTAGCATATTATTTTGGGAAACCAGAATCAAGTAACCTGTCTTGAGTAGAAATCATGCTAAGAAATAGCTTTGATTTATTTTTTCACTTCAGTTAATGCTGGTAATGGACAACTGCAATCTAAAATAATTTTTGCCATAACTTCAAATGAATAAATGAAGCAAATGTAGAAAAATAGTAGCAGGAAAGTTCTTTTTTAAAGATCCTAGACATAAAAGTATTTTTTAAGTATCTCATGTTTTTGTTTTGGAAAGTGTATTGAAAGATGAACACATTTGAAATAGATGTTATCCCTGGTAAACTTTAAAATAATTGCCATTCATAACCGTCTAAAATATCAATATGCTTTAAGAGAGTTTGAGTCCTGATATTGAGTTGAAATTTCTTCTGTATGATAAGCACAATTAAAAACCAAGTAACAATGATAGTGAAACTGACCATAAGACACAGAAGCTATATCAAAACAAATATTACTACGATGAACTAAAGAAGAAGGCCTTACTGGTGGCCATTTAGGCAGAAGTATTTATAAGGAACCAGAGCATGCAATCCTAAAAGTTTGAATAGTTATTCTTTTTCCACTACTTTTCTTTGCAAGATCATTTTGTACATAGGATTCTGTCATAAATTAAATCAGAATCTCATGCACCTGATTAGATATTCATTAAATTTTTGCATCCCTCTCATCTAAAGATTCTTTATCAGTCCCAGTCTCCCCTTCAGTAAAGGTGACTTTCAACAACAGCACTGACATTTAGTTATCCAGCTTCCAAGTTTCCCCCAAAAGTAGCCTACCCTATTGGAGGTCTTAAAAAAAAAAAAGTTTTTATAGGGCACAAAATATTTTTGCCATTGCCTAATGGAGCAGCTTCTACCTTAATGAGCTGGAAACTCTCTAACTCGTTGATTTCTGTGGCGGTCTTTTCTTCTGTGTCTCCCATTTCTCAGTCTTTGTAATGCCCTCCTCCTCTTTGATCCACATCTTTAACAGTGGTATTCCCTGGGGTTCTTTCTGGGACTATTTTAATAGTCGTTATGCCCACATGACATCTTCTACCAGTTTAATTGAAATTTCTGTTGGTGATGCCCAGGCACTAGAATTTTTACATCTCCTCAGATAATACTCATGTGCACTGAAGTTTAAGAACTGGCAGTGGGCTAGTAAACATTTAAAAACCAGCTTTTTGCAGGGATGAGGGGAAGGAGCTGCAGAGTCTGATGTGTAGCATTTGCTGATTTCACTGGCTTAATACCCCAAGCATGAATTGAAGCTTCATGAATTGAAGCTTCACATCAATTTTAAGCTGCCAACCTGATGTCAACAAGCCCCCAAAATTCCTGAAATTTAACAGTTGGCTCTTTCAAGTTGGTATGAGCCAACTCCAGCATACCATTAGAACTAGGGTACTGTTATATCCAGTTTCCTGCTGAATAGATTAGACACATGATCCACTGGGATATATATGGCAGTATATTTGCTGCTCAAAGATATCCTTATATAGAAGCTCAGTAAATTAAAGATAGATAGATAGATAGATAGATGATAGATAGATAGACAGACATGAAGATACATAGCTACATAGATGGAAAAAACAGGCACCAGCTAAACTGCTCTGCTAAAATGAGTTAGTCACATCCACTTGGCTACTCCCTCTTACCCTGTGTGGTGTTATCTAAAGGACTTCCACGAAAACCAGAAGGCTACACAGAGGGTATTTTAAGAACCACTCACCTATAGATAAAACCCGTATTTATCATCTCCCTATATGCATCCTCCTCATGATCTGATCGCAAAGACCTTTACAGCCTCATTTCCTCCATGTTCCACATCACATTTTACACTATAGTCACAGTCAATAATTGGATAGTCACCTCTTATATTCTCCTACCTCTTCCAAAAAAAAAAAAAAAGAAATGACCTTCAATGATCCCACCAGTCCCTAGAACACTCTTGTTTGCTAGCAAGTTATGTGAAATAGAAAGGTTCTTTAGGGGTGCCTGGGTGGCTCAGTCAGTTGAATGTCCGACTTCAGCTCAGGTCATGATCTCGTGGTTCACGGGTTGGAGCCCCACTTTGGGCTCTGTGCTGACAGCTCAGAGCCTGGAGCCTGCTTCAGATTCTGCGTCTCCCTCTCTCTCTGCCCCACCCCTGCTCATGATCTGTCTCTCTCTCTCTCTCTCTCTCTCTCTCTCTCAAAAATAAATAAACACTAAAAAACTAAAAAAAAGAAAGGTTCTTTAATTCCAAGAAATATCTTTTCATACTCCCTTTTCTGCCCTCAGTTGAGGAATGAGCTCAACACTGTTGCTACTGCCATTTAGGTTGAAAATAGTGACTTTTATAATGAATGTTTTGATACTAACATATCTAAGTTACTTTAAGAGGAGATGCTTAGAAGTATTTGGAGCATTGTAAAAAGGAATACAGAGAAGCAGTACTTGTGTGTTCTTAGAATTATATTACTAAAATCAGGAGCTGACGTAGCAGACCTTGAGGGTAAGAAATGTGAAAAGCAGACAAAAAGTTGAATACCTCAAACCTTTAGGAATCCTTGACTCTGTAGATCCAAAGTGATCTACACATCTACACTGTGTGTCCCATTTAGAAAAAGGGAGAGGTATAGGTTTTACACACACTAGACAAAAAAAAAAAAAGCTGAACTATGAATAAATTCCTTAAGTTTGAGGGTCTTACATTCTGTTAATGCATGAAACAATCCTAAAAGGAAAGGTAGCAAGGAAGGTATTTCTTCCTTGCAAGAGCCCAGCAAGACCCAGTCCATGTCACCATGCCACAAAAGAGCACAGATATGGAGAGAGAGCACCAGGGTCCAGGCATGGATCTGCCACATACATCCTATGTGACCTTATCAACACACTATTAAATTTGAAAGAGCTGGACCGTTGTTTTTCAGTCCACAGTTTTCATTATTGTCCCCCTAAAAGTACTTTTTTAAGACATTTTTTCCTAATTGCCCTATCCATGAAACTTTAGCACCATGGGTATACTGTATATATGTTTATGTAGTGTATGCATATCTGTGATTTATACATAAAAAGAGTCAGATTTTTGCTGCCCCTGAGAAAGAGTTTTCACTCCTTAGGAACTATATTGCCCTGCTGGGAATGCATGAGCTAGCAGATGAAAGCTGATTTTATTATCAAACCTCTGTTACCCAAGCAAGACAGGAGACTTTCAAAGCTAGGTATAGTGAAATGTCATAAAATTAAATGATTGAAAATATAACATTAGAACTGAAAGCTTTCCAGAAGCATTCAGTAAGGTTCAAATACAGAAGACTAAAGTTCTGGGAAGACTAAAATAGGCCACGATTTGTATCCAAAGTCTAAATGATATATTTTTAGAGGCTTTGTGGTTTGAATAAACGTGAAGATTATACTAACCTGTCACTGAGAATGGACATAGTTGTGGGCAGAGATAAGAGAGATAAAAAGCAAAGTGTGAAGAACATCAAACCGAGTGCTAACAAGCTGTCTGTCCTACTGTATAAATGCAGCAGATGTCTTTTGCAGGCATTATTTGCATAAGAGGTTCAGTATTTTGTGTATGGCACCTCAGATAAAACATAAAGGGTCTTTCAACCTTTGCAGTACAGTAGACTAAAAATAGAGTCCACAACATACTAAATTAAATTACTGAAAACTGCATAGTATTTTATAGCTACACAGAGTAATTACTCTGCATAACAGGAAAAATTGGATATGATTTTGTTTGTATAGAATCTCTTTTACTCAAAATGTCTCCCAATACTTTATAGCAAATTTGAGATTGACAGCATAGCGATAACACTAGTGAACCCGGCAGTTATTTTTCACCTGTCGGTAACATCCCATGCTTTTTAAATATGAAAGCAGACATTCAAATGAGCTTCAGGAATTTACCAAAGAACATGTTATTTTCAAATGGTCTCACTAAAATCAAGGGCAAATAGTCCCCCCCCCCGCCCCCGGAACTTCAGTGGGTGATTTGGATGCTGACCCAGAAGAGAAAGGCAGTAATTGGGGATCAGGCAAAGGAGGCAGGGGAAGGACAGGCAACTAGCACAAGGATTACTTCTGAGCAAAATGTGTATGAGTCAAAAAAGGCTTAGGAGGTAGTCAAGATCATTTTGATTGAAATCAGTATAAAGACTAGAAAAGACAGGTAAATTCTAGTTCACTGGCTTAGAGAATTGAATGCAATATAATACCATGAAAAGTTCTGCCCATAGTATCTGAGTCATTCTTTCAAATTTTACTCTTGGAATTCTCTTATTCAATTGGCTACATCCTTTCTAAAACTATCTTTTATTTAAAAGGCCTTTCCACATGAAAAGGAATGAAATACTGATACATGCTACAACTACAACATGAATAAAACTTGAAAACATTGTGCTAAGTGAAAGAAGTCAGGCACAGAGACAAAATTGCCACATATTGTAAGATTCCATTTTTATGAAATATCCACGCTAGGCAATTCCTTTGAAATAGAAAGGAAATTAGTGGTTTCCGAGGGCAAGAGACAATGGGGAATGGGGAGTGACTTCTTAATGAGTCTGGTGTTTCCTTTTGGAGTGATAAAAATGTTCTAGAACCAGATAGTGGTGATGGTCTCACCACACTGTTAATATTAATGCCCCTGCACTATACACGTTAAAATTAAAATGACAAATTTTATGTGATGTGTCTTTTACCACATGAGCAAAAGAGGCCTTTCCAGTTTGTCTGATTTGACCCATATAAAATTGTTTCTTTCCAGTAATCAACCTAAGTTTTCCTTCCAGAGGTAAATCTGCGTTTTGTAGAGCCCTGAAGCTTTTGTAGTGTGGGGAGGCTTCTAAGGAAAATAAGTGAGAATTACAAACACAAAATACCTGTGACTTCTCTGGGAGGGGCCTATACAACTGTGGGAACCTGAAACTCAAGCTTCATAGCTTCACGGCAGACACTTCTCAGTTCCTTCCACAAGAACGACAGAAGAGAGATTCCATTTTCTGGCCTGACTGTTCAGTCAGCTCCCCAGTTCAGTCCATACTTGCCAATATCCAAGGATGTCATTTAGAAGGTTGCCCTGTTCCATACCATTTGATCAATTTTGAAAGACCTCCTCTTTTTTCTAAATAAGGTGAAGAGTCTAATGTCTGACACACCTCTCCTTAGCTGGTTATGCATACGTCTAGCTATTTTGAACCACACGTTAAAATTGCTAGTCTTAGAAATTAGTTGGCATGGATTCCATTGCTGGACAGTCAGTTGCTAAGTGTAGCAAGAGTGAGTAGAGTGTGAAGGTGGAAAAAAACTTTAAGTCCAAATAAGATTCTATTATGATAAGCATAGAAAATAAATATATCAGGGGCACCTGGGTGGCTCAGTCGGTTGAGCATCCAACTTCGGCTCAGGTCATGATCTCACAGCTCGTGAGTTCGAGGCCCACGTCGGGCTCTGTGCAGACAGCTCGGAGCCTGGAGCCTGCTTTGGATTCTGTGTCTCCCTCTCTCTCTGCCCCTCCCCCACTCACATCCTGTCTCTGTCTCTCTCAAAAATAAATAAAAATTTAAAAAAAATTTTTTTAAAGAAAATAAATATATCAGACTGAGTTACTAGAAATAATTCAAGTCAAGAAGTCATTCAGAGAAAATGGAAAAGGTAAGGAAGAGGAGGCGACACAGTGTTTATATTCCCAAGACCATGAAATGAAGACACTTAAGATACAGAAGCCCATGAGGCAAACAGAGATATTACAGAACCACTCCCAGCTACCACAATTGCATGTATCACTCTTTCATATATTAAAGACATTGTGCAAGAAAAGCCACAAAAAAATAAGCATAACAAGAACAGAATAATACTGGTCTAGTTATCTTTCACCTTGTAGTAAATTGGGCGGGGGGGGGTGGGGGGGGGCAGTGAAAGGATGGAGTTATATTTGAAAAAAAGATGAAATTTTGGTTATAAATAAAAATGTTTGTATAATCTCACCTTTCCAGAACATCTTAGATCCTGCAGTCTTTTTGTACCCTTCTCACATGATCAGTGAGTGAGATAAATTAGGGGCAATGCCCATGCACATCGCCTGGTCATTCCCAGTTGACATCTGTTGCTACATGAGAGAAATGCTTTTGCTTGCATCCCATCAATATTTACCAAGGATGGCTGGGGTCCAGAGTACCATTCTAAGTTCTGAACAAAAGAGGCAAACATCCCTGCCTTCACAGAGCTTACATTCTAGTGCTGAGAAGAGATAATAAACATACTAATTCAATGGATTATGGAGAATATTAGAAGGTTATGAGTATAACAGGAAAAAAAGAGAGCATCTTGGATTTATAAATTAATGTTTTTCATAAAATTTTGGAAGCTTTTAGCCATTTTTTGAATATTGTTATGCCCCTTCCTCTATTTGTTATCCTTTTAGGACTCCTTACACATATGTCTGTATGACTTATGTTGTCCCACATATCTCAGAGACTATTCATTTTACTTCAGTTGTGCTTCCCTGTTTTTCTGTTTGGATAATTACTATTTATTTATTTTCAAGCTCACTGATTCTTTCTTCTAGCATCTCCAGTTTTCTGTTGAGCCTTTCTAGTAAATTTTTCGTTTAAGTCATTGTACTTTTCAATCACAGATTTTCCATTTACTTCTATGTTTTTTTTAAATATTTATTTATTTTGAGAGAGAGAGAGAGAGAGAGAGAGAGAGAGAGAGAGAGAATCTGAGGCAGGCTTTGTGCTATTGTGCAGAGCCCAATGCAGGACTTGAACTCACCAAGTGTGAGATCATGACCTGAGCTGAAGTTGGATGTTCAACCGACTGAGCCACCTAGGCTCCCCTGGTTCTCTATTTTTCAATCATTTTCTCTTTTTTAAAAATTTTTTTAACGTTTATTTATTTTTGAGAGAGACAGAGACAGAATGCGAGTGGGTTAGGGGGAAAGAGAGGGAGACACAGAATCCAAAGCAGGCTCCAGGCTCCAAGCTGTCAGCACAGAGCCCAAGATGGGGCTCGAACTCACGGACTGTGAGATCACAACCTGGGCCAAAGTCAGACGCTCAACCGACTGAGCCACCGAGGTGTCCCTCATTTTCATTTCTTTATTGCATTTTCTATTCACCGAATGATTGTCATCTACTTTCCCTTAATTAAATATAATTCCCTTTAGTTCTTTAAATATATCTGTAAGAACTGCTTTTAAATCTTTGTGTGCTAAATCCAACATCTGAGGACACTCAGAGAGCTTCTTTGTATTCACTGCTTTTTCCCCTATATATTTGTCACACTTTCTTTTTTTAATGTTTACTTATTTATTTTGAGAGAGAGCATGAGCTTGGGGATGGGGGGTAGGGCAGGCAGAGAGAGAGAGAGAATCCCAAGCAAGCTCAACATTCAGTGCAGAGCCTGACTCAGGGCTTAATCTCACAACCAGGAGATCATGACTTGAGCCGAAATCGAGTCAGATGCTTAACCAACTGAGCCACCCTGGTACCCTTACATCACACTTTGTTATTTCTTTGCATGTCTCATAGTTTTGCTTTGTTTTGTTTTGTTTTGTTTTGTTTTGTTTTGTTTTGTTTTTAAACACTCACCTTTTAAATAATATATTGTAGCAACCCTGGATTCTGTTTCCCTCCTAAGGTATGTTGTTTTGTTTTCTTTGTTTAGTAAACTTGCTTAGACTAAATTTGTCAAGTATGTCTTCACCAAAATGTGCACCCACTGATATTGCTAGTCAGTTATTATTTTCCTTGTTTTTATTTTTAAGATTGCCTTCCTTGAGATCATCCATGTATTTATATAGCTTGGCATTACAAGATTGTTCAGCACCTCAAGCTAATAAGGCTCCCATTTTCTGCTGATGGATCTGTGTGTGAGCTGGAGGAAATATTAAACCTTTAGATCATTTTCAACTCTTCTCAGGTTCTCTCACATAATCTCTGTACCTGCATGCAGGTTCTGTCAGCCAAGGACAAGTGGGTGACTTGGGACCTCTCTGGTCTCTGTGTACACGTGCACAGCCTCAACCCTTAGGATCTATTTGAGACCTGAACATATGGGAAAGCCATGTGCGGTACAAAGACTTTTCTTGTTTGCTATAAAGATCAATTAAGTGTAATTTGATTTCTCAAGGACCACCTTCTATTACATATATTTTCTGATAGATAATAAAGCTCATTGCAAAGCAAGGGCATTCCATAGCAGGGCACCACCAAAAAGTATGTATATTTTAATATACTAAACATTTGCATCTAAAGAAGACTGATGCCTTTGTTAATGTTGTTATTCTGGGCTAAGAAAAAATAAGTAAAAAGAAACATGAATGACCCCTGCAGTCTGTTCAGTGTCATTAAAAACATTATAACTATTTTAAATAGCCATACCAGAAGTGGGTAACAGAAAAAACAAATCTAAACAAGTTTGATTTCATAGGAAGGTGCAGAGCAAACTATATAGCTACATCTGATTATTTTCTGATTATTGCACCAAGGGGAAAAAAGCTAATATCTAGGGAAATTCGGTAAATAAATAGGTGCCTTCCTTCTCTCTGGAAAACATACTTGTGACACCAGGCTATAAATAATTTAGGTTTCAGCTAAGATTAACTAAAAGACTACCCCCGTAGGCTTTAGTGACCAAATTTTGTCTCCCTATTTGTAAAAAAAAAAAAAAAAAAAAAAAAAAAAAATCTACGCATTTATTCACCAGGTGTTCATTGATCAACTTCTGTGGCCCAAACACTCTACTGAATACTAGATATATAAAACGAATGAGCTAGCTTCTGTGACCTAAAGGACCTTACAACTGAGCTAGGAAGAAGAATGAGTAAACCTAAAATGTAATTGTACTATGGTCAATGCAATGAAAAAGGAATCCCACCTAGAGGGATCAAGGAATCCTTCCCAAAAGAGATGACATGGATAGTTGGCTGAAAGATAAATGAGAATTAGGCTAGCATTTGAAGAAGGGACAAAGGGTTCTGGGTATAGGCAAAAGCACAGAGTATTTGAGGGAACTACAAGTAATGTAGTAGCTGGAACATACGATTTTGAGGGAGTGGTGAGAGGGAAATCAAGGGAAGAAGACAATACCATATCATAAAGTACTTATATACCCAGCTGAGTGTTTAGCATCACTCCCAGTGTGATCCAGAACCTCTGTTGGATTTGGGGGAGGAATGTGACATTTGGGGTCCTACCCACCCTGTGCTATAGAGATCTATTTGTGAATATCTTCTCCACTAACTCAACATGTGTTATGAAGATACTTAGAAATAAAACTAGCCACTGATTTTGCTGAACCTTAGAAAGAAGAGGAGAGGGAAGTTCATTAGTAAGCGGCATGAGTATGGTAGGGCCCTTAAATTATCTTCATGTTTAGAGGTTAAAGATGCTTGTTTGAAATTTAATTATCAATTAATCATTCTAGAATTGTCTATTCTCTGAGTGTCAGTGTCAGTCAATAAATGTAATAATCAGCACTTTCTTTTTTTCATTTTAGCTGTTTTCAGCTTAACCTTTAGCAGGTCATAGCTGCTTTTACTTGACATTTATTAACCTTTTATAAAGTAATTATTACTAGTTTAGAGCAGCCTGGCAGTGACTCCATGTTTATTCACTTCATTTAAATAATAACTGCACTTATTCTTCAGAATCATGTATTAAAAACTCATCACTTCCTAATTTGACTTGTCTATTTGATTATTAGCAAAATGATACCATCAATACATAGTTAGAATGCCATTTATTTAATCTTATATATTTCTCTGGGATTTAACATTTGAAAAGATAGTTATATTCATTTACAGTAATTTGATTCATAATTCAAGTTATATTTGAGATGACCTAAAATTGAATGATGGTATTAGTAATCTTTACTTGATGGAAGTTGTATATAGTATAAATTTCTGTGTTGATTCACTTTCCATAGGTTCCCACTTAAAAAACAAAAAAAAGAAAAAAACTATCAAGAATATGGGGAAAGATTGTTTAAATCACATTTTTAAAAGAATATTATCTCCAATGAAAACATTTTCAAAATAATACTCAAATCATTTTTCAGAAGAACTATTACAATTTAGATAATGTATTTCAGCAAAAGGCCAAAAATCTAACAGAAAGAATTATTAGTGACAAGATGTTGAGCCCAGAAGGGCTCCTAACATGGCTCAAAAATGATGTAATTATTCAATTCTACTTCAGAAAAGTCTCTTAAATTAAAATTTCTCCTCCCTGGTGCTGTGGCCACTGCCGTGGTTCAAACTTCTATCAAACTTTTATCAGACCAACAATGTCATTAAATGTCCTCAATTCTATACTCCCCATCTCCCTCAGAAACAGAAAGGATGCTGCTACTCTCCTCATTTATAGCCTCTGTTCGCTGCTTATTGGTCACTGGGAAGCAAAAGCAGCTTACTTTGGCACATAGCCCTTCATGCCAAAACTGACCTATCATACAAACCCTACTCCCACTTTTCAAGGTCAAGACCAGTGTCCTATTTGTTTTTCACCTACACCATATGACCCAGTGCAGAAACATTGTAGGACCTTGTAGTTAGTTTCTATGGCTACTATAACAAATTATCATGAACTTTGTGATTTAACACAACAGAAATTTATTCTCTCACAGTTCTGAAAGCTAGATTGGTATCACTGGGATGAATTCAAGGATAGCTCATAGTCATGCTCCCTCTGAAAGCTGGGAGGGAGAATCTGTTTCTTGCCTCTTTCAGCTTCTAGTGGTTGCAACATTCCTTGGCTTTTGTCTACTTCTCTCCAATCTCTCCCTCCATGGTCACATTGCCTTCTCCTCTTCTGTCTGAGTAATCGCTCTGTCTGCCTTTCTCTTACAAGGATGCTTGTACCCAGATAATCCAAGACATAATCTCCCCTGATTAGGCATGTGTTTAGTACATAAGAATTAGGTACAAAATGATTTAAGCAATAGTTGACATTGAGGGTCCTGACCTATTAAAAAAAAAAAAAAATGATCCTGTGCATTGTGACACATATAATGAGAGTAGAACTGCTTGCAAGGTATACTGGTAAGAAAACCTTGGTACTTATACAAAAACAAAAAAGGTCCAGAATGGATATATAGATTTGGGCTTTGTAATAAAGTAGGAAATGTTTGGAGTAATGAAAATTAGGAGAACACAGTTTAAGAAATTATTGAGGATGGCTGTTCCCGCCCAGTGTACTGATCTTCAAGTAACTTATAGTGTAGTTGGACAGACAGACACATATCCCACTAATGTGGTAAATGCTAGTAAAAAATACCCACCAAGTGCTTTGGAGTAATAGAAGCATTTAGCCCAAGTTCATGGAAGGTGTACAGAAGAATACCATGCACCAAGTATCAATCCCAGGGGAGCAAAAACATGGTACACTGGTTGCCAGGTCCAGGGAAAATCTCCAGACACTTCAACCTATTGTGTCTTGGTATCAGAGTCACACAAGGAAAAACCAAGAGTTAAGCACTGGAGGGAACAATACTTACTTTTTCTTTACTTATCTTTGTAGAAATACAGCAAGATCAGATCCAGTAGTTGCATCCATCTCTTGTGGCTAGCAAGTACCTCTCCTCCCACCCCAGCAGCTCACACAGGGCAGTTGACCTACAAGAAACCCTCTTGTGCTACAGCACATGGACCCTCAAATCCTTCCCCGTGCCCATGGAGTCTAAAGTACTGAAGACTGAGAGCATGCCCAAGGGCCCTTACATACACACTTAAGCAGAATGAAAGAACACTCATTGAGCTTGAAACAAGAATATCACACGAGGTAATACACCCAGTACAGGCTGTGTGGGCCCCCTTAGCTCTTGGTAAGGAAGGGTTCCAGGCCTGAGGCCATTCTTAAGCAACCTGGTGGGGTTGGGGGGTGAGGGGAGGGGCTTGAAAAATTGCATGCAAGAGATTGCCTTTCTCGACAGAAAGCCTATCAAATTTTTGGAAGGCATTATGAAAAAAACAACGTCTGATCTCATTCTTGAAAGAATTTCCCAAGTAAAGAGGAAGATTTGGGGAAAGTGTGTGCTAAGCAGAGGGAAGAGCTCAGTAAAAAAGCGTGAAGTGTAGGAATTACACATGGTTCAATATGTCACTGAAGGCACTGAAGAAAGAAGTAAGAATTTGGTTTATGGTAGGAGAATATGAGGTTGAAAGTTTGTAAGAGCAAGAAGAAGAAACTAGACTTTAAAAGGGATGAGTTGGTTGGTATGTGCACCTGAAAGATGCCAGGTAGACTGAGAGCATTATAAGATTCAGATCAGAGTGGATAAAAGCCAGCATTAGTCTTAAAATCATCCAGAAAGTATGTAGATTCATAGAACGTCTGGGACAGGTTAACCAGCAATGTCCTAAAGTTACTGCTTTTATTCATAGGGAATGTAGTTTCTGAGAGGTTCCAGATCTGCTGCTAACTAGCTGTGATGACTTTGTGGTTCTCAGTTCCTTTATCTCTAAAGTAAAACTGATATTAAATTAAATGATTTCTTTTTAATCTCCTAAAATCCAAAATGTAGATTCAATAGTTACACTTCCATTTTCTCTTCTATCATGTAGTAATTAATACTACAATATAATTCATTTTTTAAATTTTTTTATTTAAGAGACAGAGAGCATGTGCATGAACAGAGGAGAGAGGCAGAGGGAGAGAGAGAGAATCTTAAGCAGGCTCCATGCACAGCACAGAGCTGGACACAAGGCTCAGTCACATGACCCTGGGATCATGACTTGAACCAAAATCAAGAGTCGGCAACTCAACCAACTGAGCTACCAAGGCACCCCTAGCTGTATCAAGTAGCTTGATATATACTTTTAGTTAATTTGATTAACAACTAAAGAAAAATAAAATCATTGAGATTGTGGGAAAAGATGTTATTTAAATTTTAAATAGAACATATCTTCAATATTTATGCTCAACACCTTGTTCATTTTTCAAAGGCCAACACAAATACCTTTTATTTGCCTTTTAGTTAAGGTCCTCTCAGTTTAGGCCACTTAATAGTTTGTGTATATTCTGGGGCACCTGGGTGGCTCAGTCAGTTAAGGATCCAACTTTGGCTTAGGTCATGATCTCCCAGTCTGTGAGTTTGAGCCCCTCGTCGGGCTCTGTGCTGATAGCTGGGAGCCTGGAGCCTGCTTCAGATTCTGTGTCTCCCTTTCTCCCTGCCCCTACCCTGTACATGCTCTGTTTCTCTCTGTCTCAAAAATAAATAAACATTTAAAAAATTTTTGAAAATAGTCTGTATATATTCTTATTATACTACATGTTCAACATCAAGAAATAAAACTATATTGACATTTCCCTAGAACAAGGTAGTGTGTTTATATATTTGAAGCTTAAATTAATATCTAACTGGTCCTTATGCCTGCAGATGCTGCATCCCTGGTAGGCCCTTGTTCTATCAATTTGTTTCCAGGTCAACATTTTGCATTTTATTGTAATCAGTGAAATAGCATCCTGACTTACCTGCCCTCCCAGTGTCAGTTTTAAAGAAGAATAAAGCAATTAAGTGCATAATTATATTTGATTAGCAAAGAGTAAGAAAACAACCTTTTGTGCCAAATATAAAAGGTGCCTCATCCTCTGTACCCAGATTTGATTTGCCCCCATACACCTCCCTTCCCTGCTAGTATTCAACACCCTGAAACTCTTGTTCTTGCACTTTTTGCACTTTTGAAAAATGTCAACACTCAATTTTATAGCATTTGATTTAACGCTTTTGGGGGCACTTTCAACCTTTCGTAATTTATAGTCATCTCCCAAAAATGTGTGATAGGCACAGTTAAGGTAGCAGTCAGAATAAAAGGTCAGTATATAGATTGAAGTGTTATAAGACAGCAATAAAGATAATGGACTAAAAAAAAATGCAAAGCAGAAACTAAGTTCTTTAACACCTCATCATCTCATTATCACCTCATTACCAAATTCCTAAAAGTTCATCATTTTGAAAATGTGCTATGTTGCAACTTGCATAACATTATTTATTCCTGGAATCCTCTAAATATTTAACACAGTGATCTAAATGATAACATCAAAATTTTTTCAGTGCACAATCATGTGGATAACATTCTCTTTTCTCTTTGTGCTTAGTCTGTACAGACTAGGGCATTTCCAACTGTGGCTTGATTTCATATTATCTTACCTAAAAAATGGAGAATAGGTCTTATATGTAAACAAGATATCTTAAAATAAAACTTAAAATAAGTCAAGTCTTAATCTTATAAAATGTACTCAAAAGAAAACTCAATGTTCCTTAAAATCAAAGGTTTAAGATTGCCTTTGTGTGATCCATGCCAATAAATATGAAGGTATTTTCTTTTGGTCAATAAAAAGCATATAAATTATTTAGACACTATTAAATGAAGGCATAACAAAAGTCTTGAGCATCAAGTTTCCTTTTTTTCACCCTAGAAAGAAAGAATCTCAAATGCTAACTTTTAAGTTCCTTTATAGGTCTTGAAGTCATTCCATGTGAGAGATGTTTCATCTGAAGACAGCTCAGTTTGAAAAGATTGCCAGTCACTCATTTTGTGTTCAACAAATATTTGATATATCATTCACTATCCACCATTCACATTGGAAGAAAAATATTCCCTCCAAGCAGTACAATCATAACCAATGCTTACATCAAAAATAAGTTGAAGAGACTCAGTTCAGTATAAAGACTCTCTTTTTACTCCCAAAGTGGGTCAGGTTCTTGTAGTGGAACTATTGTGGAAGAATGGAAACCAGGTCACCAGAAATGGGTATCGTAATCATCTAGGAACCTGTTAAAAAATATACAGGCCCATTTCCTGTGCCTATGGATCTGAAGTTTTGACAAATTTTCATTTCCCCATGGCAATTCTGATGAGAAACTAATTTTAAGAACTACTAATCTAAACTAAAACCTTACTAAGATATAGTCATGTCTTATTTGTTTCTCTGTCTTCGAAGCCACTGTATGACTGGTTCATGTCAGGACTTCATAACTATTACTGAATATTTGAATGTAAAGTGAATGGTATCAATGTGTCAAAGAAAAAAGAAATTAGTTCTGGCCATGGGTATCATTGAGAAGGTGGCATTGAAGTAGTACTTAAACTATAAGAATCTTTAGTTCTCTA
Organism: Panthera leo; assembly: GCF_018350215.1. Lineage (NCBI taxonomy): Eukaryota > Metazoa > Chordata > Mammalia > Carnivora > Felidae > Panthera > Panthera leo. The sequence continues at coordinate 57,336,652 of NC_056683.1, read as the reverse complement.
CCTAAAAAGAATGGTGCCCTGAAAATAGGTTTTTATGGAGCAACCACAGAACAATGGACAGATATTTTTGGATTGGAGAACTTCCAGCCTTGCAACTCATACCACAAAAGAAGCAGCCTACTTGGCCAGCAACCTAGGTCCTCCCTAATGCTACTGAATTACTCCTAGGTTATCAGTGCCTCATGGAATATATGTGTCACCACTGCACCGTCAAGAAAGCTTAATTGCTATTTATAAAACATATAATTTGTGATTAAGATATTGGAAGATATTAGATTTCCATTTAAAAACTGCACTTAAATTGGTGTTAATTTAGCCATGTAATTTAGCATGAGACCCAAATGGAAAGAAAGAGGCAAATACAAATTTAATAAAAATGGAAGTGCTCCACACAGACAATAGAGTATTTCTTCACAAGACCAAGGACTGAGAACTTTAAAATATATTATTTTCACAACAGCTGATAAAGTAACTTAATATGCAATTTCTACCAACAAAATTCCTATTTTCCAGAGAAAATAATATTTTTACGAAAGAAAAACTTGTCTTCTCCAGGAATGTTTGCAATATAGATTGATCTTTCACTATGTTAATGAAGTGATTTGATAACTTAAATGTAAAAATGTGTCCAAAGTATTCTTTATTGACCCACCTAAAGTTTCAAAAATCAGGTTTTGATGGACTATCCAAAAAACAAACTTGACATGAAAGAAGCCTTTGCATTCTTAATGCTTGCAAAACTGATCTATGTTTTTGCTTACCAGGAACCAAACTAGGTCAAGATCTGTGTGTGTGTGTGTGTGTGTGTGTGTGTGTGTGTGTGTGTGTGTGTATGTGTGTGTGTGTGTGTGTGTGTGTATATGTATATATATATATACACACACACACACACACATATATGTGTGTGTGTGTGTGTGTGTGTGTATATTCTCAAGAGTCTACTCAATGAATTTTTGAATGTGTATACACCCATGTAACCACAGCCCAGATCAGGATATATAATATATCCAACTCCCAGGAATACTCCCTTGTGCCCCCTCCCAGTCCATTTTTTCTCTCACAAGTTAATCACTGTCCTGTCAGGAGATTTTATTAGTAAAATTAAAAAGAAGTGGAGTGTTGTCAGTAAAAGAAAGCTCTAGTTCGAAATTCCAGATATTTATGTCTTCTTTTCATTTACCTTGAAGAAACTGTGCATGTATCTCTTTAGTAGTAGGAGCACTTCAGGAGATTGCTTGAGGTATGTATTCTTAAAAGAAAAAACATCACATTCTCTATTTTGTTATCTCACCCTGAAAACACGTAGAATTTTTGTTGTTGTTATTTCCTTCAACACACATTTATTCAGGAACCATTACATGCCAGCCATTGTTCTAGACTCTGGGAACACAAGTCTCTGTTACAGACCAAAGATTCTGCTCTCCTGGAGCTTCCATTCTAGGTAGTAAAGTGATCTATAAATTTATAATGAGTACTCAAATAAATTTATAAGGAAATAAATAGGAATATTTCAAATGTGATCAGTTGTAGTAAACATATTAAGAGTGATGATAGAGCAACGCCTGGGTGGCTCAGTAGGTTAAGCTTCCAACTCCAGCTTAGGTTGTGATTTCACAGTTCGTGAGTTCAAGCCTTGCATCCGGGCTCTGCACTGTCAGGATTAGAATTCTCTGTCTCCCCCTCTCTCTCTGTCCCTCCCTAACTCGTGCTTTCCCTCTCTCAAAATAAATAAAAACTTTAAAAATTAAAAAATTAAAAAAGAGTGATGATAGAGATGGACATTCTGGGGGCAACATTCATTTCAAGGATAGTCTCCTTTCAGGACATAACATTTCAGCTAAAATGATTTCACTTAATGATGAAAAGGCATCAGCCATGCAAAGATCATACAAAAGGGGAAGATGGTTCTAGGCAGAGCACAAAGGGCTTAAGTGGGGAGCATGCAGAAGGTTTGCAAAACAGAAAGATTGGGATCAAAGCTTGGGTCCCCCCCAAAAAATAGAGGTTGTATCACAGTCTTATGTACAGGCAGTGTTTTGGAGGTGATTGAAAAGAGTAAGTAAAGGACTGGGGACAGAATGGGCAAGGGAAGGTCAATGGAAAGGAAGTTATCAAGTCACAGCTCTCAGTGACTCAGGACTCAATTCTGCAGGGACCTCCTGAAAAGCCTGCACAAGGTCTGCAAGAAATATTCACCTACAGGGTGAAAGGTGGAACCATTGAGACCACCATTGTTTGAGATTGTCCCATGGGGCATTAACCTTGCTCTTTCAGACAGTGTTTTCATGGGGGTAGAAAGGGTCTATGAGAAGTCCTCAGTCCAAGGCAAAAATGATTTATACTCTTCTCATGGTGAAAAGTAGAGTGTGTTTAGTATGAGTTCCCTGGGAACTGTACATTAGAGACACATCTGAAGTCAGTTGAGCCCAGGGATTTGACATACTACACTAAGGGCAGGTGAAGCAGGTGCATAGTGATTAGGTGGAAAGAGGTGAGTCAGAGAGGAAAGCAAGGACCAGATCACATCCAGCCCTATGGGTCCTTGTAAAAAAAAAATTAGATTTTATTCCAAATGTAGTAGGAGGCCATTGCTTTAAAAACTAAGGAGTAGTGTGACTGACTGGTGGCTGAATGAGCCCATTGAACAAAGAAAGGTGGACACTATGCCATGTATGATGTTTAGTCAGGATTCCTTTTACACTTTTCCTTGATCAACTGATAGGGAAAAAAATCACACTATTATGTAACTGAAATGTTGAATATATTTTGATATAAGATCTGAGACATCCTTGCATGATCTAGCTTCTGCCTAGTTCTTCAAATCCTCTCCCTTTTTCTGACCTCTAAGCATAATGGCTGCTTTTGGGTCCTGAGATGTGTCAGGCTTTCTCTCATATCCTGGCCTTCATACATGTTGTTCACTGTTTGAAACACTCTGCAATTTTCACCTAGCCCAATTCCTTATTTTTTGTATTTCAGTTTAATTACTAATTCCATGGAAAAGTCCCCTCTGCCTACCATCTAAAAGAATCCCCCTGTTGTCCTCTCCTGTAGTACCATGTGATATTCTTTCTCAGCACTTAATGTAATTTATAATTTTATACCCAATAGTTCAATTCCTATCTCCCCATTTAGATTGCAAATTCAATACAAAATGGGACTGTATCTGTTTTATTCACTCCAGTGTTACAGGGCCTAGCAGTACCTGGCATAGAAAAGTCCAGTAAATGTTTGTTGAAAATGAATGAATGATTCAAGGTAAAGGTGAACTAGCTCTAGTTCAGGCATGGCAAATGGCCCTTTGCCCCTCACGAAGGCCATGGAACACCTTCAAGGAACTTTAGTGCAAAACCAAACACAATGTGACATCACTGCTTTTGGCAAATGGTGTATCTGTGAAAAATATCTGTATGAAGCTGTTTATTGGAGACTTGAGTGACACCTTCTGTAATAAAACAAGGAATCCCTTAAGCAGTCTGTTTTATGCATTATCATTTACCTTTATACCTAAGGAGTCACTAACAATACTTTTGATAATAAGTGACTCCTGAATAACTTCCAGATTAGCAAGTTCTCTTTTGTTCTTTTTTAGAACAAGATAACTTGATTTTTGATATCAGAGGTTGAAAGTAGCTGCAGAATTTTTCAATTCAAAGGTCTAGTGCATCTCTTCTTTCTAGTGTGAAAGTCTAAATCCACTTCAGAGAAGTGCTGGCATAGGATTAAAATAAATTGTGTCCTGTCTTTAAAAATTCTATAGAATAATCGACCTTCCTAAATCCCAAGGATAGCAATAGCTTCCTACATAAGATTAAAGTAGCAAACAACTCTTTGTCCCTTGACCTGCATTTTTGGTGCCTATTTTATTTTAATTAGATTTAAAACAACTAAGATAAATCAAGATTTTTCTACCCCATTTTACAGGTTAGCATAAATAAAACTTAGGTCAAAAATTCACCTCTATTATATAATATCTCCTCCATACTGTCTAGTATTTTGTATGTATGTACCATGGAGAGGAAAGAAGAGAGATTAACTTTAAATGAAATGAGTTAAGAAATGAATTCAAGTTATTATTTAATAATTCTAAGAAATAGGTATTTAAACTTGTGTCCATTCAAATACAATTTTAAGTTGCATAGAAAATTTTAATTCAGTTTGAACTGATTGGAGAGTTTGCAACAACTGATAACTCATAATGTTAATTACCAGGAAATAAAACTTTTTTTTTTTTTTTACCAGGAAACAGTTTGAACCCATAAAACAAAACTTCAAATGATTCTTGCTAAAAAAATTTAAAGTTGCTTCTGGCATTCAGAGATCTGTTCTGTGCTATAGCCTGTCTCAGAAGAAGGTTTTCTGAACCCAATAGGTAATCCCTTTCCAAACCAGTTCTATTTCTGTGCTATGGTGAGCCTAGCGGTTTTGGATTTGTTGAGTGAAGCAATTTAGGAATTGCTTCCTGCAGATGGAGATGCATTTTATGGTGAATCATTGGAGCTTTAAAAATAACAAACTGCTGGAAAAGAGGCTTAAAATGATCCCCCAAATAGTGAAATCTTATCTAGCCCATCTGATAGAGCAATTGAGGGTAAAGAAACTAATTGAAACTATAGAAACAGCAGGAAAAGTTGACTGTTACTTTTTTTTTTATCCATTTAATGTAAAAGAAAATTGCCACATCTAATAGAGTGTCAAAATAATGTTAACTAGGTATAAATGCCTTTTAAAACTGTCCTTTACCATCCATAAGGTCACTGAACTGAGAAGCTTGCCTCCAGCCGAAACACCTTTTGATGAAGGCTGGCCATTGTACATGGTTTTCAAAGAAATAGCACAGTCCATTTTAACATCATGTCAACCGATTCCAAGAGATTTAGTCTTTTCCAGTGCAAAGAAGTTGAAAACTTAAACTTTTAATTGAAAAAGCCTGAAGCCACTTTCAACCTCTTGTATTTAAAACTCAAATTATCCCTTTCAGGATTAAAGAAAAAAAGAAGCCCACATATCAAAGGTAACAAAGCAGTGATTTATTATCAGTAGTTCTTTTTTCAGGAAAGCTGTTTTCAGTTCCCTGAGCTTTGTATCTCAGTTGTATCAACTTAACAGAAAATATTCTTCTGAGGTCACGCCTAAATATGTGTAAATTTGAACTCTAATGAAATGCGTTTTTAAGTAATACAGCAGTTAAAATAAAATAATTGCCTTTCCACTTCAGAATTAGTTTTAGGTGAGAATTCTTTATATTTAATTAGTACATTCAGCATAACAATAGACTAAGGGGAAAATATTATGACCCTAAACAGAGACCCCAGTTTGGGATAGTCCCTGTTTACTCCTGTTGCCCTGACACCCTTTCCAGTTTAACACTCATCAAAGATGTTTCATTTTATAAAATGCATCATCATCATCATCACGAGCACTTGCATGAAAATGAGCTGGGATGCTGTCTGTCCAGTGAGCTCTCTATCTCATAGACTTGGCTTCTCAGCCGTCCCCACGAAGCTAACCAAGTTGTCCTCAGGAAGAATAGCTATGTCATGTATGGTAATTGTATTCATAAAGGAATATTCATTTAAGCTTAGAACTCTGCCATACCATGTTTCCACACACATGAGTATCTTTCCAAGTAGTGATAACAAAAGGTATAATAGATAAAGACTTCTAGTGCAATCTTTCTTATTCTATTTATATGGTAAGTGGCTGGTCCAAATTATTTGGTCAAAAACCAAATTATTTTTTACAAACATAACTTATTTTGATACTACCTAACATATTCACTAGGATACCCATGGATGTTTCAAATAATACATGTGTAAAAATTACCTCATTATATTCTCCTCCTTCTTTCCAGATTTGTATTCTTTAGTTCTAAGAATGGCAGTTGTCCAAACCAGAAATCAGTCATCAAGTTAAATACATATTTTTCCTCTAACCATCTAGTAGATAATTTCTCTCCATGCCCACTTCCATTGACTTTATCTACACTTCTGCTTGGATTTGTTTTAATAATCTCCTCCCAACTGGCTTCTCTGCATATGATTCAGAGTCCAATAAGGAGACAGAAACCACACAGTAATTTAAGAATATTTAATATGAAGAATTATTAGCTAGTAACAGAGGATTAACTCCTAAATGATAGAGTACATTAGAAGTTTAGGTATAGCAAATGTAGCAAGTAAGTCCTACCTTTAGGGCTGGGGAAGAATAATCAAAGAAGGAACACATTTGGAAGACACACACCAGCTAGTATTTAGACCCCTTTGGAGAGCATGTGGTCATTGGATATAGAAAAGTCCACTGAGGTGCCACAGGCCAGGACTGGGAAAGAGGAATCTATCCAATGAGGGGCTGAAGAAACTTGCTGCGCAGCCACCTGCTGGGTTATTGCTGAAACTCACTGGGATGCCCTCCCCTGGGATGCTAGGAACTTCACTAAGAAACCACCCACAGGGCTGCTGCTAAACTTACTAGAATTTTGCTCACTGGGGACCTATGAAACTCTATTACAAGCCACCCACTAGAGAGCCAGCAGAACTTTCTGGAAAGCCACACTTGGGAGTACTGCTGACCTTGCTAAGAATCCACTCAGTGGGACACCTGAGTTTTGCAGGAAAGTCAGCTGGAACATAGGCTTAGTGGGAATTCACCTGAGGAGGTGCTGCTGAAACTTGCTGGGGTGAGCACCACTGGGTTTCCTGCACATGCCTCCAACAGGTGTTAAAAAAAAAAAAAAAGGAGGAAAAGGCATCATCTACGCTAGGAAGAGAAACCCCTTTTCTCAGTGTCACTCCAGTACATTTTCCACACCATAGCCCTAGAATGATAAATCTAAAACACAGTATGACTATTTCTTTGCCTAAAACTCCTTCAACGGGGTAAAAAGAAAGGATGGAAAAATGAGTGCAAAATGAGTGGGAAGTCAAGGCTTGATGTTGCTGACTGCAACTTTATCTGTAGAGTGTGATATAAAGTCATCTCATGTGAGTGTGGGACACAGGGCTTAGAGATTAGGAAAGATCTAAACAATCAGTTTGTAGAAGGAAAGGAGTCAAAGCCAAAATTAATGCAAACCTTCTGCCGAATGAATTGTGAATGTTATCTGGACTAACATAAATGTGTAAGATATGCTACAGGGAGGAAGCCACATGACTTGAAGGTCTACATTGGGTTTGGGACTGAGGAAATAATCTCTTGTATAATGGGTAAATGTTGAGTGGCAAATTTTATATTGTTCCCTATAATTGTATAGCAAACCTTATATCTGGACCTCAGAACTATAAGCTAAATATACCATGTGGTTCAAGGGGTGGGCATTAAACATCTTTTTAGTCAATAGTCTCTGATCTGTATTATTCAGAACATTGACTCAGTATAAGGAGGTTTGGGACAGTTCCACATGTTCCCTCTTTGTGCTAAGTGGCAGACCCAAACTGTAGTGTGAGAGCAAACCTGACAAATCAACATATTTAGAGGCAAGTCCTCTAAATTTCTTGCTTTTCCCCCACCAAAATTAGAGTATAAAGACCTGATGAGGGGCACCTGGGTGGCTCAGTGGGTTAAGCATCTGACTCTTGGTTTCAGCTTAGGTCATGATCTCACAGTTTTGTGAGTTCCAGCCCCACAATGGGCTGTGTGCTGACAGTGCAGAGCCTGCATTGGATTCTCTCTCTCTCTCTGTCTCTCTCTCTCTCTCTCTCTCTCTCTCTCTCCCTCTCTCCCTCTCTCTTCCCCTCCACCACTCGTGCTATCTCTCTTTCAAAAAAATAAATAAAATAAATAACCTTAAAAAAAAAAGACTTGATGAAAGGGAGGACCTGGAATAAGTGAGAAATTAAGATAAATTAAATTTCTTGGTGCAAATTGAGTGTAGGAATATAGTAACATTCATAAAGAATGTTTTAGTGTTTATAAATGTGTATCTTTACTATTCCTTATGTGTGTGCAGAATAAATCCCTCCCCCAGCAATTTTGTAGATATTTCTTAATATCAGAAAAGAACAATCATCAACACTGTATGCGCTGTTTCCACCTCCCTGGCAACAGTTGAATTCACCATGGAAACAGTTGAGTAGAAATTGTATGTATGTGAACATTAGTGAGGTCAAGGGAATGGGTGAAACAGCACTTTGTTGGCTTAAATATTTTAAAAGAATTTTTGTTTCTTTTTAGGAGGAGTTAAAACTGCATTTTAAAAGCTTATACCAACTCTTCTAGTCTTAAATAGCCTCCAAATAGGCACATTATCGTCACAGGAAATTATCTGAGAACTCCAGAGCTTCATAAGCACTGCATTTACTGATTCTGTTATATTAAATCCTACCCAAATTGCCCTTACAGTGCAGGGGAGTGGAGACTGGCTAATTTTGCAATGAACACGAAATAAGAAAATCTATTATAAAATTGTTGCTTGGTCACAAAGTCTAATCTTAAAACCCTGAGATTTGTTTTTAATTGGGGGAGGTAATTTTAAACGTTGAAATGCTACAATAATTCAACAATTATTAATGCATCCTTTTATTTTTATTTTATTTTTAATGTTTATTTATTTTTGAGAGAGACAGAGTGTGAGGAAGGGAGGGGCAGAGAGATAGGGAGACACAGATTCTGAAGCAGGCTCCAGGCTCTGAGCATCAGCACAGATCCCGATGCGGGGCTCAAACTCACCAACCGTGAGATCATGACTTGAGCTGAAGTCAAATGCTAATCCAACTTAGCCACCCGGGCATGCCCCGATGCATCCTTTTATTTTCTCACCCATTGACACCCTCTACCTCATGCTTTTTTCCCAACCCGCTTCTCTTTGTGCCAGATTTGTTTCTCTTGCTCTTATCCCACCATTAACTGATTCAGATTCAATTAATTGTGTGTTTCATCCATGCCCACCTCCTTTCTGTAACATGTAACGAGCAGCTCATCATTGCCAAGTACTATGCAAGGCACATTCTCATGCATATCCCATTTAAATTATTTAGATTATGGCCACTTTTGCCATGTTAGCTCCCTGTCTGGGGTTTAATATTTTTTGAGGTTCCTCCCTTGGAAGCAAAGCTTTAACTCCATTTCAGAAGGACTAGTGGTTCCCACGGTAAAAGAAATGGAAAAGATATCTCTTCCTGGGAAGGAAATTTCTGATCATCCTTCTCCACCAATGAAGAACATTTTACAAAGTGAACCATGGCGTTAAGAGAGAGAAGGAAGGGTAGGGGAAGAGAGATTATAACATAAATTCAATCTCCCTTCACAAAATATCCACAGGATTGAATTGGACAGATCCTAGAACATGAGGAGACAAAAATATTTTATATTGTTGTGAATTACCCTTATTTTGTGTATTATCTCTTTACATGTGATTCTATAACTTTTATTATTGCTCATATCCTTTTTCAACTTCTTTGTTTCTACCCTTAATAAAATCTTTTTAATCAAAGATAAAAGCCCCTAAAGCTGAAGGACATTTTCCCTGAGCTCTCCATCTGAGGGTATATTATATAGACTATGTTTCTTTAAGTTCACTTTCTAGGCCGCCTTAAGATAATTTTGGCTTTGCATTTTTTTTCTATTATTTTCACATTTGGCTACTTTCAAAAAGAAAAAATGAAAAATGTCAAATATGATGGCGTGCCTTACCTCAAGAAATAACATCGTTGTAGGCACCTCTGTCCTAGAGGCAAACTATCTATGGATGTTGCAACACAGATTCTCCACACAGAGCTGACAACTCATTTGAAAGAAGTTCAACAGTGTTAACAAGACTGGGGGTTGGGCCAGGGGGTTCATGGGTATTGCTTTATAATCAGCAGACTCATTGTGGTGCCAGAAATTCATGAAAAAGGAAGGAAAGTTCCATTTGAACCACAGCTACTTGGGATCTCATTTGCATTCTTAAGCCGGTGCTGTGGTGCTATAAATAGAAGAGCCTATACATAGAGATGGGTTATTTCTGCCAATAGTGATTTTATTTTTTAGAAGCATCTAGAGACATTATTCATAAGGACTCATTTCTGTTCACTTTCCTGCAGAGAATTTCCCTCTCTTGACACTGTGGGTGGTCAACTTTGAAATCTACTAATGATCCATTAGATACAAAGAATGCAGGAAGAGATATTTATTTTTTTTAAGTTAATACATGCAGGAGTCCTTTTAGTTGTAGAAAATTTTCAGGCATCTGGCTGTTATGTAAATAGGGGCATCCTTTTCAAGCCAGCATCTTTTGATTTTTTTAATCAGCTGAATTTTCTAAAGATAATTTTTAATACCCATAGAAACTTAACGACAGTCATTTGATATGCTAACCATATTGTGACTTGTAATTGAGTATGCTATAATAGTTACAGTGCCAAAATATACAGATGTTTGCATACACTTAGATAGGTAGTATTTTTTTAACTAAGCTTTAAAATGACTGACTGAATGTTTTCCTACTTCGTGTTGTTGTTAAGTGTAATATACATGCATATATATGCATATAATATACATACATAATATACATACATAAAGTAGACCCTGTATGGCACTAGTAAAATAAAAACCCTCTAATCGTTGTACTTTAGTGGATAAATATTGTATTTTCAGATATATGTTAGTCAAAAGCTAAAATGTAGCCCCAAAGGAGAAAATTACAATGTCCTGGCATCCTGCTAAAGACCCAGTAGTAACTAATGCCCATCAAGCTTTTACTTTGGTGAGAAAATTTGTCTCAAGGGAGCTGACTTTTGCAGGAAGTAAGCTATGCAGGATCACATGATGACATTTTTAAAACACAGAATCACGGGCATCACTCTACATCTCCTAAATCAAAATCTCAGAAGCAAGGGCAGCACAGGAATCTGCATTTTAAAAGCCATGGGGAGATTCACTGGTAACATTCTGTGGTGCCAGTCCACAGAGCAGCTTTTAGAAGCTATTGACATTTGAATCCACATATTACAGAGCTAAGGCCTTAAAATCCTTGCTCACTGCCTAAATTCCCTTTTCACATACCTGTGCTGTGTTTTACAAAGATTAGTTCGTGCACTTATGCTATCTTCCCAAACAAGAGCAGAGCAAGTATTTATTTATTTATTTATTCCATGGTACCTGGCTCTTTCCATGACATAGGTGTCCAGCAAATATTGGTTGACAGGAATTGGGATTACATTTGGTGTTATGGTTTACAGGTAAGAACTTCACTCAGAGGAAGACTTGCAAAAACAGTTTTCTATGTAGTTCACAGGTCTGTGAAGGGTAAGATTTTTAGAACTTTTTCAAATTAAAAAAGTGTATTACGTGTAAATATATTCTCCCATATCTAATTATACAGGGTCCAATAAGTTCACAGGAAGTTACAACATTTAAAGTAAACGGGGTCAAGGAGGGTGACGTTGTTTTAATCACTGGTTCCAAACATGGAAGGTTACCTGAGGTCCTTCAGGCTTAGGACACTTACTTTCTTGGTCAGCATTGCCAATTGCTTCAGGTTGTGGCGAGGTATCCTTTGAGTTAAGTTAACAGCAAACACATTTGACTTGCTAGTTTTTGAAGAAGTTGGGATTTAGTAATGGGATCTTTGGCAAGATCTGACTAGGAGAAGCCTTTGGGTCCAGGTGTAATGCAGCTGGTAGCAAAAATAGATTTTATTAAAACTATTGGTGAAATATCTGGCACTCCAGGAACTATTTTGGAACTTGAAGGTGCAATTTGAAGTGAAATGTATGGAGGCATCATCATCTCAGTTGGTTAAAGCTAACTCTTTCTAATGAATACCAAGATGGACAAGAGGGCTCTGGACACTTGCTCATGGTTAGCGAGATAAGGTGGTCTTCCCCTTCCGCAGAGCGTTTTCTATAGAATTTCCATTTCTCTCTCTGCTCTGTCTGCCTGCTGATGTACAGATGCACACAGTTAGTCATCTCCACATGAATTTATAACAACCAACTTCTTCCAACACCTGATGAAAGCAAAAAGGAAATGAGGCTTGATTGATCAATAGGACATGATTAAAATTAGTGCTTTCCTCGGTTTTTAACAGAAAAGTGTCTTTCCCGCATTTCAAATCTGGTTAGGTCTATATGATTAAAGCACTTATATCAATCAATATTTAGATTCGTTTGACTTCATATATGTGGCCTTCTCCTTTACTATAAAAAGACTAATTTGGTTTTTCCAGAATGCAGCTTTCAAGAGTTTTACACTCCAAGACTTTATCCCAGAATACAGATGCTTTATACTAAGCTTTCAATTCCAGGTTAGGTGAGTGGAGGTGAAATTACATGAGATTTATCCATGGCCGCAAAAACGTTAAGTTCCTAACTAACACTTTAAGTAACACCAGAAGGTGTGACTTTCCCCAGTGCTGTCACTGTACCTTCCAGGTTGTCTGGCTATGCTTTTACCACTATTCTCGGGTGAGAAGGAGGACCATTGGCTCAAGCGTCCTCAAAATTTTATTTTGTAATACAGCCCCAAAATAGAAGAGTTTTTTAGGGTGCTTTATAACCATCTTAGCGGCATTGATCCTTAATTTTGGACCATTTCTGAAAACCTGAGATTCTGTATTTGTCCACTCTATGTAAAATACTATGCAAGTTGCCATGAAAGTTATTGTGAAAAATAAGCACACTAACCCAATCAAAGAAGGGACGCAGAGACTTGGAGCACAGTGAAGGGAGGCTTCAATCAACGTTCTTGCCAGAGCAGGTGTCTGATGGACAGGCATACTTGAGGCAGTTACAGCAGGCAATTTATCTCCAAGCATGCAAGTCCCTCCCCTGATTCCTCATTGGCTGAGTCCTACAGAGATTACAGCCTTACCCTGAAGTTGCCTAAGCCCGTGTAAGGCAAAAAGTAGTCTGATTGGAACAAATGTACATTCCCTGAATTGCCACAGAGACTTCAGTTTTTTGGCCCATGCTCATTACAAAGCCCATGAGATGGAGAGGAGGAAGAAGAACCAGGAAGTGAAGTGTCTCAGGTTTTGGGACTCCATTGTGAGGGGAAGGAGGTCGCACATATTTCCAATAGGTTCTAAACCTATTGTTAACTAGACAGCACAGCTTGTATTTGGTATTTCTGAAAATGAGTCATCTCACTTATTTCTCATAGTTATAAAATGAGTAAATTATTCATCACCCGTGTTTGGCCTCTTAAGAGTCGAGAGAGCCTCTGAGGGTCTCAAGACCTCACCCGCCAAAGCTAGATTTACCTGTTATCTGATACATAAGTTCTTTCCATAGTGTTTTATCCCATTTCCCCAGTCCCTTACATTGGCACTACCAGGCATGAGCTCTCTATTCTCAGCCAGGCTCTCCCTTCTGAATGGGCAGGTGCCACAAGCAGCTACATGGCAACCTCAGCAGTAAAAGCCAGTCAGCTGTTTTGGCCCTGTGTTCACCCTGCACTCAATTGGTAGCATTGACACCAAGAGTGGGAGTCTGCCTTCCGCGTCAGTATAGACTAGGAATAGGGGAGGAGTGAATCTGCATAGGCAAGCTGGGGCTACCTTTACTGTTGATGTTTTTGTAATGTTTATTTATCTTTGAGAAACAGACACAGAGCACGAGCAGGGAAGAGGCAGAGAGACAGGTAGACACAGAATCTGAAGCAGGCTCCAGGGTCTGAGCTGTCAGCACCAAGCCTGCATCTCAAACCCACGAACCTTGATATCATGACCTAAGCCAAAGTCTGAGGCTCAACTGACTGAGCCACCCAGGCACCCCGAGCTACCTTTACTTTAAAAGGGGGAAAAAGGGGCACCTGGATGGCTCAGTTGGTTAAGCATCCAACTCTTGATTTTGGCTCAGGTCATGATCTCTAAGAGCACAAAGCCTTCTTGGGATCCTCTCTTTCCCTCTCTCTCTGGCCCTTTCCCAACCTCTCTCAAAAACAAAGGTTGGCAGGTGGAGGAAATAGATGCAGGGAAGGCAGAAGCACCAGATTCCTGGTCACCATCCCCTCTGGAGAAGGCATGCAGGTGGATGAGCACAGTTTTCAGCTCTGGTTTCACAGGCACCCGCAGCCTGGGGCCCTGGGAGTTGTTTAGTCATTATGCTCCCCACTGTGCCTTTCTTTGTGAGCTACCTCAAGGGTGGCTGTTGGAGGACTTCTCCTCAGTGGAGGAAGCTTATCACCAGCTTGAAATTCTCCTCAGGTTGCATCTAAGACGTTTTCTTCTAATAGACATTTGAAGCACTTTACTAAGGCAGCGCCACACATATTTAATGAAGTCCTAAAAAGGCACCTAGTGCGCAGTAAAAGGTGAGGTAAATCAAAAATAAAAATAGATGGCTTAAAATAGAATTCATGGCCTCAGGCAAACTATAAAGCTGCTAATCTGCTTTCAATGCGAAGTGCACAGCTACAAATACTTAACAGTTGAAAAACACTGAGAAAGGGAGAAGACAAGGTGCAGCTTTTATTTTATGTGTGTGTGTGCGCATGCGCGCACGCATGCATGCGAATGCACGCGCGAATCCACCTGTGTGTAAAGGATCATTGTTTTCTGTTTGGTTTTATAATTCCTTTTCCCTTTTCAGTGACAGTGAAAACTGGTTTTGTGAGTGTCCAAGGCTGTACTCAGGCAGGATGTGCCAGTTTGCAACCTGTGAAAACAGTCCATGTGGAAACGGTGCCACCTGTGTTCCTAAATCCAGGACAGATTCCCTTTGCCTCTGCCCTTATGGGAGGTCTGGGCTCCTCTGCACGGAAGGTAAGAGTATTTGATTATTAAGCATTGAGCACCGCAAAAGGAGATGAGGAACATAGAAGTCACTCACAGAAATCAAGGACAGCACCTGACTGATCAAATATGTCTAATCGTTTCCTTGGTTCTTTCCAAGTCAATTGAGACAAGACCTGTTAATGAGACTAATCCCTGAGCATGTATTTCTCACAGCCATCGTGTAATTACAAAGGAGGTAATGAGTTTACCCTGAGGTTAGTCTATGGAAAATCTCTGTAGTATAAAATCTCAAAGTCATTCTAATGCTCAGAGTAACAAGGAAAATCAGATGCAATACATGAAATCAAAATATTTGATGTCATTTTGGAAAACTGAGGCAACAATATTAACAGATCTCTGTATTGTAGACCAGTCATTTTTTGTTTAAAAACAATAAACCCCGTGATACAGTTATTATATAGCAAGAAACAAAATCACAAATAATATCCATGTGGCTCTCCTTCAGAAAATCCTAAATTACAAAAAGGTACAAGATGCTATAATATAAGATTGTTTTAGGAAGCAGCTTGCCAAAGAATGTAATGTTAGCTTTGATATACAGAAATAAATATCAATTTAAATCTTAATAGAAATAATTAAAAGTATTTGGCATTAATATTTTATCAAGTCAGGATAGGAATTGTTTCATCTTTATTTTCCCCACAAAAAGTTTTAAAAACAAAGTTTACCCCTTTGGTGCTAGTGGTATTTGTTACCAAATTCTGGAGTAAGTCTACCAAAATGAGCGCAGGTCCCTATGCCCCAGGTATACAACAAAACAAACAGATCTTACCTGCTCAGACTCATCAAAAAGTTGGAGCACCACACGCTGATATAACAGGTGTGAAAATTGAAATGAGTGAAAAAAGAATTCATAACTAAAAAGTATTGAAAGGAGGGAATTGAGACAACGGATTTTTATGTAGCTGGGAGAAGGGGAGTTAAGAAGTACTGAGTTTCATTCTCTATGTGGAAGGTTATATTAGAAGTTAGCCAAGTCATTTTGTAATAAGAAAAGGTATCATAGACTGGATGGAATTGAAATTTTGTCCTTTCCAATAAAAACCTCATGCTTCTTAGATAGAACCATTCTATCAAGCTATTGAAAAATACAGTTGGTCACAAAAAATTTGATTACTAAGGGATGAATCATCAGTTTTGCTTCCTAGTTGAAAATCAGACTTATCACATGAAATAAGAAGTGAAGATTTATAAGAATGTCTTCACATATTTACAAAAAAAAATTGTTTTCTCCTATCTTTTGGTCTTATTAGGGCTCAGAGATGCAGCAACTTATAAATTATTGAGACAAGAAATATTAGACAAAATTTGTTAGACTCTCTGTTTCATTGTAGGTAAGAAGGAATTCCAACATGCACCCATCCAGAGGAATTGTTCAAAACAATTAGCCTATCCATTAATATATCCCACAAATGTGCCAGAGTAATTTGAGATTCCTACCCTCATGGAGCTTTTCTTCTAATTGAGAAGATTAAAAGAAAATAAAAATAGCTCAAGACACAATATAAAGTGTATGAAAAGAATTATGAAGGAAATAAACAAGGAGCATAGAGAGTAAGCAGGGTGGGGGGAGCGAGGGTACTGTTCCAGATAGGTGCTCATGATAAGAGCGACTCCAAAAAGGAAGAGACTGTGCTAAAGCCTATAGAATGCAGAGTATGACCTATGAAAACCAGGAAAACAACTATTAGAGCAAAAGTTTCAGAAAAATGGAAGACCCTTAAGAGAGGTAGAACCTACCTTTTTTGAAGAATGAAAAGGTGCTAGTCTAGCAGAGCATATGGAGCAAGAGAGAAAAGCATATCTGACGTGAGCAGAGCCTACATCATGTAGGGTCTAAGGCACATGGGAAGGTTTATTGGCTTTTAATTCTCAGTGCCTTAAGAAGCCACTGGAAGATTTTATTTTATTTTATTTTATTTTTAATTTTTATTTATTTCTGAGAGACAGAGACAGAGCATGAGCGGGGGAGGGGCAGAAAGAGAGGAAGACAGAATTTAAAGCAGGCTCCAGGGTCTGAGCTGTCAGCACAGAGCATGATGCAGGGCTCGAACTCACAAACTGTGAGGTCATGAGCTGAGCTGAAGTCGGACATTTAACCAACTGAGCCACTCAGGTACCCCGCCACTGGAAGATTTTAAAGAGGCAAGTGGTGTATATGTATTTGTTAAAACACTTCTGACTGCAGTATATTGATTTTAAAAGGCTTTTGTCAGTGACCCTGATGAGAGATAATTTCGCCTATGACCAGGATGATGGTGGTGGAGATGGAAATAAGTGGATGAATTTGAGATCTATTCTGGAGACAGAACTGATAGAACTTGCAGGGAAGTGTTTGAGAAGTGCTGAATCAAGAACATCTAGATTTCTCTATTTGTTTGGACTATGGGTAGAGTATAGTGCCATGAGGAGGACTGAGGGCATAACAGGGGTTTTATAGGGCATTATTGGGAGGTAAACAAGAGTTTTATTGGGTACAGATGAAGGAAGAGATACCGGTTAGATATCGAAATGGAGAAGACATGTAGGCAACCAGATAAATGATCCTCAGGCTCAGGGGAAAGAAAGGTCATGACTAAAGATACAATTTGGAGAGTCATCAAAATAGAGGCAGTGGTCAACACCATAGAACCAGAAATTGTCTGAGGAAAAGGTATAGACAAAGAGAAGAAGAGGGCTGAGGACCAACCCCCTCCAAGATTCCAATATTTAGGGATCTAGTAAAGGAGAGAAAGCCATGTACAATACCAGTACCATCCCCCAGACAAGCATCCCCCCCCATCATCTTTCAGCCCATAAATATCACTCCTCTTGTGATGTTGCATTGTCTTAGCCTAAGTTCCCCCATCAAAGCAGAACCTGGATAAAGAATTACATTCAAGTAGTTTATTTTGGAAATGATCTCAAGAAACAGGAGTGTAGTAAATACTTGGAATAAAACAGGAAAGGGGAGACAGTCAGTACAGAGGTGTCTTATGGAATTGAGTCAGGGACAGCTATTATTGATTCTCCTGGGACCTTATGAGGAACTATCTAAAATGAGTCTCAAAATTGTCCACTCTTATGAGGAAATATACAGAATGAGTCTGAGAATTGCCTGCCCCAAGGGACAAAAGAGAGAAGCATTTAACCATTGACTCGTGGTTTCTTTTGATTGAGGATTGCTCTACAGGACCTTAATTTTCCCACACTTCTCCATTGCCATAGAAAACTGTCAAGTGTGCAATCTCTTGCAGGCATCTCAGGCAGGCCAAAGCACCAGAGAAGCTGGGGATCAAGGAAGGAGTGCTTAACATATCAACATTCCCTAAACAATCACGAAAATGCCCACTCAAAGTGTCAGCTCCCTCCAGGAATCGTCTTTGCATCCAGCAAGCATCAAGGCTTTCTTTACTCCCCCAACTAGCATGAGGTAGTGCCCCATATCATTTCTTGGACCATTCACTGGTCAGTCTCACGTCCAGGAGATTCTCTAGAACATTCAATAGAGAAAAGCATAGAACTAACTGATAAGCATAGTTGTTGCCCAGTTGCAAGTACACGTGAGAAAAGGCACAGAATAATATCCAAAACACCCTTTTTATCTTTGCCTTTTTGTTAATACCAGAGGATAAAAAATCAGCTAGTTTTATCAGCAGTTGTCTTTGCTAGATAGCACTTTTCTTTTAGATTATAGCCATATCTACCATACTAATATATTCTTTGGGGGATAATAGAAAATATAATTATGACGTTTCCTACCTTGTTGATGTTTCCACTGGGGAATTCATTCCGAGGCAATCATGGCAGTGGTGATGGGAGCCAAAATAAACAAACACTGCAAATAGAAAATTCGCAGCTGCCTTCCTTTGTAAAGTGCTTTACTCTCCACATTTGTGCTTCTCATTCACACTTCCTGTTGCCTCTTTCTATGCAGGAATAATCTCTTCTTGTTTTCTTAACCACATCATTTTAAAGGCAGGGGGGCAGGGGGACACTTTATCTTATGGCTTGCCCTCTCTGTCTTTTCTAAAAGTATGGCTTAATTTACCTTATCCTCCCCACCTACAGCTCTCAATGGAATATGGCTTTTGAAGAAAGCAGTGTAACATGCAGATTAAGAGCCTAGGCCCTGGAATCCGTGTGACTAGGTTAAAATCCCCATTCTACTACTGACTAGACTATGGTGTGATCTTGGGCAAGTCACCTGATCTCTCTGTACTTCACCTTCAAGGGGTCTAATAATAGAACCTAAATTACAGAGTTCATGAGAATTAAAGGAGATAATTCATGTAAATTGCTTAACACATCACTGGACATATAGAAAATACTTTTTATAAGAGAGTTCAAACCAGGCTTCTGATACAGAGAAATGCCGTATCTTGTCATTATGGGAAAGAAGGCTGGATCTCCATCCTCCCTAGAAAGAAAACTCTATAGAATGTCAAAAGAAATCAAAATTAATTTCCTTTCAAGAATTTTTCTAAGTTGGTGACACTCTTCATGGTGATTAGAGACAAGCCAGGGGTATTACAAAGTCAGGTAGGAAAGCAGCGCTCCAGGGATACAGATAATCACCAGGCTATTTAAGGACATGATACCTCTATAAAGCAGCTTAATGTCAGGCTGGCATTTTGTAATGGCATATTTCAAGTACATGTAATTTTGTCATGTAAGCTCGTAACTCTTTTGATAGCATCCACTCTGATATGATCCAGCTTTTACTCTCCGACTCAACAGCTGTTTGATTACCCTGCTGTTCAACCCATCTCAATATCCCTCATTTCTCTCCATGTTTAAATTCTATATTTTCCAGCTCCTGGTTACAAAGAAATGTTAAAAGATCAAGCCCAACCCCATAGGGGAACAAGGAGACAGGGGTGATTGTGGCCACACAAGAAAGCACTCAGGAAAGTAATTCCTCTTGCTTAGGGTTGAAGGCAACCTTTGAGCGTCCTACATTTTTTCTTCCTTAAGAACTGAGGGAATTGCCTCTCCTTTTGCTCACTGGGAAAGTTCACACCTCCGCCTTTTACCTTTTTTTCTATTTCAGCATCTGTAGAGAGGAAAAGTTAGATTGCACATCTAAAAAAGTAACACTTAAAATAAATATATATATTATTGTATACTGGAATGTTCTTGAAAAAACAACTTTGATGGACTCCTGCAATCCTACCCACTGACAATGAATTAGCACCTTTCTTCCATCTACGCAAGTGGCAGTCCTAGCAGAGCAAAGTTACAGTTATTGTTCCAATAATTACTACCAGTACTATGTGTTTATAAGCAAATGAGTGTGTGTGTGTGTGTGTGTGTGTGTGTGTGTGTGTACATACCTGGGAAAGATTTCTTAACCACAGTCTTTCATTAGGTTTAGAAATTGCTTACGTGTCTATAGTTATTGCTGTTATGTTTCTCTAAAGGCATTATGCTTCCTACCAGTAAGTGGTGTTGGATTTAGTTACATACACACATGCACACACCCCTATTAAAAACAAGATAGTAAGGTATTTTGACTTGGGAAATTATATTAATTCTGGCAGTCTGTCAGTCACTCAACCAATATATTCCTTCTTTATTTATCAATACATTCTGATTGTTTTGAGGGCAGAAATGTACCCAGCTAAAATTTCCCAGCCACATGGGGTGCCTCAGTGGCTCAGTGGGTTAAGTGTCCGACTTCAGCTCAGGTCATGATCTCAACTGTTTGTGAGTTTGAGCCCCACATCGGGCCCTGCCCTGAGAGCTCAGAGCCTGGAGCCTGCTTCAGATTCTGTGTCTCCTTCTCTCTCTCTGTCCCTCTCCCACTCATGTTCTGTCTGTCTCTGTCTCTCAAAAATAAACATTAAAAAATAAATAAATAAAATAAAATAAAATAGAAGTCCCAGCCTCCCTTAAAACAATGTTGCCATAGGATTAAATTATGATAACTGGATATAAGAAGTGTTAGAGTATTGTATTGACCTCTGGAAAAGCCCCTGAAGAGTGGCATGACCCCCAGCCTTGCTTCTTTTTTAGGCTCATTCTAAACCTAGAATGTGTATGAGGTGACTCAAATTCCAGAAGTCATCTTGGTTCATAAAGTGACCTTGAAAATACATGCTAAGATGGTGAAACAAAAACATGAAAAAGCTTAAATTCCTGATAACCATGAAACTACCATACCATACAGGGTTTGTCTAACATCACACTTTCTGTTAATGAGGGAGAAATAATCTATTTTGTTTAAGCCTCTGTTATTTTGACGGCACCTGGATGGCGCAGTCAGCTAAGCAACCAGCTCTTGGTTTCAGCTTAAGTTATGATCTGTGATTTGTGGGATTGAGCCCCACGTTGGGCTTTGTGCTGACAGCATGGCGCCTGCTTGGGATTCTCTCTCTCCCTCTCTGCCCCTCCCCCGCCAAAATAAATAAATAAATGTAAAAAAAACTCCATTATTTTGTTATACATTATTTGTCATATGTAGCTAAACCTAATTTTTACTGATACAATCAGTGTCAAGGTTTCACTTTCACTGAACTTTATAACCTGATATGTTTTCTCAAATATTTCTGATTTTATTCATAAGCCCTTAGATTCCCTCTCAAAGAAAGAGAAAAGTATGAGATTTTTGTATCTTCTCTTCTTTCAGTCTAGAAGATTTTACAACTTTATAAAATATATTTTGCAACCCAGCAAAAGTGTGGTATGAAAATTATTCCAATATTGTTAAAAAATATCAAAGTAAGCAGCAAAATGAAAACTATATTTTTGCAAATTAGAAAAATAATAAGAAAGCAAATCTTAGATCTTACTTATGAAACATTACCTCTCATTTTAAAAGTACCCTCATGGGCCAATTTCTAATCATCACACTAAATGAAAAATCAAATTAGTTCGTAGACTTTCACATCTCAGTTCCTAGGAAGGCATGCAGCTAATATTATCTGCTTTTAAGCAGAGAACAAAGAATATTCACTATCAAACTCTTAACTGTCTCTGGAACACTGTCAGTAGAACACTCAACTGTAAAGGCCAAATGTTCCTTTTGTTCATTCCAGCACTTTGTCATTATTTAGCAACCTCACAGAATTTTCCCTACCAACACAAGCATTTCCTGCTTATTAAAAATGTCTTTAAAATGGATAGACTATGCACAGGAGTAGAATTGTCTGTCCTGAATATATTTATGGCAAGTTGATTTTGTAGACGTTTGTGGAAATGTAACCCTCTGCAGTTTATCCCATAGCTCACCAGAGAATTTAACTTTGCAGGTCTGTCAGCCCAGACCCTCCCACAAAGAGTCAATTTTTTTTTGTATCAAATGAATACTGTCAGATCCTACCACACCTATCAGGTTATGGTTGGTCAGTTTAAGAGCTGTGCTAATGGGATGCACCTGCCAGTTACCAAGCAATGGAGAGCACAAACACATTTGTTGCACATTAAAAAATTCTTCACAGAAATGGAAAATTGATTAGAGTCTGAGTAAATATATGCTACATGAAAAACTGTAAAGTCAACATTTTATGAAGAGGCAATGGAATTTATTGATTGTTGGGAAAGAAATAAACAGGGTTGGAGATGCCTGTATGTGATGTAAATTGCCTACCATTCCATATGATGATTAGCAGTTATTCAGTTCAATGGGTTTTTTGTTTGCTTGTTTATTTCCACTGACACTCTCACATCGCCTTTTCGAATATTTTGTCATTCCATGACTTTGTGCTTGAAAATGGCTTTCTATTTCCCTTAGGCTGAGGTAAGAACTGCTTAAAATAAAGCACAAACCTGACATGGGAAAACCCCCACCTTCTCCTCTAGCCCTCTTATTCACCCTCTGTCAGATCAAACTATTTTGTATTTATCTTTTAAATATTGGCCATATATTATACCAGCCCTCCCTCATACAGTAAGCTCTGTAAAGGCAGATATCACATCTGTCTTGGCCATCACCATACCTGTGGAGTGGCAAATGTTGCCTGGCAGATGGTAGGCTCTCAATTTTTTGCTGAATTGAAAATGATCTGAAAGTTCTTCAGAATATTCATCTAAGCTGTTACCCTGAGCCTACTACTATTATGACTATTACTTGGGATCTGGTCAATAAGTATTTATCAAATTGAAAAAATAAACCAATAAAACAATCAATAAATGAATAATCTAATATAGAAAATTTCCAAAAGTATGTTCCACAGCACACTAGTGTGGTAAGGTAACCCATAAAAAAAAGTTTGTTGAAATGAACTCAACATATACTGAGCACTTCCTATATGCCAGACCCTCAGCTAAGTACTTTACCTTCATCTTCCTACATGACCCATGTAATAACACAATTAAGTATGTCATTATTTCCATTGTGCAGATAGAGAAACTTAAATAACCAGTCCAGGGTGGGGGTCAGTTCAGTCAGTTGAGGGTCTGACTCTTGATTTTGTAATGATCCCAGGACCGTGGAATCAAGTCCTGTGTCAGGCCCCATGCTGAGTGTGGAGCCTACTTAAGACTCTCTCTCTCTATCTGTCCCTCTCCCTCTCTGTCTCTTGAAAAAAAAATTAATAACAATTAAAATTTTAAAATTAAAAAAAATTTTTAAGTAGCCAGTCAAAAGTGAAATAGTTCATGAATGGTGGGTAGATCTGGAATCCAGATGTCTCTGATTTCAGCCTTTCTTTAAAACATCATATAGTACTCTGCCCCTTTTTTAGGAATTCAGGTGTATAGTAGCACAGTGAAGTCTATTGGAAGTCCTGTAATAACACAATGTTAAGCCAAGGAGCTCTTCTTTCTCACAGAGCAAGCCTTTCATAGAATACACTGGAGTTGCTCCCTAAGTGGTATATGTATACTCCACTGTGGCATTGGAAGAAAATATCAGTTCTCTTTTTTACCTCAATCTTTTAATTTCTACTTCTGTGTTTTATGATGTCCATATTATATTAGTATATTAATACACTAACAACAATTTTAAATAAATAATATATATGAGCCATGATCTAAAAAGTTTAGAGACCTTTCCCTTTCAAACACGGCCTGACATTTTTATTAATTACATTGATTTCATAGAATTAATTTAGAGAAGCTGATTTCAAATTATGGTTGAAATGTTTGGGGGTCGGGGGTACCTCAGTGTCTCAGTCAGTTAAGTGTCCAACTCTTGATTTTGGCTTAGGTCATGATCTCACGATTGTAAGATGGAGCCCTCATCTGGCTCTGTGCTGGGTGTGGAGCCTGCTGAGATTCTCTCCTTCTCCCTCTGCCCCTCCTCTGCTTGTGTGCTCTCTCTCTTCTCTCTCTGAAAGAGAGGAAGAAAGAAAAGAAAGAAAGAAAGAAAGAAAGAAAGAAAGAAAGAAAGAAAGAAAGAAAGAAAAAAAAAAAAAAAAGAAAGAAAGAAAGAAAGAAAGAAAGAAAGAAAGAAAGAAAGAAAGAAAGACAGACAGGTCTGGGATATTTAATGTGTAAAATTTATTATATAGTTCCAGTTGGCTTATATTGTTAAAACAATGGAGTGGCATATTCAAAATCTGTTTATTTATGTTTTTAAAGTACATTAAAACCACCCACTCACCCCAATACAATTAAATTTACTTAAATTTGCATTCTCTAAGCTCATGGTAACTGAGCTGTGGAAAAGACAGTAAGAAGACTATGGATGCAGGAGTAGAGTGACTACTGCTTCTGCTAATACCAGCAGCAATCTCACTATAGAATGTCAAGGATTAAATGTGCATATGCCACAGACCCATTTTATGGAAATGTGTTCATTGGTGGTAGGCATTCCCAAACAGAGTCACATAAGGCCACTGAGACCTAAACTACGCAGAATAAGATTAAGTGGGAGCTATTTCTCCCTTTTATGCATTGCAATGTAATAAAAATGAAAAGTGCTTAAAATTATATTATGCATTGATCAGTTAGGGTTTTGTTTTTTCTTGATTTTTCTCAGTGAGTCAAATGATTTGATGCTTGCTTTTTTTTTTTCTTTGTATTTTTAGCAAATGATGACCCTTCAACACTGTAAGTGTCCTGAATATTACCCAACTTTGATAAGGAACCACATGATCAGTTAATATGAATTCCCACTCATAAAATGGGGGAGTTGCAAGTTACATTTCACATATATGATACAATTAAGTAAAGCCGAAAAGAATGCCACTTTTAGAGATATCATTTTGTCAACTCAGATAAATAATTTCTTAGAGAAACATATTATTCCATCAAAGGAGCATTTTAGAAAGTATATCAATTACTGTAGAAATGGTTAGTCAAAATAATTAAACTGATAATTTCAATGCTCTCATGCCCTACATGTATGATTAAAAGACTTGGCCTATGTGGTCTGGGATTCCTATCATTATGCATTTGTGAAACGAAGATTAAATGGGGGAATAATGAGGAAAAAGTAGAGGGAGAAAGGGAATATTTCTGAAAATTAATTATAGTTTGTAACCAAATCTTGACTGCATGTGTACCTCTGTTGTGTTAAGAGTATCCAATGTATCCAACATATACATGCTTTCCACAATACTGAGCATTCCATATACTTTCTCTTGCCTTATCATATCCCTACTCTTGAGAAATAAAGGATAAATCCAACGGTAAGGGTAAGCAGTCTTACATAATAAAGTCATGATCCCAGTTTGGTACTAATGATGACATTATAAACCCTGAATGTGAATGTGAATGTGAACTGCAAAAGGGAGTTCTACACATCCAGTATCAGTGGTATGGCTTATGTCTCAAAATGTATGAATTATTTAATGTGAACAATAATTCCCAAAGAGCTATTTGAGTCCTTATTTTTATAAGTAGAACATGTTACAGGGATTACTAAGAACTAGACTTCCTATTCATTTTTGAAATTTCGTAATTTGAAGAGTAAAAAAAAAAAATTAACTTGGGAAAGCCCACCTATTAAAATATTTTAAATTTAGGTGCTTTTCCTACGGGCTAAACAATAGACAAATGGAGGTGTATTTTTAATTCCCTTGTTCTAATGAAATCACATTGGTCCTAAGTAAGGGATTTGCTGGGAGTAAATTAACACTTTCCTGACTCTGCTGTTGTCAGTAACTTTTGAGCATCACTAGTGCCTTGTAAAGTTAATATGGCTCTTTGAAAGTCAGCATTTTACTGCCCATTTCAATTTTCATCCATGACTTAACACCTGGCAGGGAGCATCCCATCTTTTCCAGAGGGCAAATCTAAATATTGCACCTAATGATTCAGTCTCCAAAATGACATTTTGTAATTCTCTTTGCCATCCTAAAGGGGCCAAGGGTATTTTTGAATCTCATCTTTTTTGTTCTTGTGTATTAAATCCACTTGAAATTGTCAAAGCGAGACTCTTTCTGCCCCCAAGACTTTAAGCTCTAGAGAAAGAAAAGCTGTCATCAGCATGAGTGGTTGATAATTCTGCTTGTTGGAGTGTATCCCTGTCAGTCTCCAGGTGGATGGCTTAACATACACCTTGTTGACAGCTACCACCAAAGGGGGCTTTCCTGAAGGAATATCACTGTGGCTGCCCTGCTGAATGAGCCCCCTAAGTACTTGTCAGCGTTGCTATCTTAACCATGGTGGAGTTGCTTTTTCCTGAGATAGCTGTATCCTCTGCATTTTAAGTTTGATTGCCCGTGTAAGCTTTAAAAGCAGAATGTTTAAGAATTATAGATTTCAGAGGTCTTTTTGTGGACTGTAAAACCCTTTTCCAGTGCCGCCTGCTTCTTGCCTCCATTATACCCCTCTCCTCCATTACTTGTTACAATAAACAAATACTTTTGAGAAAAGTGCATCATTAGCATCCTGGATTTTGAGCTACTGAATTTTAATATAAATTAGTGTAGCAAAAGGAAAACGGAAAGCCTCAACAACCATTTGTCCCACGCGTTATGATAATTAGGGAATTACACAATTTCCCATCCTGCAAATCAAAGGACTTAAGGTGCCTCTCTGCCAACATCTAAAAGCTTTCCTGGTTATTCAACACTTGCCCTGTTGGAATAAGAGAATATCAGAACACCTGTGCAATACACAAAGGGCTACAAATTTATGGGTGTATTAAGCAAAGTCTAATTATAACTTGATAAAAAAAAATCCCCTTGACAAAAGCCTATTTCCAAAGAATCAGCTTTTAAAAGAACAAACTTAGAAATTATTGTATCCCAAATGTGCTACTTGGTAAAATTGAAAAGAAGTGTTGCTCAAAGCATTCTTAGATACGGATGGCAAAAGAACAACACCTCTTTTTTCCACCCTTTATTCTCCAGAGTAGAGTGGGGTGACGCATCTTATCAACTCTTTAACATCTGCAGGCTGTTAATTAATGAACTTCATTGTTTCAGCAAACTCAAACAGATACTGTTTTATTAACGAACAAGTCTTTACATCACTTTCTAGATGATTAAACTGAAGTTGGCAGTATTAAACTATTAGTGTTGTGTGATGCGGAGGCCCTACACTTGGAGAACAGAGCTCAGATTCAGGCCCACGGTGTGAAACAACCAGCTGTGTGACCCCCTACAAGTCACTTCACTTCCTGCACTTCACTTTCTTCATCAGTTAATAAAGGAGCTGAATAGATTACCTCATCTTCATTTTTTTTTTAATTCCAGTCAGAACTCTTAGATTGAGAATAGGGAAAATCAATTAGGAGTTACTCTTGCTGATTCAAGTGCAGTTTTATTTTGTGTCTCCTTCATTATAGGTCACTACAGTTCATTATGAAATGGCTAGTCAAAGTTAGCAGTTTAGTTAGTGCCTGCAGTCAAGACATTGTTCTAAGTGCCTTATATAAGATATCTCATTTAATCCTCAAAAGAGCACAGGGAGCAGCTATTATTATCACCCCCATTTTATAGATGAGAACACTGAAAATTAAAGAAGGTAAATAATTAGTATGAGGAATGGCTGGTTAGTGGCAGGGCCGTTCTCTGAACTTCTTTGTTACACTGAATCCCACAAATATGTCTCAAATATACTTTAAATGATACTGTATTTAAAACAAAATCTAATCATGAATGTGATTACTGATTATTTAAATAGAAATAAGAACTATCTCTTAACAATAATACATCTAGTATAAAATTATGAATCATTGATGAAGTTTTACCATATTATTAAAATGCTATCTAAATATACCTAAACACTTGGGGAGAAGTGTTAGTTATCAATTATGATTTTGTTCCATTGGCACAGACATTTATTAGATTTGACATCAATATGCTTTATTTTTGGTAAAAATTATTCACATTAGAAATTCAGTATTAGATAATTATGAGATAATTATCATAGAAAATTATGAGGTAATAAATATGGTTTAATTAATAACTGTAAGAAAATTCATTCTATAATTTATTCATCTAACAAATACTAATTAAGAACCTAAATACTAATAATGTGCTAGGTCTGTCCTAGATGCTTAGTAAAACTGGGTAAATAAAACAGACATACCTTCTTTCTTCAAGGAGTCTTAACATCCAAAAAAGGGACAGGCAAAAAGTAAAGAAATAAATATATAATTCAAAATTGTGATTGGTACTGTGGGAGAAATAAATGACATGATGAAGAAAGCAGAGTGGGACCTACTCAGACAGGTGGTCAGGGAGGGACTCTCTATGGAGGTCACTGAAATTAGAACATAAAGGACAAGGTGAAGGTGGCATAAGTGACTTTAGAGAAATAAGCTTAAGCCACATCAGGGCTTTTTAGGTCATGGTAATGAGTTTAGATTTTGTTCAGTGTCCAATGATAAGCTATGAGTTCAAAAAGGGGAGTGACACGTGTTTATAATCTATTACTTATATTGGGAGTAATGAAAGAAGGGGGACAGAGGAAGCTAATGCAGGAATTCATGTCATAAGTGATGTTGTCTGAGCAGAGGAAGAAAGAATTGGCCAGAAAGTTTTATTTGAAAGTAGCATACATAAGACTTACTGATAGATTGTGTTGGGGATGAGGAAAAAGGAATCAAAAATAGCTACCAGATTTTTAGAGTGAGCAACTTAGACAATAGAATGCTTTGCTAAGAAGTGAGAAGAAGCGTGGTATGGAAATAGGAGTTTAATTTTGCTTCAGATGCCTATAGAATATGTAAGTGGAGATATCAAAGAAGTAGCTGGATATTTCAGTTTAAGTTCATAAAAATATATGAAATAACTTATGAAGAGAATGTATAGAGAGCTACATTCTGGGAGCTACACCATTTAGAAGATAGGTATTGAACAAAGAGGAGCAAAAAAAAATAGAGACTGAGAAGGTGTGGTAAGGGGCAGAACAGAAAAACCTGGGGAGCAAAGTGTCACAAAAGCCAAGAGAGGCCTACTTTCCAAGGGGAAAGTCTTTACCAGAGTCCTCTCCCACCTGAGAGATGGCATGTTCCCCACTTCAGCCCCTCTAGCCTTCCTGCCTCACCTATAGAGGGAGAAAAAAAAAAAACTAAAAAACATTTCTGAAAGTCATAGATCAGGGTACACATCCTCCTGCTAAAAGACTGAGATTTAATAACCACCTTACCACCACAGGTGTAAGGCTCCAATATAATAACAGTGGACTACAATGGAAAGAGCTGTAAGCTGTACTGTCTCTGGAAAGAAGTACTTAGGGAAACTCAAAGTCAATAGAGTAAAAGCATGGACACTAGAGCAATTTCAAACCTCTGGCCTCTGTGGCTTTAGCAAACATCAAATAAAGGTCAGCTTCTAGCCATTTTAACACATAATTTCACACTAAAAGCCTTTTTACATAACACATCATGTCCAGCATTCAACAAAAAAAAAATCACAAGGTATGCTAAAAAACAAAAAAGAAAAAAGAAAAGAAACACTGTCTGAAGCAAGCATCAGAACCAGACACAGATATGAGACAGGTATTTGAATTGTCAGAGAATTTTTTTAATCAGTAAGACATAGACATCACTTCAAATCATACAGATATTAAGAGGATATGGTGAACCACTTCATGACAATATATTAAAAAAATTATTTAAACTGCATAAAATCTTATTAAAGCAAAATTAATTAAAACTAACATAAGAAGAAATAGAAATTAAGAGTAAAATGGCAGAGTAGTAGGGGGACTGTATGCTTTCCTCCTCCCTCGAACACAACTAGACAAATACCAAATTATTCTGGACACCAAGGAAATCAATCTGAGGATTGAGAGAACAAACTACACAACTAGAGGGAGAAAAGAGGCCACATCATGGAAGGTAGGAGATACGAGATGTGATTTGGGGGAGAAAAGAATCACAGGTGCTTCAGAGGGGAGGAAGCCCTTGATCAGGAAGAGAGGTGAGAAAGACAGCACTGTGAAGGGCATTGCACAAGGAAAACACTTCCTCAGAACTATTGATGGGGAAAAGGAGAGGGGCTGATTATTGCAAGATTTTACAAGCAGCAGAGCTGAAAGTTGGAAGTTTCAGAAGTCCACACCATCACTGGGGTGGAGCCTTGTGGGTGTAGAGATGCTCTTGTGGAGGAGGAGGGCAGAGGCTCAAGAGAAGACAGAGTGGTCTGAGGATCCCCTGGGTTACACTGGAAGAGACAGTTACCCTTCTTGGAGTGCACCTGGAAGAGGTGGGCACTGCCTCTCCGGGGACAAATGAACTGGCAGGTGCCATTGATCTGGCCCTTTCATTAGCATAGAAGCAGAGGTACATGCTGAGGGCAACTAACCTGCATACCAGCTTTTTGCTGTACTTTATCAAAAACTCTAAGCCCCTGCACATTTGTGCAACTGCTCTTTCAGGAGAAACCAGCATCAGCCACAGTGTGGCAAGACCCTCATCCAGAGGATGAGCACGGGTCTGTGCTGCAATGGGTCACTAAAATTTGGAGTTCTGAAACCCAGCCAGCATGCCTGGGATAAAACATAGGAGCACTGCACCACCAGGTGGGCAGATGGTTTGGACACAGACAGGATGAAGGCAGAGGTCTGAGGGAAGCCTAGACAAATGAAGGAGGATTGTTTGCTCTTCTGTGAGGGCTTCCTGGAAAGCAGGCACGAACTCACCCCTCTAGAGATGAGAGAGCCAGCTGATGCTGTTTGTATTTCCACCCATCAGCACAGATGGACTTCAGTGAGCAGCACAGCACCCACAATGAAGGCTGGAGCCACTTACACCAAGCCCTACCCCTCTGCACTCTGCAGGTGCTTTTTTACTAGGGCAAGTGTCCTTGAGAACCAAAGTACCAGTGGCCCCTCCCTCAGAAGACCAGTTAATACTTACTCTTCTGAAACTGGTCCAAAAATAGAAATGGAAGGAAAACATCCAAACTCATTTAATGAGGCCAGCATTTCCTTGATTCCAAAACCAGACAAAGACCCCACTAAAAAGGAGAATTATCCCTGATGAACATGGATGCAACAAGATAATAGCAAATCAAACCCAACAGTACATTAAAATAATTATTCACTGTGGAGTGCCTGGGTGGCACAGTTGGTTGAGTGGCCACCTTCGGCTCATGTCATGACCTTGCTGTTGACAAGTTTGAGCCCCGTGTCAGACTGTGTGCTGACAGCTCAGAGCCTGGAGCTTACTTCGGATTCTGTGCCTTTCTCTCTCTGCCCCTCCCTGCCTCATGCTCTATCTCTCTCTGTCTCAAAAATAAAATAAACATTAGAAAAAAATTTAATAAAATGAAATTAAAAAAATAATTATCCACTGTGATCAAGTGAGATTTGTTCCTGAGCTGCAGGGGTGGTTCAATATTTGTAAATCAATCAATGTGATATACCACATTAATATAAGAAAAGATGATAACCATGTGATCCTCTCAATACAAAAAAAAAGCATTTTACAAAGTACAGCATCCATTAGTGATAAAAACCCTCAACAAAGTAGGAGTAGAAGGAACATACCTCAACATCTTAAAAGCCATATACAAAAGATCCACAGGTAATATCATCCTCAATGGGGAAAAACTGAGATCTTTTCCTCTATAGCCAGGAACAAGACATGGATGACCACTCTTACCATTGTTATTTAACATAATGCTGGAATTCTTAGCCTCAGCAGTCAGACAGCAAAAAGAAGGCATCCAAATCAACAAGGAAGAAGTCAAACTTTCACTCTTCATAGACAGTGTATACTCTATGTAGAAAACCCAGAAAACTCCACCAAAAAAAATTGCTAGAACTGATACCCAAATGCAGCAAAGTTGCAGAATACAAAATCAATGCGAGGAATTCTGCTGCATTTCTATACAGCAATAATGAAGCAGCAGAAAGAGAAATCAAGGAATTGATCCCATTTACAACTGCATCAAAAAACATAAGATACCTGCAAATAAACCTAACCAAAGAGGTGAAAGATCTGCAGTCTGAAAACTATAGAACACTCATAAAAGCAATTGAAGAGGACACAAAGAAATGGGAGAGGATTCCATGCTCATGGATTGGAAGAACAAACATTAAAATGTCCATACTTCCCAAGGCAAACTACACATTTATTTTTTTAAAAAAAATTTTTTAACGTTTATTTATTTTTGAGACAGAGAGAGACAGAGCATGAACAGGGGAGGGGCAGAGAGAGAGGGAGACACAGAATCTGAAACAGGCTCCAGGCTCTGAGCTGTCAGCACAGAGCCCGACGCGGGGCTTGAACTCACGGACCACGAGATCGTGACCTGAGCCGAAGTCAGCCACTTAACCGACTGAGCCACCCAGGCGCCCCCAAACTACACATTTAATGCAATTCATTTCAAAATACCGCCAGCATTTTTCACAGAGTTAGAACAGATGATACTAAAATTTCTGTGGAGCCATGAAAGACCCCAAATGGTGAAAGTAATGTTGAAAAAGAAAAGCACAGCTAGAGACATCACATTCCAGACTTCAAGCTATATTACAAAGCTGTAATCATTAAGACAGTATGTCACTGGCACAAAAATAGACACATAGATCAATGGAACAGAATAAAAAACCCAGAAATTGACCCATAGCTGTATGGTCAACTAATCTTCAACAAAGTAGCAAAGAATATCCAATGGAAAAGAGACAGTCTCTTCAACAAATAGCGTTGGGAAAACTGGACAGCAACATGAAGAAGAATGAAACTGTACCACTTTCTTACACCATACTCAACAATAAATTTAAAATGGATGAAAGACCTAAATGTGAGACAGGAAACCACCAAAATCCTACAGGGCAAAACAGGCAACAACCTCTTTGACATCAGCCATAGCAACTTCTTACTAGACACCTCTCCAGAGGCAAGAGAAACAAAAGCAAAAATGAACTCTAGGGACTTTATCAAAATAAAAAGTCTCTGCATAATGAAGGAAGCAATCAACAAACTAAAAGACAGCCTATGGAATAGAAGATACTTGTAAATGACATATCTGTTAAAGGGTTAGTATCAAACTATAAGGAACTTAACACCCAAAAAGCAAATACCCAATTATGAAATCGGCAGAAGACACGCATAGATATTTTTCCAAAGAGACATCCTGATGGCCAACAGACACATGAAAAGATATTCAATATCACTCATCATCAGGGAAACACAAATGAAAACCATGATGAGACACCACTTCACACCTGTCAGAGTGGCTAAAATTGACAACACAGGAAACAACAGATGTTGGCAAGAATGTGGAGAAAAGGGAACCCTTTTACACTGTTGGTGGGAATGCAGACTGGTGCAGACACTCTAGAAAACAGTTTGGAGTTTCCTCAAAAAGTTAAAACAGAACTACCCAACAACCCAGCAGTTGCACTACTATGTATTTACACAAAGGGTACAAAAATAGTTATTCAAAGGAGCACATGAACCCATGTTTATACCAGCACTAACAGTAGCCAAATTATGTAAAGAGCCCAGATGTCCATCAATTGGTGAATGGATAAAGATGTAATATATATATATATATATATATATATATATATATATATATATATATCCACTCAATGGAATATTACTTGGCAATCAAAATAATGAAATCTTGAAATTTGCAATCACATGATGGACCTAGAATGTACTATGCTAAGCAGTCAGAGAAAGACACATTCCATATGATTTCACTCATATGTAGAATTTCAGAAATAAAACAGATGAGCATAGGGGAAGCAGGGGAAGAAGGAAACAAACCATAAGAGACTGTTAACTATAAAGAACAAACTGAGAGTTGTTGGAGGGGAGGTGGGTGGTGGGATGGGCTAAACAAGTGATGGGTATTAAGGAGGACACTTGTGATGAGCACTGGGTGTTATATGTAAGTGATGAGACACTAAATTCTATTCCTGAAATTAGTATTGACCAACTAGAATCTAAATAAAAACTTGAAACAAAAAAAAACTAACATAAGAAATAACAAAAATGAATCATCTTGTAATTAAATTTCTAATGAAAAATCTTCCCACTAAGAAAACTCAAAACTCATGTACCTTTGGTGACAAAGTCTTCTGAATGTATAAAGAAATAGCACAGGTTTTTTTTTTTGTTGTTATTGTTTTTCAATATTTTTAATGTTTATTTGTTTCTGAGAGAGAGACAGAGACAGGGCATGAGGAGGGAAGGGCAGAGAGAGAGAGAGAGAAAGAGAGAGAGAGACAGAACTCGAAGTAGGCTCCAGGCTCCAAGCTGTCAGCACAGAGCCCAAGAAATAACACCAGTTTTACATAAACTCTTCAAGTGAATAAAACAAGAGGGAAACTTCCAACTTCTTCCATGAGGCAAACACAATCTAGGTGTTGAACTTGACAAGAAAAATAAGTGACAGCCCAGTCATGAATATTGATGGCAAGTACTCAACAAAATAATAACAAATATAACTAGCAATTCTTAATTTGAAAGATGGTTACATGGAAATAGTGAGTTCACCTGATGAACTCTACACTTTTGTAAACTTTTCTGTGTTCTACTACAATAGAAAGTCAAATACAAGAAAAATTAGTTATCTAAATTATGAACTTTAACTTCATCCCTTTACCTTATCAGAAGGTTAGAGTATCATTTGGTTGCATTTTAATCACTTACATTTTTTTAATATATTTTCCCCTTTTCTTTATTCTTTATAACACAGTCTAGACATATATTTTACACCCCAACCTCACAGAATGCTAACTGCAAGACATAGAAACAGAGATAACCTGCCTCATTTTAGATGAATAATTAAAGTTTTGTCTATGTAGCAAGGAAAAGCAATCACCAAAAAAAATTCACTCAGAAGAGAAAATCCCCATCAGTTTGCACACTGGTTTTAATTTCAACCAGGATGTTCAAGGATAATGTATGTGTAGGCAAGTCAAAAAACAAAGACACAACTGGTCACTATCAAAGTTATTATAGTCCTAGAGTGTGTTCAAATATGGTATTCTTCTTATAAAATATTCTTTTTTTTCAAATGGTTGTCTATATTACAGCTCTGTCAACAAATATTGATTGATACTACGTGTGAGTTGATGGAATGCCATCGTATCAGATGCTGTGGGGAATACAAAACAAATATAGTTTTTACTCTCCAATTTATTGTTTTGAAAGGTGGGAATGGATAAAGGGAGAAAAAGATTCTTTTTATTAAAAAAATCAAAGAATGATACAAAGCTGAATTATAGCAAAGGATTAAGCCTTATTCATCTTTATGTCCCTCAAAGTTATTGGGTGCTGTGATTTTCACCTACTGCGTTAGTAGACTAGTAAATATTTGCTGAATGAATTGCATTAAATTTGTGAGTCGTGCTCACTGAGGGATATACTATCATTCCCCAAGCAATAGGGATCCTAATGAATCTAATCCCCGTTACTATTTTGAAAATCTTCACTCTATTATAATTGCTCCATAGCTTCTTACCTATACGGTAATTATGGATAGGATTTTTTTTACATAGGTAAGTATATTAGATATTTTCTTTCCATTTTTTAGAAAAATGACTTTGCCATTGTTCAGCGACTTTGCCATTGTTCAGCATTAATTTCTGATTGATCATTTTTTTAATTTTTTTTAATGTTTATTTATTTTTGAGGCAGAGAGAGACAGAGCATGAACGGGGGAGGGTCAGAGAGAGAGGGAGACACAGAATCTGAAGCAGGCTCCAGGCTCTGAGCTGTCAGCACAGAGCCCCACACAGGGCTCGAACTCATGGACCGTGAGATCATGACCTGAGCTGAAGTCGGATGCTTAACCGACTGAGCCACCCAGGCGCCCCTGATTGATCATTTTTTAAAATTATTTTTCACTTTTTTCTTCTTATTCCTACATTAAGAAAACATCTGATATTTCATAAAAGTTCCGTGCTTTTAATCATGGCCTGCATTATTGCTGATAACTTTATGTGAATCTTTTTTCCTTTTCTTTGTTGTATTTTTTTAGAGGTTTTATATTCTTTTTTGTAGAAGACAAAATGTTTACATCTTATGTCCTTCCACCAAGAGCATATAGAATTTCTGTTTCCCTAGAAAATAGTCACTAGAAGGATATTTATTTTATCAGTATGATTATTGGGTCAAATAATATGTTCATGTATAAAAGATTTTGCCAAACAGCCCTTCAAGCAATTTATGTCCCCACTAAAATATGAGAATATAAGAGGGGTCTTTTCTTAAAACTTTTTAACCACATGGGATTTTTAAAAAATGATCTGACAGTTGTTTTAATTTGCATTCCTTGATTTATAAGTGTGGTTCAGCAATGTCATTTGTATTTCTCTGTAAATCTCTCACTCCTATTTGGTGACCATTTTCACTTGAATGCCATGTGTGCAGGATCCAATGTTAACAATAGTTGGAAAGCAGCCATGCTAGGAATATTTACAGCATTAAAATCAACTAACTGTGCAAATAGGGGCTTCCTTCACCAAGCCCCATCCCCTCCAAAAAGTTGTTAAACATTTGTCAGCATGATGCTACTTGGATTGTTTATTCTTGCCTTACGTTTCTGAATGAGTTCCTTGTAATTAGGAAAAATGCATTTTGGCTATCATGTGTGTTGTGATAAAAAGGATTCTCTCTGTTCCGCATTTGTCCTTGTATTTAAAATAATAGTTTCTTTAACACTTTTTTAAGTTTTATCGAGATACAATCTACTTACCATAATGTATGCCCTTTTAAAATGCACAGTTCACGGGGCGCCTGGGTGGCGCAGTCGGTTAAGCGTCCGACTTCAGCCAGGTCACGATCTCGCGGTCCGTGAGTTCGAGCCCCGCGTCAGGCTCTGGGCTGATGGCTCGGAGCCTGGAGCCTGTTTCCGATTCTGTGTCTCCCTCTCTCTCTGCCCCTCCCCCGTTCATGCTCTGTCTCTCTCTGTCCCAAAAATAAATAAAAAACGTTGAAAAAAAAATTAAAAAAATAAAAAAATAAAATGCACAGTTCACTAAAAACATCACCACTGTCTAATATCAGACATTTTCATCACCCTAAGAAGAAACCTGTACCCATTAGCTTTCACTCCTCAATATTCCCTTGCTCCAGCCCCTGGTAACCACTAATCTATTTTCTATTTCTATAGATTTACCTATTCTGGACATTGAATATAAATGGAATGATATAATATATGGCCTTTTGTGACTGGATTTTTTCACTTAATATAATGCTTTTGAAGTTCATCCATGTTGCAGCATGTAACAGTACTTCTTCATACATTGTTGGTGAGATTCTAAAATAGTGTAATGAATTTGGAAAACAGTTTGGCAGTTCCTCAAAATGTTCAACAGAGTTACTGTATGACCCAGCAATTCCACTCCCAGTACATACCCAAGAGAAATAAAAACATATATCCCTACAAAAACCTGCATAGGAATGTTCATAGCACTTATTCATAATAGCCAAAATAAAATGGAAGCAACTCAAATATACATCAACAAAAGAATGGATAATCAAAATATTCTGTATCCACTTGTAGAATCCATTTGTCTTTCGATTTTGTTTTCCCAAATTTTTGGCATAAAAAAAGTTTTCAATTTTAAGTGACCAAATCCATCACTCTTTCTCTTGCAGCTTTCTTTTATTATAGCCAGTTTGGAAATGTTAAAATTATATTGACCCTTGCTTTTTATTTGTAAAGCTGTTATGGTTTATTTTTTAATTTAACTTTTGTATCCAGCTCGAGTATATCTGGGTATTTGGAGTAAGTTAAAGAATGCTCCTTTAGTCTAATGATTAGTTTACATTAGTAGTTATTGAAATAATCTTTCTTTTTCTCAATAGTTTGAAAAACAACTCATAATAAAAATTTCCCAGGTGTATTTGTGTCTTCTCTAAACCCTTAATCCATGCCTGTGTATATTTCTTTTTTCCTTATTTAAATCATATAGTTAACATATAGTGTAATAATGATTTCAGGAATAGAATTAAGTGATTCATCACTTACATATAACATCCAGTGCTCATCCCAACAAATTCTCTCTTTAATGCCCATCGCCCATTTAGCCCTTCCCCCCACCCAACACCCCTCCAGCAACACTCGGTTTGTTCTCCATCTCCCTCTCTGTTTTTATCTTATTTTTTCTTCCCTTCCCCTATGTTCATCTGTTTTGTTTCTTAAATTCCACAGATGAGTGAAATCATATGACACCTGTCTTTCTCTGACTGACTTATTTCACTTAGCATAATGCACTCTAGTTCCATCCACAAAGTTGCAAATGGTAAGATTTCATTCTTTTTGATTGCTGAGTAATATTCCATTGCATATATATACCACATCTTCTTTATCCATTCATCAGTCTATGAACATTTGGGCTCTTTCCATAATTTGGCTATTGTTGATAGTGCTGCTATAAACATTGAGTGCATGTGCCCCTTCAAACCAGCATTTTTATATCCTTTGGATAAATACCTAGTAGTGCAATTGCTGGGTCATAGGGTAGTTCTATTTTAAATTTTTTGAGGAACCTCTGCTGTTTTCCAGAGTGCCTGCACCAGTTTGCATTCCCACCAGTATTGCAAAAGAGTTCCTCTTTGTCCGTATCCTTGCCAAAATCTATTGTTGCCTGAGTTGTTAATGTTAGCCATTCTGACAGGTGTGAGGTGTTAGCTCATCATAGTTTTGATTTGTATATCCCTGATGATGAGTGATGCTGAGCATCTTTTCATGTGTCTGTAAGCCATGTGAATGTCTTTGTTGGAAAATTGTCTATTCATGTCTTTTGCCCATTTCTTCACTGGATTATTTGTTTTTTGGGTGTTGAGTTTGATAAATTCTTTATAGATTTTAGGTACTAATCCTTTATCTGATATGTCATTTGCAAATATCTTCTCCCATTCCATTGGTTGCTGTTTAGTTTTGTTGATTGTTTCCTTCACTGTGCCGAAGCTTTTTATCTTGATGAGACCCCAATAGTTCATTTTTGCTTTTGTTTCCCTTGCCTCCAGAGACATGTCAAGTAAAAAGTTGCTGTTGCTGAGGTCAAAGAGGTTATTGTCTGTTTTCTTCTCGAGGAATTTGATGGTTTACTGTCTTACATTTAGGTCTTTGATTCATTTTGAGTTTATTTTCATGTATGGTGTAAGACAGTGGTCCAATTTTCCCAACACCATTTGTTAGAGAAACTGTCTTTTTTCCATTGGATATTGTTTCCTGCTTTGTCAAAGATTAGTTGGCCATATGTTTTTGGGTCCATTTCTGGGTTCTCTATTCTGCTCCATTGATCTATGTGTCTGTTTTTGTGCCAATACCATAATGTCTTGATGATTACAACTTTGTAATATAGTTTGAAGTCTGGTATTGTGATGCCTACAGCTTTGGTTTCCTTTTCAACTTTGCTTTGGCTATCCAGAGTCTTTTCTTGTTCCATGCAAATTTTAGAATTGTTTGTTCTAGCTCTGTGAAGAAAGCTGGTGTTATTTTGATACAGATTGTGTTGATCATGTAGATTGCTTTGGGTAGTATTGACATTTTAACAATATTTGTTCTTCCAATCCATGAACCTGGAATGTTTCTCCATTTTTCTGTGTGTCTTCTTCAATTTCTTTCATAAGCTTTCTATATTTTTCAGTGTATAGATTTTTAACCTCTTTGGTTAGGTTTATTCATAGGTATTTTATGGTTTGGGGTGCAATTGTAAATGGGATGGATTCCTTGATTTCTTTTTCTGATGCTTCATTATTGGTGTATAGAAATGCAACCAATTTCTGTACACTGATTTTATATCCTGAAATTTTGCTGAATTCATGTATCAGTCCCAGCAGGTTTTTGGTGGTCTTTTGGGTTTTCCACGTAGAGTATCATGTCATCTGCGAAGAATGAAAGTTTGACTTTGTCTTTGCCAATTTGGATGACTTTTTCCCTTTTTGTTGTCTGATTGATGAGACCAGGACTTCCAACACTATGTTTAATAACAGTGGTGAGAGTGGACATCCCTGTCATGTTCCTGACCTTAAGGTAAAGCTCTGTTTTTCTCCATTGAGGATGATATTAGCTCTGGGTCTTTCATATATGGCTGTTGTGATCTCAAGTTATGTTCCTTCTATCCCTACTTCCTCGAGGTTTTTTTTTTTAATGTTTATTTATTTTTGACAGAGAGAGAGACAAGAGTGTGAGCAAAGGAGGAGCAGAGAGAGAGAGAGAGGGAGGGAGACAGAATCTGAACCAGTCTTCAGGCTCCAAGCTGTCCATGCAGAGCCTGACATGAGGCTTGAACTCAAAAACCATGAGATCATGACCTGAGCTGAAGTTGGACACTTAGCTGACTGAGCCACCCCGGCACACCTCTTGATGGTTTTTATCAATAAGGATGCTGCATTTTGTCAAATGCTTTTTCTGCATCTGTTGAGAGGATCATGTGTTCTTATCCTTTCTTTTATTAATGTGATGTATCATATTGATTAATTTGCAGATATTTAAACAGCTCTGCAGCCCAGGAATAAATCCCACTTTACCATGGTGAATAATTCCTGTCAATGTATTGTTGGATCTGGTTTGCTAGTATTTTGTTGAGAATTTTTGCATCCATTTTCATTAGGGATATTGGTCTGTAGTTCTCCTTTACAGTGGGGTCTTTGGTTTTGAGATCAAGGTATTGCTGGCCTTGTACATGCCTGTATATATTTCAATTAAAATCACATTGAATTTATAAAATAATTTAATGGTAATTAACAAGTTTAGTATATCAAAAATTCCTATTCAACAACATTGTATGTATTTCTACTTACTATAGATTTATTTTATCTCAATGATTTCAAAGTTTTGTTTACAACTTGTCTATTATATATTTGTGTTATAAGGAAGGGAGAAGGGATTTGGGGAAGATATCTTCTTTTATTTCCAACTCTAGTCTGTCCCTTGTGATAGGTATATTTGGAGGCTGGTAAGCAGCTTGGTGAAAGTAAGGTACTCAGTTCTAGGGGGATACCCGCAGAGTAGATTTCTCCCTTATGCACCAGGCAGGAGCCTGGAGATTAGCATCTAAGAACTCTGAGACCAGATTAAAACAAAGTGGATCCAGCAGAAAAATAAAATGTAAAAATATAGCATTGATATTAAGAAATTTGAAAATATTATTTACTAAATAATATTAATATAAAACATCCGGGGCGCCTGGGTGGCTCAGTTCGTTGAGTGTCCGACTTCGGCTCAGGTCATTATCTCACAGTTCATGGGTTTGAGCCCTGCATCCAATTCTGTGCTGACAGCTCAGAGCCTAGAGCCTATTTCAGATTCTGTGTCTCCCTCTTTCTCTGCCCCTTCCCCACTCATGCCGTCTCTCTGTCTCCAAAACAAAAAACATTAAATTTTTTTAAAATAAATAAAACATTAATAAATAAAAATAATATAAAATATCAATTACTATTAAATAATAGTAATAAATAGGTAAGATAAATATAAAATATATTTAATTTTTAAAAATTTTTTGAAGAGTAAGATAAATAAAATAATAGGAAAAGAGAAAGCTGAAAGAAATAAAATAGAACTAAAAGCAAAAGATAAAACT
Source organism: Panthera leo (assembly GCF_018350215.1). Classification (NCBI taxonomy): domain Eukaryota; kingdom Metazoa; phylum Chordata; class Mammalia; order Carnivora; family Felidae; genus Panthera; species Panthera leo. Next base: position 57,295,113 of record NC_056683.1, on the reverse strand, counting down.
ATAGGAAGCAAGTGCCCATATTAAAATATAAAATATTGAAATATAAATGGAAAAAAAAGGAATTGATTAAACGAAAATAAATAAAATGTATTAAAAAAACAAAGTATAAAAGAACTTAGCTTTTGATAAAAACAAAAAAAATTCCTTGAGAGTGATTAAAGTAAAAAGGTTAAAAATAGGATTAGGAATGAGAATGTGACATGATCATAGATAAAAAAGGAAAAAAAATTATTAAGAATAAAATATGTACATCCCTTGCAAACACCTTGAATACTTAGAGAAAATATGGGGCACCTGGGTGGCTCAGTTGGTGAAGCATCCAACTCTTGATTTTGGCTCAGGTCATGATCTCATGGTATGTGGGATCAAACTCCGGGCTGAGCTCTGCACTGACAGCATGGAGCCTGCTTAGGACTCTCTCTCAACCTCTCTTTCTGCCCCTTCCCTGCTCATGTTCTCTCTCTCTCTTTCAAAATTAAACTTTAAAAAAATATTTAGCGAAAATGCATGTTTATCTGCCAAACTATAAATACCCAAACTGACCCAATGAGTGAAAAATAATTGTTTAATTACTGTATTAGCATTTTACAACTATTTTTTAGTTTTTTAACTTTTTAAAGTGTATTTATTTATTTTAAGAGAGAGAGTGTGTGTGTGCAAGCAGGGGAAGGGCAGAGAGAGGGGGAGAGAAAGAATCCCTAAGCTTGGGGCCCAACATGGGGCCTGATCTCATGACCAGGAGATCATGACCTGAGGTAATATCAAGAGTCAGATGCTTAACCCACTGAGACACCCAACCTACATTATTTTTTTATTTTTTAAGTAAACTCCAACCCCAACGTGACCACATTCTTAGAAGAGAAGAAAATGTCACAAAATACCAATTTTGTGAAAAATTGAAAAATATATGAAAAATATAATTTCAGTAAAATTTCAAAGCGTTTAAACTTCATAGAGAATAATATATATAAAAGCAGCCCATTAATATCCAGTAAAAATATTTTAAAAAGAAGAAATGTGAGGGCAACTTGCCTTGCCAGATATAAGAATATACATTAAACCACTGTCATCATTATTAATATGGTACTGCTATATTAAGATACAAATAGGTCAGTAGGACAAAGACACAATCCAGAAAAAGATCCCAGTATGTATGATAATGCAGTCGATGACAAAATTGCTGTTTTATTCAATTATGAGAGAAGGTGTTATGTAATAAATGGAGCTGTCACAACCTCTTCTCCAAGTGAGAAAAAATTGAAGTTGGACCTTTCTTATATTATGTACTAAAGTGAAGTCTAGAGTTATTAAAAACAAATACAAAATATAAATCAGTAAATATCTTGGAACCAAATCTTGGAAACTACACATATAATCTATGGATAAGGGATGGTTTCTTAAGACAGAAAATTTTGGAGCTTTAAAGGAAAGTATTTGGATAATATTTTAAAAAAGTAACCTTTGAGTTGCAAAAAGTAACACATCTAAAGTCTTAGAAGAACAGTAGATTTAGAGAAACTATTTGCAATATGATAGACAAAGAATATAATATCTAGAGAGTTCTTAAGAACTGTAAAAATAAAAATAAACTCAAAAGAAAAATGAATAAAGAATATTAACAGATATTTCCGACACATAAAAGGTGTTCAAACTCATTAGTAATCAGAGAAACGTAATTAAAGTAATATCTAGATAAATTATTCTCATCAGACTGTCAAAACCTAGAAAGAGCAATGCCATCTATGACTGGAAGGGATGTGAGAAAAATACACATATTTTTGGATGGAAGAAATTTGAATTTTTAGAGAATTTAGAATGCAATCTGGCCACACATGGAAATGGCTGTGGCAGAAGAATCTGAAGCCATGCAAGCCCTTACCATTGACTTTGCCCAATAAAAATGACTTTAGGGGGCACCTGGATGGCTCAGTCAGTTAAGCATCCAGTCTCAGCCTAGGTCATGGTCTCACCATTCCAGATTTCGAGCCCCGCATGGGGATCTGTGCTGATAGTTCAGAGCCTGGAGCCTTTTTCAGATTCTGTGCCTCCCTCTCTCTCTCTCTCTGTCCTCCCCCCACCCCTCTCTTTCAAAAATAAATAAACATTAAAAAAATTAAAAAAAAAAAAAAAAGAATGACTTCAGAAGTAGCACTTCTGAATCTTCATTTCCCAATGGCTACAGAAAATCCTGACCCCTGATATAGTTTCAGGACTTGAGGGGGATTCCCTGACCACCAGTGGTCAGTTGATTACATTGTGGTAATGGCAAGAACTTGTCCTATTATCCTGATTATTTGCTCTGCCAGTCATGCTTCTTCTAGCACCTCTACTGAAAAATTTAGTCAACACAGCTTAAAATATAGTATTCTGTGCAACATTACTTCTAATCAATGGACTTTTTTTTTTTAACAGAAAAAGAAATCAAAAACAGATACTGGTCCTATTATGAAACTTACCCTCCAAAAGTTGTTGGCTTTATTTTTAAGCATAGGTGACAGAATGTTACATTAATTTCAGGTGTATAACCTAGTGATTCCACAAGTTTATACATTATGCTGTGCTCAGCACAAGTGCAGCTACCGTCTGTCACCGTACTACACTGTTACAATATCATTGACTATATTCCTAATACTGTGCCTTTTATCCCTGTGGCTCATTCATTCCATACTGGAAGCCTGTATCTCCCATTTTTTCCTCTATTTTGCTCATTCCACTGCCCTTCTCCCTTCTCCCTGGCAACCATCAATTCGTTCTCTGTATTTATATCTCTAATTCTGCTTTTTGTTTGTCATTTGGTTTTTCCAGATTCCACATGTAAGTGAAATCATGTGATATTTGTCTTTCTCGGTCTGAATTATTTAATTTAGTATAATACCCTCTAAGTCCATCCCTGATGTCTCAAATGGCATGATCTCATCCTTTTTTATAGCTGCATAATATTCCATTGTATACGGATACCACATCTTCCTTACCCATTCGTCTATCAGTGGACACTTAGCTTGCCTCCATATCTTAGCTATTGTAAATAATGCTTCAGTAAACATAGGGGACATCTTTTCAAATTAGTGTTTTCATTTTCTTCAGGTAAATACCCAGTAGTGGAATGATAGGATCATATGGTATTTCTATTTTTAATTTTTTGAGGAACCTTCATACCTTTTTTCAGAGTGACTGTATCAGTGGACATTGCTACCAACAGTGTACAAGAATTCTTTCTTCTCCATGTTTTTGCCAACGCTTGTTATTTCTTACCTTTTTGATTTGGGCCATTCTGACAGATGTAAGGTGCTGTCTCGCTGTGATTTTGATTTGCATTTCCTTAATGAACGTTGATGTTGAGCATCTTTTCATGTGTATTTTGGCCAAAAATGTCTATTCAAGTCCTCTGCTGATTTCTTAATCACATTATTTTTTTGATGTTGAGTTGTATTAAGTTCTGTATATATTTTGAGTACGAACCCCTTGTCAGATGTATCACTAGCAAATATCTTCTCCCATTCAGCAGGTTGCCTTTTTGTTTTGTTGATGGTTTCCTTCACTATCCAAAAGCTTTTTATTTTGATATAGTCCCAATAGTTTATTTTAGCTGTTGGCTTTTTATAATGGTAAAATAGTCTGTGACAGTACCTGTAGGCCACCTTTCAGGGTCATGATACTGTTTCGCAAGATGCCATGTATGCTTTGAAACTGTAACTGGTACAGAAAGGTGTGTCTTCAACAGCCATATTACACAGATTCAGAGACTATGGGGTTGCAGAAGGGAAGTCCTTCTCATGATTACCTCTGAAAACCTTCTCACAACTTGCACCTCTCCCTGAGTCTGAACCCCAGTAGCTTAGAAGCTTTTGGCATCCAGAAGAGAAAAGCTCTTACCAAGAGACCCAGTAAATGGTCCCACTGAGTTAGAAACTACAACAGCCACATCCCATTTTAGGCTTTTCATGTACTGTGTTCACGTACAAATAAATGGGTTGTTGTCCTTCAACTGAAGATGTTGCCCAGAATGACTGATCACAGTAGGCAAAGGAAGGAGATTTATGCGTTCATGCGATACATGTGTGTAGAGAGCCTGTTATGTGTCAGGCACTGTTTAAGTGCTTGGGACACCACGGAAAACAAAAATGAAATCTTGCCTTAAAGTTTGTATTCCAGTGCAGAGTAAGACATTCTAGGGAACTGTTAAAAGATAATGAGTACTAAGGGCAAACCAACAAATGAAACAAAAAGTAGAGAAGAAAAGGGGAGAAAGGAAAAGCCAGGAGGAATCAAGTTGTTCTATAAGATTTAAAGGGTTTTTTTGGTGGCAGGACAGCACACTCAGATAGATAAAAGGTGGAAAATTTATCTACTTAATGAAAGAAGGTTGTTACTCAGGGCCACGACGCTGGGATTTGTCCTAGGGATGCAGTTACACTTAGCCAGAGCTATAGAAGATAGTTTATATGTGGCAACTGGAGTGAGCTAGGTTTCAAGTGCTCCCTGTGGATTGGCTAACTTGAAAAACTTCTCGGGCTCTGGGCCATAGGGGCTATTCGTTTTGTCTGGTACCTGGCCCCGGGTGATGAGGGTGATGTGTAGTGGTCTGGAGCCCAACAAGTGAAGTGTTTGGGAGTGTGGACTTAGCTTCTCTAGAAAGGGACTGACCAGCCTCTAAGCAGGGCCTCAAAACTGGGTCAAGACAGCATTTTTAAAGTTATACTGCACAGGGGAAAGAGGCAATTAAATATGGTGGACAAAGTAGGACAAGATAGGCCTCAATAAGAAGGGAAGATTTAAGCAAACACGGAAGTGGGACAGTTAGCTGGCAGGTGAGGAAAAGTATTTTGGCAGAATTCAAGTGATTCTCTAGGCCAAAAAAAGCTGTGAATGTGGATGAGGGGGAAAAAAGTTACATATTTTTGCCACCCCCAGCAGAAAGTTAGCAAACTCTCAATTATGAATGGCAGCAACAAACCACAGGAGTATCAGCAATAACCATGACTTCGGCACTGAGAACAACCAGATCTCTTTTCATTACATTATACTTTGTTATATACTATATTAAAATATTTTTGTGTTCATCACAATTTGAAATTGCTATAGTTATTATACCTGCTGCTAGGTCTTGTTATTTATATGCATTATGAAAGAAGCATAATTTTACTTTATTACAAAGTTGTTGTATTTTATTAAGTATACTTCAAAAAGGTAGCTTCTTTTATAATCCTATGTATTTTACTTCATGAATCTGGAAACATTATTCTGATGAACATTGCCAGTGGCTTCACGTAACTGCTAACGGAAGCCATGATGTAGGTGTGCACACACGTGCACACACATGCACACATCCAAAAGGTGAGGTGTCCGCTCTGGGGCACTTCCTCACATGTCTAGTATTAAGAGTTAATAGAGGCCTCATGAAGCCCTAGCCAACAGGCCTGCCATGACTGAGGCTCTCAGGAATAAAGGCTTGCATCACCACAGCAGGTGTAGAATCTCATCAGTGCCAGGGCTAAAGGAAGAATGCGGTAAGGACACTACATGCAAGGAGACAGCACTCAAGGAGGAGAGTTATAAGATCAGAGGGGACCTTCTGACCAATTCTTGAAATAAGGATTATAGCCTCAGCGTCACTTTCATGGCAGTGGATGCCAGTCATTTGCCTGTTTTCTCTGAAATCCATGTTTCAGACATGTGCAGACTACAATTTCCCCACCAAAGGAGGAAGACCAGAGAGTAGGAGGAAGAGAAAATTGACTGTATTTATCTCCCCTCCCCTGCTTCTGGTGGCATGTCTACCAGTAGCCGTATCTACTATGAGTTCCAGGCCTCCCCACCGATGGTCCCAGGTTCTGATGAGCAGCCTCAGTCAAGGATCCGGCTCCAGCCAGGTGGTCTGGCTCCTAGGTTTTTAAAACACCAGGTCCTGGGGCGCCTGGGTGGCTCAGTGGGTTAAACGTCTGACTTCAGCTCAGGTCATGATCTCGCGGTTTGTGAGTTCGAGCCCTGTGTCAGGCTCTGTGCTGACAGCTCAGAGCCTGGAAACTGCTTCAGATTCTGTGTCTCCCTCTCTCTCTCTGCCCCTCCCCTGCTTGTGCTGTGTCTCTCTCTGTCTCTCAAAAATAAATAAAAACATTAAAAAAATAAAAAATAAATAAAACACCAGGTCTTCCCTTTGTCCTTTCAGCCTTGGTGATGGCAGCTGCTTTTAACTCTTCAGCTGTTGCCAGTGTCTGGGTGGCCTCACCATCTCCCATTTGCCTTTCTTGTTCCCCATTATAATTAGCGACCCACATCAAGTTCCTTCCTTTGGACTACCTCTTGTGGACTCAGGTGAGCACCAAACCACAATAGTATTAGCAGTACGTTTGATTTTGTCACCAAGAAAAATCACATATATCATTACAGCTGTCATGTGCTACCTGGTCTCTATATAAAGTACGTGGGCTTAGTAATGTTGAGACATTACCCATAACAGGACAGGATCACAGTATAAAATGAGGAGAAACGCCTACTATGCAGAGATCTTGGACTCAGAACAAAATGCAATAAAAGGAAAGACTTTGGGGGCACCTGGGTGGCTCAGTCAGTTAAGTGTCTACTCTTGGTTTCAGCTCAGGTCATTATGTCACAGTTCTTGGGTTTGAGCCCTGCATAGGGCTTTGTGCTGATAGCATGGAGCCTGCTTCGGATCCTGCTTCTGGCTCTGCCCCTCCCCTGCACTCTCTGTCTGTCTGTCTCTCTCTCTCTCTCTCTCTCTCTCTCTCATAAATAAATAAATAAATAATTTTTTAAAAAAGAAAAGACTTTTAAAAGACCCCATTTTGGGGAGCCTAGGTGGCTTAGTCAATTAAGCATCTGACTTCAGCTCAGGTCATGATCTCACAGTTCATGAGTTCAAGCCCCGCGTTGGGCTCTTCTTCGGATTCTGTGTCTCCCTCTCTCTCTGCCCTTCTCCCGCTCATGCTCTGTCTCTTGTAAAAATAAACAAACATTAAAAAAAAATTTTTTAAAGACTCCATTTTGCAAAGGAGTGTGACTTTTAAAAATTATATATAGGATTGTTGTATTATGTCAGAAGAAACTTTTTATTTTGTCTTGCTTTTTGTTCTTATTGAGATATAATTGACGCATAATATTATATAATTATATTAGTTTCAGGTGTACAGTATAATGATTCTATATCTGTATATATTGCAAAATGATCATCACAATAAGTCTAGTTAATATCTGTCACCACGCATAGTCACAAATTTTTTTTCTTGTGAAAACTTTCAAGATCTCTCTTAGCAACTTTTTTTAAAGATTATTTATTTATTTTAAGAGAGAAAGCAAGTGTGAGCAAAGGAGAAGCAGAGAGAGAATCCAAAGCAGGCTCCGTGCTGTCAGTGCAAAGCCTGGCACAGGGCTTGAACTCACAAACCATGAGATCATGACCTGAGCAGAAATCAACAATTGGACACTTAACTAACTGAGCCACCCAGGTGCCCCTTGGCAACTTTCAAATATACATTATAGTATTATTAACTGTAGTCATTATGTTCTGCAGTACATGGTTGTGACTCTAACTGGAAGTTTGTACCTTTTAACCCCCTTCACACATTTTTCCCCCTTTCCCACCTGTGGCAACCACCAATCTATTCTCTGTGTTTATGAGCTCAGTTTTTGTTTGTTTGTTTTAGATTCCAGACAAAAATGAGATCATACAGTATTTGCCTTTCCCTGTCTGCCTGACTTCACGCAGCTTAATGCCCTCAGGGTCCATCCATGTTGTCACAAATGGCAATTTTTTCCTTCTTATTAATGGCTGAATAATGTTCCATTATACATATGTATACCACATTTTCTTTATCCATTCATCCATTAATGCGCAGTTAGGTAGTTTCCAAATCTTGGCTGTTATAAATAATGCTGTAGTGAATATGGCAGGGCATTTATTTTTTCAGTTAGTGTTTTCACTTTCTTTGGATAAATACCCAAAAGAATTACTGGATCGTATGGTTAGTTTTATTTTTAACTTTTTGAGAAACCTCCATATTATTTTTCATAGTGGCTGCACCAATTTATGTTCCCACCAACAGTTCACAAGGGTTGCCATTTCCCCACAACCTTGACAACACTTGTTATTTCTTGTCTTTTTGATAATAGCCATTCTAACAGGTGTGAGGTGATATGTCATTGTGGTTTTGATTTTCATTTCCTGGATTAATGATGTTGAGTACCTTTTCATGTGCCTGTTGGTCATTCATATGTCTTCTTTGGAAAAATGCCTGTTCAGAACTTCTGCCCAATTTTAAATCAGAAAAAAAATTTTTTTGCCCATGAGTTTTATGTATTTTGGATATTAACCCCTTGTCAGATATACGATTTGCAAATATTTTCTCCCATTTAAGAGGTTGCCGTTTTATTTTGCTAATAGTTTCTTTCTTGTGCAGAAGCTTTTTAGTTTGCTATAGTCCCACCTGTTTGTTTTTGCTTTTGTTGCCTTTGCTTTTGGGGTCGATTCCAAAAAATCACTGCCAACCTAGATCAATGTCAAGGATTTACCATCTGTGTTCTTTCAAGGAGTTTTATGGTTTCTGGTCTTATATTCAAATATTTAATCCATTTTGATTTGATTTTTTGTGTACAGTGTAAGATAGTGGTCTAGTTTCATTCTTTTGCATGTGGCTGTCCAGTTTTCCCAGCACCGTTTATTGAAGAAACTGTCTTTTCTTCATTGTATATTCTTGGATCCTTTGTCATAGAAGTAAGTTTTAATTTGAAAATACAAGTACTGGAAAAAGGATGCATATTGACACTTGGTAACCAAAGTTTCTGAGAGACATCTATTGGTTATTGTGTTTTGGTTTTGGTTTGGGCTACATAACACTTCCTTCCTATTTGTTTGCACACACATGACCTAGGATAAGCCAATGAGATACTCACCCTAGGATTCAAATGTTAAGAAAGGCATCCAAAGAGAGAGCAATACTTAGAAACCATTTGTAGCTGAGGTGACCACAGTCCTAGAGATGACAGTGTCTGCATCCTGATGACACTGTTCACACAGTGTACATTTGGCTATGTTTGAACTGCCTAGATTCCTTTATTTCAGCCCATTTCTACCCTTCAGTTCTCTAGTCTTCCCATTGATTCTATAAGCTAGCCTGTTGCCTGCCCATAAAGTCCTTTCCTGCTTAGAATAGCCAGGATTGGTTTCTGTAGGCCATCACCATTAAGAAACCTAATAAAGGTTTATTCCAGATATTTCATGCTATAACAAATAAGATATTTTATTTCATTATTTTTCCTGATTTTTGTTTGCATACTCTTGTCTCTAATTCTTAATCTTCTAATCCTTTTTTGTAGTTTTGTTCATACCATTTTAGTTTGAATTAGACACCTGCTCACTATTAGTACATGAAGTCTTGAGGCTTATATATTTAACAAAATGTTTCCATTCAAAAATAGTAATACTCGTATACAAAGTTTAAACCTCACAAATTATGGCTGATGAGTTTTCTTTGTTTTATTAGTAATATGACTTAGAATAATCTTTCATGCCTTATTTGTTAGCATAAAATCTTCCTATTATTATATGCATTTGAAATGTCATGTATTGTGGTCCCCAGAAATAAGTTAGTATTTTGCAGTATGCTGCTGCTTTTTTCCAGCACTTTAACAGCTAAATCACAGATGTCTTTAAAATAGTTTCCTGCTAGTATCTCTAGTACAAATTCCTTTCTTTTCTCTTTCTCACAGAGTACATCAGCCTTATCATTTTAATAAATTAATCCCTGTTATATTTTGCTTCTCCTAAACTGTTTCTACAAAATATCAAAACAAAATGAAAATTATAGTTAATTATCTGGAATACATGTGTGTGTATGTGTGCGTGCATTCAAACATTTAGAAACCTTTAGAAACACACTGATCTTTTTAACCACCGTTTTTCACTTATATTCTCTACATCTTATAAATAATTAAGCTCTTAACAAAACTTATCTATTGATAAATTCACTTATATATTTTGAGTACCAGTTAAATGGTTGGCTCTGCAAGGCAATTAAATGTATTCACATTTCTATTAAATATGGAAGAGAGAATATAAGATTACTATCAATTTTCATGAGTTCATGGCCCAAGACTTGGGGAAGGAAATAAGATAAATTTGTATGAAGTCCATTTGGGAACAAACGTCAATAATATAACTATCTACCAATAGCTTTTAATCAACCAATGTCATGAATATCCCAGCCATCATTAAAAAAAACACAGCCATCATTAGAAAGAAAGATCATTGCCAACACATTTGAATGCAAATATGCATTTGATTTGCAGTCAAATGTGTTGATATTCAAATCCTGACTGCCATTTTTTAGCTGTGTGACTTCACCTCTCTGAGCCTCAGTTTCTTCATCTGTAAGATAGGAATATAAGAGTAAGAGGGGCGCCTGGGTGGCTCAGTTGGTTAAGCAGCTGACTTCGGCTCAGGTCATGATCTCGCGGTCCCTGAGTTCGAGCCCCGCGTCGGGCTCTGTGCTGACAGCTCAGAGCCTGGAGCCTGTTTCGGATTCTGTGTCTCCCTCTCTCTGACCCTCCCCCATTCATGCTCTGTCTCTCTCTGTCTCAAAAATAAATAAACATTAAAAAAAAAAAAAAGAGTAAGAAATCTCATTGGGGCACTATGAGAAATAAAATAATTCAGAGAGGGCACCTAGCAACTAGAACATAGTAGATAGTATCATTGCTATTATTTTTATTACTTTGGAGTATGTAAAAATGTGTTTATATATCCATGACTTTAAAAATAATAGATTAAAAGGTATTTAAAAATTTTCACCGAATTTGAATGATGACCCACTCCAACCTCGATGTTTCTTAATTTCTTAACTAAAAATCCGTTAACATGAAGACACACATGAATTAGGAATGAGAAAAGTGTTCCAAGCATATCAGTTCTTAAATATTCCATGTGTGTGATATCTGGGAATTTTACTTTATTAGAATAAACTACAAAGCATATTTTAATCCAGTACAAATCTGCATTGTTTATGTAATGTGAATGATAGATACGTGAGACCTGACACCATTGTCAATGTTTATGCCACAAACTGTAATGCAGATCTACAATGTGACCTATATCTTTTGGAGATTTTTCTTCTTTTTTGACATGTCATGGTACTGTAAAAATGCTACCTTTATCTGGTTTGTGTTGAAAGCAGTACTTTGAGAAGCCAGAAGATGGCACTAATTTCTAAGAATTATGCATCGAAAAAGAATGTGCTGCTTTGGATTCTGATCATTTACCATTTCTTTTGCTGGTGGACATAATGATGCTCCACATTTTCATCATTTTTCCTACATTTATGTAAAATTCTGTTTGTTGTTAACTTTTCTCTGACAATTAGATAGAGAAGTGAGAATGGTGGAATTCTGTATCTACACAGAATGTTTGAATGATTTAGTATAAGCAGGAATTGGCACTCAACCAATGATATTTATTTCATGTTTTTACCTGAGGGTGGACTGAATACTGTATCCATTTGAATAGAGAGCTTGACTTTATTCAGGTATTGAGTGTTATCTTGAGTTCAGAAAGAATAGGTAAGTGTATGTTTTCTATACAAGTCACCATCACCTATGCTGTTAATAACACCTCAGAAGAGACTTACTTTTCTCTTCCCTTTAAATGAAAATCACATTTGTAGATTACCACTTTTTTTATTTCTAAATGCTAATGCTGAGCAGTGTAGAAGCATACTTGACAAGGAGCTTATTCAACAACAGAAATAGAAACCACAGCAATCATGTGTATGGTTTTATAACCTAATTGCATTTATGCAGGATATGGCATTAAATCTATTGCTGTCTTACTAAGAGGTTAGAACAAAGAGAGAAGAAAAATGTTTACACCCAAATCTACAAAAAAAAAAGCTGGAGTTGCAAGCAGTAGTCTTGTATTTTTGCAACTGTATCCATCTGCCTAAGGGTATATGAATTTTTTCCTGGCAATGTTAAATGTATATTTCTAAGTAGTCAATGCTGCTAAACACCATGCTTGCAAAATTGGCATACTGAAGTCTTTCAAATCAGCAGTTTCCAGGGGAAAATCCATCTACCATCTGCTTGCTTCATTAAAATACATAATAGAGGAGGAAGAACTGAATTGCATTTTCACTAGTCAGCGCTCCCTGGTGTCCAGTCTGCTAAAGGTTATCTACAGCAGCCCATATAGAAAACAGAAGCCAAGTAAAAATCAACCACTGCTTTATTTAGTTTTCTTTTTGTCTTTTGTATTTGTACAAAACTAAAACAATGAGCTTTATTTCAGAAAAATAGATTTAGACAGGACAGTTTATCCTGAAAACACTGTACCTTTTTAAGAATTCTTTAATAAACTTAAGGAACTTTTCTCAAGTCCATTTTGTTAAATTTTAAACAAGATTGTGATGGAATCATATAGATATTTTTTTATGTAAAAGTCATCACTTCTTGGCCTTTCGGCTAAGATCAAGTGTTATGTAAAAGTCAAAAATTTCTGTCAAAAACTATCAATTTCCCCAAGAAACATAATTGGTATTTTCATCTTATAAGTTCAAAAAGACATTATTATCAAATATTAAACATAAAGCAATTTTAAAAGAAAAAAAATTTTTAACGTTTATTATTGAGAGACAGAGAGAGACAGAGCATGAGGATGGGAGGGGCAGAGAGAGGGGGAGACACAGAATCTGAAGCAGGCTCCAGGCTCTGAGCAAGCTGTCAGCACAGAGCCTGATGTGGGGCTCGAACTCACAAACCACGAGATCATGACCTGAGCTGAAGTCAGACACTTAACCAACTGAGCCATCCAGGTGCCCCTAAAGAAAAAAATTTATGATACTGTAGTTATATTTATTCAACTCAGTTATGAAAAACAACTGATTTGTGAAGTTTGGGGTCTCTTCCTTGATTTTCAGTATCAGTATGGAATATATTATTTGAATTTTTGCCCACACTTGAAGAATTAAGATGCTAATATCTTTGTAAAAATCCAGAAATGTTCTTATTCTTTAGAAGCAAATCACTAGAAAATGAAAAAAAATTCAAACAAGCAATGGTTAGCATTGGTGATGGTACAGAAATTCTGTTTCTATTCCAGCAGATCCAATTCTTTGTTTAATGACATAAGAACATAAACATAAGATATTAAATAAACATTTATTAAATAAATAAATTTATTAAATAAACATTAACAGCAGAAAAATAGCATTATCAGTGTCACTGTTTTTTCAACACCATGGTAAGCCCTGTGTATGTACCCACCCAACCATTTGATAAAGATGCATCCCTGGGAGTGCCTGGGTGGCTCAGTCGGTTAACCGTCCAACTTCAGCTCAGGTCAATGATCTCACAGTCCGTGAGTTTGAGCCCCGTGTCAGGCTCTGTGCTGACAGCTCAGAGCCTGGAGCCTGCTTCAGATTCTGTGTCTCCCTGTCTCTCTGCCCCTCCCCTGCTCATGCTCTGTCTCTCTCTGTCTCAAAAATAAATAAACATTAAAAAAATTAAAAAAAAAAAAAAAGATGCATCCCATCCCCACTTGAGCCCCGCACTGTTGTACACCCTGGAGTTGGCAAGGGACAGGCAAGCTCTCTGCCTTGATGAGCCCTAAAATCTAACTGGAGAGAGAAACAGTAAAAGATGAACAAATAGCATATTATGTAATTAGGCTGTAATAAGCAGAGCAGGATAAAGAACTAGAGAGTGATAGGGGTAGGAGGAATTAATAGTTTAATAGGATGGTCAAAGAAGACCCCTGTGAAAAGGAGATAATTATACAGAGTCTTGAAGGAAGTGAGGGAGCAAGCCAGCCATGCATCTTTGGGGGGAGAATATGTTCCAGGCATTAGAAACTAGAGGAGCAGAAGGCCTGAGCTGGAAGCGTGTTTGGTTTGCTTAAGAAACACAAAGAGGTTAGCAAGGTTGGAGCAGAATGAGCAAGAAGAAATGGGCATAAAATAAATTCGGAGAGTGGGGATTTGAGAGTATGCTAAAGAGTTGGGTTTTTTTAAATTTCAAAATTCAAGTGAAAACACTAGAGGACTTTAAAATGTGCAATTAATATGTAAAAGTTCACACTAGCTTCAATATGAAAACAAGACTGCCTGGGACAAAGGTGGCAAAGGAGACCAGTTAAGAAGCAAATAGTAGGAGTGCCTGGGTGGCTCAGTGGGTTAAGCGTCCGACTTCAACTCAGGTCACGATCTCACAGTCTGTGAGTTTGAGCCCTGTGTTGGGCTCTGGGCTGATGGCTCGGAGCCTGGAGCCTGTTTCAGATTCTGTGTCTCCCTCTCTCTCTGCCCCTCCCCTGTTCATGCTCTGTCTTTCTCTGTCTCAAAAATAAATAAACATTAAAAAAATTTTTTTTAAATAAAAAAAATTAAAAAAAAAGAAGCAAATAGTAGTCCAGGCTAGAGTGTATAGTGCGGTAGACTTTGTGGTATTGATGGAGGTGATGAGAAGTAGTGAAGATATATTTTGAAAATAAGCTGGATTTTCCAGTCAACTGGTTGGGGTGGCAGAGACAGAAACAATTTAGATTACGATAAGTTTTTGTTCTGAACAAAGAGAAGACTGGGGAAGAGATTTGGTTGGGAGGAAAGATGAAAGCATTTCAAGAGAAAGGAATAATCAACTATGTCAGCTGCTCCTGAGACATTTAAGAAGGAAACAGAGAATTGGCACTGAATGTAAAAAGATGGTGGTCACTAGTGACCTTCACATAAGAAATTTCAAAGGAAAGAGAGATGCTAACCTGACTGCAATAAAATCAAGAGTGAATGGTAAAGAAACAGGGGGGCTGGGGGAGAAAGAAAGAAAGAAAGAAAGAAAGAAAGAAAGAAAGAAAGAAAGAAAAGAAAGAAAAGGAAGGAAAAAAGAAAAGGAAGAAAGAAAGAAAAGGAAGAAAGAAAGAAAAGAAAGAGCAGAGAAGAAAAACTCAACACAGATACTCTTTAGAAGAGTTACTAGAATGATGAGCAGAAAAACAAGGAGTAGTTGTTTTTCTGAGGAATGTGGAGTTGAGAAAAGCAGTTTTTTCAAATGGAGATATTTTAGCATATTTAGTTCAATAGAGAAGAAGAGTTTGGTGTCTCCTGGGAAATGGGAAAGAATTGCTGAAACAACGTCCTTGAGTAAATGAGGGGTGGATCCAATATCCAGGCAGGCAGCTTTGTAACCAGAGAGAAGGCAGAACACATAGATTAAAATGAGAGATTTGAGACGGGGAAGATTTGATGGTGGAAGGATGGGGTAGTTCTCTGTTCTGAGTTTATTTTTCGCAATAAGAAGCAAGATCATTAATTGAGAGACGTTGAATGTTAGATGTTAGAGGGGGAAAGAGGAGGTGTAAATTAAGTTGCCTTAGTGACTCAATTGGGAAAATGTCAAAAGGACGGCAGAGAGTGCACAAGAGGCTTGCCCACTGGAGATTTGAGGTTAGCTCAGATGTGTTTCCTAAAGCCACATGCTTTTCTCATTCTTCACACAAAATTTGGATACTCTTAACTATCCTCATTTTAGAGACAAAGAAACTAAAACAGAGAAGTTAACTTGCTCAAATTTACATAGAAAGTGAGGAAATCCAAAATCGAGTCTGAGCCGGCTGTCTCCAGTGGCCTCTCCTCAAAATGTGAGGTGATATTAGTACCTTATGTGTCACTGCCAGCCAGTGGGCTTCAGGAGGCATCGCTGATTGCAGAGTTGAAAGGTGTTCTGCAATCTGAGCTCCATATGTGTCTTCTACCCACCTTCCAGTAGCTCTTCTTGGTCACTTCTATGCATAAAACATCGATAATCCAGATAAAGAACTAACTACAAAATATTTTTTAAAGAACAAAATACAGGGGCACCTGGGTGGCTCAGTCCATTGAGCGTCTGACTTAGGCTCAGGTCATGATCTCACGGTTTGTGAGTTTGAGCCCCACATCAGGCTCTCTGCTGTCAGGGTGGAGCCAACTTGGGATCCTCTGTCCCCCTCTCTCTCTGCCCCTCCCCGACTCGTGCTCTCTCCCTCTCAAAAATAAACATTCTAAAAAGAGAGAAAAATACAGTTGCATTCAAAACAACAATGCATCATTTCTCTGTCCTGATTGGGAATGAGAAAATTTTGCCGTGGCAAATTTTCTAGAAGACAGAAGTTTGTACCTTTCTATTATGGTAATTTTTGCTAAAATGTATTTTGTAAGCATAATGTAATATGTTGTGCAAAGATTCTACATTGAGCCTACATCCAACTGCTATATTATAAAAAAGATTATGACATGCCCCCATCATTGAAGGTTTGTAGAATTTTTAATGACCCTAGGTGATGTTGAGAAACATAAGACTTTTCGACTGCCTGAAACATCCCAATTTGCTGTTGCTGATTTTGTTCCCTTCTTCCACACACTAAATAATTAATATTTAGCTCAAATCCCAGCATTCCCCTTCCTTCCTCAGGGTCCCAATCTATTGCTGTAACTTTAAAAGAACTGAAGAAAAAAATGCAGAAGTTCACATATGGAGACCATGAGGCAACTAGGGATTACAAAAGAAAAAAATTCATTTAATAGCCCTAAAATATTCTCATTACAATCTGTTCAATCTACTGATTTGATGACGACTGACACTTCTAGAAGTCTGATCTGGGAATTTGTGTAATAGAGTAATCAAATTAACCAAATGTTGCCTGGTTGAAGATCATAAAGAGTTTACTTTCAAGAACTGGAAAGAATCATTTGTAAAGTTGAATGCCCTCTTTTTCTAATTTGGGTCCCTCGGTGTTCTCCTGCCTGATCAAGTGTAATGGAGACAGTGTGCATGAGGACACAGGGGACTCTTCACAAGTGGGCTAGACATTCCTTGGCCCCTTCTCCTGATTCCTATTCTTTCCCTTAGAAGCCCTATCTTTTCACAGGCTCAGAGTTGCCACAAGACAAAGCGCCTTGAAGTAAATCACAACTAAGGGTTTAGAGCAACATCTTACCTGCCTAGAGATATGTGGTTCTCTCTGCAGTGCTATTCAGTTGAATGCTGCCTCTATAATTTTGTTTTTTAGTAGCCACATTTTTAAAAGTAAAAAGAGGTGAAATTCATTTTAATAATATATTTTATTTAACCCAATATCTAATGCATATAAAATGTTATTAATAAGATATTTCACATTCTTTTCTCCATACTAAGCCCATCTCAGTCAGCTGAGCCACAGCTCAGGTGCACAACAGCCACATGTGGTGAGTTGCTACATTATTTGACAGTGTAGCGTTAGACTAAGAAATGCCCGGGGAAGTGACAGATCCATTCCTGTGGGCATGGTTATCCTCAGTCTTCAGTATACATTATACTTCTTTTCAGTATTTGAAATTGTGTCACATTTCTTTTCAGTTGTATGAAATTGTGTCACATTTCTATTCACTGTTCATATAAATATCACACATTCCCTTATTTTTTGAATGACCTGTAAATTTCCTCACATCTACAACTCAGTGTAAGCTTAATTCATTGTTCTATTTCTTGGTGTCATCAAAGTCCTAATTTCATTCTTTTTTTTTTAATTTTTGTTAACATTTATTTATTTTTGAAAGAGAGAGACAGAGCATAAGCAGGGGAGGAGGAGCAGAGAGAGAGACGGGGAGACACAGAATCCAAAGCAGGGTCCAGTCTCTGAGCTGTCAGCACAGAGCCTGATGCAGGGCTTGAACCCACAATGACCTGAGCCGAAGTCAGGCGTTTAACTGACTAAGCCACCCAGGCGTGCCCCTAATTTCATTCTTAACCAAGTTTGGTCCTCCAGCTCTCTCCATCTTATCCAACCTTCACATTGCATCACTAGATGACATTTCTAAAAGGCAACTCTGACCATAGCCCAACCACTTAAAGATTGTAGAGAAAATATCAAGCCCTTCATAATTTGACCCCTGTCTATCTCATTACATTCGCTTCTACTTTTCCTTTTTATACTTCATTCTAAAATTGTATACTCTATGACATGCTGTTTGGGCCTCCCCGCCTGGAAACATGCTGTTCTTTCGACCTGAAATGATCTTTCCTTTTTATCTGCCAGGTGAATTGCTTCTTATCACCTTTCAACTCCACTTTCCATCCAGTTCATTTGGATAAATTAATTGACCACACACTAGTTCCTTGGGATTTGAGATTGTGCTTTATTATCTTTGTGTTACCAGCATCTAGCACAGCATCTGACAGTGAGGTGCATCTGAGATGTACATCTCTTGATCTAACCTAAATGTATTAAAACTTTAAGTAGACCTAGTTGTAAATTGTTAACAAGAAGAAATTTTTTTTTTAAAAAAGTCCTTCCTAAAAAAAACAAAATTCCTCTATTTTAATATTAAGTGTAGTTGAATTCTATTGTTTTTAATGGCAACATCAAAACTCTGTTAGTTTTTTATCTT
Organism: Panthera leo; assembly: GCF_018350215.1. Classification (NCBI taxonomy): domain Eukaryota; kingdom Metazoa; phylum Chordata; class Mammalia; order Carnivora; family Felidae; genus Panthera; species Panthera leo. The sequence goes on along the minus strand of NC_056683.1, from coordinate 57,276,715 downwards.
GTTTCAATGCCAGTACATTTCATTTCCTTGAACTACTATACGTACAATACTACCCCAAGGGAAATCCCGGATAGGAACAGCTTTAATGTCTCTGGAATACAAACTATATATTACTTCATTAGCTAAAAAATAAAGATAAGATGTGATATGTCTCAAATTCTTGCTTCAGATTCTGGTGACTTTTGAGGAAAAATAACATCAGAGACCACGCATCCCAAGGAATAAACTGATAAGATTTTAGCAAAATCTTACTCGGCTGATTCCACACATTACCCTACTTGAATGGTTACATGAAGCAAACAGAAATAAAAGCCTCCAATAAGTAGGATCACTTTCCTCAGGATAGTACAGTTATTTGCTGTTTAAACAATTATAACCAGACATAACAAGCTCTTTTGTTTTAAGCATCACCAGAGTGAGGATATTTCTTAAGGCTTATAAAACTTCTAGTTTTACAACTTCCCGGGAGAGCCAATATCTCTTGAGAAAGGAGCAATATAAGGTAATCAAAATAAGGAGTTCTTCCCTCTATCAAGCTGTCTCAAACTAATAAAAATAAATCCTAGGAACATCTTTTAATCCAGGAATACCATCCCTAACAGACAGGGATCGGGATCAAAAGCCCCTTCCTGTTTCCTATAGTCCTCTCGGAGAGGGGAAATAAAAGCCAGTTGGGACTATTTACAAACAAAACAGCATTAAAGGAGCAAAGTTGGAGACAAGAAGATTAGAGGCAGGACGAAAAGAGCCTAGCTGGTTAGCAGTACCTCTCAATTAAATTGTTTTGTCCACACTGGCTCTTGAACTTTGTTTTTAACCATTTCCTGTTTCTACTAAATCTCCCTACAGTTTCAGTCCTATTGAAGTCTATGCTTTCATTTTGTAATAAGCATCTTAACAGAGTAAGAATAAACATATTTTTTTAAACAAAGATTTCTACTTAAAGAAAAGTTTTGGTCATTAACAATATGGTGATGGAAACTGATCTGTTTCCTGCCCATCTCTTGCCTTTCCCACCCAGATGTATGGCATTGTCTCTTCCAGAAGTGCAGGATTAGAAAAGCACAGTTTGTGTCAAGCTGTGAATTCCTGTTTAAGTCATAGCCAGTGTTTGAATGCCAAATCATATTTACAAAGCACCTTGGCAAATACTTTGGCTGCTGCTGATCTTTCTTATTTCTAAAATTACCCTACAATATAGGGCTTTGCTTTTTAAGTAAATTCTTCATTATGTAGGAAGGCAATGCAAGGGAAAGGGTTATATACAGGATCTCAAAACACTGCACTTTCTTTGTTCTGGTTTTGAAATTCCCCATTGAGTCACTTAGTTGCTCAATGCTGAAGGGCACTTAAGTCTCATTAATGTGATAGTAAACAGCCTATCCGGCCAGATGCATCAGCAAAACATTGCCCTCCTTTTACAACTACATGTGCAGGTTTATTTTAACTATTTGGTTTGGGTTTTTCCACAGCTGTTAATATTACTCAGCCCAGGTTCAGTGGCACAGATGCCTTTGGATACACTTCATTCCTGGCTTATTCACGGATCCCAGACATCGGCTTCGATTATGAATTCCACTTGAAGTTTCAGCTGGCAAATAATCACTCAGCACTGCAAAATAACTTAATATTTTTCACTGGACAGAAGGGCCATGGTAAGATTAATTGAACCCTCTAGGACTTGCTTAGCTCCTTTCAGAATACGAAATTCTTCATGGATACCCTAATTGGCTGTGGATAAAGGAGACATTTGCCTAAATGCAGCCTCCTCATGCTTTCTGCCTCGAGCAGGTTCCTTGTAGTCCAGTGTTCTGAAGTTCCCTGACCCTTTCTGAAGCCCTGTTCACACCAGGGCTACTTCTTATAATCAAGGGCAAGAATTCCTACAGGCAAACATGAGGGTAGAGATGGTGAGTAAGTCACGTGAGAGGTGAGCTTATTGATTTGTCCTTTCCTATGTCTTCCTTTTCCATACATAAGGAGAGAAGGGCATTTCCCAGCAAGAATATCATTTCACCATGTGTTGTAAAATGGGTATGGTTGCCCTCAAAGGAAACCATTCCAAATTAAAGAAGTAAATAATTAAGAAAGTGCTCGGCCTGTAATAAAGTACTCCATTGCCCTAGAATTGGTGGGAAATCAACTTCTAAGTTAAATTTGTCTGTCTCAAGTAGAAACAAGTAGAAATAAGTTATGCATGTGTGGGATCAAGGAAAGGCGCATATATTTTACTCCCAAGTCAGCAGCTAACTAGTTAAGCAATTAAGCACCTACCTTCTCTGAGTTCAGTATTCTCATCTGTGAAATCAACATACTACACCAGAAAAAGACCTCTCTCTGAACCATTTTTTCTATTTTGCTAGGGTAAATAACATATTCTGTTCTTTTTTTTTTTTTTCTAATGTTTATTTTTGAGAGAGAGAACAGGGAAGGGGCAGAGAGAGGGGGACAGAGAATCTGAAGTGGGCCCCACACTGACAGCAGAGAGCCCAACATGCGGCTCAAACCCACAGACCCTTGAGATCATGACCTGAGCCGAAGTTGGATGCTCAATGAGCTACTTAAGTGCTCCCATATTCTGTTGTTTTCAGTTCATTCAGTGACTATCTCTAATGCTGAAAATCGGGCTCTGTGTTAGCACATGGCTGAAAAGAGCCCACACTCCAAGTGAAGGGTGGTGTGTCCGCCTCCAGCCGCTTCGGGAAGGATGCAGCGGGGGCTCTCTATCATGTGAAGTGCTGTTCATTTCACCTCCAAAGTCTGTTTGAATCTCTTCTCCACCTCTAGTGCCAAACTGTATGACCTCCTCCGAACTAGTCCCCCCACCACGTCTCCTGCCTGTAGTCCATTCTCCAAGTTGCACCAAGAGTTACTTTTTTAAAAACCTTGGTTAAAACCCACCTGTGACTTTCCACTGTACTTCAAATGCAGTCTAGACCTCCTTACCCTGTTCTCAGAGGGTAGGACCAGACCCCTGTCTCTGTCTCCAACCTCAAGCTCTCCCCATCTCTTCGCTCATCTCCTGCAGATCTTCTCCCAGAACCTGAACCACCAAGTGCTTGCCTGTCTCAGAGATGTTGTGCAGGCTCTTTCCTCTGCCTTGACAGGAGATGGCTCTGAGCAGCCTGTGGGGCCTGGATGTGTAGACTTGGATCCAGTCTCCACCACTTACAAATTATGTGTCAAGTTACTTAATGTCTCTGTGCCTCAGTTTCTTCACTTTTCAAATGGGTTTAGCAATGGCACATTCTCCAATGGAGTTGTGAGGCTTAACATAGTTGATACAAGAAAAGTTTTTAAAATAGAATTGGACTCAGTAAACATGACAGCTTCCATTTTCTCAGGGAGGCCTTCCCCAGCCACCTTCAGAACAGATATTATCACACTGCATCCAAGTTATCCTGTACCCCAGCTTCTTGTGTATTTTCTTCAAAGTCGATGCCTTAATTTATAATTCTTTAATCTATTTTTATATAGTTTATTTTTGTCAGTCTCCACTACTAGAATGGGAGCTCTATGTGGACAGAGACAAGACAATCCTCAACTTCATATACCCACACTTAGCACACTGGCTAGCACACGAGCAGTATTGAATAAATGAATAGAAGACCCACCATAAAAACAGATAATTGTATGATATGTAAGACAACAATACAGTTGCACAAAGGTTTTAAAAAGTAACCATTCTTGGGGGTTTCCAGTTCAGATGCCATCTTCTGCATTAGGATTTCCCCAATGGCTACCCTTCTCCCACCCCTTACATCCATCTCCCCTGCCTCTGAGCATTGATAGCCTGCCCTACATTTAGAGCACAGACCCTTTATTACAAACTTTGGTTTACTAAATTTCTCTTCTCGTTCATAAAAATGGTGTCCCGTTATCACTACATCACCCATAAAGCCTCTCAGGTGGTTTTAATAAATATCTGTTGAATGACTGCTAGAAGGCAGGGAGGAAGAAAGGGAAATAAGAAGGAGTTTTTACCCCTCTTTACTCCATACATCCTTCATCACATGTTTATCAATTATATCCTCTTAATTGGCACCTCCTCACCTCCCTCCCCCCCCAAAAAATACTGGCAGATGAAAAATTCAAATGAACAGGGAAGACCCTGGGTCTGTCTCATTTTAAAAACAAATCTTCTAAATCCTGAAAGATGCAGAGGGAGAACCAAGTAAAGAATAAACACTGGGTCCATGAAAATGCTCCCACCAAGTAACTCTTCAGTACTCTTCTACAGAGATTCCTTTAAAATTCTCAAAAAAAAAAAAAACAAAAACAAACAAACAAAAAAAACAGACAAAGCAATGTTTTGGCCACAGCATTTGTAAATTGTGGAAGCTTTCATATGACATTTTTTTGGTCTTCTCTAGTCATCTACTTTACATGTAAGGACCTGAATGTTCACTCTGTGCTTGCATTTTTAGGTTTATAGAAAGGCTAAATAAAGGCTAGATAATAGGTAGATATATTGTGGAGCTCTATCTTCTAAGGAGTGAAAATGAGATTCTGAAATATGCAATTCCGCACTGGACCACGTGAGGGAGCAAGAACACCAGCTTAAAAAATGAAAGTAGCACTAAAGAGCTTTTTTTAAGGCCATGTTTCTCTAAGTAGGACCTCTTCACACCTGTGTCAGAATCACATGAGGGTGTTTGTTAAAATACTAATTCTCAAACCCTCTTGAATCAAAAGATAGAATTTTATCAAGCACATTAAGTGCTTTTTATGTAACTAATATTTGAGAGCAACTACTCAAAACCTGTAGGGACCAGCTAAATTAGACCATATATGGAGAATGACTAAGATAAGTTATTATTGCTCATTATGTCATATTTTGGGATGATTCATCATTATGTTGCATAAAGTTATTAATTAAAGAAAGACACATTACTTTAAAACATAATTATTGGGTGCTTGGGTGGCTCAGTCATTTAAGCATCCGGCTCTTGGTTTTGCTCAGGCCATGATATCACAGTTCATGAGATTGAGCCCCGTGTAGGGCTCTACACTGACAGCACAGAGCCTGCTTGGAATTCTCTCTCTCCTTCTGTCTCTGCCCCTCCCCTGCTTGCTTTCTCTCTCTCAAAAATAAACAAATAAACTTAAAAAACAATTACTATGATTACTATTAATACTATTTGCAATTGTCTATTCTGTATAAGAGACTATGATCTAAGTCATTGTTTTTAACAGTATTATGTCCACATTTAGGTATTTTTCTTATTTAGGAACATCAATCTCTGACCTGCTTTTTGGTTGTTACTACTAAAATCACCATTTTGTATGCTGCCTTTATCTTTCTCAGGTTCAAAGATGCACAGGGCTATGGAGTTTATATAAAGGAAATGTAAACCAACCTGTAATCTCTGACACATCCACACAAAAAGGCAAAGGACCTTCATTTCCCAACACTGATGATATTCCTCCCTGAGTTCTCCAAAGCTGAGCACTGATTTCGCCAGACTTCATTCTCATTGAATTCTCTGGACAAATTACCCTGTCAAACATTTCAGCTTGAAAATGCCTCACTCAACTTGTGATTCTAACCTAACCTAACTCTATCCCTATGTTTCTGCAGTCATATTTGTCATTTCTCTTATTAGCTCTTCTTCCTTCCATACCCCCCACTCCCTTATAAGGTATGTCTTATAGTTTGGCTCTTCTGGAAACCACCAACATGCCCCACAGTGGCCAACAGGTGAATACATTGTCTTCCCCTCCTGTATCTCTTCAGTTGGCAACTGCCATAGTAAACAGTCTGCTTCAACTAGAAACCCAGGAACCATCTGGATTTCTCCCTTTAATTCATTTTGACAAATATTTGCTGAGAGCCTAGATGAGGCATTCTTCTAGGTGCTGGAGATACACTTAGTAATAAGACAGGAAAGGTCCTTGTCTTCTCTACATTTTGTCTCCCCTGTTCTATCAAACACCAAAGTCTGTCCATTTTACCTCCCATTTGCTGCTTTTTTATTCTCTCCTTCTTTATTCTTTCTTCTCCTCATTGTGCTTAGTCTATCACAGACTATTGCAACAGCAATAACCTTCTTCCCAGTCTCCTTGCCCAGTCATGCCCAGCCTCCTTCCTCTCTGTTCCCCGCCTGCTACTGGGGATTGTTCTAACATTCAGATCCAAACTGATCTTGCTCAATCACCATGCTTCTTCACAATGTCCCAGCTAAGATCCTTTGCATAATATGTACAGACGTTTATCCAGCCCCTGCCTATTTGCACAATCTCATTTTCTCTCATTCCACCCTGCACCTAGCAGTAGTAGGTACATGTGTACATTCTACATCATGTCATTGTGTCCTCCATGTGTGAGCTTTTGACCAGGCCGTTCCACCTTCCTGGGCCATCCACACTTCATTTTCATGCTTCCAAAACACTTCTATCCTTTAAGCCTCAGCTCAAAAGATCACTCTTCTTTGAAGTCTTTAACCCTTCCAGGAAAATTTAAGAATTGATGTCACTGCAGTTTGCTGGTAACGATTATCCTATCTTATTTTAACTGTCTGGATCTCTTTGGGAACCAGAACAGTGGCTTCTCTTTTTTATACCAAAGGTGGCTGTCACATACAGACACTCATTACAGTTTTTGAAAGAATAAATGCAAAAATCCATGGTCCCTGTTACACCAAAACTTATAATCGATTTAGGGAGTCACAACAGACATACTTAAAATTTGTTAACCAACAATACTAAGTCAGAGTTAAGAAACCATGTCTGGTATACACAGCATCCATCACAGAGTCTGAAAAACAGCCATCACTGAATGAAGAGAGGTACATAACTGATACAAAAGATGGAATTTAGAAAGTAGAACTCTGGTCCAAGTAGACCAGTCAGAAAATCTGTTCCCATTGGTGTGTTTCTTATTCTGTGCCTTCCATTTCTTTCTTTTTTTTTTAATGTTTATTTTTGAGAGAGAGAGAGACAGAGACAGACAGAGAGAGAGAGAGAGAGAGAGAGAGAGAGAGTGAGCATGAGTGGGGAGGGGCAGAGAGAGAGGGAAACACAGAATCTGAAGCAGCCTCCAGGCTCTGAGCTGTCAGCACAGAGCCCAACACAGGGCTCAAACCCACGAACCGTGAGATCATGACCTGAGTCAAAGTCGGAGGCTTAACTGTTTAAGCCACCCAGGCACCCCTGTACCTTCCATTTCAACCAATCCCCTACAAATAGTGCTGGAGCAGCCCCACTGGCTGGCATCCCTAGGTCTGTTCTCTCCCAGCCTGAGCCGAGCTAGTCCCCAGCTCAGCACTCTATGTAAGCGGCCAGTTTCTTCCATCTGAGGTCCATCACCCCCTCTCACCCTACCTTCACAGCTTCCTTTGCCTGGAATGCCCAGCACAGTTCTCTCTACCTTTTCCAATACTGTGCAACATCCTCTGATGAATTTGGGTCTCCTTATAGCCTATCCACACAGAGCCTATATAGAATTTGTAGTTTATATCCCATGATAATTATGCCTTGCCATTCATAATCACTACTCCAAATCATATGAAGCTACCATATTCATAAATCAAAAACATTAGAATAGTGGCAATTTCATAATCTTAATCTTGTCCATCAGCAAGATTAATCTTAAATTCCTTTTGGACAATCCATGTCTTTAATATCTTTTGAATCCTCAACTGTATCATTCACATGATTGTACTGTGTGAGAAATCAATAATTACGTGCTTATTGATTCTCCCACTAACTGAAAGACTCTCTGAAGACAGAGTCTATCCTGGTCAGTTTGTAATACTGTGTATCAAGATTGATGTGGATTGTAGTGAAGAAGGTAGGACCTAAATAAAGGGTGGAAGGGGCCCACCTATCTCTCTTCACCTCCTTGAAATGCAAGGTAAAATCTTAACATTAGCCTATATTTCAAAGGTATAATACAGTGGTAGAATTTTTCAGAACACAAATATTTAACTCCCTGGATATTTGATCTACGTACCTAAGTGCTTTGTGTGCATAGCTTTATGTCAGTCCCTGGCATGTAGGTCTTCTATGCTGCAGTAATTAACTATGAAAGGTTACCTTATATTTCATGCCAACTAATTTCTTATTTACTTCAAGCCCTTGGTTATTAACTGTAACAGAAATAAGAGCACATAAATATTGCTTGATGTTTTTCTGGGGGGAAAAATGAAATGAATGTCATCTACGGGAGAGAAAAAGAAAAATGAAAGGGGGAGTGTCACAAAATCTAATCAGCTCAGCCTGTTTTTTATAGAGCCTTGATTCAGATCGGGCAGAAGGAAGATGCCTGATGAATGAGAGAGCAGGTTGTAGCCAATTCCTTAATGTTACACATCTCCCAACTCCATAGTACTGAGGCATCTTGTAACACAACTGACAGTATATGCTCATCTCCAATATTTTTTACTATAGAAAAATGTTCATTATTTTCCTCTGTAATCACATCATAGTGACTAGAAATTGTGAGAATTTCCTCCTGACAACCTCAAACTATCAAATCTTAGCTTTTATGAAATTAAATATCCTGGACCATAATGTCAACATTGTCTAGGTTATTACATAATTTGATTTCTTAAGACTGTCCAAAAAAACACATTAAACTAATTCCCTTTACTGACTGAGAAATACATGAAAATTGTCACATTTGACCAGTGCTTAAACGGCATTGAAAATGACAAAAATATGTAGATCCTTGCAAATCCCCCCTTTATATATGTGTGTATATATATATGTATATACATAATGGAAAGGAATGTTTGTTTAAGCATAGTTCAATGGAGGTAACCTTGATATCATAGAAGAACATTCAGAGGGCAAAAAAAGAGGAGGGGCCAAGTGCAAATCAGTCACCTATAAGCCCACATCTTCACTGTTTGTTCTACACTTCCAAGAAGCAAACACCTTATGGAAATTCAAGTCTACCCACAAACTGGTGTTTACATCCTTTATTTTCATGTTCTCATCTCTGACAGCAAACAGCAAGAGAGATCCAGACTTCCCACTTTTTCTAGTCTCAGGTCTTTTTATTCAAAACACAGAAAAATATGCGCCATATGTAGCCTCAGGATATGCATTTTATCACATTTTCATGTACTCTGAGCACAGCGTTGCATTTGTTGTTACTATCATCCTGACCTCACTGTCTGTTCACCAGCACAGCTGGAAGCCAGGACAGCATCCTGATTTGGCCACAAACAGTAGCCAGTTTACATTGCCCACATTTTAATCATCTAATCCCCTAAAGTAGAAACTACTTGGTCTCCATTGTACACAATGGCTAACAAGCATCGTGGACATGGCTATCAGAAAGCATGGTTCTGATGCTTTCAAAGTGCTAGAATATCCTTACTTTAATGGTCATATCAACAGAACAGGAAGCTAAGAGTTTGCCACCATAAAGCTGTACTGTACCGATCTTGAGATAAACCGAGAATGTGTGTTCCAGTCACATCCTAATTGTAGTTTAGCACTCACTAAAGCAGACACTGTCACTGAATATGGAGTAAAAATGGCTTGAAGGTCTAGAATCTTCCACTACTCAATGTGAATTGTTCCAGTAGGTGACACTTTCATTCTTTTGAGTCTTATTTCTCACATATCAGCCTAGATATATTTTTTGCTTTGCATCACGTTAGCTTCAATTCTAATTTCATAAGCTTCTTCCATTTTTTTTTCCTAAAATCAATCCTACCCAATCTAACTCTTCATTCATATCTAATTTAGCTTCTCCGAAACCTGAAGATACATGCTCATGACCATGTGAACAGTCCACCAAAGCTTTGTTAAGTTTATCTTGGTGTCTCTGTGTCAGCACCATTGTGCACCAATGTCAAGAATATTTTATTAAAAAGCAGCTTCCTTCTTTCAGAAATCTAAAAGCTTTACAGGCCCTGGAATAATAGTCAAATATGCTCACAAAGCATCTGTACCAAAGGTCTGGCTTCTCAGAGGGAACTCCCACAGGAATCAGGAACTGTTCACCAAGCAGGGTTCACTGGAACAGAAGGAAACAGAATCATCTTGGTGGCTCCTCTCCCATCTCTTCTTTCACTCAGGACAGGAAAGGAAGAAGGGAGAGGAGAAATCTACTTGTCACTTAGAATTTCTGAGTCCATTTGCAAAGATCTTATAAAAAACTTTAAGTTATTACTAGAGACAATCCTGTGTTAGTATTATCATCACCATTTTTTCAAAAGAGAGAGAGAAGAGGAAATGAGTAGCCAGAGGTTCAATTAGCAAGGAGCCCAAGATTAAACTCTCCTGCCCTTGTGACACCTGGGGCACTTCTTACTTCTGTGGGTTCCAAGTACATTACCATTAGATTTAGTACATGATAATACCTCACCATATTGGAAGAATAGTTTGAAGAAAGAACAAATCACAATCACTCTTTGTCTAATAATAAATCAAAATTTCATCATAAGTGAAATACTTCAGAAAGTTTTTATTCTATTGGAATTAAAAGATTGTTTGACATCTGAACAAGAATTCTCATCCTTCTGTGACCTTAAAAGTCTCAATGGTAACCTTTAGGTTAACTGGTGAGCACCAAAATATGCAGGGATTTTACAGCACTGTCTCTATAAATGTCTTAGACTCCCAATATGCGCCCTCAGAAGAACCAAGGAACAGCCCAAGAATCTGACACGGTGCTGAACCTTCACCAGGGCACCTGAGAGTGAGCTTCTGCCTTTTCCCAGGGTCTAATTTCTGGGGTATCCTTCTAAGCAGACCAAGTGAGAGCACATGCTCGTGCAGATCTATGATTTACAACAGACAGTGACTGACCAGAATCAGCAGAAGAAACAGCAGGACAGGTGCTCCCAGCAGTTCTCTCCAATGCATAGGCTTCAGTTGGTTCTTTTATACATGAGTCTTATTCTTCCTTTTAAGGACTTTGTTGGTGAATCAATAGTTCCAACCACTAGCTACTCTTCTTCAGCTCTTCCTTCAAGGTGAAGTTGATTAGCCCAACTCTAATAACTGTTACTGTTACTTAATCTGCATGTTTTTTCTCATTAAAATTCCATTACAATTACCATATGGTGTGTAGGAGTGCTACAAAGTTCTGCCTATTTTCTCTCTGTTTTTGTCCCTCTCTTTTTCCTTCAGATTAAAGTGACCTGTATTTCTCCTGAGCTTACTATCTGACACATTTGATACCCTTCCTTTCTCCTACATAATAAATTTCCCCTTCCTGCTCATACTTTCCAGTTAATCAGAGCCTGTACTGGTATGCTCCAGCCATGTTGGAGAACTGCTGATATAAATAGTAAAACCTTTAGGTTTAAAAACAAGCTACAAACAGACAAATCCAGTAAAATTCAACCTCTTTGATCTTTCCTTCCAGAATATCCATGGCAGCATCCTTCACCTTGTTTCCATTTTTTTTTTAATTGAAGTATATTGGATACACAATGTACATTAGTTTCAGATGTGCAACATAGTGACTCATACAATTCATAGGATTCATACGTTATGGTACGTCCACAAGTGTAGATGCCATCTGTCACCATACAACGCTATTACAAAACCATTGACTGTATTCCCTACACTGTACCTTACATCCTGATGACTTATTCATCCCATAACCGCAAGCCTGTACCTCCCACTCCCCTTCACCCATCTTTCCCATCTCCCCATTTACTCCCCATTTACTCCCCTGATGTATATATCAATGGACACCTCCATATCTTGACTATTGTAAATAGTGATTCAGTAAACCTGGGGTGTATGTATCTTTTCAAATTAGTGTTTTCATTTTCTTTGGATAAATACCCACTAGTGGAATTACTAGGTTTTATGGTATTTCTATTTTTAATTTTTTGAGGAAACTCCACACTGGTTTTCACAGTGGTTGCACCAATTTATATGCCACCAACAGTGCACAAGCATTCCTTTGTTTCCATTTTTCATCATTGTTACCCGGGCTACCATCCCTCTCTTCACTTAGACTAAGTCCTTGCTTCTGTTACTAAGTCACTATTCTCTGTCCATTATGAGGCTGGATGCTTTTCTGACCAGTGTCTCATCTTCTTCCCCCCATGACATTTCTTATAAGCAATAATATGAGTTGTTATAATGCTTAATATGGCTCACCACAATATACCCACTTCAAAGCCCTCTGCTTAACAATATTTGTGGAATTGAGTTATGACTCTTCTTTCTAGCCAATGAGAGACCACGTTTGTTTGGTATGGGTTTTTTTTTTTTTTTCCTGTATGTTCTAAAAGGATTTTTATTCACTTCCTAGATCTTGTTATTCTTAACTACTATTCATCCAAAGTCTTCTCCTCTTGTTTCCTTCCTCCCCTTTATCACTTGCAAAACATAATCTCACTAAATCCTTCCTTCTTAGCACCAGCTCCTGAGTAATATCCAACAAATATCCCTTGCTTTGTCTGAAAATCTTCTTCCTAAGCCTGGTTTCATTAAGATTCACTGGCTTTGTGCTGTGCATGCCAAGTGAGCTCAGTTCCAATTCTTTTCATGAAGAAACTCACTGTGTCAATCACTAAAAATCTCTATCTAATAGTATCAATGCCAAATATCATCTGTAACTTGGTGAATTGGCAAATGTAAAAATAGAAATTGCCCATATATTGTTCAAAGCTACTCAGAGAATAATGTCATAAAGGAACACTTAAATTTGAGGATGCAATTAGTGGTGGTTGTTTGAAATATGTCATTGTTTATATTATTATGTGCTTGAAGGCAAGAAATTTTCACTTCACTAAGTTACAGGAAAGTGACATGAGACATATAAATGGACGCCAACAAACCATACCTTTAGGTCACTTCACTTCACCTCCATTGTTGACCCTCCAAAAAATTGTAATTAGATCAGAGTAATGGACTGAGGCAATCAGGGCTATAGCTTTAGGAAGAAGAAAAAAGAAAAATTCTACTGTTTTCCCTTTGGGGTCACGGACCAGGGACCAGGAGTCCTGCTTCCCAGGCTTTGTATTAATGAAGCAGCAGAAGAAAATGGGATACACAAAGCTAAGATCAGGAAATAGTCAAGGGGAAAAGAAAAAAAACCTGAATCTGTTGAGAAGTTACTATGTGCTAGGTTGGCACTGTGCTGATACCTACACATTAAATATCACTGAATCCTTAGAAAACTCCTAAGAGATATTATTATTCCTTTTATTCCTCAGAGAGGAACATTCAGGAAGGGTTGGTGATGGGCACAGCTCCAACCAGACACATACTTCTCTTTCTCTGCTACGCGGACAATGGTTAAGAGCACCACTTAGCAGCTATGTGACCTTTAAGGATCCATGTGTGCATCAGCATCACCCCACAAACCCCAAGGCAGATCTGCCCCCACAAGTCTCAACGTCTCATCTGCCTAAAAAAGCCTCCCAACAGCCTCAGATGCACGGTCAATCTTGTTTTCATTTCTTTTCTTTCCCAGTTTGTTTTATGAAGGCAACAAAGGGCCCCCTCAGGCAAGGCTGTGTAATTTGTGGGGCCCATTGGAGAATGAAAATTCAGGGTCCCTTGTTGAAAAAGCAAAGAAAAAATGCCATTAAAAGGTAATGAGAGGGGTACCTAGGTGGCTTAGTTGAGCGTCCAATTCTTGATTTCAGCTCAGGTCCTGATCTCACAGTTTGTGAGTTCCAGTCCCACATCATGCTCTGCACTATTACGTGCTTGAGATTCTCTCTTCCTCTCTGCCCCAACCTCTCTCTCTCTCTCTCTCTCTCTCTCTCTCTCTCAAAATAAATAAACTTAAAAAAAAGGTAATGAAAGCACTTCTTTACCTCAGTGGTCTCTCAACCTTTATGGTGTCTTTTAGTTGCTATTTATGTCCGTTTAAAATGCAAATATAAAACCATATAATTCATATGCAGAATCACCAAAATTATGCAGTTGGTATTTTAGAGCTTATGCCTGCATGTGTATTTCTTTCTTGCCAGAACTCTAGAGAAGCTGCACAAAATTAAGTCAATTGTCTTTATTTCACTTCTTGATACACCCACATTCTGTCCACACTCTTTCCCCTCGGCCTCCTGGTGTGTGAGGAAAGACTGAAAAGAAAGGTATCTATGGGCTTCCCTCTCTCTCCCGTTCCTTTGATGTCACCATTTTCAGTGTAAGTGATTAGCCAATGCAGAGAAGTAATGAAAGTAAGAAAGGAAGGCTAAGCTCCTTGGTCTTTCAAGTTTCTTAGATCACCATTGCCTTTCCATGCTGGAAGCAAGTTGTGGTTCAGGCTGTGTGCATAATCTCTTGGTGGGTCGGCAGCATCCCTACTCAGTCTTTAGAAGCAACACACTTACCTTGTACTCATTTTGAGTCTCACTGAACTCCCAGTATTGGGGGGATTCTGTTTACAAACACTACATGTGAATGGGGTGGCAAGAAACAACAAACATGCATTTGCATGTATGTAATGCCTGTTTCCACTCATGCTTTGTTGTCACCTGGACCTAACCTTCAGCTCAAAGATTTTCAAAAAGTGACAACAGAGCATTAAAACAAACATGAGGCCCTTCTGAACACAAAGCCCAATGTAACAGATGGGTCATGTGACTTGGCCCTCCTAGAGTTATTAATATTAGTCAGGCTTCATAAACAGATGGAAAGGCTGTTAAAAATACACACACACACACACACACACACACACACACATTCACACACACACACTTCCAGGACCTAGCACCAAAGATTCTCACACAGGGGCATAAGGTAAGTCTAGAATCTATTTCTGGGTTTTTTTTAAGTTTATTTATTTATTTTGAGAGAGAGAGAGAGAGAGCATGAGCAGGGGAGGGGCAGAGAGAGAGGGAGCCCAACGCAAGGCTCAAACCCACAAACCAAGAGATCATGACCTGAGCCTAAATCAAAAGTCAAACACTTAACCGACTGAGCCACCCAGACATCCCTAGAATCTATTTCTGATGAGCTCCTTGAGTGATTGTGATGGACTTCCAGGTTTGCAAAAAATCACCCTAGAGCACTTCCAACTCCCTGAAATAACGTTCACCTTTCAGGCACCAACAATGGTAGTTAGCTGCTTTCCTTTCTCTTACCTACACATTACCCACCATTAAGGATTACAACTGAGGAAAGGTCCAAAGGGGAAGATGTGTCAGAGAAAAGGAAAACAACCCTGATGGCCCCATCGTATGTAAATAAGATGCTATCATCTGCTTGACAGTTTGATTAGCTCCCTGGCTACACTTCTTCCTACCTGTTGGTGCATCCCTACTTGTATTCCCTGGGACATGGCTGTTCGCATAATGGCTGCCCCCATGCTGCTCCTCCTCTGATCTCCATGGCACAGGAGAGAATTTTCCCATCTCCTCCCAGCCAGGCTGTGAGGACCTGGAGGGTCATGTTGTACCTGGCATGATAGAGGCTTTCCATGACTCGAGGAAGAAGAATGGCAACAAGACAGAAAAAAAGAGAAGGATATGGCTCAAATAAATTACGCTCCTACCACCAGTTCCATTGGCAAAATACCGTCTCCCACCCAAAAATCTGAACAATTGAAAAGACAATTCAGATGCCCACTAGAATTCCTCAAAAAGATCCCTATTCACAGCCCACAGAAAAGTGTCTTACAATTCTGTCTTCAGCCTTCTTTCCCTGTGTCTTCTAAAGTCCAACTGCTGCCTGAAAGATTTCTCCAATCTCTAATTGTGGTTTTTCTCCAATTTCTGCCTTACTGCCTTCCTGAATCTGTTTTCTCCTGGGACTTCTTCCTATTTTAAATCTATAACCCAGCTAACCCAGTGCAACATTGCAGGTGGGAAGAAGTCACCTGAGAGAGGGAAAATGAGATTTGCTGAGTTCCCAGCATGTTTAGGCAATGATATGGCACTTAACACAGTGACTCTCAACCCTGGCTGCAATATTATACTCACCTAAGGAGCTCCCCAAAATAACCCAGCTCAGGGCCCATGGCAGACTCATTAGAAAAGCACAGGTAGAGTTCAAGTACCTCTAAATAATATGTCTGTCTTCCACTTTCCAGTGCCTTAGGAAACCTGTCTCCCTAGGCTATCTGGAAACCCACACCCCTGCAGATCTTTGTCTCCTTTACCTTGCTTAGCCTAGCAACAGAAACCAAGGGAGCATACAGCCTATGACTCTTACAAATGTAGGAGGGGGGGATTGTAAATACTCACAACAAAATTCGTCTATGTTCAAGGACTCACTTCTGCTTTTTGCCCCATGATTAAACCTCTTACTTCTATCAGGCCTTAGGTTCTTCCTGCAAGCAGAAATCCTTGCCTCAGTTTCCCACCTGCAAACCTCAGTAATAAGGTTCACAAACACATCTTTCAGAAATTAGATGATATATTTGGGTCCCTCCTTCCTGTGGACAGATCTCTTGCCTCCACCTACCTTAAGAAGCTCTGCCTTGACCAATGGGTGTTCTGCTCACCTGCCAGAAATTACACTGTTAACCATCTCCAACCTTCCTAGTGCCACCAGACAATTGCCATGACCCTCCTCCAGTGCCTGATGCTGGATCTCTCCCAACCACCTGCCCCTTTTCCCATGGGTCTGTATGAGCTGTATTCTGAGTGTTCTGGTCCTGCATTTCACTGTTTTCCATGGAAGGTCCTGAACTAATGGAGAGAGAATGAGAAAAGGGAACACAAAAACATCCCACCTCTAAATAGTCATAGGGGAAAATGGTCAGGAGCTTTTGTAATAGAACAATTACGGCATATCCTGAGCAATTATGGAAATAAAATTTTCAAAACTCTCTTCAAATCATAGAATTTCAAAGCTGAAATCAGGTTATCTCAATCTTTTGAATCTTCTGAACTATCAGAGCAGTTCTAGTCTATTGTAAATTTCTATTTATTGTAAAGTGCACACTGAACTTCATTCAGACAAAAAGGAGATTTTAATACCAACTTTTTATGTATTGATCATTCCCCTGGGTTGACCAGAACCCTCATGGCTTCAAAGAAAAACTCTTAGCGTTCAGACAGTTTCTGGGGGTGTGAATAACAATATCCAGACGCACACATACCGGAGTGCCCTTGAGAGGCTAGATGTCTGTTATAACTTCTGTATGCTGTCTATACCTCAGAACGAGACAATAAAGCAAAGGTTACTAGACTCCTGAATTTCCTCTCAGTGAGTATGCCCCACACATCTTCTCATCCCAGGGTTGGACAGCGATGACTTCCTGGCCGTGGGTCTGCGTGAGGGCAGTGTGGTTTACACCTACAACCTGGGAGCGGGCACAGCAAGTATCAGCAGTGATCCCCTCGATCTGAGCCTTGGCATCCACACAGTCCGTCTGGGGAGGTTCTTCCAGATGGGCTGGCTGAAGGTAAAACGTCATCCCTTCATCTGTCCCAGAGACTTGCCCCGCACTATATATATCGTCGGATCTGTGCAGTGGAGACGAGAGGGGAACAGGTCCATGCTGCTTCTCCCTTGCAGTTCACAGACCTGTGCATACAGCTGAGCAGTAGAGGCATGCTTGCAACTAAGTGGTGTGGGGATTAGAAAGAGGGATGACTAACATAAATAAGGTGAGAGAGGGCTCAGGAAATGCTCCCCCCAAAAAGGTGATGCTTGAGTATAACTGCAAGTAAATAGGGGTCCAGAAAAACAACAGTGCCCAGTGTGGGCTTGAAGAATGCCAGTAGTTCATTGTGGTTTTCAGGTAGGGAGGAGCAAAAGAGGTGGTTAGTGTAGACCAGATATATATTATAAAAGGACTTAGATGTCACGCTAAGAAGTTTAGATTTTTATCAAGAGCTATGGGGAGCTACTGAGAAATTGAAGAAGGGGTTTGGGTACCACAGTCGACTTTTTTTGACAACTGACTCTGGTGATTGTATGGAGAATGGAAGGGGAGGGGGGCAAGGCTAGATGGAGGAAGACCAGTGGGATGCTAGTTCCTAATCTTTGGAGAACTGTGATTTTGATTGAAATGCAAAACCATGACTGCTATATTAATATATCCATGGTAACAGACACCAGCAGAGAAGCAAAGAATACAGTGGTGAGGTGTTTTTTATTTTTTCAAAATTCAGGTATTGTGAATTTTTCATGCCAAGTTAATGGAAAATAACAAAACAGTAGCTTAACAGTTCACCCAGAGGAATTAATTCCTTTTCTTAATAGGTTTTGAATTCTTTTCCTTTTGAAGGTAGATGATCATAAAAATAAGTCCATCATCTCCCCAGGAAGACTGGCTGGTCTCAATGTCGTCAGTCAGTTTTATGTAGGTGGCTACAGTGAATACACACCAGATCTCTTACCCCATGGAGCCGATTTTAAAAATGGCTTTCAAGGTAAGTCTTGGATTGTTTTTACACTACACCTGCCAGTTTCAAATTTGGAGACAACAAAAAACTTTAACGAATATACATCTAGTTCCAAAACCAGAAATATGGGTTGCTTTTGAATCAGACTTGATCAAAGCTTGATTTTAAGGGAAAGCATTCGGACATTGTTTATTAGTTGCTTACTACCTACGTACTATGTGTTTAGTATGTTTCAATGAACAAAACAAAGGTTCTTGCACTCGTGAGTTTACATTCCAGTTGGGAAAAGGCAATAAACACTAAAAATGATAAGTAAATTATATAGTAGTATAAGGTGATAAATTCTGTGGAGGAAAAAAATGAAAAGTAGACCATGCTCTGGGGGAGGGGGGAAGGGGTATGGCTGATTTTTTTGTATAGGGTGATTTTTTTAAGTTTATTTATTTATTGAGAGAGAGAGAGAGAGAGCAAGTGGGGGAGGGACAGAGGGAGAGAGAGAGAGCATCCCAGACAGGCTCCAGGCTGTGAGCTGTCAGTGCAGAGCCTGACACAGGGCTCAAACTTCTGAACCATGAGATCATGACCTGAGCAGAAGTCAGTTGCTTAATGGATTGAAAAAGCCAGGTGCCCCTAGGGTGCTTTTTAATATAGGACAAGCAGGGTAAATCTCATGGAGTCACAGTAAAAATCGAAACTCCAACTAAATTTGTAATGTACTTGATGCAAAGATGAGAGACAGACTACAGCTAACTGATCCATACCACAGAGGCCACCACAAGTCAAGAGGATTAAGGGGGAACATTATGCTTGTGCAAATAATCATATTGCCTCAGTCCATCTCCCTGTGTTCAGAAAGGGAAGTAGACTCAGACCTTCTCGTACAAAGCTGATTCATAGTAGAGTTATAAGATAAAGACATGCTTTGAATTGTTGTAATAGAGCATTTGGTGAAAATAAGCTTTTTGATGTATCCTAGTCTCCGGATATTTGCTCAAGGAACTCTTTGTTATAGTGTTCTCAGCCACCCACCCATGACCAGCCTACTCTCCATCAGAAGTCAAGGTATAGGGACCAGGATGTGATGCACATCTCTGCAGGACAGGAGCTGCCATCAAAAACCACTTCAGGCACTTGGGTTCTCTGCCTGCCTGGCAGCATCCTTCTCCCCAGCTTCATGGACTTCCGCCTAAACACAGATGCAGGAGGCCATGTGTGTGAGACATAGGAAGGCAACACAGCCAATCCAGCATCATATTCCAATAAAATTAGTTCATTCTGCCAAGGCTCTCCAAGAAACGTTTTCTTTGAATATGCAATCAGTGCTGATTCTCCAAAGAGTGTCTTATAGAAGAGTTTAAAGCACATTAAGGCACTGTGCTCCAAATAATAACTCAACAGTTCTTCCACAGCAGGAGATAATCTGAAAAGGATTGCAAAGGCATAACAAATCAATCAGTTTTTACAAATACTATATTCAAGAAAAGGGATGGGTAAATGTGAAGAAGCACATCTTCCGCTCAGTGAAGTGGAGAACCTGTGTGTGTGTGTGGGAGGGGGTCCTCAAAACTTGTCATTTATTACAGACACAATTCTTACATAAATACTCTGGGTATAGCTTCAAGGATAAGAGTGTGGACTCTGAGACCCAACTTCCTGGGGATGCACCCAGTCCTTCCACCTACAAGCCTCATGACCCTGGCTAGTCACCACCCTGTGTCTCCCTGTGCCTCACCTGCACAGCATGGATTGTTCTGAGGTGGAGGTAATGGTGAGACAACACAAAATTGACACTGGTTTACAGCACCTACTCTGTGTTAGCAGTGATGACGGACCTGGTGGTGGGAGACAGCACAGCGCCAGTCAGACATTTCTTCTCTTTCTCCACTACACGGACAGTGGCTAGGTGCATGGGATCTGGACTCAATGCATCTTCAGATTCAGGCTCTGCTGCATTACAGCTACGTAACTTGTAGCCTGTTACTTAAACTCTTTGAGCTTCCATTTTCTTCTCTTTTCTCCTCAGAGGAGAAAAATATCTACCCCATGAGATTCTTCTGATTTAATCAGTTAAGTAAAATAATTATCTTAAGTGCTTCACTCGGAAACTGATACATGATAAATGCTCAGTGTATGTTTACTATTATTATCTCTCCATCCTGTTGTCATAGGATTTGATATTGTCAAATTTATTTATTTTTTTAATGTTTATTTTGAGAGAGAGAGAGAGAGCATGAGCAGGGGAGAGGCAGAGTGAGAGAATCCCAGGCAGTGTCCTCACTGTCAGCACAGAGCCCAAAGCAGGGCTCGAGCTCACAAACTGTGAGATCATGACCTGAGCCAAAACCAAGAGTCAGATGCTTAACCCACGGAGCCACTCAGGCACCCCGGATGTTGTCAAATTTATTGAAGTCCAGTGCTTCCTGGGGTTTTTCTATGTAACTTTCTCCCTTCTATTGAGATTATGAATTTTCTGCACACCTTGCTAATGAGAACAGAAGCTCTCATCAAACCTGTCATTTTCTCCTTAAGTATGATGGTGAGCCTGAATTCAGCATGCACACCGTAGGCCCTTCCTCTGACATACACGCTAGGATCACACACATCTGGAAGTGTGTTAGCTGCCATGATTCTCAGGATAGAAGTTTGGGGCAGGTCTTCTTGGTAAATGCCACCTAATCCAGCGTCATGGAAGTTCCATGAACTTGAAAGACCCTAATTTTATCACTTGTCTCTTGAATCCTCCCTTGATGTGTGCCTGGCATTCAGTATGTTCTGCAAATCATGGATACTTGTTACCAGTGTACCATAACAGCCAGATCACAGTAGTAACATTCATCTGTGAGTCCCAAAAGCTGAGTTCTACTGGCTGTAAAAAATGATATACGTAACTTTCTTCAAATGTAGATTTCTAGACCCTACTCCAGAACTACCTCATCGAAGTATCTATGATGGAATCTAAAAATTTGCATTTCAATAAGTCTGCCCAGATTTGGAAGCCACTATATTAATTAATCATAACAAAACAAATACAAAATTTCATGGAAAAATTTAATAATTAGACTCAGGTCATTGCATTTGTCTTTGGTGATTAAGTCACATGTTATAAAAGATTATATGATTTAGGCTTACATATTTTTATAAACACTAGTGATAAATGACTCTACTCCATAAGTTATCAGTCTAAAATACAAATCCTGGGGTTCCTGGGTGACTCTGTTGGTTAAATGGTCCAACTTTGGCCCAGGTCATGACCTCACAATTTGTGGGTTTGAGCCCCAAGTCAGGCTCTGTGCTGACAGCTCAGAGCCTGGAGCCTGCTTTGGATTTTGTGTCTCCCTCTCTCTCTGCCCCTCCCCTGCTCACGCTCTCTCTCTCTCTCTCTCTCTCTCTCAAAAATAAAAATAAATGTTAAAAAATTTTTTAATATTAAAAAAAATAATAAAATGAAATACAAATCCTTACTGTTGATAAAGCCTATTTGTTTTTGTTCTGGACACAGTTTATAATGAGCCATTATTTCCCTAGAACTTTAATATTTATGAAAATATTGAGTTATTTAATCCTTCTTCAGATTAATCTGCATATGCCATGCAGAGAAGGCCTTACTCTCTCACCTGCCTTAAGAATTCTCCCCTCCTCTCCAAAGTTGCATCTATTACAAAGCTGCAGGGCTTTCAGGCTGATGCATATGGGATTCAGCAGGTCCTGGAGTCTCCTGAAGCCATACATACAATTGTGCATGTGCCCAAGTGCATTTTTATGGGAAGAAGATCCATCGCTTTCACCCGTGTTCTAAGATCTGCTGCTTAGATCTTTTTAAATAGAAAGACCTATTTAATCATGATGTAGAATTAAAAGTTACTTTTGACTAGAGTGAACATGGGGAAATCTGTCTATTATTCTAGTGTTACAACATCTAGAGTTCATTGGTACAGGGATTACTAAATATTCATTACTCAGCTAAACAGACTGGACATGAAATAGATTCAGATTCATTAACAGCACTGTAAAGAACATGTTATTCCAACTAACAGTGCCCTACACTGTCAGTACAATCCATTTCTTGCTAGTTCAGCTTTCTCTCTCTCTCTCTCTCTCTCTCTCTCTCTCTCTCTCTCTGCCCCCCGCCCACCTCTCTTTAATTGCATGGTACTTTTCAAACCAGAACTCATAAGAGGGGAAAAAATGAGTTTACTGCAATAATTTACATATTATTTTACAGTCAAAATATACCACTTATGTGGAACCTAGCTCATTTTACTTTCCAATATACACCTGGCTTATGGCTTCTAAGTCTTTATTATAACTACTTTATCATTTGCAGGAAGTGTGTTATGAATAGTTGTTGTGTGGTGCTATACTAAGCAGATTATACTTTGCTATATTAATAAGACCGAAAATATACAATATGTATTCTACATATGGCTTCTACCATAATTGCCTGTAAATTGTATATATTGACTGACATGAACATCTGTCTGTAAAAGAAACACATTCAACTATTTGTATTAGCTAAATGTTTCTCCAAATATAGCATTGCATTGCCACGTTTTTAGCCAAAAATATATTTCAGCAGTTCTTCATAACAAGAGCATTTAATTTATCCATATAAAGGAGAAGTGCTTTTAAATGAACAGCTTCAGAATTTAATACTTATTATAGTCATTTAACAAGTTTTTTCTCAGTGCATGATTATAAAATTTTTTTTTCAATTTTTGCCAAAAAAGATAAACAATTTTATAAAGGTCGTAAGGGATTTGAGACAGTGAGGTAGACAGGATGGAATACGAGCCCTACTAATTGCCAGGGATCATACTGGCCAGTTTATGTATATCACCTTATTCCTCTTAATCTATAGATTATCAGATATTCTTGTCCCCAGTTTAAAAGTGAAAAGGTCAGCACTCAGGTTTCGATCACCGACCCATTATGTGGCAGAGATTGTAATTGGCTCCAGACCCACCTGACTCTATCCTGCACTTCCACTTTTGCTCTCTGCTCAGTGCATTTCGCTATGCAAAAAGCTTGGGAAGCCCTGCTTCGTTAATTAAGTTACCTGGTTATTGGGTGTAGACTCAGTAGCATTCATTAATTTCTTCATTTTGTACAGTGCTTTTTTGTGTAATAGCAGATGGCAGTACTTGGAGAAATAACAAAGGTTAAATCTGAGGAAGAACAATCACTTCTCTCACAATAAGAAAATATCAGCGCCTGCTGAGAATGGTGCTTGTCAGTGAAAATGCCAGTGAGAATTAAGTTGGAGAGTAAATTCTTGACCTTTCAAAACTGAACCCATCTTTTTCACCATGAGGAATTATTCCATGCTTTTAGCTCCTGAAAGTTTCAAAAGTAAAATCCAGTCCGGCCTTTCTTTTACCCTTTTAAAGACACTATTTATGGTTGATAACCATATTGACCTAAAAGTACTTTATAAACAAACTCTAAGTGCTAAAGGAGATGAGTAAAATTGTAATGCATTTCAGGATCCCAAACAGTTCCATGGAGAGTCTTTGTTGAACTGCCCTTTTTGTTTATATTTGCCTAATCTTGGTGTGTTAAAGATCCTTTTCCCTCCAGCTCCGAGTATAAATGACAAATAAAATAGTATATAGGTGAAGGGTACAGTGTGACGATTTGGTACACATACACATTGAGAAAAGTGTGCGCGATCAAGTCAACCTTGTGTGTGCGTATGGTGAGAACACATACAATCTACTTCCTCAGCAAATTTCAGGTGTATAATACAGTATTATTTACTATAGGCACATGCTGTACCTTGGATCCCCAAAACTTATCCATCTTATAAGTGAAAGTTCTCACAATTTAACCAGCATCTCCCATTTCCCTCACACCCCAGCCCCTGGCAACCACCATTCTACTCTGCTTCTATGAGTTTGACTTCTTTAGATTGTACATATAAGTAAGATCATACAGTCTACACCTGGCAAAGAACTTTCTAGGGATCTATGTAAAGACAAATCTCTGAGGGAAAAAAAGATAAATGCAACAACATAAATATTATAAACTTCTCTACATAAAAAATAGAAGCTTAACCATAAGCAAAATTAAATGGCAAATATTAAACTGAAGAAAACATTAACAATATATGACAAAGAACTAATATGCTCATTATATAAGGTCTTCCAAATTAATGTTTAAAGGGGTGAATTGAGAAAAATATTACACAATAAGCATATGAAAAGGAAAAAATACCAATGACTAATAAATTTATTAAAAGGTTTCCAACCCCAAGTAAAACCGGCAAAAGGGCATTTTATTATTTATTTCATTTTAAAATGAAACATAATAATCTCTTGCATTGTGGTAACTGTGAAGAAGCAGGCATTCCAGTACACAATTGGGGAGATACAATTGTGCGAAATATCTGTGACACTTGGGCACACTTCAGAGCATCCATACTGTTTGCCCTGGTTGTTTTACTGCTAGAAATTAATACTGAGAAAATCATTAGCAAATGCACAAAGATATACATATAATGATATTAATTATAGCATTATTTTTAATAGCAAAAAAGGTATAAATTAGTCAATTGTCCAATTGAGGTTAATTAAATATATAAAAGAATATTATGCCATCATTTAAAAATAGTTTATGCTATTAGGAAAGAGTTAGTGGTATTTATACTATACTAATGTTTGGAATACTATATGCAATATAATTTTTTTTTAATTTTTTTTTTTTAACGTTTATTTATTTTTGAGACAGAGAGAGACAGAGCATGAACGGGGGAGGGTCAGAGAGAGAGAGGGAGACACAGAATCCGAAACAGGCTCCAGGCTCTGAGCTGTCAGCACAGAGCCCGACGCGGGGCTCGAACTCACGGACCGCGAGATCATGACCTGAGCCGAAGTCGGCTGCTTAACCGACTGAGCCACCCAGGCGCCCCTATATGCAATATAATTTAATGCAGGATTCTGTTTTTGTTTAAAAGAAAATACAGCTAAGCATAGAAAAAATAGTGTGTATATATGTATATTAATAATTAGTGGTATATAATACATATGAAAGTGTGAACTATTGTCTTTTCTAGAGTGTTGATATTATAGATAATTTTTATTTTTCTCTCCATGCTTTTCTGTGTTTTTATAGTATTTTTCTCACCAATTGACATGTATTAGTTTATGTCAAAAAAATGTTGCTTTAAAAATGAAAAATAATTCTCCTCTTGTTTTGTCTGTTTCTTCCAGCTTTGTAATATGATGTATTTTTGCCTTTCTTCAAGGTTGCATTTTTACTATTCAAGTTCGCACTGAGAAGAATGGCCACTTCAGAAGCCTGGGAAATCCTGAGGGCCACCCAGATGCTGGGCGCAGCATTAGCCAGTGTGACGTTTCTCCTTGCAGTTTAATGAAATGCAGCAATGGTGGGACATGTGTGGAGAGTGCATCCACTGTCCAGTAAGTACGATGTTATTAAGAAAGAAACTTGCAGGTTATTTGCATGTTAAGTAGTATTCCACTCACACAAACTAGAAACACAGACTGATGCTCACATTTAAAATGTTTATCTGTTGGGGCATCTGAGTGGCTCAGGAGGTTAAGTGTCCAACTCTTGATTTCAGCTCAGGTCATGATCTTGTGGTTCATCGCTTCCAGCCCTGCATCAGGTTCTGCATTGACCATGTGGAGCCTACTTGAGATTCTTTCTCTCTCTCTCTCTCTCTGCCCCTACCCTGCTCTCATTCTCTCCTAAAATAAATCAACAAACTTTTCAAAATAATAAAACGTTTTTATGTCAACTTTATAGGTGTCTGGGCAACAAATAAAAGCAACTGGAAGAGGGTCAGAACAACATTTATGCCATCTTGTCAATTTTTTTAAACAATAAAAAGGAATAACTACATGTCATTCCAGACACCGTGGAAAGTAATCTTACATTCATCACATTGAGAGTGTTGTCAGAAATATATATTTGTTAATTTTTTTTAATGTTTTTATTTATTTTTGATACAGAGAGAGACAGAGCATGAGCAGGAGAGGGGCAGAGGGAAGGGGAGACACAGAATCTGAAGCGAGCTCCAGGCTCTGAGCTGTCAGCACAGAGCCCGACGCAGGGCTTGAACTCACGGAGTATGAGATCATGACCTGAGCTGAAGTCGGATGCTAACCGACTAAGCCACCCAGGCACTCCCAGAAATATTAATCATACAAAGGTTTTCTTATTGGGATTTGCTTTCATGTTGCATATTCATATTTCATACTGAACTCCTTCAGAAAGGGTCCTCTCTAGGTGGACCCTAGCAAAGCTGTGTGGTGTTACTTCTGAACTACTTTAGTATGAAACAAAACATGGACCTGTTGAGTGGGAAGAACAAAGGAATGTTGTCTTGTAAAGAACTTCCTTCATTGAGCATCTCCTCGGTGTGCAGGTAATATATGAGGGTGCTCTGGGAATATGCCAAATAAAGAAGAAGGAAGCACTCCATCCTTCAATTTCTTCCACTCTGGCTATTCAGTTTCTTACATCCTAGCTGTTCTCTACATGTATGAGACAACTAGAAAAGTGATCTGCCCACTTTTGTCCCACAGGACATGTCAGAAGGCATGATGCACTGCACAGCTAATTCTAGCTCACTGCAAAGCAATTCAGGAAATGGGATACCAGAATATCCCCTAGGAGACAGGAGTATAGATGAGCACACAGTCTTATAAAGCCTGAGTGAATCCCTTACCTCCCCTAAGCGTTCCCTTCCACCAACCTTCCACTGGAAAATAATCAAAAGCAAAGTGCAAAGTTCAAACAACTGCTAATTACAATGCACAGGGTTAGTGAGAAAACGCTTCTTGTTGGAAGAGAGGAGATTGTCATTACATCTTACTCTTTCTTACCCCAAACTCTCCAATGACTTCTTAGGACATGTAAAATAATACCTAAATCTTTGACCTTAACCAATAAGGCCCTATGTGGTCTGGCCCCCGCAGCCTCCTGGGCCTTCTCTCTTACTCCTCACTCACTGTGCTCAAGTCCAGTTAGCCTACTTCTGTCCTTAGAACACAGCTCATTTCTGCTTCTAGACCTGAACGCTGTGTCTTCATTCAGGGAGGCCCTTGCCAACAGTCTCCATTCGGCTACCTCCTTCTTATCACCTCCTCAGAAAGGTGCCCCCTTAGATCAACCCAAAACTATCCCTCCCTCTAATCATTCTCTATCACATCATCATATTTTACTTTCCCCATAATATATTATTCTCTAATTTATTTATTTGTTTGCTTGTTTGTATGTTGATTATTATTTTTCCCTAAACAATGGGTCTGAGCTGTCACTCTACCATTTTATCCCTCATACCTTGAAGAGTTACCTCTCATAGAATAGGCATTCATTAATTATTTGTTCAGTTAGTGAACCAATAAGTAAAATGTTCAATGAAAAAAGTAGAAGAAATCTTTATTCCAAAAGTTTTAAGCAAAAATGCAAATGTAAGGACAAGCAGGGTGACCCCATGATGGTCATGATAATGAAGCCAAATTGACTAAACAGAATATTTTAATTAATTAGCTATGAAAAATGGGACAGATGGAAGGATGGGAAATATACATGATGGATAACAGATTTGATTGTCCTCAAGAATGAGATATAAACCATTCCTGGACAGGAAAAAGTCATGGTAAAGACAGTCCTCTTGATACCCCTTTGCAGCATGGATGTATTGGGCAATCACTAGGAGACAGTTTTGGAAAATCTAAGCATATTATGAGGGGCCTGG
The DNA here is from genome assembly GCF_018350215.1 of Panthera leo. Taxonomy (NCBI): domain Eukaryota; kingdom Metazoa; phylum Chordata; class Mammalia; order Carnivora; family Felidae; genus Panthera; species Panthera leo. The sequence goes on along the minus strand of NC_056683.1, from coordinate 57,248,758 downwards.
TTCTAAGAAGTAACCATAGAGGTGTCTGGGTGGCTCAGTCGATTAAGCATCTGACTCTTGGTTTTGGCTCAGATCATGATCTCATGATTCGTGAGTTCAAGCCCTGTATTGGGCTCTGTGCTACTTAGGATTCTCTCTCACTCCCTCTCTGCCCCTCCCTTGCTTGCACATGCTCTCTTTCTCTTGCTCCCTCTCTCTCAAAATAAATAAATGAACTTAGACAAGAAAAAAAGAAAAGAAAAGAAAAGAAAAGAAAAGAAAAATAAAAGGAAGGGAGGGAAGGATGGGAGAGGAGAGGAGAGGAGAGGTGAGGAGAGGAGAGGAGAGGAGAGGAGAGGAGAGGAGAGGAGAGGAGAGGAGAGGAGAGGAGAGGGAAGGGAAGCCATAAAGGGGTGCCTGGGTGGCTCAGTAGTTTAAGTGTCCGACTTCAGCTCAGGCCCTGATCTCACAGCTAGGCTCATGAGTTCAAGCCCCACCCCCACCAGGCTCTCTGCAGTCATTGCAGAGCCTGCTTTGGATCCCCTGTCTCTCTCTGACCCTCCCCCACTAGCGTGCGCATTCTCTCTCTCTCTCTCGCTCTCTCTCTCTCTCTCAAAAATAAACATTAAAAAAAATAGAGGGGTAGCCATAAAAAAGGAAAGAATTAGTTTGAAGATATTGCAGAGATATATTCATGGTACATTATGACCTATTGCTTATGATTGTGAGTGCAGGGAGGGTCAATGGGGAGTCAAATCTAAATTATCAAATCCAAAACAAGTATGAAAAGGCTTGATGTGTTCTGGGATGTCCAAGACACCTGATGTGCTAAACAATAAGCTAAAAGCAAAAGCCCATGGAAGTACGAAGGACAAAATCTGCGGGTTGGGACACCACCCTCACAGAGTAATATACTTTGAATTACCTCGACCATTATGATTTTATTGTTACTTCTTTACAATTTCTAATGAAACCTTTAGGCTTGCTTTACAACTTATGCATTCTAATTTGCTCTACAACCAAGTTTAATTATTCAAAAGAACAAATTTACCTCACTTTATCTAAAGAAATGTCATTCTTCAGGTAACCTACTAAGTGTTTTTGTTATCTTTTAATGTGATAATAAATAAACTGATAGTAATAAAGAATGTGATAATAAAGAATGTAAGACAGTAAGAAAGCATGGGAAATTGAAGGCCCAAGTAGGAAATTCACTCTAATTCCTCACTATTCCATGTAGAGCAAAGGGCTTAACTGTTGCCATTTAAAAGCCACAGGTGTTGGGGCACCTGGGTGGCTCAGTCAGTTGAGCATCTATCTGACTCTTGATTTCAGTTCAGGTCATGGTCTCAGGGTTCATGAGATCTAGCCCTGCATTGGGCTCTGTGCTGAAGGTGCCTAGCCTGCTTGGGATTCTTTGTCTCCCTTTCTCTATGTCCCTCCCCCACTATCTCCCTCTCTCAAATAAACTTTTTAAAAAATCTAAATAAATAATAAATAAATAAATGCCACACGTTTTAATTAGAAAATATAGTGTCAAGTGTAGACAGACACCTAGAATTATTTGCAGATTATTTTGACTAATATACAGAATTTTCTTGAATTGTGATAGTAAAAGTAATACCATACAATCGCACGGCAGTTTTTGGCTAACAGAGCATTTTTTGCACACATTATTTTCATTGCTCCTAATCACACCTCCCAGGTCAAGGCAGACATTCTAGTCCCAATTTAATGGATGGGAAACAAAGCCCCAGAGACTGTGAGTGAATCAAAAGGATAAAACCAGCACCTTAAAAGTAGAACAGCAGGACCCAAAACCAAACTTCCTAGTTTCTGGGTCAAAATTCTCTCCAGAATCTAAATAATAAGAAATGAATTTAAAAGCAACTAATAATACAGGTAAGGTAACAAAAGTATTAAGTATCTCTTTATCTGCTGGATGTAATCTGTTCATTTATTTTTAATTTTTTTTAATCAAGTGTCTTCAGTGGACACTTCATATGTTCTCCAAATTGGGAAGTACCTTGCCTCGTAATAACAAAGACCCTGGGGGGTTCATAACCTCCTGTGTGGGTGGAAAGCGGGACCTTATAATCTCACGTGAGAGCTTTGACTTGAATAACAAATGGACTTGCTTCATGCTGACACATTTGTTTATAGGATTCTGAAAGCTTTCTTATCAAAATTGAGACCAATGTTTGGGATTTTCTTACGGAGATAACAACGAAATGTTTACCGTATTAACTACGTGTAAAGCACCGCCGTAGAGTCAGAAGTAGCTCTTGTGAGTACTATATAATAACATTAAAAGGACAGCTCCCTGAATTTGAAAGAGGTAAATTTTATGGTCTGTAAATTATTCCTCAATAAAGCTATTTAAAAATATTAAGGTTCCCACTCATGGACTTTCAGCTCTAGTGGCAGCATTTTACAGAGAATTTTATTCTTTTTGATAAGTTTTGTAATTCTGCTCTAATCTCAGTAACAAGAATCCCCTGTTTAAAAGAAGATGTTTTCTTTGTAATATATGCTTTTCCATGGTGTTTAAGAAGTTTTTCTCTATCTCAGGCTTTTAACTTTACATGGCTCTACACTTCTGTTTTTTTCCTGAAGCAGAGTACTATTAAATTGAATTTCTGGGTACCGTTCTAGGCAGATCAAAGCTAACGTTCAGTCTTTTTCTTCAAAATAACTAACACGCAAGATAAAACGTTTTTTAAATGCTCAAGAGGCAGGCCCCAACCCAGAAGCATAAATTTCATGGTGTTTGGAATAAATTTTAAAAGAAAAAATCTCAAAGCTGGTCAAAGCACCTTAACAATGCACAGCTGAATGGTACAAGTTTTTTTCAAAAAGAACTCAAAATGCTTCCTTTGGTTCCATGCATCACAGCCGGGAGTAGGAGGCGCCATTGGTACATACGGGGAGGTCTTGAGCCAAGGAAGGTGGGAGGGGGGGCCTGATATGGCTGGGACCGTGCTGGGGATTCTGTAAACCCCTAAACGCCTGCTTCTCTGCTCCATGCACGTCAGCATCCACAGATCCAGCTTTGTCCTAATGCAGTTTCTCCGATGAGGGTATAATAAGGCAGAGTTCATGTAAGGCCTTTATGCTCTTGGGATGAGCTCTGATGCAACAGAGAGCCAGTGAGCTGTTTCTATTGTTAGCAGCCAAGGATTTAAAAAAAAAAAAAAATTTGTTTAGTTGTAACTTATCTATGTACATGTGTTTTGTACAACATGTTTTTAAGCTGATTTTACTTCATTTAATTTGCACTTTGCTTGACCTTTGTTAAAAACAAGACAACAGGCCCAAAATGGAGTTGCTTATGCTATACCCCACATCACCAAACCCAGACCTGACTTAATTATGGTTAGGCTTTCCCAGAAATGGGATCTTAAACCAGTCACTCAGGAATTGCCTGATCAGCGCCAGTTAGACAATCTGCCTGATAGACCCTTGCCATCCCCTAGAGGGAAGTGACTTTGCAATAAACAGTCTGCTTTTTGGCCATCCTGCTTTCCTTATTCCCACCCCTTCTGCCTGTAAAAGTCTTTCATTTGGTACAGCTCCTGGAGCTCCTCTCTATCTGGTATATTACAGGCTGCCCAGTTCAAATCAAGTGTTCCTCAGATAAACTCAAAATTCTTTTTTTTTAATTTTTTTAATGTTTATTTATTCTTGAGAGATAGAGAAGACAGCATCCGAAGCAGGCTTCAGGCTCTGAGCTGTCGGCACAGAGCTCAATGAAAGGTTCGAACTCAAGAACTGTGAGATCATGACCTGAGCCGAAGTTGGATGCTTAACCTACTGAGCCACCCACGCGCCCCTAAACTCAAAATTCTTAATATGCCTCCGTTTCTTTTAACACCTGAAAGTCATCTTTTGGTGATGACTGAGAAGAATGTGAAGTGTGTTCCTTTAAGAAAAACACAGTTGTAGGAAAAGCAAAATTTACAAAAACAAGCTAAATATGAATATGAGCAGCAGTAAGTACAATTGGAGTTTGGAGAATGTGGATGTAAGAGGTGAAATGCACCCAAGATTTATACTAAGCTCATAAATGAGGCCTATTTACAACATAAATCTATCGCTGAGCACCAGACCTCACTGATCCTGCGTTTCCTGATTCTTTTTTGGCTCACAGATGTCTGAGAATAAGGTGAGATCTAAAAATCCTTTCCTCAGAAAAACAAACATACTAAGGACACACAAATCTGCATAAAATTTTGGAGGTTTCCAAATTCCATAGAGCCCAGTCGTACATGCTCCAGGGCCCCACAAACTCTCCAAATTAAGAATTCTTTGCCCATTTCGTCCTCTTCTTTGATTTCCAATGGCAGTGCTTCGTGCAGTCTAACCAGTGATCCTCTGCCGGACGGTACGACCAATCGTTGGCCAACTAGTACCCTGCTCCCTAAACTCTCCTCATTGTAGAACTTGCCAAAAATTACGCTCATGTCTCTTTCCTGCTCAACATGTTCCTTAGGCTTTCATCTGTTGTTCAAGGTGTATCATGGCCTGCTGTCACCCTCTCTGCTCCTGCTTTTCTCCCTGCTCATTATTCCAGAGAATTGTATGATTCTCTCTGGCCCCTCAACTAACACTCCCTCCCTAAGCAACCAGCGGGTGTAACCTGCCAGGTAGCTCACTACCTTGCATGTGGTTTTCTTCCTTTCCCTGTGACTTTGTTTTTCTCTCACTCTTGCTTGCCAGGCAGAATACCCCTTCCTTTCCTTGGAATTGCTTTTATTTTATTATTATTATTATTTGAGAGAGAGAGAGTACAAGCGGGGGAGAGGGGTGGAGAGAGGAGAGTACAAGTGGAGAGAGAGAGAAAGAGAGAGAGAGAGAATCATAAGCAGGCTCCATACTCAGCACAGAGCCTGACAGGGAGCTAGAATCCAGGACTCTGGGATTATGACCTGAGCAGAAATCAAGAGTCAAATACTCAACCAACTGAATCATCTGGGTGTCCCTCCTTTGAATTGCTTTTAGACTCTGTTTTCTAGAGACTACAAGTATTGGCCTTAACTTCTTACCTATAAGATGAAGGAAAAGTTCAAAAAATTGTCTAATCTAATGTTTATTTATTTTTGAGAGAGAGAGCAAGCGTGAGTGGAGGAGTGGAGATTATTAAAATAATCTAATGTTTATTTATTTTTGAGAGAGAGAGGGAGACACAGAATCTGAAGCAGGCTCCAGACTCCGAGCTGTCAGCACAGAGCCTGACACGGGGCTCAAACCCATGAACCATGAGATCATGACATGAGCTGAAGTCGGACAGTTAACCAACTGAGCCACCCAGGTGCCCCCAAAATTGTCTAATCTAATAGTGAGGCTGTAGAAAAACAGACACTGTCGTTTACCAGAGCAAACTCTATTTGTTCAAGCATAAGACGTTTATCACTAGGTATCTGATTGGTAAAGCTAGAGAACATTCATACAATGGAGGACACAGCTATAGAAATCTTTATATATTGCTGTGTTTCTGTGAAGTGATCCTCAGGATATATTAAGTGAAAAACAGTAAGATAAAGAAGTATGTAAGAAAAGGGAATGATAGATATAGATAAATAGATACAAATACATACATACAGGTATACATAATACACATATACACCTGCTCATATTTTTCTGAGTAAAAAAAAAACAGAGGAAGATTACAGAAAAAAAAATTATAAATGGTTACCTGTAGCATGAGGAAGAGAACAAGGAGAAGTAACGGGGATGAAAGCCGGACTTAGAAAAATATAGTTTGCTTCATAGTTTTTATTTGGAGCTAAGTAAATGTTTCACCTGGAAAAATAAAAAAAGAAAAGGAGTAATTCTTAAGCATTGAAAGAAAATAAAGAAATAAATGAATCTAACTGTATTTCAAGTTGGTGGCATAACCTAGGAGAGATTTAATTCAATTAACTTTAAAACAGACCATAAAGTGGGTTATATCTTAGTGGTGGCATTAGTATTATTTTGTAACTACAAATGAAAATAGCTAGGTAACTTGATGGATGGATGAATGAACAGATGGATCTAAACCAAATGAGTAATTATGTTAATATTTCTCATTAGGAACCAAGATATTCAGCATAAGATAAAAGAGATACAGACATAAAATCAAAGAAGTAAAAATCTTCTCATTTTTTATTTGAACTAGAAATAACATATGAATTCATGACTTAATTTTTCTCTTTCTAAAGTTCTTACTCCCTAGCTGTGTCCACCAAAGAAATCTAGAAACAACATAACTCAGTAGCAATGAAAACTCTAGTACCAAAAGTGTTAGCTCCAAATGCTGTTTTTCACAAAAAATAAACCCAAACTTCAAAGAACTAAAAAACATAAAAATAAATGTATAATTGTACATTCAACTCTGGGGTAGGAAATGTATGATATGATCCTGGATGTCTTTTTGTACCTGAGAGCAGGAGAGTGGTCAAAGACTACTACGGTCCTTTTAAAAGAAGACAGAAGCCAACTTAAAGAGACTCCCACTGGCCAAAGATGGGACAGTTTCAGAATCCTAGAGAATAATGGATTTAAACATACCGATATATAAAATACACATAGTTGTGAGGATACTCCATACATACATTCTACCAAGGGATTAAAAAGAAAAATAAACTTGGCACCTATGGAGATTGCTAGTGTACCACTCATTATTCTAAAATTCGACAAAGGGGAAAGATAGATAGGTTCAACCTTCCTTTTCTGTAAAAGTCTATTTTTGAGTATAGTAGCCGCCCTCCAGGTGGCCCTCCTTCTGAACACATCCTTCTGCAGTCCCCTCCCACACTGAATAGGGCTGACTTGTATAAATAATAAGTAATTCTGGAAATGACAGCTTGTGACTTCAAAGTTAGATAAAGAGTCATTGGCACTTCTGCCTTCCTTAAATTGTGAAATTTAAGGATTAAATGATTCTGCCCACTGAACAGTTGTAATAACGGCCAGATTCTATTTTATATAGTCCCCCTGGCAGTTGTGTAGAGAACAAATTTGCAGTTGGCAAGCCTGAAAACAGAGCAGCCTATTATGAGTCCATAATAATGATAATAATATAATAATAATAATAATAATAATAATAAATGGCTATTATTGTCTTAAGCCTATAAGGTCTGGGATAGTTTATTATGCAACAATAGAAAACTAATACTAAATAATATTAACTAGCCAGATAATTGATGAGAAGTAGTTCTTACCAAACTGAGCTAATTTAAGTGCAGGATGAATAATAGAAATTAGAAATATCACCATTTTGTAACCACCCCAGAAATAATGGCTGTTTGAATCATTTAGTGAAATCTTGACAGAAAACTACAATAGTTGGATCAAGCTAATCCACTTAACTAATGCCACTTGAACCAACTGGCCTGTCACAATTAAATGTAGAGCAAACAGTATATGCCTCTTGATACGATGTCATTGCAACTACACAATACCATCTCTAAAGTATTAAAAAACCTGAACATGAACCTAATCAAGCCTCTATATCTACAAGACTATGAGAAATAAAGGCAATAGAGGAAAGCAGGTTAAATGACATTATAAGGATATAAATGGCCAAATCCAGAATATGGCAATTCTGCTGGACAAATAACAAAAATCATATGGATGGAAAGAAATGCAGAGGGAGAATTTTTATCTAGGTAACAAGCCTTAAGATACATTCTATGCAGATGCATTTGTGGGACTTGCTTGGATCCTGATGAACTGTCAAAAAAAAAAAAAGAAAAGAAACAGCAAAGAAATTTTTTTGAGACAAACATAATTAACTGAACATGAAAATTAGATGATCATAAGGAATTAATGTTATTTTTGTTGGGTATGATACTAGTATTTGGTTGTGTTTTTTCTTAAGTTTCTTATCTATAGTGATATATACTGAAGTATTTACAGCTAAATGGGATTTGCTTCAAAACATTTTGGCCAGGACACCTGGGCAGCTCAGTGGGTTAAGTGTCTGACCCTTGATTTCAGCTCAGGTCATGATCTCATGGTCTTGAGATCAAGCCCCGAGTCTGGCTCCATGCTGAGTGTGGAGCCTGCTTGGGATTCTCTCTCTCCCTCTCTCTCTGCCCCTCCCCAACTCATGTATGCTCTCTCTCACTCGCTCTCTCTCAAAATAAATAAACATTAAAAAAAATTTTGGGTCAAAAAAAGAAAAATAGTAGACAAAGAAGCAAATGAAACTAAAGAGCCAAAAACTGATCACTTGAATCTAAGCGAGAAGGATGTTGATTAATACTTTTTTCCTACTTTTGTATATACTTGAATTAAAAAACAATAGTACATATAATATATACTTTGTCTAATTTGTAAAATTCATAAAGTATAAAATAAGAATATACTCTTGATTCCACCAGTTACAGATAACTACTTTTAAAAGGTGGGGATATTTTTTTTTTAATATGAAATTTATTGTCAAATTGGTTTCCATACAACATCCAGTGCTCATCCCAACAGGTGCCCTCCTCAATACCCATCACCCACTTTCCCCTCCCTCCCACCCCCCATCAACCTTCAGTTTATTCTCAGTTTTTAAGAGTCTGTTATGGTTTACCTCCCCCTCCCCAACCTTTTTTTTCCCCTTCCCCTCCCACATGGTCTTCCGTTAAGTTTCTCAGGATCCACATAAGAGTGAAAACATTTGGTAACTGTCTTTCTCTGTATGACTTATTTCACTTAGCATAACACTCTCCAGTTCCATCCACGTTGCTACAAAAGGCCACATTTCATTCTTTCTCATTGCCAAGTAGTATTCCATTGTATACATAAACCACAACTTCTTCATCCATCCATCAGTTGATGACATTTAGGCTCTTTCCATAATTTGGCTATTGTTGAGAGTGCTCTTATAAACATTGGGGTACAATGCCCCTATGCATCAGCACTCCTGTATCCCTTGGGTAAATTCCTAGCAGTGCTATTGCTGGGTCATAGGGTAGATCTGTTGTTAATTTTTTGAGGAACCTCCACACCATTTTCCAGAGTGGCTGCACCAGTTTGCATTCTAAAAGGTGGGGATATTTTATTCCAGTCTTTCTCTACCTTCAGTTCTTAGCTACCAAAACTACACAAATCCACTCTTTGATGCCACCTATGGAAAACATACTTGAAGGATGTAAATTCTAAAAGAAGTTCATACTTTCTGTTCCTTTATCATTTAAGTAGCAAGAAAATAACAGAAGTAAGAATTCAGTGTAGATTTTAGCAAGCTTCCCAATTACTTAGTGCTTTAAGAGAAATATCTTTTCTCTCCTGGTTTTTGTGTAACTCAGATGTCAGTTGCTTTCTACCAGAGCCTTGAGATATACATAAACTGTGAAAGCCCAAAGATCTTTCCAAGATTAATGCAGATTCCAGGATGATTGCGTATGTCTCACTTCCACCCATGCAGAGTCTACTCTGTACAATGTATGCCTAAAAGTGACAGCTTATTTGATTTCTACTAAATTAACAAAACCATTCACACTTTGAGATAGATCAGACTGTTTATACTTGTGCAGAGAAAGGGGATACATGCAATGATTGAAGGGAAATGTTTATATTATAGTCACCTAAACAACCTCCAACTTATGTTTTGGTCATCCCATCACTGCAGAAAAAATATATGGCCACTCCACAATACTTACTCTTCGTCTTCTTGTCATTGCTTCATTTTGCTCTAACTGATTCCCTAGGTTAGAACAAACCGAATTTCCCTTCTGGCCCCAGGCAGAGCAGTCTGCCTATCTTCCTGTGGTAGTCTAGCCTCATGCTTCCATGACTGCAGCTATGATCCACCATCCACTCCAAGCTCATGTAAATAGTTTCCCAAAGACAGTTCTCTCGCTAAGAGGAATTGAGTCCAACTGCTAACATAAAATAATGTTTAGGTCCTTACACTTGGACAACAGAAACATTAGAACTGAGGCTCACAGAAAACGACCAGTACTTTTACTAGTGTGTAGAGGTACTTTCATCTCATCCTTCTACACTCTGTGAGATGTCATCAAAGAGTTTGTTGAGTGATCTCACCAGCAAAGAAAGGAAAGCCAAAGGGGCGCCTGGGTGGCTCAGTCAGTTAAAGCGTCAACTTCAGCTCAGGTCATGATCTCACAGTTCGTGGGTTCGAGCCCCACATCAGGCTCTGTGCTGACAGCTCAGAGCCTAGAGACTGCTTTGGATTCTGTGTCTCCCTGTCTCTCTGCCCCTCTCCCGCTTGTGCGCTGTCTCTCAAAAATAAATAAATGTTAAGAAAAGCTTTTAAAAAGAAAGGAAAGCCATGGGGAAACTCAGCAGGTGGAGTGCTTATAACGACCCTTCCTTATAAGCATGTTTGGTCTTAACATGCCATCACATTCCACTGTACAGTAAGGTCTATTTGTTTTAGTGCTTATTTGCATATTTTTCAAAGCCTCAAATTTTGTGCATGTCATTTGACATCCAGTAAATTTTGGCAGGTAAAGTGATATCCATCATATCACACTTACCTTATTCTCCCAGCTTATTACTGAAATGGAAGTAAGTCATAAAGAAAAGCAAACTGACACGAATGAAACCATTGAGCACAACAGATGGCCTAAGGAGGAGATTCAGGTATGTTTCTCTTTCCCTTCAAATTGCAGAGAAATACTTTGTGTATACAGAAGTGGAGTCCTTTAGTCTATGTGACCATCTATTGCTAAATAACATGCATTAATCCCACTTTTCATATGAGTTTATTATCACATTACATAGATTTCATTCTAGGTACTATGTCTGTGATTTTGCCCATGCACATAAAACCCACAAATCTGTAACCATAATTTTCTTACATACCCAGCTCAAGCTAAATTTGCTCCAAGAACTTTTTCTTTTTTTTTAAGATTTTATTTTTAGTAATCTGTACATCCAGTGTGGGGCTCAAACTCACAACCCCAAGATCAAGAGTCACATGCTTCACCAGCTGAGCCAGCCAGGCGCCACCCCCCTCCAAGAACTTTTCCTTTCTGTTCTCCTCTCATAATGTTGTTTCTAATAATTTGCCCTCATTAGCCTTAATATAGAAAAAAGAATCTCTCTTATGCAAAGCAGTGAGAATCTATGTGATAAACTGAAAAAGTAGGTTAAGCAGCGGTTATATTTCTCTAAGTCTCTGTTTTTCAAGTGCACACTGAAAACTAGTAATTGCATTTACCTCGTAGGGTTAGTTATGGGTGTTAAGTAAGTTCCTACCTATGAAGTACTTAAAATGGTTCCTGGAACTACAGTGAGGCCCTAATAACCTTTGGATAGTATATTTTACATATCATCTATATTTCATACAAATAATTTGTTATAAATAAAATATAATAAAGGAGGCAAAACTGTGTTTTCTGCTGTGTATTCTGTGTGTACCCTGGTAACGATGTGGAGTGGGACATCATGCTAGTCCTTTGGTGAATATTTAGTAAGAAAGTGAATGATGTTTAAGTGATAGTCAAACAAAGAATACTAAATCTTCCATTATCTCATTTCCAGTTTAACTTTTATATGTCGGTGTTCACCTTAAACTTCAGAAGTCTCAGAATTGCCTAATTACAAGAAAATGAAATTCTCCATGTTGAATATCTATTGTAACAAGAAAAAATTAATCCATAGGTGTTTCTAAGCTATGACATTGGCATTAAAGCCCAGTTCATCTGCAATTTAGAAATTTAAATCAGTTTCATCCTAAATGCACAGATGTAAAATAATTAACTGTATTAGTAAAATACTCCAGTACTCAACTCTTGATTGCCACCATGACCAGCTGTTACTCATATTTCCAAAGTGCCTAACACTTTCTTCTGTGTTATCATTCCTCCATGTTTAGAGACAAAGGAACCCACAAACTGTTCTTTAGGTATTAACAACTGAGGATAGCTAACATTTTTGGAATGGACTTAAGATAAGAAAACAGTTCTATGTATAATATCAATGATTCTTCAGTATCTTTTGAATATTCTTAGCTATCATATAGTAAATGCTTCAGCCATTTGCTGTTCTACTTAATTCACAAATCTGTCCTATGTCCTCACATCTCATCAAGTTCAAGAGCCATGTCACTAGATACTTAAAGGGAAAAAGCCTTTTTATCACCTGCTGTCACTTCCAACTCTGGAGAGCTAGAAGAAGATTTTTATATTTTGCTGTTAAACTACGTTCTCCAGATGTCTCTATTCCCAATAATGGCACCATATTCTTTCAGTCATTTTCTTTTGAAACCCCAAAGATTTCCATAGTTTGAGAGACATAGAACAGCACTTAAATGTATGGACTTCCTCACCCATTACTAGCCATTCAATTTGCTTAACTTCTCTGTTCCTCAAGTTCCTCCTCTGCAAAATGAGGAGGATAATAGTATCCTCCTAATAGGGTCACAAGGAGGATTAATTGAATTAATACATTTAAAGTGCTAATACGAGGGGCGCCTGGGTGGCTCAGTTGGTTAAGCGTCCGACTCTGGCTCCAGTCATGATCTCAAAGTTTGTGAGTTCGAGCCCCACATTAGGCTCTGTGATGACAGCTCAGATCCTGGAGCCTGCATTGAGTTCTATGTCTCCCTCTCTCTCTGCCCCTCCCCCACTCATGCTCGCTCGTGCTCTCTCTCTCTCTCTGTCCCAAAAATAAACATTTAAAAAAAATTTTTTTTACACTATTAGAGTGCCAAGAAGAGTGCCTGGCATACAGTAGGCCCCAAAAAATGTTTGCCATTACTATTATCTTTCATTGTTTTTTTTAATTTTATTTTGTTTTGTTTAAATCTTTTTTTTTTTTTTTTTTTTTTTTGAGAGAGAGAGATAGTGAATGGGAAGGGGCAGAGAGAGATGGGGAGAGAGAGAGAATCCCAAACAGGCTCCACACTGTCAGCACAGAGTCGATGTGGGGCTCAGACTCCTGAACCACGAGATCATGACCTGAGTAGAAACCAAGAATCGGACGCTTAACTGACTGAGCCACCCAGGTGACCCTATCTTTCATCTTTCAAGCCAACATTTATCAGATGTTTGTCATATCTGCTTCCACCTCTCCATCCTCAAAGCCATTTCCCTGTCCAGGTCTCTTTGCATCCATCCACTTCTTTGTTCCCCAGCCATGACTTATTGATTTATTCCTCAGACACTCGATGAAAATTACTATATGCCAGGAACTGGCTTAGGCCCTGGGATGATAACAGAGCAAAACAGAGCTGATCTCTGCCCCCATGCAATTAATTATCTAGTGCAGGGGTCACAAACTATGGCCTATGGGCCAAATCTGATCCATCACCTGGTTATCCCAATAAAGTTTTATTGGGATACAGCCATGTCCATTCTTTTGTGGATTGTCTGTGGCTATTTTCAACAGTTGGCAGAGTTGAGATGTTGCAACAGAGTCTATATGGCCACAAAGCAAACTATACTGCCAAAGTTTGCCAACCCCCATTCTAGGGGCAAAAATATAGTAAGATCCCACTAAGGTTAAACTTACATCACTAGAGAGTTGGTTGTTACACGAGGGGGTCATCCTATACATACCAAATTAATATTCCTAAAATATGCCTCATCAGTCATGTCCTTCCCCATGTCTGTCACTTAAAAGTTGAACTATCTCAGCCTGTTATTCAAAGCCCTTGAATTCTAACCCTTTTCCAGCCTAAGCTTCTACTGCCTGTCCTTCTCCATACACTCATTCTTGTAGGCAAATCTTACCTCAGAAGCTTCCCTGAACTCACTAAAATTGCTTAGGTGTCCTTCCCATGGGTTCCCATAGTACTCATTTTAGCACCTGTCACATTGTATTTAAATTGTCTGCTCACTAATCTGATCCTCCCAGAAAGAGCAAGTAAGTCCTTGTGGCCAAGAATGGGGCCTTCTGTGCTGTGGAATGCTCAGTACTAAGCACCATGGCAGACACTTAGCTTGTAAAAATAATAGTAACAAATATTCTTTAAATGAATGAATATCTACCTCTCTTTGGTGTTGCTCTCCTTTTTCCACTCTATGGACACCCCATCTCACACACATACCTGTCCAAAATCTACTTTTCCTCAAGGAAAAGTAGTAAATATGTGGTTAAAAGAAAAAAATTATAATGAATTAACTTCAAGGCTTAAAAACATATTGTCATCCAAAGTAGAGAATAATGAATAAAAATTTGAGACTTTTTATTATCTACCTTTCACAATGTGCTAAAGAAGCCAAAAAAAGGAACGAGAAGAAAAATCTGATCTTGCACAAAATCATTATGATGGAAATATTCTTAAGATACAATGTAAGAAAGGGGCACCTGGGTGGCTCGGTTTGTTAAGCGTCTCACTCTTGATTTCAGCTTAGGTCATGATCTCACAGTTCGTGAATTCGAGCCCCACATCAAGCTCTGCACTGACAGCACAGAGCCTGCTTGGGATTCTCTGTCTCCCTCTCTCTCTCTCTCTCTCTCTCTCTCAAAAATAAATAAATACAAATTTTTTGAAATATATATATAATGTAAGAAAATAGTATATGGTACTTGAATGTAATTTTTTTAATCTTTAAACATATACCTAATTGCTTCAGACCTAACAATTCTGAGAGGAAGCGTATGAGCATTTATTTTAGTTAAGATTTATTTTTCAAATAAGTTTATAACATCTGTATTATATTATGCTTGATATTATTTAAGCTATATTTAATATAAAAATATTTTACCATTGTCATGTGTGTCTATAAGGCAATGAGATCAATTTTGTTTAGCTCTTTTTTTACATTGATAAAAATGACCCACTAGATGGCGCAGTCATAATAAAAAAGTAATGATATTAGAGTTTTGGTTTTGTGTGTGTGTGTGTGTTTTTAGAGTTTTCTTTTTATATAAAAATTCTTACAGCTTTGTTTCTTTTATGAAATTGGTAATACAATATATTTTGGGCTTGGGTTTTTTTGTTTTATAATCTATTAAATAGGAAATCTGTCAATTTGAACAGGAGGAGAAAAGGAAATTTATTTTTAAAAATAACATTTATAGGAAAACAGCCAAAAGGGCATATACTGCATATCATGCCTATCTATGTCAGGAAGCAGGTGAAAAGGCAGTTTGTGCCAGAACGGCTCTACACATACTCTAAACTCCCTAATTCTAAACTTCATTATATAAAACACCACTTGAAACATTCACCTTCAAACCTGAAGGTGAATAGGTGCATTTAGATGGTTGCAAATGGATGGTGCCCGCGCGCATAAGGCATCCAAGCTCAGGCCACCAACCGTCAGGGGTTGAGGGGGAGCATCCCCATAAAGGTGGCAGGAGAGGACTGTGAGCCAGAAGACGTCTATTTTTGTAGAAAAGTCTTTCCATATTTTATGCTCTTGGAGCTCTTCAAACAGTAACTAAAAATCTTTATGATCATTATGTAAATTTGTAGCAGATTAATCCTGTATTTTGTTTTCCTCCATTTTGGAGAACCTTATGCAACTTCTCAAACTTTTTTTTTTTTTTTTTTTTTTTTTGCACAAATGTTAACTTAGATACAATAATCGTGTATGTTTTCTTTCATCAGGACTCAGCTAAATACCCTACTAAATGAAATGGCAATATCCTCAGAAGTTTTTGTGTGCTCAGTTTTTTGTTATTTTATGTATGTGCCTAAGCCTCTACCTGTAAGTTCCAAATAGACAAGAATTTTTGTTTTCAGTTCCTCCCAGCACCAGAGTCTAACAGTCATTGGTGAACATGGGTGCTGACGTTCCTTTTGTTCCCTGAGTTATTCCCCACACTGGTTCCTGGGTTCTGGCAGCACTTCTCTCTGCCACTCACTTGGTTCTCAGCGAACGCAGCGCCGTGGTTCTTACTCTAGCACACCTCACCTCTACCTGGGCCACAGCTCTCTCCTTATACATCTTCTGCCCATCCTTTATGACTAGTCTTATACACATAGTAAGTACTAAAAAAAGTTGTGTTTCTTTGTTTGTTGTTTAGAGAGAGAAAGAGAGAGCAGATACGCAGGTACTCAAGAGTGGTGGGGAGGGGCGCCTGGGTGGCTCAGTCGGTTGAGTGTCAGACTTGGGCTCAGGTCATGATCTCACAGCTTGTGAGTTCGAGCCCCCTGTTGGGCTCTGTGCTGACAGCCCGGAGCCTGGAGCCTGCTTCGGATTCTGTGTCTGCCTCTCTCTCTGCCCCTAACCCGCTTGCATTCTGTCTCTGTCTCTCTGAAAAATCAATAAACATTTAAAAAAATTAATAAAAAAAATAGAGTGGTGGGGAGGGGGAGAGGGAAAGGGAGAAAGGGGGAGAGAGAGAGAGAGAGAGAGAGAGAGAGAGAGAATCAAGCAGGCTTTGTCCCACAACCATGAAATCATGACCTGAGCTGAAATCAAGTGCTGGATTTTTAACTGACTGAGCCACCCAGATGCCCCCAAAAATATTTTTTTAAGTTGATAACATGAATTTGGGTGAAGCATAAATGTGATTAGACTGCCAAAAATGCAGGAAAATATAGGAGTTTGAAATGAATATGTTCTTGGTAAATATGTATAGGCAAACATTAAGTCACTTTATTTTAATAAATAATTACCGGGTCAATAATAAACAAGAAGCCTGTAAAATATTTCTTATTTTCAATTATATACACATGTATTATTTCAGGAGCACTCTCATGAACTGATGACAGGAATGTAAATTGGTACAGTTATTATGGAGGGCAGGTTGGAATATGTATCCAAAGCCTAGAAGTCATGATGATATTTAAGTTTATCCCAAGGAAATGATCATAGATGTGCACAGAGATTTAGCTATAAGAGTTTTATCACAGGGTTATTTGTAGACAGTGAAAAATGAAAAACATACTATCTCACAAGTGACTACAAGAATAAAGTATATTTTATCAAGTCAGTGTGAAATAACATTCAACCATTGTGTGTGAGATTGTGGAAGAGAAGTTAATGAGTATGGAATAAAAGGTTATTTATAGGCAGTTCTATTTGTGGAACTGTGGGCTATTATACATCTTGAATGACTTTCCCAAGTGGAAATGTTGAAATCTGAATAAGATAAAGTGTATACTTTCAGAACACTATTACCTGAAGTGAAAACAACACATCTTTTATATCCCAAATGAAATGAAAGCAAGACTCTGGAAAGTGAGCATCAAGCTGGCTTTTGCCCTGAGTTCCTGCTAAAACACAAAGCATGTATAACATACCCTTTCAGGGCTGCACAGGTTACAGACATCTAATAGCATATTCCTCACAGGCCTCAGACTCCAAAGAGCTGCACCAGCAGTGTAAGAACAAAAGAAAAATAAACCTTATTTTAGACAAGGAGAAGGCAAGGAAATTTGCCTATCTTGAACCTTAATTTGAAGGGAAAGGTGTAAAATAGCAAAGCACTAAAAATAGCCAAGACACTCCCAAACAGAAAAACAAGATAGCAAAGTTGTCACTCTAGTTATCAAGACCTATTATAAAGAAGGAGAAATTAGGGGTGCCTGGGTGGCTCAGTCAGGTAAGCGTCCGACTCTTGGTATCAGCTCAGGTCATGATCTAGGTTTTGAGTTCGAGCCCTGCATCCGCTTGGGATTCTCTGTCTTCCTCTCTCTCTGCTTCTGTCTCTCTCTCTCAAAATAAATAAACATTTAAAAAAAAAAGAGGGAGAAATTAAGACAGTGTAGTATTAACAGAAAGTTAGAAAAGTACACTAACGGAACAGGATAAAGAGGCACAGGACAGTGCATATATGGACAGGGCTCATGAGTGGAAAAGGATGAACTGGTCAATGAAGAGTGCTCAGACTATTGGTCATCCGTACGGAAAACTGTAATTGGATCTCTTAACTCCACAGCAAACATAAAAAATAATTTCAGATGTATTAAGACTTACATGTAACAGGAAAAAAATGATAATAGTCTGAGGAGACAACATAAACTAATAACTTTCTGACCTCGGAATAGGGAAAGCTTTCTTAAATAAGTCACAAGAAATGCAAACTGTAAAAGAAAACATTGAAATTTCAACTACAAAAAATAGGAATTTTCGCTCATGAGGTAATATAGTATTGACAATGTAGCAGCTACATGCATCAACATAGTGAATCCCAAAACATAATCCTGAGTGAAAGGCAGTAATTAAAGAATACATACAATATCATTTCATTTATATAAAGTTTTATGAATGAGGAAACTAAAAACTCTGTTTTCCTCTAGGAGTTTTACAGTTCCAGGTCTTATATTTTATAATTCTTTAATCCATTTCAAGTTAATTTTTGTAGGTGGCTAAAATAGGGATCCAGTTTCATTCTATTACGTGTAGATATCCAATTTTCCCAGCATTTTTCATGTTAAAATTTTCTTAGAGGAAGTAGTGGAAAGATACCTGCCAAGTGCTAAAAAAAAAAAAAATGTCAGCCTCACCATGGTCAGAGGTTACAGGTGATTTTGATTTTCTTCTTTGGTTTAATCTCAATTTTATGAAGCTCTTACCTATTGTTTCTATAAAATGATAGAGGTTGTTAATAATGTTTGCAGAAAGAGTGTTCATTTTCCTTCCTGACCCCTCCACGAGGCATATAATGTATTGATATTGACATATATTGTCATATTACCTAGAGGGGACTACAGAAGCTGCCCTCTATCCTCAGAATTTGTGAGGTTCTTCTAGCCTAAAGAAAAAAGGGAACTGAAGGTACTTCTGTTTTCTACCTGCCTTGTCTTGACTTGCTCGCTCTCAGAATTATACTATTGGTGATGCTCTCAACAACCCCAGCAGTGCTGTTCATGTCATCTGTGTCTGTAGTTTGCCAGTAAGTAAAAACCATTGTAATAAACTGAGAACAAGTGTGACCTGGAACTCATGGATATATTCGTAAATTTACTTTTGTTTCTCGCTGTCTTTTTAAACCTGCTTAGAAGGAGTCATCCTTTTCTTCGACCTGGATTAAAACCTGGGGAGGTCTTGGGGCTCAGTCGGTTGAGTGGCCGACTTCAGCTCAGGTCATGATCTCGCAGTTAGTGAGTTCGAGCCCCGCGTCAGGCTCTGTGCTGATAGCTGGGAGCCTGGAGCCTGGAGCCTGCTTCTGTTTCTGTGTCTCCCTCTCTCTCTGCCCCTCCCCTGTTCGCGCTCTGTCTCTCTCTGCCTTTCAAAAATTAATAAATGTTAAAAAAAATAAAATAAAAAAAAACATGGGGAGGTCTATTGAATTTTCTGCTCCAACTTAACTAATGGACACTTTCATTTGCAAATACCCTCTCAATGCATTAGTTCAGAGGGTCCGCTTCAAAATACTAACAACACTTCACTCTTCATAACTGTTGGCCTAAACCCAGCCAGGGCTTACCACATGAACCGAAGGTCTGCAAAGAAGGCACGATCTGTTACTGCTGTCTTTCCTCAGTCTAGCGATTTCTGACTCAGCACCATGCACCACATCCTGGAATGGGCTTCCTTGACTTGCACCATTGTCTGATGGTTTAGTGCTCCCTGGGCCTGGCAGGGACGTAAAGTAACCCTTTCCATCATGTGCCCTTAGTGTAGGGTTGCCATATGAAGGGGGGGAAACACAGGACACCCAAATAAATTTGAATTCCAAGCACACAACAATTTTTAGTATATCTCAAATGTTGCTTGTCTGAAATTCAAATATTGCATGGGATATACTGAAAAATTATTCATTGTTTATCTCAACTTAATTAGATGTCCTACATTTTATCTGGCATCTCTACCTTTGCTCTTTTTTTAGGTTCTTCCCAATATTACTCTCTAAACCCAGACAAGGTCTGTCATCAAAATGGGAAGTCCCCTTTACCTCTTAGATTCTGCCCCAGCCATAAACTGACTGCCTCTTACTGTTGAGGTCTCTTCAGCTACCAGGATACCCTCTGGGCAAGATCCCTTTTATATGTCCCCAAGCTGATCCTCAGTCGGAGTGCCACAACCCATCCCTGGGATTCACTGGCATCTGCCTGGCCTCTGGAGGGGTTCAAAGTACCTTTTGCAGCCCAAGGAGCTGGACCTACATGCTCACCAATGTGAGGGAATGTATATCAAGCTGAATTTCTTTCCTCTAGGCTTAAGGTTAGGAGGCAGCAACTGTGTTCACTGCCTCTCCCTTGGTGGTGATGTGAGGCAGGGAGAGGGGACTGTTCTGTCCAAAGAAATGATTCTCTAAAATCTCTCTCAATATCCACATGCTGAACCTTTTAAAATTTTTGATGTGGAATCCAGTAATCCTATAATCAGTCATTAGCTCACTTCCTTGACAGTTTGGATCCTGGTAGTTTGAATCATTACTTGCTTTGATGTACAAAATCTTTTCTATCTTGGAACCTCAGTGACAATTGCCGAGTTAACATCAGGATGATACACAGTGCATATCCATCTCTGCTCAAGTGCTCAAATCCTGCGGCCTTCTTTCTCAACCAACAGCTGTGACTGCCTCCCTGGGTGGAAAGGAGAACTCTGCACGGAGACAGTTTCCACCTGTGACCCTGAACATGACCCTCCACACCACTGTAGCAAAGGAGCAACTTGTGTTTCATTGCCTCATGGGTATACCTGTTCCTGTCCTCTGGGAACCACTGGAATCCACTGTGAACAAGGTAAGGCAGAATTTCAACTCCTGCTTGTTCACAAATTAAGTCAGTTTCCTTTTCAAAAAGACAATGGAAAATATATAATAATCCTCGGCTTGCATAAGATCTGGATTTCCTCCACATTTACAAGCGCACTACAGGATAGGAGGGAGTGGGTGGAATAGGGCAGTCTTGTTCTCTCCATCATAGAGACGAACCCAAGTCATTTCTCTGCTGTCCTCCTTGCAGCCCAATAGCACAAACTCATCTTCATGGAGCCCACTCACCTAACACTGGCAGGAGAAGAAATGTGGTTCTCTACTGCCCATCATCCCCAAACCACAAGCGACAACTCCACACCGCATTTAATGCTTTCTCCTCCTAGAACTTCCCTGACCATCTCTGCCTACCCCAGCCTTTACAGACAAGACTGGGTTAATAGAACACTGCCACCTTTAAACCTCCTCAATCACACCATAACCCTCTGCTAAAGCTCTAGGAAGCCTAGAACAAGAGAACTTCTCAGGTGAACAGTGACCACAAGCACAAAGTCTAAATGGGGACTTTGGAAACTGAGTCCCATGGAAGAAATGAGGAAAGCATACACTGCTTAATATCTCAAGTCTTGCATGGGGTGCCTGGGTGGTGGAGTTGGGTAACCATCCGACTTCAACTCAGGTCATGATCTCACAGTTCATGGGTTTGAGCCCTGTGTTGGTATCTGTGCTGACAGCTCAGAGCCTGGAGCCTGCTTTGGATTCTGTGTCTCCCTCTCTCTCTGCCCCTCCCCTGCTCGCAATCTGTCTGTCTCTCTCAAAATAAATAATAAAACTTTTTTTTTTAACACATCTCAAGTCCTGCAGCTTCTAAAAATCAATACTTAATATTTCATTTTGTCATATTTGGTGTAGTTCTAAATTTCTCAGCGAAACTGGTCTAGAAGAAGACTCCATAACGCCATGTTCAGAGTCCTAACAATTCAGTTGTGTAACAGGCACAGTTGTGTTACCCTAAGGCTAATAGAATGGCCTGACTGAAGCTGCCCAGCCAGCCAGTCAGGACCCAGATGCACAACTCAGGTGGGTCCTGTTGTTCATTTTGTTGCCACCTGCTGGCTGCTATCTTGTCTAGTTTAAATATCAGTAGGGATGATTCTGGATCTTGGGGCTGGCTGGGACTTAAAAACAGTGTGGCAAGGAATCCAAACTCGCAGTTAAGGAATATGATGAGATGAAGCCAGAAAAATAGGGGGACGTAGAGTTTTACTTACTATCTCCTGGCTTCCTGAGATTGGAGAATCCACTATTATTCTATCCCACGTCACCCTCCATCCAGAAGATAAAGCTTTAGCCTTTATTTCCCCTATTTAGGAACAGAGGCTGGCATAGAAGGACAGGAACCAATCATCAATTGTGTTATATACACCTTTGCATAATTTGGGGGGGGGGGGTATTGTAATATATTCATATGTGTGGTAAGAACTAATTTAATCTCTCTCAGATCACTTTATCAAATATACTAATGCAAACATTTTTTATCCTATGTCCCTTGAGATTCTGTGAGTGTTTAACTCTCATCCAAAAGTCAAAAGTGTTAATAAATAGAAGACATTGGAGATTTAGAATACCAGTGATTTAGTGACAGAAATTTTTAATCATGTCTTAAGGTGTGACTATAAAATAATGAGATGCAGTTTTGTGCCTGGCTTATGGAAATCAGTCTTTTTCATAATGACATATGGCAGATCTTGATCTTTTTTAAATGCCTGTTCTTAGTTCCTAGAATTGCCACACTCCATCCTGGTATAGGAATTTTATCCATACTCTTTCCTCTGCCTTAAATGCTCTCGTGTTCCTCTCCACAGTCAGCTAACACTTATTTATCCTTCAGATTTCAACTCGGACTTTACTTCTTTGGGGAAGCATTCCCAGATTTCCTGTCATAGAACTGAGGGCAGTGACCATGCCTGTTTTTGTCTATTGTTGTTGAATCTCTATCACCCATCACATAGTGCAGATCAAAATATATATATACATTTCAACTTACTAGTTCTAAAATAATAAAAACTGATTGTGATAGTTTTCAAGAAATAGTTCCTGACTTTAGTGAAAAGTGAAGTACTTGAAACTTTACCGAAATGATGTATCTCTATTACTCCCAAAGAGATAGCTATTAGAAAGTGAAAGAAATAATAAGACAAGTTCACAGAAGGGCTAGTGACTATAACAATAGGGAAAGCTTAAAAGCTCAAATGATGAAAGCCTAGGGGATTATCCCAAAGTTTGAGTGGGTGTATATAAATAAATAATATTGGTATGTATATAAATAAATTATATAGAGAGATGGTAGATTAGAGAGGATAGATGATAGGTAGATAGATGAAAGAGATAATCAATAGATAGATGAGAGAGAGGGAAATAGTGACAATGATAAAACTATTTCATAGAGAGTTTACAAACTATGATAAAAGCTGCCAAAAAAATTATGTCACTCCCATAATTTTCCTTCTTCCTCTTCTATTTCCACATTCCAAGAAACCTTAAGTCTTAGAAACAAAATTAATTGAACTGCACATGGAACCTCAGACTTACAGCTTTCATACCTGCCTAGTTTTATGACCACCTTTTTTTTTTAAGTTTATTGATTTATTTTGAGAGAGAGAGAGAGGAAGAAAGAGGGTGCACAAGCAGGGGAGGAGCAGGAAAGAGAGAGGGAGAGAGAAAATCCCAAGCAGGCTCCACACTATCAGTACAGAGTCCCACTCGGGACTTGATCCTATAACTCTAGGATCATGACCTGAGCCAAAATCAAGAGTCAGATGCTTAACCAACAGAGCCACTCAGGTGACCCATGACCATCTTTATTGTAAGTAAGCCCCACCCCTAATACAAATCAAAACTCATGTTTACAATCTCTGAATGAGAAGAAACCAAAATGCAATTGCTATTTAAGTCTGATGAAGCTGTGAAGGGTAGGGATGGTGAAACGGTGTCATTTGCCTCAAAAATGCAGTCTAGCATTAGTAACCTTTGTTCTTTTCTCCTTCCCTTGGAGTAATGTTTATAGAATGGATTATTCACTAAAATGTTAAAATTGGGTACCAGTTCCAGACCAGGTGTTGGAAATACTCCCTTAACAAGACAGCTGCCCAGCCTCCATAAAAGTTACATTCCAATAGGAGGAGTCAGGCAAACACCATATCCACCAATCAGTGAGGAAAGATACAGACTGAGTTAATGCCATAAAGGAAATAAAGCAGAAGGGGAGATAGAAAGCCATTGGAAGAGTACATTTTAGTTGGGATGGTCAGGATCGGACTCTTTTAAGTGGGACATTTGAGCTCATCTAGTGAGAATTAGCCACGTGTGAAGTCATGTGGGACAAGTACTCTAGGCAGAGGCTAAACCCAGTAATAGGAAAATAATATTACTTATTTGAGAGAGAGAAAGGCAGCCAGTATTCCCAGAATAGGAGATGGTATTATAAGATGACTTCGGAAAGGCAAGCAGAAGTCAGATCATACAGAGTCTTGGAAAACATGGTAAAGAATTTTAATTTCATGCTAACAAAATAAGACACCTGTGAAGACTATAAGCAGGAGATTTGCATCCTGGTGCTTCAAGTAACTCGTGATTTCGTTTCTGCTGTTTAACTTTCTAAGCCTCAGTTTCATTATCTGTAAAGTGGCAATAGTAAGCGTGCCACCTATTTGCCACGTGCCCCGCCCTTCCTCCTACTCCCACCCCTCCCCCTCTGCTCTGTACCCCAGAGGCCCTCTCAGAGGATTGCATCGATGGGATCCCTTCCATTCTGCCTCCAGTTGAGTTTAGACAACAGAAGTCACCAGCAATTGTTGCGAGGAAGGAGAGTGAGACAGGGTATTTATTTCCCTAGATTTCTTGCCACTAGGTCACCAAAATTTACCTTTCCCCAAGGACACAGTTTCTGTCAGGAGATCCTCACCTTCTCCAGCTTCAGGCCTAAGAGTGAAAACAGCTCCCTATTGAGACAAAGCCCAGAGCAACACCCCAGCTCCTGCAGTTTCCCTGAACCCTGCCCACATCTTGGTAAATGGTCTTCATTCCCTTATTTTCAAACTACTCCACATGAGCATACCATCTATTCACTGCCAGGACCCTCACTGATATAATAACTATGATTTTGCCCACTTTACAAAATTCATGGGAGACAGTGTATATAACAGTTCTTTATTAAGTATAAAGTGCTATAAAATATAAAGTATTATTTTTTTCCTCTTGTTCTCAAGATCCAAAATTCAGACCAACACTCTTAATAAAATAATTGAGCCATATTATGTATTAAATCTACATTTTGGTATCAAGTGTTCCAGGAGTGTAGAATCACAGGACATCACCAATCATCTTCTAGTCCAACAGTATCAATTTATAAATGAGGAGACTAATGCTCAGAGAAATTAAATAATGTACCAAAAGTCTCAGAAAAAAGTCTCTTGACTCTCAATCCAATTATTAATAGCTTCTTAATAATTAGTTAATAAATACAAGCACAGTATATCACCATCGAGTTCACTAACACTCTGTTTCTAGATCTTAGCAGTCCCTTATAATAGCCATTCCATAAGTAAATATGGCATAGGAATTAATAATGTAGAGGTAACATATTTATCAACAACTATCATACTCCAGTTATCTAAGAAAGCCTAATAAAGGAGCAATGTAATCATTAAAATTCAAATAACTTCAGAACTAAAATTTGTATTTGAATGAGTCATCAATGGGTAGGATTGAAAAGAACCTTAAAAATCACTTACTTAATCCCAACTCTTCTACTTCAAAAGAGGTAAAAATCAAAACTCTGAATTAGGGATGCCTGGGTGGTTCA
Organism: Panthera leo; assembly: GCF_018350215.1. Classification (NCBI taxonomy): domain Eukaryota; kingdom Metazoa; phylum Chordata; class Mammalia; order Carnivora; family Felidae; genus Panthera; species Panthera leo. The sequence continues at coordinate 57,223,407 of NC_056683.1, read as the reverse complement.
GTCAATTAAGAGACTAACTCTTGAATTCAGCTCAGGTCGTGATCTCACATTTGTGAAATCCAGCCCTGCATGGGGCTCCAAGCTGAGCATGGAGACTGCTTGGGATTCTCTATCTCCCTCTCCCCCCCGCCCCTTCCAGTTTGCCTTCACGAGAACCCCCCCCCCCTCAAAACCAAAACAAAACCAAGAACCTCTAAATTAGTGGGACTAAGAATTTAAGCTTTCACATGGCCAATCCAGTGAGTTTCCCATTACACTGTATTACCTACACTTATAATCAAAATATATAAACTACCAGTCACATGAAATGAGTAAAAACCTGTGCAGCCTGTGTTATGCAAAACTGGTTAATAAAATATCTTTGTCCCAGTATTTTAAATACTTGTAAGTATTTTTTAAATTTTATTTATTTATTTAGAGAGCAGGAGAGAGGCAAAGGGAGAGAGAGAGAGAGAGATTGAGAGAATCCCAAGCAGGCTCCACACACACACACAGAACCCAACTCAGGGCTCTCATGAACCATGAAATCACGACCTAAGCCGAAATCAATAGTCGGATGCTTAACTGAGCCACCAGGGGCCCCAAAATAGTTAAGTATTTTAAAGTGTATGTATGTATCTGATCAAAGGGTTGCTGGGGGAAATTTTCTATACCAGCATTACAGTTTAAGTAGTAAAATTTGATTTTGTCTGTCCCTTACTCTTAAGATGTCTAACTAATGGGAAAGAGAGATCTTTCAAGTCCCTTAAAACATTTACCTGTAACTGTCAGAAAGAAAAATCCATTTAAGGACAAGAGAAGGAGAATTCGTGATTGGCATATTTTCTTTTCACCATGGCCCCAACCCAAACTCCTCAGGAATTCCAGAGGTATGGTGCTGTAGTAAGGAAAATATCAACAGACCACTTGAATTCGATGGCTTTAAGGGTCACCACCACCAAAAATGATTCCAAAATATCTGAGCCTAGTTCTAGAAGCACAGGAATTCACAATGTTCACATTATCTGGCCCAGAAACCAGCTCAGACTTGTGTTTTTTAAACACCCAAGGGACCCAAACCAGCTTTACAAATTAAACTGAAGATAAAGAAGGGTGGTCAGCAAACAACAGCATCTGGGTTCTACAGTTCACAGGACTATTGATCTTAATTTAGAAAGAAATAACAGGATAGGGTAAATGTTTTGCAATCCAGTTTGGTCATTAAAATATTCCATTTCCAGCAGAACTCTGGTTTACAATTATTTTGCAAGACAGGCAATATGCCAAGTTTCTTTTCTCGTACACTCAAATCTTGTTCCTTTGCTTTTGTGTGTGTGTGTGTGTGTGTGTGTGTGTGTGTTGTAGCTGTATTTCCTGTTAGAATCTGTGTTTTACAACTATACATATAACCTTTCCTGAATCATAAAATCTCTCCTCTGGATTTATTTTTCCCACATTATTGGTAAATTGCTTTTTCCTATTTACCACTAAATCTTAGCTATTGCATATTGGTGACATTTAGCCAAATGAGATTCTGTAATATGTGTGTTTTTACCTTTTAGTCTGGAAGATACAGAAAATGTTTCCATTTTTCTTACATTCTTTACATCTTTAGTGAAATTTTTTTTTCTCATTCATTTCTCATTCCCTAAGGTAAAGAAACCCACTCATATGCTGGCAGTTAGAATGAAACAAGCAAATATTCAAGCTACCTAGACAGTCTTAATGCCAAGAATACTTTATCGTCCCTAGCTTTCATTGAAATTAATTCAAGGTCATAGAGAAGCTCAGTTCTTCAAGCCTTCCTGACACACGGGGCGCCTTCCTGCCAAGTCTTTGGTTTTCCTGATAGTAAAGAAAAGGGTCCACAACACTATAGATGGCAATTTCAACAATCATTACTGTTTGCCTATTTTCAGATATTCATTTCCAGGTGCTTTTAGCTATGTGGTAATAGAGCAAGTAATCCACAAGCTTTCTTCATAGAAAAAAAAATGAATCGTAGTCTTTATTTATTTCCCCTACTTTTAATCCCATCTTATTAGTAAGGATGTGGTTATATGTATACTAGATCCTCTATCTCTACAATTTTATAATACTAGTGAAAAATAAACAGGAACTAGCTATAATCCCTAGGAACACATATTTTAATTATTTAATCTTCTTTCTGTGTCCTTCAATACAACCTGCTAAATCATAAATTAAACTCAGTAAGGCAGTGAATTATATATAACAATTCTAATGTTTATGTGAACATTAAGCTTTTTGAGTGTCCAAAGGAATAGAAGTTGCAGGTGAGTCCTAGTAGAAAGAAACAGACACAACTGCTTTTTCCTAACCTTGGACTTTGGACAAGTTAAGTTAGCTCTCCAGAACATGAGGCTTCTCAAGTGTGAAAAAAAGGTGAAAAACGAATATGTGAAAATCTCTGTTTGGAGGAAATTTTTGGCCAAAGTCTGGAGAGTCCATTCTCTTTGTCAAGTCCTAAGTTAATGATTACTACTTTTTATAAGGTAGTGAGTGAAAGTTAAAAACTATTAGGAGACAGACATCTATGAGAGGTTTTTCTTCAACAAAGTCCTTTTGATTTTGTATTCAAGATAACATTAAGTAATAAACAGCACTCACAATGAATCTTCAGCTCTCTACTGCTAATGTTTCCTCCCTTGAAATGTTTTACATGTTTAAACATAAATACCCTGTTCCCTGCAGTGAAAAAAAATGTTTTTGCTTACAGTCAATTTCTGTGGCTAGGGCTTGGTTGCCTCTTCCCCCGTGGCAGGTTTGTGCACCTTCTTTTAATATGAAATGATGCACAGTGCTAAGATCCAACCACAAACTTTACTTTCTAGTTTGGGGAACTAAGAGACAGGCTCCCTCTAGTTTCTACTAGAAATATTGAAAAGTGACAAGCAAACTAAAGTTTTCACAATCGCTAAAGATACAAAGATTGCAAAATATTGTTCTATGTTCTTTTGTTAAAGTCTGTACACTTTATCTTAAGAAAAATTTAAAAAGCAAACCTCCCTGTACCATGCTGTTCTAGTGGCCAAGGAATATCACAAGGCAACGGTCAAGAAAGCCCAGTGGTCTGAGAGGCAAAATTGTCTAAGAGTCTCCTAACACACCTCATGATGAGGTGTCACTGAAATAAAAGAGGCCAGCACAGTACCTAGTACACAAGAAGCACTCCATAAATGATTAGCCCCATCCTACAGATGAAGAAGAAAGTACTAGATTACACTTATGTTAAATGTAGACAACGTCCACATAGATATTTTGATCAATTTTATTTTAAAAATAGGAGTTAGTCTTAAATATTCTTTTTTTTTTTTTTTTTTTTTTTGGTGTTTATTTATTATTGAGAGAGAGAGCACAAGTCGGGAGAGGCAGAGAGACAGGGGGAACAAGGATCCAAACTGGGCTCTGTGCTGACAGCAAAAAGCCCGATGAAGGGCTCAAGCTTACAAACCATGAGATCATGACCTGAGCCGAAGTCAAATGCTTAACTGACTGAGCCACCCAGGCACCCCAAGTTATTCTTAAGTTAGAATATTTTATTTTTTTTAACTTGTTTTATTTTTTATTTTTTTAAATTTACATCCAAATTAGTTAGCATACAGTGCAACAGTGATTTCAGGAGTAGGTTCCTTAGTGACCCTTACCCATTTAGCCCATCCCCCCTCCCACAACCCCTCCAGTAACCCTGTTTGTTCTACATATTTATGAGTCTCTTCTGTTTTTCCCCCTCCCTGTTTTTATATTATTTTTGTTTCCCTTCCCTTATATTCATCTGTTTTGTCTCTTAAAGTCCTCATGAGTGAAGTCATATGATTTTTCTCTTTCTCTGACTCACTAATTTCACTTAGAATAATACCCTCCAGTTCCATCCACATAGTTGCAAATGGCAAGATTTCATTCTTTTTGATTGCTGAGTAATATTCCATTGCATATATATACATCTTCTTTATCCATTCATCCATCGATGGACATTTGGGCTCTTCCATACTTTGGCTATTGTTGATAGTGCTGCTATAAACATGGGGGTGCATGTGTCCCTTTGAAACAGCACACCTGTATCCCTTGGATAAATGCCTAGTAGTGCAATTGCTGGGTTGTAGGGTAGTTCTATTTTTAGTTTTTTGAGGAACCTCCATACTGTTTTCCAGAGTGGCTGCACCAGCTTGCATTGCCACCAACAATGCAAAAGAGATCCTCTTTCTCCGCATCCTTGCCAACATCTGTTGTTGCCTGAGTTATTAATGTTAGCCATTCTGACAGGTATAAGGTGGTATCTCATTGTGGTTTTGATTTATATTTCCCTGATGATGAGTGATGTTGAGCATTTTTTCATGTGTCGGTTGACCATCTGGATGTCTTCTTTGGAGAAGTGTCTATTCATGTCTTTTGCCCATTTCTTCACTGGATTATTTGTTTTTTGGGTGTGGAGTTTGATAAGCTCTTTATAGATTTTGGACACTAACCTTTTATCTGATATGTCATTTACAAATATCTTTTCCCATTCTGTCAGTTGCCTTTTAGTTTTGTTGATTGTTTCCTTCGCTGTGCAAAAGCTTTTTATCTTGATGAGGTCCCAGTAGCTCATTTTTGCTTTTGTTTCCCTTGCCTCTGGAGACGTGTTGGGTAAGAAGTTATGCAGGCAAGATCAAAGAGGTTTTTGCCTGCTTTCTCCTCGAGGATTTTGATGGCTTCCTGTCTTACATTGAGGTCTTTCATCCATTTTGAGTTTATTTTTGTGTATGGTATAAGAAAGTGGTCCAGGTTCATTCTTCTGCATGTTGCTGTCCAGTTTTCCCAGCACCACTTGCTGAAGAGACTGTCTTTATTCCATTGGATATTCTTTCCTGCTTTGTCAAAGATTAGTTGGCCATACATTTGTGGGTCCATTTCTGGGTTCTCTATTCTGTTCCATTGATCTGAGTGTCTGTTCTTGTGCCAGTACCATACTGTTTTGATTATAGCTTTGTAATGTAGCCTGAAGTCTGGGATTGTGATGCCTCCTGCTTTGGTTTTCTTTTTCAAGATTGCTTTGGCTATTCAGGGTCTTTTCTAGTTCCATACAAATTTTAGGATTATATGTTCTAGCTCTGTGAAGAATGCTGGTGTTATTTTGATAGGCATTTCACTGAATATGTAGATTGCTTTGGGTAATATCAACATTTTAACAATATTTGTTCTTCCTATCCAGGAGCATAGAATCTTTTTCCATTTTGTTTGTGTCTTCTTCAGTTTCTTTCATAAACTTTCTATAGTTTTCAGTGTATAGATTTTTCACCTCTTTGGTTAGATTTATTCCTAGGTATTTTATGGTTTTTTTGTGCAACTGTAAATGGGATCGATTCCTTGATTTCTCTGTCACTTCATTGTTGGTGTATAGGAATGCAACCTATTTCTGTGCATTGATTTTATATCCTGCAACTTTGCTGAATTCATGAATTCACTGCTAGAAGCAGTTTTTCAGTGGAATCTTTTGGGTTTTCCATATAGAGTATCATGTCATCTGCAAAAAGTGAAAGTTTGACCTCCTCCTGGCTGATTTGGATGCCTTTTATTTCTTTGTGTTTTCTGATTGCAGAGGCTAAGACTTCCAATACTATGTTGAATAACAGTGGTGAGAGTGGACATCCCTGTCTTGTTCCTGACCTTAGGGGGAAAGCTGTCAGTTTTTCCCCATTGAGGATGATAATTAGCGTTGAGTCATTCATATATGCCTTTTCTCGAGGTATGCTCCTTCTATCCCTACTTTCTTGAGGGTCTTTATCAAGAAAGGATGCTGTATTTTGTCAAATGCTTTCTCTGCATCTATTGAGAGGATCATATGGTTCTTGTCCTTTCTTTTATTGATGTGATGAATCACGTTAATTTTTTTTGCAGATATTGAACCAGCCCTGCATCCCAGGTATAAATCCCGCTTAGTCGTGGTGACTAATTTTTTTAATGTATTGGTGCATCCGGTTGGATAATATCTTGTTGAGGATTTTTGCATCCATGTTCATCAGGGAAATTGGTCTATAGTTCTCCTTTTTAGTGGGGTCTCTGGTTTTGGAATCAAGGTAATTCTGGCTTCATAGAAAGAGTTTGGAAGTTTTCCTTCCATTTCTATTTTTAGAACAGTTTCAAGAGAATAGGTGTTAACTCTTCCTTAAATGTTTGGTAGAATTCCCCTGGAAAGCCATCTGGCCCTGGACTCTTGTTTTTTGGCAGATTTTTGATTACTAATTCGATTTCCTTACTGGTTATGGGTCTGTTCAAATTTTCTATTTCTTCCTGTTTCAATTTTGGTAGTGTATATGTTTCTAGGAATTTGTCCATTTCTTCCAGATTGCCCATTTTATTGGCATATAATTGCTCATAATATTCTCTTATTATTGTTTTTATTTCTGCTGTGTTGGTTGTGATCTCTCCTCTTTCATTCTGGATTTTATTTATTTGGGTCCTTTCCTTTGTCTTTTTGGTCAAACTGGCTAGTGGTTTATCAAGTTTGTTAATTCTTTCAAAGAACCAGCTTCTGGTTTCATTGATCTGTTGTACTGTTTATTGGTTTCGATAGCATTAATTTCTGCTCTAATCTTTTATTATTTCCTGTCTTCTGCTGGTTTGGGGTTTTATATGCTGTTCTTTTGGCAGCTCCTTAAGGCATAAGGTTAGGTTGTGTATCTGAGATCTTTCTTCCTTCTTTAGGAAGGCCTGGATTGCTATATACTTTCCTCTTATGACCACCTTTGCTGCATCCCAGAGGTTTTGGGTTGTGGTGTTATCATTTTCATTGGCTTCCATATACTTTTTAATTTCCTCTTTAACTTCTTGGTTGGCCCATTCATTATATAGAAGGATGTTCTTCAGTCTCCAAGTATTTGTTACCTTTCCAAATTTTTTCTTGTGGTTGATTTTGAGTTTCATAGTGTTGTGGTCTGAAAATATATACGGAATCATTTCGAACTTTTTATACTTACTTAGGGCTGATTTGTATCCCAGTATATGGTCTATTCTGGAGAATGTTCCATGTCCACTGGAGAAGAATGTATATTCTGCTGCTTTAGGATGAAATGTTCTGAATGTATCTGTTAAGTCCATCTAGTCCAGTGTATCATTCAAAGCCATTGTTTCCTTGTTGATTTTTTGATTAGATGATCTGTCCATTGCTGTGAGTGGGGTGTTGAAGTCTCCTATTATTATGATATTACTATCGATGAGTTTTTTATGTTTGTGATTAGTTGATTTATATATTTGGGTGCTACCACATTTGGCAGATAAATGTTTACAATTGTTAGGTCTTTTTGGTGGATAGACCCCTTGATTATGATATAATGCCCTTCTGCACCTCTTGATATGGTCTTTATTTTATTTTATTTTTTTTAAGTTTTATTTGGTAAAATATATATCACATAACACTTGACATTTAAACCATTTTAAGTGTATAATTCAGGGCCATAAAGTACATTCCCAATGTTGTACAACCATCACCATTGTCTACTTCCAAAATATTTTCATCCCCCCAAAGAGAAACTATAACCACTAAGCAGTAACTCTGTTCATTATCCCCCAGCCCCTGATAACCTCTGTTCCATTTTCTGTCTTTATAAATTTGCCTGTTCTAGATATTTCATGTACGTGAAATGTTATTTTTCTTTTTTTCAATATATGAAATTTATTGTCAAATTGGTTTCCATACAACACCCAGTGCTCATCCTAAAAGGTGCCCTCCTCAATACCCATCACCCACTCTCCCCTCCCCCCACCCCCCATCAACCCTCAGTTTGTTCTCAGTTTTTAACAGTCTCTTATGCTTTGGCTCTCTCCCACTCTAACCTCTTTTTTTTTTCCTTCCCCTCCCCCATGGGTTTCTGTTAAGTTTCTCAGGATCCACGTAAGAGTGAAACCATATGGTATCTGTCTTTCTCTGTATGGCTTATTTCACTTAGCATCACACTCTCCAGTTCCATCCACATTGCTACAAAGGGCCATATTTCATTCTTTCTCATTGCCACGTAGTACTCCATTGTGTATATAAACCACAATTTCTTTATCTATTCATCAGTTTATGGACATGTAGGCTCTTTCCATAATTTGGCTATTGTTGAGAGTGCTGCTATAAACATTGGGGTACAAGTGCCCCTATGCATCAGTACTCCTGTATCCCTTGGATAAATTCCTAGCAGTGCTATTGCTGGGTCATAGGGTAGGTCTATTTTTAATTTTTTGAGGAACCTCCACACTGTTTTCCAGAGTGGCTACACCATTTTGCATTCCCACCAACAGTGCAAGAGGGTTCCCGTTTCTTCACATCCTCTCCAGCATCTATAGTGTCCTGATTTGCTCATTTTGGCCACTCTGATGGGCGTGAGGTGATATCTGAGTGTGGTTTTGATTTGTATTTCCCTGATGAGGAGCAACGTTGAGCATCTTTACATGTGACTGTTGGCCATCTGGATGTCTTCTTTAGAGAAGTGTCTATTCATGTTTTCTGCCCATTTCTTCACTGGATTATTTGTTTTTCGGGTGTGGAATTTGGTGAGCTCCTTATAGATTTTGGATACTAGCCCTTTGTCCGATATGGCATTTGCAAATATCTTTTCCCATTCTGTTGGTTGCCTTTTAGTTTTGTTGGTTGTTTCCTTTGCTGTGCAGAAGCTTTTTATCTTCATAAGGTCCCAGTAGTTCATTTTTGCTTTTAATTCCCTTGCCTTTGGGGATGTGTCAAGTAAGAGATTGCTATGGCTAAGGTCAGAGAGGTCTTTTCCTGCTTTCTCCTCTAAGGTTTTGATGGTTTCCTGTCTCACATTCAGGTCCTTTATCCATTTTGAGTTTATTTTTGTGAATGGTGTGAGAAAGTGGTCTAGTTTCAACCTTCTGCATGTTGCTGTCCAGTTCTCCCAGCACCATTTGTTAAAGAGACTGTCTTTTTTCCATTGGATGTTCTTTCCTGCTTTGTCAAAGATGAGTTGGCCATACGTTTGTGGGTCTAGTTCTGGGGTTTCTATTCTATTCCATTGGTCTGTGTGTCTGTTTTTGTGCCAATACCATGCTGTCTTGATGATGACAGCTTTGTAGTAGAGGCTAAAGTCTGGGATTGTGATGCCTCCTGCTTTGGTCTTCTTCTTCAGAATTACTTTGGCTATTCGGGGCCTTTTGTGGTTCCATATGAATTTTAGGATTGCTTGTTCTAGCTTCGAGAAGAATGCTGGTGCAATTTTGATTGGGATTGCATTGAATGTGTAGATAGCATTGGGTAGTATTGACATTTTGACAATATTTATTCTTCCAATCCATGAGCACGGAATGTTTTTCCATTTCTTTATATCTTCTTCAATTTCCTTCATAAGCTTTCTATAATAATTTTCAGCATACAGATCTTTTACATCTTTGGTTAGATTTATCCCTATGTACTTTATGCTTCTTGGTGCAATTGTGAATGGGACCAGTTTCTTTATTTGTCTTTCTTTTGCTTCATTATTAGTGTATAAGAATGCAACTGATTTCTGTACATTGATTTTGTATCCTGCAACTTTGCTAAATTCATGTATCAGTTCTACCAGTCTTTTGGTGGAGTCTGTTGGATTTTCCATGTATAATATCATGTCATCTGCAAAAAGTGAAAGCTTGACTACATCTTTGCCAATTTGGATGCCTTTGATTTCCTTTTGTTGTCTGATTGCTGATGCTAGCACTTCCAACACTATGTTAAACAACAGCGGTGAGAGTGGACATCCCTGTCATGTTCCTGATCTCAGGGAAAAAGCTCTCAGTTTTTCCCATTGAGGATGATGTTAGCTGTGGGCTTTTCATAAATGGCTTTTATGATCTTTAAGTATGTTCCTTCTATTCTGACTTTCTCGAGGGTTTTAGTAAGAAAGGATGCTGAATTTTGTCAAATGCTTTTTCTGCATCGATTGACAGGATCATATGGTTCTTATATTTTCTTTTATTAATATGATGTGTCATGTTGATTGATTTGCAAATGTTGAACGAGCCCTGCATCCCAGGAATGAATCCCACTTGATCATGGTGAATAATTCTTTTTATAAGCTGTTGAATTTGATTTGTTAGTATCTTATTGAGAATTTTTGCATCCATATTCATCAGGGATATTGGCCTGTAGTTCTCTTTTTTTACTGGGTCTCTGGTTTAGGAATCAAAGTAATACTGGCTTCATAGAATGAGTCTGGAAGTTTTCATTCCCTTTCTATTTCTTGGAATAGCTTGAGAAGGATAGGTATTATCTCTGCTTTAAATGTCTGGTAGAATTCCCCAGGGAAGCCATCTGGTCCTGGACTCTTATTTGTTGGGAGATTTTTGATAACCGATTCAATTTCTTCGCTGGTTATGGGTCTTTTCAAGCTTTCTATTTCCTCCTGTTTGAGTTTTGGAAGTGTGTGGGTGTTTAGGAATTTATCCATTTCTTCCAGGTTGTCCAGTTTGTTGGCATGTAATTTTTCATAGTATTCCCTGATAATTGCTTGTATTTCTGAGGGATTGGTTGTAATCATTCCATTTTCATTCATGATATTATCTATTTGGGTCATCTCCCTTTTCTTTTTGAGAAGCCTGGCTAGAGGTTTAGCAATTTTGTTTATTTTTTCAAAAAACCAACTCTTGGTTTCATTGATCTGCTCTACAGTTTTTTTAGATTCTATATTGTTTATTTCTGCTCTGTTCTTTATTATTTCTCTTCTGCTGGGTTTGGGGTGTCTTTGCTGTTCTGCTTCTATTTCCTTTAGATTTTGTATTTGGGATTTTTCTTGTTTCTTGAGATAGGCCTGGATTGCAATGTATTTTCCTCTCAGGACTGCCTTCGCTGCATCCCAAAGCGTTTGGATTGTTGTATTTTCATTTTCATTTGTTTCCATATATTTTTTTTAATTTCTTCTCTAATTGCCTGGTTGACCCACTCATTCGTTAGTAGGGTGTTCTTTAACCTCCATGCTTTTGGAGGTTTTCCAGACTTTTTCCTGTGGTTGATTACAAGCTTCATAGCATTGTGGTCTGAAAGTATGCATGGTATGATCTCAATTCTTGTATACTTATGAAGGGCTGTTTTGTGACCCAGTATGTGATCTATCTTGGAGAATGTTCCATGTGCACTCGAGAAGAAAGTATGTTCTGTTGCTTTGGGATGCAGAGTTCTAAATATATCTGTCAAGTCCATCTGATCCAATGTATCATTCAGGGCCCTTGTTTCTTTATTGACCGTATGTCTAGATGATCTATCCATTTCTGTAAGTGGAGTGTTAAAGTCCCCTGCAATTACCACATTCTTATCAATAAAGTTGCTTATGTTTATGAGTAATTGTTTTATATATTTGCGGGCTCCCGTATTTGGCGCATAGACATTTATAATTGTTAGCTCTTCCTGATGGATAGACCCTGTAATTATTGTATAATGCCCTTATTCATCTCTTGTTTCAGCCTTTAATTTAAAGTCTAGTTTGTCTGATATAAGTATGGCTACTCCAGCTTTCTTTTGGCTTCCAGTAGCATGATAAATAGTTCTCCATCCCCTCACTCTCAATCTGAAGGTGTCCTCAGGTCTAAAATGAGTCTCTTGTAGACAGCAAAGAGATGGGTCTTGTTTTTTTATCCATCCTGATACCCTATGTCTTTTGGTTGGCACATTTAATCCATTTACATTCAGTGTTATTATAGAAAGGTATGGGTTTAGGGTCATTGTGATGTCTGTATGTTTTATGCTTGTAGCGATGTCTCTGTTACTTTGTCTCATAGGATCCCCCTTGGGATCTCTTGTAGAGCTGGTTTAGTGGTGACAAATTCCTTCAGTTTTTGTTTGTTTGGGAAGACCTTTATCTCTCCTTCTATTCTAAATGACAGACTTGCTGGATAAAGGATTCTCGGCTGCATATTTTTTTCTGTTCATCACATTGAAGATCTCCTGCCATTCCTTTCTGGCCTGCCAAGTTTCAAAGGAGAGATCAGTCACGAGTCTTATAGGTCTCCCTTTATATGTTAGGGCACGTTTATCCCTCGCTACTTTCAGAATTTTCTCCTTATCCTTGTATTTTGTCAGTTTCACTATGATATGTCGTGTAGAAGATCGATTCAAGTTACGTCTGAAGGGAGTTCTCTGTGCCTCTTGGATTTCAATACCTTTTTCCTTCCCCAGATCAGGGAAGTTCTCAGCTATTATTTCTTCAAGTACCCCTTCAGCACCTTTCCCTCTCTCTTCCTCCTCTGGAATACCAATTATGCGTAGATTATTTCTCTTTAGTGCATCACTTAGTTCTCTAATTTTCCCCTCATACTCCTGGATTTTTCTATCTCTCTTTTTCTCAGCTTCCCCTTTTTCCATAATTTTATCTTCTAGTTCACCTATTCTCTCCTCTGCCTCTTCAATCCGAGCCGTGGTCGTTTCCATTTTATTTTGCATTTCGTTTAAAGCACTTTTCAGCTCCTCCTGACTATTCCTTAGTCCCTTGATCTCTGTAGCAATAGATTCTCTGCTGTCCTCTATACTGTTTTCAAGCCCAGCGGTTAATTTTATGACTATTATTCTAAATTCTTGTTCCGTTATATCGCTTGAGTCGTTTTTGATCAATTCGTTAGCTGTTGCTACTTCCTGGAGTTTCTTTTGAGGAGAATTCTTCCATTTTGTCATTTTGGGTAGTCCCTGCAGTGGCTCCAAACTGCAGGGCACTTCCCCTGTGCTGTCTTGAATAACTTGCGTTGGTGGGCGGGGTCGCAGTCAGACCCGATGTCTGCCCCCAGCCCACCGCTGGGGCCACAGTCAGACTGGTGTGTACCTTCTCTTCTACTCTCCTAGGGGCAGGATTCGCTGTGGGGTGGTATGGCCCGTCTGGGCTACTTGCACACTGCCAGGCTTGTGGTGCTGGGGATCTGGCATATTAGCTGAGGTGGATCGGCAAGTTGCACAGGGGTGGGAAGGGCAGGCTTAGCTCCCGCTTCTCCTTCAGTGATCCACTTCAGGAGGGGCCCTGTGGCAGCGGGAGGGAGTCAGACCCACCGCCACCGGAGGGGTTGCTCCGCAGAAGCACAGCATTGGGTGTTTGCACGGTGCAAGCAAGTTCCCTGGCAGGAACAGGTTCCCTTTGGGATTTTGGCTGGGGGATGGGCGAGGGAAATGGCGCTGGTGAGCACCTTTGTTCCCCGCCAAACTGAGCTCTGTTGTCCCAGGGCTCTGCATCTCTCCCTCCCCTTGTCCTCCAGCCTTCCCGCTCTCCGAGCAGAACTGTTATCTTATAACCTTCCAAATGTTAAGTCCCGTTCACTGTATGAACACACTCCGTCTGGCCCCTCCGCTTTTGCAAGCCAGACTTGGGGACTCCGCTTGGCCAGCAGGCCGCCCCTCTGCCCCGGCTCCCTCCTGCCAGTCCCTGTAGCGCGCGCCGCTTCGCTGCCCTTCCTACCCTCTTCCATGGACCTCTCATCTGCACTTGGCTCTGGAGACTCCGTTCTGCTAGTCTTCTGGCAGTTTTCTGGGTTATTTAGGCATGTGTGGGTGGAATCTAAGTGATAGGCAGTACGCAGTGAGCCCAGCGTCCTCCTACACCGCCATCTTCCCTAGAATCCTGTCTCATACGGTCTTTATTTTAAAGTCTAGATTGTCTGATATAAGTATGGCTACTCCGGCTTTCTTTTGTTGACCATTAGTATGATAGATGGTTCTCCATCCCCTTATTTTCAGTCTGAAGGTGTCTTTAGGTCTAAAGTGGGTCTCTTGTAAACAGCTTATAGATGGATCTTGTTTTCTTATCCATTCTGTTACCCTATGTCTTTTCATTGGAGCATTGAGTCCATTGATGTTTAGAGTGAGTCTTTTGATTGGAACATTGAGTCCATTGATGTTTAGAGTGAGTACTGAAAGATATGAATTTATTGCCATTGTGATACTTGTAGAGTTTGGCTTTCTGGTGATGTTCTCTGGTCCTTTCTAATCTTTGTTGCTTTTGGTATTTATTTATTTATTTATTTATTTGTGTGTGTGTGTGTGTACACATATATATGTATATATTTTTTTCCATCTTTTCTCCCCTCAGAGAGTCCCCCTTAAAATTTCTTGCGGGGCAGGTTTAGTGGTCACAAACTCCTTTAATTTTTGTTTGGGAAACTTTTTGTCTCTCCTTCTATTTTGAATGACAGCCTTGCTGGATAAAGATTTCTTGGCTGCATATTTTTCTGACTCAGAAAAATTGAAAGTTGGCCTGCCAACTTTCTGTGGATAGGTCTGCTGCAAACCTGATCTGTCTTCCCTTGTAGGTTAGGGACTATTTTTCCCTTGCTGCTTTCATGATTCTCTCCTTGCCTGAGTATTTTGTGAATTTGACTATGATATGCCTTGTTGATGGTCAGTTTTTGTTGAACCTAATGGGGGTCCTCTGTGCTTCCTGGATTTTGATGTCTGTGACTTTCTCCAGGTTAGGAAAGTTTTCTGCTATGATTTGCTCACATAACCCTTCTACCCCTATTTCTCTCTCTTCCTCTTCTGGGACCCCTATGATTCTGATGTTGTTCCTTTTTAATGAGTCACTGATTTCTCTAATTCTTAAACCATGGTCTGTTGCCTTAATCTCCCTCTTTTTTTCTGCTTCATTATTCTCTATAAGTTTGTCCTCTATATAGCTGATTCTCTGTTCTGCCTCATCCATCCTTGCCGCTGCTGCATCCATCCGTGATTGCAACTCAGTTATAGCATTTTTAATTTCATTCTGGCTATTTTTTATTTATTTTATCTCTATAGAAAGGGATTCTAATCTATTTTCGACTGCAGCTAGTATTCTTATTATCATGATTCTAAATTCTGGTTCAGACATCTTGGTTGTATCTGTTTTGGTTAAATCCCTGGCTGTCGTTTCTTCATGCTCTTTCTTTTGGGGAGAATTCCTTCATTTTGTCATTTATAAGGGAGAAAAGGAATTAATGAGGTAGAAAAATTAAAGTTAAAAAAATACTAAAATTTTTAAAGTATTAAAATTAAAAAATTAACACACACACAAAAAATCTAATAAATGATTCTAGATCCTAGGTGTGTTTGGTCTGGGTGTTGACACTGGTTTGACAGATTAGAGAAAAAAAAGGGGGGGAAGAAAATTGAGAATTTGAAAAAATGAATACACTGAAGTAGACTAAAATTAGATGATAAGAGTAAAATAGAATTTGAAAAAATTTACTCAAAATTAAAGAATATAGTAGGGAAAAATAAAATGTTTTTAATAAAAATTAAAAATAAGAATGAATTTTTCTTTCTGTATTCAAGAAAAAGAATAGTGTAAAAGAGAAAAAAAGAAAATTAAATAGATGGACCTGCTAACAGATTGAAATGGGACTGAAATTACTTCATTTTCCCCTAGAAGTCAGACTATGTTGCACTTTATAGTCCATAAACTAGGCGGTGAAACTAGTGTTCTTGAAGAGTGAGGTTGGCCCTGTTGGGCAGGGCTCAGTGTAACGGCTCCGTTCTCCACTAGATGGCGCTGCTGGCCTACTGGGGTGGATTGTTGCAGCACTCATAGGTGCGTATGCGCTTGCGCGGGAATGGTGAGAATGGCGACACCCAGTTACCCAGGCTCTAGTATGGGAACTGTTCTCTGCGATCAGCAATCGCGCACCCCGTCCTCTGTCTTCAGCTTTTGTCCACTTCCTGCTTCTTCACTGTCTGTGACCAGGCCCCAGGCAGTACCTCTCTCCCGAGTTTTGTCTCAGATGCGGCTGTTTTCCCTGGCCCCTTACTTCCGAAGGACTGCGGCTTGGACCTGTTCCACCCCTCTGCGGGAGGGTCTCACCGAGCAATGGCCGAATGCTGGCTGCACCCAGGAACACTTGCTGAACCCTGCTGCTGCCAGAGCCCTGAGACTGCGGCCAGGTGCCAGCCCGCCCCAGAAAAAGTTCGCGAGATAGTGTAGCAGCAGCTTTTCAGGGACTATGGAAGATCACAACACACATCTGGCACCAAGCTTCACCCTTAACGACCTTGTTCCAGCACCAGTGAATGTGGCTGTTTTCTGGGGTCTGCTGGGACCAGGTGGCTTCAATAGTCTCTACCAAATGCCCTACCAGCAGTGGAACCGCTTTTCCCTGTGTGGCCAGAGAACCTCCCGGACCCCACTCACTCTGTTCCTGGGCATTCGCGCTTCCCACCAGCGCTTCCCACCAGAGCACCACCAGGTATTGAGCTGCTGAGTTGCAGACTTTGCTCTCCCCTTGTTTACAGTCTTA
Organism: Panthera leo; assembly: GCF_018350215.1. NCBI lineage: Eukaryota > Metazoa > Chordata > Mammalia > Carnivora > Felidae > Panthera > Panthera leo. Next base: position 57,207,222 of record NC_056683.1, on the reverse strand, counting down.
ATGGAATTTAAACCCTCTCCTTTCTTCTTTCTCCCTTTTTAGTTCAGTCCTTGCGGCTATTTCCAATTTTCCACTTTCTCTCCAGCCGCTTTTGGGGAGGGGTGCTTTTCCCCGCCGTCTCCATCCTCTCTCCGCCAGCAAAAGCACCTCCTTTCCTGCGGCTTCTTGCTCCCCAAGTTCACTTGTCCGCGCTGCGTATCTACTGAATTCTGTGGTTCAGGCTGTGCAGACTGTTGTGTTAATCCTCCAATCAGTTTTCTAGTTGTGTAGGATGGTTTAGTGTTGGTCTGGCTGTATTTCATGGACGTGAGACACGCAAAAAACTTCCATGCTGTTCTGCCATCATGGCTCCTCTCCAAGTTAAAATATTTTAAACCAATATGTGCATTATTTCCAGCTACTGAGACCTGAAAAGTCATTAAAAACCAATGGAATTAGGGGCATCTGGGTGACTCAGTCAGTTGACCCTCTGACTTTGCTCAGGTCATGATCTCATGTTTCCTGAGTTCAAGCCCCCCATCAGGCTCACTGCTGTCAGCACAGAACCCACTTCGGATCCTCTGTCCCCCTCCCCTGCCCCTCCCCCATTCACGTTCTCTCTCTCTCTCTCTCTCTCTCTCTCTCTCTCTCTCTCAAAAATAAATAAATAAACTTTAAAAAAAAGCAATGGAATTAAATTAGGTATCAAAGAATAGGTAAGATCTGTATAGACTCACGGGATAGTAAGGTAGCTTTCCTAAGAGTAAGAACCACTGCAGTAAAGCATGGGGAAGAATGGAATGATGCAATTACAAATGTGAGTAAACCTCTTTATCTGGAAAGGAAATTTATGGGGAACCTGGGTCAGTTGGTTAAGCATCTAACTCTTGACTTCATCTCAGATCATGATCTTACCGTTCATGAGTTTGAGCCCCAGCATCTGGCTCTGCACTGACAGTGTGGAACCTGCTTGGGATTCTCTCTCTCCCTCCCTCTCTGCCCCTCCCCTGTGAGTGTGGACTCTTTCTCTCTTTATCCCAAAATAAATTTTAAATAAATAAACCATTACTTTTGGGTATCAATTAACTTTTTGACAGTCAAGGCATACCAAAAAATTAAAAATTAAGATCTCTGTAAAAGTCTAGGTATCCCGGTTATTAATTGAATTACATGTTATTACATGCTTTATTTCATTTACATGCTTTATTTTTCAGATTTATAAGTGATAAAAGTTGGTGTTTTAGTATGAAAATTAAAAAGTTTAATTTGACATCTGTTCAAACCCCAAAATTCTCTAAAAATCATGCAGTAGAACACCTCATCCTAGAAGATTTTGATAGCAGGAACTACCAGATGTCTCTCACTATCATAAAACTATCTTGTGACTTTATTGAATACTTAATTTTTAAGCAACACTCCATCTTGATGGGCCTCCAAAGATCATTTAGAATCAAATAGCCACCCAGATAACTAAATGACTTAAACAATTAAATAGTGTTATTCAGTATTATCCATCTGGGTACTAAAGAAAGTCCGCCTAAAGGGATGATTTTATTTTTTTGATAACTGATACTTAACCATTCCTTCTGTTAGCAATTAACCAACAGGTCCAATTGCTCATTCATACCACTCCCAGTAGACTCTAGTAATAATCTAGCAGAGAAAAAGGATGTTTAGCTTCCATTTTTACTACAGTAACAAGGTGTGTACTTAGTTACTCTAAAATTTGTCCAATTGCTTAAGTTAAAATGGAGAGGTAAGTACTTAAGACTTCACATAGTTAAGCATGGAAAAAAAGTGACTTCTATACATTAGATTCTAACAAATTAAGAAGCTACAGTGAAGTCATATGCATTTGTCCATAGACCTTAAAGGCAAATAATAGATTAATAAATACTATAAAAAGTCTTAAATTATTTTTATCTCTTTGTCTTTACTAACTGAATAGAATACAGCTATGGTACAGTAGAAGAGCTGTGGCTAAAATCAAAATCTTTTCCATTAAACATAATGAAATTAAAAGTATAAAATAGAGAGCCCTAAATCTGTAACTTGCTAAGAACAAAGCAGATGTGCATCAGTGAGGAATATTAGTTTCACCTCTTAGGCTTATAAGATATGGAGACTGAGAGCTATTTATTTATTTATTGAATAGACTATGCTTTGAGTCCATCAAGACAAATAATGTTCTGGGAATTAAGTAATCTATTTTAGAAATCTTGAGGTCCACCACTGAGAACAGAAACATTTGGTAGTAAAACAACCTTCAATGGGACATGTTCAATTTAAAGTGACTATAAGTGCATTTAAAGAAACAAAAGAGTTGTCACATTCAAGGTGGGGAGGTGGTAAAATTTTTAATGCATGATGGGAATCTTGCAGAGCTTTTTAAGAGAAATGTATGCATTAAAAGCAGAGATGTAGGTCAACAAGATGATAGACTAGGAAGCCATAAGCTCTCATTCTCACACAGACACTAAGTTAACAACAACAAATGGACCATCATACCTCTGTGAGAATTCCAGAGATCATCTGAGAAGCTACAATACCCAGGCCATAACTGTGGAAAGACTGATAGATCCGAAAAATTATCATTTTGCTTCCAAGTAAAGACTTACTCAGGCTAGAATCACCAGTGGATGTTGAATCTAAGGGGTAGTTTTAATGAATAGTAGATATGATGGGGCACCTGGGTGGCTTAGTCAGTTAAGTGCCAACTTCGGCTCAGGTCATGATCTCACAGTTCGTGAGTTCGAGCCCCGCGTTGGGCTCTGTGTTGATAGCTTGGAGCCTGCTTCTGATTCTGTGACTCCCTCTTTCTCTGTCCCTCCCTGCTCGTGCTCTGTCTCTCAAAAATAAAAATGTTAAAAATAAATTTTTAAATGAGTAGTAGATATGCATGGTCTTACAGTATTCTCTACAGACTGCATATGGATTGCAAGGAAGAAAAAATAAAGCCACAATTATACAATGGAATATTATACATTGGAAAAAAAATCAGTCAACACCTTGACCAAGGTGAGCAAAATTAACTTCCATCAATGAGGGACAGATAGATATCATGTGCCACCATATGTGATACCCTGAGAAGAATCCATCATCATCTGTGAAGTATTTCAGCAAAGAATGCATAACCTGAATCTAATTATGAAGAAATATCAGTCAAATCCAAAATGATGAACGTTCTTTTCAAACAGAAGAAGAAAATATTCTTCAAAAATGTCAAAGTCATAAAAACAATGAAAGGCTGTGGAAATATTCTAGGTTAAAAGACATTTAAAGAGACATGACAACTCAATGCAACATCTCAGTTTAGATGCAGTTTTATACTTTAGGGAAAAATACTATGAAGGATATTTTATCAACTGAAAAAACCTAAATATGAATATTAGATAAAAGTATAGCATTAACATTACATTTATTAAAGGCAATAACTATACCGTGACTGTATATAAAGAGAATATCTATAAGTTGTTAGGAGAGAAGAGCCATGATGTATGGAACAAACTATCAAATTATTCAGAAAAAAATACAGAGATAGCTAGATAGAGCTAGATAAAGGGGCTTGAAAATTAACAAAAGATAAGTATGGGTACAATATTCTTTGTTTTATTTTTTCAATTTTCTATAAGTTAAAAAATACTTCCAAACAAGAGGGTTAAAATAACAAGAGGGTTAAAAATAAAATAATTTTAAAAAGAAAGTATGCAGTAATTTGATTAAATTGGTAATTCTGTTCTCTTAGATTGGTTTAATATTGTTTCTTTTATTGTTGTTTTTAATTTTTTTTAACGTGTATTTATTATTGAGAGACAGAGATAGAGCATGAGCATGGGAGGGGCAGAGAGAGGAGGAGACACAAAATCCAAAGCAGTTTTCATCCAGGCTCTGAGATGTTAGCACAGAGCCTGACACGGGGCTCAAACTCACAAACCGCAAGATCATGACCTGAGCTGAAGTCAGATGCTTAACCGACTGAGCCATCCAGGGGCCCCTTAATATTGGTTTAATTTTGTACATTCTTTTCTTCCTCTGAGAGAAAATATTCTAAAATTCTTTAGGATTATTCACAGAGAATCTGGGGGCATGAATGTGTTTATTGGCAAGATATTAAGTCAGAGGTTATCGGAATCACTGTGCAATGAGATTACTTTTGACTCTTCTGGTTGTGTTTCTGCTGTGGCCTCAAAGCTGAGAACAAAATGTGTCATATATACCCACAAGTCTAAAAATAGTTTATGGACAATGAGATATCACTATACACCTACTGAAAAAACTAAAATTTAAAAATATTGACAATACCAAATGCTGGTGAGAATGTAGAGAAATTCGATCTCTCACACATGCCGGTGAGCATATTAACTTGTATCTCCACCCACTCTAGAAAACAGTTTGGCAGTTTCTGATAAAACGAAAATGTTGCTTGTTTTAGAAATCTATGGATTCTCTAAATTAGATTGTGCATCATTGCAATCCAAGTTGTTTTTACTTCACTAGTCAGCCCATTCTACTTTTTTTTTTTTAAACCAGCCTGGTGCCAGTCAATGCCACAATTGTTAAACAGTGGTAAATATAGATATTAGTAATTTCTCAGGGAATCCTAGTTATAATAAACAAGGTCATAAAAGTGATGGCCATGAGTGAAGCTTGGGTAATCTGAAAATCACTTGAGTTACGAGCTATTATTCCTCTCAAAAAACTGTCCCCTCTGTAACTGCCCCTTATACTGACCATCCCTCAGGCTGTTGGCCAGAACCCACTAGATCATTTATCCAAGAAGAGGGGTGTTGGTGTTTTCTTCTTAATTAACCTACATTGATTATTAAAGTCTCCTAAAGATGACTCACTGTCAGAACAACTTTGTATGTGTTACTGGAGAACCTGGACTTTTCCCAAATTCTATCTTTTATCAAGCCACAGCTCAAGTGCCCCGTCTTTCATGAAGATTCCTATAGCTCTTAGCATGTTCTTACCTTATGTCATTTGTTTTGCACTGTCTGTGTTTCTGTTCTTTGGGAACCTACTCCTTCTATGCCAGCTACTGAAAGTGATGCAGGACAAGTTGCTTAACATGTCTGATTCTCCATTTCCTCCTCATTTATAAAATAGAGGCAATGATAGATTTTATCTCAGCGTTTTTAGGATTAGGTAAGATTACATAGGGCTTTGTAGTTTGTTAATTATTACCACTTCTCATAAATCTGTCTCCCCCCTTACCTCCCAGCCACCCAACACTAAATCATGCTTCCCTGCCTCTCTGACCTACTGTAGCACAGCACATCAGAGTCTGAGTTCCTTACCCCTGCCCATGCTGACATACGTTCATACTTACCAGAAAGGAAGCACCTTCTCTGATGTTGTAGCTTACCATACATTCAGTAGGAGACAGCAGGAGGTTGTGTGGAAAGATTTGTTTCCTATTTGAAAAATAAGGGTGCAGTAAGGGTAACATTGAGTAATTGCAGCTTCAGAGTCAAAAGCCAGAGACATCGTCAGTTGTTCTGATCATATTACAAATCTAACAGTACCTGGAAATAAATGGCTGCAAGCAAAGCTGTTGAGATTTCTGTATTGAAAATATGTTTTTGTTATTATTCAGTGTTGTGACAGTGACATCCCAAAATCTGTATTAATAGGACATAATCCATTAGTTGACTGCCATGTAGTGTATGGTCCTCAAGAGATCTGTACTGCTGTTCCAGTTTACTCTGTTACCATGTCTAAGTGTTTTTATCTGGTTTGGCACCAGATCATCTCTGAGTGACTTTAAAGTAAAGAAACCTATCAAACACATGGGGCACCTGGGTGGCTCAGTCGGTTGAGCGTCCAACTTTGGCACAGGTCATGATCTCACAGTTGGCAGGTTCGAGCCCCACGTCAGGCTCTGTGCTGACAGCTCAGAGCCTGGAGCCTGCTTCGGATTCCATGTCTCCCTCTTTCTCTGTCCCTGCCCCACTCACACTCTGTCTCTCTCAAAATTAAACATTAAAAAAAATTTTTTTAAGAAACCTATCAAGGGGCGCCTGGGTGGCGCAGTCGGTTAAGCGTCCGACTTCAGCCAGGTCATGATCTCGCGGTCCGTTAGTTCAAGCCCCGCGTCAGGCTCTGGGCTGATGGCTCGGAGCCTGGAGCCTGTTTCCGATTCTGTGTCTCCCTCTCTCTCTGCCCCTCCCCCGTTCATGCTCTGTCTCTCTCTGTCCCAAAAAATAAATAAAAAAAAAATGTTGAAAAAAAAAAGAAACCTATCAAACACAAATAGGAGTAATCAAAGCTAGTACTATCAGTAGTGAGATGGATGTACATTGTGCACCTCTTCACGTGCACAGAATAATTTTCTGCAAAGATTTGTGGTATTTCTGTATTTCTGCAAAGATTAAATGATTTGAATCTAGTCATGCAGAAACATCAGAAGGATCTAAGTGGAAGGTCACTCTACAGAATACTGTCAAGGAGATGGAAAACAGATAAGATAGGGAAACTGTTCCAGACTGAAGGAATCTGAAGAGACATGACAACCAAATGCAACATACCCAATTTGCTGAAAGATCACATGTGAAAGGAAGCAAGACAAGAGTCAAAGATAACTGCAAAGTTTTTATCCTGAGATACTGGAAGGATGATGTTGCCATTAACTAAAATGAAGAAGACTATGGAAGCAGCATATATTTTTGGAGAAATGAAGAGCTCAGTTTGGACACAGTTGAGATGACTTTTAAACTTTCATGGGGGTAGTTGAGTAGGCTGATATATGATTTGGAATTCAATAATAGGTCAAGTGACAGAAATCACTGAGAAATATAGAAGATTTAGACAACAATCAATTCATTTGACATAATGAGCATAAAGAATACAGCATTTCCCAATACACATACTTGTCAAAGACCTATGAAACATTTACAAATATTAACTGGGCCATAAGACAACCATAGTAAATGCTAAGGGAATGAATGATATTATATAAACATTTACAGATTTGTACAAAGCTATAATTCAGAGGAAAAACAAGGTAATCCTGCCTTCCCATCAGTAACAGGTAGGACTAGGTCATATGCCGGTCAGTTTAATGTTGATCAGTTTAATCTTCATCTTTGAGGCTTTTGTTTTGTTTTGGTTTTTTAGTCCATACCTTATTTGCTGTATCTGAGCTTAGTTTTGAGGTGTTTAAAAAGTCATTTTGTCCAATTAACACAAAGGTACTTTAAGGGTTGAAAGTGCTTATAAAAAGAGGTGTATGGGGCACCTGGGTGGCTCAGTTGGTTAAGCATCTGACTCTTGATCTTGGCTCAGGTCATGATCTCATTGTTCGTGAAATCGAGCCCCATATTGGGCTCTGCACTGACAGAGCAGGGGCCTACTTGTGGTTCTCTCTCTCCCTCTCTTTCTTCCCCTCCTCTCTCTCTGTGTGTTTCTCTCTCAAAATAAATAATTTTTTTAAAGAGGTGTATAATGAAAACAACAAAGAAAATAATTTTTAATAATTTACTTTGGAATACTTCTAAACTTACCGAAAAATTGCCGTAATAAAAAGAATTCCCATATCTCCCTCATCCATATTCTCCAATTATATCCTTTATATTTCATTTTCTTCTCTCTGTGTGTCACACACACACACATGCCCACACACCATTTGTCATTATTAGTATTTTTCTGAACCTTTCAAGGGCAATCTAAGGATATGATGCCCCATCACTTCTAACATCCCTGTGGTTATTTCCCCCAAACAAAAGGATATTATTTTATATAACCAGCATACAAACCTCCAGATCAGGAAGTTAACCTTAGTACAAACTACCATCCAACTCACAGACCCAATTCAAATGTCATCAACCGCCCCAACAATATGTTTATTCATTGTGATCCAGGATGCCCTCTAGGAATGTATGTTCCATTTGGTGTTCATGTCTCTTCAGATTCCTTCAATCTGGAACAGTTTCTCTATCTTATCTGTTTTCCATCTCCTTGAGAGTATTCTGTAGAGTGACCTTCCACTTAGATCCATCTGATGTTTCTGTATTACCAGATTCAAATCATTTAATCTTTGCAGAAATGCGGAAATACTACAAATCTTTGAGAAAATGATTCTGTGCACTTGAAGAGTACACAATGTACATCCATCTCACTACTGATAATATTAACTTTGAAGAAAAGAGCCAGTTTGTTTCCTGCTTTGGAAGACAGAGACGGTGTCTTCCTTCAGAGCAAAGAGCAGGCATGCTCACTGCCCATTATAAAAGACTTGGACCTCTAAGCTCAGATTTCCTCTCTAAGCACACACTTATGTGTGTGTAGGTGTTACTTGGTCCTCTTCACATTTTTCTAAGAGAATAGGGGTTCCTGAAACTGACACAAAATTTATGATACTCTTGTACTGCTATGCTATGAGTCATAAACTGTCCTTTCTCTCTGAACCAGGTGTTTCATGTTTTCTGCAATTATCTATGAAATGTGGCAAACTAACTTATTAGCTTGCCAGTAGGAAAACTCTCAAACACATCACTTTTTGACAATGTGATCTGGTCCAATAACCTGTCTGACCTTCTCTCTTAAAACTCTCCCCTTCTTTATTGCCTCTCTAGTCACACTTGATCATGGCACGAAAGTTTCCACTTCATGGGCCTTGAACTCATTATTTTCTGTCTCCCCAAGGATCCACAGAGGTCATTTATTCACCTTCATGAGTTCTTTATTCAAATATCACCTCCCTTAATTCCACGTGCATACACCCTAATTTTTCTCTCTAGGACATATCAACATATATCATTCCACTACACACCATTTTAGGCTAAAATCCAAAACACTGACAACATGAAATGCTGACAAGGGTATAGCAGCAGCAGGAACTCTTATTCATTGCTGATGGAAATGCAAAATGGTACAGCCACTTTGGAAGACAGTTGGACAGTGTTTCACAACAGTAAACATATTCTTACCAATGATCTAGAAATTGCACTCCTTGATATTAAACCAAATGAGCTGAAAATTTATGTCCACACAAAAAGCCTGCATGCAGATATTCATAGCACCTTTCTTCATAATCGCAAAAACTAGGAAGCAACCAGGATGTGCTTCTGTAGATAAATGAATAAATAAGCTGTGGTACATCCATACAATGTAATACCATTCAGCATTAAAAGAAATGAACTATGAAGAAATGAGACATGAAGACATGGAGGAAACTTAAAATGCATATTACTAACTGAAGAAAAGCCAAGCTGAAAGGGCTTCATACCATGTGATTCCAACTATATGACATGCTGGAAAAAGCAAAACTATGGAGACCATAAAAATATTGGTGATTACCAGTTGTTAAGGAGGGATAAATGGGTGAAGCAGAGGATTTTTTTTAAAGTTAATTTGAGAGAGGGTGCACAAGAGAGAGCAAGGGAGGGGCAGAGGGAGAGGGAGAGAGAGAGAGAGAGAGGTAGAGAGAGAATTCCAAGCAGTCTCTGCACTGACAGTGAAGCCTGATCTTATGAACCGTGAGATCATGACCTGAGCCTATATCAAGAGTCAGACTCTTAACCAACTGAGACACGCAGGTGCTCCCAAAGGACTTTTAGAACAGTAAAACTACTCTGTATGATACTATAATGGTAGATACATGTCATTATACATTTGTCAAAATCCACAGAATGTACACCAAAAATGATCCCTAATGTAAGCCATGGACTTTGGATGAGAATTATATGTCAGTGTAGGTTCATCAGTTGTAACAACTGTATGACTCCATAGCAGGATGTTGATAATGAAGAGGTTATATATGTGGGATTATATATGCAGAGCAGGTTAGTATATGGAAACTGTACTTTCTGCTCAGTTTTGCTATGAACCTAAAATTTCCCTAAAGATACAGTTTATTTTTAAAAATACTGTGCAATAACATTTAGTATAATAGCATAAGAAGCAATAGGTGAAATATGCTAATATCAGAGTCTCATGAAGATAGATTGTTGAGTGGAAAAAGTAAATACATTATGCATAGTTTGTATATAATATGGTTTCTTTTATGTGAAATAAATCAGATGTTAGATATACACACACATTAATTATATGTGCATCAGAAAATAAACTGGCTACATATTCAATAAACTGTTAACAGTGGCTTATGGGACTTAAGAGAGGAGAAAGAACAATGGAATTTCATCTTTTTACTTTACGTTCTTCCATAGTGTTTTTTTTTTTAATTTTATTTTTAATGTTTATTTATTTTTGAGACAGAGAGAGACAGAGCATGAACAGGGGAGGAGCAAAGAGAGAGGGAGACACAGAATCTGAAACAGGCTCCAGGCTCTGAGCTGTCCACAGAGAGCCCAACGCGGGGCTCGAACCCACGGACCGTGAGATCATGACCTGAGCCGAAGTCGGACGCTTAACCGACCAAGCCACCCAGGCGCCCTCTGCCATAGTGTTTAAATGTCTTATAATGATTATGTTTACCTTAGTAATACTTACAAAAATGACTTCAAAAGGACTTTCACTTTTTAAACTACCCCTGTATTCTTAAACCTTAATTCAGTGTTTTTGAAAATATGGTCCAAGTAACACCTATGCCAGAAACACCTTGGTGTTTTTTTAAAATATACTTCCTAGACCCCATCTCAGCTCTATTAAGGGTCTGGTCTAGGAGTGAGGAATAGGACTTTACACTCTTACGAGTCATACTGGGAGATTCTAACCTCTACCATTTTGAACTGCAATAAGTCAAAATGAATGGTGTATTGCTTAAAAATCAGCAAATGCCAACACCTCTTGAATAAACACCTACCAGTTACCTGTCAACCGAAGGACAACAATACAGGCCTGGTCCAAAGGGGGAATAGGCAAAATAACTAGGTCAATGATATATAGTGAACCAGCTAAGAAGCACTGTCACATTATAAAATGAGGTACAAAGAATCTATAGATTCCAGAGAGACAAATACTGCCAAATGTTCAGAACTTTCCTTCTTCCTTTCATAAACACACAGAAGCAACAAGTAATATATGAGACATTATAAATCCATGTAATGATTCTACTTCAATTTATACTGAAATGAATTTACTTAGACTTACCATAAAGGAAAACCCAAAGGTTAGTACTTTCTGAAGAGATAAGATCTAAATTATTCTCAAGTAAACTGATACTTATTTCCATTTACATAGTCACTTTAAACATACCTTAACTTGATTACATTCTACATTTTAATCAGAAATAAAAAACTAAAGAATAATTCATACAGTGGTATCTTCTATCTTGCACAATTGGAATCATCTGTTTGGAAGCATTTTTAATGTAAGACATTCCCAAGAATCTCAATTTTGTGAGATAAGAATAAAACATTCTCATAATCTATGCATCTGATGCCTCTCTATAATATAATCGATCTAGAGCAGAGGATCTATGCCACACAGTACCAGCCAAAAGGAGCAGAGTTACCAGAATAGAAGGCTTTTCAGTAATTGACCCCATTACAATAAGCCCACATTTAGTGGGATTAGAACAAGTTTACCATGGTTCAGTTTATTTAGCAAGGAGCAACTCTTGGAAGATAAGGTAAGTTCTTAAATGATAAAATTAAATATACTGTATATATGAGCAATACTAATTTTTTTTAATTCATGTTTTTGTTTTGTTAGCTTTATCTATAAGTGATCCATCTTTCAGAAGCCATGAATTATCCTGGATGTCTTTTGCTTCCTTCCGTATTCAGAAAAAGACACATATTCAGTTGCAGTTTCAGCCTCTTTCTGCAGATGGCATCTTATTTTATGTTGCACAGCACTTAAAAGCACAATCAGGTAAAGTTGGTGGGGTATTTGCAGGGGGAAAAATCGTAATGAATTCCTAATTAAGAAATATATAATAGAGTATTTTTATTTTTTTAAGTCACCTAGCCTATAAAATATGTAAACATTTGATACTTCTAATGTTCTGTTATCGCTGCAAGTGAATGTTTACGAATTGACTCCCTAAATATAAATTTTAGTAAAATAGCAAGAGGTGGGGCACCTGGGTGGCTCAGTTGGTTGAGCATCTGACTTCGGCTCAGGTCATGATCTCATGGTTCCTGGGTTTGAGCCCCGCATTGGACTCTGTGCGGACAGCTCAGAGCCTGGAGCCTGCTTCAGATTCTGTGTCTCCCTCTCTCTCTGCTCCTCCCCTGTCCGTGCTTTGTCTCTCTCTCAAAAATAAATAAACATTAAAAAAATAAGAAATAAATTAAAAAAAATAAAATAGCAAGAGTTATGTTAGAATTGAAGTTAGCAAAATTCACATACAGTATATTCTCAACTGTATAACCGTCCCATCAAAAAAGAGGTTGAGGGGCACCTGGGTGGCTCAGTCGGTTAAGCGGCCGACTTTGGTTCAGGTCATGATCTCGCGGTCCGTGAGTTCGAGCCCCACGTCGGGCTCTGTGCTGACAGCTCAGAGCCTGGAGCCTGTTTCAGATTCTGTGTCTCCCTCTCTCTGCCCCTCCCCCGTTCATGCTCTGTCTCTCTCTGTCTCAAAAATAAATAAAACGTTAAAAAAAAATTAAAAAAAAAAAAGAGGTTGAAGCCAAGCACAATAGCCCTACGTCAAAAGGAACAAAATATGTATATAAAAAATAAAGGAAAGGAAGGCATGAATGATGTGTTTGCAGTAAATCCACCCACATTTAGAATTCCAAAAATTTTCTTTAAGTTATTCTGTTATCTAAATAGTAAACCTAGGATTCACATTCCAAAATAAGTTGGTAAAAATATTTTTATTAAAAATTTTTTTAACGTTTATTTATTTTTGAGACAGAGAAAGACAGAGCGTGAACGGGGGAGGGTCAGAGAGAGGGAGACACAGAATCTGAAACAGGCTCCAGGCTCTGAGCAGTCAGCACAGAGCCCGACGCGGGGCTCGAACTCACATACGCGAGATCGTGACCTGAGCCGAAGTAGGACGCTTAACCGACTGAGCCACCCAGGCGCCCCAAAATATTTTTAACTATTAAAAGTAGCACAATCATTGCAAAGCAATATGGAATAAAAATATCCACGTAGTATGCTCCAGTTTGAAAAATTGTTTTTGAGTTTTTATTACTTTACTGTTGGTTTCCATTTTCATGGGTTTTTCTCCCGAATTTTGACAAAGACATTTGGTTTTATAGTTATAATTCTGTTGCAAAATATATAAATTTTATATTTGGCTGTTCTTTCATCTTGTTTCTCAGAAAATGAAATTTTGGTATTGGGAAATAATTAAATAAGCTTACTTAGTTTCCCATAGTCAACAAAAATGGTTTCCTGATTTTCACAATGTAATCTAAGTATTCTTTTAAAGGTGTCTTAATATGTTGCTAAGTGATTAGAATTCAGGGAATTAGACTAAAGTGTTTCCATCTCAATGCACTGGTAAAATACCTTCAAAATAATTTCAAGGAGAAAAGATAATTTCAAAGAAAAAAAAAAGATAACATGATTGAGCTACAAAATATACATTAGATCTGTTTTCCTGAGAGTTGATATTTTATTTTAAATTCATGATTAAATCTCCCTGTGAAAATGCTAAAAGGAAGAATTGTACATAAACAGAAAATTTATACTTATAAATCAAGAGACATTAAAAGACAATCAGCTTTAGGACTGCCTGCATGGCTTAGCTTGGTTAAGCATCCGTCTTTTGATTTCATCTCAGGTCATGATCTCATGGTTTGTGGGCTCGAACCCCACCCCACGTAGGGCTCTGTGCTGACAGGTCGAGCCTGCTTGTGTGGGATTATCTCTCTCCCTCTCTCTCTCTGCCCCTCCCCTACTCGTGCTCTCTCTGTCTCTCTCTCAAAATAAATAAACTTTATAAAAAAAACAATCAGTTTTAGTTATGTTGTTTATAAAAAAACCTCAGGATTAACCTTTGTATGATAAGGGCATAAAATCAAGATATATTTGGAACAGTACTGGCCAAGAATGTTGTACTATAGTTTTATAATTAGTACACTAGATACATATTTGTGTTTATGTATGTAAAATAAAAAGCTCGTACATATTAACATATGTAGGAAGACAAGAGCACATTTTCTTTCATCTGTTATTAAGTGGCATTGTATTTCAATTCATGTCAGTCAAGATTTTCCTTTTCTCTGCTTTAGACACTGTTTACAAAAAGAGATAAAAATAGATTTATTACTTTCATGTCATGGTTGGTGCTGCATTTGACACTTATGTAGGAAAATCACGAAAACTGTAAAATATTAAAAATCTAAGCTTTACATTTTCAGATTAGCCAAAAGGTACTTATCAGATGAAAAGCATAAACTTATTTATTAGTGTTCAATTGGTGTAATGAAGTGGTAACATATGTTTCATTTATTTAAGGTTGCATAAAATACAAGTGATGTTCTCATACTTTTTACCTTCTTTATGAGTTATGCTTAATGTAACCTTAACTAAGTCTTCTAGCTGATTCTCTGCTAAGAGGAACTTTCAGTAAAAAGTGCCCACTTAGTACACAATGTAAAAAAAGACAAATTTAGACGTCAAGAACCAATTAGGTTTTCATATGTAGAAGACCAAATTCTCAATTAATAAAGTATCTGTGTCTATTTTGAGGTTAATAATTTTAATAATCTAACATAAAATTTGAAACAAAATGATAATTTCAAAATTATGCTAGTTGATTTTAGATCTTTCATTTTGGAAATAAATTTTAAAGAAATAAATCCTTGGCACCTGTTTATCCATTGCTGGTAAGAATTTAATATCTTAAAGTGAATGTGGGGCACCTGGGTAGCTTAGTCGGTTAAGCATTAGACTTTGGCTCAGGTCACGATCTCACGGTTCATGAGTTCAAGCCCCATATCAGGTGAGCTCGAGCCCCAAGGGTGAGTCCCAATTCTCTCTCTCCCTCTCTGCACCTCATGGGATTCTCGCTCTCTGCCCCTTGCTCACTTGCACCCTTTCTAAAAAAAAAAAAAGAGATCACCCTTTGCGATCTTTAGGAAAAAGTGTTTTGATACATAAAAATTATCAATATTAAGCACAAATTGATCATGGATAGCCTGAATTCATCTTGCTATAGCTATAAGCCTCACAAATATGTTTTTAAAAAGCCTAGTCATCCCGAGCGCCTGGGTGGCTCAAGTCCCTTTAGTGTCCGACTTCAGCTCAGGTCATGATCTTGAGGTTGGTGAATTCAAGCCCCACATGGGGCTCTCCGCTCTCAGTGTGGAGGCTGCTTCGAATCTCTCAAAAATAAACATTAAAAAGAATAACAACAGGGATACCTGGGTGGCTCAGTCAGTTAGGCATCCAACTTCAACTCAGGTCATGATATCATGGTTCGTGAGTTAGAGCCCCCTGTCAGGCTCTGTGCTGGCAGCTCAGAGCCTGGAGCCTGCTTTGGATTCTGTGACTCCCTGTCTCTCTGCCCCTCCCCGGCTCGTGCTCTCTCTCAAAAATAAATAAAACATTAAAAACAATTTTTTTAAAGAACAATAGCAACAGTGAATTCATTTATGATCTTCAGTCCATTTATGAGTTCAGTTTCTTGTAAGGACTGTCCACTAGGGATCAATTTCTAACATATACTTATCCTAATGCCAATCTGTTCTCACAACCCATGACTACAGCACCATATTCTAGTCAACTAAAATAAAAGGTTTGCATGACAAAATCTGTTAGTACAGTTACAAGAGCAATCTTAGCTTCCAGGGACACAAAGGGGGAAAAGAAAAACACCTTTTTTGGTCAGTTCTTCATAAGACAAGACAACATACCAGCAAAACTGCATTAAAATAAGCCTTCCTTTATTCTCTTTCCTCTTAGAGTTGGCAACTTGATATTATAGATTGCAACTTTAGCTTTCCTAATCATTTTTTACTGTTTTTTGGGTTTTATTAAGTTTATTTTGAGAGAGAGAAAGCGTGTGCAAGTGGGGGAGGGGCAGAGAAAAAGAGTGAGAGAGAGAGAGAGAGAGAGAGAGAGAGAGAGAGAGAATCCTAAGCAGGCTCCACAGTCAACATGGAGCCCCCATGGGGCTCGATCTCACAACCCCAAGACTATGACCTGAGCCAAAATCAAGATTTAGATGCTTAACAGACTGAGCCACCCAGCCATTCCTAAAGGTGATTTCTTAATTCAATAATTGTTTATTTAGCATCTAATTATGTGCCAGGTGCTGTGCTAGGTGCTGGGGATAAACCGTTGGGCCAAATCAGACACAGACCCTGTTCCCATGAAGCTTATGAGCTAGTGGATGAGGCACCTATTAAATAATCACAGGTGTAATGACAGATTATAGTCACTAGAAATTCTCTGAGGAAAATGATTCAGAGAACCATACTTTGCATGGGCTCATATAGTTTTCTCAAGTTGAAATCATAGGTGTAGGACTATAGACCTGCTACATATTCCAGTCTTCTTAGAATAATGGTGGGAAGGGGACCACAAAGGGGAGTAGAAGGAAAGGACACTGTGGGAGAGAGGTGAGGCAGTGTTGCACTGCCCCAGGAGAAAAGGAAGAACAGCATGTGCCAAGAAATCTCCTTGGATAAGAAATTTTATTGGTTGTGAAATGTTAGGGAGAAGGGAAAATGCTATCTTGAGGAAGACATCTGCAGGATTTGTTATGTAAACCACTTTGCTAACTTCTTGAAGCAGCTTTGCCATTGAAGGGCCACATTCTTTTCTTGGCACAGAGAGCTGCATTTACTTTTCCTTTGAATGCCTCTCTGCAGCTTCATACACAGGCTAGATATTTATTCATATTTGTTCCCAGATGACTATATAATTATAAAATGAGGTAAACATTGTGAAGGAGAGAAATGTGCTATCAATAAAATAAAATAAAAAACCTGACCAGCTCTGTGGAATCACAGAACAGTTCTCTGAGGAAGTGGCATTTGATCTCAGACCTGAAGGATGGGAGTTTCCTAGATGAGATGGGATGAGGTGGAGTGTTCCCAGAAAAAGAAAATGTGCACAAACGTTCGGAGGCAAGAACAAGGTCAGTGTTGCTGGAGTAAAGAGAGTGGAGGAAGAGGGAGAATACACTCCAGGTGAAGCTTGGAGAAAGGGGCTGGGAAACCTGCAGAGCCTCTGTAGATGTTAAATATTTTAGGCTTTTATGGCAACAGCAAATGCCATTGAAGGGTAGTATAATGACCAGATCTTTTCACTTGAAAAGATCACTTTAGCTTCAGTTTAGATTGGAAATTCAGTTAGGAAGGAAGAGTGAAGAGGCTCTAGCAAATAGATTGAGCTAGAAATAAAGCTAGTGAATCTAATGAAGATGGCAAAGGCGGACAGAATCAAGATGTTTGCAGTGAACCAAAATGTTAATAAATCTGTTTCTGTGTGGAACAAAAAAATATATGGAATCAGGGATCACAGCTAAATTTTGAGTTTGAAGAACTGGAGGATGAGGGAGTGACTCACTGAGTTTGCAAAGACTGGAAGATGCCAGGTGTATGGGAGAAAGTTCACAAACTGAGATACGAAATTTAGAGAGATCTCAACTAGGGATGTGTGTAGTTGTAGACAGAACTTGATGCCAAGGACATGGCTGAAACTTTTTCATAGCACCCGTATTAACTGTTCTTAACTCTCTTATTTACTGCCTCAATCTCTGTCAAAAAAGCAGAATCAGATGTTTGGAGTAAAACGTCTTAAAAACTTTTTACACATTCATCTTTAACTAGATAAAATCATTAAAGGTAAACTTCACTTTAACTTAGTACCACAATACATTTCATTCAATGTAAAATATTTACAACTAGGAAAAGCTTATGTGGCCAATTCCTGAATAATACAGGATATATGTATGAATAAATACCCATTTATTTTCATCTGTAGATGGAAATAAAATTCTCTAACGTTGTGATCAAGACTTGCCTTTTTTTGCCCAAAACCAAAACTTACTCAAATGGCCAAAAAGGCAAGAGTTTTTAATGGAGTAACATTTTCCTGTTACTAATTAACCGGTTTTCTTTCTCAACAGGTGATTTTTTATGTATCTCCTTAGTAAATGGTTCTGTTCAACTTCGCTACAACCTTGGTGACAGAACTATCATTCTAGAAACTCTCCAAAAAGTGACTATTAATGGAAGTATTTGGCATGTGATTAAAGCAGGAAGAGTTGGTGCGGAAGGCTACCTGGATCTGGATGGGATAAATGTAACCGAAAAAGCCAATGCAAAAATGAGCTCCCTGGACACAAATACTGACTTCTATGTTGGAGGAATGCCATCTTTAAATCTTGTAAATCCTATGTCAATAGCAAATGAACCTACAGGTTTTCAGGGCTGTGTCCGAGAAGTTATTATAAATAATCAAGAGTTAAAATTAACTGAATTAGGAGCAAAAAGCGGAGCAAATGTAGGTGACTGTGATGGGACCCCCTGTGGGTACAAGGTGTGCAGAAATAGGGGTGAATGTATAGTAAATGGCACAACTTTTTCTTGCAAATGTTTGCCACATTGGACTGGAAATACATGTAACCAGTCTGTGCACTGTTCAAATAATCTTTGTCTCCACCAATCTCTATGTATACCCGACCAATCATTTTCTTACAATTGTTTCTGTGCTTTGGGTTGGGTGGGAAAGTATTGTGAAAACAAAACTTCATTTTCAACTGCAAAATTTATGGGTAATTCTTATATTAAATACATTGATCCAGATTACAGAATGAGAAACCTTCAGTTCACTACTATATCCTTAAATTTCAGTACTACTGAAACAGAAGGCTTAATTGTATGGATAGGAAAAGCTCAAAAGGAAGAAAATGATTTTCTGGCAATTGGTCTCCATAATCAGTCCTTGAAAATAGCAGTTAACTTAGGAAAAAGCATATCTGTGCCTATGATCTATAGCAATGGCACATTCTTTTGTAATAAATGGCACCATGTAAGTGTAATTCAAAATCAGACTGTTATTAAGGCCTACCTAGATAACAACCTGATTCTCTTGGAGGATATTGATCCACACAAAAAATTTGTTGATTTAAACTATGATGGCATTAGTTATCTAGGGGGCTTTGAATATGGCCGAAAGGTAAATACTGTTACTCAAGAGATTTTTAAAAGAGATTTTGTTGGCAAAATTAAAGATGTATTTTTTCAGGACTCAAAAAAAATTGAATTAATTAAATCAGAAGGATATAATGTTTTTAATGGAGATGAACAAAATTAATGACATAAATACTGGTAATTTCGATATACAAAATATATATGTAAATGTATTTTGATAGCTATTTGTGGCACATTGTTTACTAGAAATCAGCTATTTACTATTAACTGAAATAGTCTAAATGCTAACATACCGTATTTATAAGCTTATAAAATATAGCTAAAGAAATGATTTTGGTTGGTTTTCCTACATCCAATATCTATAAACATGTTGATTCGAAAGTTTTCACTCCATTAGTTCATGTAGTGTTTATTCATCTGTGAATTAGTTTTAAATGATACAAAGAAAAATAAAATAAAAAGCAAATTAACCAAAGGAAAAATAAAAATTATATAAGAAAAAAACTACACAATCATATTCTATTGTATGGCTCAGTTATGAATATTTATATGATTGCAATAATATGAAATTTAAATATGGACTAAAATCAGTTATTGCATGAATGTGGGAAGATGGAAGGTGGAGGAAAGGAGTTGGCTGGTGAGGGTTAAACATTTAAATCCCACAGTAAGACATTAATAGATACAATTGTTGCAACCTATTTTAAAGCATACATGTCACAAATATGAAGACACATATCCTAAGAAATATCTAAACTGAAAATAACCTCTGGAGAGGAGTAGTGCAAACATTGCTGGGTTTTGTTTACAAACCTTATAAAATTACTTGACTTTTTAAGCCATGTTCTTACATAACTGATCAAATTTAAAAATTAAACTTCATTTACACCTAAATTTTCAAGTCTACAGATCTCAAAACTGGGCATTAAATAGGTTCTGAATAATGCCATTGAAAAATTATT
Organism: Panthera leo; assembly: GCF_018350215.1. Taxonomy (NCBI): domain Eukaryota; kingdom Metazoa; phylum Chordata; class Mammalia; order Carnivora; family Felidae; genus Panthera; species Panthera leo. The sequence continues at coordinate 57,187,307 of NC_056683.1, read as the reverse complement.
GTACTGATTGTATCTATGCCATCAAAAATAGTAACCTGAGAAAATTCCTTTTACCCAATCACCAGTTATTGATATAATTGTAGATAGCATTTTCTCTCCCCACCCCACCATTGCATATTGGGAAGTAGTTATCGCTGCTGTTATTTAGCATTTTTAGAGTGTGGTATTTATGACAATTTGGCCACCAAGAAAGCAAATGACGACACGACTGACACAATACACTAATGGGTATGACTATACCTGGAGATAAAAAATATTACCTTGGTAATAAGCAACATGTGAAGTTTGAAAGGAAAGATACGTTAATTATTAAATGGAGAAAATGGTTTACAAATAAAGGGGCAGGTGCATGGTTAGCTGCTCATTGCTATTAAGCAAAATCTGCCTGTACAGGTTCCAGTCTATACAAAGAAACTAAGCAATTTATCATTTGAAGAATTAAAAAAACTTTTTTTGCAGGGGGGGCACTTGTTTTTGCTACACCATTGCAATCAGAAGGCTACAGATACTATTGGAGGGCCCCAGAACTAAAGTTAAGAACTTTGGCACCATTCAATGGCACACAACATACCCCCGGGTATATGAACATTAGAAAAAGTGTATGAGCAAAATATAATGTAAGGTAGAACTACAGAATGTCTACTGATTCCAAGGCTGTGTGTGTGTGTGTGTGTGTGTGTGTGTGTGTGTGTTGTTCTGTTTTTTAACAGAAACCATGTAAGAAAACTCCATCCAACAATGTTGGCTGAAAAACTGGGACCTAAATTTGTTTTGGCCCATACCATTTCATCTAACTTTGGTGATATTAAGATCATAAGAATAACTGATCTTTAAAAAATTCATTTTGATGGCTGATAATTAGATCTCACTTTACATATATTTTATGTATAAAGCTAATAAAGCTGTTCTCAAAGGTTACCAAAGTTCCAATGAACCACACCCCCATGATAGGCCACATGTTCTCTCATGATACAAAGTGCCTATCCTTAAAGCAGCACTTCCTTAAGGGTAAAACAAGGAACTCTGAGAGCCCGTAAGTCTTCTGGGGATCCACAGAGTACTTCCTTTCTCAATGACAATTCCATGTGAAGCCAGGTTTTCTTCATATATATCAAATGAGATGACATATTGCAAAACACTGAATGCAGAGGCAGTTAAGAGAATCCAGAGATGTGCAAAAATGAAAACCATGACATTCTTACCAAATTTAGTGTAAGTTATTTTTCACACAAATGTTACATTAACATAAGGATCAGTGTTAAATAAGTTAATTATTTGTAAATTATAACATCTTAATTTCTAATATGCTAAATGATACAACCCATTTTTTGGGTTCTCCATAACTTTTTAAAGAGTAAAAAGATCCTGAAACCAAAAAGTTTGAGAATTACTGTTAAAGTTGCTTCTCACAGCTGCAGTTTTCACATGAAGATGTGATCACTTGTCTTCTGCACTACACTGCAAGCTCCAAGACTGGAGGCGAATGGTACTGCTCACCACTCAATTCCAAGAATCAAGCACCAAATAGAATAGGCACCAAATAAGTAAGAATTTAAAACTGCTATCTACCAATTTCCTATAAATCAAAATGACTCGAAAACTTTGTTTTTGTTTTTTTTTACTGTAAAATCTAAAATTTCATGTGTGGGAGTACCTGGGTGGCTCAGTCAGTTAAGTATCAGACTTCAGCTCAGGTCATGATCTCCGGGTCATGCTGCCCCTCTCCAACTCCCACGCTCTCTCTCAAAAATAAATAAAACATGTAAAAATTTTTAAATTTCATGTGAATTATCATTATTCATTTTTGCTATCTTTGGGATGATAGTGTTGAAGATTTCCTGTAATGTTTTTCCAGCACAAAATAGAAGTAATTGATACAGAAACCCTTTAAGATAACTTTACTATAAACATTACAATGCTTCTGAAACACAAAGTGTTGAATGCAAACATGTTTTATAGTAAGGTGAATGCCTCATATCTGTCAGAAAGGTTAAAATTAACACAGGAAACAATAGAGGAGGCAGATGAGGCTACAGAAAAAAGGGAACACTTTTGCACTGTTGGTAAGAATGCAAACTGGTGCAGCCACTCTGGAAAACAGTGTGGAGGTTCCTTAAAAAAATTAAAAATAGAACTACCCTATTAGGGATCCAGCAATTGCACTACTATGTATTTATCCAAAGGATACAAAAACGCTGACTCAAAGGGGCACATGCACCCCAATGGTTATAGTAGCACTATCAACAACAAATTATGGAAAAAATCCAAATGTCCATCCACTGATGAATGGATAAAGATGTGGTGTGTGTGTGTATACACACACACAATGGAGTATTTACTCAGCGATCAAAAAGAATGAAATCTTGCCATTTGCAACAATGTGGGTGGACCTAGAAGGTATTATGCTAAGTGAAATAAATCAGCGAAAGACATATGATTTCACTCATGTGAAATTTAAGAAACAAAATAGATGAACATAGAAGGGAAGGAAAAATATAACAACAAAGAGGCAGGCAAACCATAAGACCCTTAAATACAGAGAACAAACAGGGTTGCTGGAGGGGAGGGTGGGCAGGGAGATGGGCTAAATGGGTGATGGGCATTAAGGCGGGGAACCTGCTGGGATGAGCACTGGGTGTTACAGGTGATGAATCACTAAATTCTCCTGAAACCATTATTACACTATATGTTAACTTGATTTAAATAAAAAAATTAAGGCAATGTTTATCTTTTAAAAGATTCAACAAAGTTGCTGCAAAAAATTGACTTGGGGACAGAGGAGGGAAGTATTCTCTTTTAAAATAAGGAATATTTTTAATTTACAGCTTGGGCAGATATGTCCATACACACACTGAATTACTTCACAGAAAAAGGTATTTAGGGATATTGGTAGTTATATTGAATTCACTGCCTCTTCTTTAAGTACTCCGGTTTCCCCCACCCAAAGACTCTGTTCTGCATCTATAAAGTAGACTCGTGTTTTCAAGACCTTTCTAGCTCTTAACCTAAAATTTCTTGCTCTATACATGAATTACTGAAATTCTTTATGAAACAGGAATCAAAGAATCAGGGTTGACACCTTTTTAAAAGTAGTAACCAATTCTATTCAAGATTTGCCTTGGGAGACAAATGTCAATAGTTGATTACAAATATTGTCCTTTGTAGTCATTAGTTAAGTGGTAACTTGACCAGTGTTTTAAAGGGATCTGAGCAGACTGAAATAGTGCAACTGGTATATTTAAATGTTAAAATTACGTAAACTATTCGCTTTAATAAAATCTGGTTCATTAGCAAGCTCTCATAATGCATTTTAACTTGATTCATATCCTTCTTTAAAAACATAGCTACAATTAAAAACTAAGACCATACCTGATTAGAAATTTAGCAGTTAACTAGTTTTATATAGCCAAGTGGTTTAACTGTCACTCCATTTTCTTATCTATTGTTGGTATTTTTCTTAACTTTTAAACATATTTACTATGATCCTAGATGTGTTTTAACTCCAAAAACTTAGTTCACCCACAACTAAGTTACAATCAGCAAGTCAAGAATTGTGGTAAATAGAATGGTCCCTTAAAGCTGTCTACATCCTAATCCCTGGTACCTATAAATAGGTTATATGGCAAGAGGGAATTGAGGTCTCAAATGGAACTCAAGTTCCTCATCAGCGACCTTAAAATAGGAAGGTTATCCTGGATTACCTGGGTGGGCCTAATATATCACAAGGGCCCCTTAAAAGTGGATGAGGGAATCAGAAGGATCAGAGGTGGCTTTGAATTGAAGGAAGGGACCTTGAGGCAAGGAAAGTGAGTGGCCTCTAAAAGCTGGAAAAGACAAGGGGAATGGATTTTTCTCCTAAGGCCTCCAGAGAAGGACACATTGATCTCAACCTGAGATCTGCATCAGACTTCTGATCTATAGAAACGTACGATAATAAAGTGTGGTTTTAGGCCACTAACTTTTTAATAATTTGTCACAGCACCAATAGAGAATAAAAGAGAACTTGAGAATTAGGATTTGAAACGAAGATAAACTTTGCAGATCTATACAAGGGAACCCACACTTTTCATCTTCCTGCTCACTTTGAGGAGTTGGGCTATTCACCACAGACAGGCTGGTGGAATAGAGAGGAAAAGGGCTACGAAAGGCATATACGGTAATCAGGCTTTTGTCCCTCTCTCCTGTTCTCAATTCTCATACAACTGGCATGCAGACTTTGAAGAAAAGTGGAACTGAGCTAAATTCCAGTTCTGACAATAGCAGTCTAACCTTGGGCACTTTTTTTTTTCCTTTCCCCCTAAGTACAAGTTTCCTCAAGAGACCTCTGAGGTAAGTCAGTCTTCACCTTTCAGGCTGCCCAAGGTTTATATAAAGTGCTCCACACAACGTCTGACATAACAGAGGGCTCACAGAGGCTTTCTTATTGCAAGGATGACAAAAGGTGGACTTTTTGGTATTGAGACACCCTGGTACATTTTACTTAAGAGAGGTATGTAGAATCTGTCTGAAGATGGTTCTAAATTTTAAAAAGCATCAAATTTTTTGAAGATTAAGCTGTCCTTAAGACAGGAGAAACAAAGAGGAACCTCATTTAACTCACATTTGTGTTAAGGCTGGTTTGTAGGTAAGACTTTAAAAGACTGAGAATGGCTTTGGATCCACTACTCACTGAAAATTTTTCTCATTTCCCTTCCCTCCCAAGTTAAAACCTCAGTCAAAATGCCTATACTCCCCCTAATCACCACAATGTTTCAGTCAACAAGGGTAAGAGACCTGGTTTTAACACTTAGTAGCCCTGTAATCTCAGGAGATGGCCACCACTAATAGGAGCCTCTATGAGATCAAGCTCCAATGAAATATGAAAGCATCACAATATATATAAGAAACTACTGGCTAAGAAGTAATAAAAAACTAACTTAAAGGCTTTCTTCCATTGGTTAACCCATTTTTACCTTACCAAACAAACAAACAAAAATTCAATGTCTACTCAACTCCCCCACCACCACCCCTATCAGATTAATCAGGGGAAGCAGACTTACTAACATACATAGTTGAAATCAAAAAGGTAATTTTTTTTGGTTTGAGGGATTTGTTTTTGGTTTTTGTTGTTTTTTAAGTAAAACCCTGAACAATTTCTTCATAATGCTGCAAAAGATGACCAACCTTAAGTTTTGTTTGCAAACTGACTAGTTTTCTAACAAGTTAATTTCCAAAAGAAAAGTAGACCAAAATTAAACAAACTTTATTTAAATACAAGTCCTCTGTTTCAGAACTTTTATGATCATTAATTTCAGAGGATAAGGATGACAAAAAAAAGGGTTGCAAGTTATTGCAAGTTAGACAAAATGTTTGGTTTTGAATTTCAGCTCCTTTTCTCTCCAGTGAGAACACCAAAGCTGACTCATTTTCAAAACCTATTTTTAACTGTAATCTTTATACTTTTTAAGAAAATCAACTTTATCTTTTTAATTCTGTAAAGTCATTTATATTTTTCTTCATTAATACAGAGGAGCAAAAATACTGTTTTTTCTTTTTTGGCCTCAAGTGCTAGTAACTTTTGGTAGCTATTGGTTTAAATTATAGCAATCAATACAGTAGGTAATTTAGGGTGTAAGTAAATTTAAATTTGGATTAACAACAGCCTCCAGGTGTTTTCTATTTCAAGAAGTACTAGCATACAAAACTGTAGTTATCCCCTCTCCTCCACCAACAAATTACACATGTTCCAAAGAGATTCACATGTTTCTCTAAAATAAAAGTTCTGAAATGATTAGTCAGTGTACCAAATTTTGATGGTATACAAGTTTTCAGAAACATACCTATAAAGTGAGCTATAGCTACAACAGTTTTTCATTAGTTCTTAATCCATAGCCTCTTTAGAACTACATGATTTACCTCAATAGCCTGTAATCTATGGTACAGAAATCGTTTTTTCCCTCATCTATTGCCTGATTTAGAGAGCTATGGCTCTATGCCCTTGGTGGAGTAAGGGTTTAGCATCTGATGATAATTAAAGCTTTAAAGAATACTTTGACTACTGAATTTCAAATCACACACACAAAATAGGTGAGAAATTCTTTTATCATATTTAGAATCAAAATATCCCTTAAAATATTTACATTTTACAGTAAAAAGGATAGCAAAACACAAGATCATGTACAAGCTTAAGTATTCAAGTTTCCAAAGAGCCAAAAATGAAAAGGAAAGAAATGGCCTACCACAAAGTTGTAGTAATGGTAATAAATGCCTTCAATGAGTGCAGATTAAAGCAAGAAATGTACTCCTTGGGCGTCTGATTCTTGGTCAAAAACTGCTCAACTAAATGATTAATATAATCTGATTATGAAGTTGCTTGGCGTTCTGTTTCTCCTCTACAGTTTCTTTAAAAACAGTGCAATTTAAACAAACTTACAGAGCACACATTACTCTCAAATTAGTCATTATATAAAGGACATTCACTAGAGGCAGTAAATATACTCCATAGTTAACCATATTTACCAAGTAAGGAATAAAACTAAAATTTCTAAGCCTTTATTGCATATTAATAAAACAAATCTTTGAATATACAGCAATGTAAAACTTTTAAAAATATTAAATTCCTAGAACTAGGGACAGTTGGTATGAAGAAGGGATGATGAGCACTGGTACAGAGAGCACTCTGCACCAACACACAGATTTTATTGTTCTGCAAACCACCAATATTAAAAATTTAAAAGATGGCACAATCCTAGCAGGCAATCATAAAGTTTTTAAGATACAACATTTAAGTTATTTAAATGTAATCTTGAAGCAGCCTGCAAATTTTACCTTTTGCTTTTAGCTCTGTCAGTGTGGTCCCTATCTTTGTGGTACCTATCTCTGTCCTTTTCTCCTTCTCTATGTTTACTTTTCTCTCGTTCTTTGTCCTTTTCATGGTCTTCACTTTTAGGTTTATCTGGTTTCTTGTCTACATTCCTACTATCCCGGCTTGCTTTTCCATCTGCTCCTCGATCACCATGTGACAACCGTGCCCTCTCTTTATCTTTGTGCCCTTCCTCCCTTTTTCTGTCTCTGTCCTTGTCTTGGGTTCTGTCTCTGCGTCTATGCCTTTCAGACTCTTGCTCCCATTCCTTTTCATGTCGCTCTCTTTTCAAATGGTGTGAATCACTATAAAATCTCTGTCGATCCCCTTTACCCCTATTAAATGGCCTATCCAGTTGCTGTTGGTCTTGCCTACCCCAAGGGTCACTATGGCGCCTTTCTGGTCTTCGAATGTCTTTAACCTGGTAAAAATTTTGTGGGCCTATATACCTTGATGTTTGTGAAAGGGGACCCATCATACGTTGTGGTTGGCCTGTCAGGTGAACAACAGGTGGCCAGGGAACCATGGGATTTTGAGCAAAGCCAAAGCCTGGAGGGGGAAGTAAAGGAGGTGGTAAATGTGGTGGAAATCCAAACATGCTTTGTGGGGGAAAATTAGGAGGTCCTGGAAATGGAAATCCAGGGGGGCTAGACTTGAGATGCTGAAGGTTGGGCTGCTGTGGCCTCATGGGTGAAAAGTTTGCACTTGTTCTGGGGCTGGTGCTTCTGGAAGTAAAGTTGATGCTTTTAGAAGGAAATTCTGATTGACATGTGTTTCCACCTTCAAAATGAGATGTTGTCGCTGTGGATCCTCTTCGAAATGGGTGCACAGTTTCGATATTTTGCATTAAAATATCCTCCTGTAAGGGTTTTGTTTGTTCTACTTGAGAAGTGTGTATGTTTTCTACTGACGGTGAGTTTTGTGCAACCCCTGAATTATCACCCTGCTGAACACACGAGCTCTTCTCTACAGAAGACAACTTTTCCTCTACATTGATTTGTTCTGTTAAGTGCTCCTTGTGTGACAGACCAGGCAGGGTGTGTTTTTCTCCATTCCGGCAAATATCTCCATCTTTGTTTTCTGAAGCAGTTATCTGCTGACTTCGTCCTGCTGCTTGTCTAGGATCCCGTTTCAAGTTGATAAACTGTGGGGACCTTGTTGTATTAGCAACAAGGTTTTCACTGCAACTGACATTACTATCTATGTTTCCTTTTCCTACATTAGACCTGCATGGAGAACTAGTATTTGAAGTCCGATTATCTTGCAAATTATTCTCTTGATCTTGCAGCAGCTGCCTTTTTAACGTTCTCTCTTTATTCTCCACAGTTTCTTCCTGTTTCGACTGAATTGATAAATTTGTTAAGAATGCTTCTGTAGAAACATCTGGTGGTTTACCTCTGAGGCTAAGACTCGTCAAAGGTCCAGGAGAAATGGAAGAAGAACCCATTACTGATGTTTCTTCTCCTACTACTGAATTACCTGTAGACTCTGAAAGATCATCTACTTTGACCTTTACCTCCTTGGCTTCACCATCAGTTACTTCCACTTTATCTACTTTCTCTGCTTTGGGGTCAGCTTGCTCACTTAGAAAAGGAATTTCTTTAAGAGTGTTTTGTTCTATCACTGATTGAGTCTGTTCATATACCTGACCAGTAGTGCCCAAAAGGCTCTGAAGTATATCATCCACAGGAAGAGGTTTATTTGCTAATTCCAGAGTAGAAGGCTGATTTTCCCAGCCAATCAATACCCCAGGAAGGAATCTTAAAGGTTTTGGTGGCTCTTGTTTGGTGACTTCCACTAAAGGTTCAATTACTGTTGGAAGGTCTTCCTGAAGAGTTTGCTGAGGTTTATTTCTCTGCTTGTGTAATACAGTTGTAAAAGAATTAAAAAAGTCATTTTCTTCCTCTGGTGTTTCTTCTGTGGAAACTTCCATCTTACTTTTTTTGTCAGGTGGCAATGCCACTGGTATGCTTTCAGAAGTCTCGGCTGTATGACTAGTGCTAACACTAGCACTATGTTGCCGCTTCAGTTTTTGACGAATAATTAAGCCCAACAACAGATTGGGTCTATGCAGTTCAAGCCCTGTATAAAATAAAAAACATCAATGAATAGTCATTTTCAACCATTACAACACAGGGTACATTTCTGCATCTAGCTTATTACAGCCTATTAGGTGGGTGCCTGTCCCTGTGAAGTCAGCTCCAGAGGGCTGAAACCCAAGAATGCAAGCAGAGTCTGTCTTCTCACTCTGGTCTCACCTCCCACTTTTTTTTATTCATACTCTTATTATTAAAATGTATACCTACCAGGTCCATCAAAAGGCACAAGAGGGTGTGGAATTTTATCAGCGGCACCCAAAGGAATAAGGTACATATCCTTAACCTGCTTCATGTTGTTAGCAGCTACTCCATAGCGCTTTCTGCTACTGAAGTATGCAAACAGCAAAGTATAAGAAATCTGATCTTCTTCAGTTACAGGTGTGAAGCGAACCACACAAATTTCCTATTCAAGAAAATCATAAATGACTGTTTAAAATAATAACCTAAATAATAGCTGGGTTTTAAATATCATTTCTCAACTAGTAATAATCCAGTAAATTTTATAATGATGATTACTGAAAAACATGATTTGCCAACTTAAATGCAGATAAAAATAGTAAAAGGAAGGAACTCTTAGGAAAAGATGTTTGCTGACCCACTGACAGATCTGTTTTATCTGAAGGTGTCCCATAAGACACTGAGTCCCACAGTAATTAATTTGCTCAAGGTGACACAATTGTCAGTAACAGAGAAGGTATTTAAACCCGAGTCCTTTGATATCTACACTACATCCTTATTTCCTATCTCATAATCTCCACAAATGGTTGCCTGTGTTTTCAGTATACTGAAAATTAATATCACCTACCACCACCCTGCCATGTACACATACACAAAAAAACTCAAATCCAGTGAAAATCCAGAATGGAGACTGGGTGAAAAGAACTGAAATACATAAAAGCCATACGTTTTATGAAATCATTTGGTTTACTCAGGAACTTATTTGTTTGCCTCTAGGTTCTAGAATTTGTTTCCAATAGAAAAGAGAATCCCAATGTAGTATCAATTTGGTAGTGTAAAAAAATGAGATGTCTTTTCATGAACATACATAGTCAAAATGAAGAGAGACAGACCTGCTACAAAGCCTAAATTGATAGAAGTTCCTATACAGAACATGTAAATGAGCTAAACTACAGCTCTCTTATAAAAGGTCTGTCATCTAAACTGTCCTCTTTTAGGGGTGTGTTTCAGTCAGTTCAGGAAGGAGGCATATTATAAAATACTGGGCAGAAGTATATGGGTAGGCCAAGAATGATTCCCAAAATATCCAAGGGAATACCTCCCCAATGCTTTCTTATGACTTTTACTATCATGAGAAAGTGATAGCAAATAAGTGTTGTAACTTTTCTACAATGCTTCAAAGTTTCTTTGTATTCTAATACTGTATTAATTTAAATTCTAAAACCTATATTGAAAAATATATATTCATAACGCCTGGGTGGCTCAGTTGGTTAAGCGTCTGACCCTTGTATCAGGTCAGATCATGATCTCACAGTTCGGGAGTTCGAGACCCACGTCAGGCTCTGCACTGACAGTGTGGAGCTTGCATGAAATTCTCTTTCCCTCTCTCTCTGCCCCTACCCCACTCATGCTCTCTCTCAGAATAAATAAACTTTAAAATTTTTTAAGCAAACAAACTTCAGGGGGTGCCTGGGTGGCTCAGTTGGTTGAGCATCTGATTCTTGGTTTCGGCTCAGGTCATGAGCTCACGGTCATGAGTTAGAGCCCCAAGTCAGGCTCTGCACTGACAGTGAGGGACCTGCTTGAGATTCTCTCTCACTCCCTCTCTTTCTGACCCTCCCCTTCCCCCCTCCCCACTCTCTCAAAATAAATAAATAAACTTTTAAAATTAAATAGGGGCGCCTGGGTGGCTCAGTTGGTTAAGCATCCGACTTTGGCTCAGGTCATGATTTCATGGTTCATGGGTTTGAGTCCCACGTCAGACTCTGCTGACAGCTCTGAGCCTGGAGCCTGCTTTACATTCTCTTTGTCCCTCCCCTGCTCACGCTCTGTCGCTCTCACTCTCCCTCTCTTTCTCTCTCAAAAATAAATAAACATTAAAAAAAATTTTAATAAAAATAAACTTCTATATACTTAGAGCCACTATATTTTTAGGGTCTCTTTGTTGCCACTATATTTTAAGGTCTCTTAGCCTATGCCCTAACTAAACAAATGTCTATAATCAAAGCAAGGCACAATCCCAGGAGGAATCTCAATACTTACTTTAAAACATTTCTTTCAAAACACTGACAGAAATCACTAAGAAAGCATACCAGAAGGAAAGAAAAACCCACAGGAAGAATGCTGAGCTGTTCTGAGCTTTAGCAAATGGCTTTAGTTCAGTTTTGTCAAGCACACTATGTAGATTCAGAATTTGTAGTGGCTCCTACCCCCTAGGGTTCCCTGCATAAGAACTCTCATGATTTACTTTTCAAGTGCTCTCTCATGCAGGTGTAACAAAAGAAATTTTCCTTACCTTGGTTCCTGATGCTTTAATTTTTTCAACATAATCCCAAACTGTCTGAGGTGATATCCTGCCACCTACTTGAATACTATCTGGTAGATCCTATAGTAAAAAATGAAGGTGATCAGTATATACAGAATATCTTTACTGTAATATTCATAATTTACTCTAAGAGTAATTTAAAATTGGTAATAAAAAACAAGTAAATAAAAAGATTTGCATCATAGAACATAAAAAAGTACAGGGATAGATAGCAATCAGGATTTACCTCAAATGTCAACCTCAAATAACCAAGCTGGGTGCCTCAATTGTCAACCTCAAATAACCAAGGTTGGTGCCCAAGATACATGTGAGATAGAATCTGAGGTCATGTCAGTTCCCAGTAGGAAAAACAGGCACAGGAAAGTGAAGCAGTGGCAAGCAAACGACACACCGACAATCCAGGAAGAGTACAACAGATTTCAGAATATTAGAGATTGTTTTTCTATTCCGCCCACTCCTACCCCCTCACCCCTTTTTTGGTGGTAGTGGGCAAGGATATCATTTAATCATTAACAGCTGGATTTCAGAAGTTACCAACTATAATTATAGAGTGTACTTCTCCATGGTACAGAACACTGTAATACTGCAAGTTCATTTTTTTTTAACAGTAGAATTTTCTGAAAACAGATGACTATACCTAAATGAAGTGAAGAACTATGTAACTGAAAATATTTAAAACTTTAATCAGTGTATTTCTATTTTTCTATGAAGCTGAAAAAATTCATAGAAAGCATAATTAATTGATAGTAAATTTGATTTAAGTGTATTTAAATTATTAATTGCTTTAATATTTTATTTGGGACTTTAGTCCTAAACTAAAAGTAGTAAAAAGCAGAGGTGGAATTCTGGAAAGCAACCTTAGAAACTAAGAAAGGAGAATAGTTTTGTTTAAATTCAAATTCCATAATTCAGGACTTCTTTCCAATTTAAAAGAAGAGTTCTCTTCACCACGGACTGATCAAAGACTAAATTTCTAAAGAGATTTGTTCAAAAAGAAAAGCATCATGGGTCCATTTAATTTTCCTCTTATAAAATCAACATTTCTAAAATATTATTTGCCAAGCAAACTAAATGTAGAGGTAATAATTAGGTTGTTTATTAAAACACAATGCTAAACAAATAAACTGATCAACGTTAGGCACCATTACACTTAAACTAATTTCAGCCTAATATAAAGAAAAGTTTGTTAGTCTTTAAAGAAAAATAGGCATATATACAATTTAAGACTTTTGAAATACTGGAAAGAATTTTTTTTTTCTTTTTTAATTTTTGCCTTCATGATCAGGAGACTGAGAATGGATGCAACAGTTTAGATACAAACATAACAGAAAATACAATCTCAACAAAAATACAGTACATGTACTGAATTATTTTCCTACTTCCTAAAACAAAAGAAAAACACAACTTTTCAAAATAGTTCAAAAATGTCATACTTTCTCATTTTTCATAATATAATACTGTAACTGCTTATTTTCCATAAATGTTGCATGACAGTTCCATCCAATTCTTTCAGGTATAAAACCAACCAAGGGTACCTGGAGCAACTATGATCATTGGGTCTCATGGGACTGTCACCTTACTGTAATGTTTCAACTATCACCTACATCTCATTCACAGATAGAGGCAGAAAAGAGCTGTAGTCATGCAGTAGGGGAAACATAAGCAACAGGAGAATTAGACTTGTTAACATGGAAAAAAATCTTCTTGACAGGCTAACACCTTCGAAGTCCATACTAAGTAGGTCAATCCTTTAAAGAAAAACTCATGATATCCATGCAGACTCTCATTAATTTTTAATTCTCTGACATACATCTTACAGTACAGGATTTGTAGGGTGAAAACTTTCAGAATACAATTATCTACAGTTCAAAAACTTCAGTTGTGAACTCAAAATTTCATTAATTGAATGGTTCTAAGCATCACTGTCAACATACTTATGAATGAAATAAAACATTATTATTTATAATATCATTTTCTCTCCTACTTCTTTTGGAAGCACGTATGTCAACCCAAGCAGAAAACGGCAAGAAAAGTTCACAGTACCTCTGTCAAATACTCAGGGGAACCAGATACTGGGTAGGCTTTGGTAACAAATTTTGCTACAGAAGGCATGTTGATAAAACCTTTCCAGATAAAGTTCAATCGAGCCAGGAAGGTAGACTCAACTTCAACAGTTCCAGGCATCTCTGGTCTAAAACAGGACATTAGAAATTTTCAGCCTAAAGATATGGTCATGAATAAATACATTTTCTACTAAGTCATCAATTATTTCTATTTTAGCATGTCAAGAAAGCCAAAATACATAAAGGCTATTGATTAAAGATGAAAGTACGTTCATATTTACATAGTCATGACTTACAATATCCTTCACGGGTGGCTCAGATGAAGGTACAGAGAGGTGCAAGCAATTTTTATTTAATGACCTATCTCCCACCTCTTGGGACCAACATAATTAAAAGGAATTTTAAAGTCAAGTCCCCACACACAGACTCAAATCTCTAAATTAATTTTAAGTCTTATTCTTTTATCTCAATTAGTTTAATGTTTAAGAAGGTACAGTTCTTTTCTCAAAAGAAAGGTTCCTAAGAAATATGTCACTTTTCCATATTTGAAGACATCCAAGTATAATTTGGCAAAGATCTATAATAATTATTGAAGTTACAGCTAAGAGAAAATTACCGTGGGGCAGGAGAGAATGTTGATTTCGGAGACTCTTGTTTTTCCTCTTCAAAGAATTCAGAAGCCAAGATGTTTGAGGTTGAAGACAGTGCATCTGCTATACTTTCTGCTTCATTATCTGAATGTTTACGAGATACTCCAACAACAACTTTAACTTTTTTTGGAGAAAGATCATCTACAGGTGGTGCCATTCGACCTAACATCAGATGACACCAAACAAACCATTTTTGTAAACTGAAATTCCTGTAACTTCATCCATTTCACTTCAAGAGTTATTCAGTGTTTCTGATGGAATTGTTGCATAACCTTAGATTTCCTGGGGTAATTTTTAACTATCATCATTTCTCATGCTGTGTTATATTACATCTCTCTAATTGATGTGAAAAATTAGGGAAAAAGGATATTAAGCAACTTAGATAAGCTGAAATGGAAACATTATAACTAGAATCTAAAATAAGTTTCTTGGGATACCTGGGTGGCTCAGTCGGTTAAGCATCTGACTCTTGCTTTCGGCTCAGGTCACGATCTCACGGTTTCTGAGATGGAGCCCCATACCGGGCTCTGTGCTGACAACATGGAGCCTGCTTGGGATTCTCTCTCCCTCTCTGTCTCTGCCCTTCCTCTGCTTGTGCTATCGCTATCTCTCTCAAAATAAATAAACAAACATTTTTAAACTAAGTTTCTTGATTCCCTAGCAATTTTTCTTTTTTTTTTATTTAGAGAGAGAAAAGGCAAGCAGGGGAGGGGGTCAGGGGGGAGAGAGAGAGAATCCAGGCAGGCTCCACACTCAGCGTAGAACCAGATGCAGGGCTTAATCCCACAATACTGGGAACATGACCCCGAGCTGAAATCAAAAGTCAGATGCTCAACAAACTGAGCCACCCAGGTGACCCCCTACCAATTTTAAACTAAATTAGACCAAATTCCAAGAGAAGTTACTTGAAAAAGAACTGAGTAAAAAAAAATCTGTATCCTACTTTGTGTTACATATAGCAGCACCTCATAACATAAATGCATAGTACAGTTACTAAACATGAAAAATGTTAGTAAAGTTTAAAAAATGACACTGGTTTTAGGCTATAGCACCAAGAAGGAAACAAATCACTCAAACTTTCTGAAAATAGGTTAGGTCTAGTAGTGTTTAACAAATGTTTTTGTGTGCTAACATTACATTTACTAAAATATTACCATGGAAATTATTAAAGTTAATAGAAATCACTAAGTATTTTTTATTAAGATAGAACTACATGGGTGAACTTAAAAATACTATTAGACCATGGATAGCTTTCTTTAAGAATAGTAACGTCTTGGGGAACTTAGGTGGCTTAGTCGGTTAAGCATCCGACTCTTGATTTCAGCTCAGGTCATGATCTCCTGGGTTTTCGTGGGTTCGATCCCCATGTCAGGCTCCAAGCTGACAGTGAGGAGCCTGTCTCCCTCTCTTGCTACCTCTTCCCCCACTTGAGCCATCTCTGTCTCTCTCAAATAAATAAACTTAAAAAAAAGAACAACAAAGTCTAAAAACATTCTCTCTGCCCTTTAAGTCTTTAATCTTGTACAGACGGTAAAATATATAAACACGATTTTGAGAAGATATGATTAAATATAATTTAAATTCTTCCTTATACATCCCTATTTCTTATGCCCTAAATCTAGCCCATCTCTAGCATCTATCAATATTACCTAACGTGATTATCTCAAAGCCTCCACTTACTTCCATCTCCAATTACTGCTCTAATCACTCTAATTAAAACCATCTTCATCTCACATTGGACTAGTGCAGAGGCTTCCTATCGAGTTTCCCTCCTTCCTCCCTTGGCTTCTCCCACTGTAATACCTTCTCACCACAGTCAGAGAGATCTTCATAAAATTCCAATTTGATCATGCCATTCCCTTGCTAAAAAACCCTTCAATCAGTATCCACTGCTCTTAGATAAAAGACCAAAATCTTAAATGTGGCTGTAAAAGTAGATTTTCAGTATTCTGATCATGATCTGTAAAGTCATATTTTATCTCATGATCCATTACTTATACACACACACACACTCAACACATCTGTGTATGTGTGTGTATATACACGTGTGTGTATGTGTGTATTATTTTGGTTATATATAAATAACCAGAATTAAAGTTTCACAAAATGGTACACATCTTTATAAGAGTAATTCACTGTGGTATTTCATATTGTTTTTGTTTTTGAAATGCTAGTAACTACTTACTAACTTGATTTCACTAAGAAGTCACAATCTGAAGTTCGAAAGGCAATAATACAAAATGTGATCCCTAAAGTATCTCTTCAAACAAATCACATGCCTCTCTCCTCTTCTTGAATTCAATTCAAGCTCATGCCATTCCCAGTATTCAGAATGGTCTTCCCCTTTCAGTCTTCATGTCTCAGCTTAAATATCAATTCAAGTCTCCCCAATGCCTCACTCTAGGCTAAGTCTTCCCGCTAGCTAAAGACACTTATGACTGTACTTCTACTCAAATCATCACCTGCCTGTCTTTCCCACTAGGCTTTATGGTTTCTCTTAAAGCCTGTATAATATCTGACTCGTTCACTGCACCAGAAAGTGCTCGGCAAAAAAGATTTCAGTAAATATTTACTGAATGAATGGCCAGATATAAGAATACTAGAGAAAAGATATTTTGGGATTTGTTTCATTTGTTATATATAATAATAAAATATGAATGCTGTTTTATTCCTTCACCTAGTAAATGACAATACCATCACAACTGTGCAACAGTTCTGATGCCTACTCTAATGCTTAAATTCTAGTCTTTTGACTCTGAGTTGGTTAAGTTCAGATCTTACATAATACAATTAATTCTAGTTAGCAAACTATATGATAGTATCAAACTATACCTCAACTCTGAAGAGCAGTCACTCTAAAACTGTGCTACTCCTCAAAAGGAGTGAGCAGGTACCCCACCACCAGTACAGAGAAAACAAAAACCTATTTAGATTACAAATACAAGTATCCCCCTTTCAAAGTGAAAGCAACATTTCAGAATGAAAAATTTCCAAGAGTGCCTCAGTGGCTCAGTCAGTTGAGCATCCAACTCCGGCTCAGGTCATGATCTCACTGTTCCTGAGTTTGAGCCCCATGTTGGGCTGTGCTGATGGCTCAGAGCCTGGAGCCTGCTTCAGATTCTGTGTCTCCCTCTCTCTACCCCTCCCCCCCCAAACTCGTACTGTCTCTCTCTCTCTCTCTAAAATAAACACTAAAAAAAAAGAAGAAAGGAAAAATTTCCAATTACCTATGCAAATTTTACAGTTAAGATCAAAAAGATGTTGTCTATGTTGACTAGTGGTATCTTTAGACATAGAATCAATCTCTTCTTTCTGTTTTTCAGATCCTTCTGTCTTCTCCAATGACTTGTTAGCTGTAGGTTCCTAAAAAAGGAATAAAAAGTTTCAGCAGACAAAATTTTGTCCCGATTATTAAAAATCAACTTATATTTCATATTGATACATGAAAGCTATTCCATTCACAGGTTGTTTTTCACTATTTCTTTATAAAATAAATGCTAGATATTAATTATGACTTAAAGTAGAGCAAAAACTCAAGACATTCTTCAGTCTTCATTCTTTAAGGCCTCTAACAAGATTTCCTATTATTTTCTCACTGATATTTGAAAACAAGAAAAGCTGTACTACACTCTCAAACCAGTCTAAGAAGCACCTACAGATTTATAGGCCTACTGAAGAATTCGCGAAGTCCTACAGATCCTGAGAATCTACATTTAAACAAGTGTTTAAGAGATGCCTGTGATGCAGATAGCCTGCACTTTACATACAGAGAAACAATACTGTAAACACTCTCAAAAAAACCATGAAACCAATGAAATAAACTACTTTAAAATATATATATTTTTAAAAATCTTCTTTCAACTTAAAGAACATCTGAGGCAAATAAATCACTGAATGAATCTTCATGTTTTGAGCACTACAAACATGACACTATTATAATTTTTACCTGAATCTCCATGGCTGCTTCCTGTTCCTTCATTGGGGCATCACTCTCAATTTCTATTTCACCTTTATGAGTTATTTTTGTGATTGGCCGTCTTTCCACTTCTCTCTGCTCTTTCTCAATCATCTCTATGGTCTAAAGGAAATATTTTAAAGAAACATTTCACAATTGAAATATACATATTTCCAAATGTACAACTTTAAATAGTAAGAGCTTATCTAAAAATGAAAAAAATCATCATAGATGATTTTTAATCTTTAGGTGGTCTCTCAAACAACAAATATACACTGAGTACTTACAAATGTCAGAGACTGTTTTAAGTGCTGGGTTTATAAGCCATGAGAAGTTCACACATAAATTAACCAGAAGGAGCTAAAGTGCAATGTAATTTGCAAAGGGTTGAAACATGATATTTACCTGCTTTCTGATTTAGTATAGTAGCAGCTGCCACAGGGAAATGGGAATTATTTTCCTCAGATTCCTAACTTGATGTTCTTAACACTCCCCCAAATAGTGGAAGTTTATTCAAATACCAAAAATTATCAGGTAGTCCCCTATCAGTTTTCTCCTGACCAAGCTTACTTTGTGACGATGAACAAGCCTGGCAACACAATAATAAGCAAGTGTAGCAAAAACTAGTATAGTAAAAAGTAGCTGAGAGTGGAACAGGTTAAGAAAGGTAAAGATGGTCATTTATTTTGCCTGTTATATGCAAATCATCCTTTAAAGAAAGAAATCAGATACATGGCCTAAAGGAAGAACAAGCTGGTCTCCAAAGCAGGTAATACTTGCAGCCACATTTCAATGCAGAAGAGAGGCGTGTACATATTTGGGACATGGAGAGAAAGATGAGGTGATACTATTTTCAAATTAAGAGGAAAAATTACACAGGGTGAAAGTGAAGAAACATGTGAATAAGTGTAATATATGAAATCAAGGCCGGGGTGCCTGGGTGGCTCAGTCGGTTAAGCGGCCGACTTCGGCTCAGGTCATGATCTCGTGGTCCGTGAGTTCAAGCCCCGCGTCGGGCTCTGTGCTGACAGCTCAGAGCCTGGAGCCTGTTTCAGATTCTGTGTCTCCCTCTCTCTGACCTTCCCCCGTTCATGCTCTGTCTCTCTCTGTCTCAAAAATAAATAAACGTTAAAAAAAAATTAAAAAAAAAAAAAAAAAGAAATCAAGGCCCTGTGCTTCAAACTAGATTTAGCAGAAGATCCACATGGAGGCTTAATACCTGAGATGCAAGTATTATGGAAAAAAGAATCAGGTAAATCATGTAGAATTCCTATGAACTGTAAATAACCAATACTTTCTAGAATGAAAAGCTAACATTCTAGGGCACCTGAGTGGCTCAGTCGGTTGAGCCTACAACTCGTGATTTTGCTCAGATCATGGGATCAAGCCCCACGTCAGGCTCTGCACTAAGCATGGAGCCTGCTTACTATTCTCTCTCTCTCTCTGCCCCTCTCCCCTGCTCATGCTCTTTCTCTCTCAAAAATAAAAAATAAGTAAATTTTAAAAAGCCAATATTCTGAGGCCACTGTAATCAAACTAGTAGATAATGTGGTCATCCCACTGCCACAATAACCCTAAGTCACACATTCACTTAATGAATCTTTAAAGGTTATTTCAAGTTCACAACACCTAAATGAAAACTCCTGGCACTGGTGACTTTCAGAACTTTCTAATTTTAAAAATGGACTATGCTGCACATACTATTTATGTTACGTAACACCTCAGTCAGACCTGGGACAGAGCTACTTAAGCCTAAAACATTTCTGTAAATAAGAGCATTCATATGTGACAATTTGGGTCAGGTTTTATCAATAAATGTGTTAAGGGAAAAAAATCCTTGTTTTTCTGACCTTTTGGTGTTTGAAATTTGAATGATAAGGGATTATAAACCTGTAAAATTTTCATTTTGACTTAATCTAGCACTACAAATTACCAATATTCATTATACCTTCAAATCGTGCTTCTGAAAAGTATAGACGTGATTAAGAAAAAATGTGCCTAATTTCCCATCTTTCTGATTTATGAAATATAACAAAACACAAGTTAATTATGTAACCTTCTAACTGAAGAAAATGAGAAAAAAGCAGCAGAGATAGGGAAAACAAAAGATTAAATTTAAGAACTCAGTTAATGGAAGATAAGTAACTTAGAAGAAGCATAGAACAGGAAGTGTGTATTACTGCGCACTCTGTTAAATTACCTCTGTGTATATATATAATTTCTCCCCTATGGCTGAAAAATACAGGTTCTGATATAGCCAAACACATATTCATAGATAATCTTACATGTCTGTTTTCTCTCCGTCTCCAAGCAGCTAACTCTTTAGAAGCTAGTTCTTCTGGACTCATTCTTATAAGATGATCAGGGGTTACTTCTCCTTTCAGTACTTTTTTAAATAATATCTGGAAATATTTAAAAATGGGAATAAAAGGGGAAGAAAACATTTTTAAAAGAAATTGGAACTGCTGTATAAAAATTTGTAATAAATAAAGATGCAATATTTAAACCGGATTTACAAATGTCTATTTATAAATCATCTACTACAAAGAGATTTACTGACAACCTTGTATTCTAGGAACTTCTCATCTAAGGTAACAAACACACCTTTCATATAAAAAATCAACACAGGGGCACCTGCGTAGCTCAGCTGGTTAAACATCTGACTCTTGATTTCAGCTCAGGTCACGATTTCTTGGTTCGTGGGATCACAAACTGCGTTAACAATGCAGAGCTTGCTTGGGATTCTCTCTCTCACTTTCTCTTTCTGACCCTCCCCACTCACACTCCCTCTGTCTCTCTCAAAATAAATAAATAAACATTTAAAAAATAAATGTAAAAATATCAACACATAGTGAAGAAACAGGTACAGTAGAACCATTACAACATCTATCCAAAAATTGTATTAAAACTGTTCCCCTACTCCCACCCTCCCCCAAAAGAAGATTCTGTCTCAGAGCATTCCCAGTGATACACTCTGTCATAATAGCCAACCTGTAGTAAATAGCAAGGTACCACATAAAAGAATTTTATTGAATGTGAGGTCTTTCATATTTTTAAGATTTCATAGTTTAAATTTTAACAGGCTTGGGAGGGACTCCAGAGCAAAGAACCAACTGCAAGAAAGAAACCCAATGGAAATAAATGTTTACTTACTGAAGAAAAGCTTCCAGACTATATAATTCAAGAAGTATCTGATCCCCTGGACTATGATGACAGATTATACAATGTAGATTTCTCTTAAGTAGCTGTTAGTATATACTTTAAGAAAATACCTCATATCACATACTATTGCAACTATCATTATACAAATTGACAAACTGTTATCACTTATGTGAAAATCTTATAAAACTTAAGCAAATACGTAAGGAGTTTGCATTCATATACATAGCTTTTAGATTTCCTCTAAGTCTCGAACAAGAAATGCCAGAAAATGATTAACAGTTCAATTAATATTTGCCTCACTGCTAAAAGATATTTAGAATTAAAGTCTTATTTGAATTAACAAAATGTTTTTTTTTAATGTTTATTTTTGAGAGATAGAGACAGAGTACGAGTGGGGGAGGGGCAGAGAGAGAGAGAGAGAGAGCGAGAGAGAGAGGGGCAGAATCTGAAGCAGGCTCCAGGCTCTGAGCTGTCAGCACAGAGCCCAACACAGCGTTGGAACTTGTGAACTGTGAAATCATGATCCGAGCTGAAGTAAGAAGCTCAGCTGACTGAGGCACCCAGATGCCCCAACGAAACGTTTTAAAATAGTGTTTTTTACATAATTTTTTTTTTAAGTACTGCTGCTCTGTTTTTAGATTCAAATCAGAAGTACCATTATAGTGGGGCGCCTGGGTGGCTCAATAAGTTAAGCATCCAACTCCTGGTGTCAGCTCAGGTCATGATCTCACAATTCCTGAGTTCAGCTGACCGCTCAGAGACTGCTTGGGATTCTCTCTCCCTCTCACCCTGACCCTTCCCCTACCCTCAAAAATAAACAAACAAACAAACAAAAAGAAGTACCATTACAGTATTTGTTATGAATTTTAGCTTAACAGAGTTTTTAAAGAATACATTTGAGTAAATTTTTAATAAATTGGATTAAATAAGGGACATAACGGAAAGAAAATTCACATAAATCAGGTTAAGACAGACTTAGCAGTTTACATTTTAATAGACTCATTATAGAACACTAGTTACCACTATTCAGAATTCATAATTCAGTGCAGTAGCGAAAGACTATTAAAACGACACAGTCTCGGGGCACCTGGGTGGCTCAGTTAAGTGTCCAACTTCACCTCAGGTCATGATTTCACAGTTCATGAGTTTGAGTCCCGTGTCGGGCTCTGTGATGACAGCTCGGAGCCTGGAGCCTGCTTCGAATTCTGTGTCTCCTTCTCTCTCTGCCCCTCACCCATTCATACTCTGTCTCTCTCAAAAATAAATACTGAAAAAAATTTTTTAAAACAATGACACAGTCTCAAGGTGCCAGGGTGGCAGTTAAGTGTTGGACTTCAGCTCAGAGCTCATGCTCTCTCTAGCTCTCAAAACATAAAAAAATGTTAAAAAAATATTTTTTTAAATAAAAAATAATAAATAAAATAAAATGACACATTCTCACTTTAAGAAATAAATTATAGATCTGTTGTATTATAATCTTAAAATTCCAATATATTCAGGAAAGCTGGAAGCTTAAACAGGTATAGACATGAACAAAACATACTTACATTGTTTTTAGGATCTTTCAGATTAAACATCAAACTTCTGTATTTGTTCTTATATTTAGCATCTGTGTCCCGAAAAAAAGAGAAAAGCTCTTTTTCAATTTTTGTGGCAACTTTTGCTGCTTTTTCCTCTGGCACCTTCAAATTGGACTCTGTAAGTCTTAAAATTAGAATAATTCAATTATTCTTCAAATACAATAATAAGCATATAGTAAGCATATGTGATTCAATCCTCTACAATAATAACGTGTGTTACCTTTTCATAAGAATGTCTTTAAGAGAATGTCTGACGCTTTGTCTGATCTGATCTGCAGAAGGCTTGGAAGTAGAAGTAGCAGGAGGATGCACATTAGGCACTCCCTTTTCAATTTTCTTCTTTCTTATCTCTTGCTTCTCATGAGCCCCTAATTTAAACAAATAACAAAATTCATTAAACTGTTTTTAAAAAGATATCTTCCTTTTTAGTGCATACTGTTAAGCTTCTAAACAAAATTGACTGATTAAAAAATCACTATTTAGAAATAAGATCAGGGGGTACCTGGGTGGCTCAATCGGTTAAGCATCTGACCCTTAACTTGGTTCAGGTCATGACCTCATCGTTGGTGAGACTGAGCCCCACAACAGGCTCTGCTCTGACAGCACAGAGCCTGCTTAGGATTCTCTCTCCCTTTTTCTGCCCCTCCCCCGCTTGTGCACATGTACGTGCGCACTCTCTCTCAAAATAAACATTTTTTAAAAAATAGAAATAACATCAGAACCCATATTGAAATATTCCTGACATTAAAATTCTATTCTACATATGGTGACATGTTAACTAGACTTATCGTGACCATTCTGCAATACATACAAATATCAAATTATTGTCATATGCTGGAAACTAATGTTATATGCCAATTATACCTCACCAAAAAAATTCTAATTTAAATGAATTTTAATTATAAATTAAGTGACTAAAAAGTGGCCCTATGAAGTGCATATGCCCTTTACCCATTTTATTTTTTTAATTTAAGTAATCTCTATACCCCATGTGGGGCTCAAACTCACAACCTTGAGATCAAGAGTCACACACTATTCTGACTGAGCCAGCCAAGCACCCCCACCTTTTCCCATTTTAGATAATGGTTTTTAGAGCTAGTTTCTTTTCACATAATATAATATTAAGGGGCTCCAGGCTGGCTCAGTCAGTGGAGCGTGAGACTCTTGATCTTGGGGTTGTGAGTTGGAGCCCCACGTTGGGTGTAGAGACTACTTAAAAATAAAATCTTCAAAAACAAAAATTTTAAAAATTATTTAGAAAATATGATCTGAATTTATTAGGTGAGCAGATAATTTAATGATTTTTCCAGTACCACAAAATTGATGAATCTCTGGTTTTAAAACAATTGTGCTTGATATTGTTAATTTGACATGTTAAGCTTTTCAAATGATTTTTCATTCCAACATTACTAATTCATGTAACATCTCCAAAGTCTCTATGTGAAACATCTCAGTACTCTAACCTTCTACCATACCGACTTATTTATTCTAGAATCTCTTCATTCCAACAGTTCTTTTTTTTTTTTTAGATTTTATTTTTTAAGTAATCTTTACACATGGAGCTTAAATTCACAACCCCAAGATCAAGAGTCGCATGCTCTTCTACTGAGCCAAGGTGCCCCAACTTAAATCTATCATTTTTTACCATTTGTGTCCTCATTTTCCCACATAACCAACTTTAATTAAACAGTCCAACATTGTTACCACACCCTTGCATTCAAAACACCTTTATCCTCTCTGCTTTAAACATCTGTATTTGCAAAACCACAACCTGGTGAAAGCCAGCCTTAACCTTCACCCAAACAGCCTACAAACAGTTGAAGGCAACTGGAGAAAAAACACTGATGCTAACAGATCTCCCTATAAATTCATAACCACAAAACTGAAGTAGATAACTCAATCTGCTGCCCTAATCCTATTAAGTTTTCCTGGTAAACTTGTTTTCCCACTTCCCCAAACATTATTTTACACTTTTTCTCCTCTCTTCACAATCCAACAATACCTCCTTCACCAACTTCAACCTCATTTGATTTTTTTCAAAATCAAAATTCTTTACCCCAATACTATATTTTTTCTTCATAGTGCCTAAATGCCGTGATAGAGCACACCATCTGTCTTCTACTATTCGTATTTAAGAGCCATGAGGGTGGGGTCTTATTAAATTCATTTGTACTTCCCAGAATTTAGAGCAATAGTTTTTAATTTCAAGAAAGGTAAATCACATATTTTTGTTGTCATTAAAATATTAAAATGGTTAAATTTCCCTAAATATACTAATTGATAGTGTATAAAATAAATATAGCTTTATTAGTGTATAATAATTTTTATTAATCTTACTACCTTGTTTGGAACCTTTTTCTCCTGTACAAATAACAGTTGAAGGTTCTTTTGGTATTTTTTCACTTTTTTCTTCTGAGGATCTCCGAGGTAAAACCGGTTGTCCCATCTTTCGAAGAGGAGCTAGCTGCCATTTTTTTATTTCACTATCTCTACAGTCTGATGAGTTTTTGCCTTCACCAGATTCCTGGGGGGGGAAAAAGTATTTAATTCATTAGAATGAAAATTACTAAAGCAAGGCTCAAGAGTATATTGATAAAAAAAAAAAAAAATTAAACCTAATTAGTATTACAATCCATTAAGATAGCAAATATTATATTCTTTTTTTTTTTTAAGTTTATTTATTCTTGAGAAAGAGAGAAAGTGTGAATGGGGGAGGGGCAGAAAGAGAAAGGAAGAGAGAAAACCAGCAGGCTCCACACCATCAACACAGAGCCTGATACAGGGCTCAAAACCACGGACCATGAGATCATGTCCTGAATGGAAGTCAGACGCTTAACTAAGTCACCCAGGCACCCCAGCAAACATTATATTCTTTAGCCCAATACTTAAAAGGTTATTTTTAAAGATGTACACAAATAACTCTCAATTAGTAGCAAAAAGGAGATTTTCCCTTTCATTCAAAATCCATTTGTCAAGCACCTATTTTCTGCAGAACACATAATAGCCTATAAAGGAAAACTTAAAAAACATGGATATCACTTTCCAGGTAGTGATATTAGCAAGAAAATTAGATACAAGATAATAAGAGTTCTCTTAGCTGTGGATATGGAAAAAGGAGGGAGAGATTGTGGAGAAATAGGTATCTATGTTCTTCACCACTTTCTAAAACAAATGAAATCACATCCATCTACAGCAAGTGTTCAATTTTTTTTCATTGTATCTATTAGCAATTTTAGCTCCCATAAAGTAGAACAAACCATCAGGATACCTGCTATTCTCATCCTGATTATAGCCCACAAAGAACTACTACAGAACTAGAATTCTAAAACCCTTTAAAGTAATTAATCACATCATGGTAGTGTTTGAAAGACAGGGAGAAGAACCCTGTGTATAGGCATATATAATCATAGGTTTTAATTAGAGTACATACAAAAAAAAACACTAATTTTCTCTAGACTAGGAATCCTCTCATTTTTTATTTACTCATTTTCTATCTTTCCAACTAGAATTACTTGAGACCAGGAACATATCTTAATCAGTGCTATACACCCAAGCCTGGTACCACACTTGGCACACAATAGGAACTCAACACATGGTTCAACATAAAATCTAGGGATAGGAAGTGATAACTTAAAAAGCAGATTCCAGAAACTAAAATCAGACAAGTGCAAACAAAATTCAACAGAGTTCATCAGTAAAAAGAAAAGGAAGCAGTAATAACCTGAAGGGCACATGTATTTACAAAATCAGACCAACCTCAACTTCTTTTCTGACACAGAGAGTGGACAGAGTGGTCTCTCAAAACATTTACAATGTTTTATGTCTTTTTAGACAGGATGGAAATAACTTAGCTAAATGACAAAACAATGAGCTATATTTCTAAATGGTCAAAATATTATATCCAAGAAGTGATGATTAATAGTTAATGATTAACAGAAGTTTTCCAAAGATGTGCTATAAACTATTCTCAATGGAGTTCTCAATTCTATACCATCAGTGACTTTGGCGCTCATCAAATCAACAGAGAAAGCAATAGCAAATGCCAGAAGGACATAATCTGATTCTCAAAAAGTCTGGTCAGACAGAAATTGCTGGGTGCTACAAGTACTGGCAAACTGCAACTTAATCCAGTTTTGTTATATAAAGAATGTCTCAAAAAACTGAGTTTGTAAATAATGGAGATGACTTTGGAGAAAACATGCTTATATTCTTCAATCTAAATGGCTGAACTAAAAGATTTCCAAACTTCCTTCTTAACTCTCCAATTCATGTTCACTGTCTTTTGGATTATTATAGTTGACTATCCACATATATATGTTGCCACTGTACTCTTCGCTAGCATTATAAAACAACAAATTTCTATAAGAATAGAAAATTCATAGGTAACAAAAAGGCAGACAATAAAACATAAAAATTCAATCAGATATAGCACTGAATCTTTTATACATTTCTCCTGTAATAGATTAAATATCTTGAAATTTCTATTTAGGAAATACTTTCAGAAATCAGTTAAAAATATAAGATTAGGGAAAACTGACAACTCTAAGATAGAAATTCTTAAGTGAAGGTTCCAAGCAAACACTGGGACAATGTCAAAAGAATTAAGTTTACTTTTCCTTACAGAGACAAAATAACTCTTCTACCTGAAGACAATGTCAAATATAGTTTAAGAATTAGTAGATAGATATTTATGAGCTGGAAAACTTTTTTTAAAAAGCTTATTAGCAAGTACACTGTAGAGCTTATTACCACTTAATGCCACAAGATCACATACACATCCTACCACAGAAAATCCAAGTACCAAACTAGAGACTAGAAACTGCATAAGACACTGTTAGAAATAAAATCTATGTGTTTTGATGATTTCACCACCTGGTTTCATCAAGACTGCCAAAATATTTTAAATAAAATTCCATTCATTTTTATGGAAAAATAAATTTGAAAAGGTACTCTTAGAACAATGAAACCCAAAGAGAAATTTATTTGAGAGAACGAGCACGTGCGAGAGAGTGAGAGGGCAGGGAAAAGGGACAGTGGGGAGATGGAGGAAGAATCCCATCCAGGCTCCATACTCAGCATGGAGCCCAATGCGGGGTTTGATCCCAAGATCCTGGAATCATGACCTCAGCCAAAATCAAGAATCAGATGCTCAACGAACTGAGCCATCCAGGAGACCCCAAAGAAATTTCCAATTGTCAGTCCATACAAAGTTCTTAAATAAAAAGAATGCATTAATGAGCACCTTACCCGCTTTAAAATTTTGACCTTGTGCTTCACTGTATCTTCTATGTATTTGGTTTTTTCATTTGTTGGTGTGTGCTTTGATAACCCAAGCTTTTCATATTCCATTGTCCTATCTTCACTATGGACTTCAACTTTAGCCTGGTTTTCCAAAATATCTGCATCTACTATTTCAGTCTTTTTATCTTCTTCAGCACAACATTTCACACACACGTATTCTTTGTCTTCCTCTCCCATTTGTTGTGCTTGGCAAAGACTTAAACCAACACAATCACCATGAAACCAGTCATCACATCTCCCACAGCCAACCATAAACCTGGGGGAAGGGAAAAAACTTTGATTTAATACATTTTTTAAAAACCCAATGTCAAAAATGCCCAAGTTAAATAGTTAATCATTTTCTGACATTGTTTTTCACTCTGTCAGTTCAACATGGAGCAAGTTTTCAAAGAATATTCTATGAAAATGGAACTTTTAAGAAGTCAAATACATCCCCACTTGTATGAATGAGAAAATACAAAAAACCATAATGGTTAAATCAAGTGCAACTGAACTTTGTTAGCATACTACACAGAATAACAAAGCATAGAGTAACGTTTCTCCACTGAGAAGGGTGGTAAGATCTGTGATAGTGTGATCACAGACAATCCATCAAAGTTACCATTACATTTACCCCACACACCTGATATATATAAAACTCAAGAATCATTCATCCAATGAATCATACTGAAATGACAAAAAGAGATAGCAACAAATATAAAACTCAAAAACTAACATAATGGAGACTCTTGCACTGTTTATTAACCACCTTAACTATGTAACTATACTTTGAGGTCAAAATATTCTGGTTTCATGGTATAACAGTGATTATATTAAGCTGAAGAATCTTGTATGTACTTTTGAGTGTGGACTTCCTTACTACACTTGTTTTTCCAAATAAAGATCATTGTTCTTAACATGAAGATATTAATATTCAGGCTGAATTTTTTAAAGTTTCCAATCGACTTACAAGTTTGCCTTTACGGATTTTTATCTAACTTCACTAACCAACGAAAAAGCCTATGGATGGATACAAGATTAAGGACTCTAAAAACCTTGTTTTTCTAACTTGGAAATATCTGGAATTACTTCTGAATGGTAAATCAGATGTACAAACAGCAATTTGAGAGAGAAATTATCTTTTTAAAATACTTTTTACCCCACTGTCAGGAAAACCAGAGAACTCACTTAATCATGTTTAACATTTTCCTTTCTTCTTCAAGTTGGTAATTCATGATATGTTTGAAAGCTTACGATAAAGAGATTTAGGTCTATTCTTTAATGAATTAAAGACTTTCTGCTGATTTTGGTAACAGTGGCACCAACAATGTCAAACCCATTTTAAAAACCTGTGGACCAACAGGAAGATGTTTTAAGGTAATTCAACGGGTGGTACAGCCAACTCTCAAAATATACCAGAGGTTCTGTTTGAAGGTTGAAACTATACAAACAACATTTAATCCTTACAAGAGGTCTTGAAAAAAGTCACAGCAAATATTCATTCCTCAAATGCAGCACATTTTTCTCTTCTTTGTATCCCTTTCTATTGTGTATCAGGCTACTGCTGTCCATTAAGGAAACCTGACTTCTTCCTATGATTCACCATTCTTTACCCTAACTGGTAATGTCTGTGCTATCTTTATCAAATAAGTCATTATCTCCCCAACATGACAAGGGAAAAAACAGAAACAAGAAAACCTTCTGTTTTATGTTAAAATAAAACAAAACACAATGTTTTGGATTCATAAGCCAACAACAAAACTTTCAAACAATGTGTTATTTGTTTGCAAGATAGAAATGGTCTGTCTGTCTAGGCTTGGGGAGATTTTAGATGGGTCCATGTTTCAATGATACAGATCTTCCAGCCAACAGAATAAATAAGTTTGAAAAATCCAAGTGCATAGCTTTTCTACTTCAGGTTTCAAAGTCATAAGAACTATTTCTTGAAAGCAGGTAATATGTCTGTGAAATAGCGAAGGAAAGCTAGTAGTCATTTCCCTTTATTTCCACTATCAGAGCAACATTAGCAAGTCTAGACTAAGTTTCAATGAGACTACTTAAAAAACCTACACACTATGACCATGACTATGCTTTTACCCCAAATTCAACTCTTAAATATTATAAAGCATGGATTTTAAATTTCAAATTTTTATTTCATCAGGGAACTTATTTTATGGTTACAAAACTTATTAACTAATTGTATTTCATTACGCCTCATTTCAAGTCTGTTTTGGAAAGGTCTCCTCAAATGTGAGTCTCTGAAAAGCAAATCTCTAGCGCCATCTACAGATTATCTTAATAGTTTAGGATTTTATATAGAAAAATAAATAAAATTCTAAAAAGTCATTGATAAAAATAATTTCCACATGTTCTAGGGAAAAAATAAATTAACTCACTTGAAAGTAAAACTGATTTTACAAAAATGTAAATCTGGATCATTTTTAGGTCTGAAACTTAGAGGAGTACTACAAATTTTATGGGTATTTATATTGGGGAAAATTTATATTGGGGGGAAAAGGTCTATCACAAAAAGAGAGTATTACTTTCTTCCCTTTTTGTATTATTCCTCATGATTTAAAAATGTGAGGGATAGGGGAGAGAGTATGAATCACATAGCTAACAGAATTACTACCCATCTTCTGTTCTAGCCTTGAATTTCTGATTATTAATAGGCAAAATCACTTACAGAAAAGACTATATAACCTGAATGTTAAATATTTCATTAAAAATAAACAAATAAATAAATAAATAAATACTGTATGGAGTTTACCTCTGGATCAATTAAGTAAACCAAGTAGGCATGCATCAGTTAAATGGATGAGTTCAGAAATATTTGTTTTATCTCCTATTGTTAAATATTCATACACAAAGTTTAAAAGTAAAAAGCTAAACTAGACTTAGTGTAAGATAAAAAACAATTTAAAATTCTAACCTTTTTGGCATAAGCCAAAATATATTCTTAGAAAAGTTTAAAGTTTCTTTAAAGTAAATGAGAGGCAAGCAACAATGAAAACTGTTCTCAGCATGTTCATGTTACAATTACCAACAACGGAGCTGTTACAAGATGGGTCTTCAGTTCTGATTAAGTATTTAAGTGACAATCTAGACCATATTACTATAAATGTATATGTACTCACTCTTTTCTAAAATGATTCTATTCCACATAAATATTAAATCAGTTTTTGTCACTAACAATCTTATCTGCAGATGAAAATACTTATCTGTCAATCTCTTAAAATCTTGAGAAAAACAATCTTATTCTGGAAGAAAATTTCCTTCTCACAAAAACAATTTGAGTATAAAGCCATCATGCTATGGAGATTTTTTGTTTTTAAATTTCATCCAATGTATTAATCATCTATTGCTGGGCAAGAAAATGCAATACAAACTAAAAATACAAACACCTGGAGACGTAGGAAAAAACTAGAAACTACAGGATAGATACTATGAAAAGACTAACACTTCTTCCTTCCAAAATGCCAACTGGTTTATGTAAACACAAGTGCAAAGATGATTTTTTTAAAGGGAGTATTAAGTAGTCCGGTTTTTAAAATAATGAATATGCTTGTGTTGTAAGGCTGATGAAAATAAATGGAAGCAAAAACAACAGTTTGATGTGTAAATTGTTAAGTCAATACCTACTGTCTTTAGGATATGTATAGTGTTGCCTATGGTCAAATATTCATTACATTTGGTGATGTCATGTACAAATCCATACTTAAAAATATAATTTCCAACTGGAAGCACACACAGGAAGCTAACTTTAGTTGTAATACATGTAAAATGCTTAAGAGTTATAAAACAGTCCTTAGAAGCAAAGCTGTCACAAGTGCAAGAAAATGTCATATTAACAAATAGCTTTCCATATGGCTACTGCATGAAATGGACAAAAATTATTTCCAGATATGCCCTTCCTAATAAATTCATAATCTTATTTATACATGGATTAAAATAGGAAAATTACATGCTGTATGACAGGTACATTTTTTGAGTAAAAATGTATACAAGCATGATGTATCAAAAAAAGTAGTGAAGGCTAGTTAATATGTGAAGAAAAAACAATTACTTAGGCTTGCTTCTTTATTCACAAAATGTAATGTGAAATGTTGCTTCCCAATTGTTTCCAATGTCATTATATATTATGCATGTTAATTACATAAAGTAAACTCAAAATCCCTACATATGTATTATTCTAAGTCATTTTCCACACTGAGGCAAAGAAACTCTAGGTTTTATAGAAGAGATACAGAAGGTGGCATTAGGTTAAAAACAAAAAAACAGTAGGATTTAACATTAACACTTAATGTTCATTTTAGGAAAATAACTGTTGATGTTGGTAAAGTGAGCCATCATTAAAAAGCCTTGGCAAACTCCTGAGGGCCAAACCATCAGAAGAGTAGCTTATCTGCAACAAAGCTACACTGTAACACACTTAACACTGTTTGTAACTCTAGGCTCAAGTTTCATTTTAGAAACTCCTTCAAGCTAAGGCTCCTCTTGCATTACTCAGACCACATGTCAGCATGTAATGATTTTTAAAAGATTCTGGCAGAGAAAAAAGTGCTGGCCTAAAAGAACACTTAAAAGCACCACCCAGCCCTTAATTCTGAAAATTTAGCAAGCCCACTTTAGAATATCTGAATAAGGTGTTTTCTATTAAATTTAATTTAATTAAAAAAAAAAAAAAAACTACAACACATATGTGAGGACAAATGTAGCACAATATCCAAAGACACAATTTTTAAAAACTGGAATATGTGGTTATAAAGAATAACCGCCGACACTAAAAATAGGACATGGACTGAATCACAAATAAAGGCATGAAAGTTTGTTATGTCTTTGACATAACAGTTCGACATAAAACTTTAAGTTTTTTACAGAATAGCTCCAACAACTCCCACCCACTCTGCCCAACCACCACCTCCCACACCAAAATAATTACACAACATACTTTACTAAACTGTCCCTACCTAAAAAGCTTCATTTTAATGTAACCTGATAGTGCTGGGAAAACTCATCCTAATATTTACTTTCATGAATGAGTGAGGATAATATTACAAAGTGCAAGTTATAATGTTCTTTCATCATGTCAGTGTTGATAGAAGTTCCAACAGCAATCTCAACACGAACAGGACAATCTTGCAGCTGCAAACTCCACTTCATCTCCTGTTTTCTTAAAACACTAGCAAATAAAAAATACATGGTGGGGGGAGGGGGTCTGGCAGTGTCAAAAAGCTATAAAACACTGAATCCTAAAATCACTTCTATCGGAATTCACGAGAAATCCTTCAAATCACTAAAACATTCAAAAGAGAAATACAGGTTTTCACTCCGTTCCATGTTACATACACAATCTACCCAGGTAATTTTAACAGTTGTTTTAGCTATCAAACTTCATTCCAAGGTCAAGTTTGATAGTTATGAAGTGATGGTGTGCTTGATTTACTAGAATTTTTTATATCTTCAAAAGAAAAATAGAATTTCCATTATGACCTTTACATTTTATTACTAGTTCTTCTCAAGCCAAATAAAATAAAACTTACAGACCCAAAGCAGTGTTAACAATTTTTTGATCAGGAAGTTTTTTTTCTCTTTCAGATGCAACAACTAAATCACACACTCTAACTGGTTACAATGACAAAACATTTCTGTATATACCAGCAGTTGGTCAGGCTACGCTTTTTTTTTTTTTTTTAATGTTCTAGGATGACATATTTATAAATTCAGTAGCTCCATCTATTATTTATCCAGGATTGATGAGGGGTTTTTTTGTTTCTGCAAAAGTCTTTGTATATTAAATAATTTCTTTCTATAAAAAAGTTCTCAAATAACCCTACCTTAAAAAGCAATTTCTCTTTAATGCACATATCACACACACATACACACACACCTGTTGCCATGTGGTTTTTTGCAAAACCCACACTGCTTGCTGGGAGTCCACATATATTTGCTTTCAAATGAAGAGCTATGGTCTGAACCTTCTTTTTTTATAGTAGCTATGTTGTCTGGAATGAACAATGGTGGCTCATCCAAAGAAAAACTTTTGCTGCTTCTTCTCTGGCGGGGTTGTAGGTTCTTCTCAGGTTTTTTTAGTTTCAGTTTATCTTCCTCCTTAAAATGCTCTACACCACCTGCATGTTCAAGCTCTTCCTTCACATGGCTATTGGTTTTCATCCCTGCAGCCAGCTGCTGGGGCTTATGGCATTGTTTCTGGCTGGAATGTAATAAATGTCCAGTTTGTGCAGGATGATGGGGTTCTTTAGAGCCACCAGGGTGACCATGAGGTTTATCACTCAGAGAATGAGTTAAGGGTTTGGAAACCTGCACTAAATTTTGATCCTGTGATGTTTTTTTCAATATAGAATGAGCTTGATTTTTCACAGATTTAACCCCAGAATTGCAACTCTGAATTTTTGAATCCTTATCAACTTGTTTTTTTCTCACTTTGACTGGCCTATGAAAATTTTGCTGAGTTTCTGGTTCATCAACATTTCGTTTCACGCTTTTGACATTAACCTTAGTTTTGTTATGCATTAGTTCATGCTTTGCTGCAACAATTTTTTTCAGAGTATCTGTGGTCATGTTTTGCTTAGAATGAATTACAGGTTTTGTTTGTTTGGATTTTATGTTTTTTGACTCTAAGCAAGAAACACTACTTGACTGGCTGCTTCTGTCATCCTGAAGGTTTGCTATTTCATGAGACTCCATTTTAATACTTTCAACAACATTCAACTGTTCTGAATTTTGGTCAGGTGCATCACAAATAGCATTTTCTAAAATATTACTTTCTGGTTCAAAAGCATTAGCATCAACCATCTCTAAGTTTGATTTATTAAATTCTGTACTCTCCAACTGCTTATCGTTAGACTCTGTGTCATTACAATAACCCAAAGATTCTATTTCATTTCTTTGAAAGGAGTTCTTCGCTTTATCAGCAACTTCCAGGGTATTCTTCAATTCCATATTACATTCATTTACTTCATCCACAGAACCAGACAAACCTGTAAGGTTCTTTTCTGTTTTATTTGGATTTGTACAAGCAGCAGCATCAGAAGGAGAGGCAGAAGATGCAGGCTCCTCAATAATTTGGTCATCTTTACGAGATAATTTTACTGTCTCATTTGATTCTTGTTCAACTTTTCCTTTTTCCCTCCCTTCTTCAACAACAGTGCCATCCATCTTAACTGAAATAGAATCATCCTGTTCTTCTTTATCTGAAAACTTAAACAGTGGGCTACTAACAGTTTTGACTTTACAGTCCATCAGAGCTTCATTCTTCTTCTCTTCAATACTAACACAAGTCTCTGAAAGGAGTGAACAATTTAATTCATGAGATGGCACATTTGCTTCTCCCTGATTATCACACTTCTGCTTAGAATCTAATCCAGCTTCATCCTTCATTTCAAGACAAGACGACACTGAAGAATGACTTGAAGACACTGATACTTCTGGTACCACGTCAATTTGTCCAATATGTCGGCTGCTCCTTCTGCTCTCTTTATGGTATTCAGGTTTTGGTGATACAGAAACTTCTTTAATCTGACACCTTTCTGGATGTTTCACCCCTGCTTTGGGGGCAGATACAGTCTTCCCAGATGCCTTTTTTGTGCTATTTAAAGGTGCTGCATTTGAACGCTTGGCAATAGTGCTTTGTCGCAAACTTCTTACTTGTTCTATCACAAGGGAAAAAAACAAATAAAAATAACTTAGCTATTTTGCCATGTGTTTTTATTTCAATACAATTTAGAATACATCACTTCTTTATTCTGAGCTATAAATTTGCTCATTTCAGTGAAAATGTACTGAAAGTTACTCATGATGATCATATATATATATATATATATATATATATATATATATATATATATATGTATATGTATGTATATATCTCCATGTTAAATTTTACATTTATCAAAGTTCTATAAATTCTGACAGGAGAAAAAACTTCTAGAAAATTCAGACTGATATTATACTTTACTATAAGACAAGAATGTTTTCATCAAGTTTCTTTTCTATAATAAATAAGCAGGGAGCAAAATAAATGAGTTTCCTTTGCATTAATGCCCATCATAAAGCAAGACTGTCATACAGTTTTAAACATTAAGTATCTTTAAATAAAGAATACCAAACAAATTCAGGTGCCAATATAATAAGAACTAAACCACCTATAACAAACAGGATCTGTGTGAGTTTCAAAACACAGCCTCACAACTCAAACTCCTTTATGAATGTGCTTCACTTATATCACCATTTTAGCATATAAGCTATTCCTAAGAAATGAAGTATATGCTATAGTACCACAGATAAAGAGAAATTACAACTAAAGAAGTTTAAGCCAGGAAAATATACCATAAAAGAAAATGGGGAAAGTATGAAAATAATTGAACAAAGCTTCCCACCTTTAACAATATTCCTAACAAAGAATCTACTATTTGAGTTTTTCCTCTTTTCCCTATCTGAATACACCTCCAAGAAAAGGAACACATATGGAGTGCAAGGAAAACAGAAAGAAAGAGAACTAAAGTAGATTCACTAATCAGAAAAACAACCCACAAAATGAAATAGAAAATAAACTATTTCCAAGCCTATGCATATCCAATACCTCCAAATAAACACCATGAAAATTAAATACTATCAATTACCAAAAATAAAGACTCCTTCCTACTCTTCAGTGCAAAACACCACTATGCACCAATACTTAAACACTGCTTATTTGTCATATACCACTTTTACTTTTTTTAATATTTATTTTTGAGAGAGAGAGAGAGAGAACACGAGTGGGGAAGGGATAGAGAGAGAGGGAGTCAAAGGATCTGAAGCAGGCTCTGAGCTGATAGCAGAGGGCTCGATGCGGGGTTTGAACTCACGAACCATGAGATTATGACCTGAGCCGAAGTCAGGCACTTAACCGACAGCCACCCAGGTACCCCTACCACTAAACTTTTAAAGAAGGTATCAGGTGTCTTCACTTGTCTTTAACAGTCCTTGGTGATGCCTACTGTCTTGATGTGATTATTAATAGTACATTCTTTTATTCTCAAAAGTGTCCTAGTTTGAACAAAAAACTATCTGGTTGTCCCAATCTTAGAGACCCTTTCTAATTCCCCCAGGACTCAGCACAGTATTTCTTCATTAGGTAAGCACCCAACAATTTTTAAAAATTTTGTGGATTATTGTGTGGATTACTAACTGTTCACCACATGCTCAGATATATAACATTTTTAAATAACTAAGAACTTAATGGTTCATTATCAATATCTGGATAAGATTTTTATGTATTTTATGCATTTTAAGCTTTGAAGACAGCTTGTAATAGTTTACACTTCTACTTTATTCATCTGCCTTGAAATAAAGTAAAGGAACTTTTAACACCCATTACCTACGTTGTCACAAATAAATAGCATATTCAACCATAAAGGTAATTAAGATTAAAAAAACGTTTTTCAGGGGCGCCTGGGTGGTTCAGTCAGTTATGCATCCAACTTCGACTCAGGTCATAATCTTGCGGCTTGTGAGTTCAAGCACCACGTAGGGCTGTGCTGACAATTCAGAGCTTCAAGCCTGCTTCAGATTCTGTGTCTCCCACTCTCTCTGCCCCTCCCCCGCTCACTCTCGCTCTCTCTTAAACATTAAAAAAAAAAAAAGTTTTCCAATAGTAACTGATTTATTGAGCCAAAGATCAAGTTGTTTTTTTCTCCTCTAAATATAAACTGCCTTAGTTGGAATCCTGGCTGTATAGGCCAAACATTATCATTACCTGTCCATACTGTTCATCCTATTCTTTTCATTGCTTTAAGTTACAAGTATTACCAAATAATTGATTTTAAAAACTGATTAAAAATATATATTGAGGAAAAGATGATAAAAGTAAATAACATGCATCTAACTTAATCCACTTCTCAAAACACCACACTAAAACTATACAAAAGGCATGAATCTAAAATGAATGGAAGAACAGGAGAAAACCTGAATTTTGGAAGCCAAACAAGAGATGATCAAGAAGTGACCCAAAGGAGATAAACCCTAAGATGGCAACGTGGGCAAGAACCAATAGCATTAATACCTCAAAAGGGTTAGGAACTGGTGACCCCAGATGATTCTAAAATGAGGATGAAGACAGGTAGTTAAAATGAAGAGGAGTTAAAAGCTGTTTTAAGAAGCAGTCAGACCACTAGCTCCCTCTCCCTGACTCCATCTGCCAGGCAACTGCCCTTTCCTGGTCCTAATCCAAGATTTGGAGGCTTGCTCTCTGGAAGAGTATAAATCAGGGTTTCTAGACTAAGGAACATCAGGCACAGATAAAAGTGGCAGGAAAGTACACTGAAATGTATGATATTAAGTGAAGTTATATACCTGAGACACCCTGTCAGCTTCCTTGAAGGACTCCCATTACACAATCTAATTGAGCCTAAAGGAATAAATAACCTCAATTCTGACAACAGGGGTTCCTCAAAATAAAAAAATAATAATAATAAAAATAAAAAGCATAGCCAGATAACCACACAGTGAAGCTCACAGTAGACAAAACCCAACCCACACACTCTTGAGTGTTAACCTCTTCAACATGAGCAAGCAATCAAGGATCAGACATTTTAGAAAAGTCCCTAACATGAAAGATGGAGAGAGGGAAAAAAAAAGACAACATGGAGAAAAAAGAAACTATAACTATGAAAGGAGACCAAAAACACCTTTTAAAACACTTTTTAAAGCACAAGTACCTTAGAAAAGACAGAAGATACTGCATCCACAAAACAAGACCACAATGCTACGAAAAGGACTATCCCGAAACAAAAAAAAGAACATTCAAAAATTAGAAATGTAAAATTTGACGGAAAAGTTGGAGGATAAACATGTGAAAATTTCACCAAGGAGAGGAAAAAGATAAAGAGATAGAAAGTAGGCAAGATCAAGAAAATGGAAGGATCAGTCCTTTCTAACACTTGAATAATAAGGAGTTCAAGAAAGCAAGAACTAAGAAAATAGAGGGATTACCAATGAATAATACAAAAAGTTTTCCCAGAATTGAATAATAGTCCTTTTCAGACTAAAAGGAAATATGGAGTACCCAGAGTTCAATATATAAAATACACTTACCCTAAGACACATTATCAGAAATATCAAAACACTAGAGCTGAAGAGAAAGACTCCACAAACTTCCAAAAGAAAGTAGGTAACACTCTACTTAAAAGAAATTAAGGAATTCCTTAAAAGGAATCAGAATAAACTTCTCAACAGCACTGAAATTAGAAGAAAATAGAGGAAAACTTTCAAATTTCTGAAGGAAAACTATGTTCAACCTTGAATCCTACATTCAACCAGACTGTAATTCCAATAGAAGACCAGATTAAATATATCTGCAGACATACAGTTTTAAAATAATATGTCTCCATGTTCTTTTTCCACACAAAACTACTGGAAAAAGTGTCACCAAAATGAAGTAGGCAAGCCAAAAAAGGAGGAAATAAGAACTATAACACCAAACAGAATCCTCAGAAGAATAGAAAAGGGAGATCCCTGGATAACAGCTATGCATCAGGCTTATACAGTGCACATGGGAGCAGATCAGAAAGCTCCAGTTTCTTCAATAAAATGAAAATGACAGAACATCTGATATGCACAAGTATTTTTAGGAAAGATTTAGACACCAGCAGAGTAGGTGAGGTATTACTGATATGTACAAAGAAAGCTATGTACAAATATACAAAACTATAAAGCAAATGAACAACAAAAACAACTATTAAGTCAGAAAGACAAAAAGTTGTATAGGAAAAGTAACCTCAGTTTATTAAAATCGATCATCTCTAACAGCATACAGAGTCACAATAACATAATTACTAGTGACATAACAAAATTAGAGAATGTACTTTTGTGTGATGAGAACAAGAGGAAAAAAAACACTAAATTCATCATCCAGAGTGGGAAGTCAATAAAAATACTTATATCAGAATAATCAAAAAGTAGTAATATGTTACTTAGAGACATGAAACTAAATACCAAAAAATTAATAATACCAGCTGAAAGAATGATTTCCTCTGGGGAAAAAGAAGTATTAGAAACTTACAGAATTAGTGAACCCTTTAAATTTTGTAAATATAGGGGTGCCTGGGTAGCTCAGTCAGTTAAGCATCCAACTTCAGCTCAGGTCATGAGCTCACGGTTTGTGAATTTGAGCTCCGTGTCGAGCTCTGTGCTGGACTCTGTGCTGACAGCTCAGAGCCTAGAGCCTGCTTTGGAGTCTGTGTGTGTCTCTCTCTCTCTGCCCCTCCCCCAACTCGTGCTGTGTTTCTGTCTGTCAAAAATGAATAAACTAAACTAAAATAAACTAAAATAAAATAAACTAAAATTAAATTAAATTAAAATTAAATTAAACTAAACTAAAATTAAATAAATTTTGTAAATATATAATTTCAATGAAAATTCTAAAAACTATACCAACAAATTGATATAATCTCAAAATTGATTATTATCAAAATGCTGAGATTAGCAAGCACCATGAAAATATATCTCTGCTTAGCAAGGTCATGACCTATCACATCTGTCTCTATACCTTTGATTTTCTAGCTAGAACCTCTCTGGAAGGATTACCTTGTGCCATTAAACGAGGTGATTTTCTTGGTGACCTCACTGAATTTTCTTCTACTTTGTCCCTCAAATTCCTGTTAGGTAAAATCAGTTCTTCTTCATCAATGGTATCATTGCCACTTTCTTTAACAACACCTTCGTCCATAATATCGTCAAGACCAACAACTAGAAAAAAAAATAAAAACAAGAAGAAAATTAATTTTAAAAATATCGAGGACCTTAAGTATATAAAGGCAGTACAGAAAACACTGTGAGACAGTTTAATGCAATACTACCCTATAGGGTCATGAAAACTTAGTTCTATTCCTATTGTGTGATATTGCCACTATCAAGCTCCCAATTCAATTTTACAAACTTTTACCTTATGAGGTAACTAGTGTAGAATAGCTACAATTGTTCTTGATTTGGCCTGTGCCGTCACTCTCACTTAATATTCACTGTACCTCTGTGACTATCATAAGCACCTATACCTGAAAACTCAATTATCCCAATTTTGGTTAAAGTAGTACAAAAGTTTAATGCTCTGAAAAGCTTGTGATTCTGAGTTCATGCTAGATGCAAAAGATTCTAGTTCTAAGTGTAATTCTATTCAAGACTTTATGCTGGATGTGTGAAAGTAATATAGGTATACCTTTGAGAGGTAGCGAAAAAATATACACAGAGAAATGAAAAATATAACTTTCCCCTCTCTCAAATGCCAGGTAAAATTGTAGGGGGTTAATATAGCTATATAATTAAATTACCTTCTAGTCAAAAGAGAGAGCATTTCATTTAATGGGAAGGGGGAGATATGGAAAAGGACTGGAGGACACTGAAGAAAATATAAACACTGTATATTCTGAATTATAATAACAAATTTACTTCACTTAACTGGCTGACATATAGCAATTCTAAATGTGCAGTTGAATGAAATCTTGTAAAAAGAATGTGATTATTTAGATCAGAAGGCCTGGATTCAAATCCCAACTAAAACACTTAAATAAAACTTGACCAAGTCACTTAACCTCTCTATCAGTTTCTTTATCTCTAAAATGAGAATAACAATACCTGTCCTACCTACCTCACAGGGCTGTTGTGAGGATCAAGTGAGATGATGTATGAGAACTCACTTTGTAAACTTTAGAGCACTACACAAATGTTAGTTATTATCTTCATCCTAGGGGTTAGAAGGAACCTCAAGAAGTTATCTAGTCCTCATCTTTGTATCCAAGAAGAACTTCAATTAAAAGAGCTCAACAAGATAGTGGTCTATCCTAAAATTTAAAGAGAACAAAATTCTTTATAAATATACTTTCAAATGGTACAATCTTTTTGAAGAGCACTTTGACAACAAACAGAACAATGAAACTGCTTATATACTTTGATCAATAAATTATAAAAAGAATAAATTATGAAAAAAAGCTGGCTAGAAAACAGTGTGATCTTTGTTAGTAAAAAAAAAAAAAACGAAATGCATGTGCATGTACATTCAGACAAACAAAAAAAGATTAGCAAAAAGATGAAAATCATAATAATGGTTATTCTATAAAATATATTTATTTCCTGTTTTCCACATTTCCTGCTATATGCATGTTATCACTCTCAAAAATAGTCTATGCTTTAATCACTATTCCTATGCACTAAAACCTTAAAGAACATACTTTAGGAAAATTCACCAGGACTCATTTAAGATATAATTAGGGGAGAAACGGGTAGGGAGTTCAGTTTAGAAGGCTATTCCATCATGATGAAATACTTGTGTTGCCACAAATTCACACACATTCTCAAAAATGTTTTAACATTCATTTAAAAAAACAAAATGTAAGACGTTTCATCCCAATTTTATATAAAAGCATGTATACAATTTATGCATTACAAATATGCATAGATAGAAATGGACAGGTTGGGGGGGGGGGAAGCACTGGAGTATTACCAGTGATTAGGTCTAGTGGTAAGGTAGATAAGGAATTTAGGTTTTTTACATCATTGTCACGCTGTCTCTTTGTTTTCCAACATTTTCTACAATCAGCATGTATTCTGTATTGTAATCAGGAGAGAAAGAAAAAGTTCAAAAGATAAAAATAGTCCAACAGAAAAGCAAATAAAACCCGATTAACAGTGTTTATTGGCAGGGAGCGAAAACTTATGTTCTGAAATTTAGAGCTATATATTGCAATGCAGAATCAATGGGATTTAGCAAGCCCAATCCAAAAGTCAATTATTACGTTTTCTCTTGCTCCATCTGCTAGTAGCTTCTGACCCAGCTGACCCATCTCCCCTTCCTGAATCCCTTTCCCCTCACTTCACTTGTGAACATCACACTTCTTCCCATCTCACTAGCCACTTCTTAATATCCTTTGACAGAGCCTCTTCTTCTTGCAGATGTCTACGTGCTGGAGGACTTAAGAGTCAATCCTCCCACCTCTCATCTTTATCTACATTCAAACCTCCCCAAGTGCTCTCATCCAGTACCATCTACATTTGTATGACTCCCAAAATTATTTTCTCCAGCCCCAAGTTCACATTTAACCTCTGGAAGAGGATAATTTGACATCTCCACACGAGGTTGTCTAACAGATACCTCAAGCTTAACATACTGAAAATAAACACTGCTTCCACCCATTCCCCCTCTCCCCTAAATAAAACTGCCCCTCCTAAAGTATTTCTGGTAATGGAACCTCCATTCACCCAGTTGTTCAAACCCCAAACTCCTGAACTATCCTTAGCTCTTCTCTCCTCATATACCACATCCAAGTGATCAGCATATCCTGCTAATTCTATCTATAAAACATATTACTCATCTGACCATTTACCATCTCCACAACTAACATTCTACTCCAAATTACCATCATTTCTCATCAAGACCATACTGTAATAGTGTCCCAGGTTCTTCTACTGCCACACACCACCACCACCCCCCCCCACCACCCCATACACATACAGTTTACTCCCCACACAGTCATCACGGTGATCCTTCAAAAATATGAAGTCTTATCTTGTTACCATTCTTCTCTTCAAGACCCTCCAAACTCTTGCCACCACACCACCACACTTAGATTTATGCCCAAAATCCTAACCAGGGCCCACAGGATCCTAAGATCTTCCCCAGCCAACTTCTCTGACTTTTCACCTATCACTCTATAACTCACCCCACTCCAGTCACACAAACCTTTCTTAATACAGGAAAGTATAAGATCTCAGGGTTTCTATTACTTGTTATTCCCTCTGGCTAGGATGCTATTCTCCCAGATATCCATATGGCTCCCTCTCTTGCTTCTTTCGAGTTTTACTCAAATATCACCTTCTCAGAGAAACTTTTCCTAACAATCTTACCCAACACTCTCATCACTGCCTAAAGACCCTTAGTGTACTTTATCCTTTAAAACATGTTT
Source organism: Panthera leo (assembly GCF_018350215.1). Lineage (NCBI taxonomy): Eukaryota > Metazoa > Chordata > Mammalia > Carnivora > Felidae > Panthera > Panthera leo. The sequence goes on along the minus strand of NC_056683.1, from coordinate 57,143,221 downwards.
CACACTACCTGATTAATATCTGTTTAATAACTATCTTCTCCACTAGAATGTAAGTCTACAAGTCAGAACTCTCTCTCTCTCTCGTTCAATGCTGAAACTCCAGAACATAGAATAATGACCTGGTATACAAGATGTACTCCAGAAATATTGGTTGAGCAAAAGAATTAGGGAAAAGAAGAGGCCAGGAAAATTTAAATGTTGATAAGTGAGAAAAGGTTTTCACTAACCAGAAGACAGAAGTTGGAAAGAACAAATTTGGAAGTGAAGTAGTGACTTCACTTTTTGGATATACTGATGACATTAAAAAGAGCAGGCAAAGAAGCATCAAGGTAATAAAACATCACAAAAAAAAGGGTAAGGAAAATTTCAATGAAGTAGGGATCAGGAAGGTTAATGCTACAAGAGAAAACAAAGGAAGGAAGAAAATCCACTAATTTGACACACAGAAACAGAGGACCAGATGACAAAGGTTAAAAAGTGAATGAATAAAGAATGACAACTGCAGTCTTTTATTTTTAAGAAGTGTAATGGTAAAAGACAGAAAAGGAGGACAATCAACTAAAGGAAGTTAAAGGGACAAAAAAGACGATTTCTCTATTTAAGTGACAAATGGGGAAGGGAAATGTAAGGAGGTGAGGTAGGGAGAATTACCTTTACAAAAGGAGATGCGGAATGGGAAGGGAAAGAGAATGCGGCAAGAAGGAAGGAAGGAAGGAAGGAAGGAAGGAAGGAAGGAAGGAGAAAAAGGGAAAGAAAGAAAGAAAGAAAGAGAGAAAGGAAGAAAGAAAGAGGGAGAAGAGGAAGAAAGGAGATGGAGAGAGGAAGGGGAGGAGGGAAAAATCAACAAAGATCTCCACAGGTTTGCGTGTATGCTGGAAAATAACTTGGAAGGTAGTGATGCCTTGAGATCCCATCATCATACACAAACCTCCTAAGGCAACAAGCTACAATTACATCTAAGACTGCATTTGAGATGTTTCTCAGAATTGACATTTCCAAGAATGCAGCCTTTTTTGTACTCCTGCTCTACCTGACACATTTCCTTTACCTAAAGAAGTGCATCTTTAGGGGCACTTGAGTGGCTCAGTCGGTTAAAGCGTCCTACTTCAGCTCAGGTCATGATCTCACGGGTCTGGTCCATGAGTTAGAGCCCTGCGTTGGCCCCTGTGCTGTCTGACAGCTCAGAGCCTGGAGCCTGCTTCATATTCTGTGTCTCCTTCTCTCTCTGCTCCTCCCCGACTTGCGCTCTGTCTCTGTCTCCCAAAAATGATTAAACGTTAAAAAAAAAATTTTTTTTTAAAGAAGTGCATCTTTACATTAAATCAAGCTCTACATGGTTTCCAACATACCCAGGGCTCTCATCTAAACAATGCCCCCAACAAGTAAAGCACCTAACGTAACTTCTCTGTGCCTCAAATTCTTCAATAAAATGGAGAAAATACTAGTGGCTCAGAGGGTGGCTGTGATGATTAAATTAGTATGTATAAAATGCTTAGAACAGTATCTGGCACTTAGCTTCTGTTTCAGTCTCCCTGCTCATGTATTTACCCTCAAAAATTATATATTCCTTCCCCTCACTACTTTTCCTCAACTCTCCCCATAACAAATCAAATTTTTAAATGTATCTGAAATTTCTTTCTTTGAATCTATTCATCTAACTAAAGGTAATTCACAATGCAGAATGAATAATCTCTAGCAAAACCCTCCAAATTAGGTATTTGTGTTTTAAAGAGTTTAATCCAACTGTTTGTGCTAAGAAAATGAATAGAAGTAAAGGAGAATCTGGGTTCTTTTCAGAACACTACCTATTTTCAGGGACCTCCCACATCTCCCCCTCCTTCTGCCACAAGGCTAACCAAGATTTAATATTTGACATCCCAACTTTTTAAATTCACTAAAATGGAAACTTTGGGTTACCAAAACAGTGCTATGACCCGGACTCTTTAGAAAACAAGTGTATGGCTATGCCATACAGAAAAAAACAATATGCTTTTTCATCCCTCCCAGATTCCAGAATTAGAGGTCACTCTCATTTTGAAATTTTGGCATGAAATCTATCATCATACTCAGAAATCCCTGAGCTTGAGTTTAAGATCACATTAAAATTCCTCCTAACCTCACCTGCAAATGGCCCTAATTTAATCTGAGTTCTGAGGTCAGTCAAGTCTATGTGAAATCCTCCCAACACTAATATTACTTTATTCCAGACCATTTACTTCTAATCTATCTTTTTGGGAAAAAGAGGTAAATGAGATAAAGAAAATAAAACCAAGCCATTTGGAGTTAAACTTACTGAATTTCTCAAGAACAGGATTAGTTTAAATCACTCTAATACCATATAAAAGGGAGAACCACAGTACAGTATAAAATTCTTCACATTTGACGTGCCTTAATTCATGCTGGCAGTGCAAAAGGCCAAACTCAACTATTTCTAGGACAACTGTTTCCTCTTTTATAGAAGTTGGCATTGGGGCACCTGGGTGGCTCAGTCAGTTAAGTGTCCAACCCATGGCTTTGGCTCCGGTCATGAACTCCTCCTGGTTTGTGAGTTCAAGCCCCACATTGGGCTCTATGCTGGCAGTGCAGGGCCTACTTGGAATCCTCTCTCTCCATCTCTCTGTCTCTACCCTGCTAGTGCTCTTGCTCGCTCTCTCAAAATAAATAAGTAAACTTAAAAGAAAAAGTTGACATTAAGTATCAGACTTCAGAAAAAACTAAAGAGCATGATGTTGCAGCATCACAATAATAAAGGTTAGCTATCTTTTTACAAGGCTTGTGTTCTGAAGTAGAAAAAGAAATTTTATGGTTACATCCTCCTAACAGAGCCCCCACAGCTTTTTCCTCTAATGTTGCAAAATACCACCCAGCCTCTACCTGGACTCCCTTTAGGAAAAGTTATTTCCTTCATGGATGATTCATACTCTCATTCCTCAAAGAGGCTGTGGCATGATATACATCAAGTTGTATGTTACATAAAATTAACCATTTTGGGTGAATATATCATTTTAGATATTAGATGTTCCTAATTTGAAAAAATACAAATACCGCTACTATGCACACATATTTTTTTCTCAGTTCCTTCTTTACAATAAACTTTAACACATAGGTTTACTGAGTCAAAGAATGAGAATATACATATCTTATTATTTTATATATCTCATCACATGGCTTTCCAAAGGGATTACAAACAATTTACAGTGTAAAGAGATTCATATTAAGAACTCACTAGCATTGAGTCTCAGAGTTTTAAAAGAAACACAGTTACTAAAAAACCTTGAACACTTCAGAATGTGTATACTGCCTTTTTGTATTTGTTAGCTTTGCCTACTCTCCCACTCAGGTGTGAAGGTGTTTTTAATGTATTAGAATTCTATATGTAATTATCTATGTTACCTATTTGATGCAAATACTTTCCCTTATTTTACTTTAGTATTCTTTGGTGTCAATCTAAGGTAACTTTTCTTTAGAATGTTACCTTCAGTTACTCCAATACTATCAAATTATCCATCCTTTCTGCCATAATCTAATACATTCTAAAGCCTTATATTTAAATGTGCACAAATATTTCCATTAACAAAGAAGTCTAGAAGACAGACACTGGGTTAAAGCAATTAGAACTGTTTTTTCACCACAGATCTTCGGTCTTCAATATGCTAAACGGGCATTATAGGAGGGAAAGAACTTCACGTGGCATAATACAACTGTTTCCCAAGTTCTATATTCACACATACTAAAAAAACATACACCAAAATGCTAGTAATGGTTATTTCAGAGATTTTTCCCTTTCTTCTTACATTTCCTAATCCATCTCACATTAAAATAGTTCTGTTAAAAAAATTTTTCCAAAATATCTGTGATTGCCTAGAAAATGAAGCTAAAAAGAGACACATTAAACAAAGGTTTTCTATGTAGAAATAAGTAGTATTACTGATGCCACTTTTTAATTTTTTTCCTTTTTATCAAAGTTATCCATGCACAAGGTTTTAAGGAGTGGTGTCTGGTTTCATGAAGTTTGTTAAGAAAAACATTAATGCCAAGCACCCACTTCTCCTCCACTCCCCCCACTAAACTTTAATTACCTCAATGGGAAATGAAGACAAATTAAACCCTTCATTGAAAGGTTGCTGTGAAAACTGAATTAACTAATATCACTTTTTTTTTTTTTTTTTTTTTTTTTTTAGCTAATATAGCTTCTAATACAGTGCTTGGTAGGCAAATAACAAGATATTAAATGGTAGCAGTTATTAAGTATATCTTGGCAGATTTTTTTCAAATAAATTTCTACAGCCCTAAGTGCCCTTCATGTGATCCCTTCTCAACTGTCTAAATAATTTCTCTTATTGCCAAGATCATTCTACTAAGCTAACATAAAAGTGAGATGGTAATCATTCTCTAAAAATTTAACACTTGAATTCCATCCTAGAATACTATATTTACCTTTCAGTTAATGCCTTTAAAAACATTTACTGAGTACCTACTGTATGGCACATGCTGGCCCAGATTATTTTAGACACTCAAAGACAAAATGACCATGTTTCTTCAACAATATTAAAAAAGGACTGGATGGGGGGACTTATACAGACTGATATATACTTACATACTAACCAACTCAATATATTGACATTATTTCAATTCCAATTCAAACTTAAAAAAAAAAAATGTTTAGGGAACTGGGTAAAACTGGAAGCTGACTGACTGCACACTTGAAAATATTAAGAACTATCTTTAAAGTTCTTTTAATATTTGGATAATATTACTGTGGTTATTTCTTAAAATAAAGAATTCTTATATTAGCGATACATGCTGAAATATTTACAAATGAAATTACATGATTTTTGGGCTGTGCTTCAAATAATCCTGGGGTGGGGGCAGGTAAGGAGGAGTGGGGTATAAATGAAATAAAACCAACTATTAACTGTTTAAGCTAAGTAACAGGTACACTGAGCTTCATTATACTCTTCTTTGTTTGATGTTTTCCATAAAATATAAAATTTTTAAAAAACTGTTTCCATAAAGCTTCATTTTAAAATGAGGGTGGGACAAACATACACCATGTTACATGATAAGTCTTAACAATTAAAAGGAAAGAGTAATAGCCTGGAGAGAGGAATGAAGGATGATTTGTAATTTAATAAATAGCCAGCAAAAGCCAGGGATACTTGTACCGGTTGTTTACTGCACAACAGCTTCTGGCCTACAGGAAAAGTGAAGACTGAAATCCAGGCCTCTGTCTGCTCTCCAAGCTTACATAGGAGAAAAGGAGGACTTTTTTTTTAAGTTGATTTATTTGAGAGAGAGAGGGAGAGCACGTGCATGCACATACACACACAGGAGGCACAGGGAGAGGGAGAGAGAGAGAGAGAGGGAGAAAGAGAATCCCAAGCAGGCTCCACGCTACCAGCACAGAGCCTAACGTGGGGCTTGAACTCAGTACTGTGAGATCATGACCTGAGCCAAGATCAAGAGACAGCTGCTTAATCAACTGAGCCACACAGGTACCCCCAAGGATGTCTTTTTCGAATTCCTAAAAAAGTACTATATGGGCTGGAAGGAGCCTGGGAATGGCTCAGTCAGTTAAGTATCTGACTTTGGCTCAGGTCATGATCTCATAGTTCGTGGGTTCAAGCCCCACATGAGGCTCTGCACTGACAGCTCAAAGCCTGGAATCTACCTCGGATTCTGTGTCTCCCTCTCTCTCTATCCCTCCCCATTCGCACTTTGTCTTTCTCTCTCTCCTTCTCTAAAATAAATAAACATTTTTAAAAAAGAAAGAAAAATCTGAACAAGTTGGGACAACAGCTTTTTAGAAGGCATATCAAATACCTAGACCCTGAAGAAGGAACATGACTAGGATATCAGAATAGATTGGGGGCAGGTCTCTGTGGCTAGATTAGGGAAAGTGAGAAGAACAGCAGATAATATTACATACAGAGGTACCAGGGGAAACTAAGAAGGGTCTAGACTACAATGACTTTAGTTTTTTTTTCTTTGTATGAAGCAGAAAGTTACCAGAGCACTGTGAACACACAGGCATGATTATGATCTAACTTTGTAAAGGATTACTTTTGGTACTCTTTTCAGAACAGACTGTAACAAATCCCAAAGGGCAGAAGCTGGGAAGCCACTTACAGGCTAATGCTATAATCCAGGTGAGAGATGGAAATGGCTAAGACCACAATGGTAGTGAAGAAAATGAGAAGTACAAGTAGCCAGATTCTGGATATATCCTGAAAATAAAGCCAACAAGATTTGCTGACCAACTAAATATGAAAATATGAAAGAGAAAATATGAAAGTAAAATAATGACTTCAAAGTTTTTTGCTGAGCAATTCAAAAGGACTTGCCATTTATAGAGATGGGAAAGACTATAGGAAGAATTGGCACTAAGGGAACCGGGGGGTGGGAAAATAGGCAATAAGAGTTCAGACATTAAGTTTAAGATGCCCAATAGACAGCCAAAGACATTAACACAAGTGTCTGGAGTTTAGACCAGAAGTTGAGTCTAAAAATACACATACATATACAGATACATACATGAGTTTAATTATAGAGTATTTTTTAAAGATTTTATTTATTTAATTATTTATTTTATTTTATTTGAGAGAAAGAGAGAGAGAATCTTAAGCTCCACACTCAGAGCCAAGCCCAATGAAGTACTCTATACCATGACCCTGGGATCATGACCAAAGTCGAAATCAAGAGTCAGATGGACACTCAACCAACTGAGCCATCCAGGAGCCCCAAGATTTTTTTTTTAAGTAATCTTTACACCCAACATGGGGCTTGAACTTACAACCCCGAGTTCAAGAGTCACATGGTCTATCGACCAGGCAAGCCAGGTATCCCGTAAAGAGTTTTTTAAGTTATAAAATTGGATAAAATCAGCACAACAGTGAGTAGAAAATAGAAAAGATACCTAAAATCTGAACCCTGAACCCTGAGATAGTGCAGTGCTTAGAGGTCAGGAAAGTGAAGAGGAAGAAGAAGCTGAGAGAAAGAAGACAGGCAGGTGACAAAATAACAGGAGTTCCAATCAAGTGAACAGATCATTTCAAAAGACAGAGATCAACTGATAGAAAGCCACTGATAAAAGAAAAAAGAAAAAGAAAGAAAAGAAACAGCCTTGGGATCTAGCAGAGTCACAATCTGGAAGAAAGATACTGGGGATAAAGAACACAAGAGAATTCCTTCCAGAAGCTGCACTATAAGCAAAGAGCAAAAGAATAGAGTAATACAGATATATGATAAATATATATATATATATATAAATGTATACAAAATGCACTTCCAAATCATGTGTGATAACACTGAAATTCAACTGTAAGGATTTTGGCAGAGTATATATACCCTTCAATTCTACCAAGCACGGATAAAACAAAAAGTAGAGTGGATATCCCATCATGTTAACTACAAATCATGACCATGGAAAACAAGAAAATAAAAACTTAGTCTTGAAACATGAAAATCTAATTTCATAAGTATCTAAATATGTACCTAAATACAAGACATAAGGGCTGAAATCATAAGAAAGCTTTTTTTAACTTCCAGGAAATATTTATTATGAAATTAAGGAAAATATCAAAACACACATAACAAATTTTCAAATGGATTAGCTCCATCCAGTTCTTCTAAAAACAAGCACAGAGAAGAGACACCTGGCCACCTACTGGCCAAATCTGGAAAATTTACAGTGACCAGGTAAACAACGTTAACATGAGTGTTTATGGAGTACTAAGGAGTACTTAGTTGCTTAAGGATTGTTTTTGGTTATCTAAATTTTATTTTTATTTCTTAGTGTTCTTCTTTTTTGGTGGGATAGCACATAAGAAAATCTTTGTCTCCTAGTTCATTTATATATTCTACCAATTACAGACTCTCCTGGGTAAAAAACTAAATATGAATGTAATCATATAATCACAATCCAAGATGATACAAGAATTATTTATTAACAGTGGATTACTTTAATCTGACAAAAGGATTAACTAACCACCACTTAAATCAATGCATACTTTCCATCTGCTATCTCTCTACCAGGAAGGTACTTTACTTATGCAGGAATCCAGGATCTTCAAAAGGCTGGCCACTACATGTCTCTATGAATACTCCAATTTTTTTTTTAATTTATTTATGTATTTTGAGAGACAGTGGGGGGAAGGGCTGGGAGAAAGGGAGATAGAGAATCCTAAACAGGTTCCATGCTGTCAGTGCAGAGCCTGATGTGGGGCTCAATTCCATGAGCTGAGCCAAAATCAAGAGTCAGACGCTTAACTGACTGAGCCACCCAGGCAGCCCTCGAACACTGCCACTTTTAATGCTACCTTCACAGAGATGCCTCCTCTGACCAGCCCAACTCAAATACACCATGGCCTCCACCACCAAACAACCAGACATTCTCTATCACCTTACATTTTTTGTGAGCTCCGTGAGGACAGGGGCCTTATTTGTCTCAAACAAAACTGTACTCTCCAGCACTGGAAACAGTCTGGTACCTGATGGGTATGCAATAAGTATTTATTAAATGAACAAACAGTACCAACCACTTTTATGCCAAAGCAAGTTATTATACCTCACAATTGAGGAGCCATACCATAAGCTGTTGATGCCCGGAATGGTATCTAATGAGAATGATACCATAAAACAAGAATTGCTTGAAAAAAAAATACAACTTAACTGTCTTATAATATGGATCTTACCATTATTTACTGAGTTTCCCATTTGAATGAATCAGATCCCAATTATGCACTTTGTTCCATAACATTTGGATCGCTTTTACTCAAATATAATAGGAAACCAAACATAAATGAGGCCAAGCTAAAAGTTCTCAGAGGATTACACAATTTTCAGTAGGTTAAGACTAACATCACTAATCTGTAATAGCCCAAGAAAAGACTTTTAATGGTATTATACACAATATTAAATAAAACATAAACTTCATGAGAGCAGGAATTTGTCATTATGCTTTCTAATATATCCCTAATTCCTTGAACACAGCTAGACCATACAAGTGTTCAGCCTTAAGCAGTTTAAATGAACAACTACATGAAAGTATACACAAATGTCACTGTTCCCAAGTTTCTATCTCAAGAGATTAGAACTATCACCTTAAACTAGACTCTAATCATGGAATTACCCTTAACAAGCAAAAGAAACAGAATAAAACACCTCTACTCCATCACAGTAGTGCACTGTCCCCTTGCAGTACCTTCCAGAACTCAGGAGTAAGAATGCTAACAGTTTAGAAAACAAAGATCAGAAGTATCCCACCATGGAACTAAACAACAACAAAACATCTACTCACTCAAAAAGATACAATGAGTAGCTTTTTTTCAGGATATATGCATAGGAACTAAATCTTCTTAAGAGTAGAACTGCTAAAGTCTCTATCTAAAAGGAACTTTGGCCAAGTAATATTAAAGATTAAAGATATAACCTTCCATTTACAACTGCATCAAAAAAGAATAAAACAGGAGTAAGTTTAACAAAGGGCGTGAAAGATCTCTACACTGAAAACTATAAGACATTGCTGAAAGAAATGAAGACAACAATAAATGGAAAGATATTCTATGGTAGAAGAATTAATGTTAAAACTCCCAAACTACTCAAAGCAATCTATAGATTCATGCAATCCTTATCAAAATTCCAATGGCATTTATCACAGAAACAGAACAATCAATCCTAAAATTTGTACGGAATCATGAAAGACCCCAAATAGCCAAAGCAATCTTGAGAAGGAAGAACAAAGCTAGAGGCATCATGGTCCCTGATTTCAAGCTACATTACAAAGCTATAGCAATCAAAACAATATCGTACTGGCACAAAAATACACACACATCAGTGGAACAGCATAGAGAACCCAGAAATAAACACATGCATATATAGTCAATTAATTTATGACAGCAGAGCCAAGAATATACAATGGAGAAAGGATTCTCTTCAATCAACAGTGTTGGGAAAACTGGATAGCCACACGCAAAAGAATGAAAATGGACCTCTATCTCATACCATACACAAAAATCAACTCAAAATGAATTAAAGACTGGAATGTAAGACATGAAATCATAAAACTCCTGGAAGAAAATATAGAGAGTAGGCTCTTTTTTTCAGTTTTGGCAGTAATTTTTTGGATTTTGTCACCAAAAGCATGGGCAACAGAAACAAAAATACAAAAGCAGGATTACACCAAACTTAAAAGCTACTCTACAGCAAAGGAAACCATCAACAAAATGAAATAGCAACCTACAGCATGGGAGAAAATATTTGCATATCAAGTATCTGATAAGGGGTTAATATCTAAAGTATATAAAGAACTCACAGAACTCAATAGCAAACAAACAATCCAATGAAGTAATAGGCAGAGGGACTGAACATTTTCCCAAAGAAGAATATGAGGCACCTGGGTGGCTCAGTTGGTTAAGCGTCTGACTTCGGCTTAGGTCATGATCTCTCAGTCTGGGTTCGAGCCCCGCATCAGGCTCTGCTGACAGTGCGAAGCCTGGAGCCTGCTTCAGATTCTGTGTCTCCCTCTCTCTCTGTCCCTCCCCTACTCATTCTCTCTATCAAAAATAAACATTAAAAAATAACAATAATAAAAATACATACGAATAAATGGCCAAATGGCCAGGTATATGAAAGTTGCTTATCAGGGAAATGCAAATCAAAACCAAAACCATGATGAAATATCACCTCACACCTGTTAGGATGAAATACCACCTCACACCTGTTAGTATGGCTACCTTCAAAAAGACAAAAAAGAACAATTATTAGTGAGGATATGGAGAAAAAGGAATCCTTACATACTGTTGGTGTGAACGTAAACTAGTATAGGCACTATGGAAAAGAGTAAGGAGGTTCTTCAAAATACTGAAAATAGAACTAACATATGATCCAGCAAGCCCACTTCTGGGTATATACCAAACCAAATGAAAAGAAGGTATCAAAGAGATACCTGTACTCCCATGTTTGCAGCATTATTCACAATAGTCAAGTGTCCATCAATAGATGAATGGATAAAGATGTGGGGTGCGCGCGCGCGCGCGCGCGCACACACACACACACACACACACACACACACACACACACGAATATTATACAGCCATGAGGAAGAAGGAGAGCCTACCATTTGGGATTACATGGACGGACCTTGAAGATACTATGCTAAGTGAAAGAAGTCAAAAAAAGAGAAGGACAAATACTACACAGTATCACTTATATGTGGAATAAAAAAAAAAAGTCCAACCTATGAAAACAGAGTGTAAAAATGTGGTTGCCAGGGGCTAGGGGGTGGGGGAAATAGGAAGAGGTTGAGGTAGGTAAAAGGTACAAATTTCCAGCTATACAATGAATACGGTCTGAGGATCCACTGTAAAACATGATATAATTGATACCACTTTACTGCATAACTGAAACTTGCTAAAAGAGAAGTGAAATGTTCTCATAAAATAAATATATAAATATGAACATGAATATGCAATGTGATGATGTATTAATTAACACAAGGGGGAATCCTTACTCAAAATATACGTATAACAAATCACCATGATATACACTCTAAATATCTTACAATTTTACATGCCAATTATACCTCAAAAACACTGAAATTTTTAAAAACTATATAATTTTGATAGAATAAAAGTGTCAACTCTGCAATAAATTTAGAACATACAAGACAATTATTAGAACTTGAAAAACACAAGAAGAGAACATAAAAATACCTGATAAACATACCTAAAGGTCTTGATTCAATGAGCAAAACAAGAATTTATTTATTTATTCAATCTTCAAGCAACTGTATATATAGTGAAACATATCTCCTTCCATTTCATAATGTAGATTTAGGAATCAGTACATACTTTGTTATTTCATTAAATCTCTCTGGGTTCTATGGATTGAGGAATTTGGATGAGCAATTTGGACTGGATGATTCCAATCACTCAAATTCATTTCAGTTAAGATTCTAATTCTAAAGCCCTTCATAAGGAAAAGTAAATAGCAGGCTTCAGTGAAGAACTACGTTAATAAAGTTTATTTTTATCTGTGTTACACACACATACCTTAATTTACAAGCATGTATCCTCTTACTTTTATTTCATGTATTTCTAATAATCTCACTTTCCTGAGATTAGACAAAATATATCTTCAGAAAGATACACTGATGGTTCTAAAAACATTGTTATTTTAAAAGGAAAAATAAATCATTAAAAAAATTTTTTCCACAAGTATGTAAGGACCAAAAGCCCCACCTACTAAAATTGTACCTAAGGATATCACTACTAATGAATGACAAAATAATTTATTTCCTAAGAAAATTCAATCATCAGTTAAAAGTTACATTATGTTCACTATTTTTTAAAAAAGACTTATCTAACATGTTTTAGAAAATGACCCACCCAAAATGGTTAAAATAAAAAAATCATTTTAAAACTATCTCTTTCTTGGAAAATACTATACAGGAAAATTGCTTTCCTAAAACATCACATGAATGTTTCTCTATTAGAGACAATACTGCTTATCCATTAGTCAACGTCATTTATTTGACAATTTTCCTACTGTGACCAAAGTGTATCAAATTTGATTTAAAGCATTTTTATCAACGTTAAACCTTAAACCTAGGAAAATTTTTCTACCAAACCCTATCAACAGATAAGCTACCAAAATGACCTCCTTGGATCTACTTTTGTAAAGCTGCTTATCAGGAAATCTTTCATAAAGAAATTGACTGTAATTATACATGTAAACAGGAAAATATGGTTCTAAGGCCAAAATTTAAATCATATTTAATCTCCAAATTTAAAGAGAAATCAGCAAGTGCTTTAAGAAGCACTCCACAATGCCAATGTACGTTAATTCTCCCTGCGTAAATGTATACAACTGGACATGAATACACACATTTAAAGGTACTCCATCCATCTCACTAATTACATCTGGGGCACTTTAAGCATTAAAAAAGAGTGTAACACAATGTATTTTTTAAAATCTATGCATCCATTATGACAATCTAAAAGGAAAGAGCCAAAAAAATAATCTGCCACCTCTGGCACTGGATGTGATCTGGAAACTGATGGTCAAATGTTACTTCTTTCCTTTAATCTGCCTCTTCAATAGGAATGTAGTTAATAACCAGGTAATAAGGGAAAACGTTTCTTTGCCAGACGAATGCCAACAAATAAATGTAAAGGAAAAGACAGAATTGAAAAACCATCACTTTGCTACAACTGATTCTACCAAGTATCATCAATGGATGCATAAAACCATTAGAGGAAAGGTCAATGAAGAACTAATATTTTCATGTTGCCAAAGTTTTATCTCTACAAATTACTTGCTATCTCAAGTATTTAGGAAGCAGAGTTTTGGCTTTTGCCAAATCCAGTAATTGAATTTAACATCAAAACCAAACACTGTAAAACTTCTTGATGTGGTATTATATTAACTACACACATTCACCTATGAAGGAATCTTGTCAAAATGTATAACCAGAATCCAATTAAGCTTTTCAATCTAACTTCCAATTTGCAGGACATAAAAGCAACATACCAAGCTAACTAACATCATAAAGAAATGATATTAAAAATCCAAAACTTAGGACATCAAGAAATATTTGGTCTTATTTCTTCAAAAAATCAGTATCACTGGAAAATATGAGGCTTCAGAAATAGAACTAAATACAACACCTTAAGTCCTTTAATTACATCTTGATTTGAACAAGCCAAATGAAAATGGTATTTTGTGGACAAATGACAAACCTGAATATGGACAGGATATTGGATTTTAGGGAATTACCTATTTTTCAGGTATGCTTATAACATTGTCATGTAGAAATCCTTTTTCCGGAGATGCATGGTGAAATTAAACTCATTAGATGGAAGGAGTGGGAGGATGATGTGGCAGACAGATAAATGGATGCAGCCAATACAGCAAAACATTAACAGCTATCTACGTTGGTGATGGTAAATGTGTGCATACTGTACTATTTTTCCTGTTTCAGTATGTTTTAACTTTTCAAAATCCAAAGTTCAATTTTTAGAAAAAAAGAGAAGTGTGGGGCACCTGGCTGGCTCAGTTGATACAGTGTGCAACTCTTGTTCTCATGGTTTTAAGTTCAAGGTACACACTGGGTATAAAATTACTTAAAAGCAAAATCTTTAAAAAGAAAAAAAAGAGAAGCTCAAAATAAAATATACCCTTAATCAAGTATCTAACAGCATACATTTGTTTTATAAGCTATTTTGTTCCAAAACAGATTTAAAGTAGTCTTCTAAAAGATATATGACATAAGCTAATATGTAAAAAGAAAAAAAGAAAAACTAAAGAAAAAGATGGGACAGAAACTAAGATGAAGTCAAGGATGATTAAGTACCCAGAATGAGTTACAAATATTTATATTTTATGAAGCTTAAAAGTCAAAGTTTGTCAGGTATTTATCAAAACTCTTTAGAAAGAAAAATATGAAAAATGGGCAGTATACATTAAAAAGGTACTGCCTCAAATAAAATACCATTTCAATAGACACCCTTATAACAACTTCCATTAGACTTTAAGTGTGCACTAAGTAGACAGTCTCTTAAGGAAGTATATAGATCTAACGGGGTGTAAACACAATCTCTGTCCAGGAATGAAATAGTATTATGTATATTAACGGTTATCCAAAAACTAAAAAGAAATTAAACTTCACCAATACTTAATCAAACTGACACTACGATCCTTGCTCAATTCATGTCAGTCATAATCTATCTAAAGAGAAATATCCTGAGGCAAAACTGAGAATTCTATAATGTGGTGGCACTGGGCACCCTTAAACCACTTGTCTACCTTCAACGTTTTGCATTGTTACAGGATATCATCAACACAGTTCTTTTTGTATTAAAAAAAAAAAAAAACCTTTAAAAAGAGTGGACTGTTTACAGTAATTTTCAGAAAATGGGAAAAGACTGTTAAAATCTGTGTATTACAGAAAGGTTCTCCATTAATTCACAGCAAAGTCCTTAAGAACTGTTACACTTAAGGATGAGTTATACATTTTTTTTTAATAATACAATGTTTTATAAATGAGACAAGTGTTACAAACATGCTGGCCTTTTCTATTATAAGCAGTTTTAAGCGATGTGTCATATGAAAAAATAAGCACCCTTAATCTGTCCTTTTTTGATAAAAGGTAACATTTAGTAATGAGTAAGAAATTACTTGCTTTTCAAAAAGATACGTGAGCTAACAGACTCTTAACTATAGAGAACAAACTGATGGTTATCAGGGGGTCAGTGGATGAGGGGAATGTGTGAAACAGGTGATGGGGATTAAGGAATACACTTGCAATGAGCACTGGTTAGATATATGGAATTGTTGAATCACTATATTGTATACCTGAAACTAATATAACAGTGTATGTTAACTACACTGGAATTAAAAGAAAAAACTTGGGATAAGAAAACAGAAGTTCAGAAATACTTTCATTATTATGTAATTTGTAACTAAAAATGAAATTTAGCACCTAAAGAACTCTTATCTGGAAACTTTAAAATTTTTCCAAATAAAAAGATTCAGTGAGTTCTGAGTTCAAATGGTAAATATTTTAAAAGGTAATAACAGACACACTGGTTTATTGGTTTAAAAGAACAGACACACTGAAGATGGCAAAAAATGTTCTAGTTTAGCTGCAATAAAAGCCTTTGTACACCTGATAGATAAGGAACAAAAATCTAGGATTGTAATTCGTTATGTAGAGCCTATAGTGAATTTCTTCCATGTAAATACATGTCTCTTTCTTGTATTATGGCTTTCATCCAGAAGAGCCATTAAAATCAAGCATCAAAATAAATTCAACTTGTAACCAAAACATACAACATTGTTATCTAAAGGACAAGATGAATTTTTCAACAATAATGAAGTATGATCAATCATACTGCACTCCAAAAAAGTTCTTGTACAATTGACAATAATTTTTAAAGTGTAAATATCATTTGTTATCTATGGCGTATTTTCAAGTATCTATCATGTATGCTATATAATAAACATTAATATATTAGTATAGTAGGACAAGTATATCAATACACATACAAGTAAAATGTCTTCCTGATAAACATGTATAGTCAAGTTTGGACACCATTATCTTAATGAAATGAAGCCTCAGATATAGAAGCAGCAATCCTGACACCCCCACCTCAGAGTGAAACAAGACAAGAATTTAATATCCCTTAAATGTTTTGATAAAAGCTGGCAATCATGATCTATGAACAGAGACCTGGAACTTTATGAACTGTGACCCAGGTTCCATTAGCTGGGGGTAAGAAATAGATAATGCAGCCTAGAAAAGTCTTTGATGAGTGAGGCAGAATCAACTCTGAAAACAAGCCAGGTAATCAAACCTCCCAGGATAACCTGTATGCTGAGGTCAACTTACCAAGAAAAAAGTCCTGATCTTAGCCTCTTCACAGAGTGAACTACAGAATCTGTGCTTGAGAGGGCTAGCTAACTGTTGCCCAATATCCATTCAGCCACCCTTCCTCACTCACTAGAATTTGTTGTTTAGCTGAGTATTGGTCACCCAAAATAAAGACAACACTTTTCAATGTACCTTACCGCTAGCTATGGCCACTAAGTTACAGCCAATGAAATGAAAGGAGAAATGGTACATACACTCTCAGGATATAATCATAAAAGGAGGGGGGCATACCTTCCTTTCCCCTTTTCTCTTTTACTGACCAGAATCCAACTTCTAGTTGGATACTGGAGAAGCCATCTCACACTATGAGGTGAACCTCGATTTAGGGACATACAAGATAGCACAAGGTAGATGTAGATAGCACAAGTGTCAGGAGCTTATTAGGTCCCTGACACTGGAGGTCCACACCAACTCTCAGTCACCTTCTTCTGAGCTACTATGTAACAAAATAAATGTTTCTTCATACCACTGTTATTTGGAGTTTTCTTGTCACTCCCAGCTGAACTTAATCCTAGGCCAAAAAGCCAAAAATTTTTATTAAGATGCCCCAATAAGTCACAATCCATGAGAACCAAATCTATCACAGCAACAAACTAGAGAAAACAGAGCCTAGAATAGGGAAAGTATTTCTGAGATCAGCCAATAGGCCAAGGATGCCTAGGTCTATGATTTGGGAAATCCAGGTAATTAGGCTTTCCTAATTTCTAATAACAGGAATCTGCCACTGCCAAGGAATTATGAAATTCAACTTCTCTGATTGGCAGGTACACCAATCCCTAAGACAGGGAAGATGGGTAAGAGATAGGGCCTTTAAAACAAGCTTCTGTCTCTTGAGCCACTAACAGCCAAACTGTCTCATCATTGAGATCCCATAACAACTGCAAATGCAGCTCTCACTCTTTTATCAGAAATCCTTTTGGTCAACATTCTCAAGACACAACAAAATACAGGGTTTAGAGATATTTCATTATTCATTTTTCTTCCATGGGAAAAAGATGGTAAGAATAAAAATTATAGAGTTAATTAAACAAAGGAACAGAAGAGCAAAACCAAAGTCAAGAAGTATTTCCTCAAGAAGCATTTCCTCAGTAATCCTTGATTTTCTTTACACCATAATTACTTTAAAACTACAAAGTAGAATAATTTACTGCTTTAAACATTAAAAAGCTGTTCATAAACCATCTCATGTTGATTAAAATAAGTAAATATCACACATCTTATAACAAATATTCTGATTATGAGAAATAAGTATATTTGATCAAATTGCTACCACATTAAACTGTCAAATCAAGAACCCTACTCTTTTAAACTGCAAAATCACAGAATATTAGCCTTCCTGTCCAAAGACTACCCACTACATATACTACAAAAAACTTTGTACCCACATACAGTAGAAAAAACTTTTTTACCCACGTTAAAATGTACAAACATCCAATAAATGCAAGATGATTTACACTAGAAAACATCCTCTTTTAATCATATAAATAGTTCTTCTGTTAAAATGTTTGAGACAGAGAAAGAGTGTGCCAGCACATGCACAGGGGAGGGGGGGAGGGAGAGAGAGAGAGAGAGAGAGAGAGAGAGAGAGAGAATCCCAAGCATGCTCTGTGCCATGAGCACAGAGCCAGCTAAGGGTTCGATCTCATGAACTGTGAGATCATGACCTGGGCCTAAATCAAGAGTAGGCCACTTAACCAACTGAGCCATCCAGGCACCCCAATGATATAAACAGTTCTGGAACTGTTAACGAGTTATCAATTGTGTTTAAATTAACTAGATATAATGTGATAAACTTACTTGTTTAAATTCTGAGCTGAGATCACAGACAAGGTATAGAAACAAATTTTGATTACAGATAGAGTAAGCAGTTAATTCTGGAGAAAAAAAAAACCTCACAGATAAAGAATGAGGCTGAAAGGAATTCAGCTGGGAAGAAAGAGGTTGGAAGGTGAGAGAATTGATAATATATTAAAAATATAAGATCAAAAATAAACATATTACATATTTTCAAAATGCACAAGATGAAGGGTTTAAAAAAAACTTCTCTTCCTACTTCCCCACAAAACCAGGACTCAGAAGTCAGGTTCACTCTATTATTATTCTAAATTTGAACCCAGAGTATGGGTTCATAAAGCATGTGAAAGCTAATATGAAAATGTGACCATTCCTAACCGTATTAATGAGAAAGTAAATTCAAATTTATGTATGATCAGAACAGACTCCTATGTTCTTCATTTTAACTATACTCTAATACAATTAGGATTATTCAAACATTATTCTCTTCAAAATACTATGCCAGCCATATTTTATAAATTTTACATTTTTAAAATAACTTTCCTGTGATGAAAGTTATAAAATTAAAACTAAACTTAGCTCTGGGATGAGAAAAATATACCTTGACTTTCTTACTCAAAACAAAAAGAAGGTATTCTCTTTTCCTCCTCTCACCAGTAGGTGATGGTAGGCCAATCATCATAGACAAAAATCTAGTTTTAGACTAGTTTTCCAATCTAATAGTCTTCCAATGAGATTGGTCAGATATGATGTTTCTCCTATTTAAGAAAATTAAAAACTGGAGTACCTGGATGGCTCAGTAGGTTGTGTCCAACTCCTAATTTCGGCTTGGGTCATGATCTCAAGGTTCATGAGCTTGAGCCCCATGTGGGGCTCTGCGCTGATAGCACAGGGCCTGCCTGGGATTCTCTCTCCCCTCTGCCCCTCCCCTGCTCTCTCTCAAAATAAATAAACAAACATTTAAGAAACAAGGAAAAAAATTAAAAACTACTAAAATAACCATAATGTAACTGAATAACTATCAGACATTACTTTTTTAAAAGTTTATGCACACATTCAGAGGAGGGACAGAGAAAAAGAATTCTAAGCAAGCACATTTTCCAACTAAGGCAAGTAAATATGGAGGGATTTAAGTACAAGGGACAGAAGTAAAACGAACAAACCTAAAGAGTTCCATAGAAATCAAGGCAGTGATAATGGTGAAAATGGCACTAAGGGATTATGCAATCCTTCCATAACTGGAAGAAAACAGCAATAATCAAATGGAACTAAAGGGGGTAGAATCTTACTCAACAAAAGTTGCGACTTAAAACAAGGGCTATAAAACAAAAATTATCAGGGTGCCTGGGTGGCTCAGTCAGCTAAGTGTCCAACTCTTGATTTCAGCTAGGTCATCTCACAATTCCTGAGTTCCAGCCCTGCCACACTGATAGCGAGTAGCCTGCCTGGGACACTGTGTGTGTGTGTGTGTGTGTGTGTGTGTGTGTGTGTGTGTGTGTCTCTCTCTCTCTCTCCCTCTCTGTGCCTCCCTCAGATATCCATGCATGCTCTCTCAAAATAAATAAACACAAAAATTTTAAAACAAAAATTATCTGTGCCAAAATGATCTTCATTTATGTCTGAAATTATGAGGTTCCTACTGTCCATTTATGCAAAATCATTTTCAGGATCCCAAAATCATTTTCTGAGGAAAATAATGGCTCTGTCCTCCTCTGCCCAGGGAGGGCAGAGAAGCATCCTATTCAAACAAATCCCCCATGAGAGCTTTTAAATTTACATAATTCCATACACATCCCTGTGTATTTATAAAGCTGATGTCTATGCATTTTGGCTGGCAAAAAAAAAGGGGGGGGGGTGGACGGGTGAGAACTGCATTCCCACCAGTTCTCTGACAGTGTCATGTAACTCACCTTCCCATCAATACATTTAACAATCTGATATAAGAAATGATATCCAAGGAAAGTTGTTTGAAAGATAACATAAAATCTAACCTAGGATTGGGTCAGGTCATTATATTAGTCCCTATAATACAGCTTATACTGGGATACATACTGAGTGACACTGTAACAAAAAGCTCATGTTCATTGAGAGTATGTTGGTAAGGATTTTCTTTTAGCGTATCACACACTAGGACAAAACTATGGATAATATTTCTTTCTAGTTTTACTATCAGAAAAGGTTTTCCTTTTCCTGGGTACTTTGACTTTGTTTTCACTTTAAGGACAGTAATTTTTCCCCTTGGAATGTTTTCCTCTTCCACAATGACTGCTAGAAATCTGAGAGCCAAAGTTGTGCCCCACCTGCAGCAAACATTGTTTACTATCTTAACTTCTGGTTCCACTACTTGGCCCTAGTTTTTCCCTTTCCTTGAATTGCCCTCCACCCAGTTAAAATTTACTAAGCACCTACTATGTGCTAAGTTAGGTACTACTCTAATGCCTATATGAACAACATACTATATACAGAGCTACCCCAGCCTTCATGGAATAATTTTTTTATCTTTAATAATTAAAGTGCTTGGTAAGCCCCCATATATCATTTCTGAACTTTAACACAGTCATGCTAAGAACTGTGAAGGGTCCGTGATTTTTACCCTACTTGCAAACTAACAAACTAGCTTGTTACTAATACATGGTGTTGACAGGAGACTACCAGGTCAGAGACAATTCTATCATTGTGGCAGAGCAAGCAGCATGACCATGATGTTATGTCAGTTCTCTCTGCCCCCACCACCACCCCAAGTTCCACAGGGCAACAGGTGGGCCTAGACAGATGCCTACATATTGGGGTGAGATACAAGAGAGGAACAGTGTGGGGAATTTATCACTTTCATTGCAAGCAGTACACAAGTCTGCAATTTGTCTGGGGTAAGAGGTGATCGGGTGAAGGAGCAAGTGTTATCCTATTCTTCAAAGTTGTATGCTTCAAACACAACCCTAAAAAATGGCCCAGTTTAAGAGTGATCAAGACCTTTCATTCTTGGCACACTCAGCAGGAATGTTCAAGAACACACAAGACCCATGGGAGGCCACCTCTCCCAGTAAGTGAATGTTAAATAAATAACTAGACTTACTAAGCATCCTCAAAACATCATAAAACATCAAAACATCCATGCTAAACTTTAAGCTCCATAAAAAGAGAAACTAAGCACAACCTGATATGAAACACACAACTCAGTAAGTGAATAAAACCAGAACAACCCACTTTTAACAAACCTTCTTCAAGTTAATGTTTATTTTTAAGTCTCAATTTCTTCAACTGCAAAATGAGAAGACGTTAGACTGGCCAATGACACTCTCTCTCTAAAACATGTAGTCTTTAATAATGAAGAGCCATATCAGGCATTCATAAATCTTATAAAAATGCAAAAATGCATACATTCTTTGAAAGGGAAAGACGAGAACTATCCCCTTTGGTCCTTTAAAAACGGAACTTAAAACCACTCCTCATCCTAATTTTGCTGACTATGAAGCCAAATGAAATTTGGGATACAGTTTTAGAGCCCTGATCTTAAGAACACTCATGTGCTTGATGACAAGAAGACTAAAAATCTTTTCTAGTCTATGACCTACGTATTAGTGAACGTGCAAATCACTTAACCGACTCTCAAAATTTCAGTTTAGCTATAAAATGGGATTGATAGTTACTTACAGCTTTTAAGGCTTTTGTGAAACTAATGAAATAATGTTGGCCAAGTACTTTTGTGCAGTACCTGTTACATTAACATCCACACATATTAGCTATTTTTCAACTTCCTTTATATATAATCCCTTATAAAAGAAAAGAACTTGGGGTTTTATAAGCTCCTCTGCCTGCAAACTCCCCATGAAACTCTGAGATTAAAAGCAGTTTCATGGGGTGACTGGGTGGCTCAGTCGGTTAAGCGGCCGACTTCAGCTCGGGTCATGATTTCACGGTCCATGAGTTCGAGCCCCG
The DNA here is from genome assembly GCF_018350215.1 of Panthera leo. NCBI lineage: Eukaryota > Metazoa > Chordata > Mammalia > Carnivora > Felidae > Panthera > Panthera leo. Next base: position 57,121,059 of record NC_056683.1, on the reverse strand, counting down.
CGTCGGGATCTGTGCTGACAGCTCGGAGCCTGGAGCCTGTTTCAGATTCTGTGTCTCCCTCTCTCTCTGACCCTCCCCCCGTTCATGCTCTGTCTCTCCTTGTCTCAAAAATAAATAAACGTTAAAAAAAAAAATTTAAAAAAAAAAGCAGTTTCGTGACAACATATATAAACTAGCAGTAATAGTTCAAAGAATAATCTATCATGTTCTGAGTTTGGTACCTTGCTCTCATGGGTAATAAGTACCAACTTCATTATGCCACAGAACCCAGTTATTTGGTGAAATGCCTGTCTAAATGTTACTGTGAATATATTTTTTGATGAAATTAACATTTACACCAGTAGCCTCTGAATAAAACAGATTATCCTCCATAACATGGATGCACCCCAACAAATCGGTTGAAAAACTTAAGAGAAAAAAGATGGAGGTCCCCTGAGTAAGAAGGAATTCTATCTTCAGACTCAAGACACAACATCAATTCTTCCCTGGGTCTTCAGTCTACCAGCCTACCCTGCAGATTTTGGGCTTGCCAGCCTCCACAATCACATAAACCAATTTCTTAAAATAAAACAATCTTAACTTCATTATCTCTGTCTCCCCCTATATTACACACACACACACACACACACACACACACACACCTATTGGTTCTTCTTTGGAAAATTCTAACACACGTGCAAACTCTAAGAAGTTTGTTAATAGCTTTGTTACTAACAAAAAACTAGCAATTAAGATTAATACTACTAATAGGTTAAGAAATCTTAAAAAGGAGAGAACAAGTACAAACTGACCATGGAAGAAATAAACAACAGGGTAAAATTCAACACTGACAAAGGCAAGATAATAAGAGCGTTCCAAATTCTTTTTTTTTTTTTTTAAATACAAGTTATTGTCAAGTGAGCTAACATACAGTGTATGCAGTGTGCTCTTGGCTTCAGGAGTAGATTCCCATGATTCTTCAATTACATATAATACCCAATGCTCATCCCAACAAGTGCCCTCCCTCAATGTCCATCACCCATTTCCCCTACCCCGCACCCTCCCCTGTGAACTCTCAGTTTGTTCTCTGTATTCAAGAGTCTCTTACGGTTTGCCTCCCTCTGAAACTATTTTTCCCCCTTCCTTTCCCCCCATGGTCTTTTGTTAAGTTTCTCAAATTCCATATATGAGTGAAAACATGGTATCTGCCCTTCTCTGACTGACGTACTTCACTTAGCATAATACCCTCCAGTTCCATCGGTGTTGTTACAAATGGCAAGATTTCATGCTTTCTCATTACCAAGAAATATTCCACTATATATGTATACCATATCTTTATCCATTCATCAGTTGATGGACATTTGGGTTCTTTCCATAATTTGGCTATCATTGATAGAGCTGTTATGAACATTGGGGTACATATGCCCCTATGAATCATCTCCTATATCCTTTGGATAAATTCCTAGGTCATAAAGTAATTCTATTTTTAATTTGTTGAGGAACCTCAACACTGGTTCCCAGAGTGGCTGCACCAGTTTGCATTCCTACCAATAGTGGAAGGGGGTTCCCCTTTCTCCAAATCCTCACCAACTTCTGTTGCTTCCTGAGTTGTTAATTTTTGCCATTCTGAGACGTGTGAGGTAGTATCTCAGTGTGGTTTTGATTTGTATTTCCCTGATGATGAGCATCTTTTCATGTATCTGTTGGCCATCTGGATGTCTTCTTTGGAAAAGTGTCTGTTCATGTCTTCTGCTCATTTCTTCACCAGATTACTTGTTTTTCTGGGGTTGAGTTTGGTAAGTCCTTCATAGATTTTGGATACTAAGGGTTCCAAAATTCTTAAGAAGGAATTACTGGGTATCAGAAATTTTCTACCTGACCTAATTAAAAAAGTCATTGGCTCCCTAGGGCCAAATTTTATCTCCTATTCTTCCCTAAATCCCATTAAAATGAGAATAAAGGAATAAAAGGTAAAAGCCCATAATAACAAAGAATAAAAGGAAGCCCAAAAGCTGATGAAAGATTTTAACACACTTCTGAAAGATGAAAAGAAACCTGAATAGATTAATGAAACAGAGCATGAAAAAGTTACAACCTAGAGCCAAAGGGAGCTGTAACTTAAGAGGGAACAACCCCACCCAACAAAGGGTATTGGCAGTGACCTGGGCTAGAAAATAAAAGAATTACCTTAAGGACTAACATACTAAGAGGTCAACCTCATCCCTTCCCCTGACTTCAATACTACCCAATAAGGCTTAAAGCCAAGCAATGAACTGCAAGCAAGAAAATCTTTTCTTAACCCTGAAGTGAAACCGAATGAACACCTAATGATAAAGTGCTTCTCATCCTGGTATTCAGAAGTTCCCCAAAATAACCGCAGGCTATCTAACGAATACTCACTTATCCCACAGCAAACCTGACATACATTTCCTATTCTCCCATTTTAAACATCAACAAACCAAAAATAATTAGACATTTGGAAAAAGCTTACAACACAGTAAGACCAAAATATACAAATAAAAAATTAATTCAGACTATAAAGAGACTCTCACTATAACCCTATAACAAACAGAATACTATTTAAAAATGGTATGAATAGGGGCACCCGGCTGGCTCAGTAGATAGAGCAGGCAACTCTTGTCTTGAGGGTGGAGTTCAAGCCCCACACTGGGTATAAAGCTTAATTTAAATAAATAAATAAATTAATTAATTAATTTAAAAATTAAAAATGGTATGAATGAACATAAGAGTTCTTAGAAACAGTAATACAATTGTCAAAATTAAATATTCAAAGAAATGGAAAATATGACAGTGACTCTCTAAAAAGACATAAAGCAAAAGATGGTAAATATTCAAGAAAGAGATGAAAAATGTGTCCTCTAGAAAGGGCAAAATCTGTCTACTAGGAGTTGCAGAGAAAACAGAAGAAAATTTCACAGAGCTGAAGGGATCACTCTCCAAACTGAAAACCCACCAAGGGCCCAGCAAAAATTAAAGATGAAACACCAAAAGATACAGAAAAGATTCTAAAGCAGGAGTGCAAGAATGGCCACCTAACAAAGCAAAAGTCTCATACAAGAATCAGGCAACCTAACCACAATACTAGATGCTAGAAGGCTAATAATGCCTTAAAATTTTAAGAAAGGTGGTATTCAAATAAAAGCAAATTATTACTCAAATATGGTATGACCAGAAACTGACCTAGGATGTCATTAAGAGGGAACAGATGAAATACAGAAAAGTAATAGCTCTAATAGCTCTACTCAAGGAGCGCAGTGAAGCTCAGGGATGACAGATGTTCAACAGGTCAAGAGAATGACAAGCCTAGACAGGAAAAGATAAGGACAGAGGGCTCTGGGATTTCCAGAAAAAAGGTAGATTGAATAGAACCAAATATCCCAGATCTTGAGAAAAGAAGCCCGTTATGAGAACACACATATGCAAGTTAAATTTTAAAAGATTCAGTAACCCAAAGAATAAAAACTGTTCTAGTCTTGATCCAAGGTTTGTATTTTAAGTGAAATATGCAATGGGCTTCAGAAATAATAATGAAATGAATTTTAAGTAATAGATAAAAGGAATAAACTGAAAGACATTACTTAGGGATATAATGATGAAGACATGATTAATTTTCAGATTTTAAATTAAGACAGAAAATTAAATGTTCAACGCGAAGTAAAATTAAAATATACTTGGCTTTATATTACATCAAGTTGAAGAGAGGAAAAGTCAAATGTAAAAAAAAAAAAAAAAAGTGTAAATTTCATATTCCCAGGGAACTATTACTCTATCTGATGAACCCTAAGTTCTTCCTTTTAGCCAATCAAACTGTACCTCTCTCTAACTGCTCCCTAATGGATCTAAGCTCTTTCCCATTATTCATAATATAGTCAAATTTCTTGGGGCACCTGGGTGGCTCAGTCGTTAAACATCCAACTCTTGATTTCAGCTCAGGTCATGACCTCACAGTTCATGGGATCGAGCCCTGTGCCAGGCTCTGCCCTGGCAGTGCACAGCCTGCTTGGGATTCTCTCTTCTCTCTCTCTGTTTCCACCCCCAAATAAATAAACATTAAAAAAAAAAAAAAAGTCAAATCTCTTGCCAATGTGACAAACTTTCAAGGATCTATGGCTATTATATCCTACTCTTTCCATCTTCCAGCATTTTCTCTCCTCCACTAAGGTTACATCTCTAATTCTACAAATTTTTGCCTCTCTTTTCTGTTAGCTCTCTTCTAAACATACTCATTTTCACCAAAATCACTCAAATTATAACTCAAAATGATATTTAATATTAACCATCACTTATGGAAATGTTTTATTCTTAAAGGCTCTGCATGTTCTTACAAGGATGATCAGTTACTCTAACAATTAACAGTATACAATCTGTCTTAGTATTTCATCACATTTGTATTACTACTTTGCTTACATGTATTGTATTTTCTTGTTCAAATGCCAATTCTCAAAAATAAGATAAACGGCACAAGAGGTTCACTGATTGTGACTTCTTGTGATGGCACAAGAGGTTAAAAAAAAAAAAAAAGCTACCACTCAGAATAATAAAAACAGTGAAAAAAGACCCCAGTGCAAATATGGAATGAATTTATATGTGTAGCTGGATCCACATTTCTAATTAATCTGAACAGTTTGCCACCCCCACAAATCAAGTATGAATAAGAAGAATAATAATTAAAATCTGAAAACAGGATTTTATTGGATCAAAGGTCCACTGTGTTTAGTTAAATGTAATGTCTGATTGAAAATGCTGTCCAAGAGAAGCATGAAGCCATAAAAACTTGTGAAAAGGGGCAGCTGGCTGACTCAGTCAGAGGGAGCATGCAACTCTTGATCTTGGGCTGTTGGGTTTGAATTCACGCTCTACACTGAGTGCTGAGATTACTTAAATAAATACTTTTTAAACATTTTTAAAAAGGGATGCCTGGGTGGCTCAGTCAGTTAAGCATCCGGTTTCAGCTCAGGTCATGATCTCACCGTTTCTTGAGTTCCAGCCCTGCACTGGGCTCTGTGCAGGCAGTGTGGAGCCTGCTTAGGATTCTCGGTCTCCCTCTCTCTCTCTGCCCCTCCCTGACTCGTGCTGTCTCTGTCACTCTCAAAATAAATCAAAATAAACTGAAAAAACAAAAAAAATTGTAAACACCTTTTAATAAATCTCAGTAATGCACTAAGACACCAATTTTTTCAGGACAAGTGTCAGGACAACACAATTTTTCTGATTTTACATAGATAAATTCTGCCTCTAATGGTGAAGATGCCCCAAAACTATGAGCTATGACCGAAGTTAAAACTTGTGTGCCAAAAAAGGGACCAAATCACACATTGCTAAGAGGCTTATAAAACCAGTCTTAACATGTATTACAATACTTTGCTGTGAGGAAAGCAGCACAAACTAAAATTCTTACTAAACAAAACTGCTTGAATGTCATTCATGACAGGAAAGTGACTATCACATATGCATGCTACTAGAAATTTTCCTTTACATTTGAAAAAAGTACTTAAATGCACAATATGAATCAATTTTTAGCAAATATGCAAGATACCAGTAAGATTTTAATGACTTTCTAAAATGTTTAATCTCCAAAAACCATGTACAGGAGGGGCTTCCTCTTATTTTAGTCAATGATCATTTTGTAAGCCATGACGTAGCCTGCAAAGAACACCTTGGTTTCACTGAAGAGCACAAGAGCTATGAGTAAGTACTATTTGAATAAAAGGTATTCTGCGTACCCACATATCTACAATATATGTCTTCCTGGTCTTAAATAAATCAAATTACAGCCACTAAACATTTCTTTTCAATATACCATATAAAGAAATGGTTAAATACAAGACTTCCTTCACATTTATGAATTAGAGCCATCCATGTAAAAGGGGAACATGTTTGTAAAAGGAGAGAAAAAATATTTCTCCTTGACACTATGTATTGCCAGTTTTTCAAAAACCATTTCAATGATTTTACATACATGGTATATATAAACAAGTGGTATATGTAAACAATATATTCAAGTGGTATATACAATATATTTGGTATCAACAACCTATTACTTGGGCAAATATTTTAATTTTAAGGATAACAAGATTTTTAAAGAATTCCGATAACTGTTGTGATTATCAAGATCAGACATTTCTCCAATACTTAATGATTTTCCTCACTGGAGTTAAAAAAAAAAAATTTACTGGGCAATCTAAAAACCATATGCAAATACTGCAATTATGTACATAAATACTTTGGTGTCCAAAGCATTCTAAAACAGACCAGAAATCTATTGGTGATCTCCCAACATGAAATGATCAGAATCCTAATTTTTTTGCCTCAAACAGAGCCCTAAAAGTAATCTTCAACATTTCTTTCCTATTTTTGTAATTTTTAAAGCTATTCTATGACTTCCGGATACAGATTAAATATATGCAAGCCATTCAACTATGTCAACAAAAAACTGGTCTTTAACAACTACAGCAAATCAACTTGGTTAAGCATAGTAGAGAACAAGACATAGCAGTTATTGGTTTGCTAGTTTTAGCACTGTCAAAACCAAAGTTACAAAATTACCACAATCTATAACTGTCATTGATGTGAGGAATAGTGACAGGGTCATTTCCCTGCTAAAGATCCAGTAAGACAATTAATAAAAGCATACAGACCCATGTACAAAACATCTGGATAAAAACTATATCCTTTTTATTTTATAACAAAAAGCTGAAGTGGTATGTGAATAGCTGAAACTTATAAAAATTATCCATATAAGGTTTTCACTAAATGGTTTATAATTTCTTCTTCCCAACTGTCTCTGAAATCTAAAATTATGTCAAAACAAACTTTTCAAAAATTTAAATGATGTCCATTTTGCTATCATTAGAAAATATATAGGCCTTTTACTCAACCAAATATCCCAAAGGGCAAATGGAACTCTGAAGCAATCAAGATAAATGCCCTACCTGACCGCATAAAGAAATCTAAACGATCCTAGACAGAAGAGCTTTATTACTTAAAATTTCCTCCACAAATTCCCTTACTATCTTAAGAACATATATACTACATACACATTAATAAAAACAGTTCCACTTCAGAGCCAAGGTAAATAATTATAACACACAAATTTAAAATAAATTTAGAAAATAATTCTACTTAAGTTCTTAAATAAAAAAGTTAAAGTTTATAAGATAACAGAATCACAAACAAGTATTAATTATACCTCAAAAAACTGTTAAGTACTTCAGTAGAGATGTTCTCAGTCTTCTATTAAGAAAAGAAATGTTCACCAAACTGAAGAGACTTTTCACAATAGAAAGTTTTCAGATCAATAAAAATCAATTCTTTAAAAAAGGGGGACAGCAAGTAGGAATACTGGTATTATAAAAGGGCTGAAATTTTATAAATAAAGAAGTCTAACAAGATGATACATTTGCTAATTTCAGAACCAATTAACATCCTAAAGAGTAACCATATTTCCAGTAATAAGCACATAAGTATTCAATAAATGTTTTTCCTGAATTTAGACTGAGATGTGCGACTCTGTATACAACCAAGAACTGTCAAAAGCACTTGACAATAAAGATAATTAGGTACACTGTACTGACACAGGAACCAAAGTAAAAAACTTGAACAGTGCATACATAAAACAGAATTTTAAAAGGCTTAAAACATTTAAAATACAACAAAAACAATGTAAACCTACGCAATAACACAACACCAGGTATGTAATTCAGAGATATACCATTAGCAAACAACTCAAAAGACCTCAGTATTAAAGAGCTGTTAAAATGAAGATTCCTAGTAGGCAAAATGTTGAGGTCTTCAAGCAGAGTAATCTGAAAAATTTATGGATGAATAGCAGGCCAGCCTAATATAAATTTAAATATTGTTATATTAAAATATTAGGCAGAAAATATTAAAACGAAACAAAAATTATTCTGAAAAATCGTAGTGCAGAAGTCTAGACTCATTGAAAGGCAGATCAACACCACATAAACCTGTGAACTACTCTATGGAACAGTGATGGGAAGCCTAAATTCTCCAGTGAAGCTGATTTTCCTTTAGTTAATTTTAGCTTACAGAATAGCTAGCTAATTGCCCCAAAGTCTGCTGTAATATTTGCTTTGCTTTATAAAAGAAAACCTACATATTTTCCCACATATTAATGTATCTCAGATAATTTCATATTAAGAATTTGTTTAGCTTTACAGAAAGTTGCTATCCTTAATCTTCCAGTTACTTCAACTACAGAACCTAGATCAGTGCTATCCAATAGAAATATAATGCAAGCCACATATGTAATTTTAAATTTTCAAGTAGCCACTTTTAAAAAAAGGTAAAAAGAGATGAAATTAATTTTAACCATATATTTTATTTTACTCAAAGTATACAAAATATCATAAATGTAATCAACATTAAAAAACTCCAATGGGGCACCTGGGTAGCTCAGTTGGTTAAGCATCCAACTCTTGATTTCGGCTCAGATTATCATCTCACAGTTTGTGAGACTGAGCCTTGCATAGGGCTCTGTGTTGTCAGCACAGAGATTCCCGCTCTCCCTCTCCCTCTGCCCCTCCCCCGCTCTCTCTCTCTTCAAAAATAAACATTAAAAAAACAGAACAAAACAAAAAAACCCTCTGACAAAATATATTTGATATTCTTTTTTCATATTAAGTCTTTAAAATGTAATGTGCAGGAGGTACTTTGGTGGCTGAAGTCAGTTAAGCATCTGACTCTTGATCTCAGCTCAGATCTTAACTTCAGGGTCCTGAGTTCAAGTCCCACAGTGGGCTCTGCACTGGGCATGGAGCCTACTTAAACAAACAAATCTAATGTGCACTTCACAGCACATCTCAGTTAGGACTGCACTCCTCTAAAGTGATTTAACAGTTTTATGTGGCTAGTAGTTACTATGCTGGACAGCACAGGTCTAGAGTTCTTTCTCTGGTTTTGAGATACATGTACAAAATACCAAAATATCTGAAATGAAAGTATACAATATATTAAATATGAAGGTCTGGGAGGGGTACTGAGAAAGGTCAATTCAGCACTTCCCCTTGACTCCAGCAGGCCTATAGTGACATAATGTTCCAATTTGCTAAGCAATCCCTATATACTAGAGAGAGTCCCAACTTATACTTTTTGTCATAATGTAACAAACAGCACCGCTGTAATTCTCAAAAAGTGTCCCCCTTTGGATAATAAATTATATGGTCACCCTATCCATATCCATAATATCCTCAAAGATAATTCCACACTCCTTGGAAGAAAATTTAAAGTCTAATTCTGATGTCTAGAACAGCAGCTCTAAATTGAAAGTAAAGAATCCTAAATTCACTACCCTCACCAAAAAAACAAAAAAACAAAAAACAAAAAAACAAAAAAAAGAAAAAGAAAAAAAAGAAAAAGAATAAAAAAGATGCTGCTGAAAATTCTTTTTATTTTAAATTGCAGACTAAAAAAAAAAAAAAAAAAGTAAGAATTACCTGTTGAACAAGGCATCTGGAAATTGGGATCATTGCTATCCAAAACAGGCAAACAGAACTGGTTACTTGCAGATCCTAGCATAGGATCCTTATCGCTGAGCATGTTCTTCAGCGAGTCCTCTAAGACATTTTGACTTGTACTAAAATCCTCACAGACTTCATTCTCCAGGTTGGATCCTAGAAATAGGGCATCATCTAAGTGTTCAGTAGGAATTAAATGATTAAATGTATCAACTATATCCATGAAGACTTCTGTGTGTCTTTCAGCCCTATAGAAAGACAAAAAAAATACCATAAGAAATAAAGCTATCAATTGATAATCACCTAAAACCAAATTATTTTAATAGTTTTGAGTCTAAGAACACACTTAGGTATTTCTGAATTGTTTTTAAAAAAAAACCCTCACTGTTGTTAGAATAAACATTTGGACATGTAGAACGAATCTTTACTAAATAATGTTTCTTCATTATACATGTAGAATATCATTTTACCAGAAATCCTATTAAATGTTTACTCAGTTTATTATTTTGAGGGAAAAACTATGTATATAATTCATTAATTTGATACAATTGAAAGAATGACATGGCTTAAACCATAAAAACCGTGTGTTTTTAACCATAATCTGTTCATAAATTAAGAATAAAACACTGCTTTCACAATAAGACCACATAAAAGAGCCAAAATCAAATCATATTTGTCCCATACCTATTAAGACGGTAAAATAGCCTTGTGTCATTTACAAAGCATTTAAATCATTTAAAGAAAGGTAATACAGAGAGAAAAAGGTCGTTTGTAGGGGTCGAGGGGGAAATGAAAAGACACTATTAATTAAACCCAACAAATCAAAACTCAAAAAAATACACACATACACAGGCAGAGACATGCACATACACACATTTTAGTGGGGGGACTCCTTTTAGGATAAAATGGGATAAATGACAAGAAAACAATATATCAGAGATTTAAATTTATTTTAGTGAGTTATGTGAGGTACATACAGATGTCAAGCTAGTCTCCTACTATATATACTACACACTGCTCAGAAAGATCATCTCATGCCCTGAAGAGCCTCAATTAATCAAAAGTTGAATTATGAAAATAAGACTGGTTTCAGAAAAAACGGAACCAATGTATTTTGGAAGGTGGGAGAGGAAGGGCATCAGCAAAAACATCTAATAATACTCAGTTAGCTAGAAATTCAACTAACCCAGAACATCTTGGGTTCCAAAATTCCAAGATTTTTTAGATCGGCTCCAAATCTACCAAAATTTCCTCAAACTGTCCTTGATTCTTTCCCCTATAAAAATGAAGGAAGAGGAAGTTCAAAGATATTTGACAATTTACTGGGTATATATCATATGCTGCCAACCATTTCACCCATATTTAGCCCATTTATGCCCAATCATAATAATAGACTCTACATAGAAAATACGTTTAAATAACTGGGGCGCCTGGGTGACTCAATCAGTTGAGCCTCTGACTTCGGCTCAAGTCATGATCTCACAGTTTTCGAGTCCCGCATTGGGCTCACTTTTATCAGCATGAAGCCCGCTTTGGAACCTCTCGGTCTGCCCCTCCCCCCACTCGTTCTCATTCTCTCTCTCTCTAAAATAAATGAACACTTAACAAATAATTTTTTACAAGACAATTCATTTAAATAATGTAAATATTGGGGCACCTGGGTGGCTCAGTCGGTTGAGCATCTGACTTCAGCTCAGATCATGATCTCATAGCTCGTGAGTTCGAGCCCCACATCGGGCTCTGTGCTGCCAGCTCAGAGCCTGGAGCCTGCTTTGGATTCTGTGTCTGCCTCTCTCTCTCTGCCCTCCCCCACTCACTCTCTCTCTCTCTCTCTAAAATAAACATTAAAAATAATAATAATAATAAAATAATATTATAATAAAAATAATAAAAGTAAACAAATAAATAATGTAAATATCTCCCCACCCCAAACCATAAAACAGCCAAGATTCAAACCTAGGTTCCTAGGCTCCACAGCCTATAGCCATACCTCTTCCTCTTTCACACTAAGCTCCCAAACTAGAAATTGACTAGATTTGACTCATTAAAGGCTCTTCTTTAAAAATAATTTTCTAACAAACCGGTAGTTACCTGGGTCCTTGGATAACAGAAGGATACACTGCAAAGGGACAGGAAGATACTTTGGGGAATGATAAAAATTTCCTAAATCATGAATGTATACATCCACTGGAATTCATCAATCTGTTCATTTTAAGTAGAAAGTTTATTGTAACTCAATTTAAAATCCTAAAAAAAAATGAAAGAAAATTTCCTCATTCTCACAAAAGTTAATCCCCTTCTAAATGAAGGATTTCAGTATCTCTTATCAAATTTTGGAATTTTACGTATATTAAAATATTAATAGGGGCGCCTGGGTGGCTCAGTCAGTTAAGCATCCAGCTTTGGCTCAGATTATGATCTCAGATTATGATCTCGTGGCTCGTGAGTTCCAGCTCCACATGGGGCTCTGTGCTAACAGCTCAGAGCCTGGAGCCTGCTTTGGGGTCTGTGTCTCCCTTTCTCTCTACCCCTCCCCCACTCACACTCTCTCTTTCTCTCTCTCTCTCAAAAATAAAACATTTTTTAAAATTAATTAATTAATATTCATAAAACACTAAAATGTTAATGATTTGATTGACATGCTGGCTATTTTATATGCATTCTCTAACTGTAACATTAAAAGAAAATTACAGCTCACAATGCTGATGAAAACTCAGGAAAACTTTTAATTCTCTAATACTACCTGATCTCAGTACCTAAAAAAGGCTCAATTATATCACCAATACTTCCACTAATATGTTTTTAGGTTCCAAAAAATTTTAGTATAATAAATTTCTGGTATTTAATTTACAAAAATGTTATTAAATGCTTACAAATTACGTAGCTAAAACTACTGACAAATTAGTTTATCTACATATGATGGAATCCAAAGCCACAGGTCAAGACTACCTACATCCTTTTCAAAGTTGCATCCCACTTAGTAATCTTTTTTTCTCAGATGAATCAAAAAGAAAAAAAGGTTAATTCCAGCTCTAAAAGCAAATAGTAAACTTTCCTTCTAAAAAAAGTATGCTGAATCTACTGAAAAATGCACTCATTCCCATAGCAACACGAGTCTGATAAATTCTACAAACTTCACCTGAAGTCCATCTTTCTGTTACTACTGGTTGTGTGATTTCAAGTGATGGAGACATTAAGAACATTCAAAATTATGATCATATAGCTCAAAATCACAAAGCTATATGGAAGACCAACCCATTCTAAATATTCATTCACATTATTTAATAACATTCACAATATTTAGTAAATAGTGATCTAAATAAGCAGTATGTTTTTTTCAATAGCACTATTAGTGAACCATCCCAAAACTCCTTTACAAAAAGTACTTTAAGAGCTTGTGACATATTTTTTTATCTCGAAGGTAGACAATAGTCTTTAAAGACAAATTTTAAAAAATATAAAAAGCAAAACATTGTGTAAATAAGATGGGTGAACCAAACTTTCCACTACAGCTTTTTGGCCAAACTGGTATGACTTGTAAAGTGTGTTTTATCTGAATTTAAATAAGCACATCAGGGAAAAGGCTTCCATAGTCAAATATTGAAAAGGACTAGCATAACAAAATTACATTTATTTAATAATACTTTTAACTCATTCAACACATGTTTACTAAGCAGTTACCATTGAAACATCTTAATGCCAACAAGACCAGGATTCTTCCAACACAGAATAGGCTATAAAATTAGGGACCCAAAGAAGACAATTTCTACAGGAGACATCACAAGACCAGTTTTCTTGTAAATCTATTATAAATTAGTAAGACTGACTTTTCATAAGCAGTACTAAGTGGTTCTTGGGGCAATTCCAAGGAAAAATTCCAAAAATGATAGTATACAGCCATCTCACAAGACTACCTTGAAAGTAATATTTAATGGAAGCATAAAGCAATTCATTTTAAAAGATCAGTTTCAGATATCAAGTTCTCAGTATCAAAAATAAAATGATAAAATTTTCCATGCTAAATTGGAAAACAAACGTTAAGTCAACTGCAGAAATATTAACTCAATTAACATGAACACACTTATCTACTAAATGCAATGTGGTAAACTGGGTTGGATCATGAAACAGAAAAAGGACAGTAAAAGAAAAACCAGTAAAATCAGAATAAAGTCTGCAAGTTAGTTAATAGCAATGTACCAATGTTAATCTCTAGTTCTAATAAAGGCACTAGCATTATGTCAGATGTAACAATCAGGAAACTGGATGAAGGAATACAGAAACTCTATACAATGTCTGCAATTTTTCTATAAGTCTGAAGTTATTATAAAAATAAGTCTTTTTAAAAACATGAACACTAATCTAAAATTACTCTAAAATTAGAGGAGGCACCTGGTTGGCTCAGTCAGAAGAACACACAACTCTTGATCTAGGCGCCGTGAATTTGATCCCCACATTGCGTGTACAAATTAAATAAATAAATAAATAAATAAGTAAACTTAAAAAAAAAAAAAAAGAATTTTGAAAAGTATATTTAAAAATAATAATAGGTGCGCCTAGGTGGCTCAGTAGGTTAAGCATCTGACTTTAGCTCAGGTCATGATCTCACAGTTCCTGAGTTCAAGCCCCGCATCAGGCTCTGGGCTGATGGCTCAGGTCCTGGAGCCTGCTTCGGATTCTGTGTCTCGCTCTCTCTCTGCTCCTCCCCAACTCGTGCTCTGTCTCTCTCTCTCTCTCTCTCTCTCTCTCTCTCAAAGATAAACATTAAAAGAAATAATAAAAATAAAAATAAAAATAAAATTAGAGGAGATACCTAGTAATGTAGATAGACAAAGAAGATCTTTAAAATCTTCAAAAAAATAAATAAAAATAAAACAACAAGTCCATCTACAGTGTATGTTAAATGGATAATGATATGTACATATTCAATTAAATCGATACTAATAATTTGGGTATATATTGAAACCAGGAATTAGTTCTTAGATCACAGTAATGTCTCATGTTTCCAGACCATAAAATATCTCCAGCTAAGTCAGAGAACTGGGTAATCTACTTAATTCAAAATTACTCATTTATTCACATATTTATTAAGCATCTACTTATAAAGTATTATTATAGGTACCAGTGAAACAAGTACCATTCAAATCCAAGGAACTCACAATATAAGAGTATAGACATATAAACAACATGTAAACATCACAACAAAATAGGACAGTGTCATAATAAGGACTGCAAACAGTTATTACAGAGGAAGGTGAAACTCATGAGGCCAAGAATATCTAAGCAAGTGATGTATGAGCTGGATCCTAAAGATCCAGAAGATACTCCAGGCAAAGGGAAGAACAGCATGTGCTAATCATGAATGACAGAGTCTGGTCCTAACAGACCATTTAGAAAGACTCAGAATACAATTAAAAAATAAGTATTACTACCAACATTCTGAATAAAATGAGTTTGAAGATATGTCCCGCTTTAAAATACTTTATCTGTAACTCTCAAAAATTATACTGCAAACAAATTTAGTTTACACTGATAAAATCAGCATGTATTCTGTTTCATGGAATGGAAAGCAAAAAAGATTTAGAAAACACCAACAGCAAAAAAGAAAAAAAAGTTATATTTCTACAAAATCCCCTTTTAATTAAGAATACATTGAAACTATCTCAACTTTTCAGAAGCATCTTCAAAGTAAAACTATGTTTTATCATGTCATCTCCTTTAAAAAAAATAGATATAAACCTAACAATAAATCATTAAAGCTACCAAAGACCCTAACAGTTTATACTATGAAGAAGCTCTGTCTCATGCAGTCTGTATTCACATATATGTGTATGGGGGTGGCATGGGGGGAGTTACAAATATATTCAGGAGATTGTAAAATCTATGACAAAAAATTAAACAGGGTAATAGTGATGGGGAGAGGAAGAGTGTTTCTATGTACAATGGTAAATGAACATGTAAGCCAAAACCTGAAAAGAGGGAGTGATCCATGCACAAATGAGGAAATGCAATCCAGGCAAAGACCTAAATGCAAAGGCCCTGGGAATGGAAGCTTGGTGCCTTATAGCCCCTATCCTATAGTCTAAATTAAGCTGTCAATTCATCAGGCTTGCTTACCGTGAACATATTTCTAATAGGCACTAGTAGTAGAAAAATAAAAGTACCACTACTAATAGTGACTAAAAACCTAAAACGATGTGCTCTAATTTCACACCAGGCAATGGTCTACATGCTTTACATCAGTAATTCTCAATCAGAGGTGAGTATGTCCCTCCAGAGGACATTTGGCCATATATGGAGACATTTCTGGTCATCACAAAAGGAGGGCAGGCTACTGGCATCCAGTAAATATACTACCATACACAAGGAAAGCCCCACAACAAAGAATTATCCAGCCAGAAAACTGCTAAGGTTAAGAAACCCTGCCCTACATTTATTAATTTAATCCTCACAACAATGCTATATTATAATTCAGTAAACAAAGAAAGAAGAAGAAACGAAGGGAGGGAAGAATTGGGATCAAAGAGATTAAATTACTTGCTATAGTAAGTGGTGGAGCTGAAATTTGAACCCAGAAAATTTCCTTCAAGAATCAATGCACTTACCACTACACTATATTATCTATTTATAAAGCAAAATGCATTGAGTATTTATTATGTGCCAGGCACAGTGTAAACTTAATGTATGCATGATGTCACTTAATCTTCACAACCATACAATTAGGCAGGTACCATTATTATTTCAAGTTATAAGAGTGGGGCTAAAGCTTAGCAAAGTTACACCCAGTATTATAGAATAAATAAGTGACACAGCTGGGACTCAATTCTGCTCTGACACAAAGGTCAGTTCTTAACCACCATAATATGAAAACATTAAAGATGAGTAACAGGTTATCTTTCCAGGATAGAGAAAAGGAAAATCACTAAATGGTTAAACAATGTAGTACAACACAATTCTAGAAAGTACAATTCTATAGAGCAATGCAACCTAATCAACTGCTCTAAACACACTTCAA
Organism: Panthera leo; assembly: GCF_018350215.1. NCBI lineage: Eukaryota > Metazoa > Chordata > Mammalia > Carnivora > Felidae > Panthera > Panthera leo. The sequence continues at coordinate 57,104,571 of NC_056683.1, read as the reverse complement.
ATTCTACTCCAGTTGCATTGGTTAGAATCTATAAGAAAAAGCAAAGCTCGAAACTTTTCTAAATCAGGTAAAAGAACAGGTAAGATTCCAAGGTGTCTGCCATACTAAGACTAAAGCTGACCTAAGAATCCAGAAAAAGAACTATCAAGTACAAGCTGAATCTGGCAAAAGCAGAATTACACTAGCCAACTGCACTAACTCCAAAGTTTACAACCATATCCTACTGATATTAGCAGTTTGGACTGACCATACAACCAGTGGAAGTAGCTCATCATTAAAACTATGGAGTAGGTCCTAACAGTACAAGCTAACATGTACTTTTAGCATGCACTATGTTTCAGGCCCTATGCTAAGTGTATTGTATGCCTTATCTCATTAGTTCCTCCCAACAACCCTGCGAGGAAGGTGCAATTACTCTATCTATTTTACAGACAAGCAAATTGAGGCCCAGACCATTATGTAATGTTCCCCAAACTGAAACCCAAGCAGCGTGATTACTGAATCCGCACATTTATACTATACTATATGCACTCTTCTTGTGTAACACATACTAATTTTTATGTTCTTAATAATTAATAAAATCTTAAAAATACTAAAAAGAAAGTGGCCTACCCTTCTTCCAAAATAAGTTAGAAAATACACACTTAGCCACTCCCTACACATAAAAAACACAATGGCTATCCTCAGTGTGTATAAACATCATTTTGGAAGTTATCGACTACAAACTCTGCAATTTATTTTCACAGTCTACAATTTTAGAATGTTTTCACATGGCCAACTCGCACAAATTATGAATGAACCAAAAAAACATTAAGTTTAGCCTTTCTGTACAATCTACTATGCCATTCAAAACGTCATCTAATAAAGTTAGATCATGCTAAAACTAATTAAAACTTCTGGATAGCATTTTGAAATTTTTATTAAACTATTTCTCTTCATTCTTTCTCTTCACTGTACAACTGATCATAAAAATGAAAATTCCCTGACCATTAAAAAATGATCTAAAGGCACCTGGGTAGCTCAGTTGGTTAAACGTTTCAGCTTCAGCTCAGGTCATAATCTTGTAGTTCTTGAGTTCAAGCCCCGCATTAGGCTCTGTGCTGACAGCTCAGAGCCTGGAACCTGCTTCAGATTCTGTGTCTCCCTCTCTCTGCCCCTTCCCCATGCATGCTTGCACTCCCTCTCTCAAAAATAAACATTAAAAAAAATTGTTTTAATGATATAAATTAACACACAATGCATAGGAGTGAGTGTCCGGTCTACACATTTGGCAATTTCTCACACAATGCCTTTTGTAATTCTTGAAATATCATCTTTTTACTTTAATATAATGATTTAACATCTTGAGTCTTTGAATCTTGTTTCTCAACCTAGACAATGTTTCTTGAGCGTAAAAACAGCCCCTGGGTCTCACATATTTTGAATCAAACCAATACCCTCAATACCTTTTCCCAGTATTCAAAGAGCAGCAAATAAAAGGGAGTATCTTTCTCAAACATGCAACTATACTGTAAGTGTCTAACAATTTGCCAAGTCATATTTGTAGTTAAAAAATAAAATGTCTATCCTTCTGAAAACATACTCCAGGATTCTCGGAGGTGCTCCAAGAAAAAATAAGAGAAATAGAGCCCAAGATGTACTGCTCCACAAAAGAAAGAAATCCAACAGCCCTCATCAGAAAGATTTCCTGAAATGTGGATGAAAGAAAATAGAAATCTGCACTCCAAGAACCCTAATAGTTCCTGACACTGTGAAGTAGTTATGGGTAATCCACAAACCTGAGATACTGATCAATGAAGCTCATTATCTCATTAAAGAGGAGAAAAGACCTTATCTCCAGACAAAAATTATTAAGTAAAAAGGATTTCATGAGCTATGTGTCAAAAACAAAAAAAGTGCACATTTAAGAAAGCAAAATGTATTAAAAAGGCAATGCCATATTACCAAGGAAGATAACCATTATGTTTCAGTACTTAAAAAAAAAAAAAAAAAAAAAAAGAATTGTATGCATAATTAACATTCACCAGTTTTTTCCAAGTATAATACATATTATGTGAAAATCTAAACTCAGGATAATTTTGCAGTAATCCAACTGTCACCTTGTTGCCTTCCAACTTTTAACAACAGAGTTTTATTAATAAGCTATTACATAAATCAAAGATTATCAACCTTTCTTAACTAATTCCAATCTGAATACAATTTAAATTTTAATACTATGGTTTTAAACGATTTGAACATAGAGACAACTTTCTTTCCACTTTTCTATCCTGAAATTTGCATTTAATTAATGCTAACTTTCACCTACATTTACAGACTGCTTCTCTTAGATTTGACTTATTTGAACATGCAACAGATGAGTATACCAAAGGATCAACTAAAGTTATGTGAAGTCCATCCCAACAGCATAGAATGCATAACTAACACAATGTGACAGACAAGGAAGTCCACTGCCCTGCCCGAAGGATGCAAAAGCAGTATATCACGTTTTCATGTTCTTCAATAAACGGACCTATAAAGCATGCAAGGAACAAGGGAAAACTGGTCCCATCAACTAACTCTTGTTATCCTTTTGACAAATTAACAGTACAGCTATCAAATAAAGCTTAAAATCTATGGTTGTAATTCTGCATACTTAAAAAGCAGCCCAGTTCAGTTGAGAAGTCTTTCTGTTACTAATTGAACTGTGTATGGCTCAATCAGACCAATAATAGCTCCTAAGTCCTCTCTGAAATTATGTTACTATCATGGGGAAATGGAGTATGTATTTTAAAATAGTAATGGGTATAATGATGATGGAGGAAAAATTCATTATCGTAATATAGGGCAAATAAACAGAAAAACTGGACAGAAAATAATAGTAATAAAAAGGTCGAGTGGTAGCAAAAACTACTATTCGGAATAATCTTTATACAACACCTCTTGAGCTCTGGAATGAGGATACAAATTCAAAAACAGAAGAATCCTGCAAAGACTTCTTGGTTCTTTTGACTCGTGTCTCTTTACCACAAACACATCTAAAAACATTTTCACAATCCCAAACACTTCATTCAAGAATCCAAAAATGGTAGGAAATGAATGAGTAAAGAAGGCGTAGTTTTGCAAGATCTCAAACAACCAGTTTTGTAAAAAGGAAAACAAAAATCGACCCCCAAATCGTAACTAAGTAGAACAATGTACTAAGTACTCCCTAAATAGTTTACTGTATCTTTTTTTTTTTTTTTTTGGCTTAAAATAAGGTAGTATTTGGGAAAGGCTCAATAACCAATGTCTCATTTCAAATTAAGTATTTCTACATGTAATGAAGATTAGTAAAGGTAGATATCAAAGTGCTGTTACCACTTACATTAATGATTATCCATGATCATAATCTGCAAATGATTCCTGAATAGCACCAATAATCATGCATTCAAACTACCTCGAATCATAGTCTCTAGAAAATGGCATTTAAAAATCCAAAGATGGGAAAAGGTCATCGGACCCGGCAACACATTGCTGGGGGAAAGAAGGGTGAAACAGGGCTATGCGCGGTACTAACATTCTCTCTCTTTCTCCCTCCTCCCTGCCCCCCTCCCCGTGTCAGGTGATCAGTTATTTAGCACCATTAACACGCACGAATCGACAAGTGGTTCATTAAATTACTCATATTATTCCGAAAGCCACATTCTAGGCTTCCTTTTTCAAACTAAGCAAAAGGAGTCGACAGTTTGGGTCCCGAGCACAAAAGCGCGCGGTAGCAGGAGGATGGATAGAGCGCCAACTCCCCCCTCTCCAAAAGCTGGGACAGGGTTCGGCCTCGCGGCAGGGCCCAAAGCTCGATGCCGAGCTCGCTCCCTTGGAGGGAAGAGGTACGAAGGGCCAGGTCCGGGGGCCTGCGGGCCGGGCCTTCCTGGCAGCGCCCGCGGTGCCTCCGGGCCTGCGCGCCCGCGCGACGGCGGCAGTGGGGCACACTCACCGCGGAAGGCCCGGGAGCAGAAGCCGGGGAGAGGCCGCGGTCCAGACCCTCCGCCTGGCCACCTCGCCGCCGCGGCTCCCTCCCACCCCGCGATCCAAACGGTCCGGGGAGACAGAGGCACGGCCCGGGCAGGCCGGGGACGTTGCGCAAGAGGCCGGAGAGGTTTCCCGGCTGCGCGGGAGAAAGGCGCGGAGTGTCCGCCGCGGGAGGGGCGGGGAGGCCCGCGGAGGCGCTGTGCGTGTGGAAAGGGATGGGGGAGGGGAGAATTGCCCGTCTCCCTGGCCGCGGCCAGAGCCGCAACTCACCCAGCTCCGCCAGACGAGCGCTACCACTGGCAGCAAGAGGAAGATGGTGGCCGCTGCCGCCGCCGCCGCCGCCGAGGAGGAGGGGGCCCGGTGGGTGCCGAGGAGAGGGGGTACGCGCAGGACGTCGGCGTCGCTGCCACAGCCTCTTTTGCTCACAGGGCCGAGCGGCTGCTGCTGACGACACTAGCCTGGCTTCCGCGCCGCCCTTTTTATCCTCGTAGCAGCCGCCGCCGCCCAGGGCCCGAGGGTCGCTCGCCTCGTGGGGACCGTGCGGCGGCGCGAGACCCCGCAGCCATCGGCGTGCGGCGGCGGCGCGGGGGCAGGAGCCGGGCCGCGTCACGTGACCCCACTGTTTACCGTTCCGGGGGCCGCGGCCTGCACGCTGCGCCTGCGCAATGTGGGCTCTCCAGTGCCGCGCCTCCGCGGGGCCCGGGCTGTAGCACTCGGCTGCGCTTCCGCGCCGCTCCCAGTCTTGTCAGGGCGCGGCACGCCTGAGGGCCTTGAGCTATTACCTCGCTCGCGGGGTGAGGCACAGATAGATTTTTCTCGATTGTAATGAGCACTAAGGCTTCATAGTGCAATATTGATAGTCAAATCTGCCCCCCCCCATACGTTTCATTAATTGGGTGTGCTTTCAAGAATGGTAGGCTGCAGGGGAGTACATGAGCCCCTTGCCCAAGAATCCCGGCTGGCTATACACAACAGCCCCATCATTAACCACCTCCGTTCTCGCCTTTTCTGTAAATAGATGGTCTTTTTCAGGACTCAAGTTGCCTACAAGAATCATTCCTGGTCAAAGTCAACAGATTCCAAAATATGGCAAGAGGATCCTCTGAAGGGTTCCCTAGACCTTTCAGAGGAGCGTCAATTCTTTAACAAATTTTCTTCATCTCCTTCAACCAAAACATGTAGCAGCTGATTAAATGCAAAAGGAGATATGAGAATCCAGCCACCTATTAAGCCAGACATTGAAGAAATGTGCAAAAATGTAAAGTGATGCCACTCTTCTCATTAAATTTTGTTGGGAAAAAATTCATAATAAATTATTTATGATAACATATAATGAATTTTGTTATTTTGTGTTTTATTATTCTTAGGTTTAATTCCTACGATAGTAAATAACTAACCCACATAAACAAAAGCTCTTAGAAGTCCCTCAGTAATTTTTAAGAATATATATAGGTTCTGAGACCAAAACCTTTGAACTCCACTGGTCTTGATTAATGTTTCCACAGCAGTCTGTGCTGACTTCTATCTCAGCCCTTAATAAACATTGTGAGGTAATGTTGTTAGTCATCACTCCAACCAAAACAAGCCCCTTTGAGGACAGGGATTGTGCCTTCTCTTGGCAAGGAACATTACAGTACCCACTAAAGAATGATAGCCAGCACCTGCTGTGCTCTTCAGAAACCTTTACTTGTTGATTTAAGTTTCATGCCAACCTAGGCCACATTGTAAGATTTGTGCAGAGTAGAATAATAGCTTACAGGCATGTGGTGATGAGCTGTTCTTTACTCTCTCCAGTCTTCCGGTATTTTGAGCACTCCCAATACCCAATGCTCTTCCACAAAGGAAGTTTAGATTGTTCCAATTCTACTGGAATCCTAGAATTCCATCCCCTGCCTTGACTCATTGATCCCTCAAAACTTGGTTTTGTAATCTCTTTTTTTATGTTGTTGTTTTGTTTTGTTTTGACAAAGGGAAATAGAAATGGGTAATCAAAATTTTTTTCTCACTTGGAATGTCTGGGATGAATTGCTAAAATAAACCTTAACTTTATTTTTACTCTTCTTCTGGACCTCAATGTGAAATTTGAAAAAGGCATTAGGAAAGAATAAGATTATGAACAAAATCCAATCCTAAGGGATTTAATATAGTAGAGCTCAAATAGAAAATCATTATTTGGAAAATTCCCTTGGAAGACCTGGGGAAAACTTATCTTCTTAAAGAAATTTTAGTAAATTTGTGAAAAAAACACAATGAAGGTTAAAAGAAACTATAGCAGGTGCGCCTGGGTGGCTCAGTCGGTTGAATGTCCAACTTTGGCTCAGGTCATGATATCATGGTTTGCAAGTTCAAGCCCTGCATGGCGCTCTCTGCTGTTTTCGTGGAGCTGGCTTCAGATCCTCTGTCCCCCTCTTGCTCTCTGCTCCTCCCCCACTTGTATGCATACTTTCTCAAAAATAAATAAATATTAAAAAAAAAAAAAGAAAAAGTACAGGAATGGTAAGCTTGTCACATTTACAAAACAGATTTCTAATCCTAAAAAAGCCAACAAGCTTACCACAAAGCGTGAATTTTGACCATATTATTTTGAACCAGGCAAGAACCCAGTTCACATTTGTTCATTAATGATCTTTTCTTTTTGTTTCCAGATATAAACACAATCTGTCTTTTATCCAGTCTATAAAAAGATTACTAGAAGAAAGAACCATCATAATAATACTGAGAATGGCTCTCACAGCATGCAGGACGTTGTTTTAGTTAAAAGACCTATTGGAAAATCAGATTGTATTGATAGCATTAAAAACTCCAAATTAACTCGGGAAAATTAAATTTGGTAGAAAACAAGACAAGACAACTAACAATGGCAAATACTGACCAATAGGATTGTAAATTGACCAAAACCAAACCAAAACAAAACAAAACATGTGGAAAAATGAAAAATTGACAAAATTTGGATGCTGCAAAACTTTACCCAAGAAAATTGAGCCTGGCAGAGAGTGGGGCCATGGAAGACAGCTCACAGTGCTGGTATGGAAGTTAAGTCTGATATGAACAATGCTTGTCATCATGGAAACATTGGTTCCTACAGTATCAGTTCACTGGAGTAAAGATGAAAAAAGTGGGATGTTAACTGCAGCAAATAGAAAATCAATAAAAATATCAAATATACTTAATGTCTTTTTTTTCTGGAAAACACTTTTTATATACACAGACACACTTTCACGTTAGTTTGAATAGATATAAATGGTGTTATTCTTAAACATGACATCAAAGCAGTAGAATCAAAATATTCTGAATTCATTTTACTAAGATCATTGTGAAATTTAGAGGCTTAACCCAGAACACCTTGTTCCTTATGTCAGGCTTGCTCCCTTCCCACACAGTTTTTTTACCTACTTTCTCCAGAAAGATAGCTCCCAACTAAGGGCATGTCCTGATCCAGGGTAAATAATTTGCACAACGTACCAGAGATCAGGGGGTGCCTAGAGGGGCTGGGTCAAACAGTAAAATAAAAGTTTTCCATGTACCTGGTCTGCACAGGGCATAAAAGCACCTATGCAGACTTTAGCAACTATAAGGTACAGGGAAGGAGCAATTCTGTCATTCAGTGCTTTGACACTGGTGGGCACAGAGGACATGTATTCATGCTTTACCTGGCCTGGAGTGGAGACCAGGCATTTCTGACAGTAGATGCCCTCAAGGACAAGAAAGTTCTAGCGAATCTGTGTGGTTCTGGAGCTACAAATCTTTCATTATCTGGTTGGACATATTGCATCAATGAAATAATCAAAATTCTTTTATTTTTTTAATGTTTATTTATTTTGAGAGAAAGCACGAGCAGGGGAGGGACAGAAAGAGAGGAGAGAGAGAGTCCCAAACAGTGTCCACACTGTCAGCGCAGAGCCCAACACAGGGCTTGAACTCACAAACCATGAGATCATGACCTAAGCAGAAATCAAGAGTCAGATGCTTAACAGACTGAGTCCCCCAGGAGCCCTTCAAAATTCTTTTAACAAAGAAAGTGTTTGTGATAGGGTCCCTCGGTGACAATGTCCCTTCCTTACTTGAAATTTTTCTGTGGTTCTCCAAAATAAAAAGAATAAAACCCAAACCTCTTAATATAGCCATTAAGACACTTTGGGATTAGTCCTTATCCAGCTCTTCAGCTTCTCTTCTCACGATTCCCTGATTTTTAAATTTATGACATAGCAACATCTAACTTCTATTTCCTACACACATCCATACTTCCTCTTAACCTAAAGTCTTTGCTCATGCTGTTACCTCTGACAGGAATGTTCTCTTCTGAACTGACCCTAAACACCACTACAGACCCTCCCACCACTTTTAGATTGCTTCTGAATCCTTTTTTTTTTTAAGTTTATTTATTTATTTTCAGAGAGACAGAGACAGCATGAGTGAGGGAGGGGCAGAGAAAGGGAGAGAGAGAGAATCTCAGGTAGGCTCCTCATTTTCAGCACAGAGCCCGATACAGGGCTCAAACTCACAAAATCACAAGATCTTGACATGAGCTGCAACCGAGAGTCCAGCCCGAGGCTCAACCAACTCAGCCACCCAGGCGCCCCACTTCTGAATCCTTTTAAGATGCAGCTCAGTGATAGCTGTCTGAATCCATCAAACTAAATGGTGAAATATTAGAAGCATCCCCACTCAAGCTAGGGATGAGCAAGACTGAGACTATGACTACCATTATTCAATATTAGCTGATACAGAAAGGTCAGAGAAGAAATGAAAGATAGATATAAGAAAATAAAAGATACAATGATTATTATTTGCATACGCTATAAATGCATATCAAACAGAATCAATTAAATGACTACTAGCATTAAGGAGTTACCTGAGTACTAGGCCAGTTGTTCAAAAATCAGTTAAAAGAAATTAATAGGTTTCCCATAAACAGCAATCTTGGTTACAATTTGTTGGGAAAACAAATTCCAACAAAAATATGTAGCTCTTAAACAGCCTAACAAGAAAAAATTGTGCATTTCTTCACTATAAGGAAAAAGAAAAACCTTACTTAAAAGGAAACCTGACCTAGAATAACCAAAATTATCTTGAAAAAGAAGAATAAAGTTGGAGGACACACATTTCCCAGTTTTAAAACTTACCCACAAAGCAACAGTAATCAAGATAGTGTGCTAATGAGATAGGATAGAGTTATTAACCAATGGAATAAAGTTGAGAGTCCAGAAATAAATCCATGTGTCATGGTCCACTAATTTTGAACAAAGATCCCAATATCATCCAATGAAGAGAAAGAATGGTCTCTTCAGCAAATGTACCGGACCAACTGGATGATGGATGCATGCAAAAGAATGGAGTTGGACCCTTACCTCAAACCATATACAAAAGTTAACTCAAAATGGAGTAAAGACCTAAATGTAAGAGTAAAAATTATAGAACTCCTAAAAGAAACCATAAGGGTAAATCTTTATGATCTCAGAATTGGCAATGGATTATTAGATATGACACCAAAGTAAAAACAACAGAAGAAAAAAAAAATAGATAAATTGAATTTCATCGAAGTTAAAAACTTCCGTGCTTCAAAGGGCACAATCAGGAAAGTGAAATGACAACTCAGAAAGTGGGAAAAAATGTTTGCGAATCACATTATCTGATGAGGGACTTGTATCCAGAATGTACATATATAAAGAACACTTAAAACTGAATAAAAGACAACCCAATTTAAAAAGAAGGATGAGGCACCTGACTGGTTCAGTCGGTAGGGTATGTGACTCTAGATCTCAGGGTCATGAATTCAAGCCCCACGTTAAGTATAGAACTTACTTTAAAAAAAAGTGGGGGAGGGGGGCAAAGGATCTACATACACATTTCTTCAAAGCAGATATACAAATAGCCAGTAAATGAGAGGCTCAGTTCCCTAATTAGTCATTAGGGGAATACAAACCAAAACCATAATAAGACACTACTGTACAAATACTAGGATGTCTATGATAAAAAAGATAGAAAATAACAATTATTGGTGAGGCTATGGAAAATCAGAACACTCATATACTGCTGGTGGGAATGTAAAATCATGCAGCTGCTTTAGAAAATAGTCTGGCAGTTCCTCAAACTGTTAAACATAGAGCTACCATATGATCCATCAACTCCACTCCTATACGTATACCGAAGAGATATGAAAACATATGTCCATGCAAAATATTGTACATGAATGTTCAAAGCAGCATAATTCGTAACAGCAAAAGGTGGAAACAAAATAAATGTACATCAACTGATTAATAGATAAAATGTGGTATAGCCGTACAACGGTATACGATATGGCAATAAAAAAGAATAAAGTACCAATGTTCTGTAGCATGGGTAGACCTTGAAAACGTTATGCTACCTGAAAGATACAGTCCCAAAATATATATTTTATGAAATAAAATTTGCCTTATTTTCAGAATAGGCAAACAAGTCCCAAAATATATTTTATGAAGTAAAATTTGCCTATTTTCAGATGAGGCAAATCTATAGTCAGAAAGTAGATTAGGACTTAGAACTGGGGTGAAGGGATGGATGATAGAGGGATGATGTGTAAAGGTGTAGAGTTTCTTTTCAAAGTGATGAAAATGTCCCAAAATTGACTGTCATAATGGTCACACCTATCTGTGAATCTCCTAAAAACAATCAAATTGTACACTTTGAATGGATGAATTGTATGGTATATAAATTTTATGTCAGTAAAACTATTATTTTTTTAAACAGAATCTTGAATAAAGATTGTATGTTCTAGGTAGCGAAAAACAATATAATGAAGATGTCGATTCTCCTCAAAATAACCATGAATGTATTGCCATTCCTTTTATAATTTGGCAAATTAAAGTTAATCTAAGAGGGGACACCTGGGTGGCTCAGCTGGTTAAGCATCCGACTCCGACTCACGTCATGATCTTGTGGTTCCTGAGTTCAAGCCCCGCATGGGGCTCTGTGCTAGCAGCTCAGAGCCTGGAGCCTGCTTCGGATTCTGTGTCTCCCTCTCTCCCTCTCTGTCTCTCTGTCCCTCCTCCACTGGTGCTTTATCTCTCTCTCAAAAATAAATAAACATTAAAAAGAATTTTAAAAATTAAATTAATTTAAGAGAATGGAAAAGCTAATATAGTCGGCGAAGTTAAAAATAAAAAGTAATGTGCGGGAGTGGGATGTGGACATTCAATTTAAGCATAAGAATATATAAATTTATCATAATAAAAATACACAAAAATTAACAAAATAGGAAAAATAGACAAAGAAAAATTAACAAAATAGAAAGGCCAGGAACAGGGGGAATGAGGATTTGCTGTTTAATGGTTACAGGATTTCTATTTGGATGATGAAAAGGTTTTAGAAATAATGCAACATTCTGGATGTAATTAATGTCACGGAATTGTAGATTGAAACATGGTTAAAATGGCTGTTTTTATAGATGCTTTACCATGGTTTAAAAAAATTAATAATAGAGTATACCAAAAACCATTAAATTGCACAGTTTAGATGGGTTAATTGTGTGGTATGTGAATTTACATCTCAACAAAGCTGTTAAAAAAGTCAAGAAGCAGAAAAATAAACAAAAATAAAATTTTTGTCTGTAGTAAAGATGCCATCTCAAGTCTATAAGAAGAGGATTATTTGCTACATGGCAAATAAATAAACATTAAAAAAATTTTTTTTGAAGTGTCCAACTTCAGCTCAGGTCATGATCTCACTGTTTGTGAGTTCGAGCCCCACAGTGGGCTGTCTCCTATCAGCACAGAACCTGCTTTTGATCCTCTGTCTCCCTCTCTCTCTGCCTCTCCCCCGCTCATGTGCACTCACATACTCTCTCTCTCAAAAAAAAAAAAAAAAAGGCTTCAGCAGAAAACAAATCTTTAATAAATGTATCAGAAAATTATCAACTTCATACCATGTATCATTAGGCAGATAGGTAAAATATTTTGAAAGTCATCATTTAGTGTTGACGTGGGCATGGATAAACTGTCATATACTAAGAATAGAATACAAATTGATAGTTTTCTAGAGAAAAATTGGTAAGATGTATCAAAAGCCTTTAAATATGCACATTTTTTGATGCAGAATTTCTGTTCTTAGGGCTGCATATAAAGAAATAATAGAGCAGGACTCTAAAATTTTATGTACAAGGATGCTCATAATATAAGACTGAAAACAATCTACAAGTTCAATAATCATATTGTATATATCTTACAGACTTTTGTTCTATATAATAATGTATATGCACACACACACCTGCACCTCACCCCATATGTATTTTAACCTTTTAATCCTCTGACTCTAGAATTAAACCTCTGGAAATTTATCTTAAGAAAATAAAAAGTTGAGGGTGCCTGGGTGGCTTAGTCAGTTAAGTGACTGACTTCGGCTCAGGTCATGATCTCATAGTTCTTGATTTCCAGCTCTGCATCAGGGTCTCAGCACAGAACCTGCTTCAGATATTCTGCCTCCCTCTCTCTCTGCCTCTCTCTCTCTCTCTCTCTCTCAAAAATAAAGAAAAGAAAAGAAAAGAAAAGAAAACAAAACAAAAGGAAAGAAAAGGAAAGGAAAGGAAAGAAAACAAAAGAAAGAAAAAAGTTTGAATATGCAAAGATTTGTATACCAAATGGGATTTTAATATACGTACTGCTTTAAGTTTGCTTTTAAAAAATCAACAATATACAGTAAAAATTCCTGTTAATCATGTAGCTCTATAGCAGCATTTTAAAGGATATGTAAAACTTTATTTACAACTTCTGGATATTTAGAACACTTCCTCTGAAGTTGTGACTAAGTTATTTGAATGACCAAATGAATAGATTGGTGCTAAATCCTATCCATTCTTCCCCCTAGAGATCTCCAGAATCTCCCCTCCTCTGTACTTAATTGTGGAAATAATCTCCCATCTTGTCTCCCTTCAATCTGTTGACCACATGCCAGGACGTAATCTTTCTCAAAGGTCAAGGCTAATTTAATAACATTATTCCTCTGCTTGTGACCTTTCAAAGTTCCCCCCTGAATAAATACAATCCTATGTTTAACTTCTTAGCATGATTTATAAGATCATTCATGATCTCATCTCAATTCACCAATATCTTTTTCTTGCTTCTTATAGTCCAGCTACCAAATTCCTCATAATTCTGTGGTGCAATCTCATGCTTCCATTCCTTTGTACATGCTGCTTCCTCTACTGGAAAGTCTTATCTGGCAAACTCTTATTCAGATATCTCCTCCATAAAATCTTTCCTAATTGTCTCCCTCCCAAAGCAGAATATTTCACTCTCCTCTTTGTATCCTGTACACACTTCTGCTATCGAACTTATGAGGCTGCTGTCTTTCCCATTAGAATTTGAGCTTTTTTTTTAAATGTTTATTTATTTATTTAGGGCGAGGGGGCAGAGAGAGAGACAGAGAGAGAGAGAGAGAGAGAGAGAGAGAATCCCAAGCAGGCTCTACACTGTCAGCACAGAGCCCAATACAGGGTTCCATCTCATGAACCATGAGATCATGACCCGAGCTGAAATCAAGAATCCAACACTTAACCCACTGAGCTACTCCGACACCCCTAGAATTTGAGCTCTTGGAGGACCAAGACACCATTTCATTTCTGTATCACTAGCAGTAAGCGCATTTATTGTCTGTCTTCTCTGGTTAATGTTGTCCCACACAGCCCTGATTTTTATGTTACTTGATTCTGAAATGTTTTTCTTTAGAGATATTTAAAGCATATTGAAAGATATTTAAAGTATATTTAAAGCATCCCATTAATAGATATTGATATATTTATGTAGTTACATATGTTCTGAGTGCTGTTGCACACACTAAGACATTGAGAGCTAACATTGGGTAGACTGAAATGTAAACCTTTCATCAATGTGCATTAGCACAAATCATACTGAACACTCCTGAGCACTACAGTTTCTGCTGCTCTTCTCATAACTATGTTCTACAAAGGGCATGCTTTGCTGGAAATTTCTTTCTGTAATTTATTTTAGGTTAATTGAGAACAGTTTTGACTCACAGTGTCTAATAAAAGATGCATAATTCATCGTGATGGCTATGCCACATAAGAAACAAAGGAATAGTATCAAGCTGATATTTAAAAACTAGCTGATTTTCCCCTAAAGCTCTCTCCATAGAAATAGAAGAAACAGTAGTGATCACTAAATAGATATTGAAGCAGTGATAAGTGTATAGCAGCTGATTTGAGAAGCTTTGTTGTTAAGTTAGAAACGGAGCAAGAGCAGGAGGCAACAGAGATCTGCTCAAAGGAGAGTTGTGTATATGAGGGTTTAGTTTGTTTGCTGGTTTGAGTGCTAACACTGAACTTCTGGAGATTGGCCTTATATAGGCATAAGGATACGCTCCCCATTTTAAAGAAAGGAAGAGTGGGTAAGGCTACAGTTGAAAGTGTTGGTTGGTGGAGCTCCTGGGTGGCTCAGTCGGTTAAGACACCGACTCTTGGTTTCAGCTCAGATCATGATCTCGAGGTTTGTGAGTTCAAGCCCCTCATCCCACCTCCATCCCACCCTCCCACCCCCACTGTCAGTGCAGAGCCTGCTTGAGATTCTCTCTCTTTCCCTCTCTCTGCCCTCTGTGGTGCATGCACTCTCTGTCTCTCTCTCAAAATAAATAAATAAACTTAAAAAAAGTGTTGGTTTGCTGTTATGAGGTGATGGAGGACTGATTGGAAGCAAAGGAGGCATATTGGAATATTTGAGGAGAAAGAAGAAGCAATGAAGTTGATGTCTCTAAGAGTAGAAAAGAAAGCTTACCAAGGAAAATGGAAGAGATGTTTTGGGTAGTGTTGGGTGTCATTTAAAGTTTGTGATGATAAAATGAAGCCAGTTAGCCCAGTTGTGCGATTTCCCTCAGCAACAGTCTACTGCTTAGCAATACACATTGAAAATACGGACAATTGGATTCAATTAGAGTTGAGATTTTGCCAGACAAGTGCAGTGGAAGAAGAGAGAACCAATGAGTTGTAGATCATTTTTAGGGAATAATAACAATGACAGACCTTGGACTATAAACCAGGGACACAGGAAATAAAGACAAGAAGAAGATGATAGATAATGAGAAACTAGTGGGGTTCAATAGTTTGGCATCTGAGTGAGATAGAAAAATTGTTACTATGGATAGTAAAGTAAAGTTTTGGAAAGCAAGGCTGGTGTCTAGATTGAGGATTTCTGAAATCAAGACTCTTGGAAGTGGTATAATTTTAGGTGAAGACAAGTTTTCAGATATGACTACAGAAATGAATAGTTAAGGTGAAGTGAAAGTGAGTGTCAAGGATTTGAGACTTCAGTGTATTAAATGAGTCCTTCACATGAAAACTGACATCATGAAAATTATATGATGGTATGAGTGCAGAAGGTGAGCTAGAAGCTAAAGCCACCATGAAAAGACTAGGAAGAGATAGATGATGACAACAAGGAGGGGGATAGAATGGTAGCAGTCTGTTGTTGTTTGTTTCCCTAGAAGGGAGAGAGATGAATGATCTAGAAGAAGCTGCAGTTGAGGAAAGGAAAGCCTAGTTTAAGGTAAGAGGGGTGTGAAAAATATATAGCCTCTACTTGGGAGGGTTGCAGAGCAAATAAGGTTCTCAGGGAATATCAAATTTCAGTTAAGTCAATGACAGTGAAAGGTATCTGCTAAGAGGCAGTTAACTATAACTTTCAACCAATTAGAAACTGATCTCCCAGTTGCTAGAGTTGTTATTTGTACTCTGAGTACATACAGAACCAGATTCATCAGGTGCGATTAAGAGAAGATTAAGTTTTATGCTGCCTACACTAGGCCCGGTCACAGTGGGAAGGCAAAAGGGTAAGTACATAGCCCAAAAGCACAGGAAGGTTTACAGCTCTCTACACACCAAGCACAAGATAAAGAAGGGGGTGGTAGTCATTTCTGTACATTGCATTTTCCCAAGATGCACTAAGTCTATGTCACTCACTCCATCAGTGGAGAAGCAAGTTCAAAAGGAAGCTCAGCAAATTACAGCAACAACAGAACATAGGTCCATGAGGCAAGACTGCCTTGGAATGAGGTCTGAGAGACCTTTCTTATGGGACTAAATGTAGTCATGTAGGGACCAGTCCTAACATTCCTAGGCTAGGTTGGCCATTTATAACTTTTTCAAATTATAGCGCCAAAAGCTAATAACTTGTTTATAATTTATGTTTGAATTAAAATTATTGCTGAAGAACAGAGTTACAAAATATTATAAACAACTTAATGTGTACAGAGACAGAACCTCAAGAAAGTGTAGCATTTGCTAGAAGCATCCAGGCTTTATGAGAAAACTTCTCTCATGTAGTCCCATCAATGGAAATATGTAGGAAACTTTTAAAAAGGGGAGGGGAGCTCCTGGTTGGCTTAGTTGGTAGACCGTGCAACTCTTGATCTCGGAGTTGTGAGTCGAAGCCCCATGCTGGGTGTACAGATTATTTAAGAAACATAATTTGTTTAAATTAAAAAAGAAATATGTCGAAAACTTTACTGATCCCAAGTTGGAATTTAGAGCCCATATTGGAAAGTTGGAAGGGGGGACCAGGGAAAACGATTTCACAAGACTAGAGAAAGTAAGGGGATGAGACTGTGTGACAACAGACAACTAAGGAGGTCACAACTAAGGAGCTCTAGAGAACAAAAATGTTAATTCAAGACTGTGATAGTAATGAATTTGGGATGCTCTAGAAACAGAAAAGGCTAGTGTGAATAGAGCATACGGTGCAAGACAGAAAGCCAACAGATTGGCACGAACCTGGTAGGCTAAAGCAGGGAATTTAGAACGTATTACAAACAAAAGTAGACGCCACTGGGGAATTTGTTATGCAAGGAATGACATGATCTGTTTTGTTTTTTTTTTGTTTTGTTTTTTGGTAACAGGTTTATTGAGATGTAATTCACATATCACACAATTAGCCCATTTAAAGTATACAATTCAATAGTTTTTAGCACATTCACAGTTGCATACCATACCACAATCAGTTTTAGAAGATTTAGATCATTTCAAAGAGTCATCTCATATCTTTTAGCCATCACCACTGAACTCCCATCCTCCCACAGTCCTAAGCACCCAGTAATCACTTTCATTAATCTAATTTTTCTGTCTCTAGATTTCTTTATTCTGGACATTTCATGTAAATGGAATCATGAAACTACACAGTTTTTTGGTTATAGCTCAAACATCACTTCAGGAAACCTCCTCTAACTCCCTATACCACAGACCCTCCATTATTTTCTCTTGGGCACCCCTCAACTTTTTTCTAACTGTGCCCACTTGTAATTATTTTATTACGCATGTGTTTACTAATTGTTTAATGTTCCTTCTCTATCCTGGATTGTAGGTTTCAAAAGAGCAGAGACTATATACTGCTCAAATCTTTATCCCTAGCCCTCAGCACAATATTTGGCTCATAGTAGTAATTTAATAGATTTTCTATGGCGGCGCCTGGTGGTCAGTTAAGCGTCTGACTCTTGGTTTCGGCTCAGGTCATGAACTCACAGTCTGTGAGTCCAAGCCCCACGTTGGGCTCCACTCCATGCTGCTGGTGCAGAGCCTGCTTAGGATTCTCCTTCTCCTTCTTTCTCTGCCCCTCTCCCACTCGTTCTCTCTCTCTCTCTCTCTCTCTCTCTTCCTCTCTCTCTCTCTCTCAAAATAAGCAAATAAACTTAAAAAAAAAATAAACATTCCATGACTTGATGACTTAAATATGCCAGGAATGGATTTGCAGAAAGACTGGCCTCTACAAAAAGATTTTTGTTGTGTCTCACAGTCATGCTTTCCTCTGTCTTTATCCCATCAGTGCCACAATCACCCCACTCCAACATCCCCCAGGCCAGGGGTCAAAAAGAGTGGAGTCTGAACAGTATATTGTCTCATGAGCCAAGGAGAGTATAATTCTGTCCCAATGCTTCCACAGGCAGAAGCCAAAGGAGTTGTTTTCAATGAAGGAGTTCATAAAATGTGAAGATACAAAGCACTGCTTCTTTGGTATCCATAAGACTAAGTGTGGTGTAGAAGGGGGAGAAGAGCATTCCTCCATGCCTGGAGTAGAACATAAACAGTTTTGGCACCTATCTTCAGGTAATGTGGTTTTTTGTTGGTACCTTAAGTGTCACAGGTTTGTATTTTTTTAATTTGTTTGTTTGTTTAGAGACACAGAGAGCACGGGAAGGGCAGAGAGGGAGACAGAGAATCCCAAGCAGCTTCCACGCTGTCAGCGCAGAGCCTGATGAAGGGTTCAAACTCATGAACCCATGAGATCATGACCTGAGCAGAAATCAAGAGTTGGACGCTTAACCAACAGAGTCACCCAGGCTTCCCCTTATTTAGATTCTGATTTGAACAAGCTAATAAATGGTTGAACAAACTAATAACTGAGCCACAAAAAAGACTTTTAAGGTAATTGGTGAAAATTGAACACATACTGGGTGTTCATGAAATTTAAAAATATAAGTATGATAATTTTTTTTCTTTTTTAGAGAAAGAGAATACAAGCAGGGGAGGGGCAGAGAGAGGAAGACACAGAATCTGAGGCAGGCTCCAGGCTCTGAGCTGTCAGCATAGAGCCCAATACAGGGCTTGAACCCACAAACCATGAGATCATGACCTGAACTGAAGTTGGACACTCAACTGACTGAGCCACCTAGGCACCCCTGATACTGGTATTTTTAAAGAATCCTTATTTTTTAGAGACACATGTGGAAATTCATATGGGTGAAACCATATGATATCTGGAAATTTATTTATTTATTTATTTATTTATTTATTTATTTATTTATTTATTTTAAGTGGGCTCCACACCCAGTGTGGGGCTTGAACTCATGACTTTGAGATAAAGAGTCGCATGCTCTACTTCCTGAGCTAGCCAGGAGCCCCTGGAATTTTATTTAAAAGACTCTAGAAAATATAAATAGATTTAAAAGTTAGTGAATGGAGATTAGATAAGAGTAGTAACATGCTAGTAATTGTAGATTTTAGGTGACCAGTTCTAAAGGGTTTCTTCTACTGTTTTTTCTTATGTGTATTTGAAAAGTTTTAGGATAAAAAGTGAATTAAAAAAAGTTTTCTTTTACAGATACACATTTGAAAAATATATTTTTGTGAACTACTTCCTTTCCACAAAAATTTGGTCTGTATGCTTTGGATTTAAAACTGTGGCAATGGAAATGGATTTGGTTTTAAGGAAAACAGAATCACCATTGAATTTCCATTTCCTTCTCAGCATTCATGACAAGCATACCAATTCCAGAATCTTCTTGGAGTTAAATGACAAGAGGATCTTTACACTAGGTATCATGTGAGAAAGGCTTGCCTTCTCCAGGAACATCATTTTATTTCTTCAGCAGCAAATGAACTTCTTCTACAGGCAATTAGTGGGTGTTAGTAAACCTTGCTATGCTTGTATTTTAATCTGAAAAGTATGAGAAAAGGCTTTATTTGGTTCCATCAGCCTTTTATATATGTACTACCAGAGATTCCATCTTGCTTGAATAGTTTGTAAACAAGCAACTCCAAAACTGAGTTGACAAAATTAATATCCTGTTTAATTCTGCCTCACAGAAATAAAAAATTCTCCAAAGCGTTTTTTTTCTTCAAAGATTTTTTAATATAAATCAAATTAAATAGCTAAAAGTAAAATTCAATTCTTGAAGATTATTTTGTTTGATGCTATGAATTCTAATATGTCAAATGGTTCTACCAAAGTTCTACAAAGATTACAACTATGATGATGATAAAATGCAATCTTTATTATTTATTATTATTCACATTTTTAAAAGTTTATTTATTTATTTTGAGTAAGAGAGAAAGCACGATTGGGTGAGGGACAGAGAGAGAAGAGAGAGGAAGAATCTAAAGCAGGCTCTGCTCTGTCAGTGTGGATCCCAATGAGGGACTCGCACTCAAAAACCATGAGATCTTGACCTAAACCAAAACAAAGAGTTGGACGCTGAACTGACTGAGCCACCCAGACACCCCATATTATTCACTTTTTAATTAACATTTGTTAGCTAAAAATTGATATAACATTCTTCTTAAAGTTAGCAAATATTTTCTCTTAACAAAATTCAGACGTTGAAGCCCAAACTTTCAATGGGACTGTATTTGATTAAGGTCTTTAAAGAGAGAATTAAGGTTAAATGAAGTAATAAGGATGGGACCCTAATCCACTATGACTGAGTCTTTATAAGAAGAGGAAGAATCCCCAGAAATGCAAGAGCACAAAGAAAAGGCCATGTGAAGACACAGACAGAAGGCAAACATCTGCAAGCCAAGGAGTGAGGTCTTAGGAGAAACCAATCCAGCTGACACCTTAATCCTGGATTTCCATCTTCCAGACTGTGGGAAATTAATTGCTGTTGTTTAAGTCACCCCATCTGTGGTATTTTGCTTTGGCAGCCCTAACAGACTAAAATATCTGACATATAGTAAGTGTTCAGATTCTGCCAGCTCTTGCTAATATCTATTATTTTCTAAGCCCCTTAGGGGTCTAGTACCTCTCTTGTTAGGTTCTCAAGATTAAAAGGCTGCTCTAGGATGGAATTAAGATGGCGAAGTAGTATGGGGACCCTGAACTTGTCTCGTCCTAAAAGGCTGCCCTATCTTCCATACTGACCTAACCCCAGGTATCACTTTTTACAGTTTTCTACTCTCTGAAGATATCTTTGATTCTGTATTCATTCCTTTAAATGGTCAGTATCATGTTTTTAGAGTCTTCATGTGGTAATTCCAATATCTGAATTCTCTGAGGATCCGCTTCTTGCTCATGGCAGTTAATTTTTTGAGGTGCTTGGTTACGTATGGTTCCTGGGCATTATGTTTGAAAATAAAATACTTTGAAGTTATGTTCTTCCAGAAAAATTAGTATTTGTGTGCAGGCATGTTATAAGTCCTGCTCAAGTTCATGTCTTGACTTTTTCTGGACTTACCAGGGAATCTGACTGGGCTATAATTCTACATGGGCTCTTTCTCAGTTTGAAAGAAGTCCCTGTTTATTGCAGGGATGATCCTTTAGAGCACAGCACAACCTCCAAACCCTTGTTCCAGAACTGGTGGATTTATCTGCCATGCAGTCCATAAAAATGTCAAATTCTACTCTCACTCTTGATCTTGGGAAATGTTTTTGGCCAAAAGCAGCTTCCTTTTTAGAGTAACTCTGTAGATGTTTGCTTTTTCCTTCAAATTTGGCCTAATAATTATTTTCAATAGCTTGCTATTTATTCCATATTTTTAAGAATATGTGGAAGCCAGACTGGAAAGGAAGGGCAGGGTTCTAGAAAGGTAACAAACACCTAAAGGAAAGGTAGAAGGGAGAGAGAGAGAGTTTGGCAGCTGGTTCAGACAGAGAGTTAATCAGCTCCATTGAGTTTTTCTTCAAGGGAGCTGTGGTTAGGAGGTAGGCTACAGGACTCTTTGTGTCTCACACACATGAAATAAGAAGAAAAATTGCCCCTGGGCTGCATTCAAGATGTCAAAGCAAGGACATGATGGGTCTTTGGGTGCAAAGTTCCAGATTTCCCTGGGTCTTCTGGTAGGAGCTGTGATCAGCTCTGCTGACAACAAAGGAGCCAAAAATCTGTGTATCATCTTTGTGAAGGGGATCAAAGGATGACTCAATAGACTTCCTGCTGCTGGTGTGGGTGACATGGCGATAGCCACAGTGAAGAAAGGCAAACTAGACCTCAGAAAGAAGGTACATTTTACAGTGGTAATTCAACAGTGAAAGTCATACCAGAGAAAAGATGGTGTGTTTCTTTTTTTTTTTTTTGAAAAGGATGTGGAGTTCATAGCAAACCATAAAGACAAAATGAAAGGTTCTGCTGTCACAAGACCAGTTTCAAAGGAGTGTGTGGACTTGTGGCCCAGGATTGTATCCAATGCTGGCAGCATTGCATGACTCTTTGGTATATTTTTTTTAAAAAATTAAAAATGATTTGCTCCCCCAAAAATGGCCTTCCAAGAGTGAGAAAATCTACAGCCCAACAAACCAATTTTATGTTAATACTGACACCTGATATACACTCAGTAAATATTTGTAAAATGAGTAAATAAAGATAATAGACTGATTACACTTATTTAATGCTCCTCCCCCCCTCCATTATCATCAACTAAATGACAGTAAAGAAATGCATAACAGTAAATAAAATGGGAAAGTGGTTGATTACTTAACCAGAGTTTTCAATGAACTTCTGAAAGATGGAAAATGTTTGGTAGTTTCTTGACAAATGATACTTGGAGAAGCTTTACAAGGAATAGAAAACTATAGTGTGATGGAATCTGAACTTTCCAGTGGAAACTAGAGAGGCTCTAGTTGTGGAATTGGCATGTTCTGTCAGGATAGTTGTAAGTTCACTTCTGAAATAGCTGTTCAGTTTGTCCTGACTTTACTCTCCCTGTAGGAACAGAGTAATTAAAAGCCCTGAATTTACCAGTAGGGCTGAGTGGAGGCAGTTTTCTAAAGAAATTTAAAGAACTTCCTAAGGAGGTCCAAGGCTTCTAGTATAAGAGTTCTATCCCAGAGCAAAGTAACCCCCTCCCCACTCTTGACTTTTTAGTGGTTCTCCAAACTGTCTTCTTGCTCTCTATGTGAAAAGCCTAAATAAAGTTGGCCAATGAATACCTTTAACTCATCTGCATATACTAGTCAGGCCTACTGGAGAAACAGCACACAGCAGTAGAAACCCATGCAAGCGTGTATAAATCAATCTACTCTTTTATAAATATAAAAGGACAAATATATATCCCAGAAATATGAAGAAAATTAACAGTCTAAATGCAAAAGGGCAAGATGAACAAACAAACAAACAAACAAACAAACAGAAAAGCTGGCAAAAACAGAGCCAGTTTGTGATAGAGAACCTATAACACTAATAAAACTTGGGTATGGGGGCACCTGGTGGCTCATTCGGAGCCTGCTTGGGATTCTCTCTCTCTCTCTCTCTCTCTTCCTCTCTTTCCCCCTCCACCCACTTGAGAGCGTGCTCTCTCTTTCTCAAAATAAACAAACAAATAAACATTTTAAAAATTGGGTCTGTACTCTCTGAAAAGTTCAAAATGATATTTTATTCATAAAACTACTATGGACTATGCCAGAAACTATGAAAAATAATCAGAAGACACAAAAACTTTTGAAAAAAAATTATTTTTAAAAAATCAGTAGAAGGACTGCAAGAAAGTCTCCCAGAATGAGAAGGAAAAAGATAAAGATGGAAAGATGGTATTCAGAGGCTCATTCCAAGAACTCCAACATTTGACAAACCTATATTTCTGAAAAAGAGAATTGAAGAATTAGGGTGGAGGAAATTATAAAAGAAAAGAAATGTTTGGGGACTGAAAACAAAGTTTTTGTTTTATTTATTTATTTAAATGCTAATTTACTTTGAGAGAGAGAGAGAGTGTGCGTGAGTAGGGTGAGAGGCATACAGAAAGAGAGGAGAGAAAGAGACGAGAGACAGAATTCCAATCAGGCTCCATGCTGTCAGCACCAAACACTCAGGACTCAAAGCTCCATCTAACAAACTGAGATCATGACCTGAGCCGAAATCAAAATTTGGACACTCAACCAAATAAGCCACCCAGGTGCCCCTGAAAACAAAGTTTTAAATAGAAAATACCTATGAAGAATTGAGTAAGCTACATGTATATAATATATATATTATATATAATCTATATTATGTATAGAATATATAATATGTATATAATACAAAGTTATATATATAATTACGTACACATATGTCCTCTTTATATTTCAATTTACCAAGAAGAAAGATAAAATTCTAAAAGCCTCCACAAAGAAAATCCAGGTTCACTAACAGAGTAATGAGTATCCAACTGGGATCTGTCTTCTAATTAGCAGCACTGGATATGAGCAAATAATAAAGAAATACGTTTATAAACTTCTGGGGGAAATGATTTTGGACTCAGTATTTTATGTCCAGTTAAATTTCAGTATTTCATGTCCAGTTAAATTATCAGACAATTATGAGGGCAAAGAATACATTTTCAGACATGCAAGACCTCAGAAGTTTACCTCCCAATCATCTTTTTTTGAGGACGTTACTTGAATATGTACTTTAGCAAAACAAGGAATAAAGTGAAAGATGTGGAAAGCATTAAAACAATGAAACTAAGCCATAGGAAAATCAAGACAAAGTTTGTCCAGATGGAAGCAGGAAATCAGAAGATTCCTGGGATAGTAATACAACAGATAGTAGTACGTACAAGGTGGGTAATCTACAGCATACAGTGGAAGGTTATGTTTCTTTTACCAGCAAGGCAAAAGGAAAGCAATTAGAAATAACAGTGAAAAGTAAGAGCCTTATGAGAAACAATGGTTTAGGGGCGCCTGGGTGGCTCAGTCGGTTAAGCGGCGGACTTCGGCTTAGGTCGTGATCTCGCGGTCTGTGAGTTCGAGCCCCGCGTCGGGCTCTGTGCTGACAGCTCAGAGCCTGGAGCCTGTTTCAGATTCTGTGTCTCCCTCTCTCCGACCCTCCCCTGTTCATGCTCTGTCTCTCTCTGTCTCAAAAATAAATAAATGTTTAAAAAATAAATTAAAAAAAAAAAAAAAGAAACAATGGTTTAGGGGTGCCTGGGTGGCTCAGTCAGTTGAGTGCTGATTCTTGGTTTCTGCCCAGGGCATGATCCCAGGGTTGTGGAATTGAGCCCTCTGTGGGGCTCTGCACTGACAGTGGAGCCTGCTTGGGATTCTCTATCTTCCTCTCTCTCTCTGACCCTCCCCTGCTCAGGCACGCATGCTATCTCTCAAAATTAAGAAATAAACATTAAAAAAAAAAAAAAAAGATTCTCTCCTTCTCTCTCACTCACTTGCACTCTCTCTAAAAAAACAAAACAAAACAAAAAGAAAAAAAAAACAGAATCACAATCCCCCCCAAACAAAATAAAACAAGTTTAAATATAGTAAACTAAAATATGGAATGATTTGAATATATGATTGAATGTGAGAAGAGGAAATATTTTATCAATGTGTGGAATATCATTTTTTGATTGGTGCATGGTAATGATTTTGGACTTATAAAGATGTATATCATCTAGTTTACTATTTAGTAAACAATGTTCACATCATTACCATAATGTAAATGCTGTCTTTTGCGGGGAGGGGTTCAATTTTTAAGATCATTCCTTACAAAACACAGAAACCTCAATTGGTTACAAAGCAGAATTAATTATTGGATTAAATTAACACATTTAATTAAATTAATTATTTTAATTCCTATACACTTGGAAGGGCAAAATCAGAGGCCAGATGGAGGAAAATGCAAGAATAGCTCATTGAGTAGGGAGCCAGTATATATTTTCTAAACTGATGGAATGAGAAGTCAATATTTCAGAATATAATGTTAATTATAAATGTAACCATTTGAAGGAAAACAGCAACAAGAAGTCATTACTTATATAATATTTACTGTGTGCTAAACACAGTTCTTTACATATGTATTAACTCATTTAATTTCCACAGCAATTACATGAAGTACTCAGATTTTATTTGGGAGTCAGTAAAACAGAGGCAACAGAGGGTTAAGTAACTTACCCATGTTTACCTAGTAATGGTGGATCAATAATGGAAATAAAGCAACAACTTAATTTGGCAGAAGGTATGGATGGGAAAATTAGTATGATAAGTAATTTGTATTAGGGGTCAAGATGTAGTGCATATTAAACAAAGATGATAAATCTCGAAGTAATGAACTATTTAGAGTTATGGAGCTATAAAGATAATTATTAGAAGGACTGGGGGCAGAGCAGCAGAGTATTTTCTGTTTTAAACATTTACTTAATAAGTGCATAATAAGTTTTTCTTTAAATTTAAACTCATCGCTTCCTCCCAAACTTCCCACTCAGTCACATTTAATAAAATGTCTCATAACTGAAAGACAGCTTCCTCTCAACTTAAGTATTAAACTATGGTCATACTTGGGAAGATTGCAAATAACAAAATAGAGCTCTTTTGTAAATGGCCTCTTCTGCCATGTGTCTGCATAGAATTCATTTTATGTTCATAAGAGATGACATTAAAAATATAGTACAAAGCTATGAAAGTGTGTCATCATATCACAGCAGTTATAAAGGTAGCACAGAGAAGATCTCATAGCCTTAGAAAGTTAAGATGATGGAGGCATTATAGCAAGAGCCATACAGTAAAACTACTAAAGAGTTAAAGATGCCAAATGAAAGAGAAACCAAAGCAGTCATCACAGAGTTGTAGAAAGAAAGAGAATGTTTATTCACCCTCTTTTTCAACCAATATTTCTTTATTTATATGTTCTTAATATTGATCAGATGTCAAGTGGTGGGCTTATAAAAAATTAAAAATACAACTTGTTCTTAGCTTACAGTCTAGCAGAGAATATGAAGGATGTGTGTATACATACCTTTTTTATATGAGGGAAATTGATAAGTACCATCAGGTGGTAAAAATTGGGTATGATATCAAAAGTAAGGGAAAGATGATCCAGGAGATAATAAAGAGAGCAATTTAGCAGCTGTGTTTGCATTATGTGCTCCATGACACTCAGAAATCAAGGTAAGGTCTATCACTGGGGTGGACAAATATGAGTTACGAGATAAGAAAATATTATGTGATGCTGCTAATAAACCAACCACGTGCAAAAGTAACATGTATTCTTGGCAAAAGACTCTATTTCCTCCCATTCTTTTTCTAGGACAGGATAGTTACCCACAACTCTGCTGGAGACGTGGCTTACCCAAAGCAGGGATACTATAAAAAGAACAAGGTAGGAGAAAAAAATACTACTCTTTGGCAAAATTACTAGATTAGTAATTAGTAGACTAATACTAGATTCTGTATTAAGGGAAAGATTTGTTGTTTTCATGATTTTCATCTCAAGGTATTCAATTTTCCCTCTTCTCCATTGTGCGTAGGGTTTGATAGCCTGTAGTGCCCACAAACCTCCCACCCTCACTTTCTTTTCTCATTCTCTAGCTCAGTTAGTTTGTCAGAATCAGAAGGACTTTGAGTCAGAGAATGGGGAAAAGGACGTAGGATGGTGAGACTGGGGAGGGAGAAGGTGGGAAGGGGTGAAGGACTGTACAAGGATCTTAAGGGAGGAGAGGAAGAGAGAGAGAGACCATGAGAAGGTAGCCTTAGTGCCCATCTGCAATAGACTCAGGATGATCTGACTAGTAAGAACTCGACTCCTTGCAGGTTTTTGCTCACTTATCTGTAAGATTTCCTTTCTGGTAATGGCTCAACTTTCTTTACCTTTCAAACGTGGTTAAAGCTTTCATATTTTATGGTGCAATTAGTTGCATTCAATATTTCAGAGGATTTTGGAAATTGTAAGTGTGGACTTTAAGTGAGGAGGGCAGTGTCTGCTCTCACTGCATGGATTGTTTAATTTATACCCTGCTGTTCTTAGGGTGACAAAAGCTATTGAGCATACCCTCCACATTTTGCACTTTATAGAAAGGCAGAACTGAAATTCATCAGAGCATGTTAAGAATTGTTGTCCAAAGATATTTTGAGTTTCAATTAAGCAGCTGTCTTATGATATAGAAGGTTGGCTTTGAAACAATAAAAAGAAGTGGTGTGGTGTGAAAGCCAAAAAGTATATCTAGGTAAGGTAGCTCCGCCGAGTTAAAACTGATTAGTAGAGTAGCCCTATGGGTTTTGAGTAGCCCTATGGACTTTCTAATATCATATATTCGGTCAGTTACTCATTGTATTTACTCCTTTCTCTAAATTACAATTTAAATAGCTGAAGACAGTTAACAATAATTACCAAATTCAATAATTATGAATATATTTACTTTGATGTTGTCAATTCTGGCCATTTATCTGTTCAAACAGCCAAGTCCCCTTTTATTTCTGTTATTATCTCTCACAGATAGATTTCTACATTTCCTAGTAGGACTCTGGCTATCTCATGGTTTTATAAAATACAGCCATAATCAAGATACATAGTTTTACTTTAATTTACAAGTTTGTATCCATTTAACATTTATTTTAGTTTTAAAATAAAATTACAACAAAAGCCAACTTAACACATATACTTATATTTTCGTGGGCATATTTCTCACTTATTCATTAATTTATTCATTTAAACACTGTGTCAGGTATCATGCTAAATTCTATGAGTTGTCACATTTGCTAATTTTTAAAAATTAGCTCAAAGCCCCTCTCAATCTGTATTTTAATAACAATCTCAGGGCGTCTGTGTGGCTCAGTCGGTTGAGAGTCCAACTTCAGGTCAGGTCATGATCTCGCGGTTCGTGGATTTGAGCCCTGCATTGGGCTCTGTGTTGACAGCTCAGAGCCAGGAGCCTGCTTCCGATTCTGTGTCTCCCTCTCTCTCTCTGTCCCTCCCCCACTTGTTCTCTCTCTCTCTCTCTCTCTCTCACTCTCCCTCTTTCAAAAATAAACATTAAAAAATATTTAAAAAAATAACAATCTCACCTATGAGGTAGGTAGGAGTGGACAGGCAATTCACCACGAGCCTTGAGCATCCATGTACATTCTTGCTGGGTATGCCAGAAATGCAAGGCTCTTTCTGTTCCTTCCCTGGGACATTTCTCAGGGTTGTGTTTGCAGTGAGTAACCCTGAAGGATGAGGTAATGTCTCCCCCAGACAAAGAGTAGGTTTGCTTACTGCTTACTATAAAAGTGATGAATTCCTTATGCTCAGTATTCCTCAGCCTCAGTGGAAACTCACTGCATGCATAGCATCCACCCAGAGCTCATGCAGCTTACTGTGCTGTAAAGAACAAAGTCCTTTCTTACTAATCCATTAGTCTTGTGTTTTGGGCCAGGATCCACAAAACAGTAACATACTAACTTATTAGTTTGTAAGAAGAGTAAAAACAAATTTTGCAAATCACACTCTAGGTCCTCAAAACCAGACACCATTGCTTGGACTACTCAATTATGGATGAGCTTTAAGGAAAGGGCAACCAAGTTGTAATGATTTATTCAGTGCCTTCTACATCTGAGGTGCTGAAATAAGCACAAACAGTTGCTATTATCCCTAGTTTAGAGATGAAAAAACTAAGACTCATAGAGGTTAATAACCTTCCAGATCAGGGGCACCTGGGTGGCTCAGTTGGTTAAGCATCTGACTCTCCGTTTCAGTTCAGGTCATGATTTCACAGTTTGTGAGTTTGAGCCCCGCATCAGGCTCTGCACTGACAGTGTGGAGGGACCCTACTTGGGATTCTCTCCCTCTCCTCTGTCTCTGCCCCTCCCCCAGGTTTTTCTCTCTGTGTATCTCTTTCTCAAAATAAATAAATAAACTTTAAAAAATTAAAATGAAATAAACTTCCAGTTTAAATAGCTTATTAGTAATGAAGCAAGGCTCCAAATGCAAGACTTTGTAACTCTAAAATCCAGGTATATGCCATATATTTAGAAGAGAAAAGATATTGCAACATTATTAATTGCATCAATGTCCTATTTGAGATTTGGTAAGTTACAACTACAGAAATTATTTTGCAATCTCAGCTTGAGATAATTAAACCAAAAGAATAAAGAATCTTTAAAAAAAAAAAAAACCTTTGTTAATTGGCTTAAAACACTTAACTCTCAATTGCATTCAATCTAGTACCTGTTTTAGTGGACATGAAAAGGTTTTATACCTATAATTACAAAATACCGAGTGGAACCTAAATGTTCAAAAGCATACAAATTGAGAGCATAGCTGAAACTTATTAAAGTGCTCTCCTCATGCTCACTCGGAAAAAAACATTCCAAAATTTTGGCATCAGAAGTTAAGGATGTCCTCCTGAACTTTCTCTGGAGGTTGGGCTCCAAATCTGTGGTTACCATGGCAGTGGAAAACACGTTCACCACTTTTCATTGTGAAGCTTTAGCTATCTTACTCTCCCAGCAGACAATGGGTTCTGACAAGGTTAGATTCAGGTCTTACTTATTTTTCTAATATTATTAGTTTGTGCTATACCAGATTTCTTTTCTTTTCTTTCCTTCCCCTTCCATTTCTTCTTGCTTTCTTTTTTTAAAAGAATGTAATACAGTGTTCTTCAAAGGCCAAAAAAGCACAATAGGAAGATCCCTTAATTAAACACAAGCCTTCATTTTGTATTCGTTGCGTCATTGTTTTCATTTTCTGTGATTCCAAAGGAATTTTAAGTAGAAGGCTATAAGACAAAAATTTTATAAGTTAATGTTACTAAAAAATACTATAATATTGTGTAACAACTAATAACTGCTCCAATCCCTATAAGGGGAATTATTCTACCTAATTCCCCTTACATTTGTCACTCTAAAATTTCAGTTTAGTGATAGCACAGGGAAATAGTTACAATTTTTAAAAGTAATGAACTACATATGCAATAAGACAAAATGTTTACCAAGTCAAAGTCATTTTATGCTTCATGTAGTTAACACCACTATTTGGGGCAGATAATTTTATGAATTCAAAATAAATAAGCATTCTTTATTTTTCATTTAAGACAGGGAATTCTTTATTCAAATTCATCAGAGAAATGGACAGCTTGGATCTATAACAAAGTGTTGTGTTTTAAAGCATAGGTCAGTAATTGGATATGAGAATATACACTGCTACATAAAAATTAACTGTTCAGAGCACAACTTCCCAATATTCAAAACAGAATAAGCTTCCCTGTAACAGCAGCACTTTGTGACATTGTTAATTTTAGTATTCCTCTCCTTCTTCTACACCATTTCCTTCAACAGAATCCACACCAACCTCCTCATAATCCTTCTCAAGGGCAGCCATGTCCTCACGGGCCTCAGAAAACTCTCCTTCCTCCATGCCCTCACCCACATACCAGTGAACAAAGGCATGCTTGGCATATATTAGGTCAAACTTCTGGTCTAGGGGAGTCCAGGCCTCAGCAAGGGCTGTGGTGTTGTTCAGCACGTACACAACTCACTTTACTTTGGCCAGGTCTCTATCAGGTACCAGAGTGGGCGGCTGGTAATTAATGCCAACTTTGAAGTCAATGGGTCACCAGTCCACAAACTGGGTGGTACTCTTGGTCTTGATAGTGGCAATGTCAGCATTGACATCTTTGGGAACCACATCACCACAGTACCACAGGCAGCAAGCCACGTATTTATCATAGCAAGGGTCACGTTTCACCATTTGGTTGGCTGGTTCAAAGCATGTCTTGGTGGTGGTGATCTCTGCTACAGAAAGCTGTTCATGGTAGGCTTTCTCAGCCGAGATGACAGGGGCATATGTGGCCAGAGGGAAGTAGATGCGGGGATAGGGCACCAGGTTGGTCTGGAATTCTGTCAGATCAACATTCAGGGCTCCATCAAATCTGAGGGAAGCAGTGATGGAGGACACAATTTGGCTTACCAGCCTATTCAGGTTAGTGTATTTTGGGCATTCAATATCAAGGTTTATTCGACAGACGTCATAGATGTGGCCCCATTATCTAACATGAATCAGAGTGCTCCAAGGTGGTGTGGGTAGTGAGAACGGAGTTGTAGGGCTCAACAACAACAGTGGAAACATGGGGGGGCTGGGTAAATGGAGAACCCCAGCTTGGACTTCTTGCCATAATTGACAGAGAGATGTTCCATCAGCAGGGAGGTGAACCTAGAACCAGTTCCCCCTCCAAAGCTGTGGAAAACCCAGAAGCTCTAGGACCTGTGCACTGGTTGCCCAGTTTCTGAACTCGATCCAAGACAAGGTCAATGATCTCCTTGCCAATGGTGCAGGGCCCTCAGGCATAGTTATCGGCAGCATCTTCCTTGCCTGTGATGAGCTGCTCAGAATGGAAGAGCTGGCGGTAGGTGCCAGTGCAAACTTCATCAATGGCTGTGGGTTCCAGGTCTACAAACACTGCCATGGACACATGCTTGCTAGCATCTGTCTCACTGAAGAAGGTGTTGAAAGAGTCATCTCCTCTCCCAATGGTCCTGTCACTTGGCATCTGACCATTGGGCTGGATGCCATGTTACAAGCAATAGAGCTCCCAGCAGGCATTGCCAATCTCGATGCCAGCCTGGCCAGCGTGGATTGAGATGCATTCATGCATAGTTGCTGCTTTGCAGCTGCTGAGCAGATAGCAGAGGGGAAGAAGAGAGGTTGTTGCTTCTTACAGCACAACTCAGGCAATCAGTGTAAGAGAACCTGCCTCTTTTTTTTTTTTTTTTAAGTCACCTCTAAACCGAACATGAGGTCTGAACTCACGATTCCTAGATTAAGAGTTGAATGTTCTTCTGATTGAGCCAGCCAGGTGCCCCTAAATAAGCTTCTTACCAGATTTATAAAATCATATTTGAAAGCAGTGTATCTGGAGAGTAGGAATCTTTAACCAACATTTCCAAAAAAAATGTTAAGACAGCAAACTCATGTTCAGGTATTAGTTTTTTGTTTGTTTACTTCTTAAAACAAGTAAGCAAATATTTGAACCACGCTGCTGATTGCAATATAAAAATATAATATATATATTCCTAAATAAATTATATGTACATATTATTTTTTATACTATGTCTTATGTTACATATATGTATATACATCTATGTGTATATACAAATGCATTTTCTCCTTATAATGCCTATGTTTTATATGATTAAGATAAATCAAATCAAAAGTAATAACACAGTTATTGTGTACTCCTTTTACAATTGGATTGATTTTTTGTATAAACTTATATTGCAGTATAAAAGTTAACCTATTAGGTAAAGAGCACTTAGCACATTATGGCTATTAATATTAAAACAAAAAATATTTCGGGGCTCCTGGATGGCTCAGTCAGTTAAGTGTCCAACTTTGGCTTACGTCATGGTCTCACAATTTGTAAGTTTGAGCCCCACGTCTGACTCTGCTGACAGCTCAGAGCCTGGATCCTGCTTCAAATTCTCTCTCTCTCTCTCTCTCCTTCCAAAATAAATAAACATAAAATTATTTTTAATAAAACAAAATAAAAAAATATTTCATGTATTTAATTTATGCTTACCATCAGATTCTTTTCAGTATTATTGGGATACCTTTGTGGACATTGGCCTCAAGATGACATCCAATCTGCTTTACTTCAATTATTTTTTTTCTTCAACTTCTTTTTAAATGATTTTCATCTTAAATTTTCATTATTAAATTTTCTTAAATTTTCAAAATCACTTAATAATAGCAAACTGGAGTTAGGATTTTTCCAATACTTTTTATCTATGGAGACCATAACAAATAAGTAAGTACATTTAATCACCACAAATCATAACTCAGTTAAAGGAGGGCTAGTTGGAAAATTTGCTTTATACTTGACCCCCAAGTTAAAAAATATCAAGCTCAGGGTGCCTGGGTGGCTCAGTTGGTTAAGTGCCCAACCATTGATTTCAGCTGAAGTCATGATCTCATAGTGGTGAGTGGTGGCAGAGAGTGGAGCCTGCTTGGGATTCTCTCTCTGTCTCTCTCTATGTCACTTCCCCGCTTGTGCTCTCTCTCAAAATAAATAAATAAACTTAAAAAAAAAATACTGAGCTCATGGGATGCCTGGCTGGCTCAGTCAATAGAACATACAACTCTTGACCTCAAATCCATGAGTTTGAGCAAGGCACAGGGTGTAGAGATTACTTAAAAATAAAAAAAATCTTAAAAAAAATATTGAGTTAATTTTCAGGTGACTGAAGATTGGAGTACTTGCTATTCTGGGCAGTATTACTGGTATTTGGTGGCAACATATTTGTGGAAAATGAGTAGCTTGATTGCGGAAACAGAAGTGTGGTTGTCAAGCCTTGGCTTCCCCATGGAGGAGGATGTGAATTTCTTAAGAGTGATATAATCCATGAAGTGTATTCTTCTTGATAGGAAAGGACTTTATCAGCCAAGAATACTAACTGCTAATGGTGATGGGTCTGGGTAGAGTTATTGGGACTTGAGACTTTTCAAAATTCATTCTTCTATCAGAGCCTAGGTTCAGTCAGGGTCTTGGCAGACCAAATTAAGGAAGGTTGGGTCCCAAGCCCAGGTAGATTCAGAGGTTAGAAAAATCCTGGCAGCGCCTTGGTGGTTCATTCAGTTAAGTGTCTGACTCTTGATTTCGGCTCAAGTCATGATGAGATTAAGCCCCATGTTGGGCTCTGTGCTGACAGTGCAGATCCTGCTTGGGATTCTCTATTCTCTCTCTCTCTGTCCCTCTCTCTCTGCCCCTCTCCCCACTTGTGCTTGCACTCTCTCTTTCAAAATAAATAAATCAAATTAAGAAAAACTTAAATGAGAAAGATACTTAACCAATACCAAAATCCTCTTATCATAGAGGTGATGATTTTTTAAAATCAGTCTGTGAAGTTATTGCAATTCTTATTGTACTTCCAATGGAACCTGAAAAACCCAGTCTAAAACTCAAATGGAAAAAGCCAAGAAGAACCAGGACAATTTTGAAGAATATGGAGGATTACCCTTACCATTTATCGAGTCTTATAAGATATCTATAATAATTATGGGGTGCCTGGGTGGCTCAGTTGGTTAAGCGTCCGACTTTGGCTCAGCTCCTGATCTTGCAGTTTGTGAGTTAGAGCCCCGCATCAGACTCTGTGCTGACAGTTCAAAGCCTGGAGCCTACTTTGGATTTTGTGTCTCCTCCTCTCTCTGCCCCTCCCCTGCTCACGCTCTGTCTCTCTCTCAAAAATAAATAAACATTAAAAAAAAAGAAATCTAGAATAATTAAAACATGTCCTTGTTACAATCAATTAGATAAGCAAAAGACCAATAAAAAAGAAATAAGAATCTAAAAACAGACCTGTGCATACATGGATTTTGATTTATGACAGAGGAGGTATTATTAATCCGTGGGGGAAAGGTGGACTACTCAATAAATGATGCTGGAACAATTGACCCTCCATACAGGGGTATAAAAGAATATTTGGCTAACTCCACCCCCAAAAAGCAAACTCAGATGGAATAGATGGTGAATATGGAAAAGGAATGCTAGCATATTTATCTGAATATTTTAGCCACTGTCTACTTGAAGAACAAGTTTAGTTTAGAGGGATTGTATATATTATGGCCCTGGGACTTCTTTCTGTGTATTGTTATTTTTCATCCTTCAAACAGTGGAATAATGGCTAAAGAAAGGTTAGGAAGCAGGATTTCCAAGAAGGATCAAAAATTAACTTTAAAATAATCAAATCGCACATTAAAAAAAAATTGAAACATTAGTTTAACTGAGATTAGTTAACTAAGATGTAATTAGTAACCGGTAAATTTCCAGAGTATTTGCCTTGTTTATAAATAGAAGAATCCCAGTTTAGGGGCACCTGGGTGGCTCGGTTGGTTAAGCTCTGATTTTGGTTTAGGTCATGGTCTCGCGGTTCCAGAGTTCGAGCCCCGTGTCAGGCTCTCTGCTGTCAGCGTAGAGCCTGCTTTTGATCCTCTGTTTCCCTCTCTTTATGCCCCTTCCCCGCTCATTCTCAGTCTCTCTCCTCTCTCTCAAAAATAAATAAACATTTAAAAAATTAAAAAAAGAAAACCCCAGTTTAGGGGATTAATTTAGGCAAAAAGGGGTACTTGTCGGCTTTTGTAAACAGACCCTAACGATATCAGCAATACAACTAGCATCAGAGGTATCTGGAACCAGAGACTCAGCTGACATTAGGGTCTCCTTCCTACCCTTTCTTCCTTTTTCTTCTCTCCCTAATTCATTTGTTTTTCCCTTGTTTTTGATCTCCACACCATCCCAAAGATTGACTTTCTTCTAAGGGCCGGGAAAATAGTTCTTAGCTCTTGGGCTCACGTCCTCAGAGATAAAGGGATTCTCTTTGAATAGCTCCAATTCCAGAAGTTGTTTCT
The DNA here is from genome assembly GCF_018350215.1 of Panthera leo. Classification (NCBI taxonomy): domain Eukaryota; kingdom Metazoa; phylum Chordata; class Mammalia; order Carnivora; family Felidae; genus Panthera; species Panthera leo. The sequence goes on along the minus strand of NC_056683.1, from coordinate 57,068,838 downwards.
CTCTCATTCGGTCATACCAGATTCTTCCTTTTGGAAGAAATAGTTTTCCTTCTCTTTACTTCTATAGTACTTCATCTGTTCTTCTAAGACACTTTATCATTCTGCCCTCTACTGCCTCCCTAGAGAGCTTATCTTTCTTAGTAGACTGTAAATTCCAAGAGGATGGTGATTATGATTAGGTCTTGTTCTTTGTTTTGTTTTGTTTTCTAGTTATTATAATATATAACACTAACAGTAGTTAAGAGGCTTAAGAATATTTCAAATGAACATTTATTTCTAAGGCAGTATTCAGAGTTCAATCTATTCATCCAGAAAATAAACATTCTTCACATAGTTTTGTGATGCAGCAACTTTATTCAGCAGCATAGGGTAAGGTACATGCAGCCCATTGAGTATCTCACTGCAGGGAAGAGTACAGCAGAGTAACAATTCACCACTATGTGGGGGATGGGAATGTTGGTGGGGAGGGATACATGTAGTTAATAGGGCAAGAACATCACGAGTCTATAGTTAGTGATATAAGAGGTTCCGGCTGGCAGACATTTGGTGTAGTGGTAGAAGTCACTGAGACCGGAGCACCTGGGTGGCTCAGTTGGTTAAGCATCCTACTTCGGCTCAGGTCATGATCTCACAGTTTGTGAGTTTGAGCCCCATGTCGGACTCTGTGCTGACAGCTCAGAGGCTGGAACCAGCTTCGGATTCTGTGTCTCCTTCTCTCTCTGTCCCTCTCCAAATTGTGCCTGTCTCTCTATGTCTCTCAAAAAATAAATAAATGTAAAAAAAAAATTTAAAAAAAAAGTCACTGAGACCCAGAAGCATCAATACAGATCTTGGAAAGGGACTGACAATGAAAAAAATGACCTAAGAAAGAATGAAGATGCCAGAGAGATAGCCAAGGATGACCTAAACTGGTAAAATACTCTAGCAGAAAATCATCAAAGGGGATTTGCCAGAAATTAGAGCTGACAATGCTAGAATACAGTGACTGGTGGTCCTGTGAACCAGAGGAAGGATTGAGTTTGAAGCTGGGGACCAAGGGACTTCATCTATGTAAAAAAGACAGAAACAAGCTTGGGCCCTACGAATATAGTGTAGAGGCAATATCCAGAAACATGTTTGAGAAATAAATGGGTGAACACAGATGCCACCTCTCATTCCCCTCTATTACACCTTCAGGAATTTACCTTTTATTGTGAGTATGGAAACATCATGTGTGGTGAAATAAAAGGGGAACAAATGATACTTCTATCTTGAGTTGTTTTTATTCTTCAGGATAATTTTTTCTCCTGATCACAAACTCCATCTTGTGAAAATTTATCTTCAATATATTGACAAATTCTTTTAATGTTTATTTGTTTTTGAGAGAGAGAGAGAGAGAGAAAGAGAAAGTGGCGGAGGGGCAGAGAAAGAGGGGACAGAGAATCTGAAGCAGGCTCTGTGCCCACAGCAGATAGCCCAATGCAGGACTCGAACTCACGTGAGATCATGACCTGAGTTGAAGTCAAAGTTGAATGCTCAACAGACTGAGCCACCAAGGCACTTGACAATTTCTTTTTTTTGTTTTTTATGTATTTTGATAGAGAGAGAGAGAGAGCACTCACACGAGTGGGGGAGGGACAGAGAGAGAGGGAGAGAGAGACAATGTCAAGCAGGCTCCTCACTGTCAGCAGGGAGCCACTAACCAACCTGAGATCGTGACCTTAGCCAAAATCAAGAGTCAGACGCTTAACCAACTGAGCCATGTAGGTGCGATATGATGACAAATTCTTAATAGAAAATATCAAACTAAATGACACCATTGGCAGGTTTTTTGGGGGGGGGTTATTTAATGTTCTTATTGCTTTTTTTGATTCAGGGTTTAGTACGGGGCTTTGCAGAGGCTGGTAAAATGTGTCACACAGTACCACCTTCAATGATTGAAGCTTAACTTGAATTAAGTTCTATCAATCATTGGTCATGTGACACAGAAAATATTATTTCATGTCTCTGACGTGGGATTCTTTATCTGAAAAATAGGACTGATGCTAAATATCTGGTGGTTATGAAGGTGAAATAAAATGCTATGTTAATACCATTGATATAGGACCTGTCTTACAGTAGATGATGTGAATGCCAGCTACAAATAACTGTCTATGGAATTTAACAATTGTCCTTGTTTTTATCTTATTTTTGGAGATAATAAATTTTAACACTTGTTGGTTAACATACTATATTTACTAAATTCTTGGTAACTTGGAAACTGCAACGATATTTCCACTTCCAATACATGAGGAGTGGTCCTGGGGGAAGTTCTGCTTCAGGTACTGATAGACTAGACCATTATGGTCCATCCTTCTGACTAAAATTGTTTTTAAAAGCTGAGGTTGACAGATAGTCAGTTTGAAGTCATTGGAGAGCAACCAAAGAAGTAAAAATTTATGGACCAAGACTGAGGAGAGGAGGGAAACCAAGAGCGGTGCCTGGCGCTGGAGACTGCTTTCTTCCTTAAGGTGGTTGTCAATTTCAGAAGCAGAAGCTGAAAATGTGAAAAGTTTGGTTTTAAAATTATTTTTGAAAAGGTAACATATTCGTAAAGTACAACATTTACAGTATACGTAGAGAATAGTGAAAGTTTCCTTTTCATTCCTCTTCTTTAGGTAGTATTTCCCTTTCCACAAGGCAACCAGGATTACACACGGTATATCCTTGTGTATCTGAAAATTAGATTATTCTTATAGTAAAAAGTGCTATATATATTTCCAATGAGTGGCATGGCAGATCCGTCAGTATCTGTTTGATACTGACTGTATCTGTTTGATACAACTGTTTGATCAGTTTACTACTCAGATAGAGCTATTGCTCAGGTTAGTCACCTTCAACCAATATTCTTAGATATTTGTGTAACATATATTGAGGGGAAACTCATTTCAAAGTAAATATTGTATGTAGACACTAATCCACTTATTTATTTCCATTTGTAACTTAGCCAATGCTCCAAAAAAAAAAATTGTAGAATACTTTCTGTAAGTTTTGTAGTTTTCTTCTGTCTCCTGTTTTCTTTTATGAATTTTCCAAACAACATAAATTTGTGAGAGCCTTGATAGGCATTGCGTGTGGGTCTTGCAAAAATACTCAATGGTATTTGACCAACTGATGCCTGAGTGGCTCAGTTGGTTAAGTGTCCAACTCTTGATTTCAACTCAGGTCATGATCTTCTGGTTGGTGAATAGAGCTCCACACTGGGCTCTGCACTGACACCACAGAACCTGCTTGGGATTCTCTCTCTCCCTATCTCTCTGCCTCTCCCCCTCTATGAGTGCTTTCTCTTTCTCTCTCTCTCTCAAAATAAATAAACATTAAAAAAATACTCAATGGAGATATGTTGGCACAATAAAACTTCTTAGAACTTCTATAACTGTTGTCTACAATAGGGTGGGGTCCATTTAACTTTTTCTTAGTGTTAGTTGCCTAGGAAAACCTGAATTAATTATAATTTATTCTATTGATGACTTAATCCTGCTCAAGTTACCCTCCTAATGTTTTAATTAATATCCTTACCTAAATTTATGCTGTTTTTTGTTCCTCTTTTGTATTCTTCTGTTTTACCATCTAGCTTTAATATTAGGAGCCTCCTGTTTTAATTTCCTACCCATTCTAATTTGCCCACTTATTGAGTGCTTTTAATTTTTAATCAATCTTTATTTTTAATATCAATCTGCTTTTTTAAATTTTAATTTATTTCACTAAAAACATTCTCGACATGATAGACACTTTTCCAAAGAAAACATCCAGATGGCCAACAAACGCATGAAAAAATGTTCAGCATCCTCATCATCAAGGAAATACAAATCAAAACCACAATGAGATACCAGCTCACACCAGTCAGAATGGCTAATATTAACAACACAGGCAACAACAGATGCTGGCGAGGATGTGGAGAAAGAGGAACCCTCTTGCACTGTTGGTGGGAATGCAAACCAGTGCAGACACTCTGGAAAAAAGTATGGAGGTTCCTCAAAAAATTAAAAATAGAATTACCCCACAACCCGGTAATAACACTACTAGGAATTTATCCAAAGGATGCAGGAGTGCTGATTCTTAGGGGCACATGCATCCCAATGTTTATATCAGTGCTACCAACAATAACCAAATTATGGGAAGAGCCCATTGTCCATCAACTGATGAATGGATAAAGAAGACATGGTATACACACACCCACACCCACACCCACATCCCCACACACACAATGGAATATTACTCAGCAATCAAGAAGAATGAAACCTCGCTGTTTGCAACAAAGTGGCTGGAACTAGAGGGTATTATGCTAAGCAAAATTAGCCAGTCAGAGAAAGACAAATATATGACGTCACTCATGTGTGGAATTTAAGATACAAAACAGATGAACATAAGGGAAGGGAAGCAAAAATAATATAAAAACAGGAAGGGGGACAAAACATAAGAGACTCTTAAATATAGAGAACAAACTGAGGGTTGCTGGAGGGATTGTGGGGTGAGGGGATGGGCTAAATGGTTAAGGGGCATTAAGGAAGACACTTGTAGGGATGAGTACTGGGTGGTATAGGGGATGAATCACTATATTCCACTCCCGAAATCATTATTGCACTATATGCTAACTAACTTGGATGTAAATTAAAAATACAATAAATAAATAAAACATTTAAACTTACAAAAAAAGAAAAGAAAGAAATTCTACAATCCAGTGTGTTCAAGGGATTTTCTTAGGAAAATGGTGCCATGAATAAATAAGTTTGGCAAACAATGACTGAAACCTAGATATTATTTACTGCTATATCATTTAGTGCCTTTAACATCCTAATGTGAATTTTGAATCTTTCCAAGAGTACAATATAATATGTAGCTATTGAATAAGTCAGTTCCTGGAAGGAAATAGGTGGTACATTCACAGTGGGTAACTGAGAAACATTTAATAGAAGGAAGCCAACATGGGAGAATAGAGTACTGTTACCATCTCCAGGCCTAAAGAGGCAACTAAATGGAGATGACTGTCTCACAGAAGCTGTGACTCTGGTAGGAAGACAGCCAACTAACTAGTGGCAATCCAGCAGAAGGGAAATAAGAGAGTCAGGAATAACTGGCTATCTTCATTTCCCCATCTCCTTTAATGTCCGGCTTATCTCCCCATTCTCCCTCAGCCCTCCTCCCCCTTAGCCAAATCCAAGAGGAAGGCAGAGAGGGCAAAGGAACCTATAGTCCATACAGATCAGCTCTTTGGGCACAGAGCCGAAGGGAGACTGGTAAAGAGTGGGAAGCAAAATATTCTGTACAACTGTGGATTCCTTTTTTTCACAGATGACTGTTTGGGACTACAGTATTCTGCAGAACACATTTTCAGAAAACTTGACATTATCCATTTATAAAGGTATCCAAACTGGTACATATGAACACATGTTTTAAAAAGCGATGACGGAAGGTGCCTGGGTGGCTCAGTCCGTTAAGTGTCTGACTCTTGGTTTCACCTCAGGTCATGATCCCAGGGTCAGGGGATGGAGCCCTGCAAGGCTTGCTCCCTGCTAGGAAGGCACTGGGCGTGTAGCTTCTTTGGGATTCTCTCCCTTTCTCTCTGCCTGTCTCCTGCTCACAAGCGCTCTCTCTCTCTCTCTCTCTCTCTCAAAATAAATATTTAGGGGCACCTGGGTGGCTCAGTTGGTTAAGCATCTGACTCTTGATTTTGGCTCAGGTTGTGATCTCAGAGTTCACTAGTTCAAGCCCTGCAAGGGGCTCCACATTCACAGTGGGAGAATCCCAGCTTGGGATTCTCTCTCCCTCTCCCTCTGTCCCTCTCCCACTAGTGCTCTCTCTGTGTCTTTCAAAATAAATAAATAAACATTTTTAAAAAGGCTGTTGGGGTGCCTGGGTGGCTCTGTCAGTTGTAGCTCCATCAGTTAAGGGTCTGACTGTCTTGATTTAGGCTTAGGTCACGATCTCACCGTTTGCAAGTCAAAGCCGGGCATCAGGCCTTGTACTGTCAGTGCAGAGCTTGCTTGCGATTCTCTCTCCCTCTCTCTCTGCCCCTCCCCCACTCATGTGCACGTGTACACACGCACATATTCTTTCTTTTTCAAAAATAAATTTCAAAAATATTGACCTAGAACTTAAAAAACAAAAGGCTGCAAACAAACATTTAAAAAACACTCGTATAGAAAAAGTGACAATGGAAGAATCTACACTAATATGAAATATTCATTCAATTTTCACTTTAATGAATCAAATGTTGATTTTGGAAGGAGCAGAGTATAATTTCTCCAACAAAATGGTAAGATAAACAACATAATGTCCATTTTCTTTTGACTTATGAACTAGGATCACAGAGTTGGTCATTTTTGCAGAAATATTCCAGGGCTTTAATTTTCCCAGAGATCTTTATTAAGATCTGGTTATTCGGATAATTTGTCTTGAAGCATCTACTATGGCATCCATATAAATTTTCTTTTTTCCAGTTTTTAATTGATTTAACTCTACCAGAAACTCATCTGATAATAACTCTTATGGTGATTTGAGCAGTTCTTCAACAGCACTTTCACTGACTTCAGGCAATCCTGAAACTTAAATTTCACTTGCATATGTTTACATTGTGTCACTGGCTACACTGGCAAGAAAATGACCAACAAATGGGTTTGGTTCTAATACACAACGCTAATGTTATTTAGGGACAAATACTCATAGACTAATTTTATAAATGGATGTTCATTAGTGAAAATACTGCATTTTGCTTCCCTAGAACTTAATTTATATAGGGGATCAAATAATGAATATACATCTTTAGAGCCCTTAGTCCAAAGGAATAAGTAAGAGTTCAGCTTCTATCTGATCTAATGAGATCTGGATAGCTGTGACTCACTATAATTCTGTTCACACTAGAAGCCCAACCATACTGTTGATAAGACAGAGAACTTCACCAATAACTCCCATTACTTGTCAGCCAAGAATTCAGTCTGAGGGAAACAACCCATCAGTTGGTTTCTCTGACTGTGACAGCGCAAAACCTATCCTCCCCCCCCACTCCCTTTTTAACATATTTAAATACCTATTTCTTTTGCAAAGGACAGTGTTTCAGGGCAATATCTGCCAGGCTATTTTCCTAATTTGAAGTCAGTCACTAAAAAAGTTAGCATACTAAGAAAAACAGTCTTGTAAGACAAATTGTTCTGTTTTACTAGTTAGTATTTTATGACTTATTATGTTTGCTGGGATTTATTCAAGTATTAAATGCCAAATATGATTACTAGGTGCTTTTTGTCAATTTAATACATACATATTCTTCTAAGAAAGAAGCGGTTTGTTTGTTTGTTTGTTTGTTTTTAAATAGAGATCCTTCTAGTTGGTTGGCAGGGCTAGAGGCAAGAAAGCAAAATTCTCCTAGCCTTGAGAGAGCTACTGAGTCTTTCAATTGACTAGAATCAAGAAATTGTGTGTTAACTCCATAGACATTCATGGAGTGAGCATTATGTACCATGTGTTTGGCACTGAAGATGAAGTAGTGAGGACCAACTTGGTCCCTGCCTTCATGGAATTTAGGCTAGCAGATCAAAATTTAAACCTGAACTTCTGGGTATAGCATAATAAAAAGTGTTTCTAAGCAAAAACAACCCCTCCCTAAAGATTCTGTGTTGCAAAAGAAGTATATTAGACTGCTTCTGTTGCAAAAGTGTGTTCAAATAATTTTCATGGGTAGCTATCAGCTGAATGTCATTAAAACACAGATTCAAAGAAAGCAATATATTTAAACATTAGTGATAGTTGTAGTTATGACTGATACATATGCTGTGCATGAAAATTAATACTGCCATGCTTGTTTGATAGGACTTTTTGGTGCATCTAAATACTCAAATCCATCACAGAAGTGCAGCTTAAACAGCAAGAACTTGATCGGATGAACCTCCAACTTGGTATTGAGTTGCTTAACAAGTTGCACATACAAATCAAGTTGCTCTTTACGGAGAATCTAAAATTACTGATGGTTTCTATTTGGAAAATGATTCTGCCCACCAATGCTACCTCTTGATGGATAAAAACAGTTCATTCCGACAGTGTAATCAATGCAGATCGTTTTTCTGACTATGTTTTCTTCCTTTGAAAATTTCTTTTATGCCTGCACAACATAGGCAAAGCTGTTACTAGTAACTTTTCATTTGTTGACAATAAGTGGTATCATCAATCCCAAGCATTTGTGACATATTAGATGTGAATATTACAAACTTATCACAAGAGAAAAATATTATTTGTTTGGTGACTTACTTTATTGAAATCCTTCTCACTATTCTCAGTTTTCATACGGGTTGCTTCTTAGTACTTTTTAGGTTTTGATAAGTTAAAGAGAAGCAATTTGCCTCACTTATTGCTTTGCACTCACCTGAGAGAACTAATTTCCATGATAGCATGGAAGGTACAGTTAACAGAGTTCACAAAACTAAATAGTATACTGTTCTTTTGAAATCAGGCCTTCTTGGGGTGGTCTTATTATCCTATCTGAAATATGCAAAAAAAATTTCCCAGACTCCACAGAAAGTAAAATAGGGGTGTCTGATGGGCTAGGTCGGTAGCACATGTGATCTTGATCTCAGGGTTGTGAGTTCAAGCCCCATGTTGGGTGTAGGGATTACTTAAAAATAAAATATTTTTTTTAAAGTTTATTTATTTTGAGAGAGACAGAGATAGCACAAGTGAGGAAGGGGCAGAGAGAGAGGGAGAGAGAGAATCTCAAGCAAGCTCCACACTGTCCATGTGGAGCCCAAAGCAGGGCTCAAACTCACAAAACCATGAGATCATGACCTGAGTCAAAACCAAGAGTCAGACACTCAACTGACTGAGTCACCCAGGGGAACCCAAAATAAAATATTTTTTAAAAAGAAAGTAAAATAATTTTTCTAGCCCTCTCAACATTTTGTTTCTTTCACCTCTTTGTACAGTTTTCTTATGTTTTTAGGTTTTACCCAAAATAAGTGAAAGCAAACAATTTTTGAAAGCAAATAATGATATGAGAAATCTTTAGACATGTTGAAACTACAGTAGTCAAGTGGCTTTTCTACCTTACCTGTATTCACTAAGATGAGGATTCTCAAACAAGCCTGCATCAGAATCACTGGAAAGCTTGTTAAAAACACAGGTTGCTAGGCCCTATCTCCAGTATTTCTAATTTAGTAGATCTAGAGTGGTGTCTGAGCATTTGAATTTCTGAGGAGTTCTCAGGTGCAGCTGCTGATCCTAGGAAATCCCTTTCAGAACCACTGCCTTAGAAAAAGCTATTTGAATGTGTAAGGAAATGGGAATGTTGACATGGATCTAGTATATGCAACCTGAACCATAGCTTCTATGGTAACCCAGAGGACCTGCCATTTACCAAGGCATTAAGAAATAGGTTGGGGAGGGGCTGATTTCAGCTGATCTCATGGGTCATGGGATTAAGCCCCCTGTTGGGCTCTGCACTGGCAGCACGGAGCCTGCTTGGGATTCTCTCTCTCCCTTTCTCTCTGCCCTTTCCCTGCCCATGCTCTCTCCCCCTCTCTCTCTGCCATGAGTACTCTCTCTTAAAATAAGTAAATATTTTTTAAAAATGAAGAAATAGGATGGGGATGATGACATCACTTTCTGTAATGAGCCCTGTGGTAGGTGTCTTCTGTATACAAGAAATAATATTGTGGGGGGCACAATATTATCAGTCGGTTGAGCGTCCTACTTCGGTTCAAGTCATGATCCACAGTTCTTGGGTTCAAGCCCCGCGTCAAGCTCTGTGCTGACAGCTCAGAGCCTGGAGCCTGCTTCAGATTCTGTGTCTCCCTCTCTCTCTGCCCCTCCCTGGCTCACACTCTGTCTCTTTCTCTCTCTCAAAAATAAATGAACATTAAAAAAAATTTTTTTATAAAGGATAAAACCAAAATAAAAAAAAAGAAATAATATTGTGGGGTACCACAAAGGAATTGGATTGGCCAACTCCAGGGGAACAATGAGATCTTGGAGAGTTAGAGGTCAGGTGACAGTGCTGGATAGATAGAGATAAAATAGGTGAAATTACTACAATAAGCCACAGGGATGAAATGGTAATTAGTATTTTGTTTCTGGGTTCTATGGTGGTGACTAATTCATCATGGAATTCCCAGAAACAAAATGGATGGGCAGCTTACCAAGGTGCCACCTGACATATAGATATAGGTCTTCTGGCCAGAAGACATAATTCAATTCCCTGTAGTGGGATTCATGATCTCTGTCAGTTCCCAAATCTAAGCCAGTTCAGAGTCTGAGGGAGTCCTGGTCTCTTTAAGAAAGGACCTTACCACTCTTCCATCAGTGTTTATGGTGAATTTTCCTTCAAACCTTCCCGAGAGTCAGTTTAACAGTTGACTCTGCACTGAGGAAAGGAAAATACCCCAAAATTCTGGGAATTATATTAGATAATCACTCTGAACTTACACTGAAACCAGAAACCAGAAATACCATTATGGTCCTCCAGACAGGGTTTGGGTTTATGAAGGCCAGAGAATGGATGGAAGGTAAGCCTAACCCCATAAAACATTGGATCAATGTGGTAGCCAGTTTCTAAGATGGCCCTAATGATCCTTATCTCTTATTATTTATTCCCATTAGTGATCCCTTTTTATATTGTGTCAGGGTTGGTCTACATGACTAATAAAATATGGCAGAAGTGATGATATATCACTTTTGAGGTTAGATAATAAAAAAAGACTGCAGCTACCATCTTGGGCTCTGCTCTTTGGGAAACCAGCTGCCACATCTTGAGAACACCCAAGCAGCCTATAGAAAGGAAGGAAAATGAGGTGTTTAGCTAAAGCCAGAGAAATTGAGGTCAGCCAACAACCACTGACTAAACTTGGAAACAGATCCTCCAGTCTTCTGATGACTATAGACATCCTGAGCCAGAGCCACCAAGCCAAGTAGCTAAGCTACTTCTGGATTCCTGACCCACAGAAACAGTGAGATAAATGTTTGTTGTTTTAAGTTGCTAAATTTTGAGGTAATTTGTTATACAGCAATAGATATACTTAAAACAACAATACCCTACTGGGTTATCTGAAGCAACTGCCTGATAAAACGTCATTGTATCCAAATATATTTTGGCGTGCATTGCTAAATGATAATTTATCTTTTTGAAACGTACCACAATATTATTACCATACCTAAAAATTGGCAATAATTGCCTAATGTTATCCATTCAATCACTGTTCAAATTTTGCTGATTGTCTCCCGAATTTTTTCTTTAGTACTTTAGAGAGAGGGTCAGGGAGAGAGGCCAAGGAAGATAATTATTTTAAGCAGGTTCCAAGCCCAGCATGGATCCCACCTCAAGGCTCGATCCCACGACCCTGGGATCATGACCTGCACAGAAATCAAGACGCTCAACCAACTGAGCCACCCAGGGACCCCAATCTCATGAGTATTTTTTAAAATTGTTACAGATTCACATAAATTCCATGCATTGCAATTGGTTGGCTTTTTTTTTTTTTTTAATTTATAGATTCTCTCTCAATTACTTTCTTTTCCTTTGTAATTTATCTGTCGAAGAAATTGAATTATTTGTCCTTATTTGAATTTTCCTTATTCTGAATGCTGCCTACTGCATTCACATGGTATCATTTAACATGCTTATCTGCTTTGTTTTTTGTGTTTTGTGTAAAGTGTTAGTGATAAAGATTTGTTCAGATCAAGATTTGTTTATTCATTTATTTACTTTGGTAAGATGTCATCATAGGTACTCCTTTTAAATTCTGAACCATGTCAATATATTTAAAAATAAACATATACAATTTTAAAACCAGTTTTCTTTCTGTGAAAAAAAACCAATCATGGTGCTCGGGGCACCTGGATTGCTCGGTCAGTTGAGTGTCTGACTCTTGATTTCAGCTCAGGTCACGATCCCAGGGTGCTGGGATTGAGCCCTGTGTTGGGTTCCTCGCTGAGCATGGAACCTGCTTAAAATTCCCTCTCTATCTCTTTCTCCACCCCATGACCCTGGCTTGTTCGTGGACATGTGCTCTTTCTAAAAAATAAATAAATAAAAAATTAAAAAAAATTTTTTTAAATCCTTAAGAAAGAAAAGCAATCACGTTGCTCAAGTAAAGCATAGCCTGAAACTTCTCCAATTTATTTGCAGACACTGATTAAGCATGATTTCATTTAAAAAAGGTGAGATTTGCTTGCCAATCCTTAGAGAGCTGGTCTATTGAAAGTTATGATGCTAGGGGTGCCTGGTTGTCTCAGTGGGAAGGCATGTAAATCTAGATCTTAGGGTTGGGAGTTTGGGGCCCATGTTGAGTGTAGAAGTTACTAAAAAAAGGAAAGAAACTTGAAAAAAAAGAAAGCTATGATGCTAATGAGTGATACGGTAAATAAGCTAATACTTTAGACTTGATAGATTTCTGGAGTGTGCCTTTCAGGACAAATATTCTTCCTCTCCCCCTCTTTTTTTATTTTTTATAAGTGTTTATACATTTGTAAAAGAAAGAGGGTAAGTGGGAGAGGGGCAGAGAAAGAGGGGAACAGAGGTTCCGAAATGGGCTCCCCTGACAGCAGCAAGCCCAACTCAGAGCTTGAACCCACAAACTGTGAGATCATGACCTGAGCTGAAGTCAGATGTTCAACCGACTGAGCCACCCAGGTGCTCCTCAAGAACTAATATTCTTAGTAGCTGGATTTGATCCTAAAATGAAGGGTCCTATGTGTTTTCTTTTCTTCAAGTCACCTGCATATCAGAACACACAATTTCTTACAAAGTTATACTTTTTTATTTTCTTTCTGTGAGTCTTAACAAAAGTATATGTGGCAAATATATAGCTGGTCTGAGATCAATATCAACCTCAGAACGCCTTTAGCATTCTATGGTTTATTTAACTGGAATATCTTGTCAAATCTTTGACAAGACTAAATGAAATTTCTAGAAATCACTTAATATTTTTCCTGATAAGGGATGTGTATGTTTATTTAGATTTTTTAAAATGTTATGTGCTCCTCAGAGGAACAGTTATTTCTTGAGCCCTGTGAAATATAGTTTGGTAGTGAATTCAAGATGGATTTACCTCAAGTAACTAAGGAATGGAAGAATAGCTGCCCTATTTATTGTCTTTCCTAGAGTTAATCAAAATGGAACATATGTATCAAATAACATATAAAATATGGTAGTGCTTAAAAATTTTATGTGATGCAAATGATAGAGATTTTAGTCATATTTCTGTCTATTCTATAGATAATCGTTAAGTGAAATAATTTAGATAGTAAAAATATACCAAAAAAACCTCACAAAAAACAAAAAACAAAACCTGGGGTGCCTGGCTGAGCATACAACTCTTGAACTTGGGGTTGTGAGTTCAAGCTCCATGTGGGTGTAAAGATTACTTACAATAAATAATATTTTTAAAAATCCTAAGACACTCTTGATTGCCTATCCTACAGCCACTTCTGTGAACTTCCCTGTACAGAACTCTTTTTTTTTTTTGTTTGTTGTGCAACAGCTCCAGAGAATGAATCATGTTTGATCTAAGCCATGGGAGAATTTTACAAATACCAGGGCACAACCCCAGAGCAATTAAATCAAAATCTGTGCAAGTTGGGCACAGGTGAAGATATGTTCTAAAAGCTTCCCAGGTTATCCTTATATGCAGACAGGAAGTAGGGCCACAGGGCTAAACCAATTATGGCAATCCAGTCTCTTTGTCAGTGGCCAGAGGAAGATGTGTAAACGCTGTTTTGTCTGAAGAGACTTAAGGAAGATTCTGCTAAGGGCTTCTGGTAAAATTTTTCCCTGAAATAGGATAAGAAGATAAAAAGAAAGATTTTTACGTGCCAATACTCCTGCTACTTGCTTGTGGCAATGTCATGTGAGAGCATAATGGTTGGTTGGTGGCCATTTGCAGCCATGAGGAAAGATATTATTGAAACAATAAAGACAACAGAGCAGAAAGATCAAAAGATTCCAAGTGTATCAGTAGGAAAACAGAGGCAGTGTGAATATAATGAGGATTGGGTATTAATTATAAGAAACCCAACTTTACACAAATAGAAGAGTTTCAAAAGTAAAGGTTTGGTAAGGGAGTCAGAGAATCAGAAAAAGAGATAAGGTGTGAGTGGACAGATTGGAGAGAAATCCAACAAAGCAAGTTCAATTGCTTGCCAAGTGAGACTGCACAGGGAGAACTCACAGAGAAGTCTCTTCAACTTGTCACCCTATAGGAAATAGTAGCGTTTGTGTAACTATCACCTCTGGGTCTGCAGCTGTGTCCAGTGGTGGGTCAGGGGCTGCTATTGGTTAGTAGGGCCAGTAGGTGGCAAAAGAGGCAAGACACTGATTGGGGATTTAAAAAAAAAAAAAAAAAAAAGACAAGGTAGGACTCACTAGGTACCTCTACCATCACCGATTCTGACAGCAATGACCTGAGCTTAATGGTTTCAGTTCCATGCACTTTGATACAAACTCTGCTTTTGTCCAATGGAATTAGTTTTGCTGATTGTTTCCTTAGCCGTGCAGAAGCTTTTCATATTGATGAGGTACCAATAGTTCACTTTTGCTTATGTTTCCCTTGCCTCTGGAGACGTGTTGAGTAAGAAGTTGCTGCAGCCGAGGTCAAAGAGGTTTTGCTTGCTTTCTCCTCTAGAATTTTGATGGCTTCCTGTCTTATGTTTAGGTCTTTCATCCATTTTGAGTTTATTTTTGTGTACGGTGTAAGAAAGTGGTCCAGGTTCATTCTTCTGCATGTCTATGTCCAGTTTTCTCAGCACCATTTGCTGAAGAGACTGTCTTTATTCCATTGGATATTCTTTCCTGCTTTGTCAAAGGTTAGTTGGCCATATGTCTGTGGGTCCATTTCTGGGTTCTCAATTCTGTTCCATTGATCTAAGTGTCTGTTTTTGTGTCAGTACCATACTGTCTTGATGATTACAGCTTTGTAATATATCTTGAAGTTCGGAATTGTGATGCCTCCAGCTTCTGTTTTCTTTTTCAGGATTGCTTTGGTTATTAAGGGTCTTTTCTGGTTCCATACAAATTTTAGGATTGCTTGTTCTGGCTCTGTGAAGAATGCTGGTGTTATTTTGATAAGGATTGCATTGAATATGTAGATTGCTTTGGGTAGTATCGACATTTTAACATTATTTGTTCTTCTAATCCATGAGCATAGAATATTTTTCCATTGTTTTGTGTCTTCCTCAATTTCTTTCATAAGCTTTCTATAGTTTTCAGTGTATACAATTTTCATCTCTTTGGTTAGGTTTATTTTATGGTTTTGGTGCAACTGTAAATGGGATTGATTCCTTGATTTCTCTTTCTGCTGCTTCATTATTGGTGTATTGAAATGCAACCGATTTCTGTTTTGGGTTTTCCATACAGAGTATCATGTTGTCTTCAAAGAGTGAAAGTTTGACTTCCTCTTTGCCTATTTGGATGCCTTTTATTTCTTTGTGATTGCTGAGGCTAGGACTTCCAATACAATATGAATAATAGTGGTGAGAGTGGACATCCTTGTCGTGTTCCTGACCTTTGGGGGAAAGCTCTCAATTTTTCCCCATTGAGGATGATATTAGCAGTGGGTCTTTGGTATATGGCTTTTATGATCTTGAGGTATGATCCTTCTATCCCTACTTTCTTGAGGGTTTTTATCAAAAAAGGATGATATATTTTGTCAAATTCTTTCTCTGCATCTGTTGAGAGAATCGTGGTTCTTGTCTTTTCTTTTATTGATGTGATGCACACATTGATTGATTTGCAGATATTGAACCAGCCTTGCATCCCAGGTATAAATCCCACTTGGTCGTGGTGAATAATCCTTTTAATGTATTGTTGGAACCGGTTGGCTAGTATCTTGTTGAGAATTTTTGCATACATGTTCATCAGTGAAATTGGTCTATAGTTCTCCTTTTTAGTAGGGTCTTTGTCTGGTTTTGGAATGAAGGTAATGCTGGCTTCATAAAATGAGTTTGGAAGTTTCTTCTATTTCTATTTTTGGAAGAGCTTCAAGAGAATAGGTGTTAACTCTCCTTTAAATGTTTGGTAGAATTCCCCTGTAAAGCCATCTGGCCCTGGACTCTTGTTTTTTGGCATATTTTTGATTACTAACTTGATTTCTTTACTGGTTATGGGTCTGTTCAAATTTTCTGTTTCTTCCTGTGTAAGTTTTGGTAGTGTATATGTTTCTAGGAATTTATCCATTTCTTCCAGATTGCCCATTTTATTGGCATATAACTGCTTATAATATTCTCTTGTTATTGTTTGTATTTCTGCAGTGTTGGTTGTGATCTCTCCTCTTTCATTCTTGATTTTATTTATTTGGGTCCTTTCCTCTTTCTTTTTGATCAAACTGGCCAGGGGTTTATCAATTTTGTTAATTCTTTCAAAGAACCATCTCCTGGTTTCATTGATCTGCTCTACTGTTGTTTTTTTTTTTATTTCAATAGCATTGATTTCGGCTCTAATCTTTATTATTTCCTGTCTTCTGCTGGTGTGGGTTTCATTTGCTGTTCTTTTTCCAGATCTTTAAGGTGTAAGGTTACATTGTGTATCTGAGACCTTTCTTCCTTCTTTAGGATTGCTATATACTACCCTCTTATGAGCACCTTTGCTGCATACCAGAGGTTTGGGGCTGTCATGTTATCATTTTCATTGGCTTCCATGTACTTTTTAGTTTCCTCTTTAACTTCTTGGTTAACCCATTCATTCTTTAGTAGGATGTTCTTTAATGTCCAAGTATTCATTGTCTTTCCAAATTTTTTCTCGTGGTTGATTTCAAGTTTCATAGTATTGTGGTCTGAAAATACGCACAGTATGATCTCGAGCTTTTTGTACTTGTTGAGGGGTGATTTGTGTCCCAATATGTAATCTATTCTGGAGAATGGTCCATATGCACTCGAGAAGAATGTGTATTCCACTGCTTTAGGATGAAATGTTCTAAATATATCTGTTAAGTCCATCTGGTCCAGTGTATCAATTAAAGCCATTGTTTCCTTGTTGATTTTCTGTTTAAATAATCTGTCCATTTCTGTAAGTGGGGTTTTAAACTATCCTACTGTTATGGTATTATTATCAATGAGTTTCCTTATGTTTGTGATTGATTGGTTTATATATTTGGGTTCATCACGTTGGGGGCATAAATGTTTACAATTGTTAGATCTTAGTGGATAGACCCCTTAATTATGACATAATGCCCTTCTTCATCTCGTTACAGTCTTTATTTCAAAATTTAGCTTGTCTGATATAAGTATGGCTACTCCAGGTTTTGTTTGTAACCATTAGCATGATAGATGGTTCTCCATCCCTTTACTTTCCATCTGAAGGTGTCTTTAGGTCTATAATGGGTCTCCTGTAAACAGCATATAGACAGATCTTGTTTTCCTATCCATTCTGTTACCCTATGTCTTTTGATTGGAGAATTTAGTCTATTGACATTTAGAGTGAGTACTGAAAGTTATGGATTTATTGCCATTGTGTTGCCTGTAGAGTTGGAGTTTCTGCTGGTGTTCTCTGGTCCTTTCTAGTCTTTGTTACTTTTGGTCTTTTTTTGTTTTCTTTCATCTTTTCTCCCCTCAGAGAGTCCCCCTTAAAATTTCTTGCAGGACTGGTTTAGTGGTCATGAACTCCTTTAGTTTTTATTTGTCTGGGAAACTATCTCCTCTTGTATTTTCAATGATAGCCTTAATGGATAAAGAATTCTTGGCTTGGCATATTTTTCCAATTCAGCACATTGAATATAGCCTGCCACTTCTTTCTGGCCTGCCAAACTTCTGTGGATAGGTCTGCTGTGAACCTGATCTGTCTTCCCTTATAAGTTATGAAACTTTTTTTCCCTTGCTGCTTTCATAATTCTTTCTTTGTGTATTTTGTGAATTTTACTATGATATGCTTTGTTGATGGTCGGTTTTTGTTGAATCTAATGGGAGTTCTCTGTGCTTCTTGGATTTTTATGTCTGTCTTTCCCACAGGTTAGGAAAGTTTTCTGCTATGATTTGCTCACACAAGCCTTCTACCCTTTTCTCTCTCTCTTTATCTTCTGGGACTCCTATATTTCAGATGTTATTCCTTTTTAATGAGCCATTGAGCTCTCAAATTCTTATGTTGTGCTCTTTTGCCTTAGTTTCCCTTGTTTTTTTTTTTTTTTTGTTTCATTATTCTCCATAATTTTGTGTTCTATATCACTGATTCGCTGCTCTGTTTCATCCATCCTTGCCACTGTGGCATTCATTCGATATTGCATCTCAGGTATAGCATTTTTTTAAATTTATTTTTATTTATTTTTTTAACGTTTATTTATTTTTGAGACAGAGAGAGACAGAGCATGAATGGGGGAGGGTCAGAGAGAGGGAGACACAGAATCTGAAACAGGCTCCAGGCTCTGAGCTGTCAGCACAGAGCCCGACGCGGGGCTTGAACTCACGGACCGCGAGATCATGACCTGAGCCGAAGTCGGCCGCTTAACCGACTGAGCCACCCAGGCGCCCCATAGCATTTTTTATTTCATCCTGACTAGATTTCACTTCTTTAATCTCCACAGAAAGGAATTCTATGCTTTTTTCAACCCCAGCTAGTATTCTTATTATTGGGATTCTAAATTCTAGTTCAGACATCTTGCTTATATCTGTGTTGATTAAGTCCCTGGTTGTCATTTCTTCCTGTTCTTTCTTTTGGAGTCAACTCCTTCGTTTTGTGGTTTTGGAGGAAATAAAAGAATAAGATTGTGGTGCCTTGATGGCTCAGTTGGTTAAGTAACTGACTTCAGCTCAGTTCATGATCTCACAGTTTGTGAGTTCAAGCCCCACATGGGGCTCTGTGCTGACAGCTCAGAGCCTGGAGCCTGCTTCAGATTCTGTGCCTTCCTCTCTCTCTGCCCCTCCTCCACTCACACTCTATCTCTGTCTCTCAAAAATAAATAAATGTTAAAAGAAATTAAAAAAAAGAATTAATAAGATAAAAAGTTGTAACTAAAAAAATAAAAACAACACAAAAAATAAAATAAAGGAAGCTAGATCCTAGGTGTGTTGTGGTCTGGTTGTTGAAAGAAGCTTGATGGAATAGAGAAAAAAGGGAAAGAATAGAAAAGAAAAAGAGTAAGAAAACGTTTAAAAATTTAAAAAAATGTATACAGTAAAATAGAATAAAATGAAGAGAGTAAAATAGAATTTAAAAATTTACAAAAAAAATAAAAAATGTAGTAAAAAGATTAAAACTTTTTGATAAAATGGAAAATAAAAATAATTTTTTTCTCTTTCTGTATGCAAGAAAACAAAAAAACCCCTGAATAGATGGACCAGTGAACAGAATGAAATTCGAATGACATTACATCCACTTTCCCCTAGAAATCAAACTATGAAGCACTTTATAGTCTGTACACTAAGCAGGCAGAGACTTGTGGTGGTCTCTAGGGCATGGTTGGCACAGTTGGATGGGGCTTGGTGTAATGGCTCTGTCCCACACTAGGTGGTGCTACTTAGCTTACTGGGGTGAATCAGTGTGGTGTGCGTGGTGTATATGCATATGCATGGGAGAGGTGAAAATGGCATCACTTGCCTTCCCAGTCTCTAGCTCCAGAACTCTGCGCTCTCACGCCCGGGCCATCAAGCACCCCTCCTTTGTCTCCAGCTTCCATCCACTTCCTGCTTCTGCATTGTCTGTGTCCAAGCCTTCAGCCTGCCAGGCGGCACCTCCTTCCAAAATTTTATCTCAGATGGGGCTGTTTCCAAACCCCTCACTTCTGAGGTCCCTGTGGCTTAGACCTGCTCTGACCCTCTGGGGGAGAATCTCGCTGAGCAATGGCCTGGTGCCAGCTTGCCCCCAGGAACGTTCCTGCGATCACACTGCTACGGAGGCTCAGAGATTGTGGCCAGGTGCCAGCTTGCCCCAGAAAGAGTTCATGTGATCATGTACCGGCAGCGGTTCAGGAATTATGGTAAATGACAACACACAACCAGTGCCAGGTTTCAGAGCAGGCTGGTGTCTTTGTTCCAATACCAGCAATTGTGGCTTTTCTCCAGGGTCTGCTGAGGCTTTGCCTGTAGGGAGGTTATACAGCCTCTACCAAATGACCTCCTAGCAGGGGAACAGCTTCTCCCTGTGTGGCCCACAAACACCTTGGACCTCACTGCCTGTTCCTGGGGATTCAACCTTCCCATCAGAGCACCACTAGATATTGAGCTGTGGAATTTGCGAGTCTGGTTTCCCCTGTATATAGAGTCCTAGTGGTAATGAAACCCTCTCCTTTCTCCCCTTCTTCTTCAGTCACTTGTGGGTGTTTCCATTCTTTCTCTCTCAGCTACTTTTGCAGGGTGGGGTGGGGGGGGGGGAGGTGCCTTTCCTGTACTCTCCCCCATTCTCTGTCCTCTCTCCACCAAAACAGCTCCCTACTCTCCGTGGTTTCTCTCACCTCCAGTTCACCTCTCCATGCCGTGTACCTGCTGAATTCTGTGGCTCGTTATGCAGATTGTTATGTTAACCCTCAGATCAATTTTCTAGGTGTGCAAAAATGGTTTGGGGTTGATCTAGCTGTATTTCAGGGACTAGAGAAACAGAGAACTTCCATGCTACTCTGCCATCTTGGCCAACTCATCTGGATTATGAAATTTCTGGCCTTGAAACATACAAAGCCAAATGTAATGGTTCATAGTTTTGATGATTAAGGGTAATTATAAATACGTGTACTTGTTCTGTGTTCTGTAGCACTGATGTGTCCTAAATGGCTACTCTTTGAATTCAGCTTAGTTTTGTTTTTTTTTTTATTTTTTTTTTAATGTTTTTTTATTTTTTTGAGACAGAGAGACAGAGCATGAGCAGGGGAGGGGCAGAGAGGGAGACACAGAATCCGAAGCAGGCTCCAGGCTCTGAGCTGTCAGCAGAGCCCGAAGCAGGGCTCGAACCCACAGACTGTGAGATCATGACCTGAGCTGAAGTCGGATGCCCAACCGACTGAGCCACCCAGGCGCCCTGAATTCAGCTTAGTTTTTACAGTCCAAGTCTGTCAACATCAGCTTGACAAGTAGATTTTATCCGTGTGCTTCTCTCCCCATGCTCTGCATCTTATCTACTATATCTAGTCTGGCAGGAAGCCAAATTATCAATGCTGGCTAGTTACTTGATAGTAAGATTAAATAGGCTTTATTTAAGCACCTTTGGTTCAATGAGCACACCCTTTAATGCCTAAACTTCATGACACGTATTTTGGTTGCTTGGAACTTTATTTCCTATCCTTGATATTTCAGCTATGTGAGACGGTACTGTGGATATACTCTTTGGGGGAGCCTGGCTGGCTCAGCCTGTAGAGCATGAGAATCTTGATCTCAAGGACGTTGACTGAAGCCCCTCATTGGGCACTGGGCTTAATTTTTTTTACTTTTTAAACTTTGAGAGGTAGTGGTTTCTGCTGTGTATTTCTGCCTTTTCAGCACAATAGAATTGCATTTGGTGCTGGGTGGCTATGTGACCAGTTCTGTACGGTGAATTTGATAGAAGTGTTATGTAGGATTTCTTAGTCAAGAACTTAATTATCAAAGCCCTTTTGGCCTTTTGTCACCACTAGCATTGTTCTAGAGAGAAGATGCTCTATCAGTTTGGGTCCCTGTGATGCATATGAAGTTCAAGGATGCATATGAAGTTCAAGGAAGTTCATATGAATTTTCAGGGTTGTTTCTGCAGCATTATTTTAGCCTATCTTGACTTACTTCAAAAAAAGTGCAAAAAAAGTAAAACGTTCAATCTAAATGAAGAACTTTACAAAAATCACATGGTTTTCACAGAGAACACTTTGTTAAGGAAAATGAGTTCCATAGGCAGTTCAAGAACTCATGAAACCTTTTGTAGTCAGGCATACATAGTCCTAGCTGTGTGGTGTTTTACAGTCACGTTTGAATCTCTGCATTCTATTTATCAGTTACCTAACTGGAGCCTTAGATCCCTTATGTATAATATTGGGAAAACAGGATTTTAAAATAATTGAATTATGAAAATTACCTGACAGGAAGATCTTTAATAAATGGTAGCTATCATAACAGCTATATTAATCAGTTAGTCTGGCAATGTAGATCTAATTGTAGAGTTACTGTTAATCCTTCCATTCATAACTTAATGCACATAACTAGCTTAATTCATTGAAGGCAAACATTTATTTTCCTTTTCTTTCCTTCCAAGATTCTGTTTAGGCTAGTTACACCAAACATAATGCAGAAACATTGTGTCGGACATTTTTAAACCAGTCTTTAATTTCCAATTCAGGTATTGTAACACACACACACACACACACACACACACACACACTCAAGAAAATCAGGGAATATACAGTATAAACATGTATAGCATATCCTACCTTCATGCATTCTTTTTAAAACATACTTTTAAAATGAAGTTCTTTTAAAAGTAAAAGAATTAGAAAACGTAGAAAGAATTACTTATTCTGCCACTTCCCTTTGGAATTCCATTGTCTTAAATTCTAATAGAAAGTGTTCTTAACTATGGAAAGGGCTAGGATATTCACTGGAGACCAAAATCTGGTGATACCATCTTTTATGTTCTCTGCTGTACTCTCAAGTGCCTAGAAACAGTAGGTATTTGTCAGATAAATAGAATAACATTTAAAAACAAATCCCAGAGATAAAGGTTCTGAAGCCTAGTTGGGGGACCACAGTATCATTTTGAAGTGCTCTGGCTAAAAAGGGGATGTGACCAAATGTGATCACATGCCTGGGCTGGATACTTCTAGGCATAGAGCTGTGAAGGTGTGGGAATAAGTGCACTGTTCTAGAAAAAGGGGGGCATTAGGAGCAATAACAAATGAAGGTTACAGTATACTGCAAAATGACCAAGCTCATTTCTAGGTTTTGCTTTCAACTAGAAGATTGCACGGTCTCCTATGATTCAGTAATCATATTACTCCTCAGCATTATGGTTCCTAGACAGGCTTAGTCAACGTTATGATTTACATCATCCTATTGAGGGAAATTGTTATCCAAAACCAAGTAACCCAATTCTTGAACACCATCTGAAAACTTTTTATATTCAAGACCTCATTATTTCTATTTTATTTCTTATTAGATATAAGGAATCTTCCAGAATGTATTGTGGGTATTCCTATAATTAGTCATATTTACAAGACACAAAATATTTGGGTAAAAAGCAAATTTCATCATTTGTATACTTACAGATGAGGTTTATAAATTGATTTTAAGCACCATATATATACAATCCAATACTACAAACCAACGTTTCAAACTCAAGATGCTTCATTAACCATGATGCCACCTCGTCTCAATAAACAAATGCTGTTTTATGGGCTATGTGAGAAAGCAATCATCATTTAGTTATCAATTACACAAAATTATCTTCAAGGGTAGACTGTATTTAAAAAAGAACAAAACAACCAAAAAAGCCAGGCTAAATAACTAGCCCCAATTATAAAAGATCAAAGATATAAAGAACTAAGGGTCCCCAGAGACGCCCTCATTCCTTTTGCCTTGGCTCTAAGTTTCAAGAATGGTGCTAAACTGGCATGAAGAGATGGAAGCAAAATCTTTAAAACACAATGTGGAGTACCTTTTTGAATCTTACTCAGTTGTAACTATTTAAAAAAAAAGTTCAGATAAGGACATCTGTCCTTTTTAGATTAACATGAACTACACAAAAGAAGCATTTTAGATTACTGAAAGAATTTTAACATTTATTAAGCCCTCATGTGCCAGATACTTATGTTCAAATATCAAAACCTACAAAGGGATCTATTATTTGTAAATGATAAACCGGCTCAGAAGTTGCTCAAAACCAGTTATTAATTGTTGGAACTGAGCTTCAAATTAAGGCCTTCCTCTAGTTTAATTCAGGATAGCACACTGGTTGGCAGTGTACTAAGCCTGTAAAAAAGAAAGTCTATAATGGAAAGTATTTTTTAATATTAAGCAGTTCTCACGACCTTAACAAATTGTATCTATAAAGAGCTTACTAAATGTCAACTTCATTTAATCCTTCATTTGTTAAAGGAATAAAAAAAGAGGACATACTTCAAATGGCACTAAGTGAAGCATACTTCATTTATATCATTTTCTACAAAATAAGTTAACTTTAAGCCAAACAATTTCAATGATGATAAATGCATTTCATTATTTATTTAGATGTTTAAGCTCTCGCACTAGATTTTTACAAGCTGGTGAACACTGACAAATTATTTCTCCCACAGAACTATAACCACACATTCCCAGACAGTATAAATATATGGTTGAACTAACATTAATACACATCACCATTTTATCAATTACATAATAAAACAAATTATCAAGTATCCAAATATTAAGTTACACAGCTCAAAAGGCATATAAAATATTAGATGTCTGCTCAATTCATTAGCAGAAACCCACTTTTTTTTTTTTTTTTTTTTTTGCAAGAGAGGTTGGGAAGAGAAGGAAAAAAAATCACACTTCAAACAAAAATAAGTTGGTAAACAACTTCAGATAAGAAAAAAAATACAAGAATTTCAGAAATTTTATGATTAAGAATTGTTTTAGCTACAATAACAAAGCATCTCTACCTTTTAAAAAAATATTTACTAAATTAAAGAGCATATTCTACATGTTCTGCACAAGACAAAGGCAACATTTTACTAAAAATACTTAATAGCCCCCTCCCATTCTTTTTTTCAGGCCCTCCCTGTAAGTTGCACCCCAAAGTGCAAACATTAAAATTAACTGTAAGGCTTTTTTTGTCTGGAGACATTAAAGACATGTGCTTCTGTACAATGTAGATTTTCAAAATGGAGGTTTTCCTTAACAGCACAAAATAAAATTTGTAGAAAGACATGAAACAATCATTGTTAAGACTTGGTAAAAATCCAAAAAAAAAAAAAGGTTGAGCAAACCTGATGTATACTGGTACAAATGTGGGAGATGTAAACATAAAGTGAGCAGGCAAATAACCATATAGGCCCTAATTTCTATGTTTGAAATGACTGAAGGAATAAACCACATAAGGTCCAGAGTGTTCATAGTTCCTGGGATTTTAGTTCTGTATAACACTAAAAATATACAAGTATTGTGCTGGGTATTTTGGCACCTAATCTTTCTAAATTTCATATATATTGATAAGATTCTGGCATGGGAATAGATTTAAAGACATAACTCAATACTGCATGATTTTAGGAAAGGTCAATTGGTACAAGTGATAAGCACATTTTAAATGCTGAACAGCAAGAATCTTTTGCTAAGTGTCCAAAACAGGTTGATCGTAACCCAAGCATGGAGGTTGCAATTCCATCAAACTTGTGGCCTGATAAAACTGCTTTCCAATACTCCTATGGAAGCTTCATTAGACTTATTCACTAAGCCAACATGTTGGCTAATATGTATGACAAATTAGGTCCTGTTTCAAGTTCCACTTCCAAGGCAATGACATCAGGCACCCCAGTTTTATTGAATGCAACAGTTGTTTCTATGACCATTGGAGTCTTTGAAGCGCAGCCGCATTTTAGGACGGTATTTCTCCAAATACAAAAGTTGCTTGCTGTTAAAAGCTCCACGCCGCTTTCTGGATGGAGAAAAACAAAAGATGAAGCAACTAAAGCAAAATCCCTCTGTATTTCCATTTACCATGTTATAGGCAATTAATTATTATCTCTCTTGTGGCAATTAATCTTTTGATTAGTATGTTGTGACTTAATGCAGAAATATGGATAGGCATACATGTGTAAATGAAAAAAGGGTAGTAAAGTTCAAAATCTTGGGTGTTTAGTTACAAAAGTCAAAATTTATATATCCATTTACATGAGGTGCAAGAAAAGACAAATTTATTGGATTAGAACCTCTGTAATATGAGCAATTACATGAAATTCAAAAAAGGTAAGATCTTTATTTCCTGGCTTTAATACTGTCTTAAAAATGAACTTAATGGTTAGGTGGACCGTGGGGGAAAAATTGTAATATAATTAAACTCACTAACAATGATGAAAAAAAATTCATTACACACTTACTGTCTTATGAACTGTACTGCATCTTCATATTTCATTCCACCTTCAATTAACGCTAGGGCAACAAGCACTGGAGCTCTGGTAAGGTAAGAATTTTGGTAAATCACTTAAAAAAAAAATCAAATCCTAGGAAATTCAATACTCCAAATATTCCCCAATCCAAAAGTACTATAATTTACTACCCTTCCTATGTAATACCTTATAATAAATCTTGACTTCATGTTAAAAAATTAATAAAGTATCAGCATTTTCCTACCAAACCCAGATTTTTACCTGGAACCAAAAATGAAATATGCCTTGAACTGTTGCAAATAAGTCTAGAAATTAAGATTTGTATTATTGGAGGGCAATTTTGAAAAAATTTAGGAGGGTAAATCTTGATAAATGCAGACAATTTTTTCCTGAATTCCAAGCAGTGAAAAGTATGTTCCGTTAAAAAAAAAAAAAAAAAAAAATTGTTTTTAAAGGTCACAAACTCCTCTCCTAAAGATCTTCTGCAAATGTTTGCTTTAACCCCCCTGCCCCCCAATCACTGGGCCATCAGTGTTCATTTTACTTCCCTCCACTAGAATAGAACTTTTTTTTTGGTGGATGGCATGGAGGGCAGTGGTAGTGATGCACAAATCTGGACATGAATATTTTGGTATTACTGGGTAAGGAGTTCTCATTGAATCAGAATTCAGGATCAAGCACTCTATCAAAAGCACACCATATGCAATGCGAATTACCTTAGAAACGATTCATAGTTCTTTTTCGCAATGAGTTTGGACCATGACTCTAATACCATTGATATAACCTAGCACACACGATTAACTCTGTAAATAATTGTGCCCACAGAGACAAGTGTAAATTACAACTATAGCGTCTGTTAGTTCCAGACTGGAATAATGTACTGGAATACATTATAGTTACATTCATTTACCTTTTTTAAAAAATTAAAAAAAAAATGTTTATTTATTTAAGACAGAGAGAGACAGAGCATGAGCAGGGAAGGGGCAGAGAAAAGAGGGAGACACAGAATCCAAAGCAGGCTCTAGGCTCCGAGCTGTCAGTTCAGAGCCCAATGCAGGGCTTGAACCCACAAACTTGAGCTGACGTTGGGTGCTTAACCAACTGAGTCACCCAGACACCCCCACCTACTTTTTAATTTAGTTTTAATATGTAACGTAACAAAGCAAAATGACTCAAAAAATGATAACGGAGTCTTTACTGGAATCAAAATCAAGTTTTTACTAGAATTAAGACCAATACCATCAAACGGATTTAAGAAATTCTCTTACCTCCCAAGACCTGCAACACAATGAACAGCAATACAACAACCAGGTTCTTCACGAAACTTAATTTTTACAAGACTTAACCAGTCATCAACAATCTGGTTGGATGGTGGTGCACCATCATCAAAAGGCCAATCCTAAGTCAAAAGAATATTTAAACAGTTTAGATTTTTTAATAAAATACCAAACTAGTAATTCTAGTTTCTAATACTCCAATGTCTTCAGAAACATTTTAATATGTCTAAACATGTGTTTTATGAAACCCTACTGTCAATGAAATGCAAATAAATGCTGAATCTTTATAAAGATCTCATTACTTCAAAGCTTTACTTAGCTTTCACCTTTACTTAAAAATTAAGATAATGCATTCTCTTGTAATAACTTAAAAAAATTAGGCATTTTGAAGTCGGTCATTTTTTTTTGTAGCATAGTACCATAAACACATAGGAACTATTATATACTTACGAGAACATGGATGCCTTCTTTCTCTACAAGAGTAGTGTCATAAGTTGCTTCACATACTCTTACTATTGTGGTAACACCATACTTCTTAAGTTCCTGGATAAAACATACATAAAACACACTTAATAAGTCTTTACAACAATGTTACTATTGCTCACCAACTGTCCAACAGGTATTGCTAGTTAACAGAAATTCATTCATGGAATCACTGATATAACCTAGGTATGTTTAATAGGGAAGTGAAATAAATCAATGTATCATTTTTTCATACCCATCCACTTTCATGACTAAACTCTGGGAAGTGAAATCTTGTTTTAAGTGACAATACCAGAGCAGCATAAAAAAGGGGAAATACTAAACATCACATATTTTTAACAAATGAGACGTTAAAAAAAAATCCTATGGCCCTTCATACATGGAAGTTGTTTATAGTTATGGTAACACAAGCTAGATGGAGATAAAGTACTACCAAAAGAGGATTAGAAGCAATTCAGGGACAAAGATAAATAAAATAGAACCCAAAGGAATCACTCATGACTATAAGTAATCTGACCTGACATGATTACATTAGTTCCTTAAACTTTTGCTCATTTGCAGTACATACTGTAATTTAGAACCTTAGAAGTAAATTCAAAGACTCTAAAATCCTGAAACTACAGTGTAAAAAAACCAACATCATTTAAAACTACAGGGTATAAGACTCATAATCCATTATTACTAATTATAATTGGTAGCTAAAAATTGGCTTCTAAGCATCAAATAGGGTCCAAAACATAAGCTAACTTTGGTTATGATATTAGTCATTAGGCTAAGCAGATACATGAAAAATGTCTAAGTGGTAGCCTTCCTCCTATAAATTTCTTGTGAAAACCATACTGTTACACCGCCCTCACAGAAATTTAAATAAGCAAACTGTGAGGCATGAACAACTAAATTATCTTATTATAAATCCAAACTAATTCAAGTACATGTCCTTCTTGAGATGTATAAAATAACCTAAAGGGAAAAACCTGATATTTCATTTCTGGGAATTGAACTGCAGTTATACCAACAGAAATTTTCTTTCTTTTTAACATTTATTTATTTTTAAAAGAGAGAGAGAGAGAGAGAGAGAGAGAGACACAGAGTGCAAGTGGGGGAGGGGCACAGAGAGAGGGAGGCACAGAATCCGAAGTAGGTTCCAGGCTCTGAGCTGTCAGCACAGAGCCTGACAGGGCCCTCGAACTCACAAATTGTGAGATCATGACCTAAGTGGAAGTCGGACACTTAACCGATTGAGTCACCCAGGCGCCCCGCTCCAAACACAAATTTTCTAAACTAATATTTTGTTAGATAAAAAGTCCCACCACCAAACTGTAATCAATATAAGAGTATCAAACCTTACCTCTATAAATTTGTTTAAGGTCGCATTGGTTGGATTGTGTGTAATGAGAAATCTCATGTTCTTGTATGTGACTTCCACAGGAGCTGGGCGGTTCATTCGAGCCATGTTAATTTTGTTAAAAACACTCAATAAGGTTATGAAAGAATTTTAATAATTGAAACAGAAATGATGCAAAGAAACTGAGTCTACTTCGATATACTCCACTTGAAATTCTCAGTGCTTTGAGTATGAAGTTGGGAGTAATGGGAAATGAAATGAACCTCCTAACAAGAAGCAGCAATTCTTCAATCCAGTAATACTGAGGCAATAGAAAGGAAGTGCACTGAGGTTTACCCCATCCAGGTCAGAACTCTTGTAAAATGCTCTGTGGATTTCAATTCAACACTCTGTGTCCAGGTTAACCACTCTTATGGGGGCTTCTTGGTGGAGTAGTAATGAATTTCTACAGTTCACTTGTCTGCATAGAGGTCGTGCTGTGCCTGGCAGTAATCTCCACTGCCCTTCAGAAACTCCATAAATGTGTGACCAAGAACACCACAGAACTGCTGTTTAAAACAAAAAAAGAGAGAGGAAAAAAAATTGTTTTCTAATTCAAAGGAATATGTTACACTTTTGTAGTATTTAAGTGCACAACTATCTTCAAATATGGGCCCAACCCACCTCTTCAACTTTTACTGAAAATACAAAAATATAAGAGTGATTACAGATTAAAGCAATAACCATAAAACAAGCATTCACAAGTAGATTACTTTAAATTGAAATTACTGCCCTAAAACAGAAAACCCTCAAATACCACTGTTACCTTTGGTCAATATCACTTACATGTATTTTTCAATTAATTATTCATTTTAAATAGTTATTGGCTTTACACTGTTATAAGCTCTACCTACGAACAGCTTTCTATGTAGAGTTTTCCAACTAATAAAATATTTTTACATATTGTAAATTTCATGAAAAGTTTGGAAGCTGTTAGTTCTTGCATAGTTTACTTACTCCTCTAAAGACTCAACCTGTGTGTGTGTGTGTGTGTGTGTGTGTATGTATTTTAACCTTTATTTTTAAAGTAATCTCTGCAACCAACATGGGGCTCAAACTTACAATCCTAAGGATCAAGAGTCACATGTTCAACTGACATAGCCAGCCCAGCCCAGCTCCCCTCAACCAATATGTTCTTAAGAGGAAAAACAGAAACTAGTTTTCAAATTCTTCCAGATACACTATCTCATTTGATTCTTAGCAACCTAATAATTCCCTTTCAACAGATTTTCCTTATCTGAGTCTTTGAAAGTCAATCAACTTATTATATGAAGTATCATAAGGATATACATTTATTAAAAAAAAAAAAAAAAAGACTTGTGTTTGCGTGTGTGCTTAGGAGTAACGACAGGAATAAGAAAAATTCATAGGTTAATAAAAGCACCAAGTACCAGGCACTGCCTCAAACACTTTATATGTATTTCCAAAGGCAAATTACCCAATAAAATGTATTCTTTTAAGAATAAAAGATTCCCCTAAATTTAAACATTTAAAAGGCTTAAAATCAAATTCAATCTATCTATTTTCATTTTGCAACTTTAAATAGCATTTTGCACCATGCCAGTTATAGGCTCCAGAATAACTTTGCTACATTTTGAAGAATTCACATATGGCAAATCATTGAAACATCAAGTCAAAAACCCAGTTCATTTTTTCTGTCAAAACAAAGGAACTAGCCTCAGGAGTCATTTCTTACAAGATTGTCCCAGAAGAAAGAGGACTTTCATTATTCCAAATTTGTTTAAATGAGCCCTCAGAGGTTATTCCTTCACCTATTTGCTAGCTGGGTTAAAACATTAGTGACTACCATTAAGGACTTTGCTCTACTACAGCAAACACAGACTGCAGTAATCTGGAAAATAATTTCAATTATATGTTTTCCTCAAATCCTAAATATTATTTCCTTAGAATTGAAAAAAAAAAAGTGATTCTGGCAGCTTTTCCATGACATACAAGGAATTTAAGAATCTTTGTAAAGTGTTAAGTGCAATGGCTCGTGTAGTTCGGTATTCTGATTTCCAGATACTCTTTTGTCAACTGAAAGCAAGTATGTAAGACAGTATTTCACATCATGATCTCCACATTTAACAGCTAAAATTCTTGTCACAGCTGAGTCTGGACACATCTCTTCATATAAGCAACTTTCATCAGGGAGCAAAGAAAGCAACAGAAATAATTCACTTAGTGGAGCCATCCAGTGGCTGGGGGGGAACTTCCACCAAAATAGCAGTGACCACAACTACCTAACACCTTTCCTTACTGCCTAAGACATTTCCTCATTACCAATTTCCTTTCCACAGGAGAAACTATCCACAATAGGCTGCTCAGAAATACCAAGGAATGTCTTTCCCCTTCCACCTAGCAGTGCATATAATCACAATAATATACACAGAGGGAAGAGAGCAATTTCTGTGCAGAAGCTTAAGTTGGTCTGTCAGACTGCAGTCAAAGCAATTAATCTGCAGGACCACTTTGTCCAGTAGTTCGTTGGAAAGTTTGTTTCAGATCTACTTGTATCTTAGGTAACGCACCTGGTACAGAGCGTATGTGAAATGCATGGGAATGATCTAGCTTTTTGGTTTTCAACCGATTTACTGCCATCAAACAAAATTCATATAAAAAGAATAACAGGAAGCATTGCCTCAGAATCTGGATCCCAAGCAGGTCGACGGTTCCAACTACAGTGCAAATAACAACTTAATACTCTTGGAATGGCAGAAGGCTTCCACCGACAGAAGATAAACCTCAGAATTCTGGCTCTGGTTGCCTGCCGTTGCCACAAGCCAAAAGCAGGCAACAACACATTACACCAAGGATTTCAGGAACAGTTCTAAATAGTCCCCTATTAAAAGGCGCCATCCAGGGCCCCAAAGATTGGCAGGGAAAGTGCATACTGGTGCCCGGCCGTGGACTCCTTCGCTTCAGTGCAACAGTAGTCCTGGCAGTTTCCAAGGCGCTCAGACCCAGACCATTTCTCCACCGACTTGTCCCAGAGAAAGGACAAGACTCGACTTGTTCCCATTATCCAGAGCCCGAAGTGGGGCGTTAAATCCGGAACAGCTCGAATTACCAGGTGGAGACTGAGGGAGCAGGGCGGGGCAGGGAGTCGGTGTCCTCACCTAGCAGAGCCTCGCACTAGCCCCCGTAAGGCTGCAGCTCGGGGAAAGCCCCCGATGGCCGCAGCTCAGCACACGCGGCCGTGCGCGCCGGGGCCCGCCCGCGGCGCTCCCTCTCCGCGCCGCAATCACGGGTTCGCGCCGCGCCTTCAGTCAGGCGCGGACGCCGAGGCCATTTTGTCTGAGGCGCCGGTCGGGCCGCGGAGCACAGGGGTGGCTGCACCAGGCTCCTGTCCCGCTCCGGGCCGCGAGCCCGGAGACCTCCCGGTCGAGACCGTTATCAGCCTCGCCCGCTGCCCCGCCTACTCCACGCCGGCCCGGGTCTGGTGGCGACCCCGCCGCCGCGCCCTCCCCGTATCCGGCTCCGCAGTGACACGCGCAGCCCTTGCCCCACCCCGGGCCACGTCTCCCGCTTCCCAGGCGGGCCGCTCTCTTTCGGCCAAACAAAGGGGACTCGGGACGCCGCGGAGCCCGCCGGGCCCCGGCCAGGCGCGCCAGACCCGAGGGCCAAGGGCGGAGGCGGCGGTCACAAAGCGGCTTTTGTGCCGCCCCGCCCGGCCTGCTGCGGTGGCCGAAACCGCCCCCGCCCGCCGCGCAGGCCCGGCCGCACCGCCCCCACCGTCCCCGGCTCGGCGGGGATGAGGAAGCCGGTGCCTCTGGCAGCCAACCGCCACTCCGCAGCCCCGTGGACCCCAGCGTTCGCCTCCCCGCAGCCAGCCCCACCGGCCGTCCACAGGCCCGTAGTCCGGACCCCTCCTGCCAGGGACCCACCGGAACTGCGTGCTGGGGCGGTGGGGAGCGGACGCCGGGCTCCGAACAAAGGCGACGGTGGGGATGGGGGGGCCGGCCGTGGAGCCCCGGCCCCAGAGGCGGCTGTGCGACGGATACTCACAGGAATATGTTTACTCATTGAAGATTGTGGCCTAATCATACAGCCGGTCCCGAGGCGGCGGCGACACAGGCGGTGGCGGCGGCTGCAGGGCAGGGGGTAGCGGTGGTCTTCGCGGGGCGGCGGCGGCTTTGCAGGCGGCGGCGGGGGCACCAGACTCTACCATGCAGTGAGCGGCTCCGAGGAGAGCGCGTAGCCCAGCCGGCCCGCAGTACGGGGAGCCAATACGCGCGCCGAGGCGCCCTTGCGTCACAAACCCTCTCCTTTATAGCCGGCACGACGTGTGAACTCCCGGCCACCAATCACGGCCGGGGGCCCCAGGCCGAGCGCCGACGAGCGGGGGCGGAGACCCGCCCCTTGCGTACGTCACCGCGCGGCGGCCGCTGCCGGTGTGAACCGGTTGATGAATGGCGAAGCGCTGGAGTCGTAGCATCTCTAGGGCGGGGGAGGGAAGGGGCAGTGGAGGGACTCAGGGGTGGACCAAGTCTGGGGTGGGGAAGGAATGGGAGCGGGAGAAGATTTCGATCGACTGTAAGGAATCACGCCGGAACCCCTGGTTGTCATAGTTAAAATCGCCGAGGAGTGCGCAGATGTCACATGGGGAGCTTTGAAGTTGCCTCAAACTTAAAATGCAATCCCTTTAGGGCTGGAACCGTGCCTTAGCCCCGACCCTACTTTCTTCTGCCATAAGTCCAACCACAGTCATCTTTGTCAGCGGTTTACCTTGGCACCTGCGCCACTACGATCTCCGTCATCAAATAATATTTATGTCGCACGGCCGCTGTACCCAGTGACTCAACACCTTGAATGCCACGGCCCTAGGCTCGGACAAGGTGGATACTTGTCGCCGGGGGCACTTTCAAGCGGGGAGAAACTTCGCAAACTTCTGCTAGGGGAGACTGGGAGAGTACCTTGTGAGGCAGATAAAGCCCCATGCTTCCTATAGTCTTTTTTGGTCACGCCTCCATACTACACACGCGGGCGACTGCAGTTGGCTCAGTTGTGGCATTTCGAAATCACATGCATCCTTTGTACTGCTGCTCACTTGATGTGTTGTCACAGATAATGAAAGGTTAGTCACTGCTAGAAGGAAGCGTTTTAAAAATTAAGAATCTTTGGTTATGTCAAGGACTGCTGTAATTCTTTGCGTCAAAGCTAAAGCTTTCTTTCTTTCTTTCTTTCTTTCTTTCTTTCTTTCTTTCTTTCTTTCTTTCTTTCTTTCTTGTTCATTTTCAGTTCTGTTGTTCCACTGTTTTCATAATTTAGGCCCTTAAGAAGTAAAGCTTTATAATTGTTCTGTGTTACACAAGGGCAACTTTGTCACAATCTGGAAACCCTTTCTCCGCTACTTTATGGAGGGACTAAACAGGACTTTTACCTGCTTTGAAGAACTCGGTTTTCTACTAACACTGAGGCCTTTTGTTTGCTGTTTTCACAGAGCAGTAGATTGAAAACGGCTTTAGGGATCAAACTGTGTTCTCGGTCAGTGTAGTGCACCATTTTAGGATTTATTAGTACTTCTATTCAGAGACCGTGCTTGGGTACTTATTCAACATTCTTATAAACATATACGCTGTAAACAAAGTAAGTAAGCACTTTTGAAAAAAGGAATTGGACCAGGCTCTTACCGAAGCAAAAATAAAATCATCTTCATTTTAAAGAAATTCCTCTCCTAGGAAACTTTGAATCCATCTAAATCAAGGAAAACTACAGAGCTGAGAAATATATAATGTCCTTTTACAAATACACTGTAACAGAAGTAAATATTTTAAAGTGTTATGTAAAAAAAAAAAAAAAAAAAAAGGAGTATTAAAAAAAATCTTGGGGTGTGAGGGACCTTCCTAAGTAGGTCAGGGAACTCAGTCACACAGAAAAGGATTTTCATTATATAAAAATTAAAAACTTGTATATGGCAAAAACTTTTAATAAAGTTTAAATATTAATGCACACTATGAGAAAATATTAACAACATGTCATGGGCAGAATTAACTTCATAATAAATGCAAAACTTGACCAACATGTACAATAGTGTAGTTGAAAAACATTCAATCAGCTATTCTCACTTCAAAGGTGGTCAACACAGTGATGCTAATTGAAATGGTGGAAAGTTTTTCATGTAATGACTTTTCAAAAAATGAATATGCTGGACAAGATATAAATTCAACAAATAGTAAGCAGAGACAAATCAGCCTTAGCCAGTTTTCCTGCAAAACTTGTGATACAAGTTGTGAGCCTCGTAAGGCACACATCTTGTAATTGCCGAAAGTAGTACTGACATGAAATATCCAGTCAGTTATGTTCATCAACCTCTAAAAGCCGGGCCCAAACTCACAAATGGATTAATCAGCTTCCCGACGTCTTAGCCTCTCAGATGAGGCACCACCTTCTTCTATTTTGAAAAGGACATAGGTCAAGGATGAAAAACTAGAGAAAGCTTTTGCTGTTGAGAGAAAGGACACACTTTAAACGAGATATAAATATGGTCTTGCTCAGGGTAGTCATGGGCCTGTTACTCTGGCAGCTGTCATGTTTACAAGTGTCCTGTGCCATTGTGGTTCACTGCTGTGCTGAGGGTGTCTGCTCTAGTCAGCCCAATGGTTTAAAGGTGTTGACTCTCACAGAGCAGTAGTCCATCCCCACATTGGTCAGAGACTCCTGTGGTCTGAAGACTCACTAACCTCTATTGATTTGCATTTGGAGCATCAGCACCTGCACTTATTAGCAAAAGGTCTCCAGACTGAGCCAATGTGCTTGCAAATAGTGGTCCAGACTTCTACAGGTAAGAAAACCTAATGCTGAAAGCCAGTGCTTTTGCTAAGCTCCAGAAGAAGCCCTGAAATGGAAGACTTCTGCCACTAAACAAGACGCCCAGCTATAAGTTACTTTACTTACCAAGCATGTCCTTGAGCTCATCAAGGTAGGTAGGACTTTTTATCAACATATTCAAAATGCAAAATCCGACAGTTGGGAGATAAAAATGTCTATAAGACCATTATGAGGAAGATCCTTATGGAAGAGGAAATACCACAGAAGACAACAAATCAGCAAATCCTGATGTTGACGAACAGAGAAATCCTTACAAGTGTGGCAGATCTCATAGTAAACATGGGATGATTTCAGTTATACCAGACATATAAGAGGAATGGAGGATTTCATCCCTTTCAATCTCCTTAGGTCGATTGAGACAATAGAATGGTGATTTGGGGCTGTGAGGAATTCTGATTAAAAACATTTAATAGGGGCACCTGGCTGGCTCAGGAAGTAGAGCACTTGACTCTCAATTTCAGGGTCGTGAGTTCAAGCCCCACATTGGGTGGAGCCTACTTTAAAAACAAAACAGGGGTGCCTGGGTGGCTCAGTCAGTTGGGTGTCTGACTTTGGTTCAGGTCATGATCTCACGGTTCGTGGGTTCGAGCCCCATATCAGGCTCTGTGCTGATGGCTCAGAGCCTGGAGCCTGTTTCAGATTCTGTGTCTCCCTCTCTCTCTCTGCCCCACCCCTGCTTGCTCTCTGTCTCTCAAAACTGAATAAACATTAAAAAAAAAAAATTAAAAACAAAAAACAAAACAAAAAACCTTCACATTTAATATGGTATGTTTATTACCATCGCAATGATAGAAAGATCAAATGTGACAATACCAACCCAGAAACAAACACTAGACTTCAATATATAATAATGTGCCGAGTATACTTAGTAGAGGCAAATACTACAGTGGGTGTCTGGATACCAGTACAGAGGTCAATCTTAAGTATATTCCCATACTTAAGAAGTGTCCTAAAAATTTAGGGACACAACCATAATTACACCACTGTAAAAGTTTTGTTTCCTTTTGCTGTTATAGAAAAGCCTATTATACTTTACATCTAAAATTAATCTTCCTATGTGAATGTAAAAAAAATGTTAAAAAATGTAGAGTACACTTAAATTTCTGTGAACATGTAATTGTCAGCATGAATGTTTAAAACTGAAGCATGCTCTATGTTAAAAAGTTTTCTTTCCTTAAGAGACTGATTTAAAGTTTTATCAAGTCTTTTTTTATGTATTTGTATGTATTTTGGTGTATTTATTTTACTGAGATATAATTGACATACAACATCATATTAGTTTTAGGTGTCCAATCTAATGACTCAATATTTATATATATATTGTGAAATAATCCCCACAGTAAGTCTAGCTAACATCCATG
The DNA here is from genome assembly GCF_018350215.1 of Panthera leo. Lineage (NCBI taxonomy): Eukaryota > Metazoa > Chordata > Mammalia > Carnivora > Felidae > Panthera > Panthera leo. Next base: position 57,031,550 of record NC_056683.1, on the reverse strand, counting down.
GCCATGCATAGTTACAATTTTTTTTTTTTGTGATGAGGATATCAAGTCTTTTTAATAAGTTTGATGAATAATAAAACCGAACAATAGTACCACATCATTTCTGTGGGAATTTTAGACACAGAAATCTCCAAACAAGCACTTAAGCTTGTCACAACAAACCTTTCAAGGTCAAAGTCCATTGGCTAATCACTGTACTTGGGCTATTGTGTTTTGTGTATGTCAGACATAGAAACTGTCAGAGACCTAGGTGGATGCTAAAGATGTAAATATCTTTAGGTAAGTGAGTCCTGCTGGATCAGAAATAAACATTTTATTAAGTCATCAAACCCAATCATTAGAAGTAATATTTTCTCAGTGAAATTAAGTTTTCAAACAACTTAAAGAAAATTGTCCACTTTAAGAAATAATTCTCTTCAGTTAATCTCTATTTTGTCCATCGTCTGTACCTTTTTTTAAAAAAAAATTATTTGTTTGAGAGAGAAATTGAGAGATTAAGAGAGAGGAGGAGGAGGAGGGGCAGAGAGAGAGAGACTAAGAGAGAATCCCAAGCAGGCTCTGTGCTGCCAGTTCAGAACCCAAAGTGGGGCTCAATCTCATGAACCTTGAGATCATGACCTGAGCCAAAATCAAGAGTTGGATGGTTAACAGACTGAGCCACCCAGGAGCCCCATCCCTCTACTTTTCATAACTAATTTTAATCAACTTAAATACAAACCTGGAAATTGCTTAGGTAAATTCAAATCAGATGAAAATGTGTTTTCACCTTAGAGATCCTGCCACTTAATATAGTATTTACTTCTGTGGAGGTTCAGCATGCATATTACAATGTGATGGACAGATTAGTCAAAAGAATATTTACATTTGCATGTTGGAAAGAACTGCTTCCTTGAGACAGTGTATAAAGGACTTATTATGGACCTATAATAATTCATAGCATTTTCATAGCATGCCATTATTATGACTGATTCACATACTGTTACCTGGAAGAATTTAGCTTGAGAAAACTCTTCTTATTTAGTGAACTTCGAAAAATTTCTTTTGCTGTTCTAAAGTCTGAATGAAAATCACTTGGGAATTGGAAATCAGGAGGGCCACACTTTCCACAGAACGGTTTAGAACATATTGAATTATGCCACAGTCTGGAGTGAGTAAAAAATTGCTTAGGAAAGGAGAATTTAATCTGGACAGAGAAAGGGAATGGAGTATAAATAAATTTTAAAGGTTGGTTATGCATGCTATGGCAAAGCTGTCACTTGACAGGTTTAATTTACAGAGTTGGCATTTAGGCTGCAGATAATCCAGACAGACACTGACCTAAGCAGCATTACTGGGGTAAGCCTTACATAAGGAGAAATGTTCTTGAACAGTTTCTGACAAACATAATAACCTTTATTTAACTAAAAGCTACAGTAGCCATACTTTTTTTTTTCCTACTCTAACACAATTTTTTTTTAATAACCAGGCATTTTGAACAAACATTGCTTTCTTAGTGCATTTCTCATTGTAAGATACTGAGTATGAGTGAAATAAGTAAAATAAGTCAGCAGAGAAGAATGAGTATCATATAATTTCACTTATATGTGGAATGTAAAAAACAAATGAACAAACAAAAGCAGAAGCAGACCCATAAATACAAAGAAGAAACTAGTGGTTGCCAGAGGGGAGGGGGTCTTGGGGGGTGGGCAAAATAGGTATCGAGGAATGGGAGTTATAGGCTTCCAGTTATGGAATGAATAAGTCAAGGGAACAAAAGATAAAGCATCGGTAATATAGTCAGTGGTATTGTAATAGCAGTGTTTGGTGAGCACAGCATAATGTATAGAGTTGTATAATAATTTTGTTGTGCACCTGAAACTAATGTAACATTGTGTGTCAACTGTACTTCAATTTTAAAAAAGGAGGAAAATTAGTATAGTAGCATTTTGAGATTTTTTTCTATTTAAGGACAGTTGTCCTATTATATAGCCCTTTAATCCTCACACATATTAATATACATAGTAGACACTCAACTAATATTTTTTTGGATATGATCAGGTTACTTTTTCACTTAAAATCCTTTTGGGGCATCCCAGTCCTAGTTTTCCCAGTCCTAAATTTTCTTTGCAGGCACCTTTAACAATGGTGTTCGCTGGTGTTTTGTCCTTCGGTCTCTAGGCCCCATTCTGTATGCTCCCTGGGGTTTTCACCTACCATAGCTTTGGCTCTTGATCTTCCCTCCCTCCTCAACACTTCCGGCACTCTGCTCTCTTATGAAGAACAATGTAAATGTTGTTTTTGCCTCCAATATAACTTATATACAGACGAGGAAAGAGAAAATAGCAAGCGACTAAGCAAAGAATAGAAGTATAAGTTGCAATATGTGTTGCGAAGGAGGTAAGCAGAATAGCTGGTGGGGTGACTTACTTTAGGCAGGGAAGTCAGGGGCGGTATCTCCCAGGAGACCCAGACCTAAATGACAAGAATGAGTCACGGTAAGAGGGAGAGGAGGAGAGATATTCTTGGTGGAGAAAAATGACAAATAACTGAGGTGGGAAAAGGTTGGTGGTGCTCAAAAAGATGAAAGACCTGAGGAACTTCAGCACAATAAGGGAAGAAAGACAGGTGTCAGCCTGGAGATCTGGCAGAGACCAAATCATGCCAACCTTGGTAAGAATTTGGATTTTTATTTTAAGAACAATGAGCAACAGCTGTAGACCAGGAAATATATGTTTTAAGAACATAATTTTTCTTATTCTGTGGAGTGTGGATTGGAGGGAGTCCTAGAGTGGAATTAGTGTCATGTGGTCAAAGACTTGAGGTTTCCTATCTTGCTAAATGGGGGGAAATGATGGTGTTGACTATCATAGGACAGCAGAAATGGACGAAAGTGGCTAGATCAGAGATACAGAAATACAACTGAGAAGGCTAGAATCACAACGTGCCCCATGGCTTCTAAAAATTTTTGTTAATATCCCAACAAGGATGTAAGTCCATTATTGTAAGCCTGTTTTATGCTATGATACTGAATTGTGGAAGCACACTGACATAAAGTTCCAAAATTCACATGATCGTTTTCATTAGCACTATGTTTTTGAGGACACACTAGAAGCTTAAAAGAAATAAAGGTACTCAAAGTATGCTTGGAGAAGGGCACTATTTGTGAGGATTTTAAGAAACATAAGAGTGGGAAATCCTAAAAATTGTATATTTAGGTTTTCAGAGAACAATCAAACTCCTGATATATAACTATGATAGTAAGAAAAACTAAAACTTATTGTGCCCTTATTGCTTTCCAAGCAGCGCTCAATACACATTTGCATTTTTTTAAATTGAACTTGTTAGAAAAATCGGACTCTGAGGTAGAAATTTGTTAAAGGAACCAACCCATAATACGTGACAGAGTTTGAGATGTCTATGTAATGAAACATCTGCATAATGACATATTCTTCAGATATTAAAAGTATCCTTTAATGATTTTAACTTGGAGAAAATGCTTACTTTGTAATGTTAAATGAAAAGAAACAGAATACACAGAATACATGTTATATAATTTGTATGATTACAACTATGTAAAAATACAAGTTAAAAATAGAAAAAAATATAAACTAAAATGTTCACCATGTTATAGCTGACATTTAAGTGCTTTGCAGATAGATGTGGTGAACAGTTTTTGTTCTTCATAAATTTGTATATTTTCTAATTTCTTTCCAAAAATGCTACTCTTATAAAGGGGAGAGATAGAAAATGAAGGACTAAAGGAATTTAATCACATCCAATATTCTTAATATTTTCAGAATTTCATGGAATATTTTCAGAAAATGAGTGTCTAGAATGTTATTTACATAGAAGCAATTTGAAACATAACTGTACGATGACTATTCAGAAGAAGAAATGGTATTGTCCAAGAAAATGTTGTTCTCATAGGTCTGTAGCCTTGTTATCCCTGCAGCAGAAATGGAGGCACCAGGTTATGCTGGTTATGCTAAGCTGACTCCAGCTGTCAAAACATCACATACATTCTTGTTTTGAGCTCCCAGAGAATTAATCTCATTATAATTTGTTTTTAATGTAGATTTATTTGCCATCAGATGTGGGAATGTAATGCCCAACCAGTGAGAAGCTCCCTGGGAACTTGAAATAAAAGGAAATATGGTTGCCTTCAGAGAATTAAAACAGAAACACTGCCATAATGAAGGTGATTATATACCATATTGTGGTTATAAACCAAACGATGGCCTATAAATGTATGTCTAAGATTTGGAAACATGTAAAACTTGAGTCAAGGTGACTTGAATGTAATCTTAGGGAAGTTGTACTGGAATGTGTAAGCTGAAACAGAATCAATTTTTGTATCTGTCCAGAGGAAGATTGTGAGAGCAGAAGGAAGAGGATAACTATGTACTCAGAAGAGTAAAGTCTAATGACTTGAAGATTGTCAGTGTTTATCCATCTCTGTCTAGGGAACACACACTGAATCTGTACACCATAAGCATGCTGGTTGTTGCAGAAATATGTATTATTATAGGATGGTAATAATAACATCAACTGACATTTATTGAATGCTTACTATGCACTGGGTACTGCATTAAGCACTGTTTCAATCCTTTTGTAAATCTGTCTACATTGATATTATCGCCATTATAAAAATCAAGACATAGAGCCTCACAAAGGTTAAGGTCACGCAAGTATCATATGATGCAATTGGGATTTAAATCCCAGTGGCTTGAGTGCAAGAGTCCCTGCCTCCGCCACTCTGCCAAGCTGCTCTCCTTGTCTTGAAATATCCCTTTAAGGTTATTTACTTTTTTATGCTCTGGTTCTTTGCTCAACCAACTTTTATTTTTATTTATTTATTTTTAGTAATTTCTATATCCAATGTGGGGCTCGAACTCGTGACGCCAAGATCAAGAGTTGCATGTTCTTCCAACTGAGCCAGCCAGGTGCCCCTCAACAAACTTTTAACTGTCATTTGGATTCCCACATATTCTAATTCTAGAAGGAATTATCCCATTGCAAATGAACTTGCATTCTGGGTTTATATGTCATCTTTTGATGAGTTGATTACGAGTGAATCATAAAATATGATTATGTAGTAAATTACTGAAAACCCATCTCTTGTTCTCATGAATATTTCAAGGGAAATTGCCTTGTAGGTAGTGCTACTCAAAGTGTAGTTTGTGAACTGGTGCCAGGTATCGAAGAGACAAGTATAGAAGTTGAGAGCAAGCATTTAGAAACTTGTATAGCAATTGATAGGGTAATTTTATGCCTATCAAATTTAATTTTTAAAATTAGATTTGTATTTTTAAGTATTTAAAATTTTTCATTTTCTAGTCATTGTTTTATTAAGAAACACTGCTGTAACAAATGAATACTATAGAAATTAATTAGTTATAGGGGCACCTGGGTGGCTCAGTTGGTTAAGCGCCCAACTTTGGCTCAGGTCATGATCTCATGGTTTGTGGGTTTGAGCCCGGCATTGGGCTCCATGCTGACAGTGCTGAGCCTGCTTGGGATTCTCTCTCCCTCCCTCTCTCCCTGCCCCTCTCCCATTTGCAGACTCTCTCTCTCAAAAATAAATAAATAAACTTAAAAAAAAGAAGAAATTGATTATAAAAAGCATTACTGTGAGTACTTTCTTTAGTCTTTTGTGAATGAGCCTACTCCATGATCTTTTACAATATTATTTATTCTTGGTCTGTCCATCCTGGGTTTCTGTCATCAGGAAGAAAGAAACTATACTGTTTCTCAGCTTCCTTCAGTAAGCTTTAAATAAGAACTATGGTTGTGGTTTTACAAATATATGAACATATTTGTGTTGCTACATTAGTGTGCATCTGTCAGGACAATTTAGAGTTACCATAGCACACTTCCATAGAGTTCAAAAGGGAACTGAAAATATTATTGACAACAGATGACAGTGAGGAAAATTATGTCTATAACAAACTTACAGACCAATGATTATATTACTTTCTGTTGCTATTTAAGCTTTTTTCCTTTTATTTAATATTCATTGTGTAAACTAAACTCACTATTTTAAAAGATGTGATGGATATGTTAACTAACTGAATTTAAATAAAAATGTAGAAAGAAAAAAAACAAAAATACTTTGAGGATCCTTATAACATTTTCTGTAACAGCATTTTGAAATATGAAGCTTGAGCCAGGTGTCACCTTGCGAATGCTTCTAAGAACTTCTACAGATTTCTCCAGAATAGATAGACATCATTGACCAGAAAAATCTCCAGTGTCCTTTTAAAAAGGGAGCAACTCAAGAAAAATGGCTCCAAGAAGTCGAGGAATTATTAAACTTCACAGTTAAAAACTAGAGCCAGGGGGCGCCTGGGTGGCTCAGTCGGTTAAGTGTCCGAGTTCGGCTCAGGTCCTGATCTTAAAAATCCTCCAGTGGCCTTCAATTAAGTTTTGGAGAATTTCTAAACATTTTAGCAAGACATTTGAGACCCTCCAAAATCATGTCTTTGCCTTACCTGCCCTACCTTCTGCTCTGCTGTTACTCTTCTAGCCTTTGAAACCCATTGTGATTTCCAAAATGCATGCTGTGCTTTCTCACACCTTCATGTCTGCAACTCCTTTTACCTGGAAAATTCTGTTTCTACTTCCCCTAAAACCTCAAAATTAATTCTTTTGTGAAGTCTTCTTGACCTTTCCATCAGCATGGATAATCCATTCCCTGTGCTTTCATAGTAACTTGCACATACCTCTATTGGCAGTATTTATGGCATTATGGTAATCATTTTTGTAAACTCCATCTGTCTCCTTTATATATTATGAAACTCTCCAAGGCAGAGGAGTGCCTGTGCCTAACACGGTACTTGGGACATGGGAGGTATTTAATGAGCAGCTAGTGTATTTTGTGCTATTATTGTTTTGTGCTTGATTTAAGGATGTTTGGAGGACAATACTAGTGTTTGGTAGGCAGAGAAACCCTGAGAAATAGGATCTGGCAGCAGACAATGAGATTAGAAGGTGAAATCAAGAAAGTGATGATGATAACAGGCTGGCTTATCTTGGATGGTATCATCCAAGAGGACAGATTGTTTACTAGCTTTTTATTTTTATTTTTTTCTGTGTTTGAGAACTTCTCCTAAAAGACTATAATTCACTTTTACATTAATGTTTAGGATAGTCTTACTTTTTACTCCTTGAAATGAATAACAAGACAAAAGAACTGACAAATAGTATCAGTGACTCAGGAATAAATTATTGATCTTGTACAGATTCACCCAAAGTGATAGTGACATGCTGATCTCTTTGGCAGAGGCTTTGAACAGAGAATTCTAGAGTTAACTTCCCCTTTAGTATCATCCTCCAATTTGTGCACTATAAGGCAGACAGAAACCATGCCTTGAGAAATTATTTAACATGGCAAACCTAAAGCAAGTTTATTGTAATATTTTTTTAAAGTGTCATATTGTTTTAATGTGATTAAACTTTTAGATTAGAAAAAAATGTGAAATGGATGAGTGGACCAACTTTTGGAAATTTAAGGGAAACATTTCCTTTGTCTTTATTTTGTTTGTTGTACTAAAGAAATGCTAATTAACATTAAAATTTAATTGGGCAGAATGTGGCACATGTTCATTTGGCTGTTGGGTAATCTTTACATACACTGAAATTGCTGACCAATAAGTGATAGGGATGGCTATTTAAGAACACATTTTACAATGTTTTAATTTTTCAATTTTTAAAAATTAAAAAAAAATCTCAGCCACTCTATTTTGCTTTATTTTTCTAATCCCTACACCCAACATGGGGCTCAAACTCACAACCCTGAGATCAAGAGTCACATGCTCTACTGACTGAGGCAGCCAGGCATCCCCAGATTTCACAACATTTTTAATAGTTTTCCTTCAATTAATCTATTTTGAGAAGGGAAAATCCTGGCTGGTGACTACTGTACATAGAGGGATTAATTTAAAATGGCAGATATCTTGGGGTATTTGCATTCTATCAGAGTTTTATCCTGCAACCATGTACAAAATCTGTATTATGGAAATCATTAAAAATGGCCCTTCATGGCTCTTAGTTGCTTTTTATTCTTGGACCCTTGGCTTCTACATAACAATCTTTCATTTAAAACATTTTTTTAATGTTTACTTATATTTGAGAGAGCGCGCGCACGCGCGAGAGAGAGACAGAGCAGCAGAGAGAGAGGGAGACACAGAGTCCAAAGCAGGCTCTAGGCTCTGAGCTGACAGTTCAGATGCGGGGCTCAAACCCACAAACTGTGAGATCATGACCTGAGCTGAAGTCAGATGCTTAACTGAATGAGCCACCCAGATGCCCCAATAATCTTTCATTTTTAAGGGGCTTTTATCTTTTCAAAGCACTCTAACCACATGGTTCAGCCTCTCTCTCTGCCTGCCATGGTCACTGTAAGGGGAAATTTGAAGTGTTTATGTCTGCATGCTGTGTTGGAGGCACTGAGATTCTGAGCTGTTGGAATGCTGAAAGTCAGGAAATGCAGCAAGGGGTTGGAGGATGGAGTTTTTCCAAATGTAAGAGGATGAAACCAATTTTGAGCCATGTAAAGATAGAACTGGAAAGGCCCGGAAGTTAATCCAATTATGCCTCAGAGAACAGACCTCTGGAGAGGATAAGTGACTCATCCAAGTGCTCACCGAAAGTGGCAGTCATCTCAGAGCCAAGGGGAAGTCCTCCTAACGGGAATGTACTTTGCATTTCCATGCAATTTGACTCCTCAGATAATTCCCTTTGTATTATCTGATCACATCTCTTACCTACTCTAGCAAGGCATTGGGAGGAGAATTGGCTATCCCACCTTATATAAGGAGAGATTAAAACAACACACTTAGTAAATAAAGGAACCAGTCAAAATTGAAAACTGCTCCCAGGCTTATTATTCTTTCCATAATTTCAGGATCCACGTGTCCCTTAAATAATGCTCAAATCTTCTCTGATGCCCTGGCTCCTTAACCCTTTAGAGGTACTGCGGCTGATTCTGATTATTTACAAGATGAGGTCTGTGAATCTCTAAAAAAAATTTTTTTATTAGTTTTCTTTTTCTTTTTGATTGGCAGAGAGAGACAGAGCGCGTGTGGGGGAGGGGCAGAGAGAGAGGGAGACACAGAATCCGAAGAAAGGTCCAGGCTCCTAGCTGTCCGCATGGAGCCCGATGTGGGGCCCGAACCCAGGAACCGCGAGATCACGACCGATCAAAAGTCAGACACTCAACCGACTGAGCCACCCAGGCGCCCGGAAGCCTGAATCTTAAAAGCTGAGGGTGCTGGCTGCTGTAAGCTCATCATTACTTGGCAGATTCCAAGCACACCTTTGGTCATACAAGGTAGGTATGTTACTCAGGAAGACAAAATCATCCATTTCTAGTACAGTGGGGCACAGAAGCTTCCTTGTGGTTCTAAGAATTATGATCGCATTAGCAGCTACAGCAGTAACAGTAATAATTCTGGTATCCCAGACCCCATGCTATTTCTACAAATGTGTATCTGAAGACACAGGAGAGGAGCTGACAGTGATTTCAAGGATTTTACCTCCTTTAGGTCTATATCAAATGAGTGTTGACAAGAAAACCCAATTCTTTTTTTTTTTTTTAATGTTTTTTTTGAGAGAGAGAGAGACAGACAGACAGAGCACAAGTGGGGGAGGGGCAGAGAGAGAGAGGGAAACATAGAATCTGAAGCAAGCTCCAGCTCAGAGCTGTCAGCACAGAGCCTGATGTGGGGCTTGAACTCACAACCTGCAAGATCATGACCTGAGCAGAAGTCCCAACACTTACCCTACTGAGCCACCCAGGCGCCCCAAGAAAACCCAATTCTTAAATACTCTGATTTCCAGGGAACTCTTTCAAGGTCCTTGTCTGTACTCTGAAAAAATCTGACTCAATCCTTTAGTGATGGAGAAGGTTGCCATGGTGAGTCATACCCGTACCTCCACCTATTTTGACAGCCTCTAAAGTTTCTTTTGAGCCTGTTTCCTTTGCTGAGCCAACTATGTTCTCCTTGGAAGAAGGGAGGAACAGTCAGCACTATGTCTATTACTAGAAATAAACAGCAGTTGTTCTGGGAGTGAAGAGATGAAAAGAAATGGAGGTACGAGTTTCCTAGGAATACATGGAATCATTGCTGCCTTGCTTAGCTCTGCTCCAATATCAACCACAAGTTAACATCTTTAGCAAAAACCATACTGTGTGTTACAGAACTGCCCAGACTGCCCCTAAAAACATTTTTCTCCTTATAAGATCCTGACAATAATTTCTGTTGACATTTTCTATGCACTGGTCTAAGAGGTGAGTGTGCAACCACGATAAGGGTGCTGTCCTCAAAAGCTACCCGTTATGTAAACAGCTACAATACTGTGCAATAAAAGGTATAATGGATGTTTTCTGTCATGTGCTATGGGAACTCTGCAGAGTTCTGCCTAGTTCTGCCTGGAGGGTTGGAATGGGGAGTAAAAGTGAAGTCAGGACAGTATTCCTAAAGAGGGACTGGAGTCTAGAAGAAAGAGTATGAGAATTCCTGGTCCCAAGTTTTGAACCACATGCTCCCAGTATTATGGTAATTGGATAAAAAGAACATAAATGGTTTTCATATGTGTTGAGATTTTCCACAGGGATCAGAAACTTGACAAGGATAGAGAAAAATTCTACTATAATGAAATGTACTTGGATTAAAAAAAAGACTGCAAGACTGAATTATAACTAAATACATTTCTGGTGAGAAGAATTGTAGTCTTTTTATTGCCTCTGCTGCGAGAAGTCTGCCATCTGTTAATCTGAAAATTTGTGCTTCCAGTATTCTGTTTAAAAAAAAAAAAAATTAGAGGTGCCTGTCTGGCTCAGTTGGTAGAGCATGTGACTCTTAATTTCAGGGTTGTAAGTTTGAACCCCACATTGGGTGTAGAGATTACTTAAAAACAAAATCTTAAAAAAATTAAATCACTGAATTATCCCTCCTGCCAAAAAAGGATTGTCTGTGGAAGTTTCTAGATTGATAACTAGAAATTTCCAGCTGTGCTTATAAGTTTCTTAAAACAAGGCCAAGGAATATGACATCATTAACTTTGATAGCTTGCTATTATTCTTTCTTATTTTCTGCTTCAAACAACTATAACCATTATCTTCTAAATATCTTGAATCAAATAAGTTACTTTTATCCCATTGCAATTACACTCCCAAACTGGACAATAGTTTTGTTTAACTATTCACACCATAATTTCTTCTTCCTTTCCCTTGTCCTACTATCCCTTGTGATTTTTATTTTACTTTTAAAAAATATTTATTTATTTATATTTGAGGGGTGGGGGCAGAGTTCAAGGGAGAGAGAGAATCCCAAGCAGGCTCTGTGCTGTCAGGGCAGAGCCTGGACATGGAACTCAGACCCACAAACTGTGAGATCATGACCTGAGCTGAAATCAAGAGTCAGACAACCAACAGAGCCACCTAGGTCCCCGCCCTTTGTGAATTTTAGATCATGCTTTGCCTTTTCTTGCTCCTTTACACAAAAGCACTGAATTCAGATTCCCTTCTGATCTAATTAGAAATAATGCAATCAATTCTTCACCAGTAAACTATACATTCCTTAGCTGTGACTCCTCATTGGGGCATCTAGATCTAAAATATGTACTAAAGGCCAGAGAAGATTGACAAATCTAGCTACACTGTGACACTAAAATAGCTGTACTACATGACAGGATTCCAAGCTTGCTGTCATTAACCCATCTTAGCCAACAAGAACTCTATTTTTAGGTTACCCATGTAATTGGTTATTTATAAGGAGGAAGCACATTGACATTTGGTTTTCACTATGGAGCATGGAGACCAAAACTGTGTGTGCAAACCATTCAGTTATTACAGCAGGTTCTATTCAAATTTGAATAACAAACTACCTTTTAAAACGGAACTTTGATATCAAGAGGTTGCATTCAGTAAAGTCATAGCACACGATTATTTGGGACCTATTTGATTAGGCAAAATATGTAGTTTAAAGTTGAATAGAATACTTTAAGGAAAAGATGGTTTGAGTTTAGTCAATATTCTAAGATATACATCTTTTCTTTACTACTTTAAACTTTGCAGACCAGTTAAATACAATCTGGTAAATTTGTATGAAAAGTTCTATACAACTATTTATGTCACATAATCCTGCTTTTGAAACAAAATATTTGTATAAACATAGAAAAAAAAAGCGTCTGGAAAGAGATACATGAAAATGTATATAGTGACTATTTCTGAAGTTGAATAAATTATGGACATTTTATTTTCTATTTTCTATTTTTCTTTATCTTTCAAATTACCTACAGTGGCTTATATTGTTTTTATATATAACAAGAACACTATCAACATTTTTTTAAAGGTCTACGTAATTATGGTCAAGTATGTTCAATTAGATTTCCAAAGAAAAATTAATTTCAGGTCATAAAAAATAAATTGTGGTTCACTTTTCAGTTATCAGATTGATTGATTTTTTTAAATTATAAAAAATACTGATTTTTAAACTTCCAGTGATGAGATATTACATTATTACATAGCACAGCTCTTACTGGACCTGGTTTCAAAGTTTGATAATCTTAGGTTAATCAAAATATAAATTTTGTGACCATAGTTTCTCCAATTATCTGGGATAGTTCTGATGTCACATATTTGTCTTACTGACTGACCTTAATTTGGGCCGTAAAATATGATTGAACACATGTGTAATCTGGAGATTAAATTACTTCTTTATAAATTGAAACTTTTTTTGATAGAAAAAGTAATCATGTACACAGTTCTACAAATCAAACACGATTAGAGATGCTTAGAAACAAACCCCCCAACCCACAGATCTACTTCTTAGAGAGAACCGCTGTTCTAAAGGCTGAGGAGCTTGACTTTGGGGCCCTCTTAACACACCAGTTGGTGTGGGTCCACTCACCTTGTCTCTAAAGTGTTCTCTTGGGGTCGGTTCGGTCGGTTATCAGGAGAAAGTTCCACACTTTGTGGCTTTTCTCTCAGCTCTCCAGGTGGATCACCCAAGCCTCTTCCAACTCCTTTTATAATCCTGAAGGAGTGGGCAAACTTTTCCTCCTCAGTTGATTAAATTATCTCTAAAGGAACTTATTTTCACACCTCTGTTGATAGCTCTGCTTGAAGAGGCACACAGAGCTCTTTGTTTTGAATTTATTATATAGATTCAAAAAGCAAACACTGTGGGTTATATGCTTGCTGTGTGGTTCCTACTTCCCAATAAGTTTTTTTAATCCTTCAAATCTTGTCAACATTTGTCTCTGGTTGCCCGAGGGAAGGGGGTGTGTGTGTCAAGGTATGGGCAAAATGGGTGAAAGGGAATGGGACATACAGGTTACCAGTTTCATAACTGGCCCAGAAATAAGTCACGGGAGTAAAAGATACAGCATAGGGAGTATAGAAAATGATATTATAATAGCGTTGTATGAAGATATGTAGTTATACTTGTGATGTACTTGTGGTGAGCATAGTAGAATGTATAGAGAAGTTGAATCACTGTGTTGTACACCTGAAACTAATGTCATTGTGTGTCAACTATACTCAGTGATGTATATGAAAGGACAGTTCTCAAACAAAAGGTTTTTTTTTTTAAGTTTATTTATTTGTTGAGAGAGAGAGAGAGCACAAGTGTTGAGTAGGGGTGGGGCGGAGGGAGAGGGAGAGAATACCAAGCAGGTCCCTCAAATAAAAATTTTTGACAGAAAATAAGTGAAGGTCAACTATTACCATTTTAAACCAAAACTTCTAAAAGCCCTTGTTTCTGGCAGGGCACCTGGGTGGCTCAGTCGGTTGAGCGTCTGACTTTGGCTCAGGTCATGATCTCATGGTTCATGAATTAGAACCCCGCATCCAGCTCACTGCTGTCAGAGCAGAGCCTGCTTTGGATCCTCTGTCCTCCTCTCTCTCTGCCCCTCCCCGGGTCACTTGCTCTCTCTCAAAAAGAAACATTTAAAAAACAAAACAAAAAAACCCCTTATTTCTGGCAACATCTTTTTGAATAATCTCTCTTTAATAACTCTTTATTTCAATCCATAATGCTTACGAGTCTTAAAAACCTATTGAGATCACTTACTTGCTCATTAAATAAATCATTATCAAGAGTCAATTAGGTGTATGGATCTTGTGACAGAAGGGGAAATAGGGTGATATGAGACCACCTTCTGGTTCAGGGAGCCTACTATCTTTGTGTCATTCCTTATTCAAGAACGCTCTCAAAGACAAAAAAAAAAAAAAAAACCTCTAAAATACTGAAGCCTTGATTATTTCAGAACTCTGAAACTACTTTCTGAATTTCTTGAATTAAGAAAGTAAGTAAATGTATTTTGCATAATGGAATCAGGTTTTTCACTGCCAGAAAAGGGGAGTTACAAATGTGGAAAATGGGAAGGCTGGGACATTGGATTGGGTTTTGAACACACCTAATGTCCAGATTTTGGTTTCTGAAAAGCATTCTTCTCTAAAGGAAAACAAGCCTCTTTGGAGAAATGAATGGTTCCTGGGCTGAGTCTGGGAAAATACAAAATGAGTCTAGAACAACTTGAGCTAGAAATTTAAAAAGTGCTCAGAGATTAAAGGAAACCTATGTAAAGGAGTTAGAAACCAGCTTGAATGGACTCCTACTGGCCAAATCTGGGATAATTTGGTATCAAAATAAGTAAGGATAGTAATCTATTATAAACCATTGAATAAAATGAGAATCCATGTGTCCATATTGAAATACACATTTGAGGGTGAAGAGAAAGATCTTCCTTATTGTACAACGCCAATTAGTATATGTGGAAGAAGTGGAATTAGCAAATCATCATTTGGCAACTATCATGGTAATAATTCAGAAAATAATCACCAATGCTAAATCTAGTGAGTGAATGTTTGATGTGTATAGGGTATATAGTCTCAAAGTATCCTGCTGGAGACACTTATTAATTCCAAAGGAAAAAGTAGTTACTTTAGCGAGGGAAACCTGATAGTTTCCCTTGACAAAATGAGCAAGATTAGTATCATCAATAATGGGAAAAGCTCACAAGTGCCTCCCGAGCACAAAGAAAAAAAAACAATGTCACTTCAGGGGTGTTCTTGCCAAATATGCATAACCCAAATCTAATCATAGGAAAACATTAGACAAACCCAAACTGAGGCGTGTCCTAAAAACAACTGCTTATACAGTAGTCCCCACTTATCTGTGGGGGATATCATCCAAGCCCCTTAGTTGATGCATGAAACTGCAGATAGTACTCAACCTTGTGTACAATGTTTTTCCTTTATAAATTAGGCACAGTAAGAAATTAGCAACAATAATTAATAATAAAATAGAAGAATTATAATACCATCATGTAATAAAAGTTATGTGAATATGGTCTCTCAAAATATCTTATTATACTGTACGCACTTTTCTTGTGATAATGTGAGATGATAAAATGCCTATGTGATGAGATGAACTGAAGTGAATGATGTAGGCATTGTGATGTGGCTATGATGGTCCTTGTGACAATACATCAGAAGGAGGATCATCTTCTGGAACTCAGTTGAACGTGGGACACTGAAAATTCAGCAAGTGAAATTGTGGGTAAGTGGGAACTAGAGATAGTACCCATTAGAAAAACCAAGGTCATGAAGGATTAGGAATAACTGAAGCACTGTCAAGATTAAAGCAAACATGACATGACAACTGAATACAGTCTACGATCCAGGATCTTCTTTTGCTATAAATGTTATTGGAACTATTGGAAAAATATGAATGTCTGTGAGTTAGCTAATATTATTGTATCAGGGCTAGTTTCCTGATCTTGATTATTGCACTGCAAGTAAGTAAGAGAATGTTCTCATTCTCGTTTTCAGGACTCTGGGGTTTTAGTACAATAAGGGGTTAAGGGCATCATGTTTGCAGTTTACTTGTAGTTTAGAGAATAAAATGATATGTATACATACATATAGTATTGTGACAGAAATCTCATTTTGTGTCTAACTTTTTTTCAAAACCAAGACTAGATTTTAAGAACTATCTATGTTTCTATGTGTACATCTAGTCTTCTGTTTCTTCTGAACGCATGATGGTATTTCAAGGAGTAATTGCTTCTACCACATTGTGTTTATCCACTCCCCAGTCATGGATACTAGATTGCCTCTGACTTTCATCACAATCTTTAAACAGGTCTCCTTTTTTCTTAGGGAAGGATAGTCAGGAGCTAAATTGCAGGGGGCACAGTGTATACCTATATTGATTTGACCAAGAAACTGGATTGTTTTCTAGAAGGTTACATCAATATACTCTTCCACCAGTAGACACAGACACTCCTGTCTCCCTCTGTATCTCAAACCCTCCAGCACTTGGCACTAGCCAGCTTCCTAATTCTTTCTTTCTTTCTTTCTTTCTTTCTTTCTTTCTTTCTTTCTTTTTGAGAGAGAGAGAGGAGAGAGAGAGACAGACAGACAGAGTGTGAGCAGGGGGAGGGACAGAGAGAGACGGAGACACAGAATCTGAAGAAGGCTCCAGGCTCTGAGCTATCAGCACAGAGCCTGACGTGGGGCTCGAACCCACGAACCATGAGACCATGACCTGAGCCGAGGTCAGATGCTCAACCAACTGAGCCACCCAGGCACCCCCAGCTTCCTAATTCTTGACCATTAAATGGATGTAAAGTGTTATTTCATAGTTTTTAAAAATTCTGTATTCCTCTAATTATTAATAAGTTTGAACATTATATGTTTGTGGATCATCTTTTGAATTTCTTCTGAAAATAGACTATTTAGATTCTTTGCCTTTAAAAAAAACTTTCCTGTTTCTTGTCAATTTGTAGTTCTTTGCAAACCATAAAGAATCACGATTAGGGGTGCCTGGGTGGCTCGGTTGTGCGTTTGACTCTTGATTCCATGATCCCAGGGTCATGGAATCAAGCCCCACGTTGGGCTCTGTGCTGAGCATGGAGCCTACTTAAAATTATCTGTCTCTTTCTCTCTCCCTCTGCCCTTCTCTTCCCTCCCCCTCAAAAATGAAAAAAAAAAAATCACAATTAAACATGGAGGATAATGATTATCCCTAGGTAAGTTGGAAGAGGAATAGAATCCAGAAAAGATATATAGGAGAAACTCAATGGCATTGTAATGTTTAATTTCTTAGAGTAGGTGGTGGTTCAAGGATATGTATTGACTTATTCTTTATGTCCTTGTAAATCTTATGTGTTATGTCATTTTAAACAAATCGTACATGCTAGAGTTTAATCAGTATTTTAAATCAGTAATTCTCAAAGTGTGGTCCCGACAGCAGTACAGCATCACCAGAGAACTCAGAAATGCAAAATTGACCTGCACTGCAGAACTCTGGACTCAGAAACTCTTGGAGGTGAGGCCCAGCATTCTGTTTTATCAAGGCTCCCAGATGATTCTTCAGCAGTTAAAGTTTTTGAATTATTGTTGTAGGGAGAAACTAAAGCACATTTTGATGTTATCTTAAAAATAAGAAATTTTCCTCTTGAAACCCCCAGCTATTCTTTTTCTTTTTTTTTTTGAATGCCATATCTTGGTACCTGCAGGATTTTATATGCCTGGTCCATATTTCAAAACTTTTAAATCATTTATTGCTTCTGTAATGCCACCGCTTAAAGACTGGGACATGTAACTTCATCACCAAGAGTCCTCAACTGAACGTTAAGCCAATTTAATTTCTATCTAATCTCTTTTAACTCAGAATAGTCGACACACATCTTTTATAATTGAATCGGTAAGTTATTGTCTCAGTGTTTGTATGTCTTTTCTTTTTTATGAAGAACGGAGATCCAACAATGCTTGTTAAACTTTCAGTACAATTTCTTGAAATCTGGGTGATAGAGAAACTAATAGATCAGCTCTGGGAGTTTCTGTTTCTTTCCCTTGATGCCAGCTTCCAACCAGAAACCCAGGAAACACTATCTCTTCAACAACCTATCATTTTGCTAGTAAACACCCCAGCTCCTATTCTGAGGAACCTTTAATGGGGATGATAGGGCACAGTTCTGCTGAGGTAGTGCCTGGAATTTGCATGTACATCTAATGTCAGCACATTTTTAAAAGTTTCCCCACTATCTGCAAAATAATTTCAGAGATAATTTATCTTTGTATCTGACTAATCTCCATTTGGCTGTACAAGGCTAGCCTCAGGTAAACTCTGCATGATGCAGAAGAGATTTGTCTGTGACACCATATCCGCTTTTTATTCTTTTAAATCCCTGTCTGGGCCTGCCTGTACTCTTATGGTAGGACTCTCCCTCATTCCCCTCCACTAGGGCTGTGGCCCTTTCTCCAGATTCTCAGTTGAGGTGTCCTCACTGTGCCCCTTGGGTCAGGATGGTCATCTTCCCCTCTTCCTTTCATCAAATGAACCTGTAGAGTCCTTATTACCTCAGGGTTAGGATCTACTGATAAAGGTGTTAATGGATTTATGTAGAATGAATCAATCCTGGCTGTGCTCAGCCTGTGGTTTTCAAATCTCTTTTAGGAACATCTATCATTGAAAAAGAAGTAAACGGGTTCAAGATTCAACTAATCCTGTTTTAAGAGGATTAGTTTTGGAGCTCAGCCAGTTGGCTCCTTTCTCTGGGGGTGAAGAAAACCCAAGACTGATTCTCTACCCAACATTTGAAGCACCTGGGGAGTGTTGAAAACCATATTGATAGCAAGGCCCCATCCCTAAAAATTCTGATATAATTGGTCTGAGATGGGGCCTGAGCATTGGTAGTTCTAAAAGCTCTCAGGAGTTACTAATATGGTTCTCCACCTTTATCATGCATAGAATTATCTGTAGAGCTTTGTTAAAACTTGATTACCAGGTCCCACCCCTTAGTGGCTGGTTCAGTAGGTCTGGGATGGGGCTCTGTAATTTGCAATTCTAAATTTTTTTTTAATGTTTAGTTTTGAGAGATAGAGCACAAGCAGGGGAGGTGCAGAGAGAAAGAGGGGGACAGAATCTGAAGCAGGCTCTAAGCTCTGAGCTGTCAGCACAGAGCCCAACGCTGGACTGCAACTCACCAACTATGAGATCATGACCTGATCCAAAGTCTGACGCTTAACCAACTGAGCCACACAAGCGCCTCGATAATTTGCAATTCTAACAAGTTTCCAGGGGATGCTGATTCTGCTGGTCCAAGGACTACATTTTAGGAACCACTGTTCTAGTGAAAAGTTGAATACCACTGTCAGGTGACTTTTGTCCCCCCCCCCCCCCCCCACCATGAAATGTTACCACCCTCCCTTTAAAAGATACTTTTTAAACTTAAGAATAATTAAGAACATTATTCTCCTTACTTCCTTCCATTTATCATCAGTCCATGAAAGCTCTTCTCATTTTAGTTTTTTAAAAAACTTTTTACCTTAATTTGCAATTCTTACTCCCATTCCTTCCTCCTCTACCAAAGACATTCCCTCTCTGTCACTGATATGTGCCCTTTTGTAATAATGTAGAAATACAATCTTTAAAAATCCTGCTTGAAGTAGTAACACCAATCCTGAGAGTTACAGTCACAGAATTTGCTCAGAGGAGAATTTAAAATCTAGAGTGCTTTAGGGGGTACTTCAAGTTAGAGAAGTGTACTATTTGCTGACTGGTTAAAAACTGTACACCCCCAAACTTTAAATTCATTATTATTAATTTAAAAAGGTATATAAATAATATAATAAAAATTACAGTTTCTTTTTTTTCCTTTAGGTTAATTTATTTATTTTGAGAGATGAGAGAGCGTGAGTAGGTGGGGCAGAGAGAGGGGGAAAGAGAGAATCCCAAGCAGACTCCGCACTGTCAACGCAAAGACTGATGTGGGGCTCGAACTCATGAACAGTGAGATCATGACCTGAGCCAAAATCAAGAGTTGGTGCTTAACTCACTGAGCTACCTAAGAGCCCCACAGTTGCTTTTTTTTTTTTTGTAGTTGGTTTTCTTGATACTTATTTTGTATAGAGCAGAAAATTGCTTTAGAGCATTTGTTATATGTAAGAATAAACACAGTAAATATGTATGTTACATTGGGGAGACATTGTAAATCATTCATAGTTTAAAAATGGATAAAATGATGTGGATAAAATATAAACAGTGATTTGTTTCCTATGGGGTTTCTGGGTTCAGATGTTTTCTAATTCCTCTATTTTAAACCAAAATTTTTTGTGTATTTTACTCTCTCAGCAAAGCTAATGAGACATCTTTAAACTTTTATGCCTGGCTTTCAAATACCAGCAAAGCATAGTAATAAAATGACTTGTGCCAAAAATAAACATGTATTGATTTTTAACTAGCCCAATGTTTTGGAAGGCTGTCAGCTTTCTGATCCTTTGATATGTGTGGGGCATAGTCCTTGTAACTAATTCATCAAAGTTACTCTCAGTGTGTTTGTGATATTGCTCTGGGTATCACACTTATTTTTATAAATATTTCTATATTTATTTGTATTAACATTCAACTTATCTCATAATATTAACCTTGGAGAAAATCGTATTGACAGGTATAATTGACAAATGTCACCATTTTTAGTTATGGAATAAGTGAAATTTATTTTCTATTTAATAAGGAAGAAAATGCATATTATTACTGGGTTTTTAAAGTTTATTTATTTATTTTGAGAGAGAGAGAGGGTGAGGTGGGGATGGACAGAGAGAGGAGAGAGAAAATCCCAAGCAGGCTCCATGCTGTCAGCACAGAGCTCAAGGCAGGGATCCATCTCATGAACTGTGAGATCATGACCTGAGGTGAAATCAAGAGTCAGACACTTAACCGACTGAGCTACCCTGGTGCCCCTATTACTGTGTTTTTAATCCTTTCAAAACCTCTTTTGCCCACAGAGAGCATGCCCTTTGTAGCTTATTGGCTGTAGTACTTGATACAAAGTTATATATAAATGTTTTACAAGTACTGGTTGAACAGACCCCAATTTTAGGCCCCTTTGACACTACTCTGACATTCCTTCCAGCCCATGGAGAAATCTAACAGATGCAGAAGCTCTGTAGTCAAATGCCTTGAGAAAATCATTTTCTCCTGAGTTAAAGTAAACCTGATCCATGAGAGATTGCATGGAACCAGACATAGTGAGAAAATATATTATTTTCTGTTTCCTTCCAATTACACTGTTGTTAAACCACCTCCAAAATGAAGCATTTTAAAAATGTAATGGCTATACTTACTGATGTGTATTCAATTTGTGATGGATGGTGGTTTCTGCGTTTAAAAAATGTTTGTTCAAGAAATTGGTACATTTTGTTTGTGTAGTTAAAAAAAAATCCTAAGTGTACTTCCTCACACATTTCTCAACACAATTGCTCATCAGTCTATTTATATGACTCTTTTTCCAGCTTTGCAAGGTCATTTAGAATTCTAATCCTGTCCTCCAAAGTAATAACCACTTATTCCAATTTGCTATTATCTGTAAATTTAATCATCGTGCGCTCTAGTCCATCAACCACACAAGTGATGAAAATGTTAAATAGCTTTGAATCCAAGATGAAACAATGCACACTAAAGTTGGGTAGGCACTATTCCTTGCACAACATCAGTATGCAACCAACCAAACTCATTTTCAAATAGTTTTAGCGTAGCCTTTATTTTTTCATGCAATTAACATGTATAATACAAAATTAAGATGTTCACAATGCCAACCTATATTTACTTTATTGTTTACTTTTTAATCTGCCAAGTATTTTAAAGCAGAAAATGAATGCCTATAAATTTTGATGCCCATATCAAGTCATTAGTTCTTCAAAATTAAGGTCTGGTGATATATTTCTATATCTATCCCCTCCTGCCTCATGCCATTGGATGTGGGATCACACCAGGAATGTGATACATTAACCACTTATTAACTAGTTAACGAAGAAGCACATGTAAATTAATCATTATAACAAAAACTATATTGTGTACTTTTTTTTTCTTTCTAGACAATAATTTTGATCACTTCTCAAATAGATTGCATTGTCATGGGACCTAGATCCTGATTTAACATGGTAATGTTAACTCTCATTGGTTAGGACTGATTTTTCATTCACTCTCCAACTTCCTCTCCATCACACTTGCCCTGCAGTTGGGTGATGTGCAGTGGTATAGGGAATTTTTGAGATCCAACTGAGGGAATGGTGAATATAGAATATTTTTGTTTGGGTTTAATGGATCATATTTAACCTGGTTTGCAATTACTCCCATGTATAGTCAGCTGCCTTGGTGTAAAAATGGCTTCCAGAAATCATTCATTGTGCTGTACCAACCAAGGCGTGGGATGTAGGGAACCATGAGCAGGTCCTGTAGTGCCTGGTGTTGGGAATGTGTGGACAGTAGAGGAGATTTAAAATTTGAGAACTATTGATCCAGAAGCTAAATGGTGAAGAAAGATTTTTCCAATAGCCACATAGCCATATGTTAAAAAAAAAAAAGACAACTTAATAGAAACCTACCCAAATTTGATAACATTCCTGAAAATGTGTACAACATCACTGGTAACTAATTGTGATGCTAAAAGAAAGTTACTGAAATTATCAATACAAAAAACTCAAATTATTTTTTGCTAGAGGAAATATTAAAATCTGTTTATATTTTTTCTTTATGAATGATTACACAATTTTCATAGGAAGAGGCAAAGAGTATGAGGCCAAAAAAATTGTAAAAGGGATGTGATGAAAATGTGTCAGGAAGTTAATGAAAATATTATATTCTCTTTTCTAGATTTCATGATGCCCACAGCATCTTGCATTTTCAAAAATACACATTTTTTTTTATTCTAAAAGTTCATTTTCATAATGAATTTGTATTTTTAAAAATTGTTTTACTAAAAGAGAACACCTGGATTGTATAAATTCCAGCCCTCACAAAACCTGTATTTGTCCTTGATTCCACCTGTTTCCCTCTGTAGCAGTGATGTAACCATCTCTGGTCCAGGATAAATCCTGATTAATCTAAGCCAATCCCTTCCTCTTGGTTGTCATTGGTTTATGGACAGTCTTTCTTTCCATTGGCTGTGAACCAGGAATCATGTCGTCCCAGTTGCTGGGGGAGGTCTGAGGTCTAAACTGAAGCCAACCCAAGAGGTAAGCAGCATTGAGAGAGCACTGGAGTTGAGGAAACTGTAGTTGAAATCTTTTACTTTTGGATGTGCAGTATTCCAGCTCTTTAGTATTTAAAATCAGAACTTTCAAAAGCAAAGCTAATCCTTAAATTTTATTGAATAGTTTAAAATGCCAAGCTAGTTAAAATGTAAACACATGAAGAAAAATGGTGCCCAGCTTTTCTAAAGGATTTTACATCTGTGGTAGAAACCATTCTAATCCTTACATCTTTGACACTTTAAAACATTGAAGCTATCAATAGTATCAATTTGGGTATTTTAAGCTACTAATTTATTAAATGCTGTTAATTGATTAAAAAGCTAATTTAGTCAATGTGAAAATACAGAAAATTAGGAAAAATAAAAAGTGAATTCATGCATACTTCCAGAAATTTTATTATTTTCACATAGCTTCTGGTCATTTTTCTATGTATATGTTTTATTAGAAAAAAAAATCACTATCAGATTTTATATATGATTTGATATCCTGCTTTTTCTCTTTTTCTATATGACTCCAGCAAGTTACCACAGAAGGCCCTCCACAGATATAGGGGTCTCCTTTCACACTGTAGTCTATGTGAATGGCACTCCCTGTCGTTGTACAGTGAATAGCCCACGTACCCATATGAAGCAATCCTATGTCTGGGTGCCTGTCTTCAAGGTAACCTATAGTATCTTCTTGGGCCATCCATTTAAACCATAGGCTTGGTAATAAAAGTCAGGGCAAACCTTTCCTGGCTGCCTTCCAGTAACACTATATAAATTCAATATTTAGCCTTTGTGCCCTTTTCCTCAGGCTGGCTTTGTCTGTAGCTGTGTCCCACAGCTCTCCTCTTACAAGGTTACACCTATATCTTTTCTTCACCTTGGGATAATCTGCTGACTCCCATGGATGAAAAGGAGTGTTAAGTAAATTAACCTCACGGCTATTTTAATGATTGCATTTCATCGTTCCTCATTTCGCATGGTTCCAATTTGACTTCCTTCTGCCA
This sequence comes from Panthera leo, assembly GCF_018350215.1. Lineage (NCBI taxonomy): Eukaryota > Metazoa > Chordata > Mammalia > Carnivora > Felidae > Panthera > Panthera leo. The sequence continues at coordinate 57,007,533 of NC_056683.1, read as the reverse complement.
GTTTGTTTGGATTGATTTTCTATCTACTCATTTTCAGGAATCTATACTGTTATTATCCTTGCCCAATCTCTGGCAACAGTTAGTCTTCATGATTCTAATTTTCTTTTTGTCAGAAAATGAAATATTGCTCATAATCTTATAAAGGCATCTAAATAATGGTGAAAAGCCAAAGTACATAATTATTTATAATGGCAAAATATAATATTTCTCTAGTAATGGAAATACTAACTTGTTGGTAATTGCGAACATATTTTTACACCTAACTTATAATTTTTAGTCCTCTGATAGTTCCTGCTTGCTCCTCTCAAGCACATATTTCACCAACAGAGGATATGTGTGGATGAGGGATTATTCAGAAAAACCGTACCTAGTTCTCTGCTGATGGCATGAACTCAGGGATGATGGACTGTGTGTTAACATTCAAAACTCTACCCTCCACCCTTGGTTCACAAAACCTAGCTTTCTAACTTTTATTTTCTGCAAACAAGATTGGCTCCTTAGACCAGGCTTTATAGAAAGTGCAGCAAACAAAGCAGTTTCATCAAGGTTAAGTCTCTATTCTGAAAATGAAAGAAAGTGGGGAGAATCAGAAGGGTGAGAAGTAGAAGGGAAAGACCAGGAGGTTAGGAAAAGAGGTAGGAGAGGCAAGAGTGGCTGAAGGAGGGGCAGGAGTGAGAAAGGTGAGGCCATCTGGGCAACTTACACTTACAATTTTGAGAGACATTATCTACTCGATCTGATGATGCAGGAAGTTAAGTTTTACCAGGTTTGATGTTTGTTCTAATCTAACATTTGCCTTGCAATAAGGCCATCTTATGTATCAAATATATTATAGAAGAAAAGTAGACACTAAATTATAATGTTTTTCTTAGGACTCAAAAGAAGCTGGCTACCTTTTGAAATTATCTGAAAGCTCTGTGAAATTATTAGCAGATATTTTTATAAAACATGTTCTTTACTACAAGTCTGTTGAGAATAGCCCCAAAGGTGTATATTAACCCTATTTTTCAGACAGTTCAACAGGAGAGGAAAATATTCAGTGTGCACTATATGCACTATGTCCCTCTATGTTGTTAGTGTGTTTGAAATTTTGTGGACAAGTAAGAATTCCAGTGGCTCACTAGACTTTATGAAACAGCACATAGGACTGGGTTACCCAGCGACCACTCTAACTTAAGATGGGAAGGAGGAGGACATGGGAAGCCACACTTACCTCTCTGCTGCCTGCCTTCCTCCTCCCATAGCCATGCTCCTGGCTGGGGTGAAGAGGTGGATGGGGATCCTCCAAGGGCCGCTGTACTATCACCAGCTCATTGGGTTCCTTTCATAAACACATAGATGCTTTTCTAAATCCAGCAGAAATCTGACTCCCTGGCCTGATCATTACACTTGTGGTCAGAATCCTAGCACATGAACTGGCACTGCTGCTGGGAATTGTGAGTCATTCCTTTCGAGTTGTTCCTGGTGTTGAAGCGAGTCTCTGCAGAAGAAGAAGAGCAAGCAATCTGTCAGGTGAGCTCATCACTGTCATCATGATTGTCTAAGCACCAACTTCCCGAGAGACCATGTAATGTGTGTGAAAAGAACCCTTGCCAAGTTCCAAGAACATCACTGTCTCATTATGTGACCTCGGACAAGGTCACTTAAGTTCTCAGAGCCTTAGTTTCCTTGATCAAAGTGGGAAATAGCTCCACAGACTTGGCACCAAAGTTTAAACAGTTAATGTATGGAAAGTATTCTGTAGATTTAGACAAACGAAAAAATTTATTTTATAACACTGTGGACATAGTATAAGACATATTGGATATTATTCATCTTCTACATTTGTAGAAGAATTTGAGATATCTGCAATAGAGTACAGGAGAAATGACGGACTCCTAAAAAAAGTAGATGACTCTTCATAGGTCATTTATTCACTCAACAAATTTTAGTAGTCACTGTTCTATGCGAGGTCTGTGGGGGCACTGTGAGAATACACAGATGTATGATCTATGGCTTGTTCTTAAAGAATTTATAGATTGGAAGTGTCTACAAGCAATTCGGAAGATAACCTTTGCTGCATGGCAGTTCAAAACAGAATAACCCTGAGGAAGGCTTAATGTAGAAAGAAGGCAATGAAAACCAGTTCTAACATGTGTTGAGTTCCCATTATGTGCACTACTCTAGATATATATATATATATATATATATATATATATATATATATATATATTCAGTGAGGACTCCTAGGCAGAGAAAACTGCCTGAGCCAACGTGGGGAGGCAGGAATCCATATGTAAGATGTGCCAGGGAACAACTAGCCCAGGAGGAAGCAGCATCCTAATAAAGATGATTGAAATGAGTTTGAAAAATTTTGTAGGTGTAACTTCATGGGTGGCTTTTAAATATAAGGCCAAGGTTTGGACTTTGTCTTGCAGATAATGCAAGTAATGCTTCCTATGAAAGCCCTTAGGAAGAATAAATATCTTTTTTGATAAAAATTTTTGTTCTGCTCCCAGACTGATAAGTGGGCTACTCCTAGATAAAACTGGTTAGCTCTGAGTCTGGGAAAGACTATGTGAGAAATTTTCATTTTCAATAACAGAATTTCAACTTTCTTATGTGCTTATCTGGAACTCAAAGCTTTTGGAAGTTTCTTAAGGCAATAATATGTCGTAGTTGAAGCTCTCAGTACCAGGCTTTTATATACTGCTACCAAAATAGGAGTTTAAATAATTGATAAGTGAGAGGGCCCTTGGCTAAGAGATACGTTGTCACCTCCTTAATCCTTCAAGTCATTAGAACTCAATTTTTATTTTGTTTCAAATTTTAATTTGAATTCTAGTTACTTAACATATAGTGTAATATTGGTTTCAGGAGTAGAATTTAGTGATTCATTATTTACATACAACACCCAGTGCTCATCACAACAAGAGCCCTCTTTAATGCCCATCACCCATCTAACACATCTTCCAACCCACCTCCCCTCCAGCAACTCTCAGTTTGTTCTCTATAGTTAAGAGTCTCTTAAGGCTTGCCTCTCTCTCTTTTTTTCCTTTCCCTATGTTCATCTGTTTTGTTTCTTAAATTCCACATATGAGTGAAATCATATGGTATTTGTCTTTCTCTGACTGGCTTATTTCACTCAGCATCATACACTCTTAGCTCCATTCACATCATTGCCAATGGCAAGACTTCATTCCTTTTGATGGCTGAGTAATATAAAGTACTGAGTAATAAAAGTACATACATATATATGTATCTTCTTTGTGCATTCACCTGTTGATGGACGTTTGAGCTATTTTCATAATTTGGCTATTGTTGATAGTGCTGCTATAAACATTGGGGTGCATTTGTTCCTTTGAATCAGTACTTTTTAACCTTTGGGTAAATAGCTGGTAGTGCAATTATTGGGTGGCAGGGTAGAACTCAAATCTTAACATTTGTATCATCAGGGGCAACTCAGGAAAACAAACCCTGCCAGTTATTTTAAGAGAGAATGTATATAGGGAATTGGTTATATAGGTACTGGAGGACTGAAAGGGAAAAAAGGAACCAATCTCACACAGAGTAATTGCAGGAAGCAGTTGCCACCGCTAGGCCTGGGAGGAGAGCAAGGGGAAAAGGTTGGGTTGCTAGAACCTAGAAGCTTGGAGAAGGAATCCAGACTTCTGAGGTGAGGAAGCTGCCTGGATGGTGCTGGTGTCTCAGGAACTCAGAGGAGAGCCTGGTAGAGCTGGAACCCAGACTCCAGAAGATGCTGGTGCTCCAAATGAGCACCATGGGCCTTGCTTTTGTAAGATGGAAATGAAATGGAAAATGGAACCAAGTGCTACTGGAAACAGTGAGACCTACCAGGGTGAAGGCTATAGCTGGGTGACACTGAAAGGAACAGCAAGCAAACCAGGAGCATGGTCCACCTCCTTGCACCTAGCTTCCATGCTCCCTCTAAGTGCCCCCTATTGGCAGAAGTGAACAGTGAGCCAGGTGGCAAAGAAAAGATTTGGTTACAGAGACTCCGCTTCAGCATCACGAAGCCAAATATAGACGAGTGGGTTTGATCCTGATGGTGTTTAATAACCAAACACTACAAGCACACAATTCAAAAGGAATACTTACTTACAATTGAGATTCCTAAGGTCCACACCTGAAATTCTGATTCTGTAGCTTTAGAGTGTGGGCCAGAAATCTCCACGTTTGAAGAAGAACCTGGGATAATCTGATGCAGGGAATCTTCAAGTCACACTTTTAGAAGTGCTGCTCTACTTTTTCTGAGCTAAATCCTTGAATCAAGTTAGGACAAGAGATTGTGAAATGTTAAATTCTACTAATTTAGTTCTCTGAGACGATTACACTCATAAATGAGTTTTGCTTTCTTATCTGTTTCCACTTGAAGAAATGTTAATATGGAAAGTGCCTCTGTAGCATCTGTAAGTAACAACTGCATTTGAGAGTTTTGTGCATTATAATATTTGACATCTATTATTTTGGCATTTATATATAATTCTTCCCTTGATTTAATACCAGGAAAAGATAAATATATCTTTTCATATGAATTTGTATACATTCTCTTATCAGGCAAAAGGAAAGAAAGAAAATAACACTTTGAATTTCTCTTTTGCTTTGGCTGCCAGGAATCTCAGAGTCATTTAGTATAATTGTTTCCAAGGCTTCTGCTTGATCACCTTGTTTTTATACTTTTTAAAGTTATGAGTTACCTCACCTATTTTTTTTTCTTGAGATGGGCTGGACACAAATAAATAAGTGTAATAAAAATTATACCTGTTATGTTTTCTTCCAAATACTTTTACTTATTAAAAGTGAAAAGTTAAAGTTCCCCCTTGATTAATTCAAGGTGAAACAAAAGCCAAAATTGATGTCCTTTTAGAGGAAATGCAACATCTGTGGCAGTTTTGAGAAAGTACCAGGCTTGAATAAGAAATAATTTTTCACATGAATGTAAATATGTCCCCCAGGCCTCTGTGCACTCTATAAACCAAATTTAAAACCTATTTAGTAAAATTCTACCTTTTCTACATTTAATTTATTTTTACTATTTTTATAATCTAACCTGGCAACTTGGGAATGACAACAAAATACTTTTATGCTAGATATAGACGATCCCTAAAAATTCAGACAAAGAATACTCCAGGTAAATAAGATATCTTGGCCTTGTTTTCAGGGGGCTTACTGCTGATTGATATGGGATCTCATTTATAAACATGTTGTGTCTAATATCTGAGAAAGCATATAATCAACAGTGAGATAAAGTAAATACCCTGGACCCTTATATTACGGTTGTTTCTTGATGGTTCTCAAAGTTGATTCTCTCCTAAAGGAGATCATGTAACTACCGTTATGTCTAAACCCCCTTCTGTGGCAACTCAAGCAGACCCATTGCACTGCATTTTCTACTATAGCAAACGGTATTACGATATCGCCTCCACTGTCCAAGGAATAGCAACTCTGAATATATGTATGAACAAATGCTTGTTTTTTGGCTATTACACTATTTTACTTTATAGTGCTATTGTGTTCTTTTAACTAATACAAATGATATAATTTGGGGGTATATTCAACTTACAGAGTCTTTTTCTATCTCAAAGAGAAAGCACTTCCCACTGTTCTCTTTGCTTATCAAAAGCTTGTCATGGAAACAGTCTTGGTGAGAGTGACAAAGAACTCTGGCATTTGACAACACCTCAGCCTATTTCATATGAGTTGTAACTAGGATCTCTAGTGACAATGATCCACTCTAAGGATTATTTATTTGTTGTTTATCATTTTTTCCTCTCACTGGCAGGACTATTTATGATTGCTAAGATATGGTAGCAACCTAAGTGCCCATCAAAAGATGAATGGGTAAGGAAGATGTGATGTATAAACACAATGACATATTATTACTCAGTCATAAAAAGGAATGAAATCTTGCCACTTGCAACAGTATGCATAGACCTAGAAGGTATTATGCTGGGTGAAATAAATCAGACAGAGAAAGACAAATATTGTATGATTTTGCTTACATGTGGATTGTAAAAAACAAACAAAACAAATAAAAGAAAAGACAACAAAACAAATGAACAAACAAAACAGAAATAGACTTATAAATACAGAGAACAAACTGGTGGTTTCCAGAGGGAAGGGAGGAGGGGGGAATGGGCAAAATAGGTGAATGGAATTAAGAGGTACAACTTCCAGTTTTAAAATAAATAAGTCATGGAGATGTAAAATACAGCATAGGGAATATAGCCAATAATATTATAACAAGTTTGTATGGTTACAGATGATAACTAGACTTATTGTAGTGATCATTTAATAATGCATATAAATGTTGACTCAGTAATCTATACACCTGAAACTACTATACGTGTCAACTGTTCTTCAATGAAAATTTTTTTTTAGCAGATAGGTGGTGATGATTCCACTTTAAAAAAAAATTTCTTTTTATGGGAGCTTGCATTTTACTTTGTATAGCTTGTAGGGTATGACTTTTTTTTTTCAAAGAGCACATACCCCTTTACAATCAGGGAAATAACTGGAATCCTGTGATGATTCCACTTATATCATGAATATCGTTTCTGGACCTCTTATCCTCCTCATAATTATGCAAATTATTCAGCTAAGTTCAAATAAATAACAGAAACAATAGTTTAAATTTGCAGTACAGCTCTTGAAATGCTTTGGAGAAAATATGATATAAAACCCCATAACATCAAAAAAGCAAAAATGTTGCATTGAGATGAAGAAATTGAAGAGCCCAGTGTGGAAGACAGACTTCACTACTTCTTTAACAAAAGGTTCTACCCAAATGTTGTGATCCAGTATGTGAAACATGATCTGAGGGAGACTGTGGGAAAGACCGCTGGAGAGGGAGTTGGATGACTTGAGTTCTAGTCTGGGCTCTGCTGCTCAACGAGTATGTGCCCTTGAACAAATTAATACTCTTCAGCCACCACTTATTTCATCTAAATAATCAGAGAATTAGATTAGCACATTTTGCTTTAATTTGAAAGAGAGAGAGAGAGAGCACGAGCAGAAGAGGGGCAGAGAGAGAGAGGGAGAGAGAGAATCCCAAGCAGACTCCATGCTGTCAGTGCAGAGTCTGAGGTGAGCCTCGATCTCATGACCCTTGAGATCATAACCTGAGCTGAAATCAAGAGTCGGATGCTTAACTGAGTCACTCAGGGCCCCTGGGTCAATATATTTTATTATAAGATTTCCATTGGTCTCTAAGTACTCCACGTAAGACCCACGTAGGAAAATTTTAGAGTTACTTATTTGGTGAAGATTATTTGGAATTTGTTCTGCATATGGATACTGGAAAAAGCAACAAAGTGCTTGGTGGAGCTAGAAAGTGGGAGGACATAACTGAAACTGTTAATGAGTTACTTCAGGGGAGGCAGTGAAATAGTAGGCACTTATTTCGCTGCTTATCTTTCAATTTGTACAGGTCAAGGGACACTTTCTAAAATATATGCTACTTGTTTCTGAACTTTGTTCCCTTAGGAAAGAAATAATTTTGGTGATTAATGATAATATTTATAAAACTTAGTTATGACATTTAGCCATCTGTCATTTAGCCTTTTTACGGGTGGTGTTTGTATCTTTTCTGGTTTTGATGTAATTAGCTACTTTTGTGCATTTCTACACAGGAGGGTGGCTGTCTCTTTGTCATACTACATGAGCTTCTGGTAGAATAAGATTGGGGGAAAAAATTGAATTGAGAGCTGATTAAAAAAAATGATTTTATGTTAGGATATGACAAAGCCAGAAATTATTTTCTAGGCAATAATTAAAAATTACTTTGGTTTTTTCTTTTCTTGCTCAGTTATTTTTTATTTTATTATTTTATTTTCTTATTTTGTTTCAAAATGGGTTGTTCATGCAGCATGTTCTCTACAGCACATGGTCTACTTAAGTGGTCTCTTTACTATCTATTTACAAGGCAAAAAATCAAAAACAGCAGTAGCCATTGTCACATTGACAATGCTGCCATTAGCACAGGTCACAAGTTTATTAAGAAAAATAATTATGCCAAAGTCGCTGTTCAGATGTCTATGTACATTTTCATTGTTTTACTATTTTTCCTAGTTCTTACCAATATTGATTGATAAATCTCCTGAAGATCAAGGCCAACATATTTCAACATTTGAAAATAATGGGAAAATAGTTTCAGTTGTAGAATCTAGGAAGACTGAACATAAAAGGAGACTTAGAAGAAGAGAGAAAAATATCAATGCAATACTAGAGTAAAATGATGAGAGAGATTTAGCGGTTAATTTTTTTGATGAGTATATGCTTACTTGCAAATTTATCTGTAGTTTTAGAATTTGTTGGATCCAGATATAGAGGCTTCTCAACAAATGACGAATGATAACACATTAAATCACTCCACAGGTTTATACAGTTACAGGGTAGAACAAGTTATTTGCTAAATTTTATTTTATTTTATTATATCAGCTATTTTATTTTTACTTTTTTGAGATTTTATTTTTAAGTAATCTCTACACCCCAACATGGGGCTTAAATTTACAACCCCCAGATCAAGTGTTGCATGCTCTACCAACTGAGCCAGTCAGGCACCCGTTTGTTGGATTTTAATGTGCTGAATGTTTACTTCAAATCTATTTGTCAAAGTAAAGAATGGTAACAAATGCCTTTAATCTGAACAGGATGGATCTTAATGAGACATTAATGATTGAATTTCAGGGACTAATAATCTATTTACAGTAGTTCCTAATTTTCTCAATTGTTTATTTGCAAGTTAAATGTAAAACTTGGAAGTTAAGTATAGCTTTAACATTGAATTAGAACAGTCACACATGAATTACTTAATAGCTTACCTGGATTTTAGTATACTGACCTGTATTTCATTTTCATGGCCTACTTTTAAATTCAATTGAGTCACATAATGGACTGTAATTGAGTCACAAAACAGGAAACAAGCTTGTGCCAACTATATGGGACAGACTTGGCATATGTGATGTCTTCACTCTGTTAGTGGAAAGTCAGTTCTGATAATCAGTCAGTTTATCATAAGCATTTCCCTCACCTGGTGAGACAGGACATAGTATAGGTCCATGTCCTTTACCTGTAATAATGAGATCCAAAAAGCTCTGAAAAGGGGAAGTATTTTAGAAATGCAAAACCTGATCTGACCTGAACTCATTTAGCAGTAAAAACTACTGAACTGACATGTGACTTGTATAGCTTCTCATATGGTTTACTACAGAAATATTAATGTGTTTGATAAAGGGGTGCTATCTAGATCCTGCTGGAATGTGTCATAATATATGACATATGTACCCTTTTTTTCTTTCTAAAATCTGAATTCCAAAACATATAGGGCCTCAAGAATATCTTTTCTTTGATCTGAAATCTCTTAATGACTATTTCTCAATGTTGAGTCACCCTTTCGCAAAAAATCTTTTCTGCAACTTCCCAAGTACATTCATGATTATTGCATTACTATTCCAAGTGTTAAAGGCAAAATCTTGCTTTTATCCTCTCTGTGGTGGAGGCCAAATGGCTTGCTGAAAAAAGCCCAAGCTATAGCGTTAAAGAGATTTAAAATCAGATCTTGTTTGGGCTATACACAAACAAGGTGTGGGATCTTGGTCAAGTTATCTAATACCTCTGAGCATTACCTTTGTTTACTTGCAAAATTTTGATGCTGATACCTACATCCCCTCCCACCCTCTTTTTTTTTGGTCTCAGTCTCAAAATATGAATCCTGGTGAGGTGGAGTACGGTCCTTAGCCTTTACATAGTTAGATTCCATTGCTAGTTCTTTGCAATGAGGATGCTTAAAAATGCTAATTGTATGCATGCATAGCAGCTGTAAAATTTACTCCTGCCTTTTCTGCTGGGGCTTAGATACCTAGTTTAGGTATAAAAAACTAGAAAAGTAAATAAACAGAATTGACATTGGAATTATTAGGGAAAACAAGCTAGTCATCTAAGGTATGCTCTGGCAGCAGAATTATAGGAAAGAGGTAAAAATCATGACAACGGATACTTTGAAAAATTATTGGGTTGCATTAATAAAAAATCTTTTATGACATTATTTTGGACATAATTTCTGATTAGGGGTGGAGGGAGGCTGCTCTGGAATCTTCAAATTTTCCATCAATATCTCTGATGCATAGTATGTAACTTCAAAGGATTCATGACAAATTATGGTGCAGAAATCAAATATGTATTTAAATTATTTATTTATTATATATATATATTTTTCCTACTAATGGTCCTTGTTTTGAGTTTTTAATGTTTATCTTTTGAAAATTGTTTCTTTTCTTGCATAGTGCTTTTGTTGACAGGTGAGGTTACCATTAGGAGATCCATCACCAGTCAGAAGGTTTTGCTTTACAGCAAACCACATGTACATACTCCATTTTCAATTACACTCATTAATATTCAAGGTCTTTCAGACTGGGAACATTGGATGACACTTGGTATAAGAAATCATATGGTTACCATGGAGATTTGGAGCTATTCTAGGTATTTGACCTCTTTTCTTTACTGCAGGTAATTTATTTTATGACATCAAAAGTTGCTTCCCAGGATAGAGTTTACTCTTTGATAAGTGTCTTTATAATTCCTTAATGCCACTGGTCTGAAAGGTATGTTTTTATAGATATATTTTGTTCTTATGTGTTTTTAGTCCATAATATTATCTTTGAATATTACTAATAATGATAATGATAATAGGCATCATTTATTGGGCACCTACTATATAGCTCACACATGATCTTATTTAATTCTCAAAACCTTTCTTTGTGGTAGTATTATCAATTAGGATTAAGGTTGACAGAGAGAGAAGAATTATATACCACTAAACAATGGCTTAAGTAGATGGTTTATTTCTCTTTCCTGTTCCAGTATTCCAGAAACAGTCCAGGGATGATATGACGTAGTGGCAGGGATTCAATCTTTGTTTTATACTTCTGGCATACGTAGCTTTCATTCACAAGGCTACCTCAAGGACAAAGCAGGCTGTTATAGCCCTGCCATCACATCATTTTCCAGCTGTTGGAAAAAGGAAGGGTGCAAGAGGTCACACCCTCTTTCTTTAAAGACACTTCCCAGAAGTAGCACATACCATTTCCACATATATCCCAGAACTTAGACCACACCTAGTTGTAAAAGATTTTTTTTTCAATCATTTATGTGTCTAGCTAAAAAATTAAGATTCTGTTGCTGAGGAAGAAGGGGAGAATGGATATTGAGAGACAGCAGTATCTGTTGCATTTGAACTATTATTATCCCCATCTCACAAATGGAGACACTGAATCATAGAGAAAGTAAACTAAGATCTCACAGCTGGTACAGCCAAGATTCAAACCCAGATCTATCAAACTTCAGAGCCCTTAAGCACTACTTTGGAGTACCTCTACCTTAAAACAGTTATTTGACTTTATTCTGTCTCTTCATCTAAATTAGTATAAAGAAAACCTTTCTGGGGCACCTGTGGCTCAGTCGGTTAAGCATTCAACTCTTGATTTTGGCTCAGGTCATGATCTCACAGTTCATGGTTTTGAGTCCCATGTGAGGCTCTGTGCTGGTAGCGTGGAGCCTGCTTGGGATTCTCTCTCTCTCTCTCTCTCTCTCTCTCTCTCTCTCTCTCTCTGTCTCTCAAAATAAATCCATAGACTTAAAACCAAAAACCAAAAAAACCCACCTTTCTGACTAAGTTGCTAGGTCAACCTATTGAAACAATGGAATTCTTTATTTTACTAAGTGTTCTTGGCAAACGACATAGTATTGGTATCAACTTGTGCAATGAAGACTTTACTTCTGCTGACCTTTTGGGTAAGTGGATTCACAGAATTTAGTGACAGGTTTAGAAAATTGCCGAGCTGACAGATTAAAGTCTTATTGCCAGTCTTCTACTTGTTCAAGGTTGCAAAAGGTTTAAGTGTCATTAAAATATGCTTTGCTATCTTATTGATGGTTTAGATTTTAAACAAGGCAATAAAAAACAAGGTTTCCAATAGGATCAATAAGAATAAATAGAAGGAATATTTACTGTATGAAAAAAACAGTATTATTATGATTTATTCTTCAAAGATAAAATTTTAAGTTAATGATAGCAATTCTTAGAATAAATCAAACCATACTTTTTCTAAGTTATTTGAAAATTATCACATTTAGGTGGTTAACCTGTGATTCTCTAATATCTCACTTGAGTAAAAATCTAAATCATACAACATATTATGAACTAAGGCTCTCTTCCTTCCTTCAATTTCATAGTTTTTTGTTTTGTTTTGTTTTGTTTTGTTTTGTTTTTTGGCTCCAGTTTTATTCAGCTTCTTGTCTCTGCCTAGTTTGTGAGGGTTTTTAATCTTTCTTATGTCTGCCTATCCCTCTGCTTTTCTAGCGAGAGCATCTGCATGTGAATGAATACATCAACAAACAGGTAAATACCATGTTTTATAAATGTCACAACTTAATGTTACTTTGTTGCTTAAACTTTTCAACATTTTACAGAATCTCTACACATTTATCAATACTTCTCTCATCGCTCCTCGGCCTTTTGTCTAAGATCAAGTGTCTAAGATCAATCTTCTCAAGAATACTATTAAAATAAATTATATATATTATATTATATTATATTATATTATATTATATTATATTATATTATAAATATTATTCAACCGAAGTTCTTCACTTAATTAGTTACAACAATACTAGGGATACTGAGTGACTAAGGACAAGATTAATGATTCAGTGGTTTACCTAGAAGTAAAGTGACATTTCCACTGCTGTGACAATTTGCAGAAAAGACATTTCAGTATGAAGAAACAAAATTTGGGTCCAAGATGGTAATGGAGGAATCTCTTTGCAGATTCATCTTCCTTGGGGCACAGAAAAAGAGCCATGATTTAAAGGTCTCATCAGCCCTTGAGTGTCTAAAATGGCAGGGGACATGAGGACTGCTCTTGAGAGTCAGAGGGACTGGTGAGCACCATTGTTTATGCTACTTCTCCACCTTGATAGCATAGACAGAACCAGGGCCCGGGCATCCTAGCCAGCCTGTCACTTCAGTGAGTCCTGGGCCCCTAGCCCATATCACCCCAGCTGGCGCCCCAGGGCCACACACCTGCCCAAGTTCCAGCCATAACACTAAGGTGGTCCTAGCATGGTGCATACCAGAACACCTCTGGACAGTACCCCTGGAGCTCCAGTTGTCTGGCCAAGGCAACAGGTGCAAAGCACCCTGAGACATACCTAGCCCACATCTGCTTCAGCTCCACCAGGGCACCCTCTGTATGGAGTGCCCTGCAACCTCCTATCACCCGCCCACTGCAGCTCTAGCTATCCTACCAGTCTCCCTATACCCTCTGTATCTCATACCCCCATGCCCCTATATCTCAGCTCCAGGTGTCCTGCTAGGATAACCCTCTTTGGAGCACCCCAGGACCATCCAGTCTGCACCTATTTCAGTTTCAGTCATCCTGCCAGGGAGCCCTCTGCATGGAATACCCTGAGATCTCCCCTTGCTCTAGCCTGTACCTGCTTCAGCTTCATCTGTCTTGCCAGGGCATCTCTGTGTAGAGTGCCCTGTGATCCTTAGCCTGTGCCTGCTATAGCTCGAGCTAGCCAGCCAAAGCCAGGAATATGCAGTCTACCCAAGGAAATGCCTAACAAAGCTATTCCTTTGAGACAGGAAAAAGTGCTTTTCCATTTAATTCATAGAAACAAACATAGAAAGTCAATCAAAATAAGAAGACTGTGCTCCAAATGAAAGAACAAAACAAAAGTCCAGAAAAAGAACTCAACAAAATGAAGATAAACAATCTACCTGAGAAAAGCTTCAAAATAATGATCATAAAGATACTCAGGGTTGAAGAATACAATAATTGAAATGGAAAATACATGAGACGGAATCAACAGCAGATTAGAAGATGCAGAAGAATGGACCAGTGACCTGAAAGACAGGGTATTGGAAAGCAACCAAGCTAAACAACGAGAAGAGAAAAGAATTAAGAAAATGAAGATAGATTAAAAGATCTCTGGGACAAAATCAAGTCTACTAACATTGTCCTTATAGGGGTTCCAGAAGGAAGAGAGAGAGAAGAGAGAGAGAAAGTAGCAGAAATCATTTGAAGAAATAATAGCTAAAAACTTCCTTAACCCGGGGAAGTAAACCAAATCCAGGTCCAGGTAGTGCAGAAATACTATAAAAAGAAAAAACAAGGAAACCCCCCCAAAAAACCCCAAACCCAAGGAGGTCCACACCAAGATACATATAATTAAAATGTCAAAGATTCCAGATAAAGACAGAATCTTAAGAGCAGCAAGAGAAAATCAACTGTTATGCACAAGGGAAACCCCATAAGGCTATCAGCTGATTTTTCAGCACAAACTCAACAGCCCCATTGGCTCCAGGTGTCTCTGATGCCCAGGCATAGGCAAAGGATATGAGACTAGCACAATTGGCTTGAATCAAACAAGACTGATTTTCCTGGGACCAAAGAAGGGTCTGTCCTCCCTTGGATAATGTGCTGAAGGATAAAAAAATTTGAGCTTTTGTTAGCAAGGATAAAGCAGTGTAAGGCAAACAAAATTTGCATTGCACATTTTATTTTTAGAGAAATTATACTCAAGATAGAAATTCAATATAAAATAAGTACAATATCTTTATCACCCACAAGTTTAGGTATGGTGCTTGGTACCTGATCTAAAATCCATTCATTCTTTAGCCTTTCAATAACTATTCTTTGACCACTTACTACATGTCAGCCGCTGTTCTCAGTACTAAAGTTAGAGAGATGAACAAGTTAGATATTTATCTGTATTAGCAATGCTTTCAGCAGCAAGTAACATAATAAACATTTTAAAATGGCTTAACTCATAGACACATGTAATGTTTACCTAACAGAAATTGAGGGCAGGCAGTCCACAGTCCAACCCCCCTAAAATGTTACCAAGGATACAGATTCTTTCTTCTCTGTGTCCTTAGCATGCTGGCTTTTGTCTTTATTCTTGCCACCTCATTGCTCCGTGGTTGCCACAGCTCCAAACATCTCATCTGATTTCAAATCAGAAAGAAGTAGTAAAAGGAAGTTCTTCTCCTATTGCTGTTTTTACAAGCATTGAAAAAGTCTCAGAAGCCTCCTGACAGATTTCCATGAAATCTCATTGGCAGAACTGTGCCACATTGGTATGTTTAACAGAAATAGGGTCTGGAATAGTAATTATCTTACAAAGTACTATGGGCTGTACACGTTATTGCCCCAAATAAAATTGAGAATCTGTTCATAAGGAATGACCTGGATGATGGTTAGTGTATTACAATGTCTTCCACAGTCCCCTTCTTTGTGGAATTAGTTCTCTGTCCACTTCGTGGAAAGGTAGAGATAAAACATGTATATTTTTTACACTCTAGTCTTAGAAATTCTATCTGAGGGATTTATTTAGTGTTTTTTTGTATAGTTTAGTGTTTGTTTTCTACATTCAGACAGAAAAGCTGTTTGCTTATATAAGCTTGACAGGAACTGGGGATTGGGACCCGTAGGGCTTCACTTGGTTTCATCCTGTGGCTCTAAGATGTCATACAGAGGGATAGAAATGTGGAGCCAGCCACTTGTGTTAAGTATCAGCAGAACATTCCCTGGTTTCCACATAGTACCACCCACATCTTGTTGCCATCATCAGCTTATTTGTGTAGCTGCTTCTTCACTAGATAACGAGTTTCTTGAGGGAAGAGACGTTTATTTATTTCTATATTCCTACCCCTGAGGATGGTGTCTGGCATGTAGTAGGTGCTCAGTGAAGGTTAGAGGTTACAGATTATCTCTCAGAAAGTAATAAAATGTGGGGAGGAAAGTTAGAATATTATATATTAAGGAACTAAAACTTGAAGCGTTTTGAAAACTAATTTAAAAAATGAAGAATAGGTGAAAGAGTCACAATTAGCATTTGTCTTTTTTATTTATTTATTTATCTATTAGTAGTTTGTCTCTTTTATTTATTTATTTTTTTCTTCTCTCTGGGAGGTACAGTTGAGGTCATGTGGTGTTTGTGCAAACTGCTTGGGTCTACATGGCACAGAAGTGGGGCTAAAGTACGAATGAGGTGGAAGTCAGAAGCAGCCTGTCCAAACAAGCATGATCGAAAGCAGTTGCCGTGTAGGCTTTATCATTTTTATAGCAATAAAAGCAGTAATGATGGACTTTATTGCAGTCACAAGCTACCATTACCATGTTAGATAAGTGAATTCAAGCAGGTCTTCTAGAAGTCACAGAATGTGTTATTGTTCTTGCTTTCTTTAAAAAATTCAAAAATAAAATCTCTCCAATGTTAATTTTCAGCATTTGCTGTTGCATTACAAATTTACATTTTATTGGTAATATTGCTCAATGATAATTCTCATAATACTCGCGTTCTGGGAAAAGTCAGTAAAACTTTTCTTAAAGAGCAAGGCTTTGTGTTCACCCTCCATGCAATGCATATATCAGTGTGAGAGGGAGGAGAGAAACTGGGCCCTGTCCCAGGTCCAAGACTACCTAATCTTGGACCGTGGCCAAGTTCAGTTAGCCTATCTGCTGTTTGGTTTCTACCTCTGAGAAATAGAGGTATGTGAGAAGATGATCTCATGATTTTTCTCTAGCTCTAAAATGTTATGATTATAACCCATTAAATGCCTACCTTGATGGGCACTGAAGAAGGAGAAGGGTTAACACAGTGCTTACCTGGCAAGTTAGATTTATCACCTCATCTCTGTAATATTATCTTACAAATTATGATGTTGTACATTTAAGCCAAGAGAGCAGCTATATGAAATAAGAAAAAAACGAAATACAATTCACGTTTGGTATAGTTATTGTAATGTCTATTTCTGCAAATATCCACTGTGCATACGCATACCTGGAATCTACAGAATTGTGTACCTGCCCTTTTTCCACTGAATTTTATATTGTGAGCATTTTCCCAACCCATTAAAAAATCCTTCAAAAAACAAGAGTTTTCTTGAGAATGTTTTATATTGTGAAATATAACACAGATACAGAAAACTGTATAAAAGAATCAATTAGTGTAAGGTAAGCACTCTTGTAGGAACCACCTCTCTCAGCCACCTCTCTCTACCTCAACATAACCTTCTCTACTGCTGCTGAAATTTTATTGCCCCAATGACTTTTATGGTAATAATTTCTTTATTTTTGTTTGTATTTTTACCACCCAGTGTACATCCCTAAATGTTATCATTTAGTGTTGCCTAAAAACATAATTTTTACCAAATATTTATTATTCTTTCATACAAAGATACATCAACACAGTTTATTGGATTATTTACTTGCTTTTCTGAAAGCTGATGGTTTTATTTTATGTTTTGAATTGGCATCTGTTAACATAATGCCAAATTTTATTTATTTTTATTTTATTATAATTTTTTTAATGTGTATTTATTTTTGAGACAGAGAGACAGACAGAGCATGAATGGGAGAGGGTCAGAAGAGAGGGAGACACAGAATCTGAAGCAGGCTCCAGACTCTGAGCAGTCAGCACAGAGCCCAATACGGGGCTCAAACTCACAAACTGTGAGTTAACCGACTGAGCCAGCCAGGTGCCCCAACATAATGGCAAATTTTAAAGCCTCAAAGGAATGCATTGAAAAGTGCTCCTCTCACTTCTGTTCTCCAGCAACCTAGCTATCTCTTTGACTAGTTTACAAGAAGGTGTTTTGAGGAAAAAGGAGTTTAAGAATGATATTGATATTTTCTCAGTTTTAATGTCCTAATCTAAGTAGCTACAAAAAATATAATTCTCACTAAAGCATAAAAAATCCATGTAATTGATTCTTTTTTTTTAAAGTTTATTTATTTATTTTGAGAGAGGGAGAGAGAGAGAGATAGAGTGCACACACACAAAAGCAGGGGAGAGGCAGAGAGAGAGAGAGTGAGAGAGAAAGAGAATCCCAAGCAGGCTCTGCATTGTCAGTGGTGGAGCCCAATGTGGGGCTTGAACTCACGAACCATGAGATAATGACTTAAGCTGAAATCAAGAGTCAGTTGCTCAAATGAGTGAGCCACCCAGGCGCCCCTGTAATTGATTCTTTTATATGAAATTAACAGAATTTCAGGAGTGGATATGTAGTTTCACACTTAGGTTAGTTAAATGCATAGCATTGAATGTTGTGTGAATTGGATGTGAAATAACCACAGAAGGAAGCCTAGGATCAAATTAGATGTAAACAGTGTTGTTGTTTTACTTTGCTTTATTGTAGAGGCACGAGACCCAAGTTGCTTTTTCTCTTTGGCACAATGGGAACTCAGTTTTCTTATGTTTTGCTGTAGCAGATCAATAAATAATGTCATGATGATAACATATGCTAATGTGAAAATACATAATTCAGAACAAAGGAACTAACCACTACATAACTACCTAACCTGCCTGACCAGTACACAATTTTCATATATCAGAGATTTTTGGTTGCAAGAAACAAAAGCAGACTGCTTAATTTAAATAAAAGGAATTTGCTAGAAGGATTCAGGTACTCATTGTTTAGGAGAAAGGCTGGAGAATCAGGCTTTGAAGTGGGCACAGCCAATACAACTTAGGAGGTTCAGGAAGAGGAGATAACAACAGTGGTCTCAAATGGTATTAAGTTGGTTTTGGATGTTTTACTAGATGCTGGTCGAAATTGTGTGCCCGATCACGGAACGTCAGGTGACTAAACAACTAGAACTGCTGTTATGCTATTATCAGACACAATGAGTGATAAGTTTGGTAGCTGTATCAGCAGACTTATGATAGAAATGAAAAATTGGGGTCCAGCCTGAACATGCCCAGAAGGCACAAATAAATTACACATCCATGTATTTCAAACTCTCATGGCACCTGCCACAATGGACTTCCCTCAACTCACATCTGGGGCCTCATGAGGTGTGAGAGAGAAGGATTGATCCCCTGTGACCAAGTGAGAGAAGAAGAGATGACAGGGCCAGTTTACACATGAATTCTCACCATACATTAGTGCCAGCAGAAAAATAGATTACTCATTACAGCCCCACCCAGGGATGGAAGGACAGGCTTGAAAGGAAATTCTCCCTGTAGGCAGTGTCATGAGCAGTACAAATGGTCATTGACTAGTATGGAGAGAGAAAAGTGTACTGAGTTGTAGGTATACAGGGACTCTGGGGCCGGTGGGAATGGCTTGGCTGCTTTGTCAGGGTCTTGGAAGAAGCAAAACTGGAAGGTTGTCCTGGTAGGTCATCCTTGGACTGGCTCTCCCATCTTTCTGTCCTCATTCTTCTGTTTTCTCTTTCTGGGATTGCAGGGATACTAATAAAGGTAGTATGACATGAACTTTTGCTTCAGCTTTGAGGGGAGCTAACCTCTCTGAAAAGTTCAGTGAAGTATTTGTGGGCAATTCAGACTCCCAGACCAAATCATACATGCTGTGCCCAAACAAAGATACATATCTAATGATGCCTCAAACTATTGTTAGGACTATTTCTTAGCACTTGAACTGAGAAAGAAAATGAAGAGAAGCTTGTCCAGATTATTTCTGATAACTTTCAAGTATACTCCTCTGAAAATCTAACTTAACCATTTATGAAATAATTGGGTTAGCAATCAGCAATAGAATCGTATCAATGAACAGACTGGATAAGAAAATTGGCTCATCAACAAAACAAGAGGCTACCTCATTCTCCTTATCCTAAGAAAAATCAATATGTAATCAAAATTTTTATTTTTTTCTTAAAACTATTCCACAGGTTGAATTTGACTATTTCTCAATACTGTCAACTCTGCCAAAAACCTAAGCAAAGAATGTAATTACCTTTTAAAGTATTTCTCCTATTCTGCTCCTTGATGAGTCTGAAACTGTTAAACAACCAGCCAGCGTTCTCCTGAGTTTAGTGTTTGGCACACACATCTCCTTTTTAAGGTTTTCTGTTCCCCCTATAAAAATAAAGGATGGCAGGATTTCCTTACTAAGAAGATAGTTAAGGGGCACATAGCTGGCTCAGTCCATAGAGCATGTGACTCTTGATCTCAGGGTCATGAGTTCAAGCCCTATGTTGGGTGTGGAGCCTACTTAAAGAAGAAGAAGGAAGAGGAGGAGAGGAAGGAGAAGGAGTAGATATTAACAAAGTGGAGAAAGCAAGTTACCAGCAGGAACAAGGAAGCAACAGAGGGAATCAAAATGTGGGATGAACTGGACATTCTGAATTAATACAGGACAGCAAAGAAGAGAAGGAAGGCCATGTCCACGGTGACGACTGGCCAGTTGGCGATATGAAAGAGGAATGAAGCATAGCTGATCATATTGTTTTGGGTGACATCATTCATACCTTTCACACTCAACATAATGCACAACAAGCCACTTCATCAAATCAACTGGTTGTGTCGCCACTCAGCAATGGGGAGAAAACTCCATTAGTGAACTGACTGTATCATGAACCCTAGAGCTTTCCATGATCAGAACTCCAGCTTGAATAAAAGCCACTTAGCTCCTCCCGTACTTCAGTGACTGAGGCCATCAAGCAAATGATAAGGAGCTTTCTGATTTTTCAGAATGGCTGCAAAAAATTATTTCATTTAGCCATGAGTTGAAAATAGGAAAGGCAGTTTACAGAAAATGGTTAAGAATGGTGTGTTGGGCATCTTAAATCTGTGACTGCCAACCATTCATTTCCCCTTCTTATTTTTTAAATGTTTGTTTATTTATTTTGAGAGAGAGAGAAAGAAAGTGCACACGCATGTGCACATGCATGAGTGGGAGGGAGGGGCAGAGAGAGAGGGAGAGAGAATCCCAAGCAGGCTCTGAGCTGTCAGCACAGACTCCAACATGTGGCTTAATCTCATCATGACCTGGGCCGAAATCAAGAGTCAGACACTGAACTGAATGAGCCATCAAGGTGCCCCTCATTTCCCCTTCTTGACACCACATTCCTTTTAGAGGAATTATAATTATAATTATTATTACTATTATTATTAGTTTAGCCTGGTAGGATTGTACTCCAGGATGCCTACAGTTTCTTAACCAATATTTGAGTATATGATTGAAAATAGGTTAATGAAACACTTATTGCCTGGAACTTAAATCTTGGAGGAAGATTAAAGACAGAAAATGGTAGGAATTCATCTAATCCAGGAGTGAGAGTCTAGATTTTTGCCACCATGACACTATTCCTGTCATCCCCAGATCCTGGACTAATAGGGATACCTTGGGTCTGGTTCTTTAGCCTTACTGTCTGATAATGAGGGCTGATATCTTTCAGTGTTTTCTTTGTGTAAATCAACTGGAGCCTATTTCTGTTGTTTGCATCTATAGGACTATGACTCATTCAGAAAGTGTACCTTAGCAATTAGGCAGGTTAAAGAAAAGTTGAATTTATTGCTATAAGATAAGTAATATGGGACTATAGCCAGAAGTAATACTTAATTATTTATACTTAATTATTTAAACAATTTTTTAAAAGCTTTTAGAAAATACTTATTAATAATATAACAATTTCATAGAGAAAAAAACAGAGTGGAAAGATATGCAATATTGAACAAAAACCAGGAAATACATTTCAACAATTATCTCATGGCAAAAATATGAAATAGATGACAATAGGTTTTAAAAAATATCTGACATTGATTGATTGATTGCCATTGACAGATTAAAGCATAGGTCTTATTCTAGCTGGAGTGATTTCCTCATTACCACTCATTCCTCTTTATTTAAATCCCACACACATTTTTTTAGGTAGCTCTGTATCATTAGGTATAGAGGTATAAAATTTCAAAGCAATGGAACTTGATTTGACTCAAAGCCTCCTAGAAGTGAGAATTGAATAGTGAGTTTAGTCAGATGGGATTTAATAGGATCCAGAGTTCAGGATTTATTTCTTTTTCCCTTTGAAATGGTCAGCAGCATTGATGATTTTATGAGGGAAGAATCTCTTGATGTATCATATTAAAAAAAATGTGGAGGCCTGATTGCCTGTCACATTCCATCTGTATCATTATTGTTAAGGGTCATCAGGTATAATCCTCTTTATCAACAGACTTAATGTATTTTATTACCTTTCTTTGTTTTCCATGTGCTTTTTTTTGGCAATGGCAATGAAAGCTTATTTGTATCCTGTATCTGAATTTCATCCTCACAGAAATTATGTAAAATAGAATAGAATGAGCCATAGAATATCAAATACCATAATCTTTTTATTACAGAAGGACTTTGAGAATTATTGCCCTAACAGGTAACCAGTTAGCGTAAAGAAAAGACTGAATGGAGTCTGATGTGACAATTCCACCTAGACTTAACTCTGCTTTTTCTCAGAAAAGCCTCTTCAAAAGACACCTCTATCTAAGGAGAAAACGTTCTAAAGTCTTTGTTCTCATCTTACAGTGATAAATCTCCCTTTATCTGATGTCTGTGTGATTATGAATTTGTCATATGAACTGTACTCAGCATAGAAAATTTATAGTAATGTCTAGTTAGTGGTCAATTTTCCATATTGTATAGAGAGCTTCCTTAAAAGGTCTCTCAAACAGCAGGATCTTCCTTAAGAATGACTTTCTTTAAGGAGTGCCTGGGTGGCTCAATTCGTTAAGCTTCATTGGACTCTTGATTTTGGCTCACTTCCCAATGTCACAGTGATGAGATAGAGCACCCCATCCCCCTAACAGTGAGATAGAACCAGGGACTCAGCATGGAACCTGATTGGGATTCTCTCTCCCTCTACCCCCCCCCCCCCACACACAAAAAAAGAAAAGATCTTTAAAATATGATCACACGACTACTTTGCTACATCAGGAATGTTTTCAGCTGAAAATAATAGAAAAATCTAAAGTTACTTAAGAATAGTGCTTTTTTTTTCCTCACATGAGACAAAGTCTGGCAGGCAGCAGATTTCAGGGCTGTCCAATGACTCAATAAGTTCATCAAGGATACATCTTGTTTGCATTTTTTTATTCAGCGACACATAGCATGTTTGCTTGTTGCTTCATAGTCTTAAAATAGCTGCCACAACTCCAGGCATCACTTCTACACTGAAGGCAAGAAGAGGGAAGGGGCAGTGACAGTAAGCTCTCCTTTCGAGTTTTCTGCTTTAAAAAGAAGCAAAACTCTTACAGAAGCCTTCTATCATATCCACTTGCCAGAATATAGTTTCACACCCGCCCTGAAACCAATCACTGGTGAAGGGGCATAGCATTACCATGATTGGTTTTAGGAGGAAGAAGTTTCCAGGGAATCAACAATCCCTACATAAAGGGATTTTATGTGCGCTGATTACCAAAACACAAAATTGGAAAGAAGAAAGGAAGAATGTTGTTCTGCATGGAGAGATATTCTTTCCACTCTTTGCTCATCTGGTTTCTTCTCACTCTTTAGGTCTCTATTTTTTTATTTTATTTTATTTTTAAGTATATTTACTTTTGAGAGAGAGAGAGAGAGAGAGAGACAGACAGAGAGAGAGAGACAGACAGAGAGAGAGACAGAGAGAGGCGGAGAGAGCACAAGTGAGGGAGGGGCAGAGAGGGAAACACAGAATCCGAAGAAGGCTCCAGGCTCTGAGCTGTCAGCACAGCCTGATGTGGGGTTTGAACCCACTAACCGTGAGATCATGACCTGAGCTGAAGTCAGATGCTTAACTGACTGAGCCACCTAGGCGCCCTAAACCAGAACTTATTTATCTTTGGATGTGGCAAGAAAAACAAAACAAAACAAAACAAAACAAAACAAAAACCAGAAACAATATGTGCACAAAGGAGATTCACCTGACTCTTACACGTTAAAAAAAAAAAAAAAAATCCTAGAAGAATATAGGATATGGGAAAGAAACTCTAAGGATGTTATATTTAATGTGAAAATTTTGATAAAGTGTGTGTTTTAGGTAGGAGCTGATAATAAATTACTTAATGAATTAACGTAAACTCAGTGTAAACCAGATAAGTCCCGAATGACCTTTTGGTATACTGCTTCTATCCCGTTTGCTTTCTCCGTACGTCTCGGTTACCCTACAATCTTCCCAGCATTACTCAATCCAAAACCACTTTTCATTGTTGGGAAGAGTTTCCCATAAAGTCCCCCAATTAATTCCTGTTTTCTTTCATTCCCTGCCCACATTACCTCTTGTAAATGAGCAGTTATCTCAGAGCTGGAACAGTGGGAGGGGGAGAAACCGCAGGAATGCATTGCTCCGCTGTCCTGCCCGGTTTCAGCCAACTTCCTCTGCCAGTGATGAGACTACAGGCTTGGGGATTTGGGCTTCGTTCACTTCTGCAAAAAACCTTGAGTGAAGGCCTACTGCTTGCCGGACATTTTATAGGTAAAGATTGTAGAATGAGACTGACCCCGACCCTGCTTTCATAGAGTTTATATTCCAGGGGAGCAAATAGAAAGTAAACACAATGTAGCGGTAAGCCATGGGAAGGATGAATGCTGTGTTGCCCAAGACCATAAAAGATGAGATAAAGAGCGATGGGGTTTGAGTGGGGGTGGCTTTAGTTTGTGCTGCCAGGTAGGGGCGGCTACTCAGACTGGGTTTCCTGTTAAACTGAAATCTGCATGACAGTGAGCCAGATCAGGCTTTGACCTGCTTGCGGGTCTATTTAGGGGAGAAACCACTGCCAAGTCCCTAAAACTCTGAGTCTCAGTTTTTTCTTCTCCAAACCAAGAAACATAATGACTTTTATAAAACTGTGAAGAACAATGAAATAATTTGTCAAATAACCTTGTATATGAGTTCAGTTACTGAATTTAGAATGTATGTTAATTACCTCACTAAACACAATTCCCACAAAATATAAAGGGCTATGCAAAGGTCTGTTGTTGTGGTTCTTCTTATTGTTAAGCTCCCGACCCTTTCTTCCAGGTCAGGCTCCTTTCCTAAGATGGCTTCCAGGGAATGTTCTGAACATTACTTAAGCTGAATGTGAAAAAAATGGCACCCCTGCTCATTTTCCCTTTTTGCTTTTCCCATTCCAACTTTCTCTCAGTGTTAGGTAATACTATATAACTTTCTGACATTCCAGCCCTGAATTTTTGTTGTAACCTTTGAATCATTGTTCTCCTTGAGTCTTAGCATCCATGTGGATGCTCAAAGTACTCTCAGATCCTCTATTTGGCCAAGGGCAGAACAAAACTGCATGGGTTCTTTATGCAACCACTTCCTGCCTGGGTGATGTTAAATTACTTATCCTTGTGTGTTTCATCTATAAAGTGGGAATAAGGATAGTACCTACCTCACAGGATTGTTATTGTAAAGAGTAAATGGTTTATTACCTCAAAAGCACTTCAAATAGTAAGTGTTTCATAAAGGTTGCTTATTTTATAACCCACTTCCTGACTCTATCCATTTTTTCTAATCTGCCTTATCCAGGCTTTTCCTATCTCATTTTAAGCTGTTGCTATCCCTTGCATATAGCCACTCCACACAACCATATGCAAAATTGTCTTATTTGCCTATTATTCCTTCCTTTCTTCCTTCCACAAATATTTGTAAAGCACTTACTATGTGAATGTCATTGTACTAAGTGCTATGGCAGATTCCTAAAATAGAAAACATGGTCCTTCATTGGTAAGGTCAGAATCTAGCTGAGGGAGGATTCATATACATGTAAAATGCCAAACAACAATATGTGTCAAATAGCCATAAAATGAATATAAGGGCAGTCACATAACATTACCTACTTTGTGTTTCCTACTTTGCAAATATGCATGCAATCCTTTATTGGCTTAATAATTTACATGCATGTTCTCAGGTGTATGCAGTATTTATTTGATTTTCCCTTTGATCCTTATATTAATCCTCTCACACTGAAGTACCCTTGACAAGAGGGAGAAGATCTACACCAGAGTTGTTAGTGCATAAGCTCCAGGGGCTCTGCTCTGCTCCTTGCTAACTGTGAGATGTTGGGAAAGTAGCCCAGTTTCTCTGAACCTGATTTCCTCTCTATGAAATGGGGATAAAATGTTGATGTGGGTTGATATGAAGATTGAATGATATAATCCATGTAAATTCTTAATGCCAAGCCTGGTATTTGTAAGTGCTTGATAAACACAAGCTATGCTCATAACTGTTTTTTTATAGAACTTGCAATAAGTGAAAATTCGGTATAGTTCACATGGTGCCTAGTACAGTGCTTTGTAAAATAGTAGACAATGAATTCATTTTGTTATTATATAGGTTATCAACCATGCAAACTCTACCTTCACCCTCAAAAGCTTAAAATGCCCTTTTAATATTTACTAAAATAAGAAGAAAACTAGTAAATATAGGAATTATTGATATTGAAACCAGTAGCCATTGTTCTCTTCGCAAGTATCTTGTTTCAGATCATTGTTCTACTGATATTAACAAATACAATGGAATGTCAAGTGTTTGTTACCAGACTCTAAGTGAAATAATAAACTAACTTATCAGACTGTATAACATTTAAAAAGATAAAGCAAGGTAAAAGTTTTTGCCTATAACACAGGTTTTCTATAGAAGCAGAGCAGAAGAGGGGTGCCAGGGTGGCTCAGTTGGTTAAGCCTCCAACTCTTGATCTCAGCTCAGGTCTTCATCTCAGGGTCATGTGTTCAAGCCCCACATTGGACTCCATGCTCGGCCTGGAACCTACTTATCAAACAATAAACTTTGTGGGGTGCCTGGGTGGCTCATTCGGTTGAACATCCAACTCTTCATTTTGGGTCAGGTCACGAACCCAGGGTCATGGGATTGAACCCTGCTGTCAGGCTCTGTGCTAAGCATGGAGTCGGCTTGGGATTCTCTCTCTGTCTCTCTCTCTCTCCCTCTCTCTCTTCCCCCCTCTCTCCCCCTCTGCCTCTCTCCATCTACTCCTCCCCATAAAAAAAAAAAAAAAAAAAAAGAAAAAGTAGAGCAGAAGATTTAAAATTTCTCCAATACTATTTCTTTTTAGAAATTAGATGATGGGCCTTTCAGTAATTGGTGGGATGCCAATCCTCAAATAACTTCAAATGTGGATCTATAATTAAAATCAGAAATTTGAACCATAGAAACATATGTTCTTGATATGTTCTACTATTTCTCTTCATTTTTATGATCGTTTTACTCCCCTATTGCTTTCATATATATATTCTGCTTACACTACAAATTTTACATTGAGTTTTAGTGAATACATAGAATTGATAATGATAAATTGCTATAGGCTGCTGCTTTGGGGGTAAATATAGGCATCCAAGGAAACATGGAGATGATTCCTTCACTCTCCCTACTCCAAGGGAGGCTGAAATGTAATGGCTCAACTGTTCCATCATTGGAAATTCAATCTGCCTCTGAAAAGCAATTTCGGTTTTATAAAGCCACAGTTTATAGAACTTCAGATATCATTCCCAGGGGCCATTTGAAAATGAATCATCAAAGAACTGATATTTGAATCAGAAAGAATGATCATTCATGAAGCTCAGGCATGTCAGGCCAGCAGGCTCATGATTTTGCTTTACAAGAAACAGAGGGCAGGAAGAGATGGCTGAGGGGTTCATGTCGTACAGGCAAGGTCAAGGTGGAGTCTCCCTCTCTGGGCAGGAGTTGTTTTCCTCAAGAGAGACCTGAGATTGAATGCACAGAATGATTTAGTGTCCCAGGGCATGGCCTGAACGCTTCCACACTTGGATTAAATACCAGAAGCCAAGTTACTAGACTGAAAACCGGGAGGGTGCAATAGAGCTGCCAACCCCAAACGACCAGGGTTGAAATCTAAAGAATATTTCTCCCATCCACTGTGAAGGGTTGTGAAAAAGAGGCGGGGAAAAAGGGTTTTGTAGCTGAATCAGACTGCTGATTGCATTTTATTAAAGTTGGGTAAGAAATCTATATTCTGTAAAATCATTGCTTTCTACACTTTTGCATTTCCTTTACTTCCCCTTAGTTTTATAATGGAAACACTTTTTTACTTAAACTCATAGGGAGTCTTTGTGACCTCATTTTCCTAAGACTCATTTCTGTTGAAGCCACCAACCAAAGCGGATATTTGGAAAAAAAAATAATGTGATGACAAAAATTTTCTCATCAAACCTGGAGAGGTTGAAAAGGAGTTTGGGAGAAGAAAGAGAAGCCCAGAAGACATTGGAGAAATTAAGAGTGCATCATAAACGTAACCCAAAGCAGAATATTCGGTAAAACGTGAGGTTCAAAGTCAAATCAGCACGTCAGGCAAAAATGACACTTCTTTCTTGGCTTTACGAGACAGAATCCTAAGGCCACATACCTTCAAACACCTTTAAAACCACAATCATTTCTCACAAGTAGTCGGCCTGAAGTGTGATCTTAAAGCTGTATTTAGACATAAAACTCAAGTCACTAAACCTGTGTGTTTACTGAACTTTTTATAGATGTGTATTTACTGGGCAACCATTGATATTGTCTTCTGTGAGTACACCCTGTTCTGTGCCTGGAAAAGGTGTGCTGCCTCTGTGTGGTTGTCTTAAATGTCAAGGCTGTTGGTGCTGCAAGAGCCCTCCTGCCTCAACAGGGCTGTGTGCAAACCCACTAGCGTTAATAAAAAAGCAAAGTTCTTGGGGAACAAAGCTAGGATAGTAAAATGTCCTTTTAATGCACAAACCCTGTCAGAACTCCGTCTGCCTCGGTGCTGAGCTTGCTAATAGCTTCAAACATGTAACACCAGTTAATCACACAATTGTTGGGAGATGCAAAGTCACTGTATAATTACTGACGTTTTCAAAGGAATTAGCATGTAGTTACTATGAACAACATGTTCTATTTTGTGGAAACTATGCAATTAACTTGTCTTAGGCTAATAAATTAAGTGTAGCATAAGCCCATATAACAGCTGCTTGAAAGGAGGGACTGGCTGGCGATGCGTTTATTGAGATCACTTTGAACTCACTCGCCTCTGTACTCAGTGCAGAGATAGGTGTGTCCTGCTTTAGGGAAGTTAGACACAGGCCCACATCCACTCAACAGCTATTTTGGGAAGTTTGAACACACTTGGTCAGGGGAGAGAAGGTGAGGTTGGAATGAAGAGGGAGGAAAATGTAGCGAAATGATGTTAAAGCGTTAGACACTAACTTGGAGTTGACATGGAACAGGACCTATACTGGGAGTAAATTCAGAAACTCATGGTAAAGGCCATTTATCAGGGACACGTCTATTGCAATTGGAAAGGCGTTCTCGTACCGTGCTCAGGAGGTTTCGGATTATTCACAATGAGGTAAAAAGCAGGTTAGCTCCTCTTTTATGTCTTCTGCCCATTCAGATAGAATAATAATTGGCCTAGATTTGGTTGAAAAAGAGGAGATAGTCCTCAAATTCATTTTTCAGTGGAGGGTTTGAGAGGGTTCTGAAGGAATTTATTGGTCACTTTTGGGCCTCTTTTAGAATTCAGTGTTGATGTGTTTTCAGGAAAAGATCTAGTGTCTCCCACTTTTGGTAGGAATTGCTGGAACCGGACGGCTGACTTTGCAGTGCTCAGCCCTGAAATGTCCAGGCCTAGAATTCTGAGCTCTCTCAGCTTCCAGCCAGGGGCACTCCGCTGGCATGTTAATGTCAGAGAGGAGGAAGTGCCCCTCTGCCATGTGACAAAGTTCCTGACTCTGATTGGGGTATAGTTAAAGGTTAGGCTTAATAACTGGATGGAAGAATTTTCTTTCCCTATATCGCTTCTTGACTGGAAATCCTATGATTATATACCTTATCTCAACATCTGCCAGCAACCTCTCTCTAGGAGATGGTCTGTCGTGGAGGTGGGTATCCTACATTTTTATTTAGAAATTGCCCCTTCTAAACTTTCCTCCGACTGCCCACCGTCAACCTTACACAGATTACTAGTGAAAGCAGATGCGGAAAAGGTACTACTTGCTGTCTAACCGCAAGTGAGACAGGCCGTATACTCTTCAGGTAGCTGTGTGAAGACTTCACATCATGTATTTTACTTTTGGTCGAACCTTCTGCACATGTGTTGGAGTATTTTCCTATGTTAACAGAGCATATGCAACAAAGGGTCATATCAAGGTTTTCCACTGAGGTGAAACCCAGTGGCTAGTGCAACAGTAAAAGGGACTGTAGGTCAGGTGGTATTTTCTTGATTATTTTTATATTTTAAAAGTAAAATATAGGCTTAGTTTTTGAATTAAAGAGAAATGCTAATTCCTGCCTAGTTAGACATACTTGTAGCAGAATCTTAAATTGTGTAAATATGGTAAATAAAGTTCTTGTCTTTTTTTTAAAGATTATTATTTTTTTTATTTTTAAGGAATCTCTATACCTAACATGGGGCTCGAACTCACTACACAAGAATCTCACGCTCCACTGGCTAAGCCAGCCAGGTGCTCCAAAGCTCTCACGCCTTCAAGCAGAATGTAACTATTGAATATGTTCTATGAAAAATTAATTTTGTAGCGCAAGATACTCATTTGGATTAAACTATTCTATGAATTGTTTTTATAATCCATTTTCATTACTGACTTTGTTATTCAGATGTCCACCCTCTGCTTTTTTAAAGTTTGCCTTATGCCACTTCACTTTCACGAAAGATCTACATCGGTACCTGTTTTTGCTAACTGTAAGAAATCTAAAGAGGATTTTCACTTTTCAAACAAAAAGGGTGCAAAGCAAAAATTGCTTTCAGCGTTTGTTTTGCGGTGAATGGTTATAGAGGCAGCGCGAACCCCAACAGCGAGAGTGGCCTTGCTAAGCTCTTTCCCTGGAACGACACCCAGCATCTTTGCGTCAAGCCACCATAGCTCTGAACTCTGTCTGTGAGCATCCACACTCTATCTCGACTTACTGTGCGTATCTACTAGCAAGACGTGTCCCAAGGTTTCAGAAAAACCTCAGAGATTATTTTTTTTGTGTCTGGGAACACTTGGAAAAATTTCCATATAAATTAATGGTAATTGTTTCTTCGGTTTATGCCATTTCAGCCTACAAAAGCGTTCATTAGGCATGCTCTATTTTCAAATACTGTGGGAAAACTGTATTTTATTTTATTTTTTAACGTTTATTTATTTTTTGAGAGATACAGAGACAGAGTACGAGCGGGGGAAGGGCAGAGAGAGTGGGAGACACAGAATCTGAAGCAGGCTCCAGGCTCCCAGCTGTCAACACAGAGCCCGATGCCGGGCTCCAACTCACGAACCGTGAGATCATGACCTGAGCTGAAGTTGGACGCTTAACCGACTGAGCCACCCAGGCACCACTGTAAAACCTGTATTTTAAAAATGATTCAAAGACATGCATTTTTGTTGAGTAGTATGTCAACATTATTTTAATGACTCTTAGCAAAAAATTAAAAATAATATTACCTACTCTAGTATCTGTTACATTTATTTGCTATCTTCTTTTTTTTTTTTAATATATGAAATTTATTGTCAAATTGGTTTCCATATAACACCCAGTGCTCATCCCAAAAGGTGCCCTCCTCAATACCCATCACCCACCCTGCCCTCCCTCCCACCCCCCATCAACCCTCAGTTTGTTCTCAGTTTTTAACAGTCTCTTATGCTTTGGCTCTCTCCCACTCTAACCTCTTTTTTTTTTTTTTTTTTTTTTCTTCCCCTCCCCCATGGGTTTGTGTTACGTTTCTCAGGATCCACATAAGAGTGAAACCATATGGTATCTGTCTTTCTCTGTATGGCTTATTTCACTTAGCATCACACTCTCCAGTTCCATCCACGTTGCTACGAAAGGCCATATTTCATTTTTTCTCATTGCCACGTAGTATTCCATTGTGTATATAAACCACAATTTCTTTATCCATTCATCAGTTGATGGACATTTAGGCTCTTTCCATAATTTGGCTATTGTTGAGAGTGCTGCTATAAACATTGGGGTACAAGTTCCCTTATGCGTCAGTACTCCTGTATCCCTTGGATAAATTCCTAGCAGTGCTATTGCTGGGTCATAGGGTAGGTCTATTTTTAATTTTCTCCACACAGCTTTCCAGAGCGCTGCACCAATTTGCATTCCCACCAACAGTGCAAGAGGGTTCCCGTTTCTCCACATCCTCTCCAGCATCTATAGTCTCCTGATTTGTTCATTTTGGCCACTCTGACTGGTGTGAGGTGGTATCTGAGTGTGGTTTTGATTTGTATTTCCCTGATAAGGAGCGACGTTGAACATCTTTTCATGTCCTGTTGGCCATCCGGATGTCTTCTTTAGAGAAGTGTCTATTCATGTTTTCTGCCCATTTCTTCACTGGATTATTTGTTTTTCGGGTGTGGAGTTTGGTGAGCTCTTTATAGATTTTGGATACTAGCCCTTTGTCCGATATGTCATTTGCAAATATCTTTTCCCATTCCGTTGGTTGCCTTTTAGTTTTGTTGGTTGTTTCCTTTGCTGTGCAGAAGCTTTTTATCTTCATAAGGTCCCAGTAATTCACTTTTGCTTTTAATTCCCTTGCCTTTGGGGATGTGTCGAGTCAGAGATTGCTATGGCTGAGGTCAAAGAGGTCTTTTCCTGCTTTCTCCTCTAAGGTTTTGATGGTTTCCTGTCTCACATTCAGGTCCTTTATCCATTTTGAGTTTATTTGTGTGAATGGTGTGAGAAAGTGGTCTAGTTTCAACCTTCTGCATGTTGCTGTCCAGTTCTCCCAGCACCATTTGTTAAAGAGACTGTCTTTTTTCCATTGGATGTTCTTTCCTGCTTTGTCAAAGATGAGTTGGCCATACGTTTGTGGGTCTAGTTCTGGGGTTTCTATTCTATTCCATTGGTCTGTGTGTCTGTTTTTGTGCCAATACCATGCTGTCTTGATGATTACAGCTTTGTAGTAGAGGCTAAAGTCTGGGATTGTGATGCCTCCTGCTTTGGTCTTCTTCTTCAAAATTACTTTGGCTATTCTGGGCCTTTTGTGCTTCCATATGAATTTTAGGATTGCTTGTTCTAGTTTCGAGAAGAATGCTGGTGCAATTTTGATTGGGATTGCATTGAATGTGTAGATAGCTTTGGGTAGTATTGACATTTTGACAATATTTATTCTTCCAATCCATGAGCAGGGAATGTCTTTCCATTTCTTTAAATCTTCTTCAATTACCTTCATAAGATTTCTATAGTTTTCAGCATACAGATCTTTTACATCTTTGGTTAGATTTATTCCTAGGTATTTTATGCTTCTTGGTGCAATTGTGAATGGGATCAGTTTCTTTATTTGTCTTTCTGTTGCTTCATTGTTAGTGTATAAGAATGCAACTGATTTCTGTACATTGATTTTGTATCCTGCAACTTTGCTGAATTCATGTATCAGTTCTAGCAGACTTTTGGTGGAGTCTATCAGATTTTCCATGTATAATATCATGTCATCTGCAAAAAACGAAAGCTTGACTTCATCTTTGCCAATTTTGATGCCTTTGATTTCCTTTTGTTGTCTGATTGCTGAAGCTAGAACTTCCAGCACTATGTTAAACAACAGCGGTGAGAGTGGGCATCCCTGTGGTGTTCCTGATCTCAGGGAAAAAGCTCTCAGTTTTTCCCCGTTGAGGATGATGTTAGCTGTGGGCTTTTCATAAATGGCTTTTATGATCTTTAAGTATGTTCCTTCTATCCCGACTTTCTCAAGGGTTTTTATTAAGAAAGGGTGCTGGATTTCATCAAAGGCCTTTTCTGCATCGATTGACAGGATCATATGGTTCTTCTCTTTTTTTTTGTTAATGTGATGTATCATGTTGATTGATTTGCGAATGTTGAACCAGCCCTGCATCCCAGGAATGAATCCCACTTGATCATGGTGAATAATTCTTTTTATATGCCGTTGAATTCGATTTGCTAGTATCTTATTGAGAATTTTTGCATCCATATTCATCAGGGATATTGGCCTGTAGTTCTCTTTTTTTACTGGGTCTCGGTCTGGTTTAGGAATCAAAGTAACACTGGCTTCATAGAATGAGTCTGGAAGTTTTCCTTCCCTTTCTATTTCTTGGAATAGTTTGAGAAGGATAGGTATTATCTCTGCTTTAAACGTCTGGTAGAACTCCCCTGGGAAGCCATCTGGTCCTGGACTCTTATTTGTTGGGAGATTTTTGATAACCGATTCAATTTCTTCGCTGGTTATGGGTCTGTTCAAGCTTTCTATTTCCTCCTGATTGAGTTTTGGAAGAGTGTGGGTGTTTAGGAATTTGTCCATTTCTTCCAGGTTGTCCAATTTGTTGGCATATAATTTTTCATAGTATTCCCTGATAATTGTTTGTATCTCTGAGGGATTGGTTGTAATCATTCCATTTTCATTCATGATATTATCTATTTGGGTCATCTCCCTTTTCTTTTTGAGAAGCCTGGCTAGAGGTTTGTCAATTTTGTTTATTTTTTCAAAAAACGAACTCTTGGTTTCATTGATCTGCTCTACTGTTTTTTTAGATTCTATATTGTTTATTTCTGCTCTGATCTTTATTATTTCTCTTCTTCTGCTGGGTTTAGGCTGCCTTTGCTGTTCTGCTTCTATTTCCTTTAGGTGTGCTGTTAGATTTTGTATTTGGGATTTTTCTTGTTTCTTGAGATAGGCCTGGATTGCAATGTATTTTCCTCTCAGGACTGCCTTTGCTGCGTCCCAAAGCGTTTGGATTGTTGTATTTTCATTTTCGTTTGTTTCCATATATTTTTTAATTTCTTCTCTAATGCCTGGTTGACCCACTCATTCGTTAGTAGGGTGTTCTTTAACCTCCATGCTTTTGGAGGTTTTCCAGACTTTTTCCTGTTGTTGATTTCAAGCTTCATAGCATTGTGGTCTGAAAGTATGCATGGTATAATTTCAATTCTTGTAAACTTATGAAGGGTTGTTTTGTGACCCAGTATATGATCTATCTTGGAGAATGTTCCATGTGCACTCGAGAAGAAAGTATATTCTGTTGCTTTGGGATGCAGAGTTCTAAATATATCTGTCAAGTCCATCTGATCCAATGTATCATTCAGGGCCCTTGTTTCTTTATTGACCGTGTGTCTAGATGATCTATCCATTTCTGTAAGTGGGGTGTTAAAGTCCCCTGCAATTACCACATTCTTATCAATAAAGTTGCTTATGTTTATGAGTAATTGTTTTATATATTTGGGGGCTCCGGTATTCGGCTCATAGACATTTATAATTGTTAGCTCTTCCTGATAGATAGACCCTGCAATTATTATATAATGCCCTTCTTCATCTCTTGTTACAGCCTTTAATTTAAAGTCTAGTTTGTCTGATATAAGTATGGCTACTCCAGCTTTCTTTTGGCTTCCAGTAGCATGATAAATAGTTCTCCATCCCCTCACTCTCAATCTAAAGGTGTCCTTAGATCTAAAATAAGTCTCTTGTAGACAGCAAATAGATGGGTCTTGTTTTTTTATCCATTCTGATACCCTATGTCTTTTGGTTGGCACATTTAATCCATTTACATTCAGTGTTATTATAGAAAGATATGGGTTTAGAGTCATTGTGATGTCTGTATGTTTTATGCTTGTAGTGATGTCTCTGGTACTTTGTCTCACAGGATCCCCCTTAGGATCTCTTGTAGGGCTGGTTTCGTGGTGACAAATTCCTTCAGTTTTTGTTTGTTTGGGAAGACCTTTATCTCTCCTTCTATTCTAAATGACAGACTTGCTGGATAAAGGATTCTCGGCTGCATATTTTTCCTGTTTAGCACACTGAAGATATCGTGCCAATCCTTTCTGGCCTGCCAAGTTTCAAAAGAGAGATCAGTCACGAGTCTTATAGGTCTCCCTTTATATGTGAGGGCACGTTTATCCCTTGCTGCTTTCACAATTTTCTCCTTATCCTTGTATTTTGCCAGTTTCACTATGATATGTCGTGCAGAAGATCGATTCAAGTTACGTCTGAAGGGAGTTCTCTGTGCCTCTTGGATTTCAATGCCTTTTTCCTTCCCCATATCAGGGAAGTTCTCAGCTATTATTTCTTCAAGTACCCCTTCAGCACCTTTCCCTCTCTCTTCCTCCTCTGGGATACCAATTATGTGTATATTATTTCTTTTTAGTGTATCACTTAGTTCTCTAATTTTCCCCTCATACTCCTGGATTTTTTTATCTCTCTTTCTCTCAGCTTTCTCTTTTTCCATAACTTTATATTCTAGTTCACCTATTCTCTCCTCTGCCTCTTCAATCTGAGCTGTCGTCGTTTCCATTTTGTTTTGCATTTCATTTAAAGAGCTTTTCAGCTCCTCATGACTGTTCCTTAGTCCCTTGATCTCTGTAGCAAGAGATTCTCTGCTGTCCTCTATACTGTTTTCAAGCCCAGCGATTAATTTTATGACTATTATTCTAAATTCACTTTCTGTTATATTATTTAAATCCTTTTTGATCAGTTCATTAGCTGTTGTTATTTCCTGGAGATTCTTCTGAGGGGAATTCTTCCGTTTGGTCATTTTGGATAGTCCCTGGAGTGGTGAGGACCTGCAGGGCACTTCCCCTGTGCTGTGGTGTATAACTGGAGTTGGTGGGCGGGGCCGCAGTCCGACCTGATGTCTGCCCCCAGCCCACCGCTGGGGCCACAGCGGTGTGTACCTTCTCTTCCCCTCTCCTAGGGGCAGGATTCACTGTAGGGTGGCGTGGCCCGTCTGGGCTACTTGCACACTGCCAGGCTTGTGGTGCTGGGGATCTGGCGTATTAGCTGGGGTGGGTAGGCAAGGTGCACGGGGGCAGGAGGGGCAGGCTTAGCTCGCTTCTCCTTAGGTGATCCACTTCAGGAGGGGCCCTGTGGCAGCGGGAGGGAGTCAGATCGCTGCCGGAGGTTTGGCTCTGCAGAAGCACAGAGTTGGGTGTTTGCGAGGAGCGAGCAAGTTCCCTGGCAGGAACTGGTTCCCTTTGGGATTTTGGCTGGGGGATGGGCAGGGGAGATGGCGCTGGTGAGCGCCTTTGTTCCCCACCAAACTGAGCTCTGTCGTCCGGGGGCTCAGCAGCTCTCCCTCCCTTTGTCCTCCAGCCTTCCTGCTTTCTGAGCAGAGCTGTTAACTTATGACCTCCCAGACGCTAAGTCGCGCTTGCTGTCGGAACACAGTCCATCCGGCCCCTCCGCTTTTGCCAGCCAGACTCGGGGGCTCCGCTTGGCCGGCGAGCCGCCCCTCCGCCCCGGCTCCCTCCCGCCAGTCCGTGGAGCGCGCACCGCCTCGCCGCCCTTCCTACCCTCTTCCGTGGGCCTCTCGTCTGTGCTTGGCTCCGGAGACTCGGTTCTGCTAATCCTCTGGCGGTTTTCTGGGTTATTTAGGCAGGTGTAGGTGGAATCTAAGTGATCAGCAGGACACGCGGTGAGCCCAGCGTCCTCCTACGCCGCCATCTTCCCTCTCTCCCCTGCTATCTTCTTTTAGTTCAAAATTGAAAGAGAATTCATCTCCAAGAGACTTCTTAAAAGGTTTTTGTCATTAATAAAAACAAAAATGATTTCATCTGTTCAAAGTTTTGTCAAGATTTAATACTCTGAATTTCTATCAATTTATTTGCTTTCTTTATTGCACAAGAGTCTTTTTGAATAAGAAAAAGGGAAATTCATGTCTCAATTCACTTATATTCTCATATTTCTTTTGACATTATTGAGAAAAGAAAGATGCAAGGAGCTTATTGTCCAGAGAAGCTGGAAACAGATGAATTTCCTTTTATGGTGAACGCTCAAAGGATGATTGAGTAAAGAGGTGCTGGCAATGGCCTCTTGCTCATCAAGCATGGAACAGTTTTGAGTAGCCCGGGAATGGAACTGGACAGACTTCAATTCTGCTTCCTACTTCCTGTAGCATGTTGGGCAAGTACCCAGCACCCCTGACCCTCCCTTTTTTTACTTGCAGTAGTAGGATAGTACTTAACTCATCAAGTAGTTCTGAAAATTAAGCTAAATGATATACTATATCTAGAGAACTTAGTAGATCTTATCATTTTTGACAATAGGTGAATATAATCAAAAGCAAGCTTCTAGACCCTTCCCTAAGAAGAAATTTTCTGCTTAGGTTATTTATAATTATCAGTTTATCTTGTTAGAAAAGCAGCTGGATATTATTAATATGGATAATCCTTCCTATAGCACAGTTTGGTTAGCTGCTGGGAAAATTTAAGGATAATAAGAGTATTTAGAGTTCATAAGATTCAGTGCGTTCAAAGCCGGTAGATTAAAAAAAAAGTGTCCCTCAAGCCTTTCTATTTTCTCCAACATGAAGAATTGTGCATATTCTTGGTGACCATCTTAGGCAGAAAAAGTCAACTAGCAGAAAACATCATAGAAACACATCATACCCTCTTAGGGCACATGTGTGTAAGTTTTGTAATTATAAAAATAATAAAATATTTTTACTTAGGTAATACTTGCTTCCATTTATCCCTTCTTTGGGATCATGTCTTATTAACTTTTGTGTACTAATAATGATTATCAATATTAATATTCTTGCTGAGGGGTGCCTGGGTGACTCAGTCAGTTGGGCGTCCAACTTTGGCCAAGGTCAGGATCTCATGTTCGTGGGTTCGAGCCTTGCACTGGGCTCTGTGCTGACAGCTCAGAGCCTGGAGCCTGCTTTGAATTCTGTGTCTCCCTGTCTTTCTGCCCCTTCCCAACTCACACTCTGTCTCTCTCTGTCTCTCAAAAATAAATATTGAAAAAAAAATTTAAAAAATTATTCCTGCTGAATTAAATAAATGAGTAAGTAGGTAAATGGGTACAGAGGTGAATACTATCCTCTAAGGCCACCCTTAGACATATTTCCTATTAACAGAAACAATGCAATTTGCCTCCACACCTTAGTGACTAATTAAAAATACCAGTTTTCCTCTGTCTCCACTAATGCCAGGAAGAACTATTTTTTATTTATTCATACCTGTATGATCCCTTCTATCATTGCCTGATTGGGGGGGGGCTGGTAATTATAAAACATCAATCACTGTGATGTACAGTACAGTGATGGTTTTCACCTGTTTTTTTTTTTTTTTTTTTTTTTTTTTATGGAGGATGAGGTTTTGAGGATGCTTAGAGGCCAAGGGGGAGGGGGACAGAATCTAATGCAGGGAAGGTGAAGGCAAGGGGGCTTTGGAGAAGTCCCAGCTCATGACAGCATCACCTCATCCCCTCGGAGGGAGCAGTTCTGTTTTGATCTGTTTTATATATTGAAGCTGTATGAAAGAACCTGCTTGAGATTAGGATACACCACTAAAAAAGTTTGAAGCCTGAGTTCATGACTGTGCAAAGTATTAAACAGAAAGATTTATCTTCTGAAGTCAACGAACGAAGACTGGCTTGAGTTATTCTGACATTCAGGCTAAATTTGAGTCATCAAGGCAAGACATATTAAAAGGTAGTGTTGAGAGATAATTCTGGCACTTCTGGATGGCTTTTGGAGCAAAGAGCACTGACAACTTTGTTCAACGATATTTGCAAAGTTGCTCCAGGCAGGGAGCAGGTTTGCTTATTCTCCAGGATAATGAAGCTCGTTTCCCACCCTCCCTGGAGATAGTCCAGGGTGATAAGGATAATATCTCCCTCTGAGTCAGTAGGCAGATTTGTTTCCTGATCAGAATAATAAAGATAATGTCTCTCTTTGCAGGGATGGATGGACAGGTTTATCAGTAGTTCCTTGAATAGACGGGGGTTTTTCTAAGCTCAAGTTTCCTTACTATGACACAAACCCATTGCGTGTGCAGTGTCTACCTGGGCCTATCTCTGCATGGCTGCCATGGAATTTGGGGTGCAAGAGCAACCAAAGTGAACATGGAGCTCATGCAGTCTTCTGTGCCACGTGTACTAAACTGTACAGATCCATTTGGTCTCATTGCCTCCCTACTGGAAGAATCTAAGGAAGTTTGGCAAATTGACCTAGCAGTTGCAGTTGTGGCAGGTGTTCAGGATCTGCTTGGTGGCTTGACAGGTAGGACTTTCGCCCTTATCTTAGAATCTTGACCAGGAGTACCTTACCTGAAAGATAAGTTCCCACTCTTTCCTGTGATTTTCACTTTGTATGAGAGCCCTTAGTCATGTGATAGACTTTAGTAACAGCCTTCCTGATGACATTTGAGTTAATGTGTTCCCTATGTACAACTGTGTTCAAAACAAAACTATTGCTGTTAATATTTCTTTTCCTGCTATCCTATGGAGCATCCCTCCCCCACCCCCATCTATCCACAAAAGTACTAAAAGACTGGGATTCCCTAGTCATCCCAGGTGTCTGGGATCAAGAAATCCTTGGAAGGGCAATAAACCACACCCATTATAATTCAACTTAAGGACCCCTATTACTACCTTCACAAAAATACCCTCTCAGACCTGAAGCTAGACAGGGACTATAGCCCATAATCACCAAGTTTTAAAACATGGGCTTCTTGTTCCCACAACTCTACCCTACAACACTCCCATCCTAGCAGTTAAGAAAAAGGACAACAGCTATCACCTAGTACAAGACCAATGAGCTTGGTCTTGTAAATAAATAAGTCTTGTAAATAAATAAATAAATAAATAAGTCTTGTAAATAAATAAATAAAAAAAATAAGACCAATGAGCTTGGTCTTTATAAATAAAATGAGGCTGTTATACCTCTACACCCAACTGTACCAAATCCATATGTCATACTGGGTACCATATCTCCAAAGAGCCTCTGCTTTATGGTCCTGGACCTTAAAGATACTTTCTTCTGCATTCCATTGGCTCAACAATCCCAATTTCTGTTTGTGTTCTGTTTATATTCGACAGTTCCCAACAGCTTACCTGGACAGTACTCCCACAGGGATTCAGAATAACCTCCATCTGTTTGGCCAAGCACTCTCTAAGGATTTGCAAAACTTACTAATTGAGGGGGGGACTATCCTCCAATATGTGGGCAATTTGCTCATTTGCTCCCCTACTCAAGAGTTGGCCATTCCTTAAAATCTTCTATGGAAACTAGGCAAGGCCCTTTATAACTCCACTCATTTAGGATGAGATGCCTTACAAACTCTCATTTCCAGAACATTCAAAAGTAAAAGGCTTTCTCAAGTGGTTCAACAAATAACCCTCTCTTGCCCCACCTGCACATATATCAACCCCCAGGGCATCTGTTGGCCTCAATTAATCCAACCAATACCGAGGCATGGATCCTACCCTGGGAAAGACTGGCAGATGGATTTTACTCAGAGGACACCCTGAGGAGGATACAAATACCTCCTTGAGCTTGTTGACACCCTTACAGGATGGATAGAGGCATACCCCACAGGGACTGAAAGGGCAATTGCAATAGTCAACAAACTTCTACATGAAGTCATCTCCCAATGTGGCCTTCCAAACTCACTTCAGACTGACAATGGACCCCCCCCACCCCCCACCCTTGGTGGCCACTGTAGTTCAAACTGTCCCCTAAGCACTGGATGTCAAATACCACCTCCATTGTGCTTGGAGGCCACAGTCCTCCAGGAAGGTGGAAAGGGCCAACTGATACCTAAAAGGTATTTAAAAAACTCACATAAGAAACATCATTAAACTGGAAAAAAGCCTTGCCAATTGTCCTTCTCCATAGTTATGCTGCTCCTAAGGAAGCCCTGGGTTTAAATCCTTTCGAGGTCCCCCATGGGTGACCCCTCCTAACTACAGACTTCTTGCTAGATTTAGAGACTCTAGGAATACAAACTCACATTATCTCTCTATCCAAATTTCAACGGGCTTTAAAGAAATACGGCCTAACGGTTTCCACTACCAAACAGGAGTCACCTCGTCTATGTGAACCTGATGACCAGGTTCTAATCAAAGTCTGGAAAGACAGCTCCTCTAAGTCCTAACTAGAACGGACTTGGAAAGTGCCTTTCCTGGTTCTTTTGTCTCCTTCTACAGCCATCTAGGTACCAGCTATCTCTGGCTGGATCCATCACTCCAGAGTCAAACCCTGGAATCAACCCCAGCAGACATCACAGATGCCTACTCCTGTGAACCCCTCAAAAGCCTAAAGCTACTCTTCAGAAATATCCCTCATTACAGATAGGTCTCCCATCTTTTTCTGAAACATTCCATTAGGAATAAGGCTTGCTATAGCCATTTTTTTCCTTTTTTACAACTCAGTTGTCTCCTTCCCCCACTATGGAATCATTTCTCCTACAAACCCTTCACTTCCCTCCTACAAACCCTTTAATTAAAATTAAAAAATTTTAATACCAGGTAACACCTGTCTTCCTGGGTAATCTGTTTGTAACTACTTACAATTACACCCTTACTCCCTTTATTCCCCTTGTTCTAGGGACTCTTTTAATGGTACTTCTTGGACTACAACTAATCAATATGTTGGTATCCTTTGGCTTCTCCTGGGTACAAGCCATCAATTTCCAATTGATCCTCAGGAAGGATATCAACCTTTAGATACCTACAACTTTTTCCCTTTTGGAAGTCCCTTGAATGGATACTGGCAACCACCACCCTCCTTGATAGTCATCAAATGATGGACTCCCAGAATCTTCACAACGCCCCCTAACACCTTGAAGAAGCCAGAGCGGTCTGGATTTGGAGTCCAATCACTTGAAGGGGGAATGTTAGGCAGTTAATTAGTCATGAGGGAGGAGGGATAAAGCAGAAGCTGGCCACACCCTCAGAGCCCCAGCACCAACCCCCCCCCCCCCCCCCCCCCCCCGGACCCAGCCCCGCCCCACCCCACCCAGGGTTAACAGTCACACGTTCAGAGCCACCTCTAAGGGCTAACAGAACAAGAAAGGCTTAGCCATAGAAAGGCTCTGGCTCAAAAGCCACAAGGGGACTTGGAAGAGTTGAGCATGTGCACAAAAGGTGCAAGTTGCCTTTAAGGTCACAGCAAAAGCTCATTGAAAACTCGTAAATATACCATACATAAATACATACAGTTGTAACAGAATGCATCACGTAGGCGCATGCTCAGGAGCCAAAGTGTTATAATCACCAGCTGTCAATCAAAAATGTCAATCAAATCTAAATTTGCATGATAGAAAGCAAGCTTAAAAGGACGCAGCTAGAACTTCTGGGTATCATTGCCACTCTTGCTCTGGCAGTGGCCTGCTTTCTCTCTTGGAAGTGTTCTATACTTTTCTATTCGGTAAATTCTCTCTCTCCATTCTGGTCTCGGGTCTCCAATTCTTTGGTCCATCTGGGACAAAAACCAAACGACCCTGTAATAAAAAGTAAGTATTTTGGGTATGAGATCTTGGTCACCTTCTAAAAACAATGTTCCTGAAGTTTTATTATACATAAGAATCTTGAGAACTTATTACGAAAGCAGATTACTGGGTCCTATCCCTAGGGAATCACCTTCTATGGGTTTGGAGAGCCACACTGTCTGCTAATAATAAGACCCCAAGTGATTTTGATTTTGCCGAAGAAGGTTACATTTTAAGAAACAAGATTTTAAAATACCAATAGTATCTTTTT
This sequence comes from Panthera leo, assembly GCF_018350215.1. Taxonomy (NCBI): domain Eukaryota; kingdom Metazoa; phylum Chordata; class Mammalia; order Carnivora; family Felidae; genus Panthera; species Panthera leo. Next base: position 56,964,330 of record NC_056683.1, on the reverse strand, counting down.
ATAAGTAAAAAGAAGTGGATGAAATTCACAATTTCCTTCAAATCCTGAAGGCCTGATTGGCAAGGCAGATAAGGAGAAGCAGGGTGCTCACATATTCTTGTGCATTAACTTAGCACTTTACTTCTACTTTAGGTCTAACATACTGAAACCACTTCAGCATTTCTTTTCTAAGGAGCCTGCTATTTTTTTTTTTCAACAATAATAGCAGGTATTACTGACACAGCTGGTCCAAAAGTTATTCACCTTTGGCCAAGTCCTTCTACAGTATGATGTATTAGTAAATCATCCTTTAGTATATGCCTTGGTGTAGAATTCAGGTTTGCAGTACTAATTTGAAGCTAAATTTAGCTTGTCCATTTGCCAGATAACTGAAAGCAGACCAGAAAGGCTCTCTAGTTCCTTTGAAATACTTAAAAAAATTTAAAAAAAAATTTTAATGTTTATTTTTTTTGAGAGAGAGAGACAGAGTGCAAGTGGAGGAGGGGCAGAGAGAGAGGGAGACACAGAATCCGAAGCAGTGTCCAGGCTCTGAGCTGTCAGCACAGAACCCAGTGCAGGACATGAACTCATGAACTGTGAGATCATGACATGAGCCAAAGTCAGATGCTTAACAGACTGAGCCACCCAGGCCCCCCTAAAAACTTTTTTTTTAATGTTTATTTATTTTTTAGAGAGAGACAGTGTGAGCAGGGAGGGGCAGAGAGGGAGATGCAGAATCTGAGGCAGCCTCCTGGCTCTGAGCTGTCAGCACAGAGCCTGACACAGGACTTGAACCCGTGAACCGTGAGATCATGACATGAGCTGAAGTCGCACTTAACCGACTGAGCCACCCAGGGGCCCTTTGGCTCTCTAGTTCCTTTATTTATATGCTGTCAATTAGCTTTCATATGTGGGCAGTCCTCTGGGATTTTCTATGTGGTTGATGCTCATTTATTTTAGGGTCAGTGTATGGTATATGAATTAATTTAACATCTATTTTGTTATTTATCCTACTTGATTTGTAGAAACTTGGTTGTATGTTAAGGATTGCATTGTTTCCTGCGCTCCTCCCAAGTTCATGTTGAAGCTGGAACCCCTAGTACCTCAGAATGTGACTGTATTTGGATATAAAGTCTTTCAAGGGGTAATTAAGTTAAAATGAGGTCATTAGGGTGGGCCCTCAGCCAATAGGACTGGTGCCCTTATAAGAGGAAATTTGGGCACAGACATATCAGAAGACCATGTGAAGACAGGGAGAAGACAGGCATCTACAAGCCAAGGAAAGGCCTCAGAAGAAATCCATACCATACACCCTTCTAGCCTTCAGAACTGTGAGCAAAGAAGTTTCTGTTGTTTAAGCCGCCAGTCTGTGGTACTTTGTTGCAAAAGCCCTCGAAACTGAATACATTGTGTTTTCTTTAAAGGTCTCTCAGGGCAGGTCCCTCCTACATTAGAGTAAGTTTGCTTGCATTTCTTCTACCAGCAGGAGAGGGCATCTTCATGAAGTCAAATTTTAGACAATACTGAAGTTACATTAATGTTCTTGTTTTACTCTGGTCACTAAGTCTTTTTGGATAGTACCTAAGAATCCTAGCCTTAAACAACTAAATTACTATATTGTTTCCGTGGGTATTTCCCTCAAATAATGGATCTAGGTGGCAGCCAGATTTGATTTACTTGCTCAATAAATATTTCTTGGCTGCCTACTCTGTGCCAAGAATTGTTGTATGTTATAGGTACTGGGATCCTAACAATTTGAATTAAACAAAGTTTGGGCTTGCATGTGGTGTGTGTGTGTGTGTGTGTGTGTGTGTGTGTGTGTGTGTGTGATGTGTAGATAATATATACTTAAATGTATAATATGTTAACTGGAAATAAAGCAGGGCAAGGGGAAAAGAAGTCTGGGGTTGTGTTTAGGGGCTAGGAATGGGGATATTTTACAAAGGATGGGCAGAAAAGCCTCTAGGAAGAGGTAAGGTTAAGGTGCACACAGAGTCTACGTGAAGTGGGGGATGTGTGGATGCGGAGATGTGTCACCCAGATTCCCCTTCAAGGAAGGATTTCTACCTCCGTTGTTAGTGAGCTTTCACCAGACAGCCTTTAATATCAGAACTTTCAGGGATTGCTTCAGCTGCAAAAAGCCACTTTTTCAAGGGCACATCCTTCCTGTGGATGGCCCATGTTTAATGACTGATCAAGGTGTGGGGGTATAAAAGCCTCAAAATAAAAACCCAAACAAGACCTACCTGATGGGCTGTTTTAGTTTCAGAGTCTCCCCCTGGGGCAGTTTAAGGCTACATAGCTTCCTTTCTCTCCTTTCCACAGTTGATTCCAAACATATTCCCTCCTAAGCACCCTGTGTGCAGAAGGCTGTTTCAGAGTAAGCTTCTTGGAGAACCCAGTCTGTTACGTGGAGGCATCCATGTGGAAATCTGAGGAAGGACATTTCCCTGCAGAAGAAATAGTAAGTGCAAAGTTCACCAAACTATCACTCATATGGTAATGACATGGCTACACAAGGAAGGACAGAACAAATGTGCTTGGCTTTGTGAGGACATCCCAGAGGGACCCAGATGGGACAGAGATGGCCAAGAAAGGTGTTAGGTAGCAAATGTCTTGCAGGGGGTAGTCAAAAACTTCCTAGGGAGGAGAAAGTAAAAAGGAGACAGAAACAGAGACGGTTTTGACTTTGAATTGATGTAAATCCAACAGGCAGGCTTCTTTGAGACTTCTGGGACTCTGAGGAGGACCAGAGTCCTCTGAGGACTCTGAGGAAGGAAACAGCTTTGTCTAGACTAGGACACTAATCAATCTGTTAGAGCTTCAGAAATGCTATAGTTATAAAGAGGTTATAGAAGTTAACCGTAGAAAACAAGCAATGCTCCCTCAACCTCATCCCCCTGCCCGCAGGACAAAATAAAGCACAATGTCTTGAAACAAGCTCAAAGAGAAGACGGTTAAAGAACCAAATTTTCTTTACAAAGGGAAATAATTCCAACAGTGTCTTCTCTTTATTTACATAGGACACAGGGAAAAGGTTTGCATGAAAATTATACACAGTTTGAATTTTATATGACTAAACAAAATGAGCACTTTCAGTTTGGGATTATTTTTGGCTCTTTGTTCCTCAGACACTTCTTTCCTACTTGACTTTCACAAACCCACCAGGATGGTGTAACACAACCTATTTAAGATTGATGATAGAAATTTAGGATTTTGTCAAATTAGAACAAGTCCTACGGTCCATGGGAGTATTAGGGAAAACAATAGATGAAGAGTTGAACTTTGTTACCAGAACATTTTCATCACTCAAAAAAGAAATGCTGACCCATTAACAGTCATTCCCCATTGTCCCTCCCCCAGTCCCTGACAACCACTGATCTATTTTCTGTCACTATAGCTTTGCCTATTGCCTACTACATATTTTAAATCTCTTTTGGCTTAATACTCTGCTAACCTTTTAAAATCCTCTCTCTTTGCTCTAAATAGTCTTTTTAGTTTAATTTAAATGACTGTCTACTAAGCTGAAACTCTCCTAATTTAAGATTTAGTGAAGAACCATACATTTGATTCCACAAATCCTTACAGTGAAAGATATACAAAGCTTCACGTTTTGTTTTTCCTCTTTTATTTTGATTTACCTTTAATAGAAATCCAATTCAAGGATACAGGATACGAGAAAAAGGGAAAAGAAAATGTGAGAAGCATATGGAGGAGGAGGAGGAAGAGGAGGAGGAGGAGGAAGGGGGAGGAGGTGGAGGGATATGACAGTAACGTAGAAAAGAAATTATACTGAAGAAACTTAAGAAACAGCCACTGACTGATTCCTAAAAAAAAAAAAAAAAAAAAAAAAAAAAAAAAAATCTTTTACCACCCCAAGACCAAAAACAAACAAAAAAGGATGAAAAAAGACAACCAGATCGTACATGATGAAAAACATTTTTTGTTTCACAGTCTAGGTCAGGGGCCCCCAAGACATATTTGAAAGGAAGTCTCCATTTCCATGTTAAGCTCTAATTCCTTTCAATAAGGCATCTGATTTGTGGTGTGGATTTTGAGTGCTTTATTAGCCACGAGGAAAGAAGATACAGCAGTTTCATCATTTGGGGGAAGATAAGAACATCCTTTTCCTCTTTTTAAGGTTTTGGAGATCAGAAACATCTTTTTACATGAGAACAAAAGACAAAGAATTTGATTAAAAGTGATACGATAAGCTTTTATTGTATAAAGGTAATTTGAGATGAACGAGGAACAGACTACATAACACCAAGTGTACTAGAACAACATGTAACAAAGACAAGTCTACTGCCTGTCTTTCCTGATTCCCAAGCTTAAGCAACTTCGGTTTGTATTATTTCTTCAAGGGAGATTAACTGAAATTCTAGACATTAAATTTAACTCAAAAATAACATTCCTGTCACAAACTGTGGATGGGAAATGTTGCTTCTAAAAATTTTGGTATTTTAACACAGCAAATTGAATGTTGGAAACAAACAAAACATAGAGAACATGTTTTCTGTATCTTCAGGCTTGACTAGTAGGAAGGGTTTCAATTAAAGGCCATGGCTTTAATGTAAAGGGTATCCATTTCCAAATTTAAATGGGAATGGATAACATAAGAAAGGTAGAAAAAGCAATTATGGAAGATTTACAGAAGCATGATGGGAAGGCATTTATGGTGGGTTAAAGATGGTGCCAAAGTCTTTGATACTCCTTTCATAGAATGATGGGATTCATTGAGTCCAGACTAGTCTTAGTGATTTCCTTGACCAACAGAGTTCAGTGCCAATGACACTGAATGACTTTTAGGGTTCAGAAGTCAGAAGCCTTATAGCTTCTTCTTTGGTCTGTTGGACTGTTTGCTCTTCGCACCCTTCGGACTCTTCCTCTTCAGGTACTGACTCTTCAAAACCAGAGGCTATGCGGTGAGAAGACCCAACCACACTGAGACAGAGGATGGAGGTGCTTGAGTCGACAGCTACAGCTGAACTCTCAGCGGATGGCCAGAGCAAACTGCTGGCTGTCTTGGACATCCCATCCAGCTGAACCTTCAAATAATTGTAGTCCAGCCAATATCTGGACCTCAACTGTGTGAGGGTCTCTAAGGAGAACTACCCAACTGAGCCCTGCTTGAATTACTGACACCTCACATTGCAGCCAATAAATGGTTGTTTTAAGCTGCTACATTTTGGGGTGATTTATTATGCCCTAAGATTTAACCAGAGCTGTCCTGGTTTTGTCAGACTGCTCTAGCAACTTCTGTCACATTGGCTTGATGATGAACTTCTCGGGTTTCCAAGAATAGGAGAAACCGGGTTTGGAAACTTGCAACAGACAAGTCATATAATTATGAGGTGGTACTATAACACCAAAGTGAACTTTTAATGATTTTGTTGCTAGGTGAAGTATCTCTCCTTAAGCCTCTATCTCTTATGTCTTCATTACATCTAACAGCATAAATAAATAAATAAATAAATAAATAAATCTACATAACAATGTCCATGTTCTTCACTATGTTCTTTATCTGAATGATGCTAGCCAGAAGGAGTTAGTACTCTACCTGCTTGAACTTTGCTCCAGACCACCTGTTCTCTCCGTCCTGGGAAGGGCTGCTTTTGATTACAGCACTCCTTGGGCCTGCCAGGATTTCGGCAGCCCCGGCTCATAGTTGATTCCAGGGCAGACTGTTCTGAGCATGACCTGCTGGCATCCCAACACTGTGTGTGACTACATGCTGATCTGCCCAAAACATTTTTTGACTTTCTCCCAGGCCGCGTACACTGCCACTGCCTCTTCCTCCTCCTCCTTATTGCCTAATCAGTGCTTAAAGGATTTATTTCACTATCTTTAGCCCAAATGTTAGAAATGTGTTGCTGCCATATCAACCAGCCTTTGTCTATACTCTGTATCAAGTCTGAAATACTCTATACCAAGTTTGAAGCATATTTCAGTCCTTATTTCCATATGGTTCTTCACTTGTCTAGGACAGGAGATAAAATTCACCACCAACCTATTTGAAGTATCCAGTTGTATAAATGCCTCAGGTTTTGTTTCACCATTAAGTCACTGAGCTTTTCCAGGCATCTGAAAATATACACATGTGAATTCTCCATGATTTGTAATCATTAGTAACCTGAAAAATACCACGTTGTTATGGTATCTTTAGATGAGAAGTATGGTGGGTCCATGGGGTTGATAGGAGGTAGTTGGGTGTCACTTCATTTTATAGATCAGTTGATCAATTAATTTAAAGATTTTATTTATTTATTTTGAGAGAGAGAGAGAGAGAGAGAGAGAGAGAGGGACTGCAAGTGGGGGAGGGACAGAGAGAGGGGAAGAATCCCAAGCAGGATCCACACTGTCAGTATAGAGCCCAACTCTGAGCAGAGCACAGAACTCAGGACTGTGAGATCATGACCTGAGATGAAATCAAGAGTTGGATGCTTAACTGACTGAGCCACCCAGGTGCCTCTAGGTTTATTCTTGTAGAGCAGAAGTTGCAAACTGAAAAGTCAGTGTGGTAGGATGGGAATAAAGGTGGGAGTTTAGGGTGTAGGGAGCTGTATGATGAGGTATACGAATGAAGACAGCCCGCTTTGTAAATGTATATCATAGCAGCATTATTATAACCCCAAACAAACCCTGACACCTCAGTTCCTTTTATTATTATTTATTTCTATTTCATCACACTTGATTTTTCCTTGTAGATGTCATAGTTCTTATAGAGGTTTGTTTTCTAATAATGTCCTAAGTTGAATGCCTTCAACTTAAAACATGCTTTATATTAAACCTATAAAGATAGGGATGCCTGGGTGGCTCAGTTGGTTAAGCGTCCAACTTCAGCTCCGGTCATGATCTCCCGGTTTGTGGAGTCGAGCCCCACATTGGGCTCTGTGCTGACAGCTCAGAGCCTGGAGCCTGCTTTGGATTCTGTGTTCTCTCTACCCCTCCCCCACTTGCTCTCTCTCTCTCTCTCTCTCACTCTCTCTTTCTCTCAAAAATAAATAAACATTAAAAGAGAGAGAGAGAGAGAGAGAGAGAGAGAGAGAGAATAAACCCGTAGGGATGATTTTTTACTTCCACCAAAGTATATACTCTTATCTCATTTTTTACAAAATCTATGAGGAATCCTATGTTTCATTTTTCTACCTTTGATGTAGGCATGAATGCAAAGACATATTTCTGTATTCTAAGAAAATCAGCAGCACAAGTATAAATGATAAATGGCAGTTCACACTGGGTTTGTGAGTTAGAGAGAAAATGGAAAGTGGTTATTATTGGATTGAATTGGAGACAGGAAGCAGCATCTAAAGGAGGCATTGCCACTTAGCTCTGGATGTGTCATGTGGGAATGTCAGAATATGGGCCAAGCTTTGCCAGATCTTCTGATTTTTCATGAAAGGTTAGATATTTGGATAAAAATCTTCTGATCCAAATATGGGCTACCAAGTCAACTTATAAACAAATGTATGGGTCAAACGAAGCACAGTGCAGGCGATATATGGATGAGGGCTGCCTATTGGGGATCTTGGCTTAGAGCATGTATCTATATCTGAATATGGAAGGTTATGAGAAAGAATTTTAGTTCTTAGCTTTTCTACATAATTATGATGCATATTGTTATTTTCAGCTAACACTGAGCAATTATAACCAAGGAAAATTTTCCAGAGACAGAATGAGACTCAAATAGGGAAGTGACATCCTAAGGACTTGTGTGAAAGAAATCCATGTGGCATATGCAGAGGAATAAATGGAATGAGAAGGACCTGGACCCCAGTCTGAAAGACAATAAGAGACTCCATTCAACCGCATTGGCCAAGGGTCTTTTCATTTGTTATATGGTGATGAGAAATTAAAAATTGATATGAAATCTGTTGTGATCTATTTCTCTCAGAAAATTATGTATGTGGGGGGTATGTGGTTGGGGCAGGAGAGCAGAGCTACTGCAGATGAGATGTTGGTGAAGGACTAAACTTAAGCATGAGCTGGAGTTGGGAGTCTCAGTAAGAGATCTTGTGATGGAAGGTCTAATGTGGCCTCCCCTCAATTGAGTCCAGGACAATGTGTCAAACTTTCTTTCCCGGAGCACAGCTAATTGGTGGACTTGGCTAAACTGGGAGGTCCCATCCTTTACCACATCCTGACTGGTAGAAATACCAACACTTCGAAAAGATAGTCTGGAATTGAACATAATTTTCAAGGAGAGAGTTGCCTTTTTGCCTTTACTGGTTGGTGGAATAAGAGGCTTCTCCTAAAATAGTGGGTTGTAGATATATATGTGGTCTTGCACTAGTATCTATGGGTGTTCCATAAATTTATCCTTGAATCTCTCTGGGAACCTGACAGAGGTAAGAGATTCCATTGATTCATGAAGATGGTAGTTTTGAGTGCCTCTATTAAGCACCTAATGTTGAAGTACTTCAGACATCACTAAAATCCAGTCTATTTTCTCCTGAGGAACTTTAGAATCTTGATACATTTCTCTACCAGCTGTCCCCACCCCCATCTCTATTTTTTTTTTTTTTTTTTTTTTTGAGAGGGAGAAAGAGAGAAGGCACATGCACATGCATGTGCATAAGCGGGGAAGGGGCAGAAGGAGAGAGAGAGTCTTAAGCAGGCTTCACGCTCACCAGGGAACTCTGAGGGGCTCTATCTCAATGAGGGGCCTCATCTCACTGACTGTTGGTTGAATCATGACCTGAATTGAAATCAAGAGTCAGTTGCTTAACTGGGTGCTGCCTCCAACTCTAGTTTTTAATAAATTCTCAACCAAGAAGGGGTCAAGCCTGATTGAGTCAGGTGTGAACTAATGGGCTGGTGTTTGGAATAGGTTTCTTAGGGAACTAGAATAAGGTTTCTCACTGGACACAAGAATTGATAAGATTGTGCACCATCAAAGCTGTAAAAAATTACAAAGAGGAGGTGAATTTAGGAAGATTGCTAAATCTGTGGCTGCAGAGGCAGGAAATAAGTTGGAATTTGAGGATTAGAGATGGAGAAACAGAAAAAATCCTGGATCAAATTGGGGTGTGATTGAGTGGAAGAGTAAGAATGATTCTGATCAATTGCTTAGAAGAGTGTGACAAAACCTGTCGGTGGGCACTGCAAGAAAATCTGCTAGAAAAACCTTCCTGGAGCACTATTTAGAATGTCAGTTGTTTAATGGTAGTTTACATTACATTACTTCCCACATTACAGCGTCAAATGCAAATTTTGCATGAATTTTTAAGACAAAACGTAGGACTTCAAAGACAATTTACCCTTGCCTAGGCTGCTTTGGGTTGTGCTAAAGCCATCAGGGTGGCATGCCCAGTCTCTCTCCTTTGTTATTATAAAGGATATTTCAGTGGGAAAGTCTGAGAGTCAAGGGAGGAACATCAAAGAGTGGTCTAGGCTTGCTCTAATGGGCAGTAGGTGCATGGTCATGTGGATGGATCAGATGATTTTAAAGGCCAAGGAATGAAACGTTTTTGTTTTTTTTTTTTAATTAAAAAAATTTTTTTTAACATTTATTTATTTTTGAGACAGAGAGAGACAGAGCATGAACGGGGGAGGGTCAGAGAGAGAGGGAGACACAGAATCTGAAGCAGGCTCCATGCTCTGAGCTGTCAGCACAAAGCCCGACACGGGGCTCGAACACACGGACCGTGAGATCATGACCCGAGCTGAAGTCGGCCGCTTAACCGACTGAGCCACCCAGGCGCCCCAAAAGTGGTACTTTTTAAACAGTGAGTTACAATGGTTTAACAGTACATGAAACCATTTAAGGGCATTGTTACTCGTGTTGGAAAAAAAAGAGAAACAAATTAAAAAATTCACATTTTTAGCATTTTTTGTGAATATTTTGTTATATGAGGTGACTGCAATGGGTTGTAAGGTATAACATATTTACAGTGGATTGTGCTAAAAAATTAAGTCACTATTCTAAAATTTTTTTTAGTTTAAGTAAAACTGTTCCTTGGTTAAGTAAATTTGACCCTGTAAACAAATTTAAAGTCTTTTAACAATTTTAACAAGAATTTTTTCTTTTTTTAAATTAAAAAAAATATTTTTAATGTTTATTTATTCCTGAGAGATAGAGAGAGACAGCGTGAGCAGGGGAAGGACAGAGAGAGAGGGAGACACAGAATCTGAAGCAGGCTTCAGGCTCCAAGCTTCAGCACAGAGCCTGATGTAGGGCTCGAATCCATGAACTGCGAAATCATGACCTGAGCCAAAGTCGGACATTTAACCAATTGAGCCACCCAGGAGCCCCTCAAGTATTTTTTTGAACAATAAATATGCTAATGCAAATTAGAAACATCAAGCTCATTTTTTTTTTTTTTTTTTTTTTTTTTTTTTTTAAGGTTTATGGCTTATCAGAGCAAGGAAACCAGTGGAAATAAAAATGCCTTAGTACAGCACAAGATGTCACAGGTCTCTAGCATCTTTACACATTTATTTTTGGGGGTTAAAATAAATACATGTGTTTAAACATCTCCTAAAGAATAAAGGAGTCATGTTTTCAACAGATAATTTTCTTAATACATTTTATGACTCCCCATCATGTCTTAAATCTTAGTGTTCCTGCTCCACAGACTTTTTCTAGGTCTTTGATTTTTACTTTTATTTCTGACTGTGATATTTGCAGCATTACCTCCCAGCATCTGGCTTGGCTTTTAGTAAGGATTATGTAGAGTTTTTCCTTCCTGATTACCCCTCTTCTCAGTATCAAAGCCTAAAGATGCAATCAAATCAGAAAAACAGCAGCCTTTATTTCTTAGGACATTTGCACTTCTGAAGACAGCACACTGGTGCATACCAAGTTCCTAGTTCCTCTGCTCAGCTCAGGAACATTCCTTCTGGACACTTTCTCACATGTACATTCAATAAAATCATTGAAAAGTGATAGTAGGGCAAACCAAGAATTCTATAACAATATTGACTTAAAAGGAATAATATAATATTTATGTGTCTCCCGGCCCCACCCCCATCCCAAATTCATGTGTTGAATTCCTAACCTCCAATGTGACTTTATTTGGAGATAGGGACTCAAAAAAAAGGTAATTAAGGTTAATGAGGTCATAAGTGTGGGGCCTTAATCCAAGAGGACTGCTGTCCTTATAAGAAGAGGGAGAGGGGCACCTGGGTGGCTCAGTCGGTTAAGCGGCCGACTTCAGCTCAGGTCATGATCTCAAGCTCCGTGAGTTCGAGCCCCGCATCGGGCTCTGTGCTGACAGCTCAGAGCCTGGAGCCTGTTTCAGATTCTGTGTCTCCCTCTCTCTGACCCTCCCCCGTTCATGCTCTGTCTCTCTCTGTCTCAAAAATAAAATAAATAAACGTTAAAAAAAATTAAAAAAAAAAAAAAAAGAAGAGGGAGAGACACTAGGGTGGTTCATGCACAGAGAAGAAGCCATTTGATGACACTGGAAGAGGGTGGCGGTCTGCCAGCCAAGGAGAGAGAGGTCAGAGGAAAAATCAAACCCGCTGACACCTTGATCTTGGACTTCCAGCCTCCAGAAATGTGAGAAAATTTATTCCTCTTGTTGAAGGTACTCAATATGTGTGTGTGTGTGTGTGTGTGTGTGTGTGTGTGTGTTTATGGCAACTCTTGCAAACTAATACATTGATTGTGTTTCCTTTTTGCTGTGTGTTCTACAAAACTCAGAACCAAACATGAATTTCATATAAACCATACTGTTGTTTCTCATTGTTCACATGTTTTTGGCCTTTCTTTTGTGACACAGATTTTTTCTATTTAAATTTTATTAGCTTATTATTTGTTTTCATTGTTTACTGCCTGAAAGCCTTGCAGGACAGAACCAGGACAAAGAAATAAATAGCACTTTAAATGAATTCTTTGTCCTTATAAGTTCTTCTCCTCTTTTACAGGCTTACCTTCTCAGTGTCCTGTGTTGGTCCCTTTTCATTTTCTAGACCCTTTAATGTTGGAGTTCTGCAGGGCTCAAACTTAACTTTGTCCTGTGTAAACTGGCTCCCTGCAGGATCTCCCTCAGTCTCCGGAAAATTTAAGTACCAGGTATATATACATTCAGCCGAAACTGTTCCCCTGAACTCCTCACACAAATATCCAACTGTTTATTCAATATCTTCACCTGGATATCTAACAGGCATCTCATATTTAATCTGTCCAAAGCCAAGCCAAGCTCCTAATTCTTCTCATCCCTTCCTAGGGTTTTGATAAACGCCATCTTGGTCTTGTCCATCCCAGTAAACAGCGACTCATCCTTCCAGTTGTCTAAACCTAAAACCTTGGAGTCAACTTTGACTTTCCTTTCTTTCATCTCCAATTTTAAGTTTCATCTGAACTGTTGACATTTTACTCATCATCGTCTGAAGTTTAGGATGTCCATCAACAAACAATAAATCAAGCCCTGATTTGATGCATTTATCAAATTTCCTGGTGTAAATATTCCCACCATGGCCAACCAGTTTGAGACTTCTAGAGTGCTGTTATTTATTTATTTATTTATTTATTTGTTTATTTATTATTTTTTGATTTTTAAAAATGTTTTATTTATTTTTGAGAGAGAGAGGGACTAGCAGAGAGTGAACCTAATGTGGGGCTCCAACTCGTGAAGTGAGATCGTGACCTGAGCCTGAGTCTGAGGCTCACCCAAGGGAGCCATCCAGACACCCCTACAGTGCTGTTATTTAAGATGGAGTTGGGAAGACACTACAGCAGTAGCACTCCCTTACATAGCATTTCTACCCTTCAGATTCAGGAGGCATGCATAACCTCAAAAGCATGGATAATAATAAAATGTAGCCAAATAGGAAGTGATTAGTTTTAAATATTTATTACCTTTGTTTGTATGAAATTAATTTAATTTTAGGTTGATAGAATTTAATTTTTAGTGACGACTGTTTTACAACTGGCTTGCAAAATTCCTGGAAACTTAAATAATTGCTTTTGTGAGCTGGCAAGAGTGGGCTCTGGTACAATACTGGCAATTTTGCTTATCATCCTGTATCAAATGGCTATCCCTTCCAATCACTCTTTATCCTCCTTATCCTGCTATATTTTTCTCCATTAGTATTTAACACACACACACACACACACACACACACACACACACACACATTTTTTTTTTTTCTTGGCACTGAAACTTCAGGGATGTAAAATTTGCTTATTTTGTTCACTTCTGTATCCCCAGTGCTTAGAACAGGTCTTGCACAGCCCTTAGGTGCTTATGTATTGAAAGAATGGATGAGTTTATTAATATTTTGTTCAAAATGGATATTAGCTTGTTATGGAAAAAAGCAAAGAACTGGGAATCAGAATACTATTCTGTGCAGTCGCTGCATGCAACAGTTACTCTCACAACTTCCCTATGAGGGAAGTATTATTATTATTACCATTTTACAGTTGAGGCAACAAGGCACAGCTTTGCCCAATGACAAATAGCAGATAAACAACACAGCCAGGATTCACACTCTGACATTTTGGTTCCAGAAACAACACAATAAAGAAAAACGTTATTTTTTTTTAATTGTTGAAAAATTTAAAAATGTACAGAAGTAGATGGAATAGAATAATGAAATTCAAATATCCATCATCCAACTTTAATATTTATCAACTCATGGCCAATTTCTTTTCATCTATACTCCTTTTCCTGACTACATTATTTTGAAAGTAATCCAAATAATCATTTTATTAATATTTCCATGTTTATCTCTAAAAAATAAATACTAATCCACATTCTTGTTGGAAATTTTGTACTGTCCATTTTTGGCCTAGTGTTTGTGGGTGCTATTTAATTTTTTCTGAAATAAAATTTCCTCATCTGCAGAATGGATACACTATTTTTTCTCAGATTTTTTTTTGAATATTGATTAAAGCAATATATTCAAAACACTTCGTTCAACTACAAAACATTATATAAAGGTTGGGTTTTCAACTCCTATGTCATTACCCACATTGTGCTATTCACACACTTAAAGGCTCTACATCAAAGCCTAGGTTGGCTGAGTACAGACAAGCATGACCTGCTTTTTCCCAGCAATGTGGTTTCTCAAATAACATCATGCCTCATAAATACGCCAGAGTTCTTACAGAGAGTCAGCAGTTACATGGAATGTATCAGTCCTTACAAGACTGCAAAGCCTTAAGAGAAAACAATAAAGTATTACTTTTATATTATAAAAAAGAAAAGCTGTTGAGCATCATAAATATTTACAAGAATCTATCACAACTTGCTTCCCAAATAAGAGTCTAAATGTATGTAACATTGTACAAGGGTGAGAGACAGAACAAAATGAGAGGCACACCTTCATGGAGCCTCAATTGTATTCCATCATAAATAACATAAAACATTCTTTTAAATAATAATCATATCAATATACACTTTTAGAGTTCTTAATATGTGTCCAGCACTGTTGTAAATGTTTTTGAATATTAGCTCATTTAACACTCACAACTCTATGAGGTAGATGCAATTATCTCCATCTGGCGGTTGGGGAAACAGAGGTACAATGAGGTTAAGAAATTTGTCAGCGTCAGAGAGCAAGTAGTGGGGAAGCCATCATTTAAATTCAGGTGTCTGCTTTAGAGCAGCTTCTGCTCTTGTGCTATTTCTCCTATCAAAAGAAAAAGGAGGGCTCACTTCAGCAGCACCTATACTAAAATTGGAACTACACAGAAGATTAGCATGAGCCCTGTGCAAGGATCACACGCAAATTCATGAAGCATTCCGTATTTTTCTGGATTGATGCCAAGTTCAGAGTATTTGTGGTAGTCATGCTCCGCTGTTAAGTTAGAATATTTGGGTGAGAGGTCATATATCATGGTTTACTAAATAAATGACTTTGGGTAAATAAAAAATAAAAAAAAAAAGAAGACGAAGCAGAAGAAAGAGAAAGGAAAAAGGAACCAATAAAGCAATGGCTTTCAAACATCTAGGTATTCAAGTACTCCCTTTGCAATTCTTATTCATAAAAAATATTCAGGAAATCAACACACTGGTCAGTTGCTTATATTTTCTTCTAAGACACACTTGAAAATAAATTCATATTTACTAAAATAAAAAGAAATACAGGTGACCCTTGAACAAGATGAAGGTTAGGGGCACCAGGCTCCATGCAGTTGAAAATCTGTGTATTACTTTGGACTCCCCAAAACTTAACTACTAATAATCTGCTGTTGACTGGACACCTTACTGATAATATAACCAGATTAACACATATTTTGTTTGGTCTGTATATGACATACTGTGTTCCTTTTTTAAAATATGTATTTTTTAATGTTTATTTTTTATTTTGGAGAGAGATAGAGAGACAGAGCATGAACAGAGGAGGGACACGGAGAGAGGGAAACACAGAATCCAAAGCAGGCTCCAGGCTCTGAGCTGTCAGCACAGAGCCTGACATGGGGCTCAAACCCACAAACCATGAAATCATGACCTGAGCTGAAGTTGGATGCTTAACTGACTGAGCCACCCAGGTGCCCAACATACTGTATTCTTAACAATAAAATAAGCTAGAGAAAATAAAATGTTATTGAAAAAATCATAAGGAAGAGAAAATACATTTACAGTACTGTAAAAAATATGCATATAAGTGAGCTCATGCAGTTCAAACCTGTGTTGTTCAAGGGCCACCTGTATATTTACATGTACTTCATTCCAGATGATCTCATTTATCATGATCTTGGACGCATTGGATTATGGAATAGACTGCAGCAAAACTGAAACAAATCAGTAATTAAGGTGGCAAAATTTTAATTCATGGCAAGTGTGTTGTGTAGAGTTGGGCCTTCTGGGCACATTATTCTGCTGTCAGAAATGTGTGTAAGAAGTGTGAAATAAGCTGATTAGGGACTGAGGCTTAGAAAACAAAAAACAGGGGCACCTGGGTTTCTCAGTCAATTAAGTGTCTGATTTCGGCTCAGGTCATGATCTCATGGTTTGTGAGTTCTAGCCCCACGTCGGGCTCTGTGCTGACAGCTCAGAGCCTGGAGCCTGTTTCAGATTCTATGTCTTCCTCTCTCTCTCTCTCTCTCTCTCCCCACCCCTCCCCCCACTTCCGCTCTGTCTCTCAAAATGAATAAATGTTAA
This sequence comes from Panthera leo, assembly GCF_018350215.1. Lineage (NCBI taxonomy): Eukaryota > Metazoa > Chordata > Mammalia > Carnivora > Felidae > Panthera > Panthera leo. Next base: position 56,948,296 of record NC_056683.1, on the reverse strand, counting down.
AAAAATTAAAAAAAAAAACCGAAAGACAAAATCTAGGGATACATATCTGTAAACAGTGGATATTGGTCATGGGGTTTCTCAGGAGTTCTTATTTCCTGACACTAGGGATACACCCTGAATAACAGTCCTTGTTCTCAAGTACCTCAGAGCCTACTGGGCAAGACAGATCTGTAGATATTTTAGAGCAACGTGATATGGAGTTCGAGAGGGATTTGCAAAGATAGTAAGTTTGTAGGGTAAGAAGTGTTCCTGTTCTGTCTGGGAGAATAAGAAGTGGCTTATTTATGACTTTTAGAGAAAATGTGGAAGAAAGAGAAAGACTTTGAATCTTGCAGAAGGGTAAGAAGGGAAAAGCCTAACAGTGCCATTAGTCAATCGCACGGAGGAAAAAAAAAATTGCAGCTAAGGGATCTATGCCAATACATGCAGAACATGTGTCCATGTTGAATCTTTTGTCTCCACAGCTCAAACTCCCTTGACTTTTACACTTAAGAATTGGAGGTGGAGCTAGAATTGTGTTTGCTTCAAGAGCCTATCATGTTTGGGCTTGTCTTATGACGAAGTGATGTGGGGCTACCAAGACTGCCTGACATTGAGACAGTATAATATCATGTTTAGGAAATAACATATTTGGAATACAAATCACTAGAAAGTAGAGAAGCCTGCATATTAATCTTTGGGGTTTTGGGGTCTGGAGACCAGATTTAATTCTGGGCTCTATCTCTTGCCAACTGTGACACGTGGGTAATTAATTTAATTTCTTGATGCCTTTGTGTTTTCATTTGTAAAACTGGTGGCACCACCAACTTGGGGGGTGGTTATAAAGATTAAATTAGATCATGTGTATGTAGAACACATTCTGGCAACAAAGAACTTCATGGAAAATAACTTGTTATGTGGGAAAAGTTACCACTGTTGGTTAGATTATGTGTGGGTTGGGAATGGCCAGCCAATGTTTTGAGGGAGGAATTATCCTCTAGTTTAGGTTCTTGGAATTCAGGTTTAAATTCCAGGATGAGGGAGTACAAATGGAGGACAAGTGGAAGTCAAAAAAGCAGAGGTATCTATACTTCCTGATGGCAGTGGCAGTGGTGCCAGTAGCTATAGAAGTTCAAGCTCCATTGGGGAACACTTGGCCCCTTCAATACCAGGCATTCAGTGTAAACTTCAGTGGGCTGCAGTAGTGTGCATGCTTTTGTGTGGGACAGTAGAGACCCCCTCAGTAAACCCCATTCTGGCTACTGCATTGGATGTCAAGGGCGACAGGAGACATCACTTCAGTAAGCTAGAACAGAAGAGTACAGCCAATACAATATTCAGAAGAACACATTCTTAATTTTTTCGGTGGCTCAGTTTTCCCCAGAGCATGCTAGGACAGAACCAGAAAAATCCTGATGCTTGATTACCACTGTGATTATTTTTTCCCTTGGGCTGGTGTGTTCCGGGAAACATAGTTTCCACTTAAGTAATAGTGGAAAGGAAGGAAGTAAGAAGATTTCTCCTAATAATAGAAATGAACAAGAAAGTGGCAAATAATATTCAGTATAGGCAAGGGTAATGGTTAGCATCCAGTAATGAGTAATACAAAGTATGATTTTAAGGTAAAGGATTCTGAGATATCAATTTGAATTCAAGGGTAGATTTTCAAGTAATCATTCAATGTGTTCATTTAATATAAGGCAAGTGAAATATTGGGAAGTTAGGGAAGTTATTATAATGAGAAAATAAAGCATAGTTTTCTTTTATTCAAAAAACCATGGTGTGTTTTTTTGGCAACATACTTAAGGAAGACAATAGAGCTAAAAATAAATAAAGGTCGGTGGGAGAAGGAAATGAAAATGAAAATGGAAACCTTCCACGTAGAAGCAGATTTGAAAGACTGGAGTCTAATGTGGAAAAGACCCAAAGACCCAGGAGATAGAATCAAAGTCTATTGCACAATAAAGGGTGTGGATGGGGAGAGTGCAGACTTGGTCATCAAATCCCTAAAATTCCAGCATTATTAGATAATCACTAAAGCTTCAAACAATTTAATTTAGGACAAATAAAGGGAAAATCTATTTTAAAAAGTGAGTACTATACATATAGAATTTATCCTGAACAGGTTGAAAACTTAAATATCAAATTTAAAATTTAGAAGAGCATGAAAATCAATTTGTAATGAACTTTAGTAAACATTTAGGCAGCTTGGTGTTTTTCAAATCTTTCTATATTAACACACGGGGAACAATTAATATGGTCTCTATCTGTCTACAGACAGAATTGGGGTACTTGGTTGAATGGCATTGTTTCCATCTTTTGAGAAAATTAAAGTGGTTTGACACTTTACAGTCTCCTAAGTCAGTAGCTGAGTTAAGAATATAAACCCTGTTATCTGACTTCCATTTTAGGATGACTTAGGGAATAGCGCCTATAATTCATGAGAACACTATTGATATTTTGAATTATAATTGTTAACAATATTAACAACAAGAGATATCTATATTTTTAGGTAAAATCACCATCTTATGTAAAGCACTTCATTCTTTGGCAAATCATAAGCCTCTTAGTCTGAGAGCAACTTGCTAAATAATTCTTAATATAATATTTTAGTCTGTGAATAAACAGAGGGCATCACATATAATTATTGCTCTGGTATGAACTTTACATAATAGTAACAAAGAACCTGAGCCTAATTAGTCTCTTCCAGTAAAAGTATTTGAGAAATTTTCCATTGCCCAATACCTTCCCATAATGGAAAATACACTGCATGGGAGGTATGTGTAAATATTTGATTCGTGTTTTACTGATTTCAGTGTCACAACCTATCAATCATTAACACTTCAAAAAACATATACCTGGTTGGTTGTTTCCAAAGTACATTCTTTCTCTGAAGGATTTTTAGACTCTTAGAGAGGTCCCTGGTGAACACCCAGTCTAATTTTTAATGTCATGGGTGGTGAAAATGTGACTAAGAATGCTGAAATGACTTTCACAGAGTCCTCTACCCAACCTTAGCTCTTCCTAAGACCAAGGTCTTTAGGATCCCAACTCAGGGTTCTTCTTAAGATACTAAGAAGTATCTGAAAGAAGGTGTATAGAAATACAACAACATTGTCATAGTTATAGAAACTAAAGTGAAGAAATTTAGAAAATTATAGGCGCTACCCTTTATTTCCAATGCTATTATAGTTGGTCACTTGATAAAATTAACTAATAGCCTCTATAGGAAGAAGTGTGAGAATATCAGTTTGACATTTTACTACTCTAACATAAATAAAAGTTTCCAACCTACTGCCTAGTTTATGGTCAGCATGTAAAAGTGTTAGTTAAATCTTATTGGACAACAATGGGCTAGGGCCTGATCTTGTGGCAAAATAACTTTTTCTTCCCTTCTCTGCTTGATAAAAGGGCCTCTACATATCAATTTCCAAACCCCTATTCCCTGGCTAGTGCCAGAGCTAATGGCCCACCATCATACTTTCAGTTTCTTAGGGGCAGAGGCAATGTGGGATGACAGATTGGAGCCCAAGCTCTAAGGAGCTCCTGCCAGATGAGGAGGTTCCACTGAGTTTGTCGGGCAATGTGGCATATTCCAGGGGGCCACTGCTCACAGTGTCACTCTCTTCTGAGGCATAAACTAGTAACTGAGATCCAGATGGTGTTATTCGTGGGATGCTTTGGCTTAGTTCCTTAAATAAAATAACCGTGGAAACTTCTAGTTTAGATCTTGGCCTTAAGTTTATTATCTGCCAATACATAATTAGTTAACTTAAACAGAAATTAGTTGCAGTGAGGAAAACTTACCACGATTTTTCCCCCAGAGCCGATTCAGGAGAACAAAAATGTTTTAAACCATGTTTTTATTTTCCTCATGCAAGATGGTAATAACCTTACTGGGTTCCATGGTGATTATACAAAAATGTCTACATTATTTTCATATTTTATTTATATTGAAATGTAAATGAAAATATTATGATCTAGACATATTTGAGAAGTTGCATCAGGAGAAGACAACCAGGTGCTTTGGAAACAGGCTGAGTGGAGAGGCAGTGCAAGATAGGGTTGAATGTGCTATCTTAATTTTCTCACATGGGAATGGTAATAGTACCTAATTCATAGAGTTGTTTTGGACATTAAATATAATAACATGTTGGTTAAAAATAAAAAGACAGAAAACAATATACAATGCAAACACTAACAAAACAATCAAAACAGAGCAAAAAAGCTGGGGTGGTTATATTAATAACAGGTAAAGTAGATGTTATGATAAAGCATATTATCAGGGACAAAGAAAGGTATTCTATAATGATAAAGGGGTTAAATCATTAAGAAGATCTAACAATCCTTAATGTACATGAACCTAAAAACAGTTTTTACTAAAAAAAATTTCTTTTAATGTTTATTTTTGAGAGACAGAGAGACAGAGCATGAGAAGGAGGGGGGCAGAGAGAGAGAGGGAGACACAGAATCTGAAGCAAGCTCCAGGCTCTGAGCTGTCAGCACAGAGCCCGACACAGGGCTCAAACCCACAAACCATGAGATGACCTGAGCTGAAGTCCAAAGCTTAACCAACTAAGCCACCCAGGTGCCACTAAAAACAGAGTTTTTAAATACCTGACACAAAAACATTGATGGAACTGAAATGAGAAATCTATAAATTCACAATCTTAATTGGAGATTTCAATCCTCTGTCTTAGTAATTAATAGAACAAAATAGAAAATCAGTAAAGATATAGAAGATGTCACCAACACAGTCAACCAATTTGAACTATTCATTGTTTATGGGAAACTTTTATGCAACAGCATCAGAATACATATTCTTTTCAAGTGCACATGTAACAATCACCAAGACAGACCATATTCTAGGCCATAACACAGATCTTGATTAGTTTAACTGGATTGAAATAGAATAATACAAGTTATGTTCTCTGGCTATAAGGAAATTAAAATAGAACTCAGTAACAGAAATATGTGGCAAATCTTTAAATATTTTAAAATTAAGCAATATACTCTAAAGAAAGCAAATATCACAATTGAGTTTATGAAATATTTGGACTGAATTAAATGAAAATATAACATATCAAGATTTGTGGGTACACACCTATACCGTACTTGGTCAGAAAATTTTATCATTAAATTCTTATATTCAAAAAGAAGAAAGATGTCAAATCAATGATAGAAGCTTCAATATTTAAAAACTAAAATAAATAAATAAATAAATAAATAAATAAATAAATAAAGCAAATTAAGTACAAAATAAGCCTAAGGAAATAATAAAAATAAGAGAAAGAATTAGTGAAATAAATAAATAAATAAATAAATAAAGCAAATTAAGTACAAAATAAGCCTAAGGAAATAATAAAAATAAGAGAAAGAATAAGAGAAAGAGCAGAAAAATATAAAGAAAAAAATCAATGGAATGTAACACTTATTTACAAAGGTCAATAAACTTATAATTCTGTAGCCAGACTAGCAGAGGGGAAAAAAAGCAAGAGAGAGAAAAGATTACTTACTAATATTAGGAATGAAATAAGCGACACTGTAACAGTTCCTTCAGATGCTTTAAAAAGAATAATAAGGAAGTATTATGAATAATTTTGTGCCAATAAATTTGGAAAGTTAGGTGAACTAGGTCAATTCTCTTGATGTAAGAAACTACCAAAGTTCGTGTAAGAAATTGAAAACTCAAACAGTTCTATATCTATGAAAAGTCATAGAAGTTACAGTGAAAAACTGTTCTATGAAGGAAACCCAGGCTCAGATGACTTCATTGGTGAATTCTACGAATTAATTGATTTGAAGGATGGAACAATACTAATTCTACACACACACAAGCTCTTCCAGAAGATAAAAAAGGAGAGAACACAACTCATTTTATGAGCCCAAATTACTTCAATAATGACATTAAGAGAAAAGAAAACCAAATTCCAGTATCCCTCATGAACATAGATGCAATACAAAAATCCTTGGCAAAGTATTAGAAAATTGAATTCAGTGATACATCATGACCAAATGAGTTTATCCCTGGAATTCAAGTTCAGCTTAAAATTTGATAATCAATCAATATGATACACCTTATCAACAGACTAAAAATCAGACGATCATTTTAATGGATCCATTGAATGCAATGAAGTATATATTTCTCCGTATGTTGCTCTTTTCACTTAGCTTTGTGTTTTGATTTTTTACATTTTCAATCTATTTTAATTAATGAATACTTTTCCAGTGGTATTATCAAACCCATATAAAAAGGCAGCCCTCTGTCCCTTTTAAACTTTTTCACTTTTGTTTTTTGCTTCTTTGAAACAATAACTTTCAAATAGTTCAGCTATTTATTTTGGTATTTACTTTCATGTTTGTAGATAACATACTTCTTAAGGTTTTTATTTTTTACTTTTAGACATTATCTATTGCTTTTCTTTTATTAAAAATTTTTTTTTATTCTGTATTTTTGAGAGAGAAACAGAAAGACAGAGTGCGATTGGGGGAGGAACAGAGAGAGAGGAAGACACAGAATCCGAAGCAGGATCCAGGCTCTGAACTGTCAGCACAGAGCCCGACAGGGGGCTTGAACTCACGAACTGCGAAATCACAACATGAGCGGAAACTAGACGCTTCACTGATTGAGTCACTCAGGCCTTTTCTAATAAGGAAGATGATCATTTTGTTTTCTGTCTCTTTCACACACACATACTTCTTAAAAATTGCAGTATTGCTTATTTTTAATTCAATCAATAATCTGTGTTTATGTTTTTATGTGATTATGATTTACAGCTAAGCTACATAGTGTACTATGCTCACACCTCTTGTTCAACTTCTTATATTTCTTGGAGTTGGTGTTGTTCAGTCAGTGCTTTGTTTCTGTTGCTTTCTAGGATTCAATCACTAATTCATCTCCAAATTCTACCTATGCACTTAAAAAAAAATCTCTTCTGAATAGCCCATACATCATGTATTAATTTTTTCCAAGATGATACCCTTTCTTTTGTTCTTGATCCAATTTGGACTGGTTGCTTTCTAGGAATTTGAACAACTATAATCTTTGGATTTCTATTCACTATTATCCTAGATGTTTCTTCCCCCTTTTTCTCTCTTTTTCCTTTTTTTCCTTCTATTTCCCCTCTTCCCATTTGTCTTACATTAGCTCTCCTGTTCACTGCTGTCCCTGCCGGTTTATCTATTTAAAAATTTGTAACTGTCGTATAGATACTTGGGGCAAAGCTGGAGATAAAAATATGGGTTCAATGCATCATGTAACTGGATTAAAGCTTTTAACTTTTCATAGATTTGGCTTGAAATACCTCAAAAAGTTGTTCCTTTGACTCATGCATAAAGATATTTAATCTTCCATAGAACATTCAGTAAATGAGGGTGAAGTCATGGGAGATTTAGGTATAAGTTAGTTTTTAGTTTTTCAAACAAATCTGAATTTTTGATTCTTTGATAAAGGAATGTAAGGTGTCCAGATTTCCTCTTTATATTTGGAGAGTCTTTTCTAAGTTTATTTATTTTTTCCTAGTACAACAAAAAAGTATTTAGGACATTGTGAAATAGCATAGTGAGATAGTAATGTTCTATATCTTCAAGGTGTCTTTTATTCTGAAGGTTTGCCAAGTACTTTACAACTTGAAGATGAGATTGTTTTGTTCCCAACTTAAAAGCACCTCATTCTGTGATGAAATATTGTTATGTACTGAAATATTATTATGTTATGAGGTACAGCTGTACGAAAAAATATTTTAATGAAAGAAATACAACTTTGGGGTAGCAACAAGAATCAGACAACCTTTGCTGACAAAAATTTTCAATGGTCACAGCTCACTGGGCTCTCAGTTTCTCACGATGGCATCTGAACTCTAGTTGGATCTCTTACCTTGAGTTAGGGATAAATACCATCCATCATTTAATTATCGATAATATGCCTTCAAGCATTATAATACCTGAAGTCAGCATATACAAACTAACTCTAAAAGGGAGTTCTATGAAGACTGCCCATAGGTTATAGGTATAAATAAATAATAAAAGCGTGGGACACGTGGGTGGCTCAGTTGGTTAAGTGTCTGACTTCCACTCAGGTCATGGTCTCACTGTTTGTGAGTTTGAGCCACATCAGGCTCTTCTGCTGTCAGCACGAAGCCTGCTTCAGATCCTCTGTCTTCCTCTCTCTCTGCCCCTCTCCCACTTCTGGTCTATCTGTCTCCCTTAAAATAAATAAATATATATTAAAAAAAGGTGGGGGAGAGGATGTGCCTGGGTGGCTCAGCTGATTAAGAATCTGACTTCGGCTCAGGTCATGATCTAATGGTTTGTGACTTCGAGTCCTGCGCTGGGCTCTGTGCTGACAGCTCAGAGCCTGGAGCCTGCTTGGGATTCTGTGTCTCCGTCTCTCTCTGTCCCTCCCCTGCTTGTGTGCTCTTTCTCTCTCAAAAGTAAATAAACATTAAAACATTTAAAAAAATAAGTAAAAAGTTTAGACATGAAAAGTATTATTTTATAATATTTATAGTTTCCAAAGTAATACTAACCCTAAGAATAACAAGAATATTCATATATATGTCTCAATTTTTTTAAATCCCAAATGAGTCCTAAGAACATGGAGCCGCATAAGGTAGCAAAACCAGATATTCTATTTTGTAGACCACTATTTAAATTCTATAGTGACACTGCTTACTTAGTAGTCAGACTTCTGGCAACCCCAAACCAAACCTGCAGCTGGGAACCTGCACATAAACATAGAAAACATCTGAGTGGTCACAATAGATGTCAAAAAAGCTAGCACTTTATTTGTGGTAGAGACATGCCAGCCCTCCATTTAGCAGATATTCCATTCCACAACTGTTTATAAAAAAGGAAAGGCTGCTATTGGTAGGCACACTGACAGCAGTCTACACTATTTTAGAAAGATCTCCAAAAATGAACAAACAAGTCTGTTATGCTAACTAATATTAAGCAGAGAAATGATTCTTGTTGGACATCGCTTTCTCCAACCATGTTGGAATTTTCTTGCATCAAATAAAATCCCTGACCCACATCAATTTGAAATCAGTATTAGCTGAAAAGCTCAAGGTTATGTTAGAAATGCATCAAAACTCTTAGGTATAGGAAATAAGATGGGTTATGCTTTACACTGTTTAGGGTGATTTCATTCATGCATTCAAGAAATATTTTACTGGGCGCATACTCTAAGTGCTAGATACTGCTCTAGCGAGAAAAATACATTAGTGAACAAATGAGACAAAATCCCTGACCTTGTGGAACTTATGTTCTACCAGAAGGAGACAAATGACAAACATAATACATTCATGACTGATAAAGTGTGTCAGAAGCTGTTAAGTATTATGGAAAAAAAATAAAGCAGGGTAGAGGGTGATAGGGAGGCTGGAGCCATGGAGGGCGATTGCCGTTTTAATTAGGGTGGCCAAGGTAAGCCTTACTGAAATGGTGTGATTTGCACAAAGACTGGAGGAGGTGAGGGCTGCAGAGAAGGCCGGTGGGAGTGTGCTTGGTGTATTCCAGAAACAGTAAAAAAGCCAGTTTGCTGGGCAGAGTGAGGGGGAGGAAATCTAGTCAGTGAGATGAGAAGGGGAGTGCCCATTGTGTGCATTTTTAGACCATCTTTAGAACTCTTGCTTTTACTTGGAGAGAGATGAGGGAGCCATGGTGGGTTTTGAGATAATATGACATGCTTTAGGAAAAATCCTTATGGCTGCTGTGTGAAGAATAGATAGTAGGGGAGCTTAGGGTAGAGAGAAGAACATGGTAGGCAGACAGCTGCAATAATTCAGGTGAGAGTTTATACAACTGCCACATACATTAAGTATTTTATTAAAACATAATTGCCTACATCTATCCTTATATTAAAGGTAATCACACATGTTCTTAATTCTTATATGAAGCATGACATAATACGAGTGTTTGTGATGCACAAAGTGCTTTTCCAGAGAAGCTACCTACACCCAGGGTTTGCTTTAGCTCAAGTGTTTTGGATGGAGTGACTCTGTCCACTCCCTTCCTCTAGCCTGTTCTGAGTTGACTGGAGAGGGAATTGGCCTAAGGGCAGCCATCCATAGCCTGCTAGTCCTCCAGAAGTGGGCCTGGGACAAAAGGCTCTCTCACTTTTGAGCTCATTCAACTTGATCCTACTCAGGATTTTGATTGAGAATGATGCAAGGAAAACTAGTTGACAACATAAAGAGAAAGGGACCCAGGAGCAGGTGGGTTAACAGTGGAATGGTAGAGTAAAGACTACTTGTGAAGTCCTGTTCCTCAGACCCACAGAGAAGATTAGGAATTGCAAAGACCTTATAGTTTCTGGCCCTATGAGGTTGATTCTAGATGGTTCCTGCCTTTTTTGGGGGGTTCCCACATGTTTGAATTTTTATTACCAGCCCTCCTCATCTTACACTGTTTCAGGTAAATTGAAAAACAAAATCTCTATTTCTTACAAATGAATGAGTCTAACGAATTATAACCACTTATGTGGTAACAGTCTTCTGCATTCATGGTCATCTTTAAATCATTTTAGGCTATCAAATCTTTAAAAAGATGTTCACTTTCTATATCTTTAGATGTAGTGGTGAATAACACAGACTTAGGAGCCAGACTGCCTGAATTCCAAGGCCAGCTCCTTCCCTTACCACCTATGTGATTCTGGGCAAGCGATTTAACCAGCCTTCCTCAGTTTCCACGTCTATAAAAAGGAGGTAACAATATCTCTTGGAGTTGTTGAGACAATTCACCGTGTGAATATGGAAACCTCAGACAATACCTGGTATGTAGTAAAGACTCAGTAGACATCATGTCCTGATGATTAAATAAACCATTACACCTAGGTGATAAAAAAGTACTCCAGGTGACTGCTATCGTGGGTGAGTTAACTGGTATTTGCCAAGACAGTGGTATTGACTATTACTTAGGTGCTTTCAAATAGACAGTCTCTATAGTCTTTTGACATGTTTCAGTTAACAAACCTGTGTCAAATGCAGAAGGACAGTTCTCTATGGGAAAGGGGGAACAGGCAGGCAGAACTTTTGATACCTGCTCTGTGCAGGAAGGAACTTGTGTTTGGTGCTGGGGAAAGTGAAACTGACTCTCAAGGAACTTAAAACTTACTCATGACTAGAGTCTATGAGAATTTAGAGGACTTTGCCTTTTTTTTTTTTCTTTTATTGGTACCAGCATCTCAAATAAAGTAGCACTCAACCAGTACTTTTTGAATGAATGAATGAATGAGTGTTGAATAAATGAAAAGTAATCACAACGAAGGCATTTCAAAGTCAGGAGGGAGTTATAAATAAAGGGCTATAAAAACACAAAGGAAAGGTAATAAATTCTGACCAGGTTGTTGGACCATGTATATAGGGATGGAAGATTTGACATCTGGATTGGACCTTGATAACCAAAGTTTTGATAAATGGTCCAATGGGTTGGAGCTCAGAGGGAGACTGTTCCTACCAGAGGGATCAAAGGATCAGAGATGTGCAAGTGAATATTCAATTTGGAGAACAGAAAGTGGTCTGGGGTGGTTGGAACTAAGGGAAACTTGTGGAGGACAAGAACAGTTCAAAGGGTATGACAAGAGGTTAGATGAAAAGGTTGTTTGGAACCATAATGTAAAACGACCTCCTGTCTCATAGTTTGGATTTTATCATATAGGCATGAGATTAAAACAAACATAATTTCTATTGAATTATATACATACAGTTCACAATATTTAAATAATACCAAATATTTATTAGTACAACATAGACCTGATAATCTGGGATTTTTTTTTTTAAGTTTATTTATTTATTTATTTTTCAGAGACAGAGAGAGAGAGAGAGAGTGCGAGCACCAGTGGGGGAGGGGCATAAAGAGAGAGAGAGAGAGAGAGAGAGAGAGAGAGAGAGAGAGAGAGAGAAGGAAAATTCCAAGCAGGCTCCACACCACCAGCACGCAGCCTGATGTGGGGCTCAAACCCATGAACTGTGAGGTCATGACCTGAGCCGAAGTCAGATGCTTAACCAATTGAGCCAATCAGAGGCCTCATTCTCTGAAATTTTGAAAGGTAATTCTCATGATACTGTGGACAGAGAATAGAGTAGGAAGAGACTAGATTTGGAGGGACAGTTGGTTACTGCCCTAAATCTTATGAGAGAAAAATGGCTTTAGGATTTCCAGAATTTCAACAAATAATGTTAACTCCATTAATCATTTTCAAATTCTGCCACAGCTTCTATAATTAATAGTGCTTTTGGACTCCTTTTCTTCATTAGAGAGTCAACTCAAGAAATACATGCTGTGGTCCTATTAGGCATTGTGTACTTTGGGGTAGGCAGAGCAGGACAGAAGAAGAAGTTCCCCGTCTGAGGGAAGACTGATTTTAGCCTCAGCCTTAAGGAGTGAGTTATCAAATGTTTAGATCTTTGATAATCTGATTGGTTAAAAAAAAAAAAAAGATATTTCAGTGCAGTTTTAACTTCTTTTCTCTTTTTAAGAAGGTGGATGTCATTTCATATTTCTAAGGGCTGTTGTCTAAGAACTGTGTTCTAGGCTTTGTCCATTTTGTCCATTTGGATTGTTGATCTTTTCTCTTGGTTATACATTAGGAGGAGGAGTTGCTCATGTTATGAATTGTAACATTTCCCCCACTCTCTCATTTGCCTTTGTTTGTAGTTTTCTTATTCAGAATCTTTAAATATACTCAGATATACCCATTTTTTCCTTTTATGGCTTCTGAGTTTGGTATCTTATTTTGAGTGACATTTCACAGTTATAAAAATGCATCTGTGTTTTGGTATTTTTATAATTTCATTAACCCATTTAGAGTTTATTTTGGTTTACCTTGTATTTTTTTTCCCCCAGTGGTGACCCAGTTATCGCAACACTGTTTATCAAATAATCTATAATCTATCTTTCCTGTACTGATCTGAAATTCCATCTTTGGCTTGGTTTAATTTGATCCCTGCATTACTGTATAATTCTAATAGTTTTTAATTTATGCTATTTGTAATATAAATTTTAATGAAAATTTCTCCCTCTTTACCTCTTACTTCCAATTCAATCCTCCAATTTTTCCCTGTTTTTATTAGTATCAACTGTGATTTTTTCCCTTGATGATTATTAATTTTTTTACATCATAGTTCCTCTCTTTTAAGAATCATTTTGGCATTTGCATTGTTTCACAACATTAACAGCATGTATTTTGGACTGAGTGCATATTTGATCTGGAGTGTGTGATTTCTCTGATCTTTTCTTCAATTCTCCTCCTTGTTCACCAGGCTCTAGCCATCCTACAAGCTTGTTTATATTTCCTTAACTGTTTTTTTAAGGTTTATTTTATTTTTGAGAGAAAGAGAGCACGAGCAGGGTAGGGGGAGATGCAGAATCTGAAGCATGCTCCAGGCTCTGAGCTGTCAGCACAAAGCCTGATGCAGGGCTTGAACCCATGAGCTGTGAGATCATGACCTGATCTGAAGTCAGACGCTTAACTGACTGAGCCACCCAGGTGCCCCACAAGCTTGTTTCTATTTTCAGGGCCTTTGTGTCTGCTGTTCCTGTTGCCAAGAGATTACTTTTCTCGATCTTTGCATGGTTTTGATTCCTTTTCATTACTCAGATGAGATGTCACTAGACACACAGGCCTTCCATGACCTCCTTGGCTAAAGTAACTCCCACCCAACCCATTCCTGTACCCAGGTATTTAATTTTATTTTTTCCATGGGCTTATTTCTATCTAATAGGATTCTATTTTATTCATGGCTTACTTGTTTATTTCCTTTATTTTTTCACTAGAATATAAGTTTATGAAGGTAGATACCTTCTCTATTTTGCTCATAATTTTATCCCTAATGCTTAGAGCTATGAGAGGCATGTTAGGCCACTAATATTTAGCAAATAAAGATTTGTTGAATGAATGAATTAATAAGGCCTTGCTTTTTTTTTTTTTTTTTTAGAATGTTTCCTTATTCTTCTAAACTTCTTATTCAGCGTGCTCTGGGCCAATCCTCCTTCTGCCTTTCTGTGTGGGGAATGGTGGTCATTGCTTCCTTCCTTTTAAGAACAGGCACAATTGGCCAAGAAGGCCAATCTGGGGTAAAAGGGCAGGAAAATCTAGGGGTAGAGGGTCCTTGGTCATAAGGGCCAGCATACATGCAAATGGAGTGGACCAATTCATTTATTTTGAAAACAATTTATTTTGAAAACTCAGGTTGTGGGATTGAGCCCTATGTCGGGCTCCATACTGAGCATGGAGTCTACTTAAGATTCTCTCTCTCTGTCTCTCTCTCTCTCTCTCTCTCTCTCTGTCTCTCTCTCTCTCTCTCTCTCTCGGGGCACCTGGGTGGCTCAGTCGGTTAAGCGTCCGACTTAGGCTCAGCTCATGATCTCATGGTTTGTGAGTTCGAGCCCCACTTCGGGCTCTGTGCTAATAGCCTGGAGCCTGGAGCCTGCTTTGGATTCTGTGTTTCCTTCTCTCTCTGCCTCTCCCCCACTTGTGCTCTGTCTCTGTCTATCGAAAATGAATAAATGTAAAAAAAAAAAAAAAAAAAAAAAGATTCTCTCTCTCTCTCTCCTGCCCCTCTCTCCTGCTCATGTTGTCTCTTTTTCTCTCTCTCTCTCAAAAAAATAAAAATAAAAAAAAAGACAGATAAAACACACAAGCAAATTCATAATTATTTCATTTGATAATAAAAGTCTTGGAGAAAAATAAAGTAGGGTAAGGAAAAAGAAACTGAAAATGTTGGTAGGGCTACTTTATATAGGGTGTTCAGGAAAGTTCCCTCTGGATATGTAACATTTGAATTTGAAAACAAGACGGGGTGGCCTTAGTTGTAGGTTTCTGGAGAAACTTATTTCATGACACATTAATGAGCCATGATGCATGGTCTGGAAAATTCTGATAAGACTTTGTTAACTTGGCAAGGTTTGAATTTATTGTAAATGAAGCAGGGAAGCATTAGAGGATTTCAAGCAGAAAAATAACATGATCTGACTTACATTTCAAAAGAATTGATGTTCTCTGGATAATAAATAGACTTGGTGGGTGGGTAAGTTGGGGGAATGTGGACGCTGGGAGACTTGTCCATTCAGTCCTTGCTGTAACTTTATTTACTTATCACCATTATAATTCATCAAATTTCTTTTATCAGATATGCTAAAAATAGGCTAGTAATAGCCAGCTTTAAGTAGAAGTTTCAAAATGTGTGTTTTCAAATGAAACAACACAGGTAAAACCTGACAGAATTGGTGCTCAGTAAACTTCAATTTCCTATTTATCCTTCAGTCTTAATTGAATCTTCTCCTTGGCTGAACAAGGTTTATCTGGAACAGAGTCTAGTTTCTCTACAAATCTCATTTAGTTGTCCCATCTTGGTTGGCCTCAGGCAGTCTTCCTTTGATGCCACACTTATCTTCTGGGATCTCCACCTGCACAGCCAATGTCTTCTGACTCAGCTGGCATCTCCATGGTAGATCAGAGCCTTCTGTCCTTCATAAATGGCTCAAGGCACATGATAACTTTGCTGTTGCTGCTGATTGCAGAGAAGCTCTTAACTGTGTACATCTTGCCCTTTAACACAAGTAGCTAATGAACAGGAAACTGCTTTTTTTAAGGAGAAATTTCCCTTGCAAAGAACAGATAGTGGAAGCTCTTTTATCCAAGACTATGCTTGTTATTTCTTGTTTCTTTCTCCTTATTGGTTTTCCCTCCTTTGTCACTCTGCTTTGTGTCCTGGGAGGCTGACTTTTATGGACTACACCAAAGGCTCCGTCCCTCTCTGATTACAGGTTAGGTCTGGCAAACTGGAAACATCAGTGAGATCTGAAAATGGGAGGGAAAGGGGTTTGGAGTATTTATTCTTCCAGCTTCCTTTATGCTGGGCTGCCACTGGTTGGGTTTGTCCCTCTACTAAATGTCACAATTCCTGAGGACAGCCCCTTTGTTACAACTACAGACGTACTTCAGAGATATTGTGGGTTTTGTTCCAGACCATTCCAATAAAGTGAGTCAAACGAAGTTTTTGGTTTCCCAGTGCATATAAAAGTTACATTTACACTATATTTTAGCCTATGAAGAGTTCATTATGTCTAAAAAAGCCATGTATATACCTTAGTTAAAAAAAAGTCATTATTGCTGGGACGCCTGGGTGGCTCAGTCGGTTAAGCATCTGGCTATTAGTTTTGGCTCAGGTCATGATCTCACGGTCCATGAGGTCAAGCCCCACATCAGGCTCCACACTGATGGTGCAGAAACTGCTTGGGATTCTCTCTTTCCTTCTCTCTCTGCCCCTCTCCTGCTCGTGTGCGCCCGCGCTCTCTCTCTCTCTCTCAAAATAAATAAATAAATAAATAAACTTAAAAAAACACATTTTATTGCTAATCAATGTTAGCCATCATCTAAATTTTCTAATCACAGATCCCCATAACAAACATAGTAATAATGAAAAAGTTTGAACTATTGCGAGAATTATCAAAATGTGGCACAGAGATATGAAGTGAGCAGATGTTATTGGAAGAATGGCACCAAATGGTTCTGATAGACTTGTTCCACACAGGGCTGCCACAAACCTTCACGTTGTAAAAAACCACAATATCTGCAAAGCACACTAAAGTGAGGAGCAATAAAAAGAAGTAGGTCTGTATAGCTTCTCTCTCTGTGTTCTAGTAGCTCTCTCTAACCCTTAAGACCAAGGGGTGGTAGTGGCTCCTCATAGGGTCTGCTACTGGGGAGCTTCACCAGCCTTTGTGGGTTTCTCTTACCACTGTCTACTCCTTCATAAACAGATGGTTTATTTAACTCTTCAGTTGTCCTGTTTCCTGCTAGTCCCAGATGGAAACACAGAGGTTTCTCTGCAGGAGTAGCTGAGTGGAAAAGTATAAACTTCTGTACAGGGAAATACTTAAAACTATTCAAGTATCAGAGACAATTTTATCTTAAAGCAATAGAAAAAAAGGGGACTTTTCAAATTAACCTATCAGTGTAGCCTATGGCCATCAACATACGTATACTTTGGCTTGTATGTAGTCCATTCAAAGAAGAATTGGCATGGGGGTGCCTGGTTGACTCACTGAGTGGAGTGTGCAAGTCTTGATCTAGGGGTCACGAGTTCTAGCTCCACACAGAACTTACTAAAAACAAAGCAAAACAAAGAAGAGTTGGCAGAATTATTTTGAGGACTGAATATTTTATATTAAGCATTAAATAGCTACTTGTATACTTTCAAGACCCACAAAGACTAGGCAGAAGGACAATTTCTTTATAAAAATTTTTTCAACTGGCAAAGAAAGTAATTGGATATGAATGAATAGGAGATTTCTAGCTGTGAGACAGAGTGAATACTGGTTCAGTGTGAATCATGAATATTCAGTGAGAAAGATTGTTGGTTAGAAGTAGCGTGGCATGGTATTTTAGAGCAAAGCTCCTGGAACTATCCTTTCTCAGTTCAAATCCTGCCTCTGCTATTTACTAGTTGGGAGGCTTTGGACAAGTTACTTAATATCTCTGTGCCTCAGTGTCCCATGCTAATGCAGGAAAAATAAGAGAACCTAACATAGTATTGTTATGAGGAATAAATGAGTTAATTTATGTAAAGCACTTACGATACTGCCTGGTGAGCAATATTTAATAATTCTGTTTATTTGTATTATCTTGAAAGTAGACATGAGTTTCTGGGATAGGGACAGATTATTACTTTTTTTACAAAAATAACCTTTATTTATTGCGTTTCCCCCTAATTTCCCCCCTTATGGGATGATGCAGTGACACCCAATGGACAGGCCTATACATGGAAGTTTATGTTGTACTTAGGACAGGAACCCCCCACAAAAAGAGCTTGGAGCTTATATAGGGGAGGGATGGCCAAGACACTTTCCTTCCTACTGTAAACAAATTCTCCTTGGAAAGAGAGAGGGAAGGACCCTGGGTTTTTACTCTCTGGAATGTAAGTAAATGTCTCCTGGGGAAGATAAGACAAGTGTTTTTAGGTTTACAACCCTTGGGATGTCTCTATGGCTTGGGGTCTCATCTGTCCCTAGAAGTGCAAACACATATCTCTGGGGACGTGAATTGTTATCTATTCAATAATCTTTTAGATTTCAAGGCTTTTCCTTTAACCTAAGTCCCAGTAAAATTTTTCCAGAAAGTCCTAACTGTTAGAAACATTAAAAATTTACTTCCTGACACCTGGCACATAGCACACTTATGTCAATGTCAGCTTTCAGGATCGTGTGAATGGTTAGAAGCCATGGAAGTTGTGTGGTAACTTGAGAGATTTACTCCTACTGAGAGTTGTTTGATAAGCTTATCAGCATTAATGTAGAAGTATAGAGAAAGCAGTAATGAAAGGCAAAACAAAAAATGTATAAAATCCAAGATCATTTTTAATCATAATAGTTATGAATGTAAGATGTCACATTTATTGAGTTAAAGCTAATCACGCTGAAAAAATGATCTCACTTAGGCCTGATGGCAATATTGTAAGATTCGTACTTAATACTTGCATTTTATGGAGTATAAAGCTCATGAAGGGTAACCTCGCCCCAAAGTCATATAACATATAAAGTGGCAGAGCTATTCCCAATGCACGTTTATATGACTTCAGAACTCATGCTCTTTACTGATTCCGTCGGAAACAGCATCTGTGTTTTTCAAGGTAAACTGAGTCCTCCATTTTCTCTGCTGGCCCACATCTGAGAATCAGAGAAGCTGTGGAAGACATTGCTCTTTCTCTTCTGCACTGCCTCACCCAACATCTGGATTTAGGTGATGTGCCCTAAACCTGCAGCCATACATACTGACTAGGGCTTAGCTTCGGCACCCTGATTTTGGAATTAAAAGAAAGCTGACTTTGCTTTCGAATTCCGCCACTTACTAATTGTGCGACCCAAGGCAAAATGGTTCTTCTCTCTGAACTTCTGATACTTCATATATAAAATGGGGATAAAAATGCCTGTCTTGCTTTACTCACAGGATTATTTATGCGGATCAAATGGGATAATATACATGAAGGCACATTGTAGACTGCAAAGCTTTCTGGAAGAATAAAATATTATTATTTACTCACTAGCAGACATGTATTTTGTCAGATACTGAGTTAGTTGAAGGCAATACAAAATTGAAAAAGATACTATTACTCGAGTTGCTTTTTAAAGTATCTCTAATCGTAAATCATGTATTGAAGGCAATGTTGGGCACCTATTAAATTGCCGTATCCCTACTTTTTTTTTTTGGTTAACTTACTTAAACATTTGTCTGGAGAGGCATGTGCCTGATCCCAGCTGCTTTTCCAGCCTCCTTTGCAGGTAAAGGTCAATGAACCTCACTTGGAGTCCTGGTTTAGTACAGAATTTTACTCAGATGGCCGATTAAAACTATTTTAATAACAAGTCCATTTACAGAGCTGTAGGTGGGGTTAAAGCTATTAGTAAGGCACCCAGATATCAGCTACGGTGAAAGGCTGTTATGACTCTAAGGCCTGAAAAGTCAAGAAGTGAAGTGTGTTGCCAGAGTGCAGAGACAGCTGGAGCCATGGAGGCATGTGCCCAGAAGGCACTGTAGTTATGGGAAGATATGGCCACTGACAGAACTGCAGTGCTGAAAAGGGACAGGGGGAGGAATAGGGAAGGAATTCCCTGACCTCTCTCAAATTTCACCCTCCAATCTTTGCTCATATCACTTACTTGCCCAAACCTCATCAGGAACCAGAAAGCAAAGAAGCTCATCGTGTGACTTCATTCTGTTCAGTAAGATGTAAGAGGAAGTCTGTTGTAGTCATTTCTGGGAAAATTTGGCCTTCCTGATAGGAAGGGGTCAGGCATGGATGGCAGTTTTCCCTTATTCTTCCTTTCTTTCCTTGAATGAAGACATGATGGCCAGAGGGCAGCAATCATCTTGCAGTCAGTCATGAGGCAACAGGCATGATGGTGAAGGACAATAGGCTCAGGGTAGGAGCGGAATGATAGGAGGGGACTGGGTCTCTGGTAGCATTGTTAGGCAGTTGAATAAGCTTCTGTAATCACTGCCTTCAGGCTTCTTTTGTAAATAATTTTTGAGTCTCTTTACTTTTATCTGGTCTGAGTCCTACACGATATAGTGTATAATTTTCATAGTCGGTCTGAGGAGATACAATAAAATCTGTCCTATTAAAAAACAGCCCAAAGTAGTGAGGATAAAGGATGCTCGTGATTTAGGAAGTAAAAATATGGCATCTGGGTTCGTACAGTCCCAAAACATAAAAAGTGAAGCTTGTGTTCAAAAGCACATTTTTCCCACTACAACGTTTTGGTCACACTTTTCCCACTTGTAATACCTGCTTGATAATTGCCTTTGATTGGACTGCAGGCTCTGTGCTGTTGGGACCATGCCTGTCTGCCTATTCCTGGAGCCTCATGCAGTTTGCCTAACAAAGTGTATGTTCCCCATAGCTAGTTATTGACTTAAACCCAAAGTGTCAGAGCCATTAAAGTCAAACGTTGACTTTTCTCTGCTTCCCTTGACCTTTGCTGAGGTCAAGAACTTGCTATAATTTTCTCAGATTAAAAATTTTCTGAGTCACAGCTTCTCAGGCAAAATTTTATCTTGTAAGAGCTGAAACATCAGAGACTCTGATATTTCTACCGGTCATTAATATTTGAGGATCTTCCTTTGACTGTGAGTGACTGAATAGGGACAGAAATGTACAGATAGTTCTGGGTCACAAGATCGAGCATCTAGAGTTTGTGCTGGCTGTGTTGGAATGTCCTGCTTATTTAAAGGAATTATGCCCCTCTTCGTTTGTTTGTCCAACCCTGTAGACAAATATCTCATATCCCAGCCACAAAACTAAATGCAGATTTACTTAAGGAGGAGGATGAAAACTTGAACACAAGCAACATTTTACTGGAGAAGAAGGTGGGTGGGTGACCTTCTTTATTGTGAAAACATTTTATTTTTATATTGAGGTGTTATTAATAGTAGAGTTTGGTTACAGAAAAAAAAACACCTAGTGCAACTGGAATGTTGGTCTAAGCATGGGGAAGAGTCGCATAAATAACTTTTATTTTTTTAATGGCTTACTTTGTTATGAAAACAACATAATCTAAATGCTATAATTTATGTTCTGTCATATGGATGCAATTACACGTGGAGTTAGAAATGATTACACTAGCATTTATTGTGCTGTCTTGTGAAATAGTAGAGATATAGAGATAATTAGGTACATGTTATAGCTTTTCAAATCAATAACTTGAAGAAAATGGGTCTCCATTGTAGGCTACAATTTATTTGAACTGACTGGTATAAATTTTATCTGCTCATTATATCTCAGGTTGATTTTAGGTGGGAGCAGAATTTTGAGGGAGCAAGAGTATTTTTAACATTTAGGTAATTTGATTATTGGTTAACAGTTCTCCATCATCTGGTCACAAGAAGACAGTGTCCCTTTTCATAATCTTATTTTAACCGAGCTATCCACAAAGAGAAAAACAAATTTATAATAATTTAGTAACTAAAAAAACTCTGAGTTGCTAGGAAAAGGGTTAGAGAGTATATAATTGAAGGGAACCAATTTGACTGGCAAACTACTATGAACTGTTTTCATGCTCTGCGTGTTTAGTTTCCAGACATTTCAGATTAGCACATTAAAGAATTGAGAATCTGTGTTGAGGTATTTTACATTGTGAAGGCACATCAAAAATAGCTTATTTTCCTTCCTATACTCTTTCTCTACTTATAGTTTTAGTTTTCTACACCTGGGGTGAGTAAAAAAAATACAAATTTGCAACAGAACAATGGCATTAGTATTTGTTATCTTGGGGGGAAAAAAGGAAAAGAAGTAACTGCAATAAAAAGGGAAGGTCTGTAAATTCCCAAGTGCCAGTCTTTTTTAGGTAAATGTTAGGAGCTTTGGGCTCCTCATCTGAATACAAAAGGACAGTGTCTAAAAACTATGAAAGATGGAAAAACGTAGCATGTTCGTTTCATGAGCTGTTCTATGCTGTAGTTATTTAGAAAGTCAAGGTAATGGTTTTTCTTGACTTATACTTAATGGAGGGAAATTTAAAACCAATACCTTTATGCAGCTGATGGTGACCCGGAATACACTCCTGGCACATGCATACAAGAAAAGCACCGTGTGCGTGCTTGTGTGTGTGTGTGTGTGTGTGTGTGTGTGTGTGTGTGTAGTGTGTGTGAAGGAGGTGGAGGGTGGGAAGGGGTTGTGGGTTGAATAGTTAGCTCTAATATCAATTTTACAACATCTCCTTATGACTATAATTGCTTTTATGGGGTTTATCAACTCCCACCTGGATCAGCTTAAATTTAATTTGTATTAGAATTCCAAAATTTGGTAAGGGAAACCAAATCCCTGTGGATCATAAAAAATTGGATGCTAGGGAGGTAATATGTCTTATAAAATACAATGTGAAATGACCACTCTGTATTTTGAGAAAAAGTGGGGTATCATGGTCCATGACCTGAAGGAACTGTACCTTCTTTCCGAGAATTTTCTTGTCATGTCAACTGGCTGAGAACTGTGGTCTTTTTCCTTGCATTAAAAAAAAAAAAATTAAAATGTTTATAATGTTTGATTTTGGGTAATTGTAGATTTACATGTAGTTGTAAGGAATAATAGATCTTTCTTACCCTTTACCCAGTTTTCTCCCATGGTAACATCATGCAAAACTATAGTACACATCACAGTCGAGATATTGACATAGAGAGAGTCACAGAACATTTCTGTCACCACCAGGATCCCTCATGTTGCCTTTTATAGCTACATCTACTTCCCTCCTACACTCCATCTCCTCTTTAACTTCTGATAACTACTAATCTGTTCTCTGTCTCTATAATTTTATCATTTTAAGAATGTTATATAAGTGGAATCAGTATGTAACATTTTAGGATTGGCTTTTTTCCCCACTAAGTATTATTATCTGGATATTTATCCAAATTGAGGCATGTATCAAAGGTCCATGTATTTTTATTATGGAGCTGTATTCCATGATACAGATATGCCACAGTTTGTCTTATTGTTTACTCACTGATAGATAGCTGAGCTGTTTCCAGTTTTTGGCTATTATGAATAAAGTTGCTATAAACATTCATATGTAGGTTTTTGCGAGAATACAGTCTTCATTTCTCTGGGATAAATGCCTAGGAGTGCAATTGCTGGGTTGTGTAGTAATTGCAAGCTTAGCTTTTCAAGAAACTGCCAATCTGCTTCCCAGAGTGGCTGTACCATTTTATATTTATACCAGCAGTCAAGTTTCTCCACATCCTTGCTAACATTTATTTTTTGTCACTATATTTCATTTAGCCATTCTGGTAGGTAGGTAGTGGTACCTCGCTGTGGTTTTCATTTGCAAGTCCCTGATTGCTAATCATGTTGAACATCTTTTCATGTGCTTATTGCCATCAGTAAAAGGTCTCTTCATATCTTTTGCCAATTTTCTTCTTGGATCGTTTATTAGTTTTTTTACTAGTGAGTTTTAAGAGTTATTTTTATGTTTTAGATACTAGTCCTTTAGATACTAGTCCTCGGGGGCACCTGGGGCTCAGTTGGTTAAGTGTCTGACTCTTGATTTTGGCTCAGGTTGTAATCTCACAGTTTGTGGGATTGAGCCCATGTCAGGCTCTGCACTGACAGCATGGAGCCTGCTTGGAATTCTCTCTCCCTCTTTCTCTCTGCCTCTCTCCTGCTCGTGTGCTTTCTGTCCCTCAAAATTAAATAAATTAAAAAAAAATAGATACAAGTCCTTTGTTGCATATGTTGTCTGCAAATAGTTTTTTTTTTTTTTTTCTTTTAGCTTTCTTTTTTTATACAATATGTCTGGTGTTGGTATCTGGGCAAAACCAGCTTTATAAAATGAATTGGGAAGTGTTCCTTGCTCTGCTCCTTTCTGGAAGATGTTTGATAGAATTAGTGTTAATTCTTTAAATGTTTGGTAAAATTCTCCAGTGAAGCCATCTGGCCTGGAGATTTCTTTTTTGAGACTTAAAATTATGAATTCAATTTCCTTGATGGTTATAAGGATATTCAGGTGATCCATTTCATACTGGGTGAGTTATGGTAGTTTGTGGTTTTGTTTTGTTTGGGAATTGGTCCACTTTATCTAGGTTTTCAAATGTATGTGTACAGACCTATTCTAGTAATCTCTATTACTCTTTTGATGTCTTCAGGGTCTATAGTGATATACCCTTGTTGACCTAAAAAGAAGTAAACCAAGGCAAGCTCAAAATTGTCAAGAAGATGAGTTTATTTGGGAATAACAGAAAAATTGTAATTCGGCAAACACAAACTGTAGTAAGTTACAGGTGAGCCCATTGAGGGTTTGAGGTAGGTTGTATTTATGGGCAGGGAATGTAAAGAGGAGAAAGTTCAGTGAGGATCTGTGAAAATCAAAAACAAACGGAGACCAGCTTTGAAAATTCCCCAAGTAAGCAAAACTAGTCCAGTCATACAATTAAGCTTAATTTAACTTATTTAGTGAGATCAACTTGACCTGGGTCATTTCTTGTTCATGTCTCTAGAAACCGTAAGTAAAAATTTCCCAAAAGTTGATATGAGGTAGCTCCCAGCCAACTCCCTGACATTTAAGAAAATTTCAAGATTATCAGTTTTCTATAAATCAGGCATTTGTGGAAAATCATTCTCTCAGTCCTTAAGTTTTGTTTTTCGGAGAGCACATGTGTGAGATTTTCTATTTTGTATCCTCCAGTTTCATTTTAGATTGAAGTTCTTTTGCATTCCTATTTTATTTCTGATATTGGTAATATTGGTAATTTGTATCTTCTTTCTCTCTCTCTCTCTTTTTTTTTTTTTGGTCAGTCTTGCTAGAGGTTTGTCAATTTTATTCAATTTTTCAAAGAGCAAGCTCTTTGTTTCATTGATTTTTTTTCTATTGTTTTTCTCTTTTCAATTTCCTTAATATTTGCTTTTATTTTTGTGATTTACTTCTTTCTGCTTTCTTTGGGTTTATCTTGTTCTTCTTTTTCTAGTCTCTTGAAATGAGAAATTATATGATTGATTTAAGACTTTTCCTCTTTTTAAATATATGCATTTCGTGCTATAAATTTCCTGCTCCGCACTGCTCTTACTGTAGACCACATATATTTGGTATGTTGGATATTCATTTTCATTCCGTTCAAAGCATTTAAAAAATTCCCTTTGAGACATCCTCTCTGACCCATGGATTACTTAGAAGTGTACTATTCAGTGTCCAAATGCACAGAGATTTTCTTAAAATTGTTATTGATTTCTAGTCTGATTCCATTGTAGTTGGAAACACACCAAATATAATTTTACTTCTTTTAAATCTGTAGAAATTTATTTATTTATTTATTTATTTATTAAAAATTTTTCTTTCAGGGTGCCTGGGTGGCTCAGTTGGTTAAACGTCCGTCTTTGGCTCGGGTCATGATCTTGTGGTTTGTGAGGTTGAGCCCCCCATCGGGCTCTGTGCTGACAGCTCGGAGCCTGGAGCCTTCTCGGGATTCTGCGTCTACCTCTCTTTCTGCCCCTCCCCCACTCACTTTCTCTCACTCTTTCTCTCTCTCTCTCTCTCTCAAAAATAAATAAAACATAAAAAAATAAACAACATGACAAAATAAAATAACAGTCAAGCTTTTAGTCATTTAGTGTGATAATGTAAACAAAAGGCTAAACTGGAGAAAGTGTTGGGTCCTCCCTTTTCTGTTTTACCCCATGGAATGGGGAACCAGTTGAGGGTCAGATAGATCAACACAGATGTGGGGGGTCTGGATATAATCTTACTGTTGAGGATTGCTGAAGAAAAGGCTACTACTGTTTTAAGGATCCAAGGGTCAGGAGGAAGGAGAAGGCAAAGGACTAGGAATAGAAAAGTACTCAGTCCTGAGTCTGAGTAGAGAATTGTCTTCAGGTTTCCAAAGTAAGAAGACGTCCAAATGGATGCACCTGGGCTAAGGATGCAGCTATGCATAAGAGCAAGACCAGCCAGGTGGGCCTGAATTCTTGAGTCCCTTTAGAGTCTGCAGTGCATTGACTGTGTACCAAGTCTGGTGTGGGGAGGGAAGCTTTCCCTGCTGAGGCTTGCTAGGCAAAGCATTGTAATTTCCTGTGATCAGGTCTGAAAAATCACAGATTTTCTCCTGGAGCCAGCATCCTCAGTGCCTTTCTAATGTTCTCTATGTAGCTTCCACAGATATCCTAAGGTGGGTGGGTGGGGGGAGTTCTCATTATCTCTGCCTGGTGGTGAAAATCCGAATTCTTCACTAGACATCCTCTGGTACCACCCCAGTGGGGAAGAGGAAGGGTGCTTCATTTTTGCTGGGCTGTGGTGAAAGTACAGATCCCCCAGGCGGTCTCCACTCACACTGTGAGCATGGAGGTTGAACTTCTGTTGCTGGCATGAGTGGGGGGTAGGGCATAGCGTTTTCTGTTGTGTTTGGCTGGAGAAGAGCAGCTATTGTCTATAACTTCTCTGTCTTGGTAGGTTGACGCTTTCCTGATTCTCTGGGTAGAAAGAGCAGACTTGCTGGGGCTTTTTAGTTTGTGCTCATTGATGTTTTCCTAGTTGCTGGCTTCTTCACTTCTATGTCTGGAATATAGGAGGTGGAAAGAAAACCCAGGGATCTCATCAGTGTGCTATTCCTTGGGTCCTAACTTTCCTAGCCAGTCTACCTTCTTCCCTCCATCTTCTAGAGCTTTGTTTTATGTTTGTTTTAAATATCTTCAGGGTTTTTAATTGTAATTAGTGGGAGGACTTGGGAAAAGTATTTTTCTCCGTTATTGCAAAAGTGAAAGTCCCTTTCCTTGCATTTTTAAAATGTAAATTTGAATAAATTAATACTATACTAAAAATTGAATGGAAACACTTACGGGAAAGACGAGTATCCTTTGTCCTTTGTCCTGCTACTGCATGTCTCCACTAAGGACCCTCATAGATAAACACTTTCATCATTTGTTTCTAATTTTTTGAGGTTCATCTTTATATAGGTAAATGATGTGCTTATTCTATTCCTTTTTTTTTTTTAATGTTTATTTATTTTTGAGAGAGACAGAGCATGAGCAGGGGAGGGACAGAGAGAGAGGGAGACATAGAATCTGAGGGAGGCTCCAGGCTCCAAGTTGTCAGCACAGAGCCTGATGTGGGGCTTGAATCCATGAATCATGAGATCATGACCTGAGCCAAGTTGGATGCTTAACCGACTGAGCCACTCAGATGATAAATTAAAGCCTAGAGATGATAAATTAAAAAGTAATAGAACTGACAACTTGGAACCTGGAGCCTGATTCAGATTTGTGTCTCCTGCTCTCTCTGTCCCTCCACCACTCATGCTCTGTCTCTCTTTTTCAAAAATAAATAAACATTAAGGGCACCTGAATGGTTCAGTCGGTTAAGCGTCAGACTTCGGCTCAGGGTATGATCTCCTGGTTCATGAGTTCAAGCCCTCGTGGGGCTCTGTGCTAATGGTTTGGAGCCTGGAGCCTGGAGCCTGCTTCAGATTCTGGGTCTCCCTCTCCATCTGCCCCTCCTCCTCTCACACTCTGTCTGTCTGTCTGTCTCTCTCAAAAGTAAATAAACATTAAAACAATTAGAAAAAAAATAAATAAACATTAAAAAATTTAAAAAAATATATCATCTCTAAACATCATCCTACTCTAAACATCATCCTGTTATGTTATAATGTAATTTGCTTACACTCGATCTTCCTTATGTCCTGTCTTCATTTTGTTGTCCTATGTCATTTTTCTACTTCTACAGGTCACCTATGCACTTCAAATTATATTCAGACTTCTGTTACTGCAGCTAGATGGACAGTATTTCTTGTCTTACCTCTTTGTAAGACAAAATATTAGCCCTCTCTTCCTTTTCTTTATCATTTTTCTCCTCCACTCCATCTTACAAACTCTGACAATTACACATTTATTTTACCTTTTTCCTGGCCCATTTGAACATACATTTTATTTTAAAACAATCTCAGTGTAGTCAGTTTATATGCTACCACTCTGTATGTGTTAAGTTGTATATCAGTCACGGTCCAGACAGGGGACAGAAATCATTCCTGCCATCTCAATAGAGAGAATTTGAAGAGTTGTTAACTAAATATAAATTTGTTAACCAGGTAGCTGAAAGGGTAAAAGGTGAGTTCTAGTTATCAAGTAGGTGACAGCTATCAGGTGGCAACTACTCATAGGACTGAGAGAACAAAGAAGGCTCTAGAATTAGAATAACTCAGAAACTCAGAGGACAGGTCCTGCAGAGCTGAAACTCAGACTTCTGCTGCTCAGCTGGTGCAGATGCCTTGAGGCGGAAGGTGTGGGTGTGCTGGGCTGGTTCTGTGAATGTTGGTAAAACTGCAAACCAGATCCAGTGACAGCCATGGGAAGGGACTGCTGTTCCCAAGGTGAAGAAGCATGAAAGGGGTGAGGCTCACAGGAATGGGAAACAAACAGGAAGAAGCACATCTCTCTTCTTCCTCCTGCCTTGTAGGCTCTCTCTACTGCCTCCAAGAATCAGTTGAAAAAGCAGATGCGTGGTCTTCAAAGTCCCAGATTCAGCATTGCAAAGCAGCATCCAGAGGGTGGTTTGGAGCCAACAGACAGGAACTTAATAACTGGCACTAGCTGTGCTTGGTAATCCTTTTAGTGTTGTTTGATGTAAGTTTTTGACAAAGACTCTGTTCTTTATTTTTCTTCTTTGAGTTCAACATTCCTTTAATGTATGTATTCATTTCATCGCTTCTTGGCCTTTTGGTTAAGATCAAGTGTAAAGTATATATTCACTTCATTTGTTATGGGTACAAAATACTGAAACCACTAATTTATAAGCAGACTTAGTTCACTTGAAACCATATTCAGCTATTAGAATTTTTTTCGAAAAAAAATTCATTTGTTAGTGGCAGCCTGAAGGGAGTAAGGAGAGATATAAAGCAGGACTGAGTGACTTGAGAGAGGACAGGATTTGGTACGTCAAAAATATGTATTCATCATTTCTCATTTTGGCCCTCAATGTCATCTTGTAGGTTTCCTTGGGCCATTGACTGTTCACCTGTTCTCTAGGGAATGCTAAATTCTTCTAATATAAACATGTATTCCAGTGTTGGCAGAAGTTCTCTATCTTGGGAGCCCTTGAGACAGTGGTAATGAATCATGCTACCTCTCAGTAATTTTTTTTTAGAGAGGAGGCATGGAAGACAACTCTAGCTAAACCCTACTCTGTTTTCTTCTTCTTTTTTAAAAATTTGTTTGTTTGTTTGTTTATTGGTAGTATGACGAGGGAGGGGCAGAGAGAGAGGGAAATAGAATCCTAAGCAGGCTCCTTACTGTCAGTACAGAGCCTCAAGACGGCTTGATCCCATGAATCAAGAGATCATGACCGGAGTCAAAACCAAAAGTCAGTTGCTCAATCAACTGTGGCATCCAGGTGCCCCTTTTCTCCTCCTCCTCCTTCTCCTCCTCTTCCTCCTCCTCCTTCTTCATGTTTGTTTATTTATTTATTTATTTATTTATTTATTTATTTATTTATTTATTTTTAAGAGAGACGCAGAGAGAGAGAGCATGATCAGGGAAGGGGCAGAGAGACAGGGAGACAGAGAATCCCAACCAGGCTCCACACTGTCAGTGCAGAGCCCGACACAGGGCTTGAACCCACAAAACGTGAGATCATGACTAGAGCCCAAATCAAGATTTGGGTGCTCAACCGACTGAGCCACTTAGAGCCCTTTTTCCTCTTTTTTAAATTGCATCATCTTTGGAAATGGAAGAGGAAGATGAAATGTGAGATAAAAATAAAAGGACCTAGGTACATAAGCTTTCTTCTTCCCTCAGTGGCTAAGAAAATAGGAAATGAGGAAAAATTTTATCTCACCTTTTAGATCAAATAAATGGCCTCACCCCAACATACGCATTCTCCATGTATCTGACAAAATTAGATGAAAAAATAATAAATGCCCATGTGAACCTAAAGAAAGTTCATACAACACCACTTATCCAACATCTGTGGTAGAAAGTAAAATCCATGTGGAAAATAAAACCCTTCAACAGGGGCACCTGGGTGGCTCAGTCAGTTGAGTGTCGGACTTTGGCTCAGGTCATGGGCTCGCAGTTCATGAGTTCAAGTCCCACATCGGACTCGCTGCTGTCAATGCAGAGCCCACTTTGGATCTTCTGTCTGCCTCCCTCTGTCCCTCCCCCACTTTCTCGTTCTTTCTCTCTCAAACATAAATTAAAAAAACATTCAAAAAGCTAAAAGTTAAAAAAATCCATCAGCAATTTAGAACTTCATGAAGTAATGGTATATTAGGAAGGCTCTTTTGACTTCTAGGTGCAGGAGTCACTCTAGCTATCTCAAGAAATTGGGAGATAGTTTCATGGTATATATGGCAATAAAAGGATCAAGTTCTGATAGAATTTCTTGAAAGACTATAAAACTGGACGTTTTTGAACACCTGATGTGCATCAGGTGCCAGTTTACATCCACGAACTCACTTAACCTTTCTAAAAGAGAACAAAACAAAACCAAGATAGTATTATTTTCCTCATTTCCTCTAGGCTAGGGATATTGTAACTTGACCATGGCCACCAAACAGCACACTGCAAAAGCAGTGCAGGCTTTATGATTCCAGTGCCACTGGTCTTGATTGCCCCCCTTATACTTATTACAGCCACCAAGACTAATAATAGCCACAAGACTAGTGAATCCCCTTACCTCTAACATTTAAGATAATTGTGATCATTTAGCCGAATATAAATGGATTGCATATACATGCGTGAAAGCTACTATATATTTTTATAAGAATTACTAACTTTAAATAATAATCAAAACTCTAATCTTTTTGAGCTTATGATCTTATCTTATGAAAGCCAAATCATTACAAGTTATTAGATATGGCATTAATGTAGAAATAATTTTATGATATTTTACTTTTATTTGGAATAACTCATTTATATAAAGAAAGATAGTAATTTAACAGCTCTTATGCAATATATCTTGTAGATGGAAAATGACATTTTAGTTTTGATTATGATGATTTGAGATTCTTGCTGAGAAGGTTGCCTAAGGTCACAGAACTACTAAGAGCTAGAAATATAGCACAGGAATCTCTATTTCTAGTCCAGTGATCCACTTAGTTAAAACAGGGCTCAGGCTATTCATAAAGCAATGTTATTTGTCACAGATAAATCGGTTAAGTAAGAAGAGAGTAAAAATTAGATGTTAGGATAAACAATCATTTATGTAATAAATGCCAACCAATCTTTTATTGAACTAATTTTATAATATCATCTATCCATTTCTTAGAAAAAAGGTTTTATAGATTTAAGAGAAGTATATAACTATTCTTATTATCATTTGCCCTTCTTGAGATGCAGAAGTTGTATTCAGGGTTCATTTTGTAGAGACTCAAGGATGTCTTGCAGGATTTGATGCCAAATAATTAAAGATTAGTATTAAATTACAGATCGTTCTGCTAATGAATAACATCTGTAATATATGTTTCTACTTTATATTTTATTAATTGGGGTGTTCAACATTGGTACTTTAATTCAGAAATTGTCTTTTTCAAAATTTATGTAATGATTTATGGGGATTATAATGCCCTCTAAAATTTTCTATTCTCACCCAGTATACTTAAACCAGGAAATAATTTTCTAATCAATACCTTTTGCTCCTAATTTGCCCTCATTTATTAAGTACCTAAAAACAATCCTCAAAAATCACTATTTTTAGTTTTTCTCTTGGCCCTTACTGTTAGGTTATAATAAAAACTCATTTTATTCTTATTTGTTTTGTTTGTTTATCTTACCTGTGTTTCTACATAAAATATTTTCTTTTGGAGTTTTTAATTGCCAAATATTCATTGAGCGCTAGATCGTTTAATAATGCCTGAAAAGTATTTTAATCCAATATTGGGGACCTCATAAAGCCTCAATAAAAGATCATTTTATTATTCTTAGAACCATTAGTAGTACAAAAGCAGTGCAATAGAACTGTAGATCAAAGGTTCTGTACTCAAGAACAGATCCTGAAATTCAGTAATGAAGGAGAGAGATACAGCATTTAGAAAGCAGGTAACACACAAGACAAGCTATGTCCTGGTGTGTCTTATCTCGGATGCCCTTGCCTACTTTCCCTTTACTTTCTATCCCCTTACTTGATACCTAACTTGGAACTGAAAACTGAAAACAATGGGGAGAGTGCTGTGTCCAGGTGTTAGCACAGATCATAATTCCTCGTGCTTGGGGAAATTCTCAATCACAGACTTTAACCAAGATAATTTTGGAGATCTTTGGGGCAGACAATATTATTCCTTAGAGAGCTAGTCAGATTTTTTGGTAAATTTCAGGAAGGAGTCCTTGGTGTCTTGAGGCCATTCAGAGATGGACTATCATTGTGCATCCTGAGAAATACTCAGGAATGCATGAGGTAATAGCTGCTTGCTAGTATATGGGGCCACTCTAAGATTTCCTTAGATCCTTTTGTGCACCCAATCCTAACAATATTTACTCAATGTTCACTTAAGTGGCCAATACTGAACTAAATGTTTGGTTAAGATATATTTCATAAAGTTCTTGTCCTCGAGTGGCTTACAGTTTCAAAGGAGGGAGTTTTAAGCTGTGTTTATTGTACTTTATGGTTCACTATGGGGTTGATACAATTTTAGAAGTGTACCTGGCACATACTAGATGCCCACTAAATTCAGCCTTGTGGGCTTATCATTCTATGAAGGAACTTCCCTTTTATTTGCTTTATACACTTGAGATTATCTATCTATCTATCTATCTATCTAGTCTTCTAAGAAGAATTTTGTTTGGAAAAAAGGTCTACTGCTGAATACAGTTTAAAAAACTAATGGTCAGGGTGCCTGGGTGGCTCAGTTGGTTGAGCGTCCAACTTCAGCTCAGGTCGTGATCTTGCAGTTAGTGAGTTCAAGCCCCCACACTGGGATTGCTGCCGTCTGCCTGTTGGCACAGAGCTTGCTTCAAATCTTCTGTCTCCCTCTCTCTGCCCCTACCCCTGCTTGTGCTTTCTCAAAAGTAAACATTAAAAAAAAAAAAAACCCTAATGGTCTCAGGTATCTCATATTTCAAGGTCATATTAAATATTCACATATTCATTCCAACAAAGCTACTCAATTTTATAGTATAAATCCTACTTTTGATTAAATGGCTGCCTAGAAAAAATAAAAACATGTGACAAATATATATTATTTACTGAGTTTTGAAATGGTCCAATTATAGATAATAGTAAAAAATAGTTATAGCCAGCAACATTATGAAACCTTGTACGTGTATATGAGCCTTTTCCAACATTACGGAGGCTGACATTTATTGCATGCTGAGTACTAATATAAATCATTTTATACATTTTATGTCACTTAATCTTTTTTGGAAAATTTGTTATTGAAGTATAGTTGACACACAGTGTTATTTTAGTTTCAGGTGTGCAATTAAGGCATTCAATCTTCATAGCCACATTATGAGGTAGGCATTTTTATTATCCTATTTTACAGATGAGGTAATACTGAAGACCAGAAATATTATTTAACATGCCCCAACTCATATAGTAAGAGAGTGGCGGAACTCACACAGAAATACTCTGTTTGCCAGAACCATTAAGTACTATTATCCCCGTTTTATAAGTCAGGAAATTAAGGTACAAAATATTAGAATTTTTGTCTTAGGTTATACAACTATTAACTGTCATGCTAGAATTCAAAATAAGGTCATCTGACCTCAAAGTCGGTGGATAAGAACTACCATAATAATTGGAAATAGTTCAAACTTAGCAAAAGATAAGTTGTTTGTTTCCAACAGTGATGTAAAATGAATACATGATCATGAAGTTTAGACGCATATAAAACAATCTTAAAGAGCTTGAGAAGACTGAGCGGATAACATTGGATGGCCATTAATGTTCTCTAATGAAAGATTTTATCAGTCTAGACAGACATTTAATATCTTTTTGTCAGATATACCTACCCTAAGTATTTAATATTTTTCATATTATAAAAGATGCCCTTAAGAATTCCAGTTCCTGATTATTTGTTGCAAGTATATAGAAATGCAATAGATTCTTTGTATACTGATCATATATCCTGAAATCTTGCTAAGCTTACATATTAGTTCTAGAATCTTCTTTGTAGATTCCATATATTATCTATTTCTTCTTGGGAGAGATGGGGTAAGTTGTATTTTTCAAAGAAATTGTCAATTTTGTCTAAGTTATCAAATGCATGAGTATAAATTCACCCATAGTTCTATTCATTATCTATTGCTATGTAACAAATTACCACAAACTTAGTGACTTAAAAGACACATTTAATAGCTCACAGTTTCTCAAGACTGGGAGCCTGGACCTTTTGCAGGGTTCTCTGCTTAGGGTCTATGAGGCTGTAGTCAAGTTGCAGACCTGGGCTGGGTTCTCATCAGAGGCTTGGCCAGGGAATGCTTTGCGTCCAAGCTTTATCAGGTTGTTGGCAGAATTTACTTCCTTGTGGTTGTAGAATCCATGGCAGCTTGTTTCTTAAAAGCCAGCAATGAAGAAAGAGACACTTCAGCAAGATAGTCATGATCCTCTTCTGTAATCATATCTATATAATCATGCACATCCTATTGCCTTCTCTACATTCCTTTGGTTAAAAGCAAATCACATAAACTTCTTTTATGTTAGCAAAAGGGGAAGCAAGAAGAGGTTTGAGTCAAAAGGTGACTGACATCTGTAGACATCTGAGGGTCTACATCTAAAGGTTGTTTAAGTTCCTTGTCTTTGGTCAGTTGATCTTTGTGTCCAGGAGTTTGGTCATGTTGTTCCTGTAAATCTTAAACATAGAATAATCATTTGTGTACACATTTCCTTATCTCCTTGGGTGAGGTAGATTTTAGGTAAAAAGTATTTTTTGCAAGGCTGTCTACGTGCAAGGCTAAGTAGAAGTTTCTAAGCTATAGATCACAACATCAAGGGAAATAGGAGCGATATATAGTAGCCACACTAAGTTTCTCCCTGTTACAATGTCAACTCCCTCATTCCAGATATGGCTTTCTTTCTTTTCCTCCAATCAGTCTGGCTACAGTTTTATTAATTTTATTGATCTTCCCAATCAGCTTTGGTGTGGTGTTATAAACCTTCCTTATTGTTTTCGTTTTCTATGTAATCAATTGATGCTTTGATTTTATTATTTTCTTTTTATTCTTACTTTGGATTTCATTAGATCTTTTATTTTTCTAATTTCTTAAAATTTTTTTTCATGTTTATTTATTTATTTATTTATTTATTTTGAGAGAGAGAAAATGCAAGTGGAGGAGGGGCAGAAAGAGAGAAAGAGAAAATCCCAAGCAAGCTCCATGCTGTCAGCACAGAGCCTGATGCAGGGCTCAGTCTCACAACTGTGAGATCATGACCTGAATCAAAATCAAGAGTCCAACACTTTAACTAAGACACCCAGGCGCCCCATATTTTTCTGGTGAAAGCTGACATCATTATTTTGAGACCTTTATTATTTTTTAATTTAGGCATTTAGTGCTCTAAGTTTCCCCCTAAATTCTTCTATGTCATCTCGCAGATTTGAGATATAGTATATATCCTCGTAACTTTTTCTGTTTCAGAAGTAGTCTATATTGCATCCTTAATATTGCATCCACCTGACCTCAGTCCTACATTCCCAGGTACTTCATGACTGCCAGCCCACAAAGGCAAACAGTTTTTTAAGGTTAACATCCATTTAAAAAGATTTTTTTTTAGTGTTTATTTGATTTTAGGAGAGAGAGAGACAGAGTGCAAATGGGGGAGGAGCAGAGAGAGAGAGAGAGAGAGAGAGACAGAATCCAAAGCAGGCTCTAGGCTCTGGGCTGTGAGCACAGAGCCCAATGTGGGGCTTGAACTCACAAACCGTGAGATCATGACCTGAGCCAAAGTTGAACTCTTAACTGACTGAACCACCCAGCCACCCCTGGTTAACTCCATTTTGATTACCTGTATTAGTCAGCATTCTCTAAAGAAACAAAACAAACAGGACTTGTAGAGACATATACACACATACACATAGAATTAATAGAATGAATATATGTATAAATCCTAATAGTAGAACTAATAATAAATCCTAATAGAACTAATAGGATGTTTCTGTGTAAAAAATGTGTAAGATCCTATAAATCCTAAAAATCTTATAGCTAGAGAATGCAAACAACTCTGAGTGTATGATCAGGACATTGTTATAGGCCAGTTTATTGAACTTACCTGTGACCAGGTTGGTATAAACATTCATTTTGCATCGGGGCACCTGGGTGGCTCAGTCGGTTAAGCGTCCGACTTCAGCTCAGGTCACGATCTCCTGGTCCGTGAGTTCGAGCCCTGCGTCGGGCTCTGGGCTGATGGCTCAGAGCCTGGAGCCTGCTTCAGATTCTGTGTCTCCCTCTCTCTCTGCCCCTCCCCCGTTCATGCTGTGTCTCTGTCTCAAAAATAAATAAACGTTAAAAAAAAAACATTCAATTTGCATAGTCACATAACTGTGTGCATTTTAATTATGACATTGGCAAATATTTATTAATATTGAATTTGTGTTTTATTTCACATACTGATAATTTTTCAGGATTGGAAGACCAATAATGCCAGTGTAATGGAATCTCCATATGAAATTCCCCAGGATACAATGTCATTCTCTAAAAGGTTACTGGAAAAATATGCATTTGCATTATAACATTTACAGAAACTACATTTGTAAGAATATGAATATGTTCATGTAGGACAGCTGACTGTATTTCATCTTACATTAAGATAGAAGGATGTCTTTTCTTGTTTAACCAGGTATCTTGGTTATTAAAGGTCCTGGATGTCCATTTTATTCACCTTTTGGTGTAGCCTCTGATATACTCCCGCTCTTTCTGCCCCTCCCCCATTCTTAGAATCCTGAAGAAGTTAACAGCTTATAAGGAAATGTTCTTGTCTCTCTGTTAACAGCGCCCCTGCCAATGGACTTGATGCCCGGGACTCCTGCCTCTGCCGAGCAGGTTTTCTCACTTTTCAGGCTTGAAGCTAAGCCCTCCTTAGAAAATCAACCCAAGCATTTTTGTCATTATTGATTTGTTTCAGAGATTTAATTTGAATGACTTTTATTTAACATTTTTCATATGCCAGGCACTCTGCAAGATGCTGTGTATTAGGAAGTAAACAAAACAAGGGTAATTTTTGGAATGAATATGAGATCTATATCAAAATTATGTAGGAATATATTAACAGAGAATTAGGTATATGTTGACAGCAGGAAATCCTGAAAATAATTAAGTAATCACAACTTTTGTGTTAGGGAATAAAACCAGCATTGTTGTTTTTAAAAATTTTTAAACTTTAATATGATCAAAATATTATCTTTACTATTATTAAACTTTAAATAATATTATTTAATATTATCAACTTTAATATTATCTTTAATATTGTAGAAAACTGGAGAGAAGACCATGCTGTCCTGTGTGTCAACAACCCAAGGTCCACTTCTGCAAGGTCTCCATGTTCATAAGCCTCATTTTGTGAATAAAAAAAAAAACAAAAAAACAAAAAACAAAAAACAGCCAACTCATCAGACCATCATGCTTTTTTGTCACTTAACTCCTGCTATTATGGGTCAGTTGACTTAGTTGAAAGGATTAACCTTTGAAACAATATGGAGAACTAAAGCCCTGGCCATTAGCTCATGGAGTAGCCTGTTACTAAGCTGTACTCAATAAGGGTGGTCAATATTGGGTGGTGACTAGTTCTCCTTGGAGAAAAAACTCATAGAGCAGAAGCCAAGAGACCCACCGAGTCTTCAAGAAGTCAGAGGGTGGTAAAAGCCTTATGACAGGTACCCTGAGGTGAGAGAGGACAAGTGGAGAGACTATGGGCAGACAGAAATAGTAGAATCAGAGATTAAGATCAGCCCACTCTCAAGTTGGGAGAGGGTCCTCGTCAGAGGAAGCAACAGAAGCTTACTGCTGAACAGACTTCTGCAGGTATTCCTGTTGCTCTTACAAGAGCTGCTCTCAGTCCTCCAAGGATGTTGTATGTCCTGAGTGAACTACAGTCCCAGCTGCCTGGCTGAGTAGTTGCTGGGATACAACTCCTTGGTCCTTCTTCCCTTATGAATCTTTCAACCTACACCAACTAAGATAACTTGAAAATGCCATGGTTTTTGAAACCCAAATAGGATTGACCACTCAGAGCATCTATATGTTGCAAATATATCATGTAAAGCAATTAAGTCTGACAATATTTAGTAATGCTATTTGTTTAACTGAGGCTATCAAATTATTTCAAATGATCTCCAATCAAAAAAAAAAAAAAAAAAAAAAAAAAGGAAAAGTAGTGCATATTCTCCAACTCACATTGTTATAATTCAAATAACTGAAAACGAATTAAGAAAGTTAAGGGATATTATCTGAACTCATTCAATTCTGATTTTCAATTTGTCTGTAATATGTTCCTTATGTAACAAAAAAGTATGTGACATTGATGTGGCAAATTTGGCAGTAAATCATGTATCTTAAGGAGGTAACAGTTAAATCAAATTTATGGAATTTTTTTTCTTCCTTTTTTCAATGATTCTAAATAAAGGTGTTTTGTTTTGTTTTTAATTTTAGATTTTTCTGCTTCTCTTTTAAAAGAACCACCTGCAGCAAACACACTCTGGAGCTCAATAAATAATATGTAGCAAATTCTAAAGATGCTTATTCACAAAGAAGGGGCCCAAATCCCTCAGCTTTAGGATTATTCTTTATCTTTATTCAGTTTCTGAGACCCTTAGGGTCTTTTCCCTTCCTTTTCCCACAGTCTCCCTACTTAGCATTCATTGAAGGTACCTATCCTTCAGGCAAGATTAATTTCAACATAAAAAAATTTCTCTCTCTCTCTCTTTTTTTTTTTTTTTTTTTGGCCGGGTGGGGAGATGGAAAAAGGAGTTAAACTTTGAAGCATGTATGTATCACTAATGCACTTTATTTCCTGAGAGCCCTGACCAATTTTTTTTTTTATTGTCAAAAATAATTTTAAAATAATTGCACTTTGTGATCATGACAATTTATTTCTGTATGCACCACCTTTGAGTAGTCCTGTATTGAAATGATAGTACTGACACAATCTTTTCCAATAATAAAGGTAGATTCACAAAATAGTGTTGTTTATTAACTGGTTTACATACTTACTATTGAAATGCAACCATGTAGCGGTTTCACAGAGCATAGTAGCAAGCAAGAGTTCTGTACACAAATAAGATTGGAGGGAATCACAAAGAATCATTGTTCAAAACATAAGCCATGCTTTCATGGAAGTTAAA
The DNA here is from genome assembly GCF_018350215.1 of Panthera leo. Taxonomy (NCBI): domain Eukaryota; kingdom Metazoa; phylum Chordata; class Mammalia; order Carnivora; family Felidae; genus Panthera; species Panthera leo. The sequence continues at coordinate 56,909,076 of NC_056683.1, read as the reverse complement.
CCACACAGTTCATTCAAATTTTCCTATTCCTTTCTCTTCCTCTATTATATCAAATTGTATTTATTTTGCAATGGGGTCAAGGGTAGAAGCAAAAGAAGACAATGGGTTGTTTTGCTGGAATAAGCCTGGTATTTTCTAAACTGAACCTGTGTTACGTTTGCTTATTTAAAAATGAACACAGAGAAATACAAAAAGATAAGCAATGAATCAACCAATATCCTTCCCTTTCTATCTGAAAATGTAAAATAAGATAAAGTTCCTTTGTATTCTTTTAGTAACAAATTGTAAGAGTAGTAGTAGAAAATAGAGGGTTTTTTTAAATTTTATTTTTATTTTTTTTGTGATTTTTTTTCTTATGGATCTATTATTTATTCCAGCTCTTCTAATTACTGTGTGACTCCAGGCAATTTACTTAATCTCTGTGATTCAGTTTCCCCCTTTGCAAAGTGGGGACAATAATGTTAAATGTAGTTACTCCTAAAGGTGGTTCTAGAAATTGAGTTAACACAGATAAGGTTTAACCCTTTGCCATCCCTGCTGCCTCTTCCTCTTTCTTTTTCATTCTATTTGTATTTCATCCTTGCAGACTAAGGAAGAGTTACTACTTCCTGAGCATTGTGCTTAAATATGTGCTTCCCAAGATGACTTCTGAGTGAATATACAAGATAAGAACAGCTTCTATTCTGCTTTCAACTTATTGCCATATGCTAGTCAATGATTTGATAGCTTTTTTTGTCTGTTAGGACCACATTAGACTGACCATATGTTCTCTCTCGTTTTCCTGAACCCGTTATTCCTGGACCATTATTTATACTATGTATGTGTAACTCTAAACCTGTATTAGTTTGCAGGGGCTGCCATAACAAATGCCACAGACTGGATAGCTTGCATCCGAAATGCGATTTCTCACATTTGGGAGGGTCCAGTCAGCAGGCTTGGTTTCTTCTGATATCCCTGTCCTCAGCTTGTAGGTGGGTGCCTGCTCCCTGTGTGTTCACGTGGTCTTCCTCTTGTACATGTCTGTGTCCTAATTTCCTCTTCTTATAAGGAGGACACTAGGCACCCTGTATGGCCTCATTTTAAGTTACTTACCACTTTAAAGACCCCATCTCCAGATACAGTCACATTTTGAGGTACTGGGGCTAGGGTTTCACCATATGAATTTTGGGAGGATGTAATTTAGCTCATAACAGAACCTTACCTTACTTACTAAGAAGCTCATATATTTATTTTCTGACCAACTTTCCAGCTTGTGAAATATCTTAAACTTTCCCCTTACCTTTATAACTCAAGCCCCAGAAGAGTCATTTTCAAAAATTATACTTTGCACTCCTATTTCTTTTTTTTTTAAATTTTTTTTTCAACGTTTTTTAATTTATTTTTGGGACAGAGAGAGACAGAGCATGAACGGGGGAGGGGCAGAGAGAGAGGGAGACACAGAATCGGAAACAGGCTCCAGGCTCCGAGCCATCAGCCCAGAGCCTGACGCGGGGCTCGAACTCACGGACCGCGAGACCGTGACCTGGCTGAAGTCGGACGCTTAACCGACTGCGCCACCCAGGCGCCCCTGCACTCCTATTTCTAAAATGGTTGATTAAAATTAATAACAATGCTGATGTTTGTGGCATATCCCCCATTAGTTGTATTTCTCTATTTTTATGCTCTAATTTTTGATACTATCTAATTTTTTTCTTTATCTGTGATGAAATATTTTCTGTGAATATATTCCAGTAGTGTAGATGACTTTTAAGATCACCTCTGAAAGGACTCGGCGTCCCTATTCATCTATTAATTTACCATGTTATTTATTTATTTATTAAGGTTTATTTATTTATTTTCATAGAAAGAGAGAGAGAGAGCACACCCATGCAAGCAGGGAAGGGGCAGAGAGAGAGAGAGAGAGAGAGAATCCCATGCAGTGACATCATGATCTGAGCCAAAATCCAGAGTCAGACACCCAACTGACTGATCCACCCAGGTGCTCCTTAATTTACCCTTTTAAAGAATCCTAGTAGAGAAATATGAGAGCCCTTACAGAAATCACATTACCTTTCTTTCAATAGATTATAACTGACCCTTGAACAAGATAGGTTTGAACAAGATGGGTCCACTTATACATGAATGTTTTTCGATAAATGCAGTACAATACTGTGAATGTATTTTCTCTTCTTTGTGATTTTCTTTTTTTTCCTTGTGATTTTCTTAATAATATTTTTTCTAGCTTACTTTATGTAATACAGTATATAATGCATATTCCTTGCAAAATATGTGTCAATTGACTATATTATCGATAAAGTTTTCTGTCAACAATAGGCCATTAGTAGTTAAGTTTTGGGGGAGTCGAAAGCTATACATGCATTTTTTATTGCATTGGAGGTTGGCACTCCTAAACCTCACGTTATTCAAGGGTCAACTGTACTCTCTCTCTCTCTCTTTTTTTTTTTTCAACTGTACTCTCTTTAAATACTTTTTGAGTCATGGAAAGGAATTGGGATTCTTTTTCTGAACTTCAGGGCTGTGTTTATAGTCAAGGTATTATACAGCATCAAAACCCTTAAAATTGAATTATTAGGTGTACAGAATTTTTTTTAATAGAAGCTCCTTATTTTTTTTTTAACTTTATTTATTTATTTTGAGAAAGAGAAAGAGCATGGGGGCGGGACAGAGAGAGGAAGAGCAGAATCCCAAGCAGGCTCCATACTGTCAGTGCAGAGCCTGACATGGGGCTCGAACTTACCAACTGTGAGATCATGACCTGAGACGAGATCAAGAGTCGGACATTCAATCTACTGAGACACCCAGGCACCCGAGGTATACAGAATTTTTAAGAATGACATTTAGGCTAACTGGTTATGATTAGAAACAGAGGAATCAATATCTTGTGGAAAGTGGATGCAAAAATCAGAAAATGGGTTTGGAAATATGTAAAGATGTTGCCAAAGTAGAGTCAAGAAAGAAGATGAGGAGAGTTAGTCAAAACATACAAATAAAAGCAAAATACAAAACCTTCTGGAAGTCACTGGTTTTCATTCCCAATGGCTAGCTTAGAGTAAATTTGTTTGCCACCTAAGCTACATAAAGGAAAAAGTTTACCTATGGTGTATCTTTGCCCACTTAATTTTGGCTTATAGATTAAGCTGCATGTGTCCAATATTCCCATATTTACAAGGAATCTGTCATAGAGGCTTTTTAAGATTCTATCAAACTGCCAACTAAGGAAGTAGGAGTCTATAATTCCAACATGTCTTTTAATAATTCCTTAAACTTCTGGCTATTTGTAAAATTGATTAGAAATTTTATGTATCTCTATAATTTCACCTTTTCATTCTTTCACAAGTGTTGAGTGAATGTTATGTGGTCCCAACATATGAACATCTTATTCATTCATTCATTCATTCATTCATAGAATAATGGAGATAATAAAGTATTTAGTAGTTGAGAGAAGCTGGTGTATGGAATAAGATCTTCATGGAAAACCAGTGATAGAAATGAGGTAAAGAGAGTTTGAAAGAGTGACTCAAGAAATAGTTTATGCAAATCTTGACTTTTAGGACAGGTAGGATATTGTGCCCAAGTGAGTTATTTACCCTCTTAGAACTTTATTTATTTGTAAAGTGGAGACGGTAAAGTCAACTATTTCAGAGATTTGGAGGATTAAATAAGGCAACTTAGGTGAGAGGAATTATAAACCATGAAGTACCATACAGGTATTAGAAGTTATGTTAATGCATAATCACAATGCTTATTCAGTTCTTTTGACTTGTCTGGGCCCAGCACAGTTTGAGAGAAGAGCTTAGTTTAGTGGAGATTTAGCAGAATTAATATAATCTGTGATATGCCTCATTTTTATTCATGAGGACATAATTTGCACTGCATTCATCAGATAGTGTGGGATATCTGGATTAAAAAAAAAAGCCTTGTTCAAATGTTTATCTCTAAGTTTTAGTCTAATCTCTTCTGGTGGGTACTTATCCCTGGTGAATATGTACTTGTCACTCTGGGTACATGCATGTGTGCGTGTGTGTGTGTTAAGCAAGGTATATGTTCCTTTTTTTCTGGGTATGAACCTAGGAGTTGGTTGATTCCTCTCCTGCGTTCTGGAGAAGGAGTTTAAAAAAAATCTCTCCTTTTTTTAATTAAAATTTTTTTTTAAATTTGAGTATAGCTGACACAGTGTTACATTAGTTTCAGGTATATACCAATGATTCAAGTTTTCTATATGGTCTTATGCTCACTACAAGTGTAGGTACCACCTGTCCCCATACAGCACTATTGCACTATCATTGACTATGTTTCCAATGATGTGGCTTTTATGTCCATGACTTATTCATTCCATAACTGGAAGCATTTATCTTCTGCTCCTTTTTACCCATGTTGCCCATTCCTTACCTCCACCTTTCTGGCAACCATCAGTTTATTCTCTGTATTTGTAAGTCTGATTCTGCAAAGAAATCCATCTTTTTAAAGATACTTAAAATTTTAATTCTAAAGCAAACAAAAGTGGGAAAAGTTAAGCAGTCGTTCAAACTTGAAATACATATGCTTGTAACTTTCATTGATTAGAATGTGGGTCTTACACTAACGCATGAAGATCATTGACTCAAACAATCTCTTCTGTTTGTTCAAGGCTAATGATGGTACTGATGTTGATTTTTGCCCACCCTGGCACTGTACAAACCTAACAGTATACGACTATTATAATTCCTATATATAATTGTATGCTCTAGCGTTATATCTTAGTTTGGGTCCCAGGAAGCAGAACTTGAGACAAAGACTTGTTTTCAAACACTTCATTGAGGAATATGGACCCAAGGACCAAAGATGAATGATAGATGGAGCAAAGCAGGAAATGAGAGGGTTGCAAAATGAGAATCTATTGTCAAGTAGATGTCTCCACAGACAACTAGCTGCTCAATTATTTCAGTCATGTGAAATATGTCCTATTTGACCTGCTGTCAGTCAAATAATTGGCCTTGCCTTTCTGGATAGCACATGCATAGATGCAAAGCATGCTTCTGTTGCATCCCACACAGTGGCATCAGTGGAGAACACCTGGGCAGAAGGCAAGAAGTTTCTGGGACTGGACTGAGGCAAGGCACTCTCAAGGGGCACATGCCCTGAAGCGTTTGAAGGCATGTGCACTGATTGCTTCACCCATGGACGGAATAAAAGAGAAGCGACTTGAGAAGAATCTGAAAGGGTGTATAAGACATATCCAATACACTGTGTATGTGTGTGTGTTTGTGTGTGCATACGTGCAAATAATTTTGGATAACTAAAGTTTTTTTTTTTAATATCAAAAATTACATGCTCTTTTGACTGAGCCAGCCAGATTTCCCTTGGATAACTAAAGTTTTATTATTTCTGGTAAGTATTTAGAGTGAAGAGATATCTTACATGCATGTATTTAGAAATATGAAGCTCTCCACAACGTGGATGGCCTTCTATGTATTTTAAAGTGCTTATCTATCTAATTTAATATATTTTGCAGAGGAAATAAAATACTCATGGGTCTCATTTTATGCTTTCCATTTCTTCTTGAAAATTAAGAGAAATAGTAATAATTGAAAAAAGAGTGGCATTTGGGGAATTGCCCTTATTTTTAAGTTATCAGACAATTTAACGTATGTGCTGGTAGGTCCACCATGAGAGCAAAAATATGATGTAATATTTAAAAGCTGTCATGTAGTGAGAGAAAAACATCTTTTTTGGAATTGAAGAGGCAATATTATCCCTTAGTGACTCTTTGTTAACATTCGATTAATGGCAGAGAGATATATTTCTGTTTCCCTAGATGACACTTACGCTTTCAGGTATAATGACATATTCTGGGGGCAATGTCTGAGGTCCACTGCTTGCTTGTCTAGGTTTGGACAAGATGGACTAAAATGCAGTCACCTACTTTTTAATATGATTTCTTACTGTAATTAAAGTTATCATGGCTATATATTGACATAACGTAAAATTTTTCCAGGTGAATGGGTTGCTTTGCAAATCCATGGTGATGGGATAAGCTGTCGTAACCTTTGTTTTTTAGGCACAACAATTCCAAATATCATCAAAAGTTGTATTGAAAAACCTTCCCTTTGGGTGAATTTCCTGAGAAAAAGCTGGTTTGTTTGATATTACTTATCTGGAGAAGTTATTTCCCAGATGAGTGGGGTCTGGAGAAGAAAGCAAAGTTTGTCTTTGTATAAACGTCTTCTTTCAGTGCCAAGGTCAAATACCTAACGGTGTAATTTAAGGGTAGTGGTTACATTTTGAACAGAGGAGAGTATTTTCCTAGCCAGAACAGTATAGTGTGTTGTGACCACCTACTTACTACCATAAACTCTGATCCAAACTATTTCCCTAGGACACTGGCACACAGATTACCAGTGAGTTTAAACTAATGCACATCTACCTGTTTATTTTCCATTATAAACTTTTTTTCTTAAGTTGCAAATAATCTCCATCTATTTTACCCTCTCATACAACTGTATGGCATATTTCCATCTGCTGCAGTTACTAAAGGGCACACATTTAAAGAAGGCCAACTTACTTGCTTTATTATAATTAGTACACGCATTTTAAATGATAGAAGTGATCTTACAGAAACTTTAGGAAATAGAAAAAAGACTTAATCATCTATCAACGTGCAACACTGCTAAAATCCCTGTCACCCTTTTGGGTGTTTCCTTCCAGGAATTTTCCCGATATACGGTTTACATGGAGTGATTGAAAGCATATTGTTCACATATTTGTTAACTCTTCTCTTTTCCACCTAAGGAAATGTGTACCTGCTCTGCTGGTGTGAGTGAAACATGTTATTTTCTAAAGAGAATATTGATAACATGTAACAGAAGACTTAATATGTTCATACTTTTTGATTTAGCACTACCATGCCTAGAAAAATTTTGAAGGAGACCAAAGATGTTATCATCTTCATACAAGAATATTTGTCAGTGTCTTATAATACTGACATTTGAGCATTAACATAGTGGTCCAAAAATACAAGATTTGTTAAATAAATTGCGAGATGACTTTTACCTATTAAAATTATGCTGTTGAAGTGAGTATATTGATTAGGGAAAATGTTTATGTTCTATAGCTAAGGGAAGATTCAAGCTAAAAACCCAGTATATTCTATACCATTCCATTAAAAAATATAAATATGCATATATATGTGTACACACATACACACACATAAATATATATACACACACACAGATATAACTATAAAGAGAGACAATGAAAAGTTAATAGTGATTGCCTCTGGTTGATGAGATTATCATTAAAACAATTTGGGTTCAGTTGCAGGTGACAAAAGATTTTCTAGAAAGGAAATTAATCAGAAAATTATGTGCTTACAAAATCATTGGAAGAGCTAGAGAAGCAGGTTCTTGACTGAGCTTCCAGAAATGAGTCCTAGACTTGCCAAGTTGGCCACTTTCTCTGTTGTGATCTGGAAGCTGCTGCCATGATCATTGGCTCCAGGACTAGATAAACTCAGCTGAGAGCTGCACCAGCAAAATGGTGTAGCCACTAAGCCAGGGAACAGACACCGCTATCTCTCTTACCACTGTGGCAGAAAAATATTGCCAGCAGGACTGTGCTTGACAGCAAGATGTGGAAGTGTAGACACAACCTTTTTCCGTCTTCCCAAGCTGTGTGGGTATATCTGTTTGGTGGAAGGTAGGGCATACAGGGACACCAAGCTCCATGAATATCTTAGTCTTCAGCTCTTCATCATACAAAATGCCACAGGGGATTGGAGTCAAATTGTGAACCAATATACCATGGTAGACCTAAAAACTGATTTCAACTTCATCCTTTCTGATTTGATGTTTTCTAAGGTTTTCAGCATTGGGCATATATTTGTGACTGGAAATAAATAATACAATTTTATGTTAGGAAGTTTCACTGTTAGTGCACAGTTTTAATACCCATCACATTTTTTTGTTTGTTTGTTTGTTTTAGGTAGGTTTCACCCCCAGTGCCAAGCCCAATCCAGGGCCTGAACTCACAGACCTGAGATAAAGACCTGAGCTGAGATCACATCAGGCACTTAACCAACTGAGCCACCCAACACACCCCAATAACTATCACTTCAAAAAATTTTTTTCAATGTTTATTTATTTTTGAGAGACAGAGAGACAGAGTGTGAGCAGGAGAGGGGCAGAGAGAGGGGGAGACACAGAATTCGAAGCAGACTCCAGGCTCTGAGCTGTTAGCACAGCTCACAAACTCACGAACTATGAGATCATGACCTGAGCCGAAGTCGGATGCTTAGCTGACTGAGCCACCCAGGTGTCCCCCAATAACAATCACTTTTAATAGCTACTTGCTTGGTTCTCAACTGAAAAAAGAAATTCCCATGCTTTCCTTCTGCAGAGTGAGGTCCAGTTCTAAATAGTTTCTGTGTTGACATAAAGTTACAGAAAGTATTCAAACCTGTATGAAATGCAAAGCAAAAAACAGACTCATAGAAGACAAAACCTTGTGACATGTAGAATGAGCATAAAGGGCACACATGTATTTAGGGGAAAAAAGCAAACAACTGTTTTTCATCTTGATGCAACAGTGACACAATTCTACCTTGTTGGCCAACTTACAACATGACAAATAAAAATGCTTCCTCATAACTTTCCTATGAAGACTAAAAAAAAAAAATGTATCTAGAAAGTGAATCCTTTCGAGTCAATCATGTAAGATTCTGCCTGTCAAACACAGCAGATTTAGGTTGGAAATGCTTGTGGCGTCTCTACCAAGAGAGACCAGCTTGAACATATAAATAGTTTTGTGCTCTAGGGAGGAATGTTATTTCTTTCCTTGTGATCTGCATCTGCAGACTCATCTATATCCAGAATACCAATTCTTTTTTATTTTATTGCCTTCTATTCTGTATTTTTGAGATGTCTGCTGGGTGCCAACCAATGTGCAATGTGACACAGAAGTTCAACAGTAGGATTCGGGTCTCTGGTTCTCGGAAAACTTTTTTTTTAGGACAATGAGTGGAGATACCCACATTTAAATAATGTGAAAAACTGAAAAATACTAAAATTTATAGTTGGTCTTTAGATGGAAAATAATTTCATGGTGGATTGCTCCTTCATTTTCATTTCATCTTCCAAGCCTGGCAAATTAAAAAAAAAATACGGCTCCATGAGTCTTACTCTGAGAATCTGATTCAGTAAAATGAGTATGTGACTAAGGAGTTTGTATTTTTAAAAAGATTTTGTGGAGCTTTTGCTAATCATCTAGATATTGACCACTGGACAACAGGATGCAAATAAGACCTGATGTCATCTGCTTTGACACACCTGCATCACACAAATCTCTTAATATCAGTCATTGAGAAAAACTACAGAGGCAATTTTATTGGTAATATAGATAAAGAAAGAAATGACATCAACTGCCCATGGGTTTTCTCTCCTATTTTTCCTCCCATATGCAAATATTCACCCCCAAAGGGGCTGTGACCAACTCTGAATGCTATGCAAAAGCCCTTCTTTCATTGTGATCTGATGGCACTGGATGTCTACTGAGGCTTGTGTCTAGAGGGAAGGAATGGACTTTTCAATCACGGTAGTTGCTCCTCATGTTCAGAGCCCAGGACTCATGGTGCCCCCTTTATTTACCTCTATTTACCAAAGCATATCCGTGTGTGATCGGTCCATCTTCCCCAGGACTGCTGCATCGTAAGTAGGGGCTCAGTTTTTATTGAGGCATTCATTGTATGCAGCACTCGAAGAAGCATATGTCTTGTTTTGTTTTTTTAATTAAAAAAAAAATGTTAAATGTTTATTTATTTTTGAAAGAGAGAGAGAGAGTGGGGGAGGGGTAGTGAGAGAGGGAAACACAGAATCAGAAGCAGGCTCCAGGCTTCGAGCTGTCAGCACAAAGCCCAGTGCAGGGCTCAGACCCATGAACCATGAGATCATGACCTGAGCCAAAGTTGGATGCTCAGCCGACTGAGCCACCCAGGTGCCCCGAAGCACATGGTTTTAATTGAGGGATGGAGGGGGCAATCATTCTCCTGTTTATCTTCACCATTTCTCATTCTCATTACTTCCATGGCTTCTCCTCTGAACAACACCTATCCCATTGGAGGTGAGCAGGCCAATGGGGCAAACCCCCAGCAGTGTTACAAAAAGAGATAAGAATCTGATCCTTTAATTATCTTAAAATTGTCCACTGGCTCCTCCTTTCCCTCAGAATGAAGCACAGACTACTTTAACATGGCTTACAAAGGCCATCCATATCATGCCTACACGGAGAGACAGCAATACACATTAAATATTCCACCTGCTCCCCTACATCTCTATTTCCTTGCAGTCACTGGGGCAGGAGACATGTAACCAGTGCTAGCCAATGAGCCGTGGGTGTATGTGATGTGTGTCTCTTCTAGGCTGAAATATATAAAAGACACTCATATGTCTCCTTCCCTGTTGGGGTGACGAAGAAAGACAGGTATTCCTAGTACTGCAGCCACATGATGACGTGTCCATCATCCTAGATCCATCCCTAAGTGACTGTGTGCACTGGACCACACCACTCCCAGCCTGCCTCCAACTTACACTGCCTACATATCTCTCATGAGGCCGGACTATCATTGTATCAGATCACTGATATTTTGGTATTTATTTGTTACTTGAGTGTAACCTAGATAATCCAGGCTAATACACATATCTTGCCTACCCTTCTCATTTCATTTTTTTGCTATCTTTCTTATACTCATAGCTGCAGCCAGACTGAATTTCAAGTTCCCTGAACCTACCTACCTCTGATCCTTTTTTGTACATGATGTTCCATTTCTAGGTTGCTTTTCCAGTTCTTCCTCATTTGTCTAAATTTCATCCTCTTTTTCTCAATCAGGACATCACCTCCTGCAGGAAACTTTTTTTGATCTTTCAAGTCTGCATTAGATGCCCTTTCTATAGCAACTTAAATTTCCTTTCTGCTTATCACACCATGAAGTAATTCCTTGCTTATTCTTTTTTTTTTTTTTTTTTTCTTTGAGAGAGAGGTCTCAAGTGAGCAATGTGCAGAGAGAAAGAGAGAATCCCATGACGGGCAGAGAGAGTGAAACAGAGAGGGAGAGAGAGAAGTGGGGCTCACCCAAAGCAGGGCTTGTGTTTTACCTAAAGTGGGGCTCAAGCTCACACCAAGTGGGCCTGGAGCTCGCCTGGTGTGGGGCTCAAATTCACGAACCATGAGATCCTGACCTGGGCCAAAGTCAGGTGCTTAATGACTGGGCCACAGAGGCAGCCATTGCTTAGTTATTCTTATGTTCCATATCTAACCGTATATTTCTTGACCATTATTATATTCCCAACAGGAAGAATAGTTCTGGCCACATGGTGAGTTCTCAATAAATATTTGTTGAATGAATGATTGCATGAACAAACGCACCCAGGCTGAGTTCAGAGAGCTAGGGCAAAAAGCAGAGTGAGGGAGGCAGCTTAGCAGCAATCGTAAGACTGCTGAACACTTGCCTTCGGGGCACACAGATGACGGTTATCCATCTCTGCCCTACTGCCTGCTCGATTGCTGGGACTATTGCATCCGTCCTGACGCTGCTCTCTCCCTGTTGGCTTGCCATAGTTTATCAAAGATCTGCTAGTGTCTATTGCCAAAGATTAAAAAAATCCAACTGGCTCCTGAATACCAAGTGGCAAATGTTTACTATAAGGCAGATGAAGACAGGCTGTTCCCTTAGCAGTATTTAGCTTCTATGTGAGAGGAAAATTAGTCTAAAATTTGATTGCTGTAATGTCAAAGAGGATCAGTGCATATGTGTCTGCTTCGTTTTGAAGTAGCCATTGCAATCTCAGTAATTTTGTTAAAATGGAAGCAGTCTATCCCAGATTAGAAAAGCTGAAGGCAGGCACCCTACATAGTATGTTTTTCTTTTGTTTCTGTTTTCTTCTGGGTTTGGCAACAGGAACACCACTTCTTCCTGCTGCGTGATGTTAGGGTAAAAATAATGGCCATTTGTGAGTGTATACCATTGTTAATATGCACCCTGTATGTTTTAATGAAAGTTATTCACTGAGAAATCTTATTCCAGCTAGCAAACTGATTCAAACGTGGAGAGTGGATGACCTGAGGCAAATAAAATACCAATCTTCCACTTTCCTCTTCATTTTAAGCCTATTTGCTAATTTTCCTTTCTCATATTTACAATTCTACTGGGCTCAAGTAAAAGGCAGTCAGATAATTAGAAAAGAAATTAAAGAGAAATGCGATGGATGAATGTTTTTTAGAAGCTCAGAAAAGGCTGAGTGTATCCTTTGCCATTTGCTTGGGTCTATTAGGGAGTTACAGTGCAGAATATTGAATCCAAGCATTGTGATTTTTCTAGATGTCGGCATTAGTAGCCAGAGGGCTTGCTCTTCATCAAGACAATCTTCACCCTTCATAAACTTGGGCCTGAATAAATAGAAAGTATTGATTAAGAGAAGTGAGGGTGCGGAATATTTTTGATGTTTCTTCGGTTTCAAATAGTACTCTTGGGTGTTTGTTATTTGCATTGCTGTCTGCTGAGAGCCCCAAGGGTGTCTCTCAGAAATGCTCTGTGGTCTGCCTTTAGTAGTAAGCCCTTTGAGTAAGTAAAACAGAAAGAGAAAGCTTCTTCCCTGCCTTTGAGAAGTGTATCAATGGTCAGAGAGACAATACACAGAAAATTCAAGTGTAATTAGAAAGCAGCAAGGGAATATGAGCCAGATAAACTGGTACAAAGTAGAGTCTGTGGAATAAGGAATCATACATTGTGGGGAGAGAACATGGGATCTGGACTGCTTGGGTTCAAATCCCTTCAGTGCTATTTATATTTAATGTGTGACTTTAGGGAAGTCACTTAACCTCTGGGCAAAATAAGGATACAATGTTCACCTCATTTGGTTCTCAAGATGAAGTGAGACGTAACAGAGGACTCTTATTCACAGTATCTCTTCTGCATGATAAATGTAACAGGAGTAGTAACATCATCAGAGACTTTCAGTCACAAAATTGCCTCATCATCTGTATGAGTTATGTACACATAATTCCTAAAGTCAACAACTCAAGGAAGATGCAGGTTGGAGAGGATCCTGCAGACGTCAATGACCGTAAGCATAGATTAAAGGGCTTCATCCTGAAAATGAAGACATTTGGGAATACTGTGTTTATTCGGCAAAGGAAAGACTAAGGGGAAGATGTGTTTGGTGCTGTAAAAATATGAACTAGGAATAAGCAGTACTTTAACCACACTACTCTCAGGGTCTCTACTTTTCTCCTACCACTACCACCCTGGACACGAGAAATTACCTTGCCCAATTATAAGGCTTAATAAGACCAAGTGTCATTAGCATTGTCTCAGCAATCCAAATAATTCCATATTTGGCTAATATGTCTTTAGACTCATAAAACATGTATTGTTTTGGGTGCTGGTTCTCATTTATAGGTGCATGTAGGAAAAAAAAATGTTGGTGACTACTTTGGCAGCTGCAGTGAACAGAGAACAATTACTTCCTTCTCTCCTTGGCTCTTTTGAGTTCTCAGGAGGTACAGCAGAAAAATCAACACCAGATGGCTCTAAAGAAGATTGTATTGATTTTTCATCTATGTCCTATTTCTAAAAAAGAAGTTAAGGTAGCTCAAAGTCTCAAATCATTTGCAGAGCAGAAACTTCTTATTATTCTGATGTACGTCTCCCTAGAGGAAAATGTCATTTTCATTGATTTACAAAGCAAATCTTGTGGTCCAGTGGTTTAGAGATGTTTAGTTCTTACATGATGAAGTCCTATGAGTTTAATTGCTGTGGCAGGGACCCAACTTAGTCCTGTTGCAAAGCACCTAGAAAATAGAAATTATTAGGAGAAAAGCATCCAAAATATGTTCTAGATTATTCTCTAAGTTCTTAGAAAAATCTTAGATAGAGACATGCCCACCAATAGTTAACAACGTGCATCGTAGAAAGGGAACGACACATTGACAAGGATGAAGACAACCAACAAGGAGAAGTTTGCTAGGCTTTCCACTCTGACAGAGCCAGTCTATTTGCCTCATGTTTTCTTTCTGATGTATGCACAAGAGCTATGTATGATAAAAATCTATGTCTCACAAGTAGGGGCAGCTATATTATTTGCAGGGCCCAATGTGAAATGGAAATGTGGGCTTCTTGTTCAAAAAGCAAGAAAAACAGGGGCACCTGGGTGGCTCAGTCGGTTAAGCATTTGACTTCAGCTCAGGCCATGATCTCATGGTTTGTGAGTCCAAGCCCCACGTCGGGCTCTGTGCTGACAGCTTGGAACCTGGAACCTCCTTTGGATTCTGTGTCTTCCTCTCTGCCCTCCCCTGTTGCATTTTTTCTCTCTTAAAAAATAAATGAACATTAAAAAAAGTTAAAAAAAAAAAAAAGCAAGGAAAACACTTTTCCTTCTTTTCCAAGGTTTCTTTCTCTACCTGTCAAAGCTATTTGGAAACTTGCTCCCCCTGGCATGGAGTTACTTGCAGGGCAAGTGTAGACCCTCAGAGGAGCTCAGGGCCCTGCTCTGTGACTTGGCAGGCAAGGCATTTACATCTGAATCCAAGCCATTCCCAGGCTCAGGTGCGGGTGGGAGGCCACAGTGGTTGCTCGTGGGTGAGGAGAGCATCCTTGAGAACTCTTCCTGGAGAGATGGGTAGGTAGGGCCCTATGTGATCCCACTGCCAAGCCTCTAGTGGCTACTCTGTTGTCCCATAAGACTTCACTTACCAAAGTCAAAATCAAAGACAAAATTATCAAAAGTTTCAAGACAGTGACCACAAAGCAATAAAATTGCAAACAAAAGGCCCATCTTAGTGTGGGACCCTTGGAGACTACTGGTCACATGGCCTATTCACAAGTCTTTCTGAGGCAGGTTTTGTTATCTTTATTTGGTAGATAAAGAAGTTAAACTCTGAATGTTCACACCTGCTAAACGACAGAATTGGGCATTAAACCCAGGTTGGTTTGACTTCTATGCCTGTGCCTGGGACACCATGCAAGTAAATCTTGTTGTTACTCTCTTCTGGGATCTACCTTAGGGCACTCACAGCAGTTTGATCCAACTTTGCAATGCGATTTCTTACTTGAGGGAATGTCACAAACCGTTCAAATATCTTTATCATAAACTGAAATTATTGTATTCCACTATCATAAATGATAATGCCTATAAATCTCCCTGTTGTAAATACCTCGAAGAGAAATGTGGCCTTTGCCTCTTTTTCTTGACCCTTTTTGAAGACCCTATTCCTATTAGTACAGTGTGCTTCTGGGGACAATTCTGTAAACTCAATATACAAGGCTAACAATTTCCTTGGTCATTTCCCAGAGAATAGTTCTTTACTGCATTGACTCTACCTGCACATTAGAATCACCTTGGAAGTGTAAGAAAACACTTGGTCCTACCCTTCACTATTTATTTTAAAAAACTTTTTTTTAACGTTTACTTATTTTTGAGACAGAGCATGAACGGGGGAGGGGCAGAGACAGAGGGAGACACAGAATCGGAAACAGGCTCCAGGCTCTGAGCCATCAGCCCAGAGCCTGACGCGGGGCTCGAATTCACAGACCGTGAGATCATGACCTGAGCCGAAGTCGGACGCTTAACCGACTGAGCCACCCAGGTGCCCCTACCCTTCACTATTTAAAACAGAATGTCTAGGGGTGAGGATTAGGCATCCGTGCTTGCAAATCTTCCCAGGTGATTCTAGTTTGCAAATAGGGTCAAGAATCCACTGCTCTGCTTATAACCCTAAGCAGCCTGATACGAACTACGTTCTTTTACTCTGGGAGTCTTTTCATTATCAGAATAAATTTCAAGTCACCTAGCATCATTTCCACTTCTTATGTAACATATATCTACATATGAATATGGCCAAGCTAATGCCAAATTGTTTCTCCCATAGGTACTTACTAATCGTAATGGACCTCTATTTATATTTTAAGAAGCAGCACGTATGTGTGCAAGTCACACGACTTATTCCATCTACAGATCATGCTGGATGTTTGGTGAAATTACTGGTGGAACTCCCTGAGCCAACCTCTCCAAGTTTTATCCGTCTATGAATTCGTTCAGTATAAAATAGTGTACTTGAGCTGAGCTTCCGTTCCTTATTGAGATTTAAAGACACATCCTTGCCTTTTATGAAGACAAATATGAGCAACACCAAATTGAGGGAATGTCTTTGAATTTCCCACAACTATAATTAAAGATAGTGCTCCGTGTTAATTCAGATGTGGCCCACCTGGGACAAGCTGTCAACACTCCCTTAGCACAAATAGAGGGGCTGCTAATTGTGAGTTTAAATGATCATTCTTCAAACATTCATTTTGCAGTTATTCTGTGCAAGGCATGCTTCTCACTCTAGAGGACACTGCAGTAAATAAAAAAGATACAAATTTCTGCTTTTATGAATTTTACATTCCAACAGTAGGAAACAGACAATAAACAAAATAAATGAGTTAAAAAAAAAAGAGGTGATGCTATGAGATTTGGAGAAAAATAATGCAAATAAAGGGAATAAGGACAGACGGAGAGTCCGGAAGATGGCGGCGTAGGAGGACGCGGGGCTCACAGCGCGTCCTGCCGATCACTTAGATTCCACCTACACCTGCCTAAAGAACCCAGAAAACCGCCAGAGGATTAGCAGAAGGGAGTCTCCGGAGTCAAGCGCAGACGAGAGGCCCACGGTAGAGGGTAGGAAGGGCGGTGAGGCGGTGCGCGCTCCACGGACTGGCGGGAGGGAGCCGGGGCGGAGGGGCGGCTCGCCGGCCAAGCAGAGCCCCCGAGTCTGGCTGGCAAAAGCGGAGGGGCCGGACAGACTGTGTTCCGACAGCAAGCGCAACTTAGCGTCTGGGAGGTCATAAGTTAACAGCTCTGCTCGGAAAGTGGGAAGGCTGGAGGACAAAGGGAGGGAGAGCTGCTGAGCCCCCTGACGGCAGAGCTCAGCTTGGCGGGGAACAAAGGCGCCAGCGCCATCTCCCCCGCCTATCCCCCAGCCAAAATCCCAAAGGGAACCAGTTCCTGCCAGGGAACTTGCTCGCTCCGCGCAAACACCCAACTCTGTGCTTCTGCGGAGCCAAACCTCCGGCAGCGGATCTGACTCCCTCCCGCTGCCACAGGGCTCCTCCTGAAGTGGATCACCTAAGGAGAAGCGAGCTAAGCCTGCCCCTCCAGCCCCCGTGCACCTTGCCTACCCACCCCAGCTAATACGCCAGATCCCCAGCAACACAAGCCTGGCAGTGTGCAAGTAGCCCAGACGGGACACGCCTCCCCACAGTGAATCCCGCCCCTACGAGAGGGGAAGAGAAGGCACACACCAGTCTGACTGTGGCCCCAGCGGTGGGCTGGGGGCAGACATCGGGTCGGACTGCGGCCCCGCCCACCAACTCCAGTTATACACCACAGCACAGGGGAAGTGCACTGCAGGTCCTCACCACGCCAGGGACTCTCCAAAATGACCAAACGGAAGAATTCCCCTCAGAAGAATCTCCAGGAAATAACAACAGCTAATGAACTGATCAAAAAGGATTTAAATAATATAACAGAAAGTGAATTTAGAATAATAGTCATAAAATTAATCGCTGGGCTTGAAAACAGTATACAGGACAGCAGAGAATCTCTTGCCACAAAGATCGAGGGACTAAGGAACAGTCACGAGGAGTTGAAAAACGCTTTAAACGAATTGCAAAACAAAATGGAATCCACGATGGCTCGGCTTGAAGAGGCAGAGGAGAGAATAGGTGAACTAGAAGATAAAGTTATGGAGAAAGAGGAAGCTGAAAGAAAGAGAGATAAAAAAATCCAGGAGTATGAGGGGAAAATTAGAGAACTAAGTGATACACTAAAAAAAAATAATATACGCATAATTGGTATCCCAGAGGAGGAAGAGAGAGGGAAGGGTGCTGAAGGGGTACTTGAACAAATTATAGCTGAGAACTTCCCTGAACTGGGGAAGGAAAAAGGCATTGAAATCCAAGAGGCACAGAGAACTCCCTTCAGACGTAACTTGAATCGATCTTCTGCACGACATATCATAGTGAAACTGGCAAAATACAAGGATAAAGAGAAAATTCTGAAAGCAGCAAGGGATAAACGTGCCCTCACATATAAAGGGAGACCTATAAGACTCGTGACTGATCTCTCCTTTGAAACTTGGCAGGCCAGAAAGGCTTGGCACGATATCTACAGTGTGCTAAACAGCAAAAATATGCAGCCGAGAATCCTTTATCCAGCAAGTCTGTCATTTAGAATAGAAGGAGAGATAAAGGTCTTCCCAAACAAACAAAAACTGAAGGAATTTGTCACCACGAAACCAGCCCTACAAGAGATCCTAAGGGGGATCCTATGAGACAAAGTACCAGAGACATCACTACAAGCATAAAACATACAGACATCACAATGACTCTAAACCCATATCTTTCTATAATAACACTGAATGTAAATGGATTAAATGCGCCAACTAAAAGACATAGGGTATCAGAATGGATAAAAAAACAAGACCCATCTATTTGCTGTCTACAAGAGACTCATTTTAGATCTGAGGACACCTTTAGATTGAAAGTGAGGGGATGGAGAACTATTTATCATGCTCCTGGAAGCCAAAAGAAAGCTGGAGTAGCCATACTTATATCAGACAAACTAGACTTTAAATTAAAGGCTGTAACAAGAGATGAAGAAGGGCATTATATAATAATCACAGGGTCTATCCACCAGGAAGAGCTAACTATTATAAATGTCTATGCGCCAAATACCCGAGCCCCCAGATATATAAAACAATTACTCATAAACATAAGCAACCTTATTGATAAGAATGTGGTCATTGCAGGGGACTTTAACACCCCACTTACAGAAATGGATAGATCATCTAGACACACAGTCAATAAAGAAACAAGGGCCCTGAATGATACATTGGATCAGATGGACTTGACAGATATATTTAGAACTCTGCATCCCAAAGCAACAGAATATACTTTCTTCTCGAGTGCACATGGAACATTCTCCAAGATAGATCATATACTGGGTCACAAAACAGCCCTTCATAAGTTTACAAGAATTGAAATTATACCATGCATACTTTCAGACCACAATGCTATGAAGCTTGAAATCAACCACAGGAAAAAGTCTGGAAAACCTCCAAAAGCATGGAGGTTAAAGAACACCCTACTAACGAATAAGGACACTGAGGTGGGAACATGGTGCCCATGAGAAGGTGACATTTTCATAAATATTTGAAGGAACTAAAGCAGCCAGCCAAGAATGTATCTGGAGAACAGCAAGTGTAGTGCCTGGTGTTTTCCAGGAAAAGCAGCAATACTGCATCGTTGGAGTAGAGGGAGTGAGGGCCAGAGAAATTCTAGTAGATGGTGAAGTTGGAGGTTTTGTGAATGTTGTTAAAGGTGTTGACACAAAAGTTAGTGCCTAAATTAAGGACAGTCTTATAAAAGATTCACTATCAGATGAATACTTGGACCAGATAACTTTTATGGGTTCCAATGAGCTCTTACAACTGTTGATTTCCACAAAGATGCACTTTATTCTTATAGGGCAGGTTTCTTCAAATTCCAAACCAGTGGTGGAGGGAGGGTGAAAAGTCAAATTCAGTTTTGCTTTTATTGAAATGTAAACTCATTGAAGGCAAAGAGTTGTACAATTTTATTTACTGCTTTGTCCCCAGGCACAAGAAATGTGTAAAATGAATATTTAGGGTAAAATAAATATCTGTTTAAAGAATAATAATTTAAGTTTACAATCAATCGGTATCCCCACTATTCTTGCTAAAGATAAGTTAACTGAAAAACATCAACTTGTTCAGAGTTAAAAAGAATGATTTGTGGTTGTAATATTCATAGACCTTTCTTTTACAATCATGAAAATCTTTTAAAGAACGAAGACGAGGGTCACTTAAAGTTCTTATTTTCAGGAGCAGATATCTCTTCTTTCATTTACCTGCATGCTCCGATTTCTCAATTCTTTGTTCAAATCTCATTTTATTCAAATGTCATCTTCTGTGACCACCTTATCTAAACATGCCTTCCCCCCACCTTTGCCACCTTCAATTTATTTTGTTCTGTTTCTTTTTTTTTTTTTTCATTTTATAGGTTATGAGTTGAATTGTGTCCCCACCAATAGGTGTGCTGAGGCACTAACTCCCAACACCTCAGATTGTGACCTTATTTATACATAGGGTCTTTGTAGATGTAGCCAAGTTAAAATGAGGTTGTTTAGGTGGGTCTTAGTCAAATATGACTGGTGTCCTTATAAAAAGGGGACATTTGGGCATAGACATAGACATGTATGGGAAGAAGGGTATATGAAGAGACACGAGGAGAGTACCATGTGAACACAGAGAATGGAAGTGATGTATCTACAAGCCAAGGAACGACAAAGATCAATGGACAACCACCAAAAGCTAGGGAAACGGCAAAGAAGATTGCAGAGAGACATGGCCCTACAGATAACTTGATTTTGGATTTCTATTCTCCAGAACTGTGAGACAATAGATTTCTGTTGTTTTAACTCATATTACTTGTAGCATGTTATTGTAGCAGCTCTAGGAAATGAATATACCACTCAACATTCACCATTTATTTACCTTCTGTCTGCTCCTGGCAGATTCCAAGTTCCATGAGGAAAGAGGCATGGTGTATTTTGTTTATTACGTACCCCACATACTTAGAACAGTCCCTGGCACTCAATGAATATTTGCCAAGTGTAGGGATAAGAAATTTTATTTTTTCCTATTCTTTTCTTTGCTACTATTTAGTCTTTCTTATCTTATAAATCCAGGTCCAGGATTGGAGAGGTAGGAAAAAATGTCAATAACTGTAAAGGATTATAGAGGAAAAAACTTTACTTCATATTCTGTTATGGTTCCCTAAAAAATACTCTGTTGTAGGAATTGATTCTCTGGTAGGGAGAGTCTTAAATATCTCTGAGGATGTCCAGGAAGGGGCTATGACCAAGATGGAGACACGGTCTGCCCAAGAGACTCTGTTGGGTACTTAGGATTAGGATATCCTGTGTGTTGTCAGCCTCTTGCCTGTTGTGCAACTCAAAGAAAGTGACAGCAAGTTCTGGCAGGATTGCTCCATTTCCCTTCCCCTTTGCTGTCACTGACTTCTGCTGATGCAAAGCAGCGCCTTCTGCTCACCTTCAAGAGCTGCGTTTTTATTGTCCACCAGGAAAACATTCAGTAACAAATCTCATCATTCTGGAAAATAAAAATAACCCCAGGCGTCAAAGGCCACAGTGACTTCCACCATTTATCTCCTAAAATGGCTTCTGAGGTTTGGAAACTTGTCTGTGAGAACTGCACACAGGGTCACAGGTCTTCAACCTTCAGTGTTACGAGAGAGTAAAGAGAAAAGGAAACTTGATGCAGCTTCCGCCTTCCCTTGACTACTAGATGTGCCTCCTGCAGCAACTTGCTGCAAACTCTAGTTACTGAGGTGACGTTATGGCTTTTTTTTAAAAACATAAAATAAAGAGTCCATGCTTCCATTAATCCTCACTCTTATCTAATTCTACCACCTCATCTGGCCAAGTCATGGGAGGAAAAAAATATTCTATCCCTTTATTTAGATGAACAATCTAATATGCCTCACAAAGAAAACATTAAGATTAATGATCTCAGTGAAGTCCTTCTGATAAGGCAGCAGCATGATATTCTAAAATAGAAAGAATAAAAACAAAGAATACGTTCATGCATAAACATCCCTCTTAATACATGAGTTTTGGAAAGTCCCATATTTCATGAATCATTAGCCTGTTTTATCTCCGTGTTATACAATCATTTCCAAAACAAGACTGTGGTGATGTTGCCACCTACTGTTTGCCTGGAAATATACTAGTATAATTCACTTTATATAACCATACTCTTTCCTCTAACTGCATTTCTCTTTCTGCAAAGACCATTTTTATCTCAATTCCTTCTTCTTTTGAAATTGTTTATTTAATCACTTACTGTTAAGTACTCTACAAAGTTATCACAAGAAATTCTTCCACTGATATACTAGGAAATCCGGAGGAAGTGGCCTAATTTTCCTTAAATCTTCTGCAATATATTGAAATAATTTTTAGGTTCGAAAAGATATATAGTATGTGTAATTGAAACCCCATTTTATTTATTTATTTATTATTATTTTTTGATCTTTTAAATGTTTATTTATTTTTGAGAGAGAGAGAGAGAGAGAGACAGGGAGCATGAGTAGGGCAGGGGCAGAGAGAGAGAGAGAGAGATTGGGAGACACAGAATCTGAAGCAGGCTCTAGGCTCCGAGCTGTCAGCACAGAGTCCAATGTGGGCTGGAACCCATGAACTGTGAGATCATGACCTGAGCCAATGTCAGACACTTAACTGAGCCAACCAGTTTCCTTTGAAACACCATTTAAAAAATACATTAGTCTCCAATCTAATTCAAAGGAGTTAAGATTACTGGATTGCTGTTAGTTTTAAGATTCAAATAGAAGATATTTATAAGGCAAATATCTGCTTTCCCCCTCCCGTAAATATATTTAGATGTCAGTGATTGTCCATTCTTTTTATTAGGATAAAATACCAATTCTTCTAACCAATGTCTACTTTGTAGTTCCTACTACCTTGTAGTAGGTGCGTGTAGCACTGTTTTAAGTAGGATGTTGATTCAAACTGGAAATAAAGTGAAAATTTTTAAATCTTCTCAACCCTATTTCAGGCTAATTTAAGTGCACTGAGATAATCTGTGGCTTACAGACAAATAACTATTCTAGACCTAGTAATAATCTTAATTAAAATCTGTGAACTGTTTTACAGTATGTAATTTTTTGTATATTTTAGAAAATTTGGTCCTAGTAACAATACTGTAGAGTAATTAGTACAGTAATTGTTTCCATATTACAGATAAAGGAAGTAAGACTGGAAGAAATCAAGGTACCCGTTGAATACTGCATGGCCCAAATAACTACAAATCCAATTCTCTTAACTCCTGAGCTTATTCAATTATTATTTGTTATAAGTAGGTTTAATTAATTTACATGATAGGTACTCAACACCTTTTCAACTTTTGCTTGTTGATTAATTAATTTTAAAGTATTTGCAAAAATCACGTAATTCACCTCCAAATCTTTGGGCAAGTCTCGAACTAACAACTGAAATTTACTGAAATGTATTCTTGTCCTATGAAGCTGACCTGGACAAGCAGGTCCGTAAACACTGCCTTCCCCAAGTATGTGCTGAATTCTTGGTTTAGTAAAGAGCAGATCTTTTAAAATGGTAGAAAGTACTATATTTCATTACTTGCGCTATTTCTATTGCTGCTAGCAAATTACCACAAACTAAGGGGCTTAAAATAACACAAATATGTGACATCACCACTTCTGTAGGTCAGACGTCTTGGCATGAGGTGAGTGAATTTTAGGCTGAAGGTATCACAAGGCTGAACGCAAGGTATTGGCCAGGCTGAGTTTTTGTGTGGAGACTCTAGGGAATGAGCCACTTCCAAACTTATTCAAATTGTGGACAGAATTCAGTTCCTTTTGTTGTGAGACTGAAGTCCCCATTTTCTTGCTGACTGTTGACCAGGAGCCAGTTTTCGCTCCCAGAGGTCACTGACCTTCCTTGCCATAAAGAGCCTCCTTTGTCTTCAAAGCCAGTAATGGAAACATTTTCCCTTGTTGAGCTCCTCTCATGCTTTGGCTCTTTCTAACTTCCCTGTCTCTGGCCTAGAGACACACATATAATGAAGGGACTTGTGATTAGGTCAGGCATTCCTGGATGATTTGTCTTTTTAAATTTTTAAAATTTTTAATTTTTTTAATCTTTATTTATTCTTGAGAGGGAGACAGAGTGTGAGCAGGGGAGGAGCGTAGAGAGAGGGAGACACAGAATCGGAAGCAGGCTCCAGGCTCCGAGCTCTCAGCACAGAGCCTGACACGGGGCCTGAAACCACAAACCGTGAGATCATGACCTGAGCCAAAGTCGGTCCCTCAACTGACTGAGCCACCCAGGCACCCCTGATTTCTTTGTTAAGGTCAGCTGATTTGGGACCTTAATTACATCCCCAAATCCATTCACAGCAACACCTCGATTAATATTTTGCTGAATAACTGGGAGAAGGTGTGCATATAACCAAGGGCTGCGAATTTTGAGGGTCTTTTTAGAATTTTACTGACCATGCTTGTCATCTGTGCAGCTACAAACATTTTCTAATTTGGCTTTTAATCTTCAGCCCCTGACTTAATACTCCCATAAATTCACATTACAAAATAGGACCCTCAATGAATCTTGCTTAAATTGATAATAAAACAACCCTCACTTTGAAGGTCCCTCATTGTAAGTAAGGGCACTGAAAATCAAGATCTGTGTCACCTGTTTCTCTCTACTTTCCTTCACGCATCATTAAATCGAGAATTCACCCTGTGTGTCCAGTATATGGCAAGCTCAGTGCTTTGACTTCTCCCTCTTTTCCTTGCCCTCATCTTTACAAATCTTAAATGTTGTTTCAAGGCAACATTCCAATGCTAACTCCTTCAAAGAGCTTTGCATTAACCTTTTCTCCTTTGAATGCTTTTGTTTTATTTTTTTGAAGTTTATATCTCTAGTGTAGCGAGGGCTCCACCTTGGGTTAGGGTAAGTAACAAACTGTAAGGAATAATTGCTCCTACTGAATGGAGAATTCTTCCAGGCCAGATCTGGATTTGGTTCATCTTTGTCTCTCTAAAACACCTGGTAGTACCTTGTAGAGATTTTATGTTGCCTAATGGTTGTTGAGCCATTAACTCAAAATAAAAATAGAAACCAGAGTGGGTCAAGAATTCATAGATCTTCTGGGATGCCTGGGTGGCTCAGTCGGTTAAGTGTCGGATTCTTGACTTCCGGCACAGATCATGATCTCATAGTTCTTGAGTTCCAGCTCCACATCAGGCTCTGCACTAACAGCATGGAGCCTGCTTGGGATTCTGTCTCCTTCTCTCTTTACCCCACCCCTGATTGTGCTCTCTCTCAAAATAAATAAAAATAAACTTAAAAAAAAAAAAAGAGAATTCATAGATCTTCATTGTGAATGCTTAATTACATTTCCACATCTTTGGCAGTTCAGGCTGATAGTCTGTTCTTTTGTGGCAACTATTTTTCAACGTCATTGACTCCAGAGCTGTGGTTTCTCAGTTAGACTATATTCTTCAAATGCCTACCTAATATTGAATGGTCAACTCATTTGTGTTTTCAATTATTATAAATAAATGTTTTTGATATACTGGATAAAAATGTTTTTCTGTTGAAATTTAAGAAAACTTTCAAGAGCTAGAGAGAGACTTAGTCTTCTACCTTATTATCTCATTCACAGAATTTATTGTTTTTTAATATTAGTAATATTTCTTTACAAGTCATTCCTTGACTAGTGGACTCTGTTATATGAGTCATGCATGACTCAGCGATTATTTTGGATTTTAAATGAGTTACCATTTATTTAAGCAGGCTTCACAAACATGATTAGTCATTCTGTGATTCAGCTTGCACAGTTCCAGTTATGATTAATTAAAAATAAGAACAGAACAGATATTTACTTGGTAACTTTTCTGAATTTTCAAAGGACTTTGGCATTAATTATTTAATTTTATTTCATAAAGCATGTATGTAATCATCAGCTGTGAAAAATAGTACCTTGCCTTAGAGATCCCTTTTAGAACATACTGAAATAAGTGATTTTGGAAAAAAAAATGAATTAACTTATGAATGGATAAAGTGAATGAACTTATGGAAAAATGACAGATTACAAAATAAATGGAAGCAGAGAAAAATGGACTTTAAGTTGCACATTTGAGAAAATAATCAAAACCTTACAACTTAACTAAAGAACACAAAAAAGACCTAAATAAATAATCATGTCATTGTAATAACAACACTGTTAATAAATATGTCAATTTTCCCCAAATATTCTACAATTGATGTGAATCCAAAGTATCAAATGGATTTTTTTTCTTGTTTGTTTTGGTCTTGTAATTCATCTGTAATGGAAAATGCACACAACTATTAAAATTTTGAAAAGGGAACAATGAAGGAAGATTTGCCCTGCTGCATATGTTTTATTTAATATAATTTATCGTCACATTGACTTCCATGCAACACCCAGTTCTCATCCCAATAAGTGCCCTCCTCAAAGCCCATCACCCATTTTCCCTTTCTCCCATGCCCCCATCCACCCTTAGTTTGTTCTCTGTATTTAAGAGTCTCTTATGGTTTGCCTCCCTCCCTCTCTCTAGCCCCACTGCATATCTAAAGTATACTTTAAATTTGTTGTAAGTAAAACAGTGCAGAATTAGTGTAAGAATCAACAAATAGGTCACATACTGTAATATGGAATTCAGAAACATACCATTTAGTTCTGGAAATTGAAGTGGGGCCAGAGATTGCTAGTTGGTCCATTCTTCTCTGCTACTTTCGTTATAGAACCCATGATTTCCAGCTCAGAATATGGCTGCCCACAGTAAAGACCATACTTTCTGGTCTCCCTTCCTGTAGGGTGGCTATGTGATTAATTCCAGATTGATGGGCAATGGGCTGGAAGCATGAAGGTTGTACTGTGATCTCAAAGTAAAAGGCATAGGCACCTTTGCCTTTCACCCTTCCTGCTGGTTGAAACAAGCACAATATCTGATATCTTTTTTTTATGGTTATTTATTTTTGAGAGAGAGAGAGAGAGAGAGAGCGAGCAGGGGAGGGGCAGAGAGAGAGGGAGACAGAATCCGAAGTAGGCTCCAGGCTCTGAGCTGTCAGTACAGAGCCCGGCACCGGGCTCGAACTAGCCAACCCTGAGATCATGACCTGAGCTGAAGTCAGACCCTTAATGGACTGAGCCACTCAGGCTCACCTATCTGCTATCTTAAAACAGTCTTGGCCCATGTGGAAAAAGCCATGCCTGTAGTTGGCAGAGAAATAAGATAGAGGGAACAGGGATCCATGACACTACAAGTGCTGGCTCGCCTATCTTTAAATCTTATTTTTGGAGGAATATACAATTCTATTTTGTTTGTGCCTCTCTTATTTTGGGTTTCCTGTTATCTCTAGATGAACCCTATTCTATCTGTCACAGATATAAGACTATTGATTACACATTTAAGAAATAAATTTAAAGTTTACAAAAAAGTGGAAAAAAAGAAGAAATAAAAAAGAAACCACCTTACTAAAACATGTTAAAGAGAAAAGAAAGAATCCTCAAGCCCAAGGCATATATTTCTGAGCCTAGGTTTTATCTCTCTACTGCTAATGTAATGATTCTTTAAAGGGGTGTCTTTATTTTTGTGGGATAATGGTGTCTGTTCCAAAAGTTCATTTGTAAGTTTCTTGATTAGGATTTGGAATATATTTTCTCATAGAAGTAAAGTTATGGATGATGGTTGGGTTCCCTATGAACCAGTGCCACAGAGGACAATAGCGGGTTCTGATAAAGACACAGGGACTTGAATCAATATTGATAGTAGTACGTATTTCCAGTCTTCTGTCTTTCTAATATAATCACATTGTTAAGTTTACAGTATTTTGTGTGTTTATATTATCATGAATATAAATGTTGTGGATGGCTCAGCCAAATATTATACTATGATCATTTTTCCTTTACTTCAACTCTTTGTTTTCCTAGGGATTAATTACAGTTTATTTTCTTCATTTGCTTATGTCTCTATGAACTATCAGTTTGACCCTAAACTCTCAATCAATAGTCTAAACCTCTTCTTAATACATTCAGACCCACCAGGTATTCTTATGGCTCTTCAGATGTGCTTCCATCCGGAAGAGTTTCCCTTAGAGCCTTGGACTCTGAGCTTTGGATTGAGAATCCTGGTAGCTCTGCCTGACTGGCTGGGCAGAGGACAAATATCTTTTCCTAGATGAGGCGCATACATGTTAATTGTAGGGGTAGAAATGTGAGAATCTGATATTTTCACCCTCTGTAGTGAGAGCTGACTATTGCTTCCACCAAGACTCTCAACATAAGTACTTTTTTCCCCCAAACGCAGGAAGGGTTTTAGATTTTAGGCAGTAAACAACACAAAATAGGACCAGTATCCATAAGGGCTATGAGTAAACAATGTTCACTATTAATCTAATTGAATTGATAAAGCAAGTAGCAAATTGAATAGCTGCACTTTTAACATTCACTGATAATAACATTTAAATGTCCCAGTTTTCAGGTGCCTCTGTGGCTCAGTGTGTTAAGTGTCTGACTCTTGATTTCAGCTCAGGTCATGACCTCAGGGTCCCGAAATCAGCCCCTCGGCAGGCTCCACACTGAGTGTGGATTCTCTTTCTCCCTCTCCCTCTACCCCTCCCCCCTCTCAAAATAAATAAACATTATAAAAATAAATTTCCCAGTTTTAATCAGTTTTCTAAAAATTAAATTCCTATATGGGATCTTGAATCATGTTCTGAGATATCTGGGCTACTTCCCTTCAAAATCTTTTGGGTTCTTAAAAAAATGATTAGGAGACAGCGAGAGCCTGAGGAGCAGAGTTGCTATGGAGGGATCTGAAGGGCGGCTCTGCCCCTCTCCCCATCAGCTCTGTCACAGTGATATAACAGTGCCCTCAATGCCACCTTATGTTTTGAGATGATTTAAACTTACAGAAGAGTTCCAAAAATAGTACAGAGTTCTAGTATGCTCTTTTTCAAGCTTCCTCTTATGTTTGCATCTTACATAACCACAGAACATTTACCAAAACCAAGAAAACTAAGAAATTAATCTTGGCACAGTACTACTAATTAGAGAATGTATTTGTATTTCACCAGTTTTTCCAAAAATGTCCTTTATTTATTTCAAATCCCCTTTTGCCCTTAGAAACGCCATAGCTTTATTTTTATTTTATTTAATTTATTATGTCAGATAACTCTACACATAGAAATTTTACAGTTCTTCCCTGGCCTAGTCATGCTAGGTGCTTAGTTGGAATTAATTTCCTTGTTTTATTTTAATTTTTTTAACGTTTATTTAATTTTGAGAGAGACAGAGTGTGAGTGGGGAAGGGACAGAGACAGGGGGACACAGAATCTGAAGCAGGCTTCAGGCCCTGAGCCGTCAGTACAGAGGCTGACACTGGGCTTGAACCTATGATCCGCGAGATCGTGACCTGAGCCAAACTGGGATGCTTAACTGACTGAGCCACGCAGGCTTCAACTCCCAGTTGGAGTTAATTTCTAAGATCTGTTTCCTATTATGACAATTACAGCATGGACGTGAAGAGGTTACATTAAACTTGGAATACGCCACAAGGAGCATAAATAAGTGTAGGGGACCATGAGTGGGTCTCTGGTTCTTTAATATTTTACAGAATTACAGAATATTAGAGTTGGGAAGAACCTGAGAGATCATCTTACCCCAATCCTCATTTTGCAAAGGAACCAAGATCTAGAAAATTAAGTGATGTGCCTTCAAGGCTTCATCTGGAACTCGGGTCTTTAATCTGCTGGCTCTTCCCCACTGCAGTAGCAGTTCTCGGTGTGGTCCAGGGACCCCTAGGGATCCTCACACCTTGTGAGGTGATTATGACATCAAAATTATTTCCATAATAAGATGTTATTTGCCTTTTTCACTCTTATTCTCTCACGAGCGTACAGTGGAATTGTCCAGGGGCTGCCTGGCATGTGGTGATGCAATAGAATGCAGAAGCAGATGTGAGATTCTAGCGATTTTCAATTTCTAGATACTAACAAGAGTTGCAAAAATATGAAATGGTGTCAAGCCTCTATTACTTTTTTGCGTTTTGGAGAATATGGTTATTTTTCTTTGAAATATATTATTTGTGTTAACATGTACTCTGTTCATTACTATTTTGTTTTGAAATATGGTAAATATTGATTGACATAATCTACATAAATGAAAGGTTTTGGAATTCTCAATAATTTTTAAGCACTGTCCCAGTGTTTGGAAGGATGTCCTTAGTAAGAGAAGAAAACATGGACTGGACAACATTCACTATCAAATTTGTTAAATTAATGGTGCTATAAAAATGTTTTCTGTGACACTCCCCTTCTTTCTCTAAATAGGGCTCTGGCTGTTTGGGAGTAATTTTTTTACTCATTATATGTGATAGCAAGCTTCTTGGAACTAAGATTTCATGCTCCAACATTCATTATTGACTTTATTTAACTTTATGGAGTTTGGCCAAATATATGAATAATGATTGAAAATATTGTATTAAAATGGTTTTGAACTAGTTTTTCATTTTATCAAATCTGCATAATTGTCACCTACTTTTTTCAGGGAGTTGCATTATTTTGTACTTCTCGCCTCATTGCATTTACAGAAGGGGAAGATGACAGGAGAAATTCCCTTTCCAGAGCAAGTGAAGAGGGCAACAACAACAGCAAAATCCTCACATTCCCTGCCAATGTGTGTTTCTTCTCATTCATGAAATCACTAAGCCTCTACACAGCCCCACCCAAACTACTTTTTTTAGTGATGCGTTTAAAATCTCAATCCTGTAAACAGATCTACTGTTTCCTTAGGAAATGAAATGTTTCTAGGCAGAACTGGGGAGAGGCGGGGGCTGGGTAGGTGGAGGGGACTACTGGAAGCTGTTGTAATCAGGAGTTCCAGAACTCCTGAGAGAGCCCAAATATTACTCTTCACAAGGCTTGGCCATATTCTCTTCAGTTAAGGGTGTCGATGGCAGTTTTCTGGTAGTCTGTCACAACTAGACACATATGAAAGAGGAGCAAACCCATGCAGCTTCTAGAACACAAATCTGGAGAAAGAGAAAGTGCAAGTATCCTTCTGTCACTGTGGTCATGGCCTCGCACTGATCCTAAACTATGGTTTTGTGATTGATGGAAGTGGTAAGAAAGACTATTCTCTCCTTTGCACTTATCTATTATTCTCACAAATCAGTTAGGCCCTTAGCTCCATCGGGCATGTTCTATCCTATTTCTTCAGCAGTTAGTGTTGGGAAGGCAAGAACTTTGTGTCTTATACACTGTATTGTAACATGCATACATAAGTGTGAAGTAAAACCAGAATTATTGTGGTTTCATTTTCTTCCACTGTTTCTTGTACAATGAAAGAATAGGTTTAATCTTGTACTTAATTTGCATCCTTTGCTCCTCTAGTCCTGTTAAATAATTCAACAGAAGGCAGTAACTTAGTGGTAAACAACACACTGTTTCCCCTGGTTGGTACTTAGTAAACTTTAGCTCCTGCAATCTGTTCTCAGAGAATGAATCCCATCATTCCGTTAATCATTTTAGTCACTCCTCTCTGGATCCACTCAATTAGAGTACATCTTTTTGGCAAGAGAAGTACTCGAGTTGAACAGTCTTCCCATATGTTGTCTCAGAAGAGTGGTAGGGGAAAGACTTGAATCTTACGTTCATGGCTCAATGACTCTAATCATTTGGCTGATGTAGTCCCTGAATATAGTAGGTATTGAACAAATGCTTGTGAATGAGCAATATTGACTATGGACTTATGACCATTCACTGTTTTTTCCCATCTATCCCTTAAACATTTTACTAACATTTGGTTTCCTGAAAACTGATTTTATAACAGTAAGACTTTTAATGTATCTTGTGCTACTATCACAGATTTGGTTATTTCCATGTATCCACGCACACAAATGATTATGGTAGCTGCATGCATGGTTAGCCTATTTGCCATCCATTGCTGGACTGCAGCAGTATCAACGAAAAGATGAATAAGTGGAATAGCAAATAACCAAGAATTTTCCAAAAGGACGTTAAATATATACACATAAATATGTATAAGTGAAATAATTGACTTTATCATTCATCCAATTTGTTTTTCCTTTAATAGTTTTTAGTTCAAGAGTGAAGTTTAACATTTTATAAATTCTTTTCTTCATAGATTTTATTTTATTTTATTTTATTTTATTTTATTTTATTTTATTTTTATTTTAGAGAGAGAGAGTGAGCATAAGCAGGGGAGAGGAGCAGAGGGAGAGAGAATCTTAAGCAGGCTCCACGCTCAGCAAGGAGTCTGAGGTGGGGCTTGATCTCAGGACTCTGGGATTGTGACCTGAGTCAAAATCAAGAGTCAGATGCTTAACCAACTAAGCCACCCAGATGCCCCTATAAATTCTTTTTGTTTTTTTTTAATGTTTATTTATTTTGAGAAAGAGTGTGAATGCACAAGAGAGGAGGGGCAGAGAGAGAGCAGGGGAGAGAGAGAATCCCAAGCAGGCACTGTGCTGATTGAGCCCAATGCAGGGCTCAGTCTCATAAACCCTGTGATCGTGACCTGAGCTGAATTAAAAATTGGTCACTTAACTGACTGAGCCACCCAGGCACCCCTATAAATTCTTCGTATAATAAAATTCCCTGGGTAAAATTACAACTGGTCTTGAAAATTGACTTGATGTCTTGGACTTTAAATAACATATTTTTCAATCAACATTTTAAGGAACAAATCATAAATCATACTAAGGAGGGGTGCCTAGGTGGCTTAGTCAGTTGAGCATCCAACTTTGGCTCAGGTCATGATCTTGTGGTTCATAAGTTTGAGCCCTGCATTGGGCTCACTGCTGTCAGTGTAGAGACCTCTTTGGATCCTCTGTCCCCCTCTTTCTCTGCCCTTTCCCTGCTCACTCTCTCTCTCTCAAAAATAAAAAATAAGCACTAAAAAAAAAAAAATCACACTGAGGAAAAAAATGTATATACCTCATAAAAAGACACAAAGCATATAAGAAGAAAGGAAATTATAGTAAGCAAATAGTGCTTATATTTACTTCTGCTGACCCTAAACAGAATATGAGGCAATGTGCTGAATAAGAATTCTTCCAGAAAATCAGACATTGGTGAAAGGAGTTTTTAAAAGCAAAAATGTTTGTTCCTGTGTCTTATTAAATGTTCTAAGTTTACTTTCAAAATGATATGTGATATATAGAATATATTATTACATATTTTTATTTAAAAGAATGAAAACAGAAAGTCTCTTGAGAGATCACAAAGTATAAATGTGTACATTTGTCGATCAAATTCTCTGTCAGGGGTTGGCAAACTGGCCATATATTGTCTATGGCTGTTGTCATCCTACAGAGGCACAACAATGACCTACAAAGCTTAAAATATTTATTATTTGGATTATGGAAAAAAAGTTTGTTGATCCCCATTCATGGTTAAATACCCAGATTTATTCCTTAAAGTTTATTTATTTAGTTTGAGAGAGAGAGAGATGTGGGAGGGGCAGAGAGAGAGGGAGAGACAAAGAATCCCAAGTAGGCTCCACACGGATGCAGGACTCGAACTCACGAACTGTGAGATCATGACCTGAGCCGGAGTTGGAGGCTTAACTGACTGAGTGAACCAAGTGCCCCAAGAATCATTCTTAATTGAACAATCTTAGAAAGATTTTCAAGAAACCTGAAATAGTAGTAAATAATATACAGTATTTTCTAAAGCAGCAACCTGGTCAGAGAACACTCAAATGTTTGGTATATAAATTATATGAAGGGCTCTGACTTTACCTAAAAAGTAATCATGAATACAAATTGTCACTTCTGGGTGAAGATGTCTGACAGTAGATGTTTTCAGTCCTTTGTCTAATAGAAAGAAAGCACTCATGATAACTTCAGTGGCTATGGGGAGTGACTGCAGCATAGACACTATATCACTTGAAACTAAGTCATCATAAAAATTTGATTTAGAATGGCATAAGAGACTATTTTTTTTTTGGCAATATATACTTAATTCTCATAATAGAAGTGTGCCATATTTTTCCTAGATAATAAATTCAGTTTTTCTCATACATCATTCATTCATTTAACAAAAGTATATTGATCTCTTATGAGATAGGCAGTATTCCAGGTACTTGGGTTACAAAATAGAGTCCAAACTCTCTAGGAATTCACAACTTTGGTGGGAGATATAGAGACAGATAAAATACTCTATGTTATGGCAAACACCATATTAAGTTATGTAAAAGGATTAAGTGGCTAACTGTACATAAAGAAATTACATAAGACCACTTACCAAAAAAAGAAAGAAACAGAGATCAAGTAAACACAATTGAATGAACTGTTTTTTGAAGAGAGAATTCAACATTTCAACCATCCCCACCCCCACTAACTTTTGTGTTTATTAAAGATATATATGCCCATGGTTTAAAGAGGCAAACAGTTCCTCACTCCACTTCTGTTTCCTCTCCCAAGACATCTAGTCTCAATTTCTTTAGCTGGATCTTTTTGTTTTGACTCAGTTATCTCTAAAAATTGTACTTACATTATTATTTATTCATCTTTAAGTTTTTGGCATTAACTATTGACTTCTCACATTGGATAAATGAGGATTTAGCTGTCTTTCCTTGCTGAATATACATGTACACTTCCAATTCCCACAGTTGTTCTAATAAAGCATTATAATGTTATTAGGATCAAAACTTAGTATTTACATTATTATGTAAAGCTATTCACAGTTGAGCCGTGTAGTATTATTACATGATTCTTTTTCCTGACCCACATCATTTTTTTCTTTTCCATGATGTTAGCAATTGTCTTTTTTTTCCAGTTGCTTATGTATAAGTATCCTATGTAAAATTAGAAATTCAGTCTCGGGGCGCCTGGGTGGCTCAGTCGGTTAAGCGGCCGACTTCAGCTCAGGTCACGATCTCGCGGTCCGTGAGTTCGAGCCCCGCGTCGGGCTCTGGGCTGATGGCTCAGAGCCTGGAGCCTGCTTCCGATTCTGTGTCTCCCTCTCTCTCTCTGCCCCTCCCCCGTTCATGCTCTGTCTCTCTCTGTCTCAAAAATAAATAAACGTTAAAAAAAAAAATTAAAAAAAAAAAAAAGAAATTCAGTCTCAATTATTCCCCCAAAATTTAGACACAAGAGATGTTTTATTAATTTATTCTTTTTGAAAGTTATTTCTTGAGACTTTGCTCTGAAAATATCTGACAATACTTTACTTTTGTTATTCAGCCGTCATTCTGAGATTTCACCTTATCAGTTTCCTGGTGCTTCTCTTTACTCTCCCCCATGTGGATCTCCTGTTACTTGGGCCTGTGGTTTTCTTCTATTTTGGTTTCCTACATTGGAAAACCATATCCTTCATTAGTTTTCTGAGAAAGGGTACATGAGTGGTATGTGAAACATGTCATTAGTTTGTTCATTTGATTGTTAGTTTTGACTCAGTATAGGATAATGGGTTAGGTATTTTTCCACAGAACTTTGAAACCTTTTCTCCATTGTTTTCTATTAAGAAGTCTGGGTTCTTTTGGATTCTTCATACATTGTATATGTTAGTGTTCTGAAATTTTATAATAGTGAGACTAGATATGTATAAATTTTATTCCATTTAGCTACTTATTCAGTGTAACCTTTCATTCTGAAAACTCATGGCCTTCAATTCTAGGAAATGACTATTTTTGAAGATACCTTCCCCTTTATTTTTCTCTATTATATTTTTCTGAGGCTCTTATTATTCATATATCAAACCTCCTAGATTGGTCATCTTTTTCTTTTTTAGTCTCTTTGATCTTATTTTTTTTTTACTTTTTGCTTTTTTCTCTTATTTCTGGAAAGTTCTACAGTGCACGCTGTATTGTTTCTTGACTTTTCTCACTGATTACTTAGGATTAGCTTACTGTGGTTTGTTAAAAGTTTGCTACAATTTTTCAACATGCTTTCTACCATCCAAATCTTTTTTCTGTTGTCCTCATTTCCATTAAATGAAGGGTTAAAGAGGGTTAAAGAAAGAGGATGAAAACTTCAGCTATAATTTTTTTACTCTGCCTTTATTTTAAAAATTTTTTTAAAGTTTATTGATTAATTTTGAGAAAGAGCAAGCAGGGATGGGGCAGAGAAAGGAGAGGGAGAATCGCAAGCAGGCTCTGTGCTGTGAATGTGGAGACTGACATGGGGCTTGATCTCGAGAACTGTGAGATCATGACCTGAGCTTAAACAAGAGTTAGATGCTCAACTGACTGAGCCACCCAGGCACCCCATGATTTATTAAAATTTCCAAAGAAAATCAGCATTTGGCTTTGGATTAAATTATGAAAAATCAACCAAAAGTAATTAGGCAAATAGGTCCAGTTTGATTTTTTTAAGTTTTAAGAGAGAAGTGAAAAACTTCTTAGATATTAAGTTTTGTAATTAAGAACAGCGAATAAAATTTGTCAGCAATATAGAAACTATTATAAACAATGTGTTTGAATTTTATATTATGGTTTGGTTAGAAGTAGACACAGAGGGTAAACTGAGAAGACCTTGAAGTTTATATGGTAGACAAGGAACACAAGGGAGACAGGTGGAAAGATGAGCAAAGAAGCAAAGGAAAAAATAGAGTTGATTACAACAAACATAAAACAATATGCAGTTATGGAAATAGAACAAAAGAGTCAGGCCTGGCTGATGGGCTGGAGTGTTGGCTTGGGCTTCCTTAGGCCAGAGTCCAGAACAGAAGTGATCAGCTATGGAGACTGTACACTCATACATGGAAAATGCTTAGAGAGGATTTGATTTGGTTCAGAACACTTCCCTCCTCTCCCCCACCAACATGAAGTCACAATTGAAGGCAACAGAAGCATAATTTCAAACTCTCTTTGAAAAAGCATTCCCTATTCCTCTGACTGAGTTAGGATTGTTTCTGGACCATGTGGGGGCAACCTGTAGATCATTCTATGTTCCTTGTGGCCAGCTGGGAAGGGCGGGGGTTTGTCAGAGAGTGACATTTGTAAAATTAGAAAGGCTAAATAAAGAAAAATGGTTGTGGCTATATAGCAAAGGACCAGAATTAATTTAGAAGCTAGAAAGGACCCTAGAAAACAAAAGGAGAGGAAAGGAAAGGAAAGGGAAGGGAAGGGAAGGGAAGGGAAGAGAAGAGAAGAGAAGAGAAGAGAAGAGAAGAGAAGAGAAGAGAAGAAAAAAATGGGAATTACAAATGAGTGGATCTTTGCCATTGGTATAAATCTGGGTCACTTACAACTGTATTTTTCCATTTGTGTTTTGTCTGTGGACTGTGATTGCATAGTTGTCTAATAAATGTTTCATCATCTGAGGCTAACAATAGAGTTCATTCTAGAATACAATTGTTATATAACAAAATTCAGTATGTTGGAGAAAAAGTCAATCAACACAGTTTTAAGCTCTGCAATGTCCTTTGTTTGTAGGGAGTCAGGCATAAATGAGCATTTGTCATTCGACTCTTCTAGTGCATTTCCAGCATACTGTGCCTTGGGCATGACACATCAGAGTCTGGTGTTTATCTTTTATTACCTGCCAGACCCCTCTGGAAAAGAGCCTCAATGGAATTCATCATCTGCCGTGTTTGTTTCAGGTATACATATAAATACGTGTTGAACGCATTTGTTGGGGATTGTGGTTTCCAAAGTGGACTTAAATAAAAAAGTGTGAGATGGATGATGAAGGGGACCTTCTACAGGAGGTATGAAGTTAATGGTTAAAATGTTATTTACCAAAATACTGACAGCAAAGCTTTTTATTATTCTATGTGAACTATTTGAGTGCCAGTATGAATAAGGGCAGCATGATTATACTTGTTTTATGTCTGCTTCAGAGAAGTTGGTGAAGACACTCTCTCCTCTACTACACGTTGAGTTTATAAATATAATCAAAACTAAATTCAGAATTTGCATTAGAAAAGCTCATTTAGTTTGAATAATCATTGAAAATAACTTCACTAGGCACTGCATTTAGGAAGCATAAGGATGGTGTAGAATTCTTTTATGCATATTTTGGTTGTTTTTAAGAGCACAATCTTTGTTTTTCTCAAAGCTTTTGTCTCATAATAAAAATGCTTTGAGGTTAAGTGGCTAAAGGTGAGAACCCATTTTCAAATTATAATTGAAATGCATGGCATTTAAATAGTGATAGCCTCTCATCTGCTCTAGAATATATTAAAATACTCAGTTGTCAACATGTAGCACTTCTCACTAGTTTTTAATGGTATGTACCCAACTTTTGCTCTTGAATTTCTGACAGACCATTCTGGAAGACTGAAAGGTAGACTGGGAGGTGCATTGTGGTCGAATCTTGGAGAATGTGGGTTTTCTTTAGATGGATTTAAGAAAATAAAATACAAGAAGCACATCTACTAAGTGCAAAGCATAGTGGTAGGACGATGCACTGTGTTTGAAATAGAGGCATAGAGAAAATAGACCTGATCCCCCCTCCTCCATCTAGTGGAGAAGACAGCTTGAAGGCTAAGGAAGAGTGGGGTCACTGCTACGTAGAATGAGTGTGAGCTGTGTGCTTTGGGATGGAGACAACAAATGCACTTTCCACAAGGAAACTGGGTAACAGTATGTGAAGAAGGGATTCACTGAGGAGTAGCTGTGGCTCATCACACAGTGTCCTGTCATTGTCAGAGGTGTCAAATGATGGACACATTTAATAGAATGATTTTATCTGAAAGTAAATTTGGAGCTGAGAATAAATGATGACTTCGGGAAAGTAATTAGAATGCACATCATTACCTTTTTAAAAAATTTCTTTTAAGTTTTATTTGTTTATTTTGAGAGAGAAAGAGAGCATGAGCAGGGGAAGGGGCAGAGAGACAAGGAGGGAGAGAATCCCAAACAGGTTCTGCACTGTCAGTGTGGAGCCCAATTCAGGGCTCAAACCCAAGAACCGTGAGATCATGACCTGAGCAGAAATCAGGAGTCAGATGCTTAACCAACTGAGCCACACAGGTAACTCACCTTTTCAATTATTGGCGTCTAACTATTCAACATCTTCTTGTTCTAGGTTTTATTACACCTGAGCCTATGACAAAACTGTATTTCCCACCCCCAGCTGTATTCCCAGGTGGCCCAGCTTTTGTGAAAATCTTTAAGTGTCATAGTCTCCCAAGACCAGTCTAGACCAAATGTTGAGTATTCATTCACTCTTAGGAGAATAGAAAAACTAGCAATATGATTTTGAAGTACACAATTTTCATGGCAAGAGAAAAACCCTGTGTCTTGGGAAAAAGTTCTTTGATAACTGGGATAGAACATTATATTTACCCAACTCTCCTCTGAATAACCCCTGTGTTACCCTGTGTAGGGTCATATTCTCAGGAAGAGAAAGAATATGGAAGGTGGGAGGGAGATGGTGTGTGACATTCCGTTTCTACTTAACTAATGTCTGGAAAAGGACAATAATTTTGTTCCATACCAGATGTTTTGGTAACGTGAGCTGCAGCAGCATGAGGTTAACTGCAAAAAACACAGCAGCTGAACAAAGACTCGATGAATCAAAAGGGCAGATTGTGCATATGAAGAAACTCTCCCAGGTGGTTACTTCCCCAGCCCGAACAAATTCTTTGGTAGAATCTTCAGTGAAAATGAACAGTTATTAATCTTAGATTTGGTATTTCCCTAAAGAATATTTTACTGAGATTCTCTATTCAAAACAATGTCATAAAGTCGTGTGTTCAGCCAAATTCTCAGCAGCAGTGAACAGACAATAGATCAAAAACACATTCTTATTCCTGAAAGTAGACCCTATGGGTGTGTGAAGTTGCAAATTGATGGAAATGGCAGGACATCATAATAATTAAAAGCTATTTATCAAAACCTTGCGTGTGGTCCTGAGCTGGGTGATACGCCAAGCGAGTTGGGTAAGATCTGTTCTCTGCCCTGTAAATTATGCATCTGTGAGGTAGACACAGAGGAAAACACCTGCACAGGTAGACACAAAGGGGTGATGCTTCCAGATTGCGGGACGAATGAACCCCATCTGGGTGAGACCAGAGGTTCATCCTACTCTGCAGCCTGTATTGTGTGTGTGTGTGTGTGTGTGTGTGTGTTGGGGCATTAAGTGCAGCTCCGTGGGAAGCTATGACTGACTTTCTAGAAGTAGGACTCAAGGCTAGAGATTTCCCTACTCCAACTTACCCTCTTTTCCCTGCTTTATGCTTGTCTGGGCAACTCTGTATAGACTTTCTGATTCTATTTTTATATTTTAAATATGTTTTGTCTCTTAAACATTCAGTTTTGTTTTTAGATTTCAAGGTTTTTAGTTCATTTTATGTTTATTTTTATTTACCTTGAATCTACCTCCCTTTAAGTACCTCTCTTAATGTTAAAAATTAGGTTTGTGTTTCACATACCTAATACACTCCCCAAAACCGGAATGCCTGTGTTTTCATCTTGGCTGTACTACCTACTAGCTGGGTGAGCTGGGACAAAGTATTGGATTTTTCTGTGCTTCATTTGGACATTAATAGTACTGACTGGAAGAGATTTTGTGAGAGATTAAATGAGTTAATACAAGTCCAGGGCTTAGAATAGTGCTCAGAACTACTGAATAACAGGAGTTATTCATATGCACTTTACTATGTTGTAGATGACCAGCAGTGTTTCCCCTAAGTTTTCATTTTTATAGCCTTGAGGAGTTTTGCACTTTTTCTTTTACATGGTAGAACTTTATTTACCTTTTTTGGTAAACGTTTGTTTGTTTGTTTGTTTATGAGAGAGAGTGGGGGAGGGGCAGAAAGAGGGAGAAAGAGAATCCCAAGCAGGCTCCACACTATCAGCACAGAGCCCAACCTGGGGCTCCATCTCATGAACCGTGAGACCATGACCTGAACTGAAATCAAGAGTTGGACACTTAACCTGGTGAGCCACCCAGGTGCCCCTATTTGCCTTTCTATGTGATAATGATGACAATTACATGTGGCATACATTTATATAAATAAACACATATTGATCCACTTCTAGCCCATTAATGTTTTTCCAGGGGCAGTGACTAGAACTATATTTAGTATTCTAGCCATAAACACATCACATTGTTTTTAAAAGATGGAACTCCTCCTGTCACATTGAAAATATTCTTTTTTGATGAGGCCCAATATTTTTATCTGCAATGGCCTATTAGCTGATATCTTTGCTGACAGTTCTATAATGTTCTTGGATCTTATTTCACTCTATATTATAGAACTCATTACCATAAATATATATTATGTACTACATGTATATTTAAATTTTTCTACAAATCTTCTCTCACCTTTGAAACATATTTGTTTTTATGCCCATCACAGAGTCTGCAAAAATTACTTTGATCCTATTTACATGGATATTTTTAGAGACAAAATCTTCATTTCTCAGGTAAATATGGAAATTTATTTTTCAGTAAAAAAAGAAGGTCAGTACTAGCATCAAGCTCAGGAAATTGACCAAACTTTTTGTCCTTTATTATTTTAGCTTCATTTGTTTTTTAGCTTCATATTGTGAAAATAACATGGTGTTAGATGTTTATAAAATCATTTTTCCCCTCTCTGAAACTATTGACTCTTCACACTTTTCTCATATTGAATGCTGTGTTCAAGATTTTACCTGCAGAGGAGAGATTGGCTGTAGGCTTGGTTCTGCTGTTGCATATTTTGCCATCTTGTTGGGAATGGAAGTGAGATGCTGAGCACTTCACATCATTTACAGCCGTAGGGGCAGCCAATAATTAACGTTGTGGCCCTTCTTTCACATAGAGGCTCTTTACAATGATAGTTTCTCTATAATTTTTGGGC
The DNA here is from genome assembly GCF_018350215.1 of Panthera leo. NCBI lineage: Eukaryota > Metazoa > Chordata > Mammalia > Carnivora > Felidae > Panthera > Panthera leo. The sequence goes on along the minus strand of NC_056683.1, from coordinate 56,867,644 downwards.
AGAGATGGATATATAGGTGGAACAGGGTTCCATCTAACCTACCAACTTGGATCTAGGTTATTTTACTGCAAAAGTGGTGAGGACTGGAAACTATCTGGGTCATCCCTGACAATTGACTATCCAACCCCACCACAAATGTGCTGGAGGATGACAAACCTGACATGTTTCCAAATAGCTCATCCTATTTTTAGCCCATTATAGTTAAGTAAAATTCTGATTCTCTGTAACTTCCAAGGAATGTATCTGTAGTTACCTTTACCTTAGGTTTACCTCAAAAGACAGGGATGCTACTGAACTCTGTGTTAAAATGTGAAGTTAAAAAAAAATCAACTTGAATTTCCTGCTGCCTTTTATATAAAACTGCTCAGTGTTTAGCATTCTTAAAGGCAACATTTTTAGTTTTCAATATTTTGTTGCTTGAGGGCACCTGGGTTGCTCATTTGGTTGAGCATCTCTTTAAAAAAATTTTTTTTAATGTTTATTTATTTTTGAGAGAGAGAGAGAGAGAGAGTGAACGAGTGGGGGGAGGGGCAGAGAGCGGGAGATACAGAATCTGAAGCATGCTCCAGGCTCCAAGCTGTCAGCCCAGAGCCCAGTGCAGGGCTCAGACTCAGGAATGGTAAGATCATGACCTGAGCTGAAGTCAGATGCTTAACCAACTGAGCCACCCAGGTGCCCCATCCAGCCCCTGACTCTTGATTTAGCTCAGGTCATGATCTCCTGGTTCGTGGGTTTTTGAGCCCCACAATTGGCTCTGTGTTGATAGCACAGAGCCTGCTTGGGATTCTGTCTCCCTCTATCTTTGCCCACCACCCCCACTTCTCAGCCCCTTGCTTACTCTCTATCTCGCTCTCTCAAAACAACAACAACAACAACAACAACAACAACAACTCATTATTTTGTTGTCTGTAAAGTTTGTAAATAAGAAGAAAAAATGAAAGAAGAATTTCAAACCACACGTTTGGATTCTGCTATTTTCTAGGTGTGAAGTCAGGGGGGTTAGTTACTATAACTTTCAAAGACTCAGCTGTTGCATCAGCAAGATGGTTCTAGGGGCACCTTCCTCATTCACATAATATACGTACACCACTTTCTATCATGTATTATATTTATGTTCCATGGAACAAGTAGCTCATCTTTATTTTCCTATGGCATCCAAACCAGTGACTGGCTTCTTCTAGATATTCACTAAGTACTTGTTGAGTAAATGAATGAATTTCATACAAAGAGGGTGGCTCCAGTAAGTCTCCTGTCAACAAGGTGTATAAATGTACTATATCTATTCTTTTCAGTTTCTATTTTTGATATATTTCAAAATGTGCATAGTCCCAATCAGTACTGACACATTAAATCATTACTAGAAACAATTATTAAAGAACTTATATTAGAAGATGAGCCATTATAAGAGTTATTTGGAGTGGTAAGAAATGACTTTCTGAAAATATTTGCTTGTCAAAAAATCTAAAGTTTAGAGGAGAACAGAGGACTCTTACTGTTTTTAAAATTTTCCATTTTATTTCATGAGCTTCTGACCTTTGAGTTTTTGCAATGAGGATTATTGCATTTGTAATAAAGAACATTGTAACAAAAGTCTCCAGAGATCCATGTATTCAGATGGAACCTCCTAAAATGCAATACAGCTTAAGGATTAAAATTATTTAAAAAATATATAGATGAAGAATTAGCGTTGGAAATAAGTAGATCTGTGGGTAATGTCTCCTTAAGAATGTCTCATTTTCTTTAAGTTGGGAAATGGTGGTCATTTGGGTCTTTGTCCTTAATGATATCAGGGACTCTAATTTAGGGTAAGACTACAGTGACTTTGCAGAAACAGCTTGGTTGAAGGAGTGAATCACTTAGTAGACCATAAGGAAGTGTTCTACGTTTCCAAATAAGTTTCCAAAAGATGCTTATTTATCTGGTTGGTGAGTCAGAGAACTAAAAAGGCAAATACTTTGGACAGGTCTTGAGTAAGACAGGGAACAGATCAGAACTGAAGAAAATATATCTAATGACCAAGACAATAGAAAGCATGTGTTTTATAATTTTCTTTCTTTTTTCTTTTCTTTTTTATTGTTCCTTAATGTTTAGAAAATTCTTTTGAAATCTCAGCATGTTTTAGTTATGCTATGAGGAAAAATAGGAAATAAGATTTTGTGTATGTCTTAAAGTACATAATCATAACCTTGAAGATAAGGTGTGGCTTTGAGGATAAATACAGTGAGGAAAACCCTAAAGGAAAGGTGGAATTAATGGGGTGAAGGGACAGAGTCACTGCAGAGCAGCTCCCCAGCAGGGATTCTTTTCTCTTAGCTCACCTTGAGAAAACTGAGGGAATCCAGTAACATTTTATCTAGGAAAAGTGTTTTGATTACATCAACCCATTCATTCTATTGATATCCAAAGATTTCATTTTAAATCACTTATGAAGGAGAGATCTGAGTTGAAGTTCCCTTCTGGCCTTATATTCCAACAAAGTAGGCCTTGGTTGCCATTCACTGATTAGAAAATATTTACTCAATTCCTATTTTATTCTAGTCAATATATTCGGCACAAGGATACATATAAAATGCCACTTTCTAAGACTCTCCAGTCCTTGGACTAGGTTCCCCTTGTCGGTCTTTCCTGGTTTCATTTCCCATTTCATCTCTCTTGGATTCCATATCTCATTATTTTAGTCTTTCTTGCCAGTATCCTTAACTTATTTTTGTTATTGTCTTCCTAAGTTTGTATCTTCACAAAACCTCAATCCTGGAAGAATTTGCTGGAGGAAAAATAATTTACCTGTACAGATTGATGCCACTATAACTTAAAAATCTCCCATTTCTGTGGGGCACTCGGCACTTTTGTTTCCTGAGTTGGCTTTTTTGAATTCTCTGCTATGGCAATGTAAACCATTTCCATTTTTCTTAAACCTCTAGTCTTGCATTCTAATACTGTCTGTTCATCTCCCACCCAGAGAAGAAAATTGGAAGCTTCATAACTGGCTACCTTTCTTATCCAGAATAGACAAGAAAGAACAAATGTTTAAAATCAGTTTTGCATCCAGATTCTGCCACTTCCTGGGTGAACTTAATTGTCATGAGGCACAATTATGTCACCTGAATAGCCCTCATTAGATGTTGACAATTCCCTTCTTCCCCTCCTCCTCTTAATTTCCCTTTCCTCCTTAATTTTTTTTTCTTCTCTCTTCCTTCTAACATTCTATCTTCCTTTCTTCCTCTTATAGAGGAAGGTATATTAAAGTTAAACCTTTCATTTCAACTCTAGTTTCCATATTTTCTGCCCTTTCAGGGACCTTGCTTTATCCTTCTTCTTCTCCCTTCAACATCTTCTTTATTAACTCCTTTCATTAAGCATTTAAATATGTGTAAGCCGTTCTTCATAAAAACAACATAAGCTTTTCTTAGACCCTTCGGCACTTCTCCAGTGGTCAAAGTCTCTGCCTCTTTCTCTTGTTATTTTTGAGGTGTATTTTCTGACTGTCTCCACTTGATAGTAGAGAATATTTCTGTTGTGTTTGTAGTGTGTGGACCTTGGACTAAGCATCTCTCATTCCCTCCTCAACTCTTTGATGTCTACCTTCTTCCACTGAACCTGCCTTTACCAATGCCTCTAGTGACTTGAGTTGTAAAATGCAATGGACTAGCCTTTTTGCCTTTTTTCTTGTTTTTGATAATATGGAAGATGTATATTTATACAACGTATGTTTTTTAAAATATAATTTATTGTTAAATCGGCTTACATACAACACCCAGTGCTCATCCCAACAAGTGCCCTCCTCAATGCCCATCACACATTTTCCCCTCTCCCCCATCCCCCCATCCATCCTCAGTTTGTTCTCTGTATTTAAGAGTCTCTTGCGGTTTGCCTCCCTCTCCGTTTGAAACTTTTTTTCCCCACCTACCCTTCCCCCATGGACTTCTGTTAAGTTTCTCAAGATCCACATATGAGTAAAAATATATGATATCTGTCCTCTGACTGACTTATTTCACTCAGCATAATACCTTCCAGTTCCATCCACATTGTTGCTAATGGCATGATTTTATTCTTTCTCAACAATGGACTAGTCTTAATATCAACCTTATTTATCATTTCAGTAGTAGGCCTACTGGTACTCCCTTCTTTTAATACAGCTTTTATTTCTTGCTATCAATGAAACCACTCTGTCCCAACTTTTTCTTTCACCTTCTTGTCTTTTTTTTTTTTTCTCTGATTACTTTTTGGGATTCCCTTTCTTTGTTTACTTATTAAGTATTGTCCTTTTTTAGTTCTAGCTTAGTCCTCTTATATTCTCAGTCTCTGCTCTTTCTCTTAATGGTTTAGCCACTTTCAGGGCTATGCTCTTTACTTCCATTTTATTTCTTGAATTCTGACCCCTGCTTTCTGGAGGCCTTCAGAAGACACAGTCATCATAGGGTCCATATGTTCACAAAACAACCCAGCAACTCCTGTCTCAGGTCTCCTCCTCATCCTGGGATCCCTAGTCAGAAACCTATCACCTTTGACCCTCTGTCTCTTGCACCTCCTATATCAAGTCAATCACCAAATTGCCAAGTCTACCTCCCAAATATATCTGTAGTATGTTCATTTTCCCCATCCCTACAGCCATTGCCATACTCAGATCAACATAATCTCTACCCTAGTTTGCCCAAGTGGATATTGGGGCTATAAATACTTCCTTCGTTTATAGTGGCAGTAGTTCTTAATTCTAGGAGGGATGCTTAAATATATCCTTGGCACTTAAGGAACCCCAAAAACTAATTTTTGCCTTGTGGTTTGGAGAAAAAAGTATACAAATGGAAGGAAGCTACTTTAACGATACTGAGAATTATTGTACAAAGCACTAAGCGAGATTTTTAAGAGAAGGCTAAACATTTTAACAATTGTGATGAAGAAGACAATAATTGATTACAAAATTTGGTAAGGGAGATGCTTTCATCGGGGATTTAAAAAAAAATCAGCCATCTTTGAATGGAGTGGCTACAGCAAATTGTCCAGGGAGTTAATTTTGAGCTGTGACCAGAAAAGTAGATTACATTTCCTTAAGACAGTCTAGAAAACCAATGAGCGTAGGAAAAAAGAAATCAGTGTGGGACAGAGGAATGATAAAATTAGTTTTGAATGTGTGGAGATAAGGTTTGTGTGTAAAAATGGCCAGCTATGGAGTCTGGAGGCATTGGTGAGACTGGCCTCTGCAGGGTGTCAGAGAATACTAGTCTGAATTTTTCTTAAAGGTGGGGGAAAACTGGATGCAACCTAAGCAGAGAAATAGTAATACCAACATTGTGATGTAAAGAAGGACCATGGGCCATAGTGTGGAGGATGGGTAGAAATAGAGAGTGCAGGGAAGACATTTTGGTAAGTGTTGTGCTAATCCAGGCGACAAAGATAGGAAATGGAGGCACTCATTTTAAATGGTGAACTCACTGAACAGAATGACCACAATCTGTTCCACTCTTCCTACTTCACTGTGCTCTGCTTTCAAGTGTTTGCTATTATAAAAAAAGTGACCCTGGACATGCATGACTTTATATTTTGTATTATTTTCTTAGAACAAATTGTTAGAAGTAGAACTAGTAGTTAATGGGTATGGATGGTTTTAGATTCATTGATGTAAGTTTGTGATGTGCCCTTCGAAGTATCTCTTCTGTAAATATTTTGAATACATTTTCCTCCCTTTTTTTTTGAAGAGCACACTTTAAGGAAACTGAAGGCATACTCTTTTCTCCCTGACATATTCTTTTAAATTTGATAATCTTTGATACTTTTTTCTCCTTTTTTCTTTTCTTCTAAATTATTTTAACATTTAATTATTTTTGAAAGAGAGAGAGAGAGAAAGAGTGTGAGTGGGGGAGGGGTAGAGAGAGACACACACACACACAGAATCTGAAGCAGACTCCAGGCTTCAAAGCTGTCAGTGCAGAGACCTATGTGGGGCTCGAACTCACAAAATGTGAGATCATGACCTGAGCTGAAGTCAGATGCTTAACTGACTGAGCCACCCGGCACCCCTCATTATTTCTTAAAAAAAAAAAAGTTTATTTATTTATTTTTGAGAGAGAGAGAGAGAGAGCAAGGAGGGGAGGGGCAGAGAGAAAGAGGGAGACAGAATCCCAAACAGGCTCTGCATTGTCAGTGCAGAGCTGGCCGTGGGGCTTGAACCCACCAACTGTAAGATCACAACCTGAGTGGAAACCAAGAATCAGACGCTTAACCGACTGAGCCACTCCGGTGCCTCTCCCATTATTTCTCACAGAGGTTAAAACTTGAGATTTTTTTTTGGCTTGCTTTCTTTTTCTTGCACCCCATCATTAATGAAGTCAGAGTGTTTGGTAAATGCATTCATGATTATACCTCAGACTCTAGCCAGTATACAGGAGACAAAACAATGATTTTTAAAGTATTGATATTAAAAAAGTAGCTGTTAGAGAAAATTGAAAGTAAATGAATAAAATCAGTGATATTTAGAATTTAAATAACACTGGTTAATACATTGAAGGGAAACTTATTAGGTCAAATTAGGGTCTAAATTTAATGCTTGGCACAATCCCTTTAGGTTAAGCCTCTTTTAGTTAATTTGATCAAGCCACTGGGTTGAAATGCAAAATGACGAACTTTTATTAAGCCATAAAACAACTTTCAAAAGCAACAATGTGATGAGAGAAACATGAATTATGAAAATTCTTGTAATATGAAACCTTCTTTGAGGCCAGTCCCATGTATGAGACAAAGGAGTCCTCTAATGGAATGACAGCAGAAACATTTCTGAAGTGGGAAAAGCCTCTCTGTTGGGAATGTCAAATCAAGTCAGGATCAACCTACTGTAGTGGAATTTTGAGACTGTCTAAGCTAAGCATGAATTGGATTTGCATATTTATGTCATGTGATCAAAATTAAATTGTGTATCTGTGCTTGTGTTCCTGGTTCTTCCAACCTGCCTTACGTCACCTCTCTCTATCTTCAGCGTATGTATCCCTTCTTCTTTTTAAGCTTAGCCTAGTTTCCCTGGCTGTGTGGAGACTGTTTATAAAATATTCTGCCTATTTAATAATAGTAGTACTATAGAGTCCAGGCATGAGTATATTCTCGGAACCCTTCCCAAGAATCCTCAGACTGCTTGGCATACCCTCACCTCTCTGAGAAGTTCCCCTAGTTTATTGTTCAGAATCTAGAGCTGTTCAGATAAAGGATTAGGGCCTGACTCAGTGAGAACCATCTCCCAAGAGCCAGGGGCCCAGGAAGTAACCTAGAATGGGGTATCTTTCCCACAGACAACCCCAGTAATGCAGGGTGCCTAGGGAATAATAATAAGGATTAATGTCTGTTTCAGTGCTTACTACATAGATCAGGCACTGCTTGTCCAACATGATGGTGCAACCAGGAGATCTGTAAATTGGAACTATATGGCTGAATGTCTGACAGATCAAGAAAAGTTTCTAAACTAGTTGGTAAACAGGTGCTGGTAAGAGTCCCTTAAGGTTCCCCCAACCCTCCAAACTTCTGTAGCTAACCTACTATTCCTCTTGGGCTTTTGGAACTTTCATGATCCATCAGCTAAAGAGTTAACATCTCACCCTGCAGGGGCCCTCTAGAACCAGCAATGATGCTTCCCAGCATCCCAGCAATGATGCAGGGGTATTCTGGTGGTGTTCATTAAGGATGGATGCATTAAGTATTTGTAATCTGGAGTCAATGTCTGGGTTCAAACCTTAGCTTTACCAATTATGAGAAATGTGATTTTGAGCTAGTTAATTAGTATTCCTTTGACTCAGTTGATAATATATTTATTGCAAGGGGTTGTTTTGAGACTAAATGAATTAATATGTGCAAAGCATTTAGAAGAGATGTGACATATAGTAGGTACAATAAAAGTATTTTTTATTTTTTATTAGCTGTAATAACAGTTAGATGTTTTGACCATCATGTCTCAGGACCACATTAAATACCAACGTTAGGGAAGAGATACGCCGTCACCGCTGCTCTCATTGTGCTGGGGGCCTCCAGAACTGCATATTCTGAGCAGCATTCCAGCCTTTTGAGACCTGGCTGTGTAGTAGTTGAGAAACTTTCTTTTCTTCTTTACTTCCTACCTTATACTTTAAATTAATTGCCAACATTTAAAAAGCATAAAATTTCACAGGCGACTCTTATTAAAATGAACTTTCTCTAAACGGGCGTCTCTGGCATTTGGGAAGCAGAATGGCATTTTGGCAATCGGAAGACGTGTTTGTAAACTACATCTCTCACTCCCTCTTGAGGCCTTGGCAAATTATTCTGGGTCTCACTTTTCTCATTTGTAAAATGGAGATTCTATTACTGTGAGGCTTATGCTGAGAAATGTGCCTGACAAAGGGCTCGATTTTAGCACACTGCTATTCAATTGCAGGTTACAGTTTAAAGCTGAAGGAAATCTTAAAGTCTATCTCATTTGATTCCTTCTATCTGTATATGAGGGATACCTAATGGGTCAACTAACACAAATGTTAGTCTGCTCGATTTTCTTTCATATTTACATACCTGACCAAGTATTTCCTTGTCTAAACAAGACTTCTGAATAAAGCTAGTCATGTATTTATAGAAACATTTACCAAAAGTACAATTATATGATGTATATTTCTGGCAATGCAATTTTAGAAATGTTGAATACGTACAATAAAATCAGGATATCACTGTCAGAATTCTTTCACAAGTGTATTGGAAAATATGTAAATAAAATGATAAACTGCTAGGAAAAATTAAACTCGTATATCTCACAATAAGTATCACATCATTCAAATATAAAATTGTCTGGAGTAGAGGGGACCACAATTTTCTAAGATGTGAAATTTTACTTTTATTTTATTTTATTTTATTTTATTTTATTTTATTTTATTTTATTTTATTTATTTTTTTAAAAATGTTTATTTATTTTTGAGAGAGCGCAAGTGGAGGAGGGACAGAGGATCCGAAGCAGGCTCCCCGCTGACAGCAGGGAGCCCCATGTGGGGGAACTCATGAACCTAGAGATCAGGACATGAGCTGAAGTCAGATGATGCTCAACCAACTGATCCACCCAGGCGCCCCTAAGATGTGAAATTTTAAAATGACAAAAAAAAGATTGCATCCTATGAAATATACCTTTTAAAACGTAGTAACAATAATAACAATGTGTCCTGATTACATATAAACACCAACAGGTTGAATTCTGTTTTCTTCTTTTAGCTTTTGGAGGTTGAACTGGTCTTATTGACAAATGTGTACAGCTGTTTCCCAGATAACTTGCTCCCAGATATAGAATCTTTCAGAGTCTGCTCTTCAAAAAGACAATAGCTCAAAACATTTTAGACTATAGTTTTTGACCCTGACCCTGCCACTTATTTCTCCCTTCACACTACAATGAGGAGTTTGTAAAAAAAAAAACATAAAAAATACTAATGTCTGCTTTTTTTTCTTATTTTTTTTTAATGTTAGCTTTCATGTCCTGGGACTGCAGGGGTGATTCTGCCCACTGTTGGCGCAGAGATGCCCGAGCTCTTCCCCCTTCAGCCCCTGCTTCACTGCCCAGCTCCTTGCTAGGAATAGCCCTTGACAGGTTTATTGAAGAATTCTGTCAAGGATTAGAACTTGATTGTAAAAGTGAAGTTATTTTGTTTTAAAATATTTTTCTTTACATTTTCCCAAGCTATAAAACTGTTTTGAGTATAACATTTGTTTTACCCATAGAAACTAATATGTACAAATGCAACTGCATTTTTTATTTTATTTTTTATATTTTAATTTACTTTTGAAGTAAAGTAAATATTGATGCAGTAAGGCTGAGGGTAAGAGAAAAGAAAGAATAGAATCAAATTCCTCGGGTACTTGTGCTTTTGGTCAAAAGGTTAGAGATCCAAAAAAAGATAGAAATCATAAAAAGAGGATTTTACGCTTAAATGGGTTTAGGCATGGATAATATAAAATATCCCAGAGTAAAAAATAAAGATTTAAAATCTTGCCTAGTTGGACAAAATCCCAATTTATTTAATTATATTTCTGTACCAGGTATAAAAGGAGTACAGAATATCCAGCCTGTAAACAGAATATTGGGCTTGTTAAATTTGAACTATTCAAGTGACAGAAGTGACAAAATTTACCTCATTATAAAAGTCTCTTACATTCACTTTAAAACTTAAGTATCCAGTCACCATGCTTTCCTGACATCCAGATTTAGTTGTGTGCACGATCTGTTATCTGGTTTTTGTTTATTAATTATTACAGGACACGAGAGATGAAGGTAATGAGACTGAAGCCAACAGGATGAGTAAATTAAGAAGAACAAGAAAGAAAGTTACTAAACAACATCTATTTTCAACTGAAGTAGGAGAAATGGATATATCCAACTCAAAAGGTAACTTAGTTACTCTTATCCCTCAGGAATATGATGTCAATTGCAATCTCTATTTAGTTCTCCTTTTTACAAAACCTTTTCTTTTCATCGAAGGGAGAAACAAAAACAAAGAAATGAAATTTAGTTCTACATAGGCAACACAAAAGATAGCAAATATAAGGGTATAACGTAAATATATAAAAATAACCAATCAAAATATTTAGAATGTAAAGGGAGCAGAACTAGGTTGATAGTGGGGCAAAAAGAGAGAAGACAACAGAGAGAACATATGCATAAGCAGGGAAGCACATTTCTGCTCTGAGATTGATTGCAAAGATCATTGCCAAGGATTTGGGAGGCCACAATAAAGATGTGGAACAAGTTTTCATATCACATGCTGGAATTTCAACCAAACTCAATAGATCTGAAACAGTGCTGAAGCTAGGAGTTAATCTGAACAAGAGATGCAATCCAGGAACAGTGGTGTTCCAAGGCAGGGGCACAGGGATGGCTGGTACATGGTAACAATAAAAAGCAAGCAGGGTGCTCATCGATTTTATTGTTGCTTTAAAATTTTCTGCAGACCATGTACCCCCTTATAGCCTGCAACGGGTGCAGACCTTTCCCATTGCTCCTCATTCGGTATGTCACTGCCCAGGAATAAATTATTTTCTCAAAGATTCCTCTCCGTATCATGTTAAAAGACGGTTGAAAACCAAGGCAGTGTGTGTTTTAACATTTTTCTTTATTATTAAAGAAAGGATCAGATACCAAATGGTGTGCCACAAGTTGGGGGATATCAGCAAACCAGTTGTGGGACCTGGCTCTGCAGACTCTCATTTGCCACAAGATGACAAGGACTCTGAGAATCAGACAACAGTGATGAAACCCTCCCGCCTCAAAACATCAGCCAGTGCTCCTTGTAGCGAATTTAACACAAACTCCAGCCATTCTGGTAAGGACTGGGAAACAAACTCACGTGTCATTCTAGCCACTGCCCCCAAATTTGTATTTGAAACAGAAATAATGTGGCCTTCAACAGGCACATGAAAAGATGCTCAACGTTGCTCCTCATCAGGGAAATACAAATCAAAACCACACTCAGATATCACCTCACGCCAGTCAGAGTGGCCAAAATGAACAAATCAGGAGACTATAGATGCTGGAGAGGATGTGGAGAAACGGGAACCCTCTTGCACTGTTGGTGGGAATGCAAATTGGTGCAGCCACCCTGGAAAACAGTGTGGAGGTTCCTCAAAAAATTAAAAATAGACCTACCCTATGACCTAGCAATAGCACTGCTAGGAATTTACCCAAGGGATACAGGAGTACTGATGCATAGGGACACTTGTACCCCAATGTTTATAGCAGCACTCTCAACAATAGCCGAATTATGGAAAGAGCCTAAATGTCCATCAACTGCTGAATGGATAAAGAAATTGTGTTTTATATACATAATGGAGTACCACGTGGCAATGAGAAAGAATTAAATATGGCCCTTTGTAGCAACGTGGATGGAACTGGAGAGTGTGATGCTAAGTGAAATAAGCCATACAGAGAAAGACAGATACCATATGGTTTCACTCTTATGTGGATCCTGAGAAACTTAACAGAAACCCATGGGGGAGGGGAAGGAAAAAAAAAAAAAGAGGTTAGAGTGGGAGAGAGCCAAAGCATAAGAGACTGTTAAAAACTGAGAACAAACTGAGGGTTGATGGGGGGTGGGAGGGAGGGGAGGGTGGGTGATGGGTATTGAGGAGGGCACCTTTTGGGATGAGCACTGGGTGTTGTATGGAAACCAATTTTACAATAAATTTCATATACTAAAAAAAAAAAAAAGAAATAATGTGGCCTTGATTGAGGAACGCTAGTCTCGGAGTCATCGAAGAATTTATATACCTATCATTTATAAAAGACCTCATAGTTTTCTTTAACCACTAGGCTGCTCATCAAGAAAATGGCGGGGTTGCAATGGATGATCTTTCTAGTCTTTTTTTTAAAGTGAAATTCTTTTAAGTTTCTGGCTTATTAATAGCTATATAAGTATTTTGGTCTATCTGTGTATGGGTTAAAAATCTCTGGGATCCAAGTGACAGAAAACAGTTAAAATGAAATATTGGGGCACCTGGGTGGCTCAGTCGGTTGAGTGTCCGACTTTGGCTCAGGTCATGATCTGACAGTCTGTGAGTTCGAGCCCACGTTGGACTCTGTGCTGACAGCTTAGAGCCTGGAGCCTGCTTCAGATTCTGTGTCTCCTTCTCTCTCTGTCCCTCCCCCTACCTCATGCTCTGTCTCTCTCTGTCTCTGAAAAATGAATAATCCTTAAACAAATTTAAAAAAGTGAAATATGTATTCCATAAGGGAATCCCTGATAAGAGGGTTGAACAAATAAGGTTTGAAAAGACAGAAATATGACAGGGTGTGAAGTTAGGTGTCCACCGTCGTTATTGACACCAATTGCAAGTTTGAGAATTCCCCAAGACTAATCCTAGTTTTGATAATTTGCTATAAGGACTCACAGAACTCATTGAAAACTATTATACTCAAGAATACAGTGAAAAAATACAGATTAAAATCAGCCAAGGGAAGAGACCCCAGCAGGGGGAGTCCAGGAAAGTTCGAAGCATGGTGCCTCCACTTGTCTTCTCCCAGTGGAGTCATGGACAGAACCACTCTTCTGACAATGATGTGTGACAATATGCATGGAGTATTGCCAACCAGGGAAGCTTACCTGAGTCTTGGTCTCCAGAGTCTTTACTGGAGCTCCATAGCGGGGTTCCATGTGGCAGACCTCAGTCTCCAGCTTCTCTGGGGGGTCAAGCTGATACAACATGACTCAAAGCTCCCATGAAAAATGACATTATTAGATTTTCTAGTGTGGCCCAGAGATCACAAACAAAGACACTCTCATTAGTCAGGATGTTCCAAAGTCTTAGAGATTATCTTCCAGGAGCCAAGGGTAAGGAGGTCTCCTTTGGCAAGGTTAAATTCTTTGCTACACACAGGTCCTAAGGAGGAACTAGAGCCTGAGAAGTGAATGCTATCAGGACTCCATATGTATTAGTTTTCCATTGCCACCATAACGGATTACCACAAATTTAGTAACTTAAAAGAATACAATTCATTACCTTATAGTTCTGTATGCCAGAAGTCAGGGTTGTCTCAGCTGGTTTCTCTGATTCAGATTTTGCAAGGTTGAAGTCAAGGTGTTGTCCATCTGGATTCTTATCCAGTGATTCTAGGGAGTTCACTCAGATGGTTGGGAGAATCCATTTCCTTGGGGTTGTAGGATTGAGGTTTATGTTTCCTTGCTGGCTGTCACCTGGAGTGGCCCTTGCCTTCTAGAAGCCTCTGTGTGGTCCTGTGTCTCGGGACCAAGACAATCAGTCAAATCCTTCTCACGTTTGGAACCTCTCCAAATTCTCCTTCTTCTACATCTCTTTTCTCCTTACAGCTGGAGAAAGTTCTCTGCTTTTAAGAACTCACTTGGATAATCCAAGACAATATCCCAATTTTAAGGTTTATAGCCTTAATTGCCTGCAGTTTAACATATTCTTCAGGTTTCAGGACTTAGGATGTGAACATATTTGTGAGGCAGCTCTGCCCACCGTGGCATTTCTCATCTCTGCATTTCTTTGTGCGTTGGCTTTGTGAGTTTCTCCATAAGATGCAGGTGAGGGCTGACAGTCAAGCCTCAGGAACTATTGATGCTAATGCCACAGGGGCCAGGTAAATAATACAAATGAGTAAGGTGGGCTTGTATAAAGAAACAGTGATGCTGGCTGTGAGGAACTAGAGCAGAGGTTGACACACTGTGGCCCACAGGACAAATTCAGCCTGCTGGCCATGTTTTGTAAGTAAGGTTTATGTATTGTCTATGGCTGCTTTTGTGTTACGGCGGCATAGTTGAGTGGTTGCGAGAGCAGATACCATACGGTCTGCCAAGCTGCAAATATTTACTCTTTGGCCCTTTACAGAAAGCATTTGCCAACCCATGGATTAGAGGATGTGTGCCCCATTTCAGGCCACCTCAGAGCTCCAGCCAGTGGTTGCTATGGAGAAATAATTACCCAGTGGTACCAAATTTAATTTCTTCAAGAGAAGCTTGAACTGAAGATTTTTCTATGCAATTTTCAGATTTTCAAGTGTCAACTATTTTAAATGTTTCCAAACACTGTGAGACAACCAGTGAGAAAACATCTGCTAGCCACATTGGCTCTTCCATGAACAGTTTGTGACCCTTGTTTTATATAGTCTCAGCCATAAAATTGAGATGAAATTTACCATTTCTTAGTCTTACATCAAAAAAAATCTGTGGAAGGAATTTGTGCCATGAGCTCTCTTTGCACCAACCGACTATGACTAGGATTATGGGTATCATTATTAACTCAGTTTGGTTCATTCAGAAGTTCCCTCTTTGGCCCCAGGCTAGATTAATTTTTTTATAGGCCCAGAGCACCAAAAAGTTTATAGCTTGCAACAAACCACCACTACAGAATTTAAAGATATGTATGAAAAATCCATCCCCCAATAAATGCTAGAAATTTTAACATGGTGTTTTCTTCTCTGTGATACCACCCTGACTCTAAAAAAAGTTTTTTTTTTTTTTTAAGTTTATTTATTTATTCTGAGAGAGAGAGAGGGCACACACAAGCAGTGGGAGGGGCAGAGAGAGAGAGAGAGAGAGAGGGAGAGAGAGAAATCCCAAACAGACTCTGTACTGACAGTGCATATAGCCTGATGCCTGGGGCTCGAACTCATGAGCCTATGAGATCATAACCTGAGCCGAGATCAAGAGGCCAACACTTAACTGCTTAACCGACTGAGTCACCCATGTGCCCCACCACTCTGACTTAAAAAAAATATTTTTTTCAAAGAAGGCCCCCCCTCCGGACTTTTTTTTATTGTTTTTGTTTTTGTTGCTGCTTTGTACTTGGTTATTCTGCCACCTGGGCTGACATGATACTTCTGGAGAGTGGGGTCACATTTGCTCTAAGAGGGTGTCTGTCAGAGAAGCCATGTGGAGGAAGGAGGGCAGGCCCTGGGAACGGAGTGTGGCACATCATCCAAGGCATATTCCATAAGCTAAATGTGTTGCACAGTACTCTTTGGTGCACTTTTCCCTTTTTAAATTGACATTTCTGAAAGCTCAAACACCTATTCAATCTGCCTTTTATAAGTGACCACAGCTTGTTCTCTATAGCTGAAATATGTCCTCATCGTCACTGAACACAGACAACATTTCTCCAAGGCATTTTAGTTGCTATAGAGCTTTGAAGTTTTATTTTAATTTTAATTTTTTTTGTAGTGTTGTCTTATCTCCCCCCCCCCCAAACACTCACAGCAGGAAAACTTCCTCTGTAAAAGCAGATTGATTTAATTTATTAGTCCTCTGAAGGGATAGGAAAGGAGAACATCTCCCAGGAACCATACTGTAAGAAAAACAAATGAGTCCCCGAACTAGCAATTATCTGCCTGCTATTCATCATGTACATCTGGGAAGTCCTGACCAAAAGGTTTAATTGTAACTAACAAGTATGATTTATTTGAAGAAGAGAAATTCAGACAATGATACAGTAAGATTAGTTGATTCCTTGAAAATGAATTTAGATTGCATAGAATTCTCATATTTGATGGAAGAATTAAACTTTTAAATTAAAAAAAAAAAGATATCAAATTAACAAAACATGTGATGCCAATTTCTACTTCTTAATTAGATGAGGTCAAATCATGCAGGGTTTATTAATTAATTAATTTATTCACACACCCCTTTATGAAAGGATTAAAGGAGTGGTCATTGAGCATCTCTGATATGCTCGTACTGCTGCAGGTACCCGGGATACAGCAGCAAGTAAAGTGTTCTCCTGGAACTGACATGCAAGTGGGGAAAGACAGAAAGTAAACATGTGATTATACAATATGGTGGGTAGTGATAGGGACTCAAGAAAATGGAAATGAGATGATATATTGTTAGGGGTTGAATTATGTCTGCCCCAAATTCGTGGGTGGTTGGAATCCTATCCCCTCATACCTCACATTTTAACTGTATTTGGAGATAGGGTTTTAAAAGGAGTAATGAATGTTACTCTTCTTATGAGAAGAGAAGATTAGGACACCCAAAGAGGGAAGATCATGTGAAGACAGCCATTTACGAGCCAATGAGGGAGGGCTCTCAGAACAGACCAACTCTGGTTGACACTTCGAACTTAGACTTCTACCCTCTGGAAGTGTAAGAAAATAAATTTGTACATAAGTCGCCTGGTCTGTGGAATTTGTCTCGGCACCCCTAGCAAATGAATACATCTACTTATTGTCCAGCCACAGGGCAACTTGGCAATCTTGGAATGAATCAGGGGTTAGACCTGTCTGTACTGTGATCAGATCTCATAGAATTATTACTCCAGGTGATTATATTTTATTTATTTTCAGCACTTTTAACCATGGTAAAGTATACCACCTTTGCACTCAATGGCATATGTATTGTCTATCACTCCCCCATTCAATAATATAAAGCTGTATGAGGGCAGGGCTTTTTCTGGCTTCTTCCTAGGTGTATGTCCAATAAATAATAATAATAAATAAATAATACATGGTAACTAAACAACATATTTTGAGTGGATACATACTTTTCTTATTTTAAAAGAATGCATATTTATTGTAGAAATGTTAGAAGCTACATGTAAGGCAAAGAACTAATAAGATTGTCTGTGATTATATTACGGATGAACTAATAAAATGACCTTCCTCCTTTGATAGGAGATGAATACTGATTTTTTTATGTTGTTAAAATATTTATAGCTTATATATTAATTGCTTATTATTTTTAGAATACTGCTTGTCTGAAATTTTCCATATTTTATAATTTTTTAATGTTTATTCATTTTTCAGAGAGAGAGAGAGAGAGCAGGGGAGGGGCAGAGGGAGAGGGAGACAGAATCTGAAGCAGGCTCCAGGTGTCAGCACAGAGCCCAATGCAGGCCTCCAACTCACAAACCGTGAGATCATGACCTAAGCTGAGGTCAGCCCTTAACTGGCCCCAGAAGTTTTCCATATTTTAAAATGCTTGTCACTTTTATTTCTGTAAAGAGAATTGTTCAACCTGGACAGAACACCCAATACTTCAGGATAGGTTGGGAAGACAGCAACTGCTAATTTAGCATGAAACATTGTAATTGCTACAGCTTAATTGTTTGTGTTAAATGGAAGGTAGTTATAAAGCCTCAGGAGTCTCAGAGTAGCCAAATGTATCAGTGACAGGACATTATCTCTAATATATTTGTAGAGGTGGAACCAGTAATTTGTTTTCCTCATGCTTCACATACTTAAAATCTGCTTAATCTGTGTTTTTAAACTGTCAATCTTTATGCCTATTTTTAAAGCCAATTATATATCAAAAAAGGATATTCAGGTATCACGTTAAAATTATAGCTGCTCAACATCAGTGATGTGACAGATTGATGAGTATTCAGATTCAGACATGATCATGGTACCATTACTAGGGTTAGAGTAATTGTGTTCACTTTATGCGTTTCAGAAGCACTTATATGATGCTTAATGTCTGCCAGGGATTGTTAAATAACTTGTTTAATCATCACAGCAAGCCTATGAAGAGGGTAATATTGTATCAGTGAGAGAGCCCAGGCACAGAGAGGATGAAAAAAGTGTCTAGGACACAGGCAGGATTCCGAGGGAGGCAGACAGGCTTCAGTGTGTGTGTTGAATCATCACGGTCCGCTACCTCTCCTCAAAGTTTGGACAGTAGCTAACATGTATGATGTGTATTATGTGCCAGATCCTTTAGATCTATGTGCTTTATATATATTCATTCACTTTATGGTAACCAGTCACCAACTGGGAGTTAAGAGGTCTGGTTTCTAGTTTCAGTTTCAGCACTGGACTGAGAACATGATTTGGACTACCTTACTGTACCTCTCTGGGACTCAAGCTAGACAGTTAGTTGAATTAGGTGATTTATCTCCAAACTCTCTTCTAGCTCTGAAGTTTTAGAATTTGCAGTCTACCTTAAATGCCTTGAAAATATATACATACCTACCTACACACGCACACACACATAGACACACACACACACGCACATTTGGGGTTAGGTTTCTGGTTTTAAAATTGAATACTCACTCTAGATTTTTCCTCTCTTACACTCTCATCCTTGAAGAACCCTTTTGTTTGCTCACTCACACTGATTTTAAAGTTTAAATCTGACAGAGACATGTAGATGTCTTAGATTTAGATGCCATTATAAAATCCTTTTGGCAAACAAAACAAAAAACACAAAATGGAAACCCGCAGAAAATACACAAAAACCAAACACTTTTGCCTTTAATCATACAGGAACTTCTAATGAAGGCATTACTAGTTAGTTCAAGAAGCTCAGTCTTTTCAATGATAGTCATCTGTATGCAGACTTGTGTGGTGCCTTATTCACATAAGGTTATCTTTCACCTACCCCCAAGTGCTAAACAGTCTCTAAGGCTGTTTAGAGACCATGTTCTTGGGAAAATGGTAAAGGCAGGGAAAGAAAGGTAAGATCCCCAATTCTAAGCCAATAACATGAGTATATGATGCTTTTGTTAACAATCATGGTGACGAAGCCACTACTGTGTAGCTTCCTTTTGCTTTTCAGTTCATCGTGATCTAACTACTTAGGGCCATTCTCTATTTTACAGATGACACCAGAGATGGCACTCAGCTTCCGACCACACCCCATATCTCCTCTAGAATGAAGCACATTAAGCAAGAGATGGTCAAAAATCACCTACAGTTTGTGCGATTTGAAGCAACAGACCTCCATGGTGTGTCCAGATCTAAGAGTATCCCTGCACACTTTTTCCAAGTGAGTTTTACAGGTGGAGTTAAGATTAAATGTAATTTCATGACCATGAGCAAGCAAATGGTCCTAACTAATCTTTCTTATTTTCTTGTAATCTATACAGTAATTAAAGCTGAAAACCAATAATTTATTTTCTTTCTTGCTTGTCCCTCCCCAAACACATTATTGCTCCCTAAGGAGCTGAACATATACTTTCAAGGCCCAAGCAGCAATTCCTTTACCCGATAGAAATACAAAACTAATTAAGACCGGTAATTTTAGTTTTTCTGCCTTGAATAGTTTCCCTCTATAGAATTATCTTTTCTCTCTTGCTGCAATTATGAAGATTATATTTTGTTTGACATGAGAAAATTGCAACAGAAGACCCAAGAGCAAATATCAAATGAAAAAAAAAGATTAAATGGTAAGAATTTGCTAGATAAAAAGAACATCCCTTTCAGCTTCTAATTCTGATAAGAAAATACCTTATTGTTGTTGGATGACTTAATGAATATGATTAAATTGTTGAAAATAGTGATATTAAGAAATATTGTAGTTTTGGATATGTTTTGAGACTTTTTGAGATTTTTTTTCCAGTTTATGTCGTGTATTTTTTTAATGACTGATTTATTGCATCACTGAAACATTTCTTGGAAGGGATGTTAGTATTACATATGAAAGTGTAAAAGTTAAGTATCCTTGAAGTTTATTTTTAAGAGATATCTTACTTTTATCACTTTAATATTAAATTGTAATTTTATCATTTGTTTTATTTTGGGAAAAACTGAGCATCCCAAAAACACTTTTTTTTTTACAAGAATTCCAACAGGTTCAAATTTGTTTCTTAAAAATTTTCAACATCACTCATCATCAGGGAAATGCAAGTCAAAACCACAATAAGATATAATCTCACACCTGTCAGAATGGCTGGTACCCAAAAGACAAGAAATAACAAGTGTTAAAAAAAAAAAAAAAGAAATAACAAGTGTTGGCAAAGGTGTGGAGAAAAGGGAGCCCTTGTGCACAGTTGACGGGAATGTAAATTGGTGCAACCACTGTGGAAAACCACAGTATAGAGATTCCTTAAAATATTAAAAGTAGAAATGCCATACCATTCAGTAATTCCACTACTGGCTATTTACCCTCCAAAAATGAAAATACAAATTTGGAAAGACATATTACCCCTACGTTTATTGTAGCATTATTTACAATAGCTAAGATACAGAAACAATCTAAGTGTCCATTGATAAATGAATAAAGATGTGGAACACATATACAGTGGAATATTTCTCAGCCACAAAAAGGATGAGATCTTGCCACTTGTGACAACATAGATGGATCTAGAGGGTATTATGCTAAGTGAAATAAGTCAGATAAAGAAAGAAATACCATATGATTCCATCTACATGTGGAATCTCAAAAAAAGAAAACAAAGGAGCAAACAAACAAACAAGCTGAAACGGATTCATTGAGAACAAACTGATAGTTGCCAGGGAGTATGGGGTAGGGGATGGGTGAAATAGGTGAAGGCAATGACAAAGTACAAAACTTCCAGTTATAAATACGCCATGTGGATGAAAAATGCAGCAAAGGGAATATAGTCAATAATATTGTGATAACGTTGTATGGTGACAGACGGTGGACTTTGGTGGACTTTGTTGTGATCCAAATTTCAGTTATTATAGAGATTTAAGCTATTTTGCAAGAATTAGTATTGAATTCCTGGTGATCTATATTGGGGTGTGAAGTTGTTCTAGTGCTTTATATATATACAAGGTAACTTAATTTGTGGTCATGAACATGACATGTTTGTATATATTTATATATTTCCCCCTACTAATAGAGTAGTTTGAATCAGAATGTCCAGAAATGAAAAAAGAAAATGATAGTGTTAACAAAGACTGCTCGGAAAAATACAGATTAAATCGTTTGAAGAATACAGTGTGACTTTTTACTATTCTTCAAATTTGTGAAGGCCTAGTGGAATGAAATGGTAACAAGCTGTTCTTTATTGTTCACAATCAAGTGAGTACAAACAGATTTAAATTGCAGGAACTCTTGGAAGTCTCATGAGTAAAATAATATTACTCCTCATGTTAGATACATACGAAATGACAGATTTTCAAATGAAGAAATTGAAAAGTAGGGAAATAATATTATTTCTTACAGTAAAAATTCAAATGAAAGGATTTTATATTAAAGTACTCTAAAATTCCACAATATGTATGTGTGTATACAGGTCCTTGAGGGAGTTGAAAAATTAAGCAGGCGCTGAATAACTGAATAGTGCTTGACTTTCTCTACTTTATTACTGGCAAAAGCAGATTTGGATCAGCTAAGCCAAATGGCATTTGAAAACATGTGTATAGATGGTGGAAAGTGAAGGAGACAGTGACTTAAGGTCAAAGGCAGAAGAGGGACCAGTAGATTGCCTCTACTAGCTTTGGCCCCTTTTTGGTACCCATGCTCTTTGGGATTGGAGGTAATATAAGAAACAATTTGGCTCACAGAATGTTAGTATGTTTTATTAACCTCATGATGCACACTGACATTATGGGAACCAGACTTTATATTTAGCTTTCTCTACCATCAGTGTAACCTTCAACACATGAAGCCTTGTTATACTGCTATGACACTATTTCTAGAAATTGTTTTATGTGTCTGCTCAACTTTATAACCTCATCATGTCCCTGTTGTCTGGCACATAGCAAAAGTTAAATAAATGACCAAATCTATTGACCCCAAGAGGTATATAGCTAGAAAGTGTCTTAGCAATCATCTAGTCTAACACTTTTGTTTCACAGACACGGAAGCCGATGGCACATAGTCCAGTGATTTGCCTACCTTCGCATAGGTAATTGGTGAAACACCTAGGGCTAGAAGTCAGATTTGGTAACATCCAGTTCATGGCTGACTTGAAGGCTATAACATTTTGGAACTCTAGCTCACGGGCAAAGTTTCTGGAACTGTGAGGCTGCGAGGCAGTCATTCTTAGTGGGCTATAAAAATGACTGAAGACAGAAGTGCAGCTTTCAGTAGACCCGGTTCCTCTGGTGTTAGGAAGTCTGTCATGTGTGTCCTAGAATAGGATAATTGTCATGTGTGTCCCAGGATTGACCCATACTAGTCTCTCTGGGAAGAACTGAGGATTCTCAGTTAACTGTGTGGATTACAATAGAATAAGCCAAAATAAAATCTTATCTGAAGTATTAGCAACTATGCCATAAAATAAAAAGTGCTTTGAAAAGGGCTAGGTTATAATCATTTCGAATAATTTCATATGGCTTTACCTTTGTTGTTTGTGATAAAGACATTTTATCATTGTACCTTTTATTTAGGATTGTTACTTTCAGATCCAAGAACATATAAAGCCTTGAAGGCTAAAAAGGTTAACAGTTGCTTATAAAAGTAACGTTGGGGGTTTATTTTTAAAATATTTGAAATTTACTTGATACTAAGCTAATGTTACCCAGCAGACATTAGACACAGTTTTTTTTTCCTCATCAGCAGTGTCTCACCCCCACCTCCACCCTTTTGTTTGTTTTCAAGTTTCAAAGCCTGATTGCTGTGTCTACTTTCTTTAGGAAAAAGTGATCCATGGCGTTTGCATGCCTCGAGGTTATCTTGAATTGATACCGAATCCTAAGGACGACGAAGTGGATCACATAAGAGCAACATGTTTTAATAGTGACATAGTCCTGATGCCAGAGCTCTCAACCTTTCGAGTGTTGCCATGGGCTGAGAGAACGGCAAGAGTGATATGTGACACATTCACTGTGACCGGTGAACCTCTTCTGACTTCCCCAAGGTACATTGCCAAGAGGCAACTGAGCCAGCTACAAGATTCTGGCTTTTCCTTGCTCTCTGCCTTCATCTATGATTTTTGCATTTTTGCCGTGCCTGAAATTATCAATTCAAAGACCATATCTTTTCCTGCTTCAACGTTGCTAAATAATCATGACCAGCCTTTCATCCAGGAACTCGTTGATGGTTTGTATCACACAGGAGCCAATGTTGAGAGCTTTTCCTCCTCTACCAGGCCTGGTCAGATGGAGATCTGTTTTTTGCCCGAATTTGGCATCAGTGCAGCTGATAATGCATTTACCCTCAGAACAGGTGTCAAAGAAGTGGCAAGGAAATATAACTACATCGCCAGCTTTTTCATTGAGACTGGATTCTGCAATTCAGGAATTTTGTCTCACAGTCTCTGGGATGTCGATGGGAAGGAAAACATGTTCTGCAGCAGTTCTGGGATTGAGGAGCTCACGATCACTGGGAAAAAATGGTTGGCAGGACTCTTGAAGCATTCCGCTGCTCTCAGCTGCTTGATGGCTCCCGCTGTTAGCTGCCGAAAGCGTTATTCTAAGGAGAGTAAAGACCTCAAGGACAGTGTGCCTACAACGTGGGGATACAATGATAACAGCTGTGCTTTTAATATCAAGTGTCATGGTGAGAAAGGCACCCGGATAGAGAACAAACTGGGCTCAGCCACTGCGAATCCTTACCTGGTGTTGGCTGCTACTGTTGCTGCAGGCTTGGATGGACTTCAAAGCAGCGATGGTGTCCTGGTTGGTCCAGATGACAGCACGGACCTCTATCAGTCAAAACCTTCCGAGATTCCTTTGAAACTGGAAGATGCTCTTGTGGCACTGGAGGAAGATCAATGCCTGAGACAGGCTCTTGGGGAAACTTTTATTCGCTATTTTGTTGCCATGAAAAAATATGAGTTGGAAAATGAAGAAACAGATGCAGAGAGAAACAAATTCTTAGAATATTTTATTTAGAATAGCACCCTTAACTATTCTTTCAGAGATGTGATTTTTACTTAAGTAGTTGATCTCCCAGAAAGAAAAGATTGGATTTTTATAATTAACAACAAAAAGACTACAAATGCTTTCGCTCTTTTTTGTCCCCATGGAGTATTTGACAGATATGAAGTG